>NC_134136.1:20220000-21470000 GCF_040939455.1 Microcebus murinus
TGAGTCGTTTCATTAGATTGTCTATTTGTGATCTTCTTGTCTTTTGATTATAGGCATTTATGGAGATAAACTTTCCTCTCAGAACTGCTTTAGCTGTGTCCCAGAGGATTTGATAACTTGTCTCTCCATTGTCGTTTTCTTCATAGAATTTTTTATTTCCGTCTTGATTTCTTCATTTACGAAGCAATCATTTAGTAGGAGGTTGTTTAATTTCCACGTTTTTGTGTAGAAATGTGAGTTTCTGTTAGGGTTGATTTCTAGTTTTATTCCACTGTGATCTGAGAAGGTACATGGTATGATTTCTATTTTTTTAAACTGCTTGAGATTTTCTTTGTGTCCTAGGATATGGTCAATCTTAGAGAATGTCCCGTGAGCTGATGAGAAGAACGTATATTCAGTGGATTTTGGGTAGAATGTTCTGTAGATGTCTGTCAGACCCAATTGTTCTAGAGTTTTGTTTAAGTCCATTATTGCTTTATTAATTTTCTGTTTGGAGGATCTGTCTCGTGCCGTCAGTGGGGTGTTGAAATCTCCGGCAATTATGGAGTTGCTATTAATCCATTTGCTTAGCTCCAGTAAGGTTTGCTTTATGAATCTGGGTGCACCTAAGTTGGGTGCATATGTATTTAATATTGTTATCTCTTCTTGTTGGACTGTGCCCTTCACCATTATATAATGACCCTCTTTGTCTTTTACTACTTTTGTTGGTTTAAAAACTAAATCGTCTGAAATTAGAACTGCCACACCAGCCTTCTTTTGGCTTCTATTTCCTTGGAATATTGATCTCCACCCTTTTATTTTTAGTCTATATGCATCCTTGCAGGTTAGATGTGTTTCCTGAAGACAGCATATACTTGGCCTGTATTTTCTTATCCATTCAGCCAGCCTATGCCTCTTGAGTGGAGACTTTAAGCCATTCACATTTATTGAGAGAACTGATAGGTAAGGTAGACTACTGATCATTCTGTTGGGTTGGATGTTGTTGCTATGATTTCTGTCTTGAGCCACTGTAATATCTGGCCTTTAATATCTTTGGGTTTTGGTTGTTTTTATGTCCGTGGGTTATTATTATGATGTTCTGTGCGTAACACTGTTTTAAGTACTTCTTGTAGGGCTGGTCTTGTCTTGGTGAATTCTCTGAGCCTTTTCTTGTCTGAGAATGTTTTTATTTCTCCTTCATATATGAAGCTTAGTTTTGCAGGGAATAATATTCTAGGCTGGGCATTGTTTTGTTTCAAAAGAGTGAGAATGGGGCCCCATCTCTCCTTGCTTGTGAAGTCTCATTAGAGAAGTCTTATGCTATTCGAATTGGCTTTCTCTTGTATGTTACTTGCTTCTTTTGTCTTACATCTCTTAGAAGGGCCTCTTTAGTTGATACTTTGGTCAGTCTGATGACTGCATGTCGTGACGTCTTCCTGTTTGCATTGAATCTCCCAGGGGTCCTCTGAGCTTCTTGAACTTGTATATCAAGATTTTGAGAAAGGCCTGGGAAATTTTCCTCTATTTTATCTTCAAATAGCTTATCAAACCTTGAGTGTTGTCTTCTTCCACTTCTGGTAACCCTATGACCCTCACATTAGGTTTCTTCACATAATCCCACAGCTCTTGTAGTCTTTGATCTTTTCTCTTGTTTCTCTGCTCTATTTCTGTGACTGATTTCTTTAATTGGAGGGTGTTATCTTCAAGCTCTTAGATTCTTTCTTCTGTTTCATCTACCCTGTTCTTGAGACTTTCCACTGTATTTTGTAGTTCTTTGAATTGATTCTTCATTTCCAGGAGTTCGGTTAAACTTTTCTTCATTGTGTCTATTTCTTTTTCTATATCCCGGAGGCTTTTTGTGGTTTCTTTGTGTTGGTTATTGAGTTGTTGTTGCAGCTGGGTGAGTGTTCTTATGATCCACATACGAAATTCCTCTTCTGTCATATTAGTTCCCTGATTTTGGTTGGTGTCCATTTCTAGGGGGCTGGTGCTCCTCTTTGGGAGTGTGTTTTCCGTTTTGTTCTTCATATTTCTTGAGTTATTTCACTGATTTCTTCCCATGTCGATCAGTTGTTGTTTCTTTCCTTAAGTTATTGTTTGGGTATTCACACACCTTGTTTAGTTTCTGAGGCGTTAGGTGGTGTCTGTGGGTGAATTTGGACCACTTCATGTATATTGAGTCAGTGGGTGCCATGGAAAGGCTGTGCAAGATGCCGTCCCTCTCAGTAGGTGGCGTTTGCTTGGAGGAACAGGCTATGCTGTTGATTTTGTGTCGTGTTAACAGCTCTTTTCTGGGCGGAGCTGGGTTGGGTAAGCCTGCCCTCAGGCCGTTAGCAGGAGTCAAACTTCTGTTCTCTACTTCCAGGGAAAGCTGTCAGTGCTGGGCTGGAATGGTCCCGCTCAGCCAGAAAGTCTGTGTGGCGGTGGGGCTGTCTGAGATCCGGAGTCTGGAGAGGGCCTCGCTTCTTTCCACCCTCCCCAACTCCGCAGCTACTCCTCGGCCTCTGCCAGTAGCCAGACCTCAAGCCACCAGGCCTCCCCGGACTGTGATGCCAGCGGGGAGGTTCCTTGCACAGGAATGCCACGTGGGTTGGGCGCATGGCCTCCTCCTGGGACCAGCGTTGCCATCTAGGACGCCGATCCACCCCTGGAGGCACACACACCTCAGTAGGCTGTTCACGTATAACCCTTCTGTGTCCCCGGCAATGCTAGCCCTCAGTGCAGGGATCTGGTCTGCAGGTCCGACCTCTGGGTCCCAGAGTTCAAACTGTATCCCCACCTGGGAGATTATATCGGGTCCCAATTCACCCACAGGGAGCCCAAGCTGGGTCTGTGTCTCTCAGTCTCTGAGTCGGCACCGTTCTCCTGGGAACACCATGCCAGCAGCACCTGGGAGGGCGGGCAGGTAGGGAGCTCACAGTCTGAGTTCCTCTGAGTCAGGTGTAGGGTCCCAAATGGGAAGGTGCTGTTCCCTGGAGGTGCCTCTGGCTGGTGGCTGTATTGTCTCTCTGGGCAGCCGCGGGTAGGGTCCGCGGAGGGGAGGAGGAGGTAATATGGCGCCTGCCGCGGAGCTAAGGTCTGTGCACACGGAGGTGCCCGGAGGAAGTTGGGAACCTGGTGCCACGTCTGCTACAGGCTCACCACTGGCTGGTGGCGGCGGTCTCTGGGCTGGTGTACGCAGGTCTCTCCACCCGCTGGGTAGCCCATCAGAAGTCCCAAATGCAGGGGAGGGGAAACAGTAAATCCACCTACCCTTGCTGCTGGTCTCCGGGCTGCTCCGGTGGTCTCAGCCTCTAGTTCTCCTCTGCAGCCTCTTCCCATGGAGTCTCCCGGGGTCTCAGGTACCCCTCCTTCCGGCCCTTCTCCGCTGTATGCTCGTCTTCTTGCTTCTTTCCTCTAATTTCTGCTAGAATCTGTCTTTTCTGCAGAGACACTCTGTCTGGCGGAGTTATTCGTCCACCATCTTGCTCCACCCCCCCTGGGGACTTTTTGATAAGGCCATTTTTACCGGAGATAAGTGATATCTCATTGTAATTTTTTGTTGTTGATTGTTTTCAGGCTGAATTTTATTTATTTATTTATGTTATTTCAGCTTATTATGGGGGTACAAATTTTAAGTTTTGAAATAATGACCTTGCTCCCCCTCTGCCCACAAGTCTGATCTTGAAGCATCACCATCTCCCAGATGAAGCACATCTCACTAATTATGTATGTATATCCACGCCCCCACACTCACCCTCCCAATACCCAATTAATATAGTTTCTATGTGTCCACTGAGCGATGCTCAGTTAATAACAATTTGCAGGTGAGGATATGTGGTGCTTATTTTTCCATTATTGGGATAATTCAATTAGTAGTATTGGTTCCAGCTCTCTCCAGGAAAATACAAGATGTACTATATCACCATTGTTTTTAGAGCTGAATAGTACTCTATGATATATATTTACCACATTTTATTGATCCCCTCATGAATTGATGGGCACTTGGGTTGTTTCTACAGCCTTGAAATTGTGAATTGTGCTACTATAAATATTCGAGGGCAGGTGTCTTTTTTGTAGAGTGTCATTTGAACTTTGGGGTAGATGCCCAGTAATGGGATTGCTGGATCAAGTGGTAGATCCACTTGTATCACTTTAAGGCATCTTCATATTACTTTTGGCAGAGGTTGAACTACTTTGTAGTGTTCAGTGTAAGAGTGTTCCTATCTTTTTGCATCCATGCTAACATCAGTCGTTTGAGGGCTTTTTGATAAAGGCTATTCTTACTGGAAATAAGTGATATCTCATTTTAGTTTTTTTTTTTTTTTTTTTTTTTTTTTTTGAGACAGAGTTTTGCTTTGTTGCCTAGGCTAGAGTGAGTGCCATGGCGTCAGCCTAGCTCACAGCAACCTCAAACTCCTGGGCTCAAGGGATCCTTCTGTCTCAGCCTCCCAAGTAGCTGGGACTACAGGCATGAGCCACCATGCCCGGCTAATTTTTTCTATATATATTAGTTGGCCAATTAGTTTCTTTCTATTTATAGTAGAGACGGGGTCTCGCTCTTGCTCAGGCTGGTTTTGAACTCCTGACCTCGAGCAATCCACCCGCCTCAGCCTCCCAGAGAGCTAGGATTACAGGCGTGAGCCACCGCGCCCGGCCTCATTTTAGTTTTGATTTGCATTTCCCTGATGTTTAGAGATGTTGAACGTTTTTTCATATGTTTGTTAGTCATTATTCTGTCTTCTTTAGAAAAGTTTCTGTTCATGTCCTTTGCTCACTTTATGATGGGATTGTTTGATTATTTCTTGCTGATTTTCATGAGTTCTAAGTAGATTCTAGTTATCAGCCCCTTATCAGATGAGTAAGATGCGAAAATTTTCTCCATTCTGTAGGTTGTCTCTTTACTTTCATGACTATGTCTGGCTGTGCAGAAGCTTTTTAGTTTGATCATGTCCCATTTATTTATTTTTGTTGCTGCTGTGATTGCCTTTGGGGTCTTCTTCATAAATTCTTTGCCTAGATCGATGTCTAGAAGAGTGTTTCCAACATTTTACTCTAGAATTCTAATAGTTTCACACCTTAGGTTTAAGTCTGTTATCCAGCGTGAGTTGGTTTTTGTGAGGGGTGAAAGGTGTGGATCCTGCTTCAGCCTTCTACAAGTGGCTATCCAATTTTCCCAGCACCATTTATTGAAAAGGAATTCTTTTCCCCAGTGTATGATTTTCTCAGCTTTGTCAAAGATTAGATGGCTATATGAGGATGGTTTTATGTCAGGATTCTCATATCTGTTCCACCGGTCAATATTCCTATTTTTGTGCCAATTCCAAACTGATTTAATTACTATAGATTTGTAGTACAGGTTGATATCTGGCATATTGATACCTCCCATTTTGTTTTTATTGCCTAGAATTGCTTTTGGAATGTGGGGTCTTCTCTGGTTCAAAAGGAAGCATAAAATTGTTTTTCTACATCTGAGAACAATGATGTTGTTATTTTAATAGGTATTGTTTTGAATCTGTAGATCAGTTTGGGTAGTAGAGACATTTTGAAGATCTTCAGTCTGCTGACCCATGAGCATGGTATGGGTTTCCATCTGTTTACATCCTCTGCTATTTCCTTCCTCAGTGTTTCATAGTTCTCCCAGTAGAGGTCGTTTACCTCTTTGGTTAAGAATATTCCTAGGTTCTTTATTTTCTTTGTTGCCATTTTGAAGGGATTTTAGCCTTTGATTTGGTTCTCAATTTGATTGTTGTTGGTGTATATGAATGCTTGTGATTTCGATGTTTTGATTTTGTATCCTGAGACTTTACTAAATTCGTTTATCAATTCCAGGAGTTTCTTAGGTGAGTCCTTGGGGTTTTATAAATATAATATCATATAATCAGCAAGCAGTGACAATTTGATCTCTTCTTCCCCAATTTGGATACCTTTAATTCTACTTTTATGTCTGATTGCTATAGCCAGGACTTCCAGCACTATGTTGAATAGAAGCCTAGATAGTGGGCAGCCTTGCCTGGTTCCAGTTCTAAGTGGGAATGCTTTCAATTTTCCCCATTCAGTATGATGTTGCCTATGAGGCTGTGGTATATGGCTTGTATCATTTTTAGGTGGTCATTATATAATGGCGAAGGGAACTGTTCAACAAGAAGATATAACAATTTTAATATATATGCACCCCACTTAGGTGCACCTGGATTTATAAAGCAAACCTTTCTGGATCTAAGTAAATTTATTAGCAGCAACTTGGTAATAAATGGAGATTTCAACACCCGACTGACTGCAACCAACAGATCCTACCAACAGAAAATTAATAAAGAAATAATGGACTTAAACAAAACTCTAGAACAATTTGTTCTGACTGACATTTAAAGGGTATTCTAACCAAAATCCACTGAATATACCTTCTTCTCATCAGCTTGCAGGACATTGTCTAAGATTGACCATATCCTAGGACACAAAGTACGTCTCGAGAAATTAAAAAAAATAATAGAAATCATACCATGTATGTTCTCAGGTCACAGTGGAATGAAAGTAGAAATCAACCCTAACAGAAACTTGCATTTCTACACCAAAATGTGGAAATTAAACAACCTCCTACTAAATGATTACTTCACAATAAATGAAGAAATCAAGATGGAAATTAAAAAAAATTCTTTGAACAAAATGACAATGGAGAGACAATTTATCCAATCCTCTGGGACACAGCTAAAGCAGTATAGAGAGGAAAATTTATTTCCACAAATGCTTATAACCAAAAGTGAAAAAGATCACAAATAGACAACTTAATTAATTGACTCTAAAAGCCGAAAAAAAGAACAGACCAATCTCAAATGCAGCACAGGAAGTGAAATTAACACGATCAAATCACAACTAAACGATATTGACAGCAAGGAAGCTACACAGAAGATTAATAAAACAAAATGTTGGTTCTTCAAAAACTAAACAAAATTGACACACCTTTGGCTAGACTAATGAAAAGCAGAAAAGAAAAATTTCTAATAGGCTCCATCAGGAACAATAAAGGAGATATTACAATTGATCCCAAGAAAATACAAGATATAATTTACAACTACTACAAAAATCTTTATGCACACAAACTAGAAAATGTGGAGGAAATGGACAAATTTCTAGAAACACACAACCTACCTAGGCTCAACCAGGAAGACGTAGAATTCCTGAGCAGACCAATATCAAGAGCCAAAATAGAAACATCAATTAAAAATCTTCCTAAAAAAAAAAGTCCCGGCCCAGATGGTTCCACACCCGAATTTTGCCACACTTACAAAGAATAACTGGTGCCTATCTTGCAGAAATTATTCCACAACATCGTGAAGAATGGAAACCTCCCCAACACCTTTTATGAAGCCAGCATAACCCTGATTCCAAAACCAGGATCGATGCAACAAAAAAAGAAAACTATAGGCCAATATCCCTTATGAATATAGATGCAAAAATTTTCAATGAAATCCTAGCTAACCGAATCCAGATGCTTATCAAGAAAATAATCCTTCACGAACAACTGGGCTTCATCCCAGGGATGCAGGGATGGTTCAACATACATAAATGTATAAATGTAATTCACCACATAAACAGAAGCAAAAATAATGACAATTTGAATCTTTCAATAGATGTACAAAAGGCTTTTGACAAATTTCAACACCCTTTCATGATAAAAAACACTTAATAAAATAGGCATAGAAGGCTCATTGTAGTTTTGATTTGTGTTTCCCTGATGATTAAAGATGTTTAGCAGTTTTTCATGTTTATGGCCTTTATTCTGTCTTCTTTTGAAAAATTCTGTTCATGTCCTTTGCTCTTTTTTTGATATGGTTGTGTGATTTTTCCTTGCTGATTTTCCTGAGTTCTAAATAAATTCTAGTTATCAGCCCCTTATCAGATGTGTAGCATGCAAAAATTTTCTCCCATTCTGTGGGTTGTCTGTTTGCTCTCTTGACATTTTCTTTGGCTGTGCAGAAGCTTTTTAGTTTGATCAGGTCCCATTTATCTATTTTTGTTGCTGCTGTAATTGCCTTTGAGGTATTCTTCATAAATTCTTTGCCTCACCCAATGTCTAGAACAGTATTTCCAAAGTTTTCCTCTAGAATTCTAATAGTTTCACACCTAAGGTTCAAGTTTGTTACCCAGTGTGAGTTGATTTTTGTGGGAGATGAAAGGTGTGTGTCTTCTTTTAGTCTTCTACATTGGCTATCCAATTTTCCCAGCACCATTTATTGAATAAGGATTCTTTTCACAGTGTATGTTTTTGTCTGCTTTGTCAAAGATTAGTTTACTATATGAGGATGGTTTTATATCTAGTTTCTGTGTTTTGTTCCACTGGTCAATGTCCCAGTTCCTGTGCCAATCCAAGCTTTTATAATTACTATACCCTGTTAGTATAGTTTGAAGTCTGGTGAGTGGAGACCTCCTATTTTGTTTTTATTACCTAGGATTGCTTTTGCTATACAGGATCTTCTCTGGTTCCATACAAAATGTAAAACTATTTTTTCTATATCTGTAAAAAATTATGATGGTATTTTAATAGGTATTGCATTGATTCTGTAGGTCACTTTGGGTAGCATGGAGATTTTAACAATGTTTATTCTGCTGACCCATGATTATGGTATATTCTTCCACCTGTTTACATCCTCTGCTATTGCCTTCTTCAGTGTTTCATATTTCTCCCTGTAGAGGTCTTTAACCTCCTTAGTTAAACATATTCCTAGGTACTTTATTTTCTTTGTTGCTATTTTGAAAGGAATTGAATCTTTGATTTGGTTCTCACTTGTACTGTTGTTGGCGTATATGAATGTCTCTGATTTCTGTGTATTGATTTTGTATCCTGAGCCTTTACCAAATTCATTTATCAGTTCAAGGAGTCTCTTGATTAAATCCTTGGGATTTTCTCATTATAATATCATGTGATCAGCAAAATGTGAGCGTTTAATCTCTTCTGCTTCCATTTGGATGCCCTTAATTCTGCTTTCTTGTCTGATTGCTATAGCAAAGACTGCCAGCACTATGTTGACTAGAAGTGTAGATAGTGAGTAACCTTGTCTTGTTACAGTTCTAAGTGGGAATGCTTTCAATTTTTCCCCAGTCAGTATGATATTGGTTGTGGGTTTGTCATGTATGGCTTGTAACATTTTTAGGTGAGCCCCGTCTATGCCTATTGTCTTGAGCATTCTTATCATAAAAGGGTGTTGAATTTTGTCAAATGATTTTTCTGTATCTCTTCAGAGGATCATATGGTCTTTGTTTTTGCTTCTGTTTATATGGTGAATTACATTTATAGATTTATGTATGTAGAACCATCCCTGATCCCTGGGATGAAGTGCACTTGATTGTGGTGGATTATTTTCTTGGCAAGCACCTTGATTCGATTGGCAAGAATTTTGATGAGAATTTTTGCATCTAAATTCATAAGTGATATTGATATTAGTTTTCTTTTTTTGTTGTATCCATTTTTGGTTTTGGTATCAGGGTTATGTTCGCTTAATAAAACGTGTTGGAGAAGTGTCCATCCTTTTCAATGTTGTGGAATAATTTTTCCACGATGGGCACCAGATCTTCTTTGTAGGTGTGGTAAATCGGGTGTGAAACCATCTGGTCCAGAATCTTTTTAGGAAGGTTTTTATTTCTGTTTCAATTTCAGTACTTGATATTGGTCTATTCAGTAATCCTATTCTTCCTGGTTGAGCTTAGGAAGGCTGTGTGTTTCGAAGAAATCATTCATTTCTTCCACATTTTCCAGTTTGTGTGCATAGAGGTTTTTGTAGTATTCATAAGGTATATCTTGTACCTCTGTGGCTTCAGTTGTAATTTCTCTTTTATTTTTCCTGATCGAGCCTGTTAGTGATTTTTCTTTTCTGCTTTTCATTAGCCTACGCAAAGGCATGTCAATTTTGTTAATTTTTTCAAAGAACCAACTTTTTTGTTTTATTAATCTTCCATATAGTTTCCCTGTTATCAATTTCATTTAGTTCTGATTTGATCTTAATGATTTCACTTATTTTGCGGGTTTGCAGTTGGTCTGTTCTTCTTTTTCCAGCTCTTTGAGATGATTCATTAGGTTGTCTATATGTGATCTTTTTGACTTTTGGATAGAAAACCAGCTTCTGGTTTTGTTGATCTTCCGTGTAATTCTCTTATTCTCCATTTCATTTAGTTCTGCTTTGATCTTCATTATTTATTTTCTTCTACTAGGATTGAAATTGGTTTGCTCTTCTTTTTCGAATTTTTTGAGTCTATTCATTAGGTTGTCAGTATCTAAACTTTCTGTTTTTTTGGATTTGAGCATTTATTATTCTTAATTTTACTCTCAGGTAAGCTTTTGCTGTATCCCGCAGGTTTTGGTAACAAGTGTCTCTGTATCATTTTGTCCAAAGAAACTCTTGATTTCCCTCTGAATTTCCTCCTTGACCCAATAATTTTTCAATAATAGATTGTTTAGTTTCCATGATTTTGTGAGGCATTGAGTATTTCTGTAAAAATTGACCGGCAATTTTACCACTATCATCAGAAAAGATACAAGGTATAATTTCTACTTTGTTGAATTTTTTGAGATCTGATTTGTGGACTAGGGTGTGATCAATTTTGGAGAAGGATCCATGGGATGCTCAGAAGAAGATAAATTCAACTTTATTTGGGTGGAATGTTCTGCAGAGATCTGTCAGACCTTTTTGATCAAGGGCTCTTTTCGGGTCCATTATTTCTTTGCTTATTTTCTGTTTGGAGAATATATCCAGATCATTCATTGGAGTGTTGAAGTCCCCTGCTACTATGACAGTGTTTTGTAACATGGTGTTTAGATTAGACAAGGTATGCTTTATGTAATTGGATTTTTTGCCTTATCACCCTAATTCTGCCTGAGATTTGATATTAAACCAGTCTCAATTCTCTATCATCCTTGCAAAGATTATAAGAGTTTTCAAGGCTTATTTTTTTTTCTTGCATTGCTATCACTCTCATTTAATAAATGATGTCATTTATTTCTCCTGTGATGGAGATGCTCCTAAATGCACTTTGCTATTTTGATGCATCACATATCCTTTAGGTTTTCTTTCATTATTCTACTTAATTTTAATTATGAGCAGATGTCTGTTCAAAAAGGTTCTCAAAATGAAAAAGTGTTTTGGTTCTATTTCATTTCAAGATATGATTATAGAAAATACTAACACTCATAAACTGCCCCAAACCCATTTTAAGTACAAAAATTTGGAGTTAAACTCATGAAATTATCATGTAGTCTCATCTCTCTTTGTTCTTCCCTGCTAAATACAGCTGTAAATCCTGGAAATAAGGGGTCAGACAATGATAGGAGGATTCAGAAACATAGAAAGTAGAATGTGGACCTGTTAGGGACCCCAGATCTGAAAGAACAATATAGGTGTCCAGTGACTCATGACAGTCTACACAGCAGAAGAAGATAATCCTAATCTGGCAATAAGCCAACATTCCCACATAGCAGCAGAGAAAGGCCATGTAGGAAATTCTCCTGAATATAATGGGAAAAACAATAACAATATGAGGTAGACCAGCCCTTGGGCACCAGAACGGCAGATTCTTCTAACAACTCATATCTCAAGCCAGAGGATTGTTCTCTTTCTAAATGAGCCAAAGATTGCCTTGATCCATCTAGAAACACTAGCATCCTGGCTCAGCCTTGGGATGTAACCTCCAGCCCTGTGAGCCAGAGATATTCTTCCCTCATCTAGAGATAGTAGTAGGGAGGATTCCACTAGAAATAAACAGCTAGATAAATAAACAATAGCTACAGTACAGAATTTCACTTCTGAACTCACAAACACCAGGCGTATCAATAGTTCTAATAGGGAGTTTTGAGTTCTTGTTCTGTTACAACATGGATGGGTCAAAGAAACACTCTCCATCTATGTGGGCCAGAGTCTCCTATTATCCATTTAGAGATAATAGGCAGCCAAGCCAGGAAAAGTGCCTCAACCCCTCTAGAAAGCAGCATCAAAGATCAGAGGGAGATCTAATAGCCCCAAACAAACAAAGTAGACCAAAAGAGCACCGGAAAGGCACCAAAAAGTAATCATCATTGAAATTGCTGTCCAAAGATGTAGACCGAGCTAAACTTAAGCAAAATTACTGCCTGCTAAAACAGAAAAATTAGAGAAGATCCAAAGTCTTGATTTAACTTAATAAATGTGGAGGATGAAATGAAAATCATTCATCACTCCAGAACCATTATATTAAAACAATTTAAATGAGAAAAGAAAATTGACATAGCAAGGTAGACCAAATATTGCAATTAACTGAGAAGGATTTTAAATTATTCATCAAAATATGTTTCAAACATAATTTAAAAATCCATTAAAACAAATTTACAAAAAGAATATCTCACCAAAAAAGGAGACATAACAAAGGACTAAATAGAAATTATAAAACTGAAAAATATTAATATAAAAACTGAAATTGAAACAAAATTGCTGGAGGAACTTAATAGTTGAATGGGGATGACAAAGAAAGGTATCAGTGAATTTGAAGAAATATTTGAATAGCAGAAAACAAACTTAAAAAAATGAAGAAAGCCTCAAGGATCTCTTGAACAATAACAAAAGATCTAGCATTTATATATTTGGAGTTTCGGAAGAAGAATGAATAGGACTAAAAGAGAACATATAAGACTGAATAAAGAGAATATTTCAATAAAGAGGATCACACAAGTTTTTTGGTTTCCCAGTGTATACATAAGTTATGTTTACACTATACCATAGTCTATTATCTATGCAATAGCATTGTGTCTAAAAAAAAAGCAACATACATACCTTAATTTAAAAAAAAAATATTGTCAAAAAATGCTAATGATCATCTTAGTCCTTCTGGGAGTTGTAATCTTTTTCCTGGTGGAGGGTTTTGACTAGATGTTGATAGCTGCTGACTAGTCAGAGTGGAGGTTGTTGATGGTTAGGGTGGCTGTGGCAATATCTTAAAATAAGAAAACAATGAAATTTGCTGTATCTCTTGATTCTTCCCCTTATGAAAGATTTCTCTGAAGGATGTGATGTTGTTTGATAGCATTTTACTCACAGTAGAGCTTATTTCAAAAGTAGAGTCAATCCTCTCAAATCCTGCTCCGACTTTATTGACTAAGTTTATGGAATAATCTAAATATTTTGTTGTCAGTTCAACAATGTTCACAGCGTATTCACAAGAAATAAATTCCATTTCAGAAAACCACTCTTTGATGATTAGAGATGTTGAGCAATTTTTCATATGTCTGTTGGCCAGGCACACCTGTACCTCTGACTTTGGTGGTGCAAAGGCAATATATATAACGAAAATGTTTGTGCTCCTGTAATATTCTGAAATTAAAATAAAATTAAAATTAAAAGCACTAGTCTGCGGAGTGGAGAGAAACACTCTTCACTCATTCGTAAAAAATAACACTCACTCCTTCAAGTTTTATCATGAGATTCCAACATTCAGCCACATCTTCAGTCTTCACCTCTAATTCCATTTCTGTAGCTATTTCCATCATGTTGGCATTACTTTTTCCACTGAAATTTTCAACCCACCAAAGTTATTCATGGAAGTTGGAGTAAATGTTTTCAATGTTGGTATTTTTTTTTTTTTTTGAGACAGAGTCTCGCTTGTTGACCAGGCTAGAGTGAGTGCCGTGGCGTCAGCCTAGCTCACAACAACCTCAAACTCCTGGGCTCAAGTGATCCTCCTGCCTCAGCCTCCCGAGTAGCTGGGACTACAGGCATGTGCCACCATGCCTGGCTAATTTTATATATATATTAGTTGGCCAATTAATTTCTTTCTATTTATAGTAGAGACGGGGTCTTGCTCTTGCTCAGGCTGGTTTCGAACTCCTGACCTAGAGCAATCCGCCCGCCTCAGCCTCCCAGAGTGCTAGAATTACAGGCGTGAGCCACCGCTCCCGGCTTAATGTTGGTATTTTTATGTCCTTCTATGAATCACAAATGCTCTTAATGGTATCTAGAATGGCAAATTCATTCCAGAAGGTTTTCAATTGATTTTGCCCAGATCCATCAGCAGAATCAATATCTATGGCAGCTCTAACCTTATAAAATGTATTTCTTAAAGAATAAGAGTTGAAAGTCAAAGTTAGTTCTTGATCCATGTACTGCAGAATGGATGACATGTTAGCAGGAATGAAAACAACATTAATCTCCTTGTATATCTTCATCAGAGTTCTTAGGTAACTAGGTGCACTGTCAGTGAACAGTAATATTTTTTTTTTTTTCACTAGGTTTTTTTTTTTTTTTTTTTTGGCATATTATGGGGGTACAGATTTTAAGGTTTCAATAAATGCCCATTCCCCCCCTCCCCCCAAAAGTCTGAGTCTCTATCATGACCATCCCCCAGATGGTGCACATCTAACTCAATATGTATGTATATACCCGCCCCCCTCCCCCCTCCCACCTGCCCAATACCCTATTACTGTAGCACCTATGTGTCTACTTAGGTGCTACTCAGTTAATACCAGTTTGCTGGAGAATATATCTGGTGCTTGTTTTTCCATTCTTGGGATACTTCACTTAGTAGTATGGGTTCCAGCTCTAACCAGGAAAATATAAGGTGTGCTATATCACCATTGTTTCTTAGAGCTGAATAGTACTCCATGGTGTACATATACCACATTTTATTAATCCATTCTTTGATTGATGGGCACTTGGGCTGTTTCCACAGCCTTGCAATTATGAATTGTGCTGCTATAAACATTCGAGTGCAGGTGTCTTTTTTGTAGAGTGTCACTGGATCATTTGGGTAGATGCCAAGCAATGGGATTGCTGGATCAAATGGTAGATTCACTTGTATCGCTTTAAGGTATCTCCATATTGCTTTCCACAGAGGTTGAACTAGTTTGCAGTCCCACCAGCAGTGTAGGAGTGTTCCTCTCTCTCCACAACCACGCCAGCATTTATTGTTTGGAGATTTTTTGATAAAGGCCATTCTCACTGGGGTTAAGTGATATCTCATTGTGGTTTTGATTTGCATTTCCCTGATGGTTAGAGATGTTGAGCATTTCTTCATATGTTTGTTGGCCATTCTTCTGTCTTCTTTAGAAAAATTTCTGTTCAAGTCCTTTGCCCACTTTTTAATGGGGTTATTTGATTTTTTCTTCCTAATTTTCGTGAGTTCTAAGTATATTCTAG
Organism: Microcebus murinus; assembly: GCF_040939455.1. Lineage (NCBI taxonomy): Eukaryota > Metazoa > Chordata > Mammalia > Primates > Cheirogaleidae > Microcebus > Microcebus murinus. Next base: position 20,235,108 of record NC_134136.1, read on the forward strand.
TTATCAGTCCCTTATCGGATGCATAGGATGCAAAAATTTTCTCCCATTCTGTAGGCTGTCTGTTTACTTTCATGACTATTTCTTTGGCTGTGCAAAAGCTTTGTAGTTTGATCATGTCCCATTTATTTATTTTTGTTGCTGCTGTGATTGCCTTTGGGGACTTCTTCATAAAATCTTTGCCCAGGCCGATGTCTAGGAGAGTGTTTCCAACTTTTTCCTCTAGAGTTCTAATAGTTTCATATCTTAGGTTTAAGTCTGTTATCCAGCGTGAGTTGGTTTTTGTGAGAGGTGAAAGGTGTGGGTCCTGTTTTAGCCTTCTACAGGTGGCTATCCAGTTTTCCCAGCACCATTTATTGAAGAGGGATTCTTTTCCCCAGCGTATGTTTTTGTCTGCTTTGTCAAAGATGAGATGGCTATATGAGGATGGTTTTATATCAGGATTCTCACATCTGTTCCACTGGTCAATATTCCTGTTTTTGTGCCAATACCATATTGTTTTAATTACTACAGCTTTGTAGTATAGTTTGATATCTGGCATATTAATGCCTCCCATTTTGTTTTTGTTGCCTAGAATTGCTCTTGATATTCGGGGTCTTCTTTGGTTCCATACGAAGCGTAAAATTATTTTTTCTATATCTGTGAAGAATGCTGATGGGATTTTAATAGGTATTGCATTGAATCTGTAGATCAGTTTGGGTAGTATAGACATTTTGATGATATTGAGTCTGCCGATCCACGAGCATGGTATGGATTTCCATCTGTTTACATCCTCTGCTATTTCCTTCCTCAGTGTTTCATAGTTCTCCCTGTAGAGGTCTTTTACCTCTTTGGTTAAATATATTCCTAGGTACTTTAATTTCTTTGTTGCTATTGTGAAGGGAATTGAGTCTTTGATTTGGTTCTCAATTAGATTGTTGTTGGCGTATATGAATGCCTCTGATTTCTGTGTATTAATTTTGTATCCTGAGACTTTACTAAATTCATTGATCAGTTCCAGGAGTTTCTTGGTTGAATCCTTGGGGTTTTCTAGATACAATATCATATCATCAGCAAACAGTGAAAGTTTGATCTCTTCTGCCCCTATTTGGATACCTTTGATTCCATTTTCTTGTCTGATTGCTGTAGCCAAGACTTCCAGCACTATGTTGAACAGAAGTGGAGATAGTGGGCAGCCTTGTCTGGTTCCAGTTCTAAGTGGGAATGATTTCAATCTTTCCCCATTCAGTATGATGTTGGCTATGGGTCTGTCATATATGGCTTGTATCATTTTGAGGTATGTCCCTTCTATGCCTATTTTCTTAAGTGTTCGTATCATGAAAGGGTATTGAATTTTGTCAAAAGCTTTTTCTGCATCTATTGAAAGGATCATGTGGTCTTTGTTTTTGCTTCTGTTTATGTGGTGAATTGCATTTATAGATTTACGTATGTTGAACCATCCCTGCATCCCTGGGATGAAGCCCACTTGGTCGTGGTGGATTATTTTTTTGATAAGTGTCTGTATTCGGTTAGCTAAGATTTTGTTGAAAATTATTGCATCTATATTCATTAGGGATATTGGTCTGTAGTTTTCTTTTTTTGTTGCATCCTTTCCTGGTTTTGGTATCAGAGTAATATTCGCTTCATAAAAGGTGTCCGGGAGGTTTCCGTTCTTCTCGATGTTGTGGAATAGTTTCTGCAAGATAGGTACTAGTTCTTCTTTGTAAGTATGGTAAAATTCAGGTGTGAAGCCATCTGGACCGGGACTTTTCTTTTTAGGGAGATTTTTAATTGCTGTTTCTATTTCAGCTGTTGAGATTGGTCTGTTCAGGGAATCTATTTCTTCCTGGTTGAGCCTAGGGAGGCTGTGTGTTTCTAGAAATTTGTCCATTTCCTCCACATTTTCAAGTTTGTGTGCATAAAGATTTTTGTAGTATTCATAAATTGTATCTTGTATCTCTTTGGGATCAGTTGTGATATCTCCTTTTTTATTCCTGATGGAGCTTATTAGAGATTTCTCTTTTCTGCTTTTCGTTAGCTTAGCCAACGGCGTGTCAATCTTGTTTATTTTTTCAAAGAACCAACTTTTTGTTTTATTAATCTCCTGAATAGCTTTCCTGTTTTCAATTTCGTTTAGTTCTATTTTGATCTTGTTGATTTCACTTCTTCTGCTGGGTTTGGGGTTGGTCTGTTCTTCTTTTTCCAGCTCTTTGAGTCATTTCATTAGATTGTCTATTTGTGATCTTCTTGCCTTTTGGTTATAGGCATTTATGGAGATAAACTTTCCTCTCAGAACTGCTTTAGCTGTGTCCCAGAGGATTTGATAACTTGTCTCTCCATTGTCGTTTTCTTCATAGAATTTTTTATTTCCGTCTTGATTTCTTCATTTACGAAGTAATCATTTAGTAGGAGGTTGTTTAATTTCCACGTTTTTGTGTAGAAATGTGAGTTTCTGTTAGGGTTGATTTCTAGTTTTATTCCACTGTGATCTGAGAAGGTACATGGTATGATTTCTATTTTTTTAAATTTCTTGAGATTTTCTTTGTGTCCTAGGATATGGTCAATCTTAGAGAATGTCCCGTGAGCTGATGAGAAGAACGTATATTCAGTGGATTTTGGGTAGAATGTTCTGTAGATGTCTGTCAGACCCAATTGTTCTAGAGTTTTGTTTAAGTCCATTATTTCTTTATTAATTTTCTGTTTGGAGGATCTGTCTCGTGCCGTCAGTGGGGTGTTGAAATCCCCGGCGATTATGGAGTTGCTATTAATCCATTTGCTTAGCTCCAGTAAGGTTTGCTTTATGAATCTGGGTGCACCTAAGTTGGGTGCATATATATTTAAAATTGTTATCTCTTCTTGTTGGACTGTGCCCTTCACCATTATATAATGACCCTCTTTGTCTTTTACTACTTTTGTTGGCTTAAAAGCTAAATCGTCTGAAATTAGAACTGCCACACCAGCCTTCTTTTGGCTTCTATTTGCTTGGAATATTGATCTCCACCCTTTTATTTTTAGTCTATGTGCATCCTTGCAGGTTAAATGTGTTTCCTGAAGACAGCATATACTTGGCCTGAATTTTCTTATCCATTCAGCCAGCCTATGTCTCTTGAGTGGAGAGTTTAAGCCATTCACATTTATTGAGAGAACTGATAGGTAAGGTAGATTACTGATCATTCTGTTGGGTTGGATGTTGTTGCTATGATTTGTGTCTTGAGCCATTGTAATATCTGGCCTTTAATATCTTTGGGTTTTGGTTGTTTTTATATCCGTGGATTATTATTATGATGTTCCGTGCATAACGCTGTTTTAAGTACTTCTTGTAGGGCTGGTCTTGTCTTGGTGTATTCTCTGAGCCTTTGCTTGTCTGCGAATGTTTTTATTTCTCCTTCATATATGAAGCTTAGTTTTGCAGGTAATAATATTCTAGGCTGGGCATTGTTTTGTTTCAAAAGAGTGAGAATGGGGCCCCAGTCTCTCCTTGCTTGTAAAGTCTCATTAGAGAAGTCTGATGTTATTCGAATTGGCTTTCCCTTGTATGTCACTTGCTTCTTTTGTCTTACAGCTCTTAGAAGGGCCTCTTTAGTTGATACTTTGGTCAGTCTGATGACTGCATGACGTGACGTCTTCCTGTTTGCATTGAATCTCCCAGGGGTCCTCTGGGCTTCTTGAACTTGTATATCGAGATTTTGAGCAAGACCTGGGAAATTTTCCTCTATTGTATCTTCAAAAAGCTTGTCCAGCCCTTGAGTGTTGTCTTCCTCCCCTTCGGCTAAACCTATGACCCTCACGTTAGGTTTTTTCACATAATCCCACAGCTCTTGTAGACTTTGGTCTTTTCTCTTGTTTCTCTGCTGTATTTCTGTGACTGATTTATTTAATTGGAAGGTGTTATCTTCAAGCTCTGAGATTCTTTCTTCTGCTTGATCTACCCTGTTCTTGAGACTTTCCACAGTATTTTGTAGTTCTCTGAGTTGATTCTTCATCTCCAGGACTTCGGTTAAAGTTTTCTTCACTGTGTCAATCTCTTTGTTGAAACTTTGTTCCATTTCTTGGAGGTTTTTTGTGTTTTCTTGGTGTTGGTTATTGAGTTGTTGTTGCAGCTGGGTGAGTGTTCTTATGATCCACATACGAAATTCCTTTTCTGTCATATTGGTTGCCTGATTTTCGTCGGTGTCCGTTTCTAGGGGGCTGGTGTTCCTCCTTGGGGGTGTGTTTTCCGTTTGGTTCTTCATATTTCCTGAGTTCTTTCGCTGATTTTTTCCCATGTCGATCAGTTGTTGTTTCTTTCCTTAGGTTATTGTTTGGGTATTCACACACCTTGTTTAGTTTCTGAGGCGTTAGGTGGTGCCTGTGGGTGAAATTGGACCACTCCCTGTATATTGAGTCAGTGGGTGCCGTGGAAAGGCTGTGCAAGATGCTGTCCCTGTCAGTAGGTGGCGTTTGCTTGGAGGAACAGGCTATGGTGTTGATTTTGAGTCCTGTTATCAGCTCTCGTTCTGGGCGGAGCTGGGTTGGGTAAGCCTGCCCTCAGGCCGTTAGCAGGGGTCAAAGTTCTGTTCTCTGCTGTCAGGGCGGGGCTGGAATGGTCCCGCTCAGCCAGAAAGTCTGGGTGTGGGGGTGGGGCTGTCTGAGACCCACAGTCTGCAGCAGGCCTCGCTTCTTTCCACCCTCCCCAACTCCGCAGCTACTCCTGAGCCTCTGCCAGCAGGCCAGACCACAAGCCACCAGGCCTCCCCGGACTGTGATGCCGGCGGGGAGGTTCCCTGCACAGGAACGCCACCTGGGTTGGGCGCACAGCCTCCTCCTGGGACGCCGTTCCGCCCGATCCGCCCCTGGAGGCACACAGACCTCTAGGACGCCGATCCGCCCCTGGAGGCACACAGACCTCAGTAGGCTGTTCACGTATATTCCTTCTGTGCCCCGGGCAATGCTAGCCCTCGGTGCAGGGGATCTGGTCTGCAGGTCCGACCTCTGGGTCCCAGAGTTCAAACTGTATTCCCACCAGGGAGAGGGTTTCCGGTCCTAATTCACCCACAGGGAGCCCAAGCTGGGTCTATGTCTCTCAGCCTCTGAGTCGGCACCGTTTTCCTGGGAACACGGTGCCAGCAGCACCTGGGAGGGCGGGCGGGGTCCCAAATGGGAAGGTCCCGTTCCCTGGAGGTGCCTCCGGCTGGTGGCTGTATTGTCTCTCTGGGCAGCCGAGGGTAGGGTCGGCAGAGGGGAGGAGGGGGCAATATGGCGCCTGCCGCGCAGCTCTCCGTGCACACGGAGGTGCCGGGAGGAAGTTGGGAACCTGGTGCCACGTCTGCTACAGGCTCACCGTTGGCAGGCGGCGGCAGTCTCTGGGCTGATGTCCGCAGGTCTCTCCACCCGCTGGGGAGCCCACCAGCAGTCCCGAATGCAGGGGAGGGGAAACAGCAAATCCACCTACCCTTGCCGCTGGTCTCCGGGCTGCTCCGGTGGTCTCAGCCTCCAGTTCTCCTCCGCAGCCTCCTCCCGTGGAGTCTCCCGGGGTCTCAGGTACCCCTCCTTCCGGCCCTTGTCCGCTGTATGCTCGTCTTCTTGCTTCTTTCCTCTAGTTTCTGCTAGAATCGGTCTTTTCTTCAGAGACCCTCTGTCTGGCGGTGTTATTCGTCCGCCATCTTGCTCCGCCCCCCAACAGTAATATTTTTAAAGGAATCTTTTTTTCTTCTGAGCAGTAGGTCTCAACAGTTGGCTTAAAATTTCAGTAAACCATTCTGAAAACACATGTGCAATTGTACAGACTTTGTTGTTCCATTTATACAACACAAGCAAAGTAGATTTAGCATAATTCTTATGGGGCTAGGATTTTTTTTGAAAAGTAAATGAAAATTTCTTCAACAAAGTCACCAGCTGCATTATCCTCTAATAAGAGAGTCGGTCTGTCCTTTGAATCTTTCAAGCCAGTCATTGACTTCTCTTTATTTATGAAAGTCCTAGATGACATCTTCTTCCAAGAGAAGACTGTTTCATCTACATTGAAAATCCATTGTTTATGGTAGCCATTTTATCAATTATCTTAGCTAGATTTTCTGGAAAACTTGCTGCAGCTTCTACATTACTGTGTGCTGCTTCACCTTGAACTTTTATGTTTGGGAGATAACTTCTTCCCCCAAACATGATGAATCAACCTCTTCTAGCTTCAAACTTTTCTTTTGCAGCTTCCTCACCTCTCTTTGCCTTCATAGAATTGCAAAGAGTTAGGGCCTTGTTCTGGATTAGGCTTTGTTTTAAGGAAAATTGTGTCTGGTTTGATCTTTTATCCAGACTATGCAAACTTTCTCCATATTAGCAATAAGGCTGTTTTCTTTTCTTATCACACATGTATTCACTGGAGTAGCATTTTTAATTTCCTTCAATAACTTTTCCCTTGCAATCATAACTGGACTGTTTGGCATAAGAGATTTAACTTCTGGAAAGCCTTACTCATTAAGCTTAACAATTTCTAGGTTTTGATGTAAAGTGAGAGATGTGCAAATCTCCCTTCACCTGAACACGTAGAGGCTATTATAGGATTACTAATCAGCCTGTTTCAATATTGCTGCATCTCAGGGAATAAAGAGGCCTGAAGCCTGAGGAAAGGGAGAGGGAAAGGGAAATAGCTGGTCAGTGGAGCAGTCAGAACACACAGAACATTTCTTTCTTATAAGGACACGGTCTGTGGTGCCCCAAAACAAGTACAATAGTAACATCAAAGATCACTGATCATAGATAAACATAACAGATATAATAAAAATAAAAAGTTTGAAATATTACAAGATTTATCAAAATGTGATGCAGAGATAAGAAGTGAGCACATGCTGTTGGAAAAATTGTGCCAATAGAATTGCTCCATGTCAAGTTGTCACAAACCTTAAATTTGTTAAAAACACAATATCTGCAAAGTGTAATAAAGTGAAGTATAATGAAGTGAGGTACAATGAAATGAGGTATTCTGTATTCTAAAAAATAAAGGCTAAAATTTCCCATATTTTATAAAATGCATAAATCTATAAATTTAATAAGCCAAGCAAACTCCAAACAAAAATCCAGCAGACAGAGAGAAATAATACGTTTTTATCATAATCTGAATATTGCATAAAAGATTAAGAACACAAAGATTTGAACAGAAAAAGGTAAATAGAAAATTGAGAATTAAGTGAACATAGAAAAAGGAAAGCAAAGCACTACTAGAATCTCAAAGTTTAAGCAAGTATTTAAATACTAGAAATTTATAGTAGTCCAGGAAAAAACAAAACAAAATGTTGAAACAAATGGTGGGAAACCATCATCAATACACGATTAAATCAAATCATAGATACTAAAGATTAATATATTTGAATATATAAGATTACATTGACCCTAATATGATAGCTTTGACCCATAGCTACAGCAGTAAGATTACTTTGACCCTAATATGATAGCTACAGCAACCTTGAGCAAGAAGAACAAATCTGGAGGCATCACATTTCTTGATTTCAAATTATATTACAAAGCTATCGTGAGCCAAAAAGTATAATACTGGCATTAAAACAGATATATAGAACAATGGAACAGAATAGAAAGGTCAGAAACAAGCCCACACACCAACTAATCTTTAACAGAGGTGCCAATAACACATAATGGGAAAATAATAGTCTCTTCAATAAATGGTGTTGGGAAAACAGGAGAGCTAGATGCAAAAAAAAAAAAAAATGAAATTGGTTGCTTATCTTACACCATACAAACAATCAACTCAAAATAGATTAAATACTTAAACATAAGACCTGAAACTGTAATTCTCCTAAAAGAAAAATAGGGGAAATGTTCCATGACATTGATCTTGGCAATGATTTTTTGGATATCACACCAAAAGCAAAAAACAAATAAGTAGGACTACATCAAATTAAAAAAAAAATCTACAGAGCAAAGGAAATAATCAACAAAATGAAAAGGCAACTTATGGAATAGGAGAAAATATTTGCAAACCATATATTCAACAAGGGGTTGATATCTAAAACTTATAAGGAATTCCTACAACTGAATAGCAAACAAATAACCTGAGTAAAAATTGTCACAAGACTTATAATAGACATTTTCTTCTGAGGAAGACATACAAAAGACAAATGGATATATGAAAAGTTGCTGAACATCACTAATCACTAGGAAATCCAAATCAAAACTACAGTGAGATATTGTAACACTCCAATTAGGATGTCTATTATCAAAAAAGTCAAAAGATAAGTGTTGCTGAGGAAGTATTTAAATACTTGCTTAAACTTTGAGACTGAGTGAAAAAGGAAACTTTAAATATTGTTAGTAATGATGTACATTGATGCAGCTATTATAGAAAACAGTATGGAAGTTCCTCCAAAAATTTAAAATAGGACTCTCATAAAATCCAGCTATCCCAAATCTGGGTATATATCCAAAGTATATGAAATTTGTATGTCAAAGAGATATCTGTATTCTTATATTCTTTGCAACACTATTCACACTAGCCAAGATATATGGAAACAAGCTAAGTGTCCATAGATTTGATGAATAAATAAAATGTGTAATATATATATATATATATATATATATATTATAATATACACACAATGGAATATTTTTCAGCCACAAAAAAGAAGAAAATCCTGTCATTTGTGACAACATGGTTAAATCTGGAGGGGATTATGCTAGTGAAATAAACTAGACACAGAAAGACAAATATGGCATGATCTCACCATTGGATTTTAAATAGCCAAACTTGTAAAAATAGACAGTAGAAGGATAATATCCAGAGGTTGGGGAGCGGGGGAAATGGGGAGATGTTGATTGAATTGTACGAACTTTCATTTATAAGATGCATGATTTGGAAATATATTATACAGCATAGTGACTATAGTTAACATATTGTATACTTAAAATTTTCTAAGAGATAAGTAGAACTTAAGTATTCTCACCATGCACACAAAAAATGGTATCTATGTGAATTAGTGGGATTGTTAATTAGCTTGATTATGGTAATCATTTTACAATGTATATGTGTATCAAACATCAAGTTGTATACCTTAAATATACATAATTTTTATTTGTCAATTATACCTAAATAAAGGTGGAAAAATAAAAAAAAAAATAAAAGATTAAATACTTGGGAAAAAGTACCTGAATCATCTAGTGGTCCATAGTCTTTTCACAGTTTTTGTCCTTTTTTTTTTTTATTTATCTTTTTATCTTTAGCACGTTCTTTTTATTTAGGGAAGAAAGATTCAAAGGACTCAGAAATTGAATGTGCAAAAATTTTGTGATTCTGTGAATTACAGAGAGTGCATCAGAACATCCTTCCCCTTGTGTTTATTTCTGAACTGGGCTTAAACACGGTCCACGCTTCCGAGTGGTGTGCTTCATTCCGACCCTTATCACACAAGCTCAGTAGCAAAGTTCCCTGATTGTCCAGCACCTCCGCTGATTAAACAACGAGGATCATTTTTTCCTGTCCCTGTAATGATTTTGAAGTAAAGGGTAGAATTGATTTCAGGGCTATGATTCAGGGCTTGGTACAATATTGTCCAAGAAGTGGGTGGAAGCAGGCTCTAGCACTCTGAAGATTTCTGTACCTTGTTAGCAGTTAAAAATACACATGGAACCAATTATGCTAATTTTAAGAACATCTAAGTATTTAATTACTTAGCGTCTTCTTCTTTTATTTTTTTTTCTTTTTTTTTATTTTGGCATATTATGGGGGTACAGATTTTAAGGTTTCAACAAATGCCCTTTCCCTCCTCCACCCAAAAGTCTGAGTTTCCAGCATGACCATCCCCCAGATGGTGCACATCTCACTCATTATCTATGTATATAACGGCCCCACTGCCCCCTGCCCAATACCCTATTACTGTAGTACCTAGGTGTCCACTTAGATGCTGCTCAGTTAATACCAATTTGCTGGTGAGTATATGTGGTGCTTGTTTTTCCATTCTTGGGAAACTTCACTTAGTAGTATGGGTTCCAGCTCTAACCAGGAAAATATAAGGTGTGCTATATCACCTTTGTTTCTTAGAGCTGAATAGTACTCCATGGTATACATATACCACATTTTATTAATCCATTCTTGGATTGATGGACACTCGGGCTGTTTCCACAGCCTTGCAATTATGAATTGTGCTGCTATAAACATTCAAGTGCAGGTGTCTTTTTATAGAGTGTCATTGGATCTTTTGGGTAGATGCCCAGCAATGGGATTGCTGGATCAAATGGTAGATTCACTTGTATCGCTTTAAGGTATCTCCATACTGCTTTCCACAGAGGTTGAACTAGTTTGCAGTCCCACCAGCAGTGTAGGAGTGTTCCTCTCTCTCCACATCCACGTCAGCATTTGTTATTTGGAGACTTTTTGATAAAGGCCATTCTCACTGGAGTTAAGTGATATCTCATTGTAGTTTTGATTTGCATTTCCCTGATGATTAGAGATGTTGAGCATTTTTTCATATGTTTGTTGGCCATTCTTCTGTCTTCTTTAGAAAAGTTTCTGTTCACGTACTTTGCCCAATTTTTAATAGGGCTATTTGATTTTTTTCTTCCTGATTTTCGTGAGTTCTGAGTATATTCTAGTTATCAGCCCTTTATCGGATACGTAGGATGCAAAAATTTTCTCCCATTCTGTAGGTTGTCTGTTTACTTTCATGACTGTTTCTTTGGCTGTGCAGAAGCCTTTAAGTTTCATCATGTCCCATTTATTTATTTTTGTTGCTGCTGTGATTGCCTTTGGGGACTTCTTCATAAACTCTTTGCCTAGGCTGATGTCTAGGAGAGTGTTTCCAACATTTTCCTCTAGAATTCTAATAGTTACATACCTTAGGTTTAAGTCTGTTATCCAGCGTGAGTTGATTTTTGTGAGAGGTGAAAGGTGTGGGTCCTGCTTTAGCCTTCTACAAGTGGTTATCCAGTTTTCCCAGCACCATTTATTGAAAAGGGATTCTTTTCCCCAGTGTATGTTTTTGTATGCTTTGTTAAAGATTAGATGGCTATATAAGGATGGTTTTATATCAGGATTCTCAGATCTGTTCCACTGGTAAATATTCCTATTTTTGTGCCAATACCAGATTATTTTAATTACTACAGCTTTGTAGTACAGTTTGATATCTGGCATATTAATACCTCCCATTTTGTTTTTTGTTGTCGAGAATTGCTCTTGATATTTGGGGAATTCTTTGGTTCCATACAAAGTGTAAAATTATTTTTTCTATATATTTGAAGAATGCTGATGGGATTTTAATAGGTATTGCATTGAATTTGTGCATCAGTTTGGGTAGTATAGACATTTTAACGATGTTGAGCCTGCCGATCCATGAGCATGGTATGGATTTCCATCTGTTTACAATCTCTGCAATTTCCTTCCTCAGTGTTTCATAGTTCTCCCTGTAGAGGTCTTTTACGTCCTTGGTTAAGTATATTCGTAGTACTTTAATTTCTTTGTTGCTATTGTGAAGGGAATTGAGTCTTTATTTTGGTTCTCAATTAGATTGTTGTTGGCGTATATGAATGCCTCTGATTTCTGTGTATTGATTTTGTATCTTGAGACTTTACTAAATTTATTTATCAGTTCCAAGAGTTTCTTGGTTAAATCTTTGGGGTTTTCTAAATATAATATCAAATCATCAGCAAACAGTGAATGTTTGATCTCTTCTGCCCCTATTTGGATACCTTTAATTCCACTTTCCTGTCTGATTGCTGTAGCCAGGACTTCAAGCACTATGTTGAACATACGTGGAGATAGTGGGCAGCCTTGTTTGGTTCCAGTTCTAAGTGGGAATGATTTCAATTTTTCCCCATTCAGTATGATGTTGGCTATTGGTCTGTCATATATGACTTGTATCATTTTTAGGTATCTTCCTTCTATACCTATTTTATTATGTGTTCATATCATGAAAGGGTGTTGAATTTTGTCAAAAGCTTTTTATATATCTATAGAAAGAATCATGTGGTCTTTGCTTTTGCTTCTGTTTATGTGGTGAATTGCATTTATAGATTTACGTACATTGAACCATCTCTGCATCCCTGAGATGAAGCCCACTTGGTCATGTTGGATTATTTCGTTGATAAGTGTCTGGATTCGATTAGCTAAGATTTTGTTTAAAATTTTTGCATCTATAGTCATTAGGGATATTGGACTGTAGTTTTCTTTTTTGGTTGCATCCTTTCCTGGTTATGGTAACAGAGTAATATTCATTTCATAAAAGGTGTCGGGGAGGTTTCTGTTCTTTTTGATGTTGTGGAATAGTTTCTGCAAGATAGATACTAGTTCTTTGTAAGTGTGGTAAAATTTGGGTGTGAAACCATCTGGACCAGGACTTTTCTTTTTAGAGAGATTTTTATTTGCTGTTTCTATTTCAGCTCTTGAGAATGGTCCATTCAGGGAATCTATTTCTTTCTGGTTGAGCCTAGGCAGGCAGTGTGTTTCTAGAAATTTGTCATTTTCCTACACATTTTTCAGTTTGTGTGAATAAAGAATTTTGTAGTACTCATAAATTATATCTTGTATGTCTTTGGGATCAGTTGTGATATCTCCTTTTTTGCTCTTGATGGAGCTTTTTAAAGATTTCTCTTTTCTGCTTTTGGTTAGCTTAGCCAATGGTGTGTCAATTTTGTTTATTTTTTCAAAAAACCAACTTTTTGTTTTATTAATCTCCTGAATAGCTTCCCTGTTTTCAATTTTGTTTAGTTCTGATTTGATCTTGTTGATTTCACTTCTTCTGCTGAGTTTGGGGTTGGTCTGTTCTTCTTTTTCCAGCTCTTTGAGTCGTTTCATTAGATTGTCTATTTGTGATCTTCTTGTCTTTTGGTTATAGGCATTTATGGAGATAAACTTTCCTCTCAGAACTGCTTTAGCTGTGTCCCAGAGGATTTGATAACTTGTCTCTCCATTGTCGTTTTCTTCATAGAATTTTTTATTTCCGTCTTGATTTCTTCATTTACGAAGCAATCATTTAGTAGGAGGTTGTTTAATTTCCACGTTTTTGTGTAGAAATGTGAGTTTCTGTTAGGGTTGATTTCTAGTTTTATTCCACTGTGATCTGAGAAGGTACATGGTATGATTTCTATTTTTTTAAACTGCTTGAGATTTTCTTTGTGTCCTAGGATATGGTCAATCTTAGAGAATGTCCCGTGAGCTGATGAGAAGAACGTATATTCAGTGGATTTTGGGTAGAATGTTCTGTAGATGTCTGTCAGACCCAATTGTTCTAGAGTTTCGTTTAAGTCCATTATTTCTTTATTAATTTTCTGTTTGGAGGATCTGTCTCGTGCCGTCAGTGGGGTGTTGAAATCTCCGGTGATTATCGATTTGCTATTAATCCATTTGCTTAGCTCCAGTAAGGTTTGCTTTATGAATCTGGGTGTACCTAAGTTGGGTGCATATATATTTAAAATTGTTATCTCTTCTTGTTGAACTGTGCCCTTCACCATTATATAATGACCCTCTTTGTCTTTCACTACTTTTGCTGGTTTAAAAACTAAATCGTCTGAAATTAGAACTGCCACATCAGCCTTCTTTTGGCTTCTATTTGCTTAGAATATTGATCTCCACCCTTTTATTTTTAGTCTATATGCATCCTTGCAGGTTAGATGTGTTTCCTGAAGACAGCATATACTTGGCCTGTATTTTCTTATCCATTCAGCCAGCCTATGTCTCTTGAGTGGAGAGTTTAAGCCATTCACATTTATTGAGAGAACTGATAGGTAAGGTAGATTATTGTTCATTTTGTTGGGATGGATGTTGTTGCTATGATTTCTGTCTTGAGCCATTGTAATATCTGGCCTTTAATATCTTTGGGTTTTGGTTGTTTTTTATATTCGTGGGTTATTATTATGATGTTCTGTGCGTAATGCTGTTTTAAGTACTTCTCTTAGGGCTGGTCTTGTCTTGGTGAATTCTCTGAGCCTTTGCTTGTCTGAGAATGTTTTTATTTCTCCTTCATATATGAGGCTTAGTTTTACTGGGAATAATATTCTAGGCTGGGCATTGTTTTGTTTCAAAAGAGTGAGAATGGGGCCCCAGTCTCTCCTTGCTTGTAAAGTCTCATTAGAGAAGTCTGATGTTATTTGAATTGGCTTTCCCTTGTGTGTTACTTTGCTTCTTTTGTCTTACAGCTCTTAGAAGGGCCTCTTTAGTTGATACTTTGGTCAGTCTGATGACTGCATGTCGTGACGTCTTCCTGTTTGCATTGAATCTCCCAGGGGTCCTCTGAGCTTCTTGAACTTGTATATCGAGATTTTGAGAAAGGCCTGGGAAATTTTCCTCTATTATATCTTCAAACAGCTTGTGCAACCCTTGAGTGTTGTCTTCTTCCACTTCTGGTAACCCTATGACCCTCACATTAGGTTTCCTCACATAATCCCACAGCTCTTGTAGGCTTTGCTCTTTTCTCTTGTTTGTCTGCTCTATTTCTGTGACTGATTTATTTAATTGGAGGGTGTTATCTTCAAGCTCTGAGATTCTTTCTTCTGTTTGATCTACCCTGTTCTTGAGACTTTCCACTGTATTTTGTAGTTCCTTGAATTGATTCTTCATTTCCAGGAGTTCGGTTAAACTTTTCTTCATTGTGTCTATTTCTTTTTCCATATACTGGAGGCTTTTTGTGGTTTCTTTGTGTTGGTTATTGAGTTGTTGTTTCAGCTCGGTGAGTGTTCTTATGTTCCACATACAAAATTCCTCTTCTGTCATATTGGTTCCCTGATTTTGGTTGGTGTCCATTTCTAGGGGGCTGGTGCTCCTCTTTGGGAGTGTGTTTTCCGTTTGGTTCTTCATATTTCCTGAGTTCTTTCACTGATTTCTTCCCATATCGATCAGTTGTTGTTTCTTTCCTTTAGGTTATTGTTTGGGTATTCACACACCTTGTTTAGTTTCTGAGGCTTTAGGTGGTGTCTGTGGGTGAGTTTGGACCACTCCCTGTATATTGAGGCGGTGGGTGCCATGGAAAGGCTGTGCAAGATGCTGTCCCTGTCAGTAGGTGGCATTTGCTTGGAGGCACAGGCTATGTTGTTGATTTTGTGTCCTGTTATTAGCTCTTGTTCTGTGCGGAGCTGGGTTGGGTAAGCCTGCCCTTAGGCAGTTAGCAGGGGTCAAAGTTCTTTTCTCTGTTTCCAGTAAAAGCTGGCAGTGTGGGGCTGGAATGGTCCCGCTCAGCCAGAAAGTCTGGGTGTGGGGGTGGGGCTGTCTGAGTCCTGCAGTCTGGAGTGGGCCTTGCTTCTTTCCACCCTCCCCAACTCCGCAGCTACTCCTGGGCCTCTGCCAGCAGGCCAGACCACAAGCCACCAGGCCTCTCCGGACTGTGATGCCGGCGGGGAGGTTCCCTGCACAGGGAAGCCACCTTGGCTGGGCGCATGGCCTCCTCCTGGGAGAAGGGTTGCCCTCTTGGATGCTGATCTGCCCCTGGAGGCACACACACCTCAGTAGGCTGTTCACGTATAACCCTTCTGTGCCCTGGGCAATGCTAGCCCTCGGTGCAGGGGATCTGGTCTGCAGGTCGGACCTCTGGGTCCCAGAATTCAAACTGTATCCCCACCAGGGAGAGGAGTTCCGGTCCCAATTCACCCACAGGAGCCCAAGCTGAGTCTATGTCTCTCAGCCTCTGAGTCGGCACCGTTCTCCTGGGAACACAGTGCCAGCAGCCCCTGGGAGAGCTGGCAGGTAGGGAGCTCACAGTCTGAGTTCCCCTGAGTCAGCTGTAGGGTCCCAAAAGGGAAGGTCCCGTTCCCTCGAGGTGCCTCTGGCTGGTGGCTGTATTGTCTCTCTGGGCAGCCACGGGTAGGGTCGGCGGAGGGGAGGAGCATGCAATATGGCGCCTGCCGCGGGGCTCGGGTCTGTGCACATGGATGTACCCAGAGGAAGTTGGGAACCTGGTGCCACGTCTGCTACAGGCTCACCGCTGGCTGGCGGCGGCCGTCTCTGGTCTGGTGTCCGCAGGTCTCTCCACCCGCTGGGGAGCCCACCAGCAGTCCCAAATGCAGGGGAGGGGAAACAGAAAATCCACCTACCCTTGCCGCTGGTCTCCGGGCTGCTCTGGTGGTCTCAGCCTCCACTTCTCCTCCGCAGCCTCTTCCCGTGTAGTCTCCCGGGGTCTCAGGTACCCCTCCTTCCGGCCCTCGTCCGCTGTATGCTCGTCTTCTTGCTTCTTTTTTCTAATTTCTGCTAGAATCTGTCTTTTCTGCAGAGACACTCTGTCTGGCAGTGTTTCTCGTCCGCCATCCTGCTCCACCCCCCACGATTTATTATTATTATATTTTTTATTTTGGCATATTGTGGGGGTACAAATTTTAAGGTTTCAATAAAGCCCTTTCCCCCCTCCCCCCATAAATCTGAGTTTCCAACATGACCATCCCCCAGATGGTGCACATCTCACTTATTATGTATGTATATACCTGCCCCCTCCCCCCCCACCTGCCCAATACCCTATTACTGTAGTACCTATGTGTCTACTTAGGTGCTGCTCAGTTAATACCAGTTTGCTGGTGAGTATATGTGGTGCTTCTTTTTCCATTCTTGGGATACTTCACTTAGTAGTTTGGGTTCCAGCTCTAACCAGGAAAATATAAGATGTGCTATATCACTGTTGTTTCTTAGAGCTGAATAGTACTCCATGGTATACATATACCCATCAATCCAAGAATGGATTTTTCATGATTTAATTTTAAACCTATGGACATTTATTTTGTAAGTTAGAAAGCTTTTTTTTTTTTTTTCTTTTTGGGTCATATTTGTATTAGTCAAGTATCACCACATAACAAAGGCACACATTTAGTATCTCATAGTTTTTCTGAGTGAGGAAACTGACATAACTTAACGTATTTCTCTGCTTCAAGATCCTTCACAATGCTGAAAATAAGGCTGTGGTCTAATCTCAAGGCTCAACTGTGGAAAGATCTGTTTTGGTGCAGGATTTATATCCTTGTAGCTTGTTGGATTCAGGCCTCAATTCCCTGTTGTTTGATCAGAGGCTTCCCTCATTTCTTTGGGACTCTCTATAGGACAATGCAGAATATAGAAATTTGCTTCATCAAAGCTAACAAGGGAAAGATCTGTTAATAAGATAGAAGATGTAATCTTACATAGCACAGAAATTGCATCCCATCACCTTTGCCATATTATATTGGTTAGAAATAAGTCATGGGTTCTATGCACACTCAAGTGAGAGATCATTACATATAGGAGAGAATAATAGGAGGCAGGGGTCAGGGAGCCCACCCTAGAGTTTGTTTGCCACAATAGTGAAAGCCAGTTTTCCACTCATAACATATTATATAGTGAATACTACCCTACTGATAACATGTCTATCATATAATTTATTTACTTTCCATCTATGTTTCTCATAAACTAAGACTATATCTCCAGCAATTTGCAGAGTGTCTGGCACAAAGTAGGTGCTTAGTACATATTCATAGAATATATTAGTAGAGGACTTTTGAGGGGGCCAATGCCCTATATGGATAGAGATTGGGGCTATGACTGCTAAGAAATCAACAAACACAATTTTTCTCTTCCATTACATCATATAGTTTCTGATTATATTTCTCATTGATTGGGTACTGATTAGTTATTAGAGCAACACCTAGAATAAGACTGATTCTCACCCACTACTAAATATTAAACTTCTGTTTTAGTGGATGTATTCCATTCAATTTATACACAATATATTATATTGACTCTCACCTCTTGGCCTTTGTTTTACTTCACTTAGAAGACTTTTTTCTTTCTTTCTGATAATCCAAATATGGATCTTTTAGAACCTAGCTTATTTTTCATATCTCTAGAAGCCCATTTTATCTAATCCAGTTGATAATGATCCTTTAGTTCTCTATATCCTTTACTATATATCCTTCTATATATATCCTTCTCTCTCTCTCTCTCTCTCTCTCTATATATATATATATATATATATATATATATATATATATATATATCCTTGTATATATACTATATATCCTCTATATCCTTCTCTATATCCTTTACTTCTCTATGATCATTATATCTGCTAAAGTAACTAATATTAAAAATGATTTTCTGATATTTTTGGCTTTCTTGAACTCTACTGTGTTTTATGCTTGCCATGTAGATTATCATTCAGGTATGTTTATTTGCATTTACAACTAAGGTAATTTAAAATATTTAGACTGAGAGAATGTTATGCTTGAAAATAAACTTAGATTTCACAATGTCCAGTTTATAGATAATGAAATTGCCCCTGAATGAAGTGAAATGATTTTTCCAAGGTCATACAGCTAGTTAATGGCTGGGTCTAGACTTGAGCAATAATGTATTGAATTTCATACCATGTAGCTTCCCTGTGTGACTATTCCTCAGTTTATTTGTCATTGGTTTTAGGTTGCAGATTGAGACAAACAAAGTGGTGTCAAGTTGAGATGTAAACTACATTTTGCATCCTGAATATGGCAGGGTTTAGAGAAATCACTAGATTAAGCAAGATTTATGCTGCAACTCTGCTCTGGGAATGAGAAATAAGGACTTACAAGGTTCTCATCATCCAAAAAGGTGCACATCTCAAAGGGATATGAAGTAAAGATTGTAGAGAGTGGAAAGATACAGATGTTCGTACATAGGTTGGTAGATTTGCAGGTGAAAGGATAAGGGAATTTATTATTGCTGTAATAATCTTCTGAATAGAGTTCTAAGAGGGCCAAGAATCAGAGGGCTCAAGTAAGTTACAGTGTCAATCAATCACCTGAATCTGGCCCAAATCTCAGATAGATCCTATTTCCAGAGGACTCATTTTATGGTTTTATTAAACATTCTACTCATACTAGAACTGGCTGGGCATGGGAGGAGTATGAAGAACTAGCATTGCTTCCTCATCTGATTGTTTCTAACTGCAGTTGTATTATAGCTTCCATGTGGTCTTCCTTTCCAGCAAAAAGCAGTGGATTTTATGACCCAAAACCATTGTTTACATTGACCAACTCTAATGTGTCTTATCACCTAGTCACATTATCTTTCAAATTTCATGAATGATTTTGTAAAAAGTAAAGCTGATGAAAGGTTTGTGTGTCTTTATATATTACAGTATATTGTGTGCTTTAAAATATGGATATATTTAGTGGATAAACACAGTCCTAGAATTCTGGCATAGTCTAACTCTGATTAATATATATTTCATAACTTTCAATAAATGAAAATATACCCTTTCTGTCCACAATATGATATTTTTTAAACTGTCATCAAATCCAGCTTGATAATACCTTATTTTATTTCCTTTCCAAAGACTCAGAAGAGAAAAGGAAGATGTGAAATTATTTTAAAAGGGAACGTACAAGGTTAAAATATATCTCACATCCCATGGAAGCATAAAGCACATTGGAAAGAATTTGTACTTTTCAGGATTTATTAATTTCATATTCAGTAACAATGGATCTATTCAGCCTCAAGGTCAACCATTTATTTGGGTGAAAATATATTAATTAAATTTGGACAATTTATAACTCAGTGAACTTTGGGTGTCTGCTCTCTAACCTTGAAAATAACTTCATTAAAAGGAACTCATAATTTACATTTTCTTCCAGGCAACATTCAGAAAAGTTTTTAATAGGTGTAATACTTTGTTTAAAACACTCATATCGTTAGGTCAATTTACGCAAACGAAGAGAAAGACACCAGTTTGTAGTGAGGAGGCTACCCAATAGGTTACAACACCTCCAAAGGATCCTTGACCCCCTTTAAGGGGCCATTTCACAACATTAGCGGATAATTAGGTGAAGCAAGGAGGCTTAACACTAAATATCATTATTTTTAATTATCTTTGGGAATATCCGTCCAGATGATCATTGTCAAGCACAGCGACATTCGACAGAGCCTGTGAACAGTGTCTGCTGTTGTGAATCACAGGAATGCTTCAGTGAGCTCATCTGGCCCTCTTTATTATACGTTAAGCATGTAAGAGGAAAATAGAAAAAGATACTATACATAGCCTAATGTCCTGGCAGTGTGTATCCCTGGGACACCTCCTCTTATTCAGAAAACACTCTAGGAATTCGTGATGGATGAAAAAACAAGGGCACTAAGAAACAGGGCAAAGGTGACAAGTGAATAAAAGTTGCTACAGGCTTTAACCTTAAAGTATTGAAGAAAAATATTCTGCTGAACTTTGGTGGCAATACATGTGACAGAAGGCTGAAGTCAAAAAATCCCTAAGGTATTGGAGGTATACAAAGGCCAGATTTGAGGTCCCATCTTTTCCTTCTTTCGGAGTAAAGAACAGGTCAATTTCTTTGTTAACCCTACAGTGTCTAGTACTAGCATTTGTGACAAAGGCCTTGACTGAAAATTGAAACATGCTGTAGGGGAATACAGGAAATCACAAACCTAATTGCATATTCTCCTGGCCAGAAAACTATTCTAAAAAGCTAATTGTGGCTCTAGTTTAGACATGTTCAAATGCTCACTTCTGATTTTCTTCTCTGGAGATAACCAAAGGGTTTTAGGCTCAGTCTCACCAGAGCTGTACTTTTAGAACCATTTATAGATGTTACAAAACAGGTAATGGAAAGGAAGGGAAATAAAGATATATCTGTCTAAGAAAAAAGATACTCAGAATGAAATTTGTATTTGGTTTGTATCTTTTGCTTTCCTCTGTTCTCCTTGTCTTCCTTTGTCTCTCTCAAAACTCTTCCTGTACAGCCCTCAGGCATCCAGTATTCTTATGCTGACCACTAAGTTTGAAAATGCCACATTTCACTCTTCTCAGACCTCCCTTCTCACAGCAGTTCCTTTAAGTTCCACTTATTTTCCTTCTCCACTATACAAACATGCCTTTGTGAAAGTGATGCAGGACTGAAAATTGTCACTTAGCTCCAATTGTCTTCCCCATCACTCTTGCTAAACCAAATTGGCCAACTTATAGTTGCTAAACTACAACCCCCATCTTACTGTCCCCACATTTTGTCATATGATTATCACAGCCTCTGTTTTCTTATACCTTCCATGAATTTTGTTAATGAACAATTCTCAGATCAAAACTGAACTACCTGAAATCTGACGTTTCTCAATCCGCACTATGGAATTTTTAGCCATCTTGCTCCCCCTAGAATAGTCATCTCGAGAGGTTCTGTAGTCACAAGGTTTCAATAAGGGCTTGAAGGAATGCCTTTTAGTTATTTTTTCCTTCCCAACTGTGTTGATTCTGTCAGGCCACAGTTCTTTGCTCAATATCGTTATTTGACAAATCCATCTAGGTTGTAGGTCAATAACTGCCAGTGTATGAATGTACTCTGTCATTGAAGTAACACAGATACATGCCAAGAGGTGCTTGCTGGAAACAGAACTATAATTCAAAACAGAATATGGGAATATCAAATAATTTACCAGACTAAAGAAGAGAAATGAATGCAAGGGAGATTCCATATTCAGTAACTGTTTATGCCACCACTGGACTGGGGTTCTGGGAACCTATGCACTTATTTTATGAAAATATCAGCTATTTCAGTCTGCAATGGAAGATTACTTCTAAGGAAATGCAGCATTAACAAAACTAGAGCAGAGAGAAGAAATTCATCACTTCACTGGAGTACCTTATCTCTCATTCCCAACTTTGAGCTACCTGTAATATTTCCCTTTCCTCAAGGGAATATCATCACATATGTAAGATTTAAAATCCCTCACCATAGCTTTCTAACTGAATTTAAGACAAACATGGCTTCAGGATTTACAGTCAAGTCTATTTATCAAGCAGATGCATTTAGTGCTCAATTCCTCATATCTTAAAATAGGCTACTCTAAAATATACTTCGTGTTTGGGCATATTTTAAAACAATGGACTCATTAAGAATAGGAAAGTTGTATTTGTGAAATTTCATTATCTATTATGTTATTAAGGTTCTATTCCTTTTTATTTCAGCTTTTAAAATTACCTTTAATGTAAATGAAGAGGAATTTTAAGTCTTTATTGCATGTAATTTTCCTACTCCAGCTGATATTTAATAGCATGTTTTATTAAGTTGCTTTATGGCACGTGGGAGTTTTAAAAATCTAAAAAGATATTATTAAATCAAATTTCAAAAGTAAATAGTTTGCACACAATTTTAAACAAATTGTGAAAAATCCCTGAGCTAGAAAGCAGCTTAAAAAAGTAAGTTTAAGTTAATACTTCACCAAGTAATGTTCTAATTCCACTAGTCTTTTCTAGTGACACATAGCAACATGAATTTACTTTTTTATCAGTTCCAAGTTGAACCAGTCTCTTCACAGCCACCAGATTCGCAATTAGAAATGCAAATAGTTATCATTGCTATTGTCAATGGGATGTGTAAATGTCTATACCCACTACATTATCTGGTTAAGACACTGCTTCAAAAGACATTACTTGAAAATCCTTTAAAACATCTTCAGTAACTAGTTCTTTGATTGGATTAGAACACTTCTTTTCAAAGCAATTTTTTAAATTTTTTGATTGAATTATATGTTTTCTCACGAAACAAATTTAGGTACATGATGGACCTTTAATGGCCAGAAAACTTTAACTATCTCCTTTTATCCTATAATTAAACTAATGCTAGTGATGAAATGCTGACTTACAATTTAAACCTCTCTTGAGGGAAGCAAATGTCAGTTCTTGCATAGGCTTATTTTAACATTATCTCTATTGCCTTATATACAATTCGAAAATAAAAATATGTTTGTTTTCTGGATAGAGAAGAACAAGAGAAATCAAGTACTTCATAGCAGTTGATCTTGTATAGATCTATTTCAAAAGATATTTTGATATCTAAGATGAAATATTTTCCTGTGGAAAGCTTAATTACATTGCTCATCAAATTATCTAAGAAATAAATGATAAAATTAATAATTTTACCATGATTAATTTAAGGAAACATTTTTATAGCATATCAAGATAATGAGAAAAAAATATTTTCTGACATTTTCCAAAATCACTCTAAGAATGGTGTAGTTAATTAGATTCATGCTAAAATGAAAGCACTATAAATATATAAAATTGGGAGAGGATTCCAAGAATTTTAATCTCTTGAGCCTATTTGTTTCTCAAGTTTATTGGAAAAAAGTTTCAGAATTCAAACAGGGATGCCTTTTATTTTCACAAGGTTTTAATTAAAGTATACCTTTACAACATAATAATGCATTTTTAATGATTTGTGAGTTACAATTATATTTTTGATAAAGGTTATATGAAATATCAGGAAAATATTGATTCTAAGTAATAGATTATACCAAAAAATAAATATTTGATGTTTTATTTCAAAGAAAAGAGAACTAATAAGAAAGGAAAATTTTATTCCTAAGTGTTGGCTTTTCTGACTCAAACACATTTGTGTGTGTGTGTGTGTGTGTGTGTGTGTGTGTGTGTGTGTGTGTGTGAAATGTTTCACCAGTTAGAATGCATTGTGAACTGGGAGCAAATATTATATAAGTTTGTCTGTTAGTTATTAATCTTGATTTTAATTACCAAATTTTTCAAATTGATAGTGTTTTGTAACTGAGCACAGCAAGACTCACTTGGAAGAGTAACTTTATGGAATATTCTCTAAATTAGTGACAATTTTATAATTAGATTATTTCTGTTTATATAAATACCCAAAGAATATATCTTCTATACTACAAATATTTTTAAATACTTTTATTACTGTGAGCATGGCTACATTAGGGCAATTATACAAGCTCAAAAGAGGGAAAATTCTTTTAAAATTTTAAACCATTGTATAATATTTGTATAATAAAAATGATCCAAATTCTTTAGGCACTTAATGGAGCATGTAAATAAATATTAGTTACCAGAAAGCTCACAAATTCTTGCACCCCTCTCCATTTCTACCAAAACCACAGATTAAAACCTTTTCTCACCAAGGTTATAGAAATAGCCTCATAGCTGTTTTCCTTATATTCAACCTAGTAGAAACTATTTTCAATTTATTGCTTTAATTATTTGATTAATGCCAATCTCTACCCTTAAGCTACAAGCTCCAGGAAGATACAGACTACTTATTTTTAGCTCAACATTGTATCTCAATATCTGGCACATGGTAAGCCCTCAATAAGTATTTGTATTCATAAAAGGAAATAAAATATAAAATAAATTAACTATAAAGATATAGCATAAAACATTCACAAAGGTTTATTTTCTGGAATGTTGTCAAGATATTTTATTTCCACAAGCTTTTCTAAATTTTGAAAAATTTAATAGTGATATTTTATTATTTATTATCAGAATAGAAACTTTGCCTTATAAACTAAGTTTCTTTAACAACTTATTATGGATTTACCATTCATGAATTTTCTATTGACATCCATTGGTACTTCTGTTGTGTTTCACTATTTGGGGAAAAAATTCATGTGTTTAT
The DNA here is from genome assembly GCF_040939455.1 of Microcebus murinus. Lineage (NCBI taxonomy): Eukaryota > Metazoa > Chordata > Mammalia > Primates > Cheirogaleidae > Microcebus > Microcebus murinus. The sequence goes on from NC_134136.1 coordinate 20,259,402, forward strand.
GGCAAATTATTGCTAGGAATTTCAGCCCTCTCATTTGTCTTAAAATTAGTTACTTCAATCTTCAGAAGGAGAGCCCTAAGCCTAGTTTTGAAATTTCATTTGTTTCATTGTTCTCCTGGAAGCTTTTTAAGCTTTAATATGCTTATCTTAAGGGGAAAAAAAGTAAAAACAAAATATGAGTGTATTTTAGGTACAGAGACAGCATGGTTTTGTGCAAAGGGAAGTTTCTTTTTGTTTGTTTTACTGTTGATGTCCTACTCTTCTTGTTTGGGAGAATCCAGAACAGGACAAAGGTTAATATTGTCATAAAATAGTCTAGATATAATAATTTCTATAGTCTTGGGCTTTAGAGGAATTAATAACTCAAAGTTAGTCAATTTCTAACCAATTATAGTTGAACTTTTTTTCTCAACTGTCTTTCTTTTGGTGTCAAAATCAAATCATGTAGATTACTTTGGTGATCTGTTTGAATGTGCATACTTATTTTCCCATTAAATTATCTGACTTTGAAATAATTGTCATTTTCCCCAAATATTTGATTTTACTTTATATACAGCCTTTCTAGGCTGGACTGAAAAATGTGCTACATTAGACATGGAAGCAGCCTGAACTTCAATGAAACAGTAATTAATGTTTTATAACAAATCTGTACTATATTATTTGGAATGTAGAAAAGTTAAAACTACTGAAATTTCTACTTACACCCATAACCTAGTTTATTATGGGCAACTAAATTAATTGCTTCAGAATTTTGCTAATGATCTGGTAATACAATGTTTATGTTAAAATTGCAAAAAATATCCTCTGCTTTTATGACTATTTGGTTGATCAGTTTTGTGGCACAGTTTTGAAGTACAGACACTTTAAGAATAATTACTTTACTTCTCACTATCCAAAGATATACAGGAATGTCTTATATTTTCATTTTAATAAAAAATAAAATTACATATTTTTTAAAAATATGCAATATCTGGAGAGAAATAAAGAAACTATCATTGATATGATTTCCTTAAAACGTAATCATAATTTTTTAAAAGTGATTTTCTATGACACATCATACTTTAATACTGAGATTTATAGTACTCAGCCTGGATATGTTATTAAAAGTCACGATAAAAATAATTACTTAATACTTCTTCATTATATATGTAGAATTGTTACTTCATATAATTTTCAAGGTAATTAGTCCATGTCTTCATTAAGGAGATTCTCTGAAATAGTTCGAATTTAGCTGTATCACAAGTAGCCAACTGGAGGATTTACATGTCTCTAGAGGATTAAGTCAATAAAACTATCCAGGATTATCAGCAGGGACAGGTTCCAGATGGAAATTCCATTTGCAACCAAATCCTTCTGAGCATAATATCAATGACAATAACAAAGCAGGTTTCACTACATACTATTGTACTTGAACATTTAAAAAGTGTATTTTTTGTTTCTTTCTTTCTTTCTTTCTTTGACTTTATGGAAAGAGTAGGTTGACTTTTTACTTATTTGTTGCTTTCAAATGGACATATATTATGTTTTCATAGGAAATTTCATCTGCCTAATTACTTCTAACAAATTCAAATTCTGATTGCACATATGAAAACATATTCTCCTTTGGAAATTTTTGTTTGTCCTGTTTTAGAAGGTTTTAATACCAGAAATGCATTTTAGTGTGTTTTTTCTGAGATATTAATTCCTTAGGATATCAGTGAAAACATTGGATTCTAATACAAATAGCACAATTTCCCTCAATTCAGTGACATATACATGTAGGAAACTTAAATCATCATTAAGCATTTATGTCATCATTTTAAATAGCTTTTTCTATATTGTAATTCTTACATGCATAATTTCATATTCAAAATAACAGAAATATTTTGAAATGATATAAATTATTCTAAAAAGCTCTCATTCCCACTGCAAAGCAATTTTATATAATAGTTTTGGTTATAATGAATTATTTTTCTCACAGCTTTCATGAAAATTGATCATCTTAATTGTAATGCAAGTTTAGATTTAAATTAATATTATTTTGAAGTAGAAGAAAAATAACCTGAGTGTAAGACATAGGTGAAGACAACAAAATTACAAACATCAAAGTAGAAAAGTATACCCTTGATTACATTTATGAGATGGGTGGTAGTAATGATGATGTTTAACTTGAATAGCACCCCTATTCTTAACCCACATAACCACAATATATCTCTCTAGGGGCATGGGTGGAAATAGGGGGCAAGGTAATAACAAAAAAGAGCAAGGGATAATAAGGGAAGCTAAAAATATTACCAGAGTTATTTATACATACTTAATTTCAAAGTCAGGGCAAATGGAAGTAAAGTCAGCAAAAGAAGATGTAGGGCTTGTCTTTTCATCATTATTCATTCTTAGCCTTGCCTCTTCCCTTTAGCACTGGTAGAGGGAGAGTGATGGCCCCTTACTGGCTCTGGCACTGGAGTAGGGAAGCCACAGGTGGAACAATTTAAAATTCCATGTAAGCTACTTTTTTCTGGTTTTGAAATTTGGATTAATATTCAGATAAAGTTAGCATTATTGAATCAACAATTCAAATATCTATGAGACATGCATTAACCAAATATCTTAAGTGCTATACTGAAAAACGTTAATTTGTTATTTTATTGTTATTACAAAAATAAATCACTTGAAATGGTTCTTTCAGTGGACTAAACAAGTATCCTTGATCCAACTCAAAAAGCATAAGAAGTTTATAAACAAAAGGATAAATAACCTGAGTTGCATGAAGATTCATTGTGCCAATGTTCTGTGTGCTTCCTGTACTCAGATATCTAGATTTCTGATCAGGCCAGGTGTTATCCTCCATTATTCCAAAAATAAATAAATAAATAATAATAATAATAATAGCTTTTCCAGCCCTTGTGTATTTTTTTTTCTCTCTCAGGGATTTTTATAAATTCTTATGTTGGGTTTCTTTACATAATCCCACATTTCTTGTATTTTTTTCATATCTCTTGCTTCTGTGTTCTTTTTTGTCATTTGATTTATTTAACATATTGGCATTATCTTCAAGCTCGAGATTCTTTCCTCTACATGATTCATCCTATTCTTAAGGTTTCCCACTGTGTTTTGTAATTCTTTGAATGCTTCTTTCATTTCCAGCATTTATGTTTGGTTCTTTTGTAATATTTGAATTTCTTTAGAGAATTTTCCATTCATTTCCTGTATTGTTCTTGTGGCTTCTTTGTGTTGAGTTTCTATTTTTTCTACAATTGCATTGAGTTTTCTTACAATCCATATCCAGAATTCTTCCTCTGTCATTTTAACCATTCAATTGAAGCTGATATCCATTGCTGAGGAGCTAATGATTTATTTTGGGGGTTACTTTTCACCCTGATCTTTCATGTTTCCTGTGTTTTTTCATTGGTTCTTTCTCATCAAGCTACTTGGTTGAGCCCTAGGGGTGGTAGGACTGGTTTATGGCCCTATCTCTGAGTCCCCAGTGGTCATTCTTTGATGCTGCTGGGAAGAGGCATATTGGTCCTGTGTTGCCTTAGGGATGTTTTAGCAAGTTGGGTTACCTGTGACCTGATGTCTTCACCTCTGGCCAATGGAGACTACCAAGTTTAGTTCCCCAGCTTAAGCTTCAAGTGGGTGTATTGTACTTGTGTGTGTGACTCCACTGATCCCTGATAGCTTGAGATGGAAGGCACTATGTTTAACTATGGTGTTACTCTGTCTGTGTTCATTCATTGTAGTTTGCATGGAGGAGCCAGTTATTTAGGTAATCTGATGTCCCTGTGATAGGCTCTGGTCCTCTGGGTGGGGTATATAAATGCACCAATTTTGAGAGAGGTCTTGTCACTCTCAGGGGTTGCTTGGACCCTGCTTCCACCTAAGGTGGGGGTAGGATCAAAATAGATCACAGCTGGAGTGCAAAATCCTGGGTATGTGAGCTTCTATGGTTGCTTACCTTGCCACTAGAGGGAACTACAACTATTTAGTCACACTTGGAGGGCTGCTGCTGATGGGAGGGGTCAACTGGTGCAATTACTGAGGTCTCTATCCAGTTTATTTGGCTTGCTAGACTGGCTTCAACCATCTCTTGAGTGTTTGTCCCCAATGCTAGCTCTCCAGGTCCAGGTGCCCACCATCTTTGGGATTCCCAGGCTTGAGATGCTGCTCTACAGCAGCAGTTTCCATCACCACCCCACCCCCAGCCTGGAGACTCTCCTACCTGGCATGGAGGACTCCACCCTTAGATGAAGGGAGGAACAAGGAAAGCCCCATTCTCTGTTGAACAGGAATGAATCTGCATGGACTTTGTTGCCAAAGAAATAGTAGGCAGCCTGTTGATTCATCCCAGTGGCATGGCTTTGGCTATCTACTAAGTACATAATCCCAGGACTCACTCTCTGGGTCGAAGTGGCCATCATCCTGGGAGTCTCCCTCACAGGGAGTCCAACTTGGCAACAGGGGTTTTGAGTACCACCCCACCCCCAACCCAGAGTTCTCATGTCAGGTGCAGTGGGCTCTGCGCTTATAGGCAGGAAGAGATTAGGGGATTCATGATCTCAACTTAGCGGACCTGCAACTAAGGGGCCCCAGTTCTTAGGAGACAGATGACAACTTATCCACCACAGCCCTCCCTTCAGGTCCTAAACAACCCCTGCTCCCCCTAGCTCTGAACCTGCCCTCCAGGTTGAATTGGCATGCCATCTGCACACTTCTAAGCAACTGGAGTGGCCTTTTACACACATATTTCTTCAGCATCAAAGTCCTACAGACTCACCTCTGCCAACAGAGAGCATGGCTCTTTTTGTCCCTAGCTGAGCCAGCAAAATGACTCGTTGTTTCCAAGGTCAAAGCACACTATTTTCTGTTCAGCTCCTATGTGCTGGTCCTGCTGGCCTCCAGGAATGAGGTGCCTGTCTCCAAACTCCAGTGCACAGTTGAAGTAAGCAGCCATTCAGACCATTCCCTCCCCTGACCAGTACAGCCCCAGCACAGAGCACCAAAGAGCTCAGAATATTTCCTGGTATTGTCTCATCTCCATACAGCCTGCCAGTCCCGTGCCATGACTTTGCACCGACGTCAGGCATGTCCCTGTCTGAGTGGGTGTGGAAGTCTGTGGGGGAGTTGGGTGTCGTTCTGTGGGTCAGATTGCACAGCACTGGCTGGCAGGGTGAGCACAGCTCTACCACACTCTATTTTTTAGTAAGGTTTTATATTGCTGTTTCAATTTCAGTACTTGATTTTGGTCTGTTCAGGAATTCTATTTCTTCCTGATTGAGCCTAGGGGGGTTGTATGTTTCTAAGAATTTTTCCATTCCCTCCACATTTTCCAGTTTGTGGGTATAGAGTTTTTTGTAATATTCATAAATTATATCTTGTATCTCCATGGCATCCATTGTAATTTCTCCTTTATTGTTCCTGATGGAGCTTATTTAAGATTTTTCTTTTCTATTTTTCATTAGTCTAGCCAAAGGCGTGTCAATTTTGTTTATTTTTTCAAAGAACCAACTTTTTGTTTTATTAATTTTCCATATAGTTTCCCTGTTGTCAACTTCATTCAATTCCTGTTTGATCTTAATGATTTCACTTCTTCTGCTGGGTTTGGGGTCAGTCTGTTCTTCTTTATCCACTTCTTTGAGATGATTCATTAGATTGTTTACTTGTGATCTTTTTGACTTTTGGATATAGGAAATAAACTTTCCTCTCAGAACTGCTTTAGCTGTGTCCCAAAGGTTTTGATAACTTGTGTCTCCTTTGTCATTTAGTTCAAATAATCTTTTTGATTTCCATAAGAAGCTTCTTAATATTCAATTAGGTCCCATTTATTTATTGTGGTTGTTACTGTGATTGCTTTTGGGGTCTTCCTCATAAATTGTTTTGCTTGTCCAATGTCTTTAAGAGTTTTTTTTTCATTTTTTTATTCCATAATTTTTATGGTTTCACACCTGGGTTTAATTCTGTTATCCAGCGTGAGTTGATTTCTGTGAGTGGTGAGATGTACAGATCCTATTTCAGTCTTCCACTTGTGTCTACCCAATTTTCCCGGCACCATTTATTGAATAGGGTTGTCTTTTTCCCAGTGTATGTTTTTGTCTGTTTTGTCAAAGATCAGATGGCCATATGAAGGTGGTTTTATATCTGGGTTCTCTGTTCTGACTCATTGGTTTATGTCTCTTTTCTTGTGCCAGTCCCATGCTGTTTTGCTTATGATAGCCTTGAAATATAGGTAGAAGCCTTGTAAATTGATGCCCCTCAATTTGGTTTTTTTGCTTAATGTTGCTTTGGCTATGTGAGGTTTTCTCTGGTTCTATGTAGGTGTAGAATTATTTTTTCTAGATCTGCAAAAAATGATGATGGCATTTTAATAGGGATCATATTCAGTTTGTAGATCACTTTGGTCATTTAGACATTTTAACAATGTTGATTCTGCTGATTCATGAGCACAGTATGTTTTTCCATGATTTTACTTTCTGTGCTATTTCCTTCCTTAGTGTCTAATATTCTCCCTGTAGAGATCTTTCACCTCTTTAGTTAAATATATTCCTAGGTATTTTACTTTCTTTGTCGCCATTGTGAAAGGTATTGAGTCTTTGAGTTGGTGCTCAACTTGACTGTTGTTGGTGTAAATTAATGCTACTGATTTGTGTACATTGATTTTGTAACCTGAGAAATTGCTGAATTTATTTATCAATTTCAGTAAAATCACCAGAGTGGAACTACTCAAATGATTTATGTACTGTGCATTCTTTAGCCACATCCTACCCAAACACTTTGTTGATATTTTGAGCTGTCTGTGCTACAATGGTTCCACAATGGAACTCATATTTGAAAATAACACAAACTTTTGACTTATCCATGGTTTCCCAAAAATTGATCTAGGAAGAATGTGAAAGATAATCACAAGACAAACTGTGCATTTCAAAAACTGAGGACGTACCTTCACAATAAAAATAAAACAATAAATGTTAAAGTGAAATGTCATAGATATCAAGTGTCAAACTTAGTACTTAAGGAAATCAGACATTTCATACTTAAAATGTAATATACCTATCATTGGAGTTGCTAGATCATATGGCTAGATCATTTACTTTTTGGAGGAATCTCAAGGCTGTTCCCCATAGTGGTTGTACTAATTTACTTTCCTATCAACAGTGTACAAGTGTTCCCCTTTCTTTACATCCTTGCCAGCATCTTTTACTGCCTTTTAGATAAAAACCATTTCAACTACGGTGAGATGATTCCTCACTGTAGTATTAACTTCATTATATTAAGTGAAATAAGCCAGACAGACACACAAAGATAAATATTGCTGGTTCTCACTTGTATGTGAGGTTAGAAACAAAATGAACTAATGGAGATGGAGAGTAGAACGATGATTACTAGAGACTAGGGAGGGTCATAGGGAGAAGGGATAAAGCATGGGTGGTGAATGGGTATAAAAATATAGTTAGAAAGAAGGAATAAGGTCCAGTGTTGGTAGCACAACAAGGCAACTATAATTAACAATAAATCAGCCGGGCGTGGTGGCTCACGCCTGTAATCCTAGCACTTTGGGAGGCTGAGGCGGGCGGATTGCTCAAGGTTAGGAGTTCGAAACCAGCCTGAGCGAGACCCCGTCTCTACCAAAAATAGAAATAAATTAATTGACCAACTAAAAATATATATACAAAAAATTAGCCGGGCATGGTGGTGCATGCCTGTAGTCCCAGCTACTCGGGAGGCTGAGGCAGTAGGATCGCTGAGCCCCGGAGATTGAGGTTGCTGTGAGCCAGGCTGACGCCACGACACTCACTCTAGCCTGGGCAACAAAGTGAGACTCTGTCTCAAAAAAAAAAAAAAAACTACAAAAAAAAAAAAACAATAAATCATTGTATATTTCCAAATGACTGAAAGAGTGCAATTGGAAAGTTCCTAATAAAAAGAAATGATAAATATTTGACTTGATGGATATCCCAGTTGCCCTGATTTGATCAGTATACATTGTATGCTTATATCAAAACATCACATGTACCACATAAATATGTATAACTATTATGTATCCATATTAACTAAAAATATAAATCAGGGAAATGTAAATCAAAACCACAATGAGATATCACTTAATTCCAGTGAGAATGGTCTTTATCAAAAAGTCCCCCCTAAAAAATTGCATGGATGTGGAGATAATGGAACACTCACACACTTCTGGTGGGACAGGAAACTAGAACAACCTCTGTGGAAAATAATATGGAGATACCTCAAAGAGCTACAAGTAGAACTACAATTTGATCCAGCAGTCCCATTACTGGACATCTACCCAAAGGAAAAAAAGACATTCTATAAAACACACATCTGTACTCAAAGGTTTATGACAACACAATTCACAATTGAAAAGATATGGAAACAACCCAAGTATCCATTTATACGTACGTGGATTAATAAAATGTGGTATATGTATACCATGGAGTTCTACTCAGCCACAGAAAACAATGGTGATCTAGTACCTCTTGTATTATCCTGGATAAAGCTGGAACTCATTCTACTAAGTGAAGTATCACAAGGATGGAAAACCAAGCACCACATATACTCTCCATCAAATTAGTATTAACTGATCAACACTTAAGTGCACACATAGTAGTAACATTCTTTGGCAGTTAGGCAAGTGGGAGGGGGAAGGAGGGGATGGAGGATGCATATGCTTGAAGCTCTGGCTCGGATGGGGCAATGGCAATATATGTAATCTAAACATTTGTACCCCCATAGTATTCTGAAATTAAAAAAAAAAAAAGAAAAGAAAAGAAAACTTAAACCTAAGGCATGAAACCATAATAATTCTAGAAGAAAATTTTGTTAAAACTCTTATAGACATTGGTCTAGACAAATAATTTATGAAGAAGACACCAAACACCATCACAATAACCAAAAAAGTAAATAAATGGAACCTTATCATATTATAAAGCTTCTGCACACCCGTGGAAACAATCAGTATAGTGAACAGACAACCTACAGAATGAGATAAAATATTTGCATGCTATACATCCAATAAAGGGCTGAAAACTAGAATATATGAAGAACTTGGGCTAATCAGCAAGAAAAGATGAAATAGCCCCATTAAAAGGTGGGCAAAAAACTTGAACAGAAACTTTTCAAAAGAAGATAGACTAATGGCCAACAAATATGAAAAAATGCTCAACATTTCTCATCATCAGGGACATGCAAATAAAAACCACAATGAGCTATCACTTAACTCCAGTGAGAATGGCTTTTATCAAAAATCTCAAAACAATAAATGGCATGGATGCAGAGAGATAGGAACACTCATACACTGATACACTGATGGTGGAACTACAAACTAGTACAACCAAACTAGTACAATCTTGGTGTATCTACCCAAAGGAAAAAAATACATTCTATAAAAATATATCTGCCCTCAAATGCTTATAGCAGCACGGTTCACAATTGCAAAGTTGTGGAGACAACCCAACTGCCCAACAATACAGTAGTGGATTAATATGAGGTGTTATCTGTATAACATGGAGTACTATTAAGCCATTAAAAAATAGTGAACTAATACCTCCTGTCTTATCCTGGATGGAACTGGAATCCATTCTTCTAAGGGAAGTATCATAAGATTAGAAAAACAAACACCACACGTATTCACCATTAAATTGGTACTAGTCAATCAACATTTATGTGCGTGTATGGAAGCATCATTCATCAAGGATTGCACAGGTAGGATGGGGAGGATGTAATGGGTACATTCACACCTAACAGGTGCACTGCCTGCTGTCTGGGGTATGGACATGCATGTAACTTTGAGTCAGGTTGTGCAAAAGCAATTTATGTGACCAAAGTGTTTGTACCCTGTAATATTCTTCAGTTATAAATACATAAATAAAATCATATTCTATATTCCCCATTACCTTTCAAAGTTTTCTCCAAAATTATTATATATATTTCCTGGAGAGTGTATATATATATATATATATATATATGTATATATATACACACACACACGCATACATATGTGTGTTTGTGTGTGTCTGTGTACATATATATATATATATATATAATTTTATGATCTGTATAGTTGTTGCTGCCAGTGAGGATGATGTCTCTTTATTCTTAGCTTATTATTGCTAGGAAGTTAAATACTGTTGTTTTTAAGTTAATATTTTAGCTACCAAACTTTGTTAATATTATCATTAGTTTTTAATGCTTTATATACTGGTTTTATTGCTTTTTCTAAGTAGATGATCATATCTGCAAATAGTGACAATTTTATTGCCTTCATTTATTTCTTATATTTTTAATATTTTTGTTTACATTATTGATTTTTTAATACCTAGTACCACCATTACATAATGAGACCTATATGCAAATAGAGGAATCTTAATACTGAAATACAGCACACAAAAACAAATGTTTTTATGAGAGAAGAATAAAGACAGAAACAGAAATTGGATCATTATCAGGCATGGAACTTTGTTTATGCTGATTGGTGGGTATTAATTGACTACAAAATGTTTAATTAAATTAAAAATGATATATACTAACAATATTTGGGTGCACTTCTATATGAAAAAGTCTATGTGCTATTTGGGATGTATTTCAAGCAATAAGTTTCTTTTATCAGAAAAAGCAGAACACATCCACTGTCTTTGAAATATTCTTGTATAAATTAATATTTACAGATCACAATGTACATGTTAATCACTGATTATTTTATCAATGGCAAGATGCTCAATAGCTCAATCTTTTCTCCACTCATTCAAATATTAATTAAATGCCACTTCCATATAACAGTATCAGGGTGGACATTTTATATAAATCAAAGGAATTTAGATAAATCTCAATAAGAGTTGTAGGTTTATGTATATTCAGCGAAAAACCTTGAGAAGAAATGAAGTATTCCAAAACATGAATACAAAAGAAAAAAAAAAAGCAACATGCCAAAAATTGATCTTGTGGATATCAGAAATATAAAGATTGAATTTTCTTCCTTCCCATAAGTGTTTCTATTCCATGCTCTTCATATCAATAAATCTCAGTCAGTGGCCCACCATCTTCCCATTTACTCTAGCCAAAACCTTAGGAGCTATCTTTAGCCATTTTTTTGTCCTCACCATTTCACTACATATAATCCATCAGCAATATCTGTCAACTTTACTTCTAAAACATATCCTAAATTCATTTCCTTCCATGAGTGCATTTAAGAAACCATCATCTCTTCCCTAAAGTACTGCAATATTCTAACTGTTCTCCTAATCTATTCTTGATCCTGTTATCAACCTATATTGCACACAGTCATCAGAGTGAATATTTTACAATGTAAATCAGATCATATTATTCCCTTGCTTATAAACCTCCAATGACATTTATTATATTTGGAAGAAAATTCATACTCCTTATGGTAGACTATAGAGACATGATCAGTATGCTGCTTTTCTCTCTAATCTTATCTGCTACTTTTCCCTTTGCCTACTTCAACCAGGCACATTGGCCTTTCAGTGCCTATCATGAGTGAAACTATTCTTAGTTTTGCATGTAATTCTCTTGGCTTGGAATATTCTCATACACCCAAATACAAACATTGCTATTTCCTTTGAATTTCAGTGTCTACTCAAATATCACTCCATAAAATTGTCCTTACCTGATAATTAAACCTGAGGGAGGGAATGGCGGAGTAGTGGTGACCTATTGGCTCTCTGCTGCCAGAATGGGAGGTGAAGAACATGAACATCTACACATGAGTGGATCGCTCTCCCACAGAAACAGTATTGTGAAGCTGCAGAGAAGCAGTGCAGGACAAACAGTGCTGGGAAAAAAAAAAAGGTGAATTGGAGAATCGACTGCTAAGTTTGGAAAGTGTGATTTACACAACAAGAAATAGAGCGTAGCACGGCCATGCCCATCAGCCGGCTGGGGCACTGTGGTCTGACCACAGGAGGATGACTCTTCCTCCATTGACCTCCATATCCACTCAGGCAAGAAAGTGTCTGATATCAGTGTGAAGTTCTGGCACAGGCTTATGGGTAGTGTGCAGAACAGACAAAGTTGGGAAACATTTTGAACTCTCCAGTGCACAGTGCTAGGTCTGCACTGGGCAGGGGTCAGGCCTGAGCAGACACTTCCCGGATTTGAGGGAGGGAATGTGCAGACAGGCTTCTTACCTCTGGTGCTTGCAGAGTCCAGACCAAGATAGGTGAATGCCGAGGGAGAGGCTCTGCCCCTGCAAACCACCAAACATTCAGCCAGCGCAGGGTGGGATAGAGTGTGTAGAACTGGATGGGCATCAGGGAAGCAGTGGAGACACAGCCTGCCAGATCCAGCACCCACTGTCCCCTGAACAGTCGCATCCAGTGCTGGCTCTCCGTGGGTGGGCAGATGTCATTTTGGGGGGTCCATAGCCTAAAAATGCTGTGGTGCATTGCCAAACTGGGCACCACACCTTCTCCAGTCCAGCAGGGCAAGCTGAGGCAACAGACTCAGGTGGCACCACTGCCAGTGCTCAGCAGAGCAGGCCCCACCTTTGGAGGAGGGAAGTAACAAGAGAAGCTTCTTTCTGAACATTCTGCCCTCAGCCACTTGCCTTTTCACACCTGCAGGTCAAACCCTGCCATTGAAGGGGCAGAGTAACCAGAGAAGCCACGTTCTGGGCTGAGTTGCCCCACAGCTTCAGAGGATCTTGTTCCCCTGCCCAGCTGGCTTCTAACTCGCACTGACCAAACACTGCCATTGGAGAGGTGGAATAACAAGAGAGGCCACTTTCTGGGATGAGTTCTCCCATGGCCTCAGAGGAGCTAGCCACCCCCATGGCTCAGCCACTTCTACCTCATGCTGACCAAACTCCACCCTTGGAGGGGAGGAGAAATTAGAGAGGTGGCCTCTTGACTGAGATTCACGGTGGCCTGGAGCAGCACATCTGACCCCTGCCCCCCTGCCCGGCTACTTGTTTATCACACCAACCAAACTAACCATGCCCTTGGAGGGACAAATTAAAGAGAGAAGCTGTATTCCACGCAGCAGCCTCTGATAGCACCTCTCCCCCAGTTCTATGGCTTGAATGGCTTGACTTCCTCTATGGCAGTGCAGATCCCACCCTTGGAAGAGGGGAGAAATGAGAGAAGAGGTTTTCTGGACTGGAATATTCGGTAGTCTCAGGCAACACCCCCTCCCCAGCCCAGCAGGGCAGGCTACACGCTAAAGGTAGGAAGAAAGGAGAAGAGTCACTTTTCCTGTGTGAATGGGGTGAATCTCTGGGGCTTTGGAACTAACCAAAGGGAACAAACTATTTAATCGAAAAAGTTGTTTGGTTTTGATCATCTGATAAGAACAAACACTAGGGCTCACACTTGGTGCCCAGGCAGCTGCCAGCTATGGGGCTTGCTGCCTGAGAAGGAAAATCTTTGCCAGAGTACTCAGCAATTACACTAATTGACATACCTCAACTGGAGCTGCCTTGTAAGGGTGGTGAAAGAGGACTGAATAACATAGTAGCAGCTCTCTCATAGCAGCAGATGAACCAACCACAGAAGTATATGCTCTCAGGCTTGCAGACATCTGTTGCTATTCTTACCCTGCATAAAGTGGCAACAGGACACAATTAACCCTTGGAAGTGACAAGACATTTCCCAAATATTGGGGCACTAGTATACCCCATTTGGAGGTTTGCAGCCCAAAACAAAGGTATTAAAATAAGTTGAAAATCAACTCCTCCACACAAACTACAAGCAACAAAAGAGAGGATAACCCCATAGCCCAACACAGTGCCTTCCATCCCAAACTAGCAGAGGGCAGTGGACTCATTCAGACAAGAGTGGTTCACCACCTGGAAGACTAAGCAAAGGGTACAAACATACTAATCTCCCTTGGCAAGAGGTGAAGAAAACAGGTCAGAGACAACCCAACAGGCTAAAACACCTCAAAGGCAATACAGGACCAGACGACATCTCCCCAGCATTGTCAAGGAACATCCCTTTGGGGTTCTGGAGTTAAAGCCATAATCCATACCCAGCACCCCCACTAATAAACAAAAAACCTGATGAGAAAGAATCAGTGAAAGAACACTGAAAATATGAAAGGTCAGAAAGAAACAGCTCCCCCAAAAGAAAATATTCAATCTCCATCAATAGATGACAACTGACATGATAAGATTAAATTGCCAGAGGAAGAATTTCAAATATGGATTGTAACAAAACTCAATAGAATTTAAGAGAAAATAGAAACCCAACATAAAGAAACCATAAGAATAATACAAGAAATTAATGAAAATTATCTAAAGAAATTGAAATACTCCAAAAAAATGCAAACAGAAATCTTGTAAATGAAGGGAGTTTTGAAGGAACTTCAAAAACAGTGGAAAGTCTCAAGAATAGAATGGATCATGCAGAGGACAGACTCTCAGAACTTGAAGATATACCTGTGTGCTAAACAAATTGGATGAAGAAAGAGAACACAGAAACAAGAGACAAGACCAAAGCATACAAGAATTGTGGAATTGTGTAAAGAAGCCAAATATAAGAATAATTAATATACCTGAGAGAGAGGAAGAAAATACACGTGGAAAGGAAAACTTATTTCATGGAATACTGGAGAAAAAATATGCCTGGCCTGGAGAGAAACCTAGACATCCAGATACAAGAAGCACACAGAACTTCTGGTAGACTCAGTGTGAAAATGTAATCAGCACACTAACCAAAGTAAACACAAAAGAAGCAATCCTCCGAGCAGTGAGGTGAAAGCAGCAGATAAACTAAAAAGAAAACCTATCAGACTACCTGCAGACATCTCCACTGAAACTTTACAAGCCAGAAAAGACTGGTTACCTATCATTAATCTTCGAAAACAGAATAAAGGCCAACCTAGAATTCTGTACCTGGCAAAAGTAAGCTTCACCTATGAGGGAGAAATAAAGTCCTTCCCAGACAAGCAAACACTGATGGAATTTGTGAAGAGCAGATGAGCCCTACAGGAAGTACTCAGACCTGCATTACAGATGAAAAAGTAATCAGACACTCTCTAAAGTACAATCTCTCAAGAGTCAAAGTCTAGAACCTGGTCTCCATGATGGTTCAAGGAGTAAAACAAAACAATACAAATTTACTTAACAATATGAATGTAAGTCTACCTCAAATATCAATCCTCTCCATAAATGTGAATGGCTTGAATTGTCCTCTGAAAAGACATAGACTGGCAGGGTGGATAAAGATCCAAAAGCCTAGTTTCTGTTGTCTAAAAAATACATATCTAGCCCACAAGGATGCTTTCAGGCTCAAGGTCAAGGGATGGAAAACTATCATGCAGGCAAAGGGAAGTCAAAAGAAAGCTGTGGTAGCTATATTATTTTCAGATAACATAAGCTTTAAAATCGCAAAAGGAAAAAGGACAAAGATGGCCACTATATAATGGTGAAAGGGAAGATTCAACAAAAAGAATTAACAATTCTTAATATTTATGCACCCAATGTAGGAGCACCCAGTTACATAAAGGAAACATTATCTGATCTAAATAGCATGATAAACAGTAATGCCGTAGTAGCATGGGACTTCAACACCCCACTGAATGAAATGGACAGATCTTCTAAACAGAAAATAAGCAAGGAAATAATGGACTTAAACAAAGCTCTAGACCAAAAGGGTCTAACAGACATCTACAGAGCATTGCACCCAAATAAAGCCAAATATACATTCTTCTCCTCAGCTTATGGAACTTTCTCCAAAATTGATCACACACTAGGCCAGAAATCAGACCTCAAAAATTCAAAAGAATAGAAATAATACCGTGTATCTTCTCAGATCATGGTGGTATAGAATTAGAGTTCAATTCCAACAGAAATACTCACCACTTCACAAAGTCATGGAAATTAAACAATCTCATTGTTGAGTAACTATTGGGTCAGGGAAGAAATACAGAGGGAAATCAAGACTTTCTTCAAACTAAATGATAATTGAGATACAAGTTATCAAAACCTGTGGGATACAGCAAAAGCATTTCTGAGTGGAAAACTAATAGCATTCAATGCTAAGATCCAAAAATCAGAAATCTCAAATATCAACAATCTAATGAACAGTCTCAAGTACTTGGAAAAGGAAGAGCAAATCAACTTTAAACTGAGAAGAAGAAAAGAAACTGAAATCAAAGCAAAACTAAATGAAACTGAATACAATATAACTATATGGAAGATCAACAACACCTAAAGCTGGTTTTTGAAAAAATAAACAAAACTGACAGCCCTCTTGCCAGATTGACAAGAACTCGAAGGGAAAGGACTCAAATAAACTCAATTAGAAACACAAAAGGAGAGGACACAACAGACGCCACAGAAATATAAAATATTATTGTTGAATACTATAAAAACCTATATGCTCCCAAACGACATAATGTGGAGGAAATGAAAAAATTCCTGGAAACATACAATCTCCCTAAGTTCACCCAGGAGGAATTAGAATTTCTGAACAGATCAATATCAAGCACAGAAATTGGAGCAGTAATTATAAACCTTCCAAAAAGGAAATGTCTCAACCAGATGGCTACCCTTCTAAGTTCTACCACACATACAAAGAACTCATATCTATACTATAGAAATTATTCCATGACATTGAGAAAGATGGTATCTTACCTAAGTCATTTTTCAAAGCCAACATCACATTGATACCAAAACCAGGAGAAGACACAACAAAAAATGAAAACTACATACCAATATCCTTCATGAATATTGGTGCAAAAATCGTCAACACAATTTTAGCAAATCAAATTCAGCAGCATATCAAAAAAATAATTCACCATGACCAGGTGGGTTTAATATCAGAGATGCAAGGCTGGTTCTACATATGCAAATCAATAAATGCAATTCACCTCATAATAAAAGCAAGAACAAAAACCATATGTTTCTCTCAATAGATGCAGAAAAAGCATTTGACAAAGTGAGCACACCTTTATGATAAAAACTCTTAGAGAAATAGGCATAGACAGGACATACCTTAAAATTATCAAGGCCATATCTGATAAACACACAGACAATATCATTCTGAATGGGGAAAAATTGAAACCATTCCCACTTAGGTCTGGAACCAGACAAGGATGCCCACTATCCCCATTTCTATTCAATATAGTGGTGGAAGTCCTTGCTAGAGCAATTATACAAGAGAGGGTAATTAAGGGCATCTAAATGGGGGATGAAGAGATCAAACTCTCACTCTTTGCTGATTATGATATGATATGATATGATATGATATGATATCTAGAAATCCTGAAAGATTCAACCAAGAGACTCCTGGAATTGATAAACTAATTCAGTAAAGCCTCAGAATACAAAATAAATACACACAAATCAGAGGCCATATCTGATAAACACACAGCAAATATCATTCTGAAAAGGGAAAAATTGAAACCATTCCCACTTCAGTCTGGAACAAGACAAGGATACCCACTATCCCCACTTCTATTCAACATAGTGCTGAAAGTCCTTGCTAGAGCAATTATACAAGACAGCATAATTAAGGGCATGTAAATGGGGGCTGAAGAGATCAAACTCTCACTCTTTGCTGATGATATGATATTATATCTAGAAAACCCAAAATATTCAACCAAGAGACTCCTGGAATTGATAAATGAATTCAGTAAAGTCTCAGGATACAAAATCAATACACACAAATCAGAGGCATTCATATACACCAATAACAGTCAAGCCAAAATTCAAATGAAAAATGCAGTACGTTTTACAATAGCCTCAAAGAAAATCAAACATCCAGGTATGTATTTAATGAAAGAAGTGAGAGACATACACAGGGAGAACTACAAAATGCTAAGAAAAGACATTGTAGAAGATGTAAACAGATAGAAAAATCTACCTTGTTCATGGCTTGGTAGAATCAACATTGTTAAAATGACCATACTACCTAAAGTGATACAATCAGTACAATACCTACCAAAATATCATCATCATCATCATAATTTTTTATATATCTAGACAAAATAATTCTACACTTTGTATGTAACCAGAAAACACCTTGTACAGCTAAAGCAATCTTAAGCAAAAAGAACAAAGTGGGAGGTATCGGTCCAGCAGAAATCAAGCTGTACTACAAGGCTATAGTAATTAAAACAACATTTGACTGGCACAAGAATAGAGACATAGACCTTTGGAACAATACTGAAAATCCAGAGATGAAACCATCCACACATTGTCATCTAATCTTTGACAAAGCAGACAAAAATATACACTGGGGAAATGAATCCCTTTTCAATAAATTGTTCCAGGAAAATTGGATAGCTAAATGCGGAAGATCGAAAGTGGATCCCCACCTCTCACCTTTTACAAAAATCAATTCAAGATGGGTAACAGACTTAAGCCAAAGGCATGAAACCTTAAGGATCCTAAAAGGAAATGTAGGGAAGACTCTTTCAGACATTGGCCTAGGCAAAGAATTTATAAAAAAACAAAACAAAACAAAACAAAACAAACAAACAAACAAAAAACACAAAGCAATCACAGCAACTACAAAAATAAATAGATGGGACCTAATCAAATTAAAAAGCTTTTGTACAGCCAAGGAAACTATCATTAGAGATAATGGATAACCTACAGCATGACAGAAAATATTTGCTTTGTACACATCTGATAAAGAGCCAATAACAAGAATCTATCTAGAACTCAAAAAAATCAAAAGAAAAAAATCAGACAACCTCATCATGAATGGGTAAAGGGCATGAACAGAAACTTTTCAAAAGAAGACAGAATAATGGCCAGCAAACATATAAAAAGTTGCTCAACATCTCCAATCATTAGGGAAATGCAAATCCAAACCACAGTGGGATATCACCTAATTCCAGTGAGATTGGCCTTTACCAAAAAATTCCAAACAACAAACACTGGCGACGATGTGGAGAGGTAGGAACACTCTTACACTGCTTGTGGACTGCAAGTTAGTACAACCTCAGTGGAAAAGAATTTCAAGATACCTCAAAGAGCTATAAGTAGAACTACCATTTGATCCATCAATACCACTATTAGGCTTCTACACAAAGGAACAAAAGTCATTCTATAATAAAGAAATCTGCACTCGAATGTTTGTGGCAGTGCAATTCAGTACAGCAAAGATGTGGAAACAACCCAAGTGCCCATCAATCCATAAGTGAAATAATAAAATATGGTATATGCATACAATGGAATACTCAATTATAAAAAAAAAAAACAGTGGTGATCTGGCACCACTTATATTTTCCTGGATAGAACTTGAGCCCATCCTCCGAAGTGAGGTTTCACAAGGATGGAAGAATAGGCACCACATGTACTCACCATCAAACTGGAACTGACTGATCAACACTCTGGTGCTCACACAGTAGTAATATTCTTTGAGGTTAGGGGGGTGGGGGGTCTGTAAGCTCACAACTAATGAATGCAGTGAGCATTGTAGGGGGCTACACCTCAAATCATGGTTTGGATGTGGCAAAGTCATATTAGGTAACCAAGATGTTGCACCCCCATAATTTCCTGAAAAGAAAAAATAAACCTAGAGAAGACTACTCTGAACTCTACTGCTTGTGACCCTTCCCATTCTTATGGTCACTCTCATTCATATCACTCAGATTTATCTTTACAGTAATGAACATTCATATAAATTATCTTTGTTTTATTTTGCCTGTCACCATTGTGCATATGAAATTAGAGGCCTACCTATGTTATATTCCCAGCTGCATTCTGAGATATTTGCCCCAGATCTATCTGGAATAGTATCTATAGCTGTATAAACACTTGTTCAATGAATGACTTAAGGAAACAAAACAAGATAGAAAAAATGTGTTAAGGAAGCAAGGTGAAAACAAGGTCATTATGCCTATCATTATACCTGAGGGTGAGAAGAGTTTCAGGTGTAGATAATCAATTGTGCCAAGTAACACAGAAATATCAAAAAGGATCTGAGTAGTGTCATTTAATTTGACTAGAAGAAGGTCATTGGTGATCTTAGAGAAAGCAATTTATGTGGAATGTTAAAGCAAATCAGATTTTCAGATAATTAATGAGGACATTAGTAGTGAGAAAATATAGAGTGAAGACAGAGACCACTCATTCAGAGTTTGGCCATCAAAGAAACTAAAGATAATGGACATTATTTGGAGGGAATAGGATCAAGGAAAGGTAGTCACTCTCCTCAGGCAAACTAAGAGAACCAGAAAGATATCAAACATAAAACCTCATCTAACTATACTTAAAGTGAATTTCCTACATCCTGATTAGATTTGCAAATGAGTCACTATTGGGAAAAGTGGTAAAAATTGACATTGAGGAAATTACCCATCTTTTGGTAAACTGAAAAGCTAGCTGTTTAGCAGCATCGGAGCACTAAGCTATGTGGGTTTTCTCCCCCTCTTCCAACTATTTAGAAAACTTTAGCAATGCATCTTAATCCTCTCTAGACGCTAAGTGCTCAATAAACACTATTATATATTAATGTAAAGCCATGATGAAAAAAATACAGTGAGTGCTTTATTAGAAAAAAGCATAAACATTTTACTCTGCAGAATGAATCAGCATATATAATGTTAATTTTGAGATGCTACATAATATAATGCTGTATAAGAATATTTATTGATATTAAGAAATTTGTAATAAAAATTTAAAAATAATATGATATTTTAAAATAATTACTTTAAACCAGAAGTCTCAATCTTTATCCTTTCCATCCACAATATGAAAATCTCATTATTGCTTCATGGAAAGTAAGAATCCACATTTCTTGAAACAATCCTCTTTGTATTTGTGGTATTCAACAAGTTCCACAGGGAAGAAGTAGTTTGTAAAAATAATTTTATTTTTCTAATTATTTTCAAATAAACTATTGGACATGAATTTTCCTTCCTTGCAGGCAATGATTCTGTCAAAACTACCACCTGTGGACTTACAGAACCTTTTATCCATTACCATGGTATTCATTGCAGCATTGTTTGTGATCAATGAACTCACTTTACAGCAAAAAAAGAATCACAATGTCCCATGTTCATGGAATTCATTGAATTTACTATGTTTACCAACATCCTGAAGCAGGTGGCTTGATAGAATAAAGTTTTGAATATTCAATTACAGTGGCAGCAAGGTGGCAGTACCTAGCAGGGCTGAGGCAAGGTTCTCCGGGAGGCTGTATATTCTCTGAATCAACCTTCAATACATGGTACTATTATATGTGCAAGTTTTCCCATAGCAAGATTTCATGGGTCTAGGAATCTAGAAGTGGAAATAGGTGTGGTGTTGGGAGTCCACTACCTCTCACCACCCTACCCAACAGAGAGACAGAGACACCGATGATGCAAACACACAAGAGGAGTTTATTTTCTGGCTAGCCAGGGTCCAAGCCTTGAGCACCAACGCAATGGCCACTCTGGTAGGCAAGGACCCCGACCGGGGTTGCAGCGTTCCTTTTATCCCTATGGTGCATACGCTATGCATTGGCTGATCACGCGTGGATCATGCATTGACCTTTAACATGATTGGTTGGCTGGTACCCCCACTATACAGGGGTTTAAACAATGCAAAATTGGTGCAAACAAGCAAGCAAGCAACAGTTTCCATGGCACAGGCAAGCAAGCAACAGTTTCCAGAAGCCGGATGTTGCTTCCAGCTTCACTGGGGGTGCGGGGCCTTGCAAGTGTGCAATGACTCGACCCCTCACATGTGGCACCCCTCATCATTAATCCTAGTGACCCACTAGAAAATTTTTGCTTTCTTTTTTTGTGACTTTATGCTCTGCTGTCCTAGATATTTTAGTTCCAGAGAGAGGAGTGCTTCCATAGGAGACACACAATGATCCCACTGAACTGGAAGTTAAAACTGTCACCTGGCCACTAAGGGATCCTCATGTTTCTGAGTCAACAGGCAAAGAAGGGAGTTACTGTGCTGGCTGCGTGATTAATCCTGACTACCAAGGGGAAGTTGGACTGCTACTCCATAATGAAGGTAAGGAAAAATATATCTGACATACAGGAGATTCCTTAGGGTGTCTGTGATTATTACCCTGCCCTATTATTAAGGTCAATGGGAAATTACAATAATACAATTCAGGCAGGACTACTAATGGCCTAGATTCCTCAGTAATAAAGGTTTGAGTCACTTCACCAAGTAAAGGTTGGCAGAACGATTATTATAAGTGCCAAGTTGAAAAGAGGTAGACTTATAATGGTTAATTGCATGTCAACTTGACTAGGCCACATTACTCAGATAATTAATTGGTCAAACACAGCTGGATGCTGTTATGAAGGTGTTTCTTAGATGATATTAACATTTAAATAAATAGATGTTGAGTCAAGGAGATTACCCTCCATAATATGAGTGAAGAACCATAACCAACTGAGGTGCTTGCTGAATCAAAAAGGAACACAGAATGGATAGTGGAAGAAGATAGGCATAGATAACAGTTGTGATCATTTCACCAGTTCTACAAACAAGGATTGTAACTATTATAAGTATTGTTTTCTTATTTTGTTAAGAATATATTTGTGTGTGTATGTGTGTGTGTGTGTAGCAAATATGTTTTCTTCCTTCTCTTATTGATTTATCATATAGGTGTATTAGGTTTATGTCACAGTATTTAAGTATTATTAGCTTTAGATTATGGCAATTAGTTATAAGATAATGAGTAAAACAGTGAACATCATCGAGGGACTTTGCATTTTCTTCTGGAGAAAGCATTAGTACATTTCCGGTTGTATGTAGGATA
Organism: Microcebus murinus; assembly: GCF_040939455.1. NCBI lineage: Eukaryota > Metazoa > Chordata > Mammalia > Primates > Cheirogaleidae > Microcebus > Microcebus murinus. The sequence goes on from NC_134136.1 coordinate 20,282,069, forward strand.
GTCATATCATGTTATGCAGAATTATGCTCCTTTTTTTGTCTATTTGACAATTAAGTGTGTTTTAAGGAGATTGGTATAAGTTCCAAGTTGACAAGAGGTGGACTTATAATGGTTAATTGTGTGTCAACCTGACTAGGCCACATTTTCCAGATAATTAAATGGTGAAATACATCTGGATGCTGTAATGAAGGTGCTTTTTAGATGAGATTAACATCTAAATCAGTAGATGTTGAGTGAAGCAGATTACCTTCCATAATATGAGTGGACCCCATACAAGGCCCCATACAAGGCCTATAAAAAGGTTGACCCTCACAAAGAAGGAGGAATTCTGTCTTTGGACTTTAATTGCAATATCAATTCTTCCTTTGGACTTGCCAGCCTCCTAAACTGTATGAGCCAATTCCTTAAAGCAAATCTCTCTCTATATCTATCTATCTATCTATCTATCTATCTATCTATCTATCTATCTATCTATCTATCTATATACACACATACACATTTATATGTGTGTGTGTTCATGGCAAATATATTTTACAATAAACCAATTCAGGTAGGACTACTAATTGGGTTATGGATTTTTGTCTCCTAACAGAACCAACAGGAGATATATATGTTTGTGTTTATGTATATGTATATACACACACATCTAATTGATTCTCTTTCTCTGGAAAACTTTGACTAATATAGATACCTTATTTAATACATATTGTTGATCCAGAAACTGAACTCATGGTCAATAGCACTATAACTCATGCCTGAATGAAGTTTATCCAACATTCATATTTTCTTCATCAGGTACATCATAGGATGTTCCTTAAACATAGAAACATTAGATAGCATTTCAGCACTATGCTTGGAGGCCATTTAAAACAGCAAGACCACAAAAGCTAAAAGCATAAAAATGCAAAAATACTTGGCGTTAAATATTTAGTCAGAGAAAAGGACACTTATTTACAGTATGAGAGCTTCAACAAAAAGGCAGAGTGTCACCTTGTTCAATCTCAGCAATGTACAAGTTAGGCAACTCATTTTGGTGTGTTTTTGCTATTCTGTGCATGTCCACAAATATCTATGAAACTTCTGTGAGGGTTACAAATAAATTTAAGCAAATAAGTGAATTTGCAAATACAAAATCCATGACTAATGAGGATTGACTACATTTATTTTTTAATGTAGATAGGAGGTGTTGACTTTATTATCATTTTTAGTTGTGAATTTCATTATGTACATCATTATGTATGAATATATTTCATAATAAAGAGATTTTGCATTAAACAAATGTCAATGGTAAAACCTGTGGAGATGAGAAGGCTGATTTCACAGAAAAATGAAGGGAAAATGTATAGTGCAAGGTATCTGAGAAGGTTGAAAGTGCTGGGATATAAATCATAAGACCTGACACAAAAGGAGAGACAGTTCCTATATTCTAATGGTAGGAAGGGACAAGATGGCGGTGCAGTCATTGGTTGGCTTGCATATCGGCTTTTGGGAAGATGATATCTAAACAAGGAGACAGAGGAGTTCAGAAGGGCTTCATGACAATGATATAAAGCAAATGATATAAAGTGCACAAAGCAAGGTAAAGTACACAAGTAGAAGATATTGACATTGATATAGTTACACACACACACACACACACACACACACACACACGATGGATAGCCAACCAGATGTCTGACTGTTCATAAACCTTTGTGTCTAAAAAATATCTCGCATATAAGATGGTTGCAAATTAATATGTGCTTCTTGCTATCCACTCTGTTTCTTGAACAGTGAGGGTCTCACAAAATGAAATAAAATAAAAGTTGACTAATATAAATATATTAGTCAAATTTTTATTTTTTTATTTTTATTTTATTTATAATTTTTTAGCATATTATGGGGGTACAAGTGTTAGGTTACGTATACTGCCCATGTCCCCCTCCCCCCTCGAGTCAGAGCTTCAAGCGTGACCATCCCCCAAATATTGCACATCTCACTCATTGTGTTTGTATATACCCATCCCCTCCTCCCCTCTCCCACCTGCCCAACATCCAGTAAATGTTATTCCTATATGTCCACTTAGGTGTTGATCCATTAATACCAATTTACTGGTGAGTACATGTGGTGCTTGTTTTTCCATTCTTGAGATACTTCACTTAGTGGAATGGGTTCTAGCTCTATCCAGGAAAATGCAAGAGGTGCTATATCACCATTGTTTCTTAAAGCTGAATAGTACTCCATGGTATACATATACCACATTTTATTAATCCACTCATGAATTGATGGGCACTTGGGTTGTTTCCACAGCTTTGCAATTGTGAATTGTGCTGCCATAAACATTTGAGTGCAGGTGTCTTTTTCATAAAGTGACTTTTGATCTTTTGGGTAGATGCCCAGTAGTGGAATTGCTAGATCAAATGGTAGATCTACTTGCATCCCTTTAAGGTATCTCCATATTGCTTTCCACATAGGTTGAACTAGTTTTCAGTCATTTTTTTTTTATTTAGAGATTTTATTCAGAGATTTTAGTAAAAGATGTGTAGAGAGTGTTGGGGTACATGCTAAACATGCCAGTGAATAATTAGATCAAGAATCTAGTTTCTAGTCCAATATTTTTCTTATTTTTATACACAATATTTTTCTGAATTATAGATACTAGACATGAAATAAACACTCAAAGCATCCTGGATATAAATGCATGCTTCGTCAGTGGGGTATAAATATTTTTGCTTGGATAATCCCTAAAAAATTCTGGAAAAAAAGAACCATATTTTTAGTTGATATGTGAAGTTTTTTATCATAATTTTAAATATTTGAAAAGGATATAATTTTTGATATAATAGATACTGACATTTACAAATAAAACTCTTATATCACATTTTCAAATGTACCAATGGAATCCAAATGTCATGGCAATTTGATATCCTCTATCATCCATTTAAGAAATGAAACAGCTCTTCTATAAAAGTAAGAAATTTTACATCATTTCAATTTTCTTCTTAAAGTATTTTTTCAGACCATCTCTTCCATAAATTACTAATTTTATGTTTATATTTTAAGTCTTATATAAGTTCTATCATACTTCTCAGCAAAAATATGTAATTTGTCATTTAAAAATATTATTTGTATTTCTTAATTTTATAACCTACAACACAAAGTGCTAGCACTTCTTCTAGTTTGACTTACAAACATTAATAAAACACACTGTTCAAAATAATATTAGAAATGTGTCTCTTAAAATGGATAAGCACAATTATTTTAACTGCTTATAGACAGGGTTCAGTTTTATATTTTATTGTTTACAGACAAACAGTAAGGAAACAAGTTTACATAAAATAGTAGATAGGAATCGAAAGAGTTTTGTTATAGATATGTTACTCAATTATTTTATATTCTTTATTAGTTCCTCTTTCAATTTTTTTTAAATATTTGGAATTAACTCTTATTTGATGTCTTTTTTTGTCTCTACCCTGAAGCAATATGCCACATTAAATAGTTGAGATGGATATAAAATATTTACTTCTTTTGTAAAATGGGAGTAAGTGTTATGAAAGAGGAGATGGGGAATGAAAAAGGTTTGATCTTAGGCAGAACAGTTTTAATGTAGATACATGTAGAAATTGAAGAAAGGAAAACCAATTCTCTTAAAACTATATATTCTTTGGTAACTTTTGTGTACCATCCCTTTCAAGACTGCTGTTTTAAACATCTCTACATGCCTCCACTAGAATATGTGGGGATTTCTGGATATACTGTACATTCCACATAGGCTATGAGGTCAGAGGTCTATCTCAGGACTACTTATCAAGACACTTCATCCTTACTTGCTAATGTTTGCCATGCTGGAGGAGATGGGAGGGTGAAAAATCTGACTTGACGGCCTCTTGGTTTCTTTCAATTCATGTACAGTTACATCAGCATTTCTACTCACCTGCTCGCTTTCCATTTTATGTCCCACTTGGAAAGATTTCACATGTCCCTAGAGTTATTTGGTTCCCCAAATGAAGACTTCTCCTCTTCATAACAATGTTTGTAATTTGCAAGAGACCAGTTTTCAAGTGAAATGCAGTAGATAACATTCCTCTTACCCTTATTCCTCTGACCTTGCATTTGTGATCATAACAATCTCAAAAGCATTATATTCATTCTTAATCACTTCTGTTCTCCAGATGGAGGGGCACATTTTTAACATATGCAGTTATATCAAGGGAGTTATTAATACATCCTTTTAAAAAAATCAATACGCCTATGTGAATCTGGGTTTTCAATAACAACTCTAATAAAAATGAAGTTCTAGAACAAATTATATTTTTGAGCTTTATCTTCTGTTGTTGAACTATTGATTATAATCTGAAAATTATCATATTGGTTTCAAGAAAGCAATGTAATATCACAAAATAAATATAATTTTTATGATTTTTCACATACTATATATTCTTATATGCAGAAATACATATAGACAAATTTATACATGTATGTATTTGTTGTTACCTATGTTAGTATCAGTATATCTTTTTCTACTTTCTGAATTTGTTTCTTCTATTTTTGTGGTGTTAAAATCTTTATGATTTTATGCTACAATTAACATAATAACAGAAAGTTATTATTAGTGCTTTGTTTTCATGTCTTCTTTTTTTTAACCTATGCAAAATAAAAATTCAGCAACCCTATATTAGTCTTCATTTTCTTTTGGCGCATTACTTCCAGGAAATCACTATACAGGGTGAAAGTTGTCTAAATCATTTCAAAGAAAAAAAACCCAAAGCCCTACTCTCTAAGGTTTGTTAGAGAGACAAAAGTAGTAGAACCAAGTAGGAAATATGAATGAAATTTTCAGTATACTCAGAGGCATTGGATTCTAATCACAGTTCCAGTTACATACGTGAGCCCCAGAAATTAGGATGTTGAACCATTAATTGAAATCCCATTTTTATGTCGGTTTGAATATTCTGTTCCATTATTAAATATGAAATGCCACCATTTTCGGTCCCATCTACTAACCAAAAATATCATTCACATAATTCTGAAAAATATATTTACATATATATATATATATATATATGTATATATATGAAGACAGAGAGGAAAAGTTCATATAGTTAATAATATAAATTGATAGAAACATGATTAAATACAAATAAAAACTAATACCTTACAACCTACTAAATATTATTGAGTAAAAGAAAGCCAATTTATTTGTATTCAATCATTTATTTATTCAATAAATATTTTTTGAGCATCTCTCAGGCTATTCCAGTCAATCATGAAACAGAAAACTTAATTTACCATCCCATTTTGCCAGGTACTGATGCTTCTAAGGGGTACAAGACACTATTCTGACTCTAATAAATTCACAATATATGAGAAATTGTGTGAGCAGAAGCAGGAAGATGTGAAAGGATATGGCAGATTTTGAGAGTAATGAACAGGACTATTCAGCTGGACCTCAAAATTCCTCTAATAGGCCTTTACAGAATCTACCTTCAAAGTATTCTAAAAAGTACATTTTAGAAAGAGGCAAGAATCATTGATGGTTATGTTATGATTCTTATGTATTATTATGTCACGGAACATCTCCTTAGCCAAGTACATGTTGATATGTGGGTTCTTATTTTTACCCAGGAAGATTAATATCCCAGAATGGCTTTGGTATATCAGTTTGAAATAGAATGCATCTCACTCAAAATTTTAAAACATTATTCTATTTTAACTTTCTTCAGGACTGATTACAAGCAAATTAACAGATAAATGATATGAAAGTATATCTAAGAAGACTTATGTGAGTTCAGAAACAATGGTAGATGGAAATATTTCTTATTCAAGGTGATCACATGTAGTATTGCTGCTAAGATTTAAAATAATATTGAAAGAATTTGACACAGAGATAGATAGATAGATAGATAGATAGATAGATAGATAGATAGATAGATAAAGGAGTTAATAATGTTATACTTGTTAAGGACAATACAAAAATGTTACTGGATATTTTTAAAGAAAAACAAAACAAAAAGAAACTTACATTGTTTAAGCTTACATATTCCTTTACCTTTTGCTAATTTCCTAGAATATTCTTGCTGTGTCTGCATAAGACAGGAAATTGAAGTCAAATTTAAAATTCAGCTTTGGGTGTACTTGTCATGATGGCTTCTCACCCACTCCCTTAATGGCACTATAACTTTAAATGCAACTGCTCCTTCAGCCTCATTTTAAGACTGTAAATACTCATTTCTTATTCATCTGGTTTAAACTGTGATGCCATCATACATGGATGACTTTGCTGGCACCCAGGCATCTGGGCACTGATTGAATACTCCTTAGACAGAAACTATAATTATTCTCTTATACAAATCACTCTTGATTGCTTCTAAACATCCGAATTACCTTAAAGGGCATAATATTTTAAGAGAAGAAATACATATTTCCTGTTATATAGCAAATGTTCCCCTTGCTTTCTTATCTAAGATTGTTTGAGAATAATAAATATTCACATTGGGAAATTTTCCATTTTTTGCAAACTAAAGTAATTAAGCTCTGACTGCCCAAAGAGATCTGCAATTGTAAGAACATGACTTGGGTTTCTAAGATTTAAACAAAGATCCTTTCATCTCTCCAGTGAAAAGTTAGTTTGGCATTTACTATTGGATGCCACAATTTGTTTATCAAGTCTTTTAATGGCAAAAATTTCACAATGTTTTTCCTGTTGTGTTTGTCAGCTGAAGATAAATTTAGCAAACATTTCCCAGCCCTGAAAAAAAATAAAATAATGGGAAATATATGGAAGTTGTGGCTTTAAAATTAATAAATATTATGGCTCATATTTGATGAGGTAGAGTGCCAAAAACAGAAGGGATTAGCTAAAGTTTACATTGTTTAGTGAGACAGCCAGCTCAGTATCCCACCCTGCTTCCAAAACTAAAAAAAGACATGCATATACATCTCAAGCAGGAATTTGTTGAATTCATTTTCTAAAAAACTAAATAGCCTCAGAGAAAAGATATCCAGAGCCTAATTTTGGGGTTTAACAATGAAATGGTATGTTATCCATGTGTTTAAAAAAAGAGCTTTCAAAGATTTTAAGTGCCTCACTCTTAAATGTGAATGGACATGCTAGGTTCACCACATTTTTCAGAGAAACATTCAAGATGAAAAAGAGAACCAAAGCAAATAAGAAACAAAATGAAGGATTAGAGTCAATTCACAAAACAAAAGCAATCATTAAAAAATTATATGCACAGAGAAATGAAAAAAATATGTTATACATTAAACAATGGATTATAATGAATAATTCAGATAACAATAGCTTTTATACATTAGAATATGTTATCCTCAAAAGAAAATGTTAATTAATATTTTGGAAATAAAAATAAGAATATTACCCAGAAATTAGAACAAAAATATAAGAAGATAGAAAAAAAGGAGAGGAAGGATAAGACATTTAGAATATCACTACAAAAACTCAAATATCTATCTAACAGTAGTAACAGAAAGAAGAAAAAATTGTTTCCATCTCTAGATTGGAAGTGTCCACCATAATATGCAGCACAATAAAAGAAAAAGGAGCCTTGCTGAGGCACAATGTCATGAAATTTATTGGCCATGAATAAAAAGATTCTAAAATCTTTTTTAACATTTCTCAAACATTAAAATTATAGTCAATAGAAAAGGATGAGGAATAATAGGCTTGAGGTTTCTCAACAGTAAACCTTTAGAAGTGGAAGGCAGAGAGCCACACCTGCAAAATTATCAGACAAATGTTTTCAATGTATAATTGTATGGCAAAGCAAGATATCAATTAAATGCAAGAGAAAAATCAAGACATTTTCAGATATGCAATTTATCTCCCATGAATCTTTTCCTCCGAAGCTGCTGGAAAATGTGCTATAGCAAAGGAAGAGAAAGAGAGAGAGATATAAGACAAAGATAGCAACTTTCAGAAAACAGGGAATATTACAGAGGTAATGTGCAATCCCATAATGACAGTTGTGCAACAGGCCCACAAACAACAGTCCAGATTGCTTTAGAAAGATGAAATTCAGAATAAATGATGTCTCTGTGGAATAAAATTCCAATTGATAGATTACATAATATGCTTGGCTATTTAGAACACAATAGTGGTAGATATTTGACAGGGCTGAGTGTTCATGTTTGGAAAAGAAATCTTAAACATCTAAAAATGATCAGGGAAACATTAACCAAAGGAAATACAAAATCTTGTTCAAGAAAAGAATATAAGCATGTGAAATATTTGGCTCAAAGTTAAATACTGAATATTAATTTAAAAATTTATATCACTATATTGGGAAAATGCAAGTATATGGGAGGAAACACAAGAATGATATCTTCATCTAAAAAGATGAAAAGTCAATAGATAATACTGAATATTGATGAACCAAGAAATACCAGTATAAGTGTATTTAGATAAATAGAAGCAAACATCAAGGGAAATAGCTAAATTTGATAAAAGTAATTGACTCTGGAAAACAGGAACAAGCAATGAGTATAGGTAATATTGGATACTGATGTTCTTAGGTATAAGCCTTATAGCAGTATTTGATATCTTCTTCTGTTCTATATATTACTATTACCTTGATTAAAATATTAATGAAGGGATGAATTAGAAAACTAGATGATTGAAAGATGGGATGAAAATAAGTAGGAAAAATACATAGGAGAAAAGGCTTATCTCATTTGTTCACATATCACAATGAATCACACTTCTGGGAGTCAAGAAGTTATCATGAAGAGCTACTCTCCATCTCCTGTGCTACAATAATGAATGTGTATTTTGTCCTCAAGGAAGAATGCCATTTCTGTCTGCTTAAACACTGTCAATAGTATGAAAAGTGACCTTAGACTTACCCCTCCCAAAGTGATCTCTAATTGAAGCTGTCTCACTGTGAGAAAATTCATTTTTTTTAATGCCAGATTATTCTGGATTGATGGAAAAGTGATGTTTTGCACTCATTCACAAGGTATAAACTAGACCACAACCTCCCTAAAGCCTTTTAAGATCCTCATCCCTCCCATACACAATCACCGTCATATCCTATTCCCCTTATCTCTCCTATGCCCAAAGAGTAAGATCAGAAAATGTTCCATTTGTCCTTGACCATGCTTTCATCACCCTATACCTCTTCCCACCCATTTATGCTAAGATTAATAGAGATGTGTAGGGAACTCACCTTCTTAGTGAGATCTACCCTGACTACTCAATTTAATATTGCAACCTACACCCTATTTAATATTACTCCCATTGTCCCTCCCTCCCTGATACTGTGGTCAAATTTTTCCATAGCACTTAGTACCTTAATTATTTTATCTATTGAAAATCGCTGGACAATGGAATGTGATTGCTATGACAGCTAGGGATTTTATCTATTTCGATTCTTTATATATTTCCAAAGCCTATCAAAAAAAAAAAAAAAAGCCTAGCATACAGAAAATGCTCAACAAATACCTTTGAATGATAAGTGGCCCATTGTTTTGTCTTTTTTTTTTCTGTGATACTGGAGGGGAACATTAATTTGACAGAAGACAGGGAGTGTGTTCAGTGACCTTAGGAAAATTGCTTAGCTCATCGAGGCTTCTATTGATCTGCAAAGTTTTAAATTCATTGATCATATTTATGAGGTGTTCTGCCTAGTGGCAGCATTATAATCTAGGAATATGAGACCAAGAAAAGGCTGAGGTCTCTGCCTTCAAGATGCTTACAATATGATGAGGGAGACAGATACATGCAAAAATTACTACAACACAGAGTAATATATCATGCCTCTGAAAAGATTATAGCTAGATTGCTATGCTCAGTAGATATTTGCAATTGTTTGGGTTAAGGAAGGGAGGGAGGTTGGATAGAAGAGTGTGAGAGAGAGACAGAAAAAGACAGGAAGAGGCAGAGAAAAAATTAGCTTCAAGATCTAATTTCTAAAAATCAATTAAATATGCCACATTTATAATAAAAAGTAAAGATATCCTTGTGGTAGGAAGAGTAATGGTCCCCCAAATATGTCCAAGTTCTAATTACCGGAACTTGTAAATATGTTATATTATCTTGGAAAAACAAATTAAGATCACAGATGGAGTTAGGCTACTAACCAGTTGGCCTTAAAAGAGGGAAATTACCTAGAATTATTTGAGTGGGTAGGTGCAATCATAAGGGTCCTTAAAAGTGGAAGAGGGAAACAGAAGTGTAGGTCAAATCAGTGCAATGTGAAAGACTTGATCTGTTCTTTATGGCTTTGAAGATTGAAGAAGGGGACCATGAGTGAGATAATATGGTTGGTCTCTAGAAGCTGGAAAACAAACAAAAAAAAAAGATTGTCCCCTAGAGCCACCAGAAAGAAATACAAGCCTGCTGACACCTTAATTTTAGCCCAATGAGACCTCAGATTTCCAACTTCTGGATCTGTAAAATTGTAAATTTGTGCTATTTAAAGACACTGAGTATGTGTAACTTGTGATGGTAACAATCAAAAATTAATACAATTTTATTTTTGTATTCAAAAGAGAAACGCTTAAAATAGATGTTCAAAAGTTTTGAAACCAATATTTCAGGCTTCTTGACATTTGTGGTAAAAGAAGACATTCCATGAAAAATTGATATGCTTTACTCTTTTACTTACATGTAATTTTAAAATATTATTAATACCTTTCTGTCAAAAGAATGGCATTTTTTACTTTTTCTAGTGCTGATATATTTGACAAAGCTATTATTAACATGTTTATAATTTGTGGAAATATCAAAGTATAAATCCATTCTGTTTATGTGGCATTGTAGAGAAATTGGCCTTCTATATTAATGCATTTTTTAAATAATCAAATTCAATCACTTTTGGTGTATATATGTGCATGTATATGTGTGTCATGTGTACAAGTGTGCTTGTGTGTTTGTTTTAAATATTAAAGATTTCAGGGAACATTTCTATCATTTTTTTGTTTTTCATATTTTTGAAGCAGAGAAATTTGTGTACACAACATTTTCCTGATGAACATGAATCATTATTATGAGCATGAATTATATGCCATGCTAAAGTATCCTCATGTTGTCATTATCAGGCTCTAATAAAAGACACAGGGTAATTTGTGTCTACTCAAAATTGTTCTCATTAACTATTAGGATATTCTGAATACATTTATTAACAATTATTCCATCAGTAGAAGGTAGAGCAGAGTATATGGGAAACAAGAACAAGGTCAGTAAGATCATTTATGAAATTGTAGCAATAAATCAAACATGGAAGAATTATTATATGAACAAAGTTAGTGGCCATGAGATGGAGAGCAAATGATTGGCTTAAGACACATTGAGAGAAAGAATTGAAAATAATTTGAAGTTTCATTGAGAGTAACAAAGAATGAAGCATCAATGGTAATTAATAGAATTCCTGCCTGGGTGTATTGTGGATGGTGTTAGCATTCACTATGATAGGAAATATATTAATAAAAGAAGAGAAAATTTGTATAAAAGGATACAAATTTCATAAAGCGATATTCTAAATTTGAGATGCCAGAGGGACAACAAAATGGAAATGTACTACATTGGTTGTATATTTGGAGCTAAAAGTAAGAAATAACATCTGGAGATTAATATTTGGGGGTCATTGACAATTTATAAATGATAACTGAAGGAATTGGTATAGAATAAATGATGTATTATGAGAAGAAGTCCAAGAACAATGTTTTGGGGAACATCAACAATTAATATTTGAGTTATGGAGAGCTTAAGAGATAAAAGAGGCATTTGCAGACAACAAAATCATATATAGAAAAATCTAAGGACTCTACCAAAAATTCTTAGAACTGATAAATAAATTCAGTGAAATTTCCAGATAGAAAATCAATGTACAGACTGAGTAGTGTTTCTATACTCAAACAATGAACTAGCTGAAAAATAAATCAAGACGGTAATCCCATTTAAAATAGCTACAAAAGATCATATGATTCTCTCAATAGATGCAGAAAAAGCATTTGACAAAGTCCAACACCCCTTTATGATAAAAAACTCTTAACAAAATAGGCATAAGCATCTCATACCTTAAATTTATCAAATCCATTTATGACAAACCCATAACCAATATCATATTGAATGGGGAAAAATTAAAACCATTCCCTCTTCGAACCAGAACTAGACAAAGATGCCCACTATCTCCTCTTCTATTCAACATAATGCTCAAAGTCCTAGCTATAGCAATCAGGCAAGAGAGGGGTTTTAAGGGAATCCGGGGGGGGGCAGATGATATAAACTCTAACTCTTCACAGATGATATGATATTATATCTAGAAAACCCTATGGATTTGTGCAAGAGACTCCTAGATTTGATAAATGAATTTGATAAAGTCTCAGGTTACAAAATCAATATACAGAAATCATAGGCATGCATATATGCCAATAACAGTCAAGCCAAAACTCAAAAAATGCAATACTTTTGCTATAGCCTCAAAGAAAATTAAATATCTAGGAATATATTTAACGAAGGATATGAAAGATTTATACAAGGAGAACTATAAAATGCTAAAAAAAGAAATTGCATATGATTTGAACAGATGGAAAAATCTATCATGTTCATGAATTGGTAGAATCAATATCTTCAAAATGTCAATATTACCTAAAGTTATCTACAAAATAAATGCAATTCCCATCAAAGTACCATCATCATTCTTTATAGATCTAGAAAAAATAATTCTTCACTTTGTATGGAACCAGAAAAACCTCGTATAGACAAGGCACTCTTAAATAAAAAGCACAAACTAGGAGGCATCAGTCTTCCTGACATCAAGCTGTTCTATAAAGCAATAATAATTAAATCAGCCTGGTCTTGGCACATGAACAGACACCTCAATCTTTGGAGCAGGACTGTGAATCCAGAGATGAAACCATCTGCATATGATAACCTAATTTTGGATAAAGTAGACAAAAATATACATTGGAAAAAAGAATCTCTTCTAAATAAATGGTGCTTGGAAAACTGGATAACTACATGCAGAAGAATTAATCAGGATTCCCTACCTCACACCTCTCAAAAAAGTCCACTAAAGATGGATAGTAGATTTAAACCTAAGGCATGAAATCTTAAGAATCCAAGAAGAAGATGTTGAGAAGACCCTTTCAAACATCAGCCTCGACAAAGAATTCTTGAAGAAGACCCCAAAAACAATCACTGCAGCAACAAAAATATACAAATGGAATCTGATCAAATTAAAAAGCTTCTGCATAGCCAAGTAAACTATCATTAGAGAAAATAGACAACCTACAGAATGGGAAAAAATATTTCCTCTCTACACATCTGATAAAGGTCTGATAACAGGAATATATCTAAAACTCAAAAGAATTAACAAGAAAAAAATCAAACAATTCCATCAAGAAATGGGCAATGGAAATGAACAGAAACTATTCCAAAGAAGACAGAATAATGGCCAGCAAACATATAAAAAATGCTCAACATCTCTAATCATTACAGAAATGCAAATCAAAAACACAATGAGATATCTCCTAACCCCAGTGAGAATGGCCTATATCAAGAAATCCCAAAAGAACAAATGCTGGCGAGGATGTGGAAAGACAGGAACACTCTTACACTGCTGGTGGGACAGCAAATTAGTGCAACCTTTGGGGAAAATAATTTAGAGATATTTCAAAGAGATAAAAATAGAAATATCATTCAATCCAGTGATTGCATTATTAGGCATTGACCCAAAAGAGCATAATACATTCTATAATAAAGACATCTGCACCTGGATGTTCCTGGCAGCACAATTCACTATTGCAAAGATGTGGAAACAACCCAAGTGCCCGTCAATTCATAAGTGGATTATTAAAATTTGGTATATGTTTACAATGGAATGTTACTCAATTCTAAGTAACAACAGCAAGGTAGCACCACTTATATTATCCCTGATTGAGCTTAAGCCCATTAGTGAAGTGACACAAGATCAAAAGAATGGGCTCCACATGTACTCGCCATCAAATTGGTACTGACTGATTAACACTATGGTACTCAAATGGTGGTGGTATTTACCAGGGATTCAGGGGTTAAGAGGGTAGACCCACATCTGAGGAATGTGGTGAGCATTGTGGAGGGGAAGGGCATACCTCTAACCGTAGCTAGGGAGAGGCAAAGTTATATAATGCCACCAAAATATTTGTACCCTCATATTTTCTTGAAATAAAAAAGAAAGAAACAAAAAAGAAAATGATATAGCTACAAAAAAATAAAAGTAAATTTAACAAAAGAGGTGAGACATCTCTACAAGAAAAACTACACAATACTGCCAAAATAAGTCGAAGAGGACACAAATAGAAAAAAACCTCCCATGGTGATGGACAGGAAGAATGAATATTAATAAAATGACCATACTAACAAAAGAAATATACAGATTCAATGCAATTCTGTCAAAATACTTGTGACATTCTTCACAGAAATAGGAAAATTTCTAAAATTTGTATGGAACCACACAAACCACAATAGCCAAAGCAATCCTGAACATAAAGAACAAAGTTGGAGGCAGTGCACCAACCTTCAAAATAAAATACAAAGCTATAGTAACTGAAATAGCACAACACTGACATAAAAACAGAAATGTAAACCAATGCAAAATATTAGACAACTCAGAAATTCATATATATACAGTCCACTAATTTTTGACAAAGGTACCAAGATCATACATGTGGAAAGGACCATCTCTTAAATAAATGTCGCTTGGAAAACTGCACATCCATGTACAGAAGAAACTAGATCCCCACCTTCTGCACTATAGAAAAATCAACTCAAAATGGAAAAAAAACGGGTTCACAGCATATAGTAGTACTCATTATAATGATTTACTGGGAAAAAAAGACTAAAAAAGCTGACACATAAAATAACTATATATATTTATATATATGAAAATAATAGATTTCTAATTATTTATACCTTGCTCTTGCTTTCCAAGAAAGAGAAAACAAATACAACAAAGAAACTCAGTTCATAAGCTGTATAGACATTAATTTTAGGATTCTAAACAAAGAATAACACACTAAACTTTAAGATATCCTCTGTTCCATCCTCAGAAAGTTTATACTTAAATCATCTTATATGGGTAGGTCATTAATATTTTAAGAGTTAGTTTTAAAAGAGAAAAGGTGGTACAAGAATTGCATCCCATAATGAACAAATAGAATACTATTATACTTCATCTAACATGTTGGTCAACAGATGGGAGGTATCATCAATCCCCTGAAAATTATAGACAGTAACTCTGGAATACAAGGGCTCGACCTTGTCATTACTCTGAACTTTCTTTCCAACATTGGTAAGTTATAAGATCTGCTATATTATAGATCATATTCATTAATGTCATATGTACTTTACTAATAGTGCTTTTATTAATATGTTCTAGAAAGGCCATGTTATATAATACGAACAGAAGTAGGCTTTGAGATAGAAAACTGATTATGTTTATTTAAATAATTTATTTATTTGTTAAGGAGATGATTTTTTTCAATTATGTTATTTTTTTTTATTTCAGAATATTATGGGGGTACAAACACTTTGGTTACATATATTGCCTTTGCACCACCTGAGTCAGAGCTATAAGCATTCCCATTTCCCAAACATCATGCACTGCCCCTGTTATGTGTTAATTGACCCATCCCCTGCTCCCTCCTCCCACCTTCCCAATATCCAATGAATGTTACTTCCATGTGTGCCCATAAGTGTTAATCAATCAGTGCCAATTTAATGATGAGTACATGTAGTGTTTATTTTTCCATTGTTGTGATACTTAACTTAGCAGAATGGGCTCCAGCTCTATCCAGGATAATACAAGATGGTATAATACAAGATGTATAATACAATGGTAGTCAACCATTTTTTGTGGCTGAGTAGTACTCCATAGTACACATATGACACATTTTATTAATTCACTTATGTATTGATGGGAACCTGGGTGATTTCCAGATCTTTGCAATTGTGAATTGTGCTGCTATAAAGATTCAAGTGGAGATATATTTTTTATAGAATGTCTTTTTTTCCTTGGGTTAAATCACAGTTGTGGGATTGCTACATCAAATGTTAGTCTTACTTGTAATTCTTTGAGGTATCTCCATAATACTTTCAATAGAGATTGAAATAATTTTCAGTCCCACCAGCAGTGTATGAGTGTACATATCTCTCCACATCCATGCCAACATTTGTTGTTTTGGGACTTTTTGATAAAAGACAATCTCTGGGAACATGAACAATCAGAGTAAAAAGATGCCCCCAAAATAAATCAATAGCTCCTCAGCAATGGATACCAACTTAAACAAAACTCTTAAAATGACAGATGAAGATTTTTGACTAGGGATTGTATGAAAGCTCAATGAAATACAAGAAGAAATAGAAATCCAACACAAAGGAACCATAAAATCAATGCGATAAACGAATGAAAAATTCTGTAAAGTAATTGAAGCATTAAAGAAAACAAAACAAATTCTGGAAATGAAAAATGCATTCCAGGAATTAAAAACACAGTGTAAAGCATTGATAGGCTGGATCACACAGAAGAAACAACCTCAGAGCTTAAAGATAACACCTATGAGCTAAACAAATCAGTCAAAGACGAATACAGAAACAAGAGGCATGAACAAAGCACATAAGAAATGTAGGATTATATAAAGAGGCCAAACATATGAATCACAGGCATTCATGGGGGTTAAAAAATGAAATACACAAGGGTTGGTTAATATCCTTAAGGGAATAATTGAAGAAAATTTCCCTGGCCTAGCTAGAAATCTAGATATCCAGGTACAAAATTAGGCTTAAATCACATACATATCTGTGAACATATGACTGTGAGTAAGTCATTTAATTTTTCTATAATATTTTTCTGAAATGTGTTCTGTAACTTGGCTTTTTAGGAAAATCAGGGGTAATTATAACTCTACAAACTCCATAGCATTAGATGGAGGTGATCAACTGTAGTGATAGATGCAAATTTGCATGAAAAGTATATATTCTGTGTAAATTCAAAATATCATTCTATAACAATTTCATTATAAACAAGAAATACAGAAGGCATAGCAGATTAATATTTGTTGCAGCATGTTATTGTCTGTATTTACTTAACATATACTATCTAATTTAATAATGCAAAGTATTGAGCATTAAGTATTTAAAATTATCAATTTATATATCAAAAAACCAATTAATTACAGTTCAAATCATTTGTCTATGGTCACATAGAGTTGCATCTAGTCTTTCTTGTGCATAGTCCTTCCTCCATCAATCGTATTACACAAAACAATGCTGTTTTCCAGAAAATAAAATACAGACTGTTGAATAAATCCCATACAATTGTAAATTCTTTTTGTCATTTTGTCCAATGACAAAATAATCTTGAGCAATAGCTCCAATACAGTTATGTTTACCGTAATGTCACTGACATATATCATTTCACAATTTCAAGTACAGGGAATTGTTGTATGTTCAATTGCCCTTGAACTTCTTAAGTAACGTTGCTCTCCCAAAGTATAAATTTTGTATGAATTGCACTTCTTGGAGGGACAAGAAGGATTAGGATCATGAAACATTGCATTTCCTCCTATATTACCTAATCTAACCTTGCCCTGGCTACCTAGGGTCCCCAAGGCAGGATTAACACTGTAGAAATAGCTAGTGGCACAAAAAAGGTAAAATCCACTAACTGAGCAAAATAAAAATAGTCAACATTTTTATTTTTTTAAAAGAGCATATTTTCCACTTGTTAAAATACCCCTTTAAAAAAATACAGGTCATCAATTCTTGTCCTTGCTAACTGACCTTATGCCACTAACATAAAGGCTGCTAACCCAGCTATTTTCTCATACTTTTATGGACACTTTCTCACTTCAACTTATATTTTTACTCAGCTGTCATCAAATTTCCCAGACCATATTCATACCAGTCTTTCTAGCAATAAAATTTTATTTCCTGAAACTGCATTGTTAAAATTCAAATGTAAATTTTCAGGATATATGAGTGCAACTGAGCAGAGACTCAGCTTCTTTATTAATACATTAATAACAGATAGCCAGTGCTTTTAAGAGGGGCGTGGGGAGAAGGAGATGTAATGTACATATGATCATCTTGGGTTCCAGGTTTTCTTTCTTTTTCTTGAAGGATTTATCCACTTGTTTTGCTCTGATAATTGCTGTGGGAGTTTGGGTAACTTTAGGCACTTGGAATGTTTAAAATATGAAAGCCAAGGGGAGTTAAAGGGTGATTGCGAGTTAATGGCAGTGCAAATGAAGCATGAGTCATTCAATTGTAGCTCAGCTCAAAATCATCTCTCTCAAAATGAATAAATATATCATATTCTGATTTTCTTAAATCACAAAGTGCATATTTCATATAAGATTACTAGAAAAATTTATTTGGAAGTGACTGGTAAATATGCATGTTAATCATACAAATAAAACATATTTTCTGGGCCATCTGCCATAAGCAAGTTTGTATTTCAACTTTTTATTGTAACTACACTATATTTAATAAAATGTTACCGGTAATATTCAGTTAGTTAAGATGAAAGAACATACTGATTTTAATTTTACACACTATCTCTTGAGATAGTCTTAAATTGATTGTTAATTGGCTGCATGACTGACAAACTCAGACAAATTACAATAGATGCTATCCTTAAAATAAACCTTCAAGTTGTTACCTTTCAGTGACTCAGTTCTTGAGGACTAGAAGTCCTGCTGATTTTTCTGATAAAAACAACACATTTTGGGCCAGGTGAAGTGGCTCATGCCTGTAATCCCAGTGCTCTGGGAGGCTGAGGAGGGAGGATTGCTTGAGGCCAACAGTATGACATCAGCCTGGGCAACATAGAAAGACCCTGGCCCTACCAAAAAAAAAAAAAAAAAAAAAAAAGAAGATGAAGAAGCAGAACAAAAAAAGAACAATTAGCCAGGCCTGTAAAACAAGCCTGTAGTTCTAGATACTTGGGAGACAGAGATGGAAGGGTTATCTGAGGATTACCTGGGAGTTAGCAATTAAAGTGAGTTGTGATAGCACTACTGCACTCTAGATGGATAACAGAGCAAGATTGTCTCTTTAAAACAACACATTTTACAATATTTAATGCATTCTATATATTAAATGGTGAAACTATTATTTACAAAAAACTTTCTAATATTGTTTTAAATACTATAAAAATTTAAAATGATTATTAGTGTATTTAATTTATTTTTTATTCTTTTTTTATTTCAGAATATTATGGGGGTTCAAAGGTTTTGGTAACATAAATTGCTTTTGTACAATTTCAGTCAAAGCTATAAGTGTGCCCATCCTCCAGAGAGTGTGCATTGTACATGCTAGGTGTGAATTTACCCATCCCCTCCTCTCCCATCCCACCGTTTGATTTCCAATGAATGTTATTTCCATATGTGAACATAAGTGTTGACTGATAAGTTCCAATTTAATGGTGAATACACATGTTGTTTGTTTTTCAAGTCTTGTGGTATTTCACTTAGAAGGATGATCTCTAGTTCCATCCAGGGTAATACAAGAGGCATTGGTTCACCACTTTTTATGTCTGAGTAGTACTCTATGGTATACATATACCACATCTTTTTAATCCATTCATGTATTGATGGTCACTTATTTCCACATCTTTGCAATTGTGAATTGGGCTTTTATAAACATTTGGGTGCAGTAGTCTTTTTTATAGAATGTCTTTTATTCCACTGGGTAAATATCCAGTTATGGGATTGCTGGATTAAATAATATTTTATAATAATATAAAATATTAATATTTGAAAATCCCTTTCCTGTTAATAAATGTTTTCTAATATAAAAATGAATTTTATGAAATAATATATAACATTTTACATATATAATAATATATAACATTATTATATATTATATATTAATATATAACATATATTATATTATATATAACATACATAATAATATATAACATTTTCAAATCAATTAAAATTGCTATGCATTTTCTGAAATTGCTTCTTTTTAATTCTTTCATTATTTGATTTTAGTGCATAATTCTCCATGTAATTTTTCTACATAATCTACATCAATTTTTGTTTATTTTATTAGTATTTAACTATTGATATTTTGCAATAATTTTTTAAAAGTTTAGAATGACTATCAATATTTAAAGCACTCAAATCTAAGTACCATGAATCACAAACCATTTTAAAGTAGAGCTTAAGTATCATTATTCACCCTTGCTAAAATATTACTGATAATCATTTGATAAATATTTAGAGTATATTTATAAAATGTTAGTGCCTGAAAATACCTTAGCCATTATTTACAGTTCTTCCTCTAGATAAGGATAGGGATTGTGTGTCATTGAACTTGGCATCTTTCCACAGATACTCTATATATACTTGAGTAACTATTAATAATAAGACATACAAAACTCTCAATAAATATTAGATGTATTACACCACAGTATGCAAAGAGGTTAGCTAGATTTTCCAAAGTCACACAACTAGTGTCTGTATTGTTTGTATTGCTGACATAACAAATTAACACAAATTTACCAGTTTAAAACAACACATATTTGGTATCACATAGATTCTTTAGATAAGAAACCTGGCTGGACTCAACTAGGACATCTGCTTAAAATCTCATGAGGCTGACATTAAGGTGTTAGCAAAGCTGTGTGTCTTTCTGGAGAATATGTGGAAAAATACGCTTTGATGCTCATTCATTTTACTGAAAAAATTCAGTTCCTTGGGCGTTATATGCCAAAAGTCATCTATTTACTTATTGGCTGTCAGTTGGGGCAATCTTCACTTCTACAGGCTCCTACATTCCTTCTCTTGTGTTCCATATGTCTCCTTACAGTAATGGTGGGTCAATTCCCTCACATGCTTTTAAACTCTCTAACTGCTCTTTCTGCTGTATCTCAGACTCCAGGTAAAAAGCATTTCTTGTTTTAAGGGCTTAAGTGACTAGATTGCTTAAGTCTCATAATGTAGGATAATCTCTCTACCTTAATTATACCTGCAAATTCTCTTTTGCCACGTAACATAAAATATTTATAGGTTCCCCCCCTTTTTTTTGCAACATATTTGCTGCCAGAACACAGGTGCTGTGAAAACCACCCATAAAAGCCAAAATGGGGAAGGCAAAGACTCACATCAACACCGTCGTCATTGTACATGTAGATTCGGGCAAGTCCACCACTACTGGCCATCTGATCTACAAATGTGGTGGGATCGACAAAAGAACCATTGAAAAATTTGAGAAAGAGGCTGCTGAAGTGGGAAAGGGCTACTTCAAGTATACCTTGGTCTTGGATAAACTGAAAGCTGAGTGTGAGCGTGGTATCACCATTGATATGTCCCTGTGAAAATTCGAGACCGGCAAATATTATGTGACTATTATTGATGCCCCAGGACACAGAGACTTCATCAAAAACATGATTACAGGCACATCTCAGGCTGACGGTGCTGTCCTGATTGTTGCTGCTGGTGTTGGTGAATTTGAAGCTCAAAGAATGGGCAGACCCGTGAGCATGTCATTCTGGTTTACACACTAGGTGTGAAACAACTAATTGTTGGTGTTAACAAACTGGATTCTACTGAGCCGCCCTACAGCCAGAATAGATACGACTAAATTGTTAAAGAAGTCAGCACTTACATTAAGAAAATTGGCTACAACCCTGACACAGTTGCATTTGTGCCAATATCTGGCTGGAATGTTGACAACATGTTGGAGCCAAGTGGTAACATGCCTTGGTTCGAGGGATGGAAAGTCACCCGTAAAGATGGCAATGCCAGTGGAACCACACTACTTGAAGCTCTGGATTGCATCCTGCCACCAACTCATCCAACTGACAAGCCCTTGTGTCTGCCTCTCCAGGATGTCTACAAAATTGGTGGTATTGGCACTGTCCCTGTGGGCCGAGTGGAGACTGGTGTTCTCAAACCCGGCATAGTGGTCACCTTTGCTCCAGTCAATGTTACGACTGAAGTAAAGTCCATTGAAATGCACCATGAAGCTTTGAGCGAAGCTCTTCCAGGGGAAAACGTGGGATTCAACATCAAGAACGTGTTTGTCAAAGATGTTCATCATGGCAATGTTGCTGGTGACAGCAAAATTGACCCACCAATGGAAGCAGCAGGCTTCACTACTCAGGTGATTATCCTGAACCATCCAGGCCAAATTAGCACTGGCTATGCTCCTGTACTGGATTGTCACAGTGCTCACATTGCCTGCAAGTTTGCTGAGCTGAAGGAAAAGATTGATTGCTGTTCTGGAAAGAAGCTGGGGATGGTCCTAAATTCTTGAAGTCTGGTGATGCTGCCATTGTCGGTATGGTTCCTGGCAAGCCCATGTGTGTTGAGAGCTTCTCAGACTATCCTCTTTTGGGTCGTTTTGCTGTTCGTGATATGAGACAGACAGTTGCTGTGGGTGTCATCAAAGCAGTGGACAAAAAGGCTGCTGGAGCTGGAAATGTCACCAAATCTGCCCAGAAAGCTCAGAAGACTAAATAAATATTAACCCTAATACCTGCCACTCCACTCTTAATCAGTGGTGGAAAAATGGTCTCAGAACTGTTTGTTTCAATTAGCCATTTAAGTTTAATAGTAAAAGACTCATTGTTAATAACAATGCATCATAAAACCTTCAGAAGGAAGGGAGAATGTTTTGTGGACCACTTTTGTTTCTTTTTGTGTGGCAGTTTTAAGTTATTAGTTTTTAAAATCAGTACTTTTTAATGGAAGCAACTTGACCAAAAATCTGTCACAGAATTTTGAAAACCATTAAAACAAAGTTTAATGAGAAAAAACTATATATTTATAGGTTCCAAAAAATAAGAAACTAATATCATTCGGGTCGGGGGGAAGGCATTCTACCTCCTACAGGGTCAAATTCATGTATGTTACTCAGTGCCTTTCTTGCTGTCTTTCTATGAAAATTCAGCTATAATTCACCTAAAAATGAGAAAGATGTATAAGACAAGACAATTATCTGTGATAAACAAACTGATCTGTAATTTCAACTTCAGGATTTTTTTTTGTACTAGATTTGCAGCTTCTGGTGAATCTACATGTATTTTCAAATAAAAAATATAAAAGGAGTTTGCTTTATGAATCTGGATGCACCTAAGTTGGGTGCATACATATTTAGAATTCTTATGCCTTCTTGTTGAACTGTACCCTTCACCATTATATAGACTTGATCTAAACAAATGGATAAACAACAACACCATAATAACCGGAGACTTTCCCATCCTGCTGACAATACAGGACAGATCATCCAAACAGAAAATAAAGAAATAATGGACTTAAACAAAACCCTAGAACAAATGGGCCTGACTGACATTTACAGAACATTCTACGCCAAAACCACTGAAT
The DNA here is from genome assembly GCF_040939455.1 of Microcebus murinus. Classification (NCBI taxonomy): domain Eukaryota; kingdom Metazoa; phylum Chordata; class Mammalia; order Primates; family Cheirogaleidae; genus Microcebus; species Microcebus murinus. The sequence goes on from NC_134136.1 coordinate 20,305,382, forward strand.
TCTTCTCATCAGTTAATGGGACATTCTCTAAGATTGATCATATCCAAGGACACAAAGCATGTTTCAAACAATTTTAAAAAATAGAAATTATATCATGTATCTTTTCAGATCACAGTGGAATAAAAGTAGAAGTCAACACTAACAGGAACTCTCATTTCTACACAACATCGTGGAAACTAAACAACCTTCTGCTGAATGACCACTTCATTAACAAGGAAATCAAGATGGAAATCAAAAGACTCTTTGAACTAAATGACAAAGGAGACACAAGTTATCAAATCCTGTGGGACACAGTTAAAGTAGTCCAGAGAGTAATTTTATTTCCATAAATGCCTATATCCAAAAGTCAAAAGGATCACAAATAGAAAACCTAATGAATTGACTAAAAGAGCTGGAAAAAGAAGAACAGACCAACCCCAAAGACAGCAGAAGAAGTGAAATCATTAAGATCAAATCAGAACTAAACAAAATTGACAACAGGGAAACTACACAGAAGATTAAGAAGATAAAAAGTTTGTTCTTTGACAAAATTGGCAAGCCTTTGGCTAGACTAATGAAAAGCAGAAAAGAAAAATCTCTAATAAGCTCCATCAAGAACAATAAAGGAAAAATTACAATGGATGCCAAGGAGATACAAAATATAATTTATGAATACTACAAAAACCTTTATGCACACAAACTGGAAAATGTGGAGGAAATGGACAAATTTTTACAAACACACGGCCTCCCTAGGCTCAACCAGGAAGAAATAGAATTACTGAACAGACCAATATCAAGTACTGAAATTGAAACAGCAATAAAAATCCTTCCCAAAAAGAAAAGTCCTTACCAATTTGATGGCGAGTACTTGTGGAACCCATTTTCCTTATCGTGTGTCACCTCACTTTGGATAATGGTCTTAATCTTAATCCAGTATAGCATAAACGGTGGTAACTTGCTGTCATTTCTTAGAATTAAGTAATATCCCATTGTAAGTAAGTAGCAAATTTTAATGATCCACTCATGAATTGACGGGCACTTGGGTTGTTTCCACATCCTTGCTATAGTGACTTGTGCTGCCATAAACATCCAGGTGCAGATGTCTTTATAATAAAATGTCTTATGCTCTTTTGGGTAGATGCCTAAAAATGATATTGCTCGGTTGAATGGTATTTCTATTTCTAGCTGTTTGAGGCATCTCCAAATTCTTTTCCACAAAGGTTGCACTAATTTGCAGTCCCACCAGCAGTTTAAGAGTATTCCTGCCTCTCCACATCCTCACCAGCATTTGTTGTTTCGGGATTTCTTGATACAGGCCATTGTCACTGGGGTTAGGTGATATCTCATTGTGGTTTTGATTTGCATTTCTCTGATGATTAGAGATGTTAAGCATTTTTTTTATATGTGTGCAGGCCATTATTCTGTCTTCTTTGGAGAAGTTTCTATTCATTTCCATTGGCCATTTCTTGATGGAGTTGTTTGATTTTTTCTTGTTAATTCTTTTGAGTTCTAGGCAGATTCTTGTTATTAGACCTTTATCAGAGGTGTAGAGAGAAAATATTTTCTGTCATTCTGTGGGTTGTCTATTTGATCTAATGATAGTTTCCTTGGCTGTGCAGACCCTTTTTAATTTGATCAGATCCCATTTGTTTATTTTTATGCTGCGGTGATTGCCTTGGGGATCTTCCTCAAAAATTCTTTGCCTAGGCCAATGTCTGATAGGAGTTTCTAAACATCTTCTTCTAGGATTCTTAAGTTTTCATGCCTTAGGTTTAAATCTGTTATCCATCTTGAGTGAATTTTTTGAGAGGTGTGAGGTAGGGATCCTGATTCAATCTTCTGCATGTAGCTAACCAGCACCATTTATTGAAGAGAATTTCTTTTCCCCATTGTATATTTTTTTCTGCTTTATTAAATATTATGTCACCGTATACTGATGGTTTCATCTCTGGTATCTCAGTTCTATTCCAAACATCGATACTTCTGTTCTTATGCCATTACCAGGCTGATTATCTATTATTGATTTATAGTACAGCTTGAAGTCAGGAAGACTGATGCCTCCCAGTTTTTTTTTTTTTTTCCCTTAAGATTGCTTTATACAAGGTTTTTTGGTTCCAAACAAAGTGAAGAATTATTCTTTCTACATCTGCAAAGAAAGATGGTGGTACTTTGATGGGGATTGCATTAATTCTGTAGATAACTTTAGGTAATATTGACATTTTAACAATATTGATTCTACCAATTCATGAAAACAAGGTAGATTTTTCCATCTGTTTAAATCATCTGAAATTTCTTTTTTTAGTGTTTAATTGTTCTTCTTGTAGAAATCTTTTGTATCTTTCATTAAATATACTCCTAGATATTTAATTTTCTTTCAGGCTATAGTAAAGTGTATTGCATTTTTGATTTCAGTTTCTACTTGATGGTTCTTGGCATATATGAATGCTTCTGTTTTGTGTATATTGATTTTATTTTTTATTTTATTTTTTGAATATGATTTCTTTTTATTCATTTATTTATTTATTTCATATTATGGGGGTACAAATATTGTTAGGGTTACATATACTGCCCCTGCCATTCCTCCCCCCTCCTCCCCTGTATATTGATTTTCTAACCTGAAACTTTACCGAATTCATTTATCAAAGCTCGTGGGTTGGAGGATACCCACATCTTAGGGATATGGTGAGCATTGTGGAAGGAGAGGGTTTACCTCTAACCCTTCTAAGCTAGAGGCAAAGATATAAAATGTAAATAAAATGTCAAAAAAAAAAAAAAGCAAAACAAAACAATACAAAAAAAAAACATTTATTGGATGGGGGGCAGGTGGGAGGGGGAAGAAGGGAATGAGTGTATACTTACATAATGAGTGTGATGCTAACCACCTGGAGGATGGACACTCTTGAAGCTCTGACTCGGTGGAGGGTGGAGATATGGCAAGGGCAATATATGTAACCTCAACAATATTTGTACCCCCATAATATGATGAAATAAGAAGAGAAAAAGAAAAAAGAAAAGTCCTGGACCAGATAATTTCACACCTGAATTTTACCACACCTACAAAGAAGATCTTGTGCCTATCCTGAAGAAATTATTCCGCATCAAGAATGATGTAATCCTCCCCAACACATTTTATGAAGCAAATATAACTCTGATATCAAACCCAGGAAAGGATTCAACAAAAAAAGAAAACTACAGACCAATATCCCTTATGAATATGCCTAAAAAAAAAATCTCAAAAAAATTCTAGCTAATCAAATCCAGATGCTTATCAAGAAAATAATCCTTCACAACCAAGTGGGCTTTATCCCAGGGATGAAGGGATTGGTTCAACATACGCAAATCTCTAAATGTAATTTACCATATAAAAGAAGCAAAAACAAAGACCTTATGATCCTCTCAATTGATGCAGGAAAAGCATTTGACAAAATTCAACACCCTTTTATGATAAAATAGCCATAGAGAGGGCTTACCTAAAATTGATACACAGCCAACATTATACTGAATGGGAAAAACTGAAAGCATTCCCACTTACAACTGGAACAAGGTAAGGTTGCCCACTATTTCCAGTTCTCTTCAACATAGTGCTGGAAGTCTTTGCTATAGCAATCAGACAAGAGAGTGAAATTAACAGCCTCCCAATGGAAGCAGAAGAGAAAAATTCTCACTCTTTCCTGATGATATGATTTTATATGTAGAAAACCCCAAGGATACAACTAAGAGACTCTTTGAATTGATAAATGAATTTAGTAAATTCTCAGGATACAAAATCAGTACATGCAAATCATAGGCACTCCTATATGCCAACAACAGTCAAAGTGAGAACCAAATCAAAGACTCAATTCCCTTCAAAATAGCAACAAATAAAATTAAGTACCTAGGAATATATTTAACTAAGGAGTTAAAAGACCTCTACAGGGAGAACTATGAATCACTGAAGAAGACAATATCAGGTGATGTAAACAGGTGGAAGACCATACCATGTTCATGGGTTGGCAGAATCAACATTGTTAAAATGCCTGTACTACCCATAGTGATCTACAGAGTCAATGCAATCCCTATTAAAATACCATCATCACTTTGCACAGATACAGAAAAATAATTTGACACTTATAAGGACCAGAGAAGACCCCGTATAGCAAAAGCAATTCTAGGTGATAAAAAAAAAATGGGAGGTATCAATTTACCAGACTACAAACTATACTCCAAGGCTATAGTAATTAAAGAATCTTGGGACTAGCACAAGACCAGGGACATTGACCAGTGGAACAGAACAGATAACCCTGATATAAAACCATCCTCTTATAGCCATGTAATCTTTGACAAAGCACACAAAAACATACACTGGGGAAAATAATCTTTATTAAATAAATGGTGCCTGGAAAACTCGATAGCCATATATAGAAGACTGAAACAGGACCCACACTTTTCACCTCTCACAAAAATCAACTCACTCTGGGTAAAAGACTTGAACCTTAGGTGTGAAACGCATAGAATTCTAGAGGAGAACATTGGAAATACTCTCCTAGACATGGGCCTAGGCAAAGAATTTATGAAGAAGACCCGAAATGCAATCACAGCTACAAGAAAAATAAGTAAATGGGACCTGATCAAATTAAAACACTTCTGCACAGCCAAAGAAACTCTCAAGAGTGCAAACACACAACACACAGAATGGGAGAGAAATTTTGCAAGCTACACATCTGAAAAAGTGCTGATAACTAGAATCTATTTAGAACTCAGGAAAATCATCAAGGAAAAAATTAACAACCTTATCAAAAAGTCAAGAAAGGAAATACACACAAATTTTTCAAAAGAAGACTGAATAATGGCCAACAAACATATGAAAATGCTCAACATTTCTAATCATCAGATACATGCAAATCAAAACCACAATGAGATATCTCTTATATCCAGTGAGAATGGCCTTTATTAACAAGTCCCAAAACAATAAATGTTGGCATGGATGTGGAGAGATAGGAACACTCCTACATTGCTGGTGGGACTGCAATCTAGTTCATCCTCTGTGGAATGCAATATAGAGATACCTTAAAGTGATACACATAGATCTACCATTCGATCCAGCAATCTCATTACTGGGCATCTACCCAAAGAACAAAAGTCACCATATGAAAAAGACACCTGCACTTGAATGTTTATAACAGCACAAATTGCAAAGATCTGGAAACAGCCAAAGTGCACATCAATACATGAGTGGATTAATAAAATGTGGTATATGTACACCATGGAGTACTATTCAGCTATAAGAAACAACAGTGATATAGCACCTCTTGTATTTTCCCGGCTAGAGCTGGAACCCATTCTCTTAATTAAAGTATCCCAAGAATGGAAAAATAACCACCACATGTACTCACCAGCAAATTGGTATTAACTGACCAACACCTAAGTAGACATACAGGAATAACATTTATTGGGTGTCGGGCAGGTGCAGGAGGAGGGGAAGGGTATATACATAAATAATGAGTATGATGCACACCAACTGGGGGATGGACACGCTTGAAGCTCTGACTCAAAGTGGGGGAGGCAAGAGAAATATATGTAGCATTAACATTTGTACCCCCATAATATGCTGAAAAAGAATAAAAATGACAGTGAAGAGAAAGAGCAATAACACAGCCCCAAGGTGATGGTGGTAGAGAGACGGGGATGTGCTCATAAATAAGAATGTCTTACTTATCCCATCTTAATTATTTTCATCCATTTCTCTCTCATATTTAAGCATTTAAAACAGGGAGGTTTGAGAGATAGTATGGGAGTTGTATCAAAATTTGGGGGTGGGGTAGACTAGCACATGTGTAGTATGAAAAAGCATTTTCAAAATTATAATAAAATATACTATATTTGCAGAAAAAATATAAAAAGAAAGAAGAACACAAGTCAAGGAAAATATATATTTTACAAAGTGACTTCTTGCAGTACATGTTGTATGTATGTGACAATTTGTGACCATCAATGCAGACTGTATATGCAGATATAGTAAAATGTTGGAATATTTATGGGAAAATATATAAGGTCTTGAATTCAAGTGACTTTTTATAGGAAGAATGCATGACAAGTCTTACTTTTCTAGAAGGATACTTGCCATATTAACAACTAACACCAAATCTAGATTAGGAAGTAACTGCTGTGCAATTAATCAAATCAAATGCTATCTTCCATAGTTAACTTGTTTTCTAAAGTGCTGTGGCTGCAGATATCAGAAACCTAAAGCATCATTTGAATGTATTAATAAAAAGAAAAGTATGATAGAAATAATTATAAAGAAAGACCAAGAAGATACAGAAGGGAATTTGAATAAAACCCCAATCTTTCTAATTAGAATGTAATATTTGGCTAAAGAAAAAATAAGAAAAATTGCAGGTATATCAACTCAAATGGGACAATAGGTTTTTAGAGAAAAAAAAGTTTAGTTTATATTTGCAAAACTTAATACAGATATAATGTAGATAAAATATATAAATTCCTAGAAACACACAACTTACCAAGACTGAATCATAGAGACATAGAAAATTTGTACAGATCTACAAGTAGAAATGATATTGAATCAATAACCAAAAAATTCCCAAAAAAGAATTCAGGTACATGTAACTTCACTGTTGAATTGTACCAAACATTTAGAGAAGAATTAGCGTAAATTCTCTTCAAATCTTCCAAAAAAATTTAAGTGGTGGGAACACATCATACTAATTCTATTAGAGCAGCATTTTCCTAAAAGCAAAGCTAGACAAGAATATCACAGATCAATATTCTTGATGAATATTGATGTAAAAATTCTCAACAAAATACTAGCAAACATGATTTTATAGCACATTAAAAGATTATAGGCCGGGCGCTGTGGCTCACGCCTGTAATCCTAGCTCTTGGGAGGCCGAGGCGGGCGGATTGCTCAAGGTCAGGAGTTCAAAACCAGCCTGAGCAAGAGCGAGACCCCGTCTCTACTATAAATAGAAAGAAATTAATTGGCCAACTGATATATATATAAAAAATTAGCCAGGCATGGTGGCGCATGCCTGTAGTCCCAGCTACTCGGGAGGCTGAGGCAGAAGGATCACTCAAGCCCAGGAGTTTGAGGTTGCTGTGAGCTAGGCTGACGCCACGGCACTCACTCTAGCCTGGACAACAAAGCGAGACTCTGTCTCAAAAAAAAAAAAAAAAAAAAAAAAAAAAAAAAAAAAAAAAAAAAAAAAAAAAGATTATATACCATCACATATTTAGATGTTTTACTACAGTGTAAGGATAGTTCACCTCAAGAAAAATCAATCAATGTACAACAGGACATTACTATTAAAAAGGGAAAAAATCACATGGTCATCTCAATTGTTATAGTAAAGGAAATTAACAAAATTCAAAACCAATTAATTATTTTAAAAACAACACTCAAGAAAATAGGAATAGAAGGAAACTACCTGAATATAGTGAAGAACACATATGAAAAGCCCATAGCTAACATCACACTCAATGGTGAGAGACTGAAGCTTTCCTTCTAAGATTAGGAATAAGAATGCCTGGTGTCTTAATCTGTTTTTTACTATTATAACAGAATAGCTGAGACTGGGTACTTTATAAAGAACAGAAATTTATTTCATAACAGTACTGGAGGCTGGGTAGTCCAAGATTAAGATGCCAGCATTTGGTGAGGGTCTTTTTTGCTCTGTCATCACATGGTGGAAGGCATCACATGACAGAAGAGCAGAGAGAGAGAAAGAGTGAGAGAGAGAGAGAAGGGACCAAACTTGTCATTTTATAAAGAACATGCTCCAGTGATAATGAAGCTACTCCCACAATAACAGCATAAATCCATTCATGAGGGTGATGCCTCCATGACCCAAACACCTTCCATAAGGCCACATCTCCTAACACCACCACATTGTGGAACAAGTTTCCAACATGTGAACTTTGGAGTACTTATTCAAACCATACTACCTACTTTTGTCACTTCTATTCAACATAGTAATGGAAGTCCCAGCCAGAGCAATTAAGAGAAAAGAAGGGAAGGGGAGGGGAGGGGAGGGAAGGGAAGGGAAGGGAAGGGAAGGGAAGGGAAGGGAAGGGAAGGGAAGGGAAGGGAAGGGAAGGGAAGGGAAGGGAAGGGAAGGGAAGGGAAGGGAAGGGAAGGGAAGGGAAGGGAAGAGAAGAGAAGAGAAGAGAAGAGAAGAGAAGAGAAGAGAAGAGAAGAGAAGAGAAGAGAAGAGAAGAGAAGAGAAGAGAAGAGAAAAAGGCATTCAAATTGGAAAGAAGGAAGTAAAATTATCTCCATTTACAGAAGATGCGATCTTATATGTGAGAAGCCCTAAATATTTCACACACACACACACACACACACACACACACACACACACACACAGGGAAATACATACTGTTAGAACTAATAAACAAATTCAACATAGTTTCAGAATATGAAATCAACATCCCCAAATCAATTGTATTTTAATATGTTAATAATAAAAATTATGAAAATAAAATTAAGAAAATAAATCAATTTATAATAATTTTAGAAAAATATCAGGAATAAACTTAATAAAGGAGGTGAAAGACTTGAACACTGTAAACTATCAAATGTTGCAGAAAAGAAATTAAATAAGAAAGATATCAAACACTGATGCATTGATATATTTAATATCATTAAGTTGCCTATACTACCCAAAGTTATATACAGATTTAATAGAATTCCTATCAAAATTCCAACATTTTTATAGAAATAAGAAAATTCATCCCAAAGTTCATATAGAATCACAAGGGACACAAAAAAGCAGAAACAATCCTGACAAAGAAAAACAAAGGTGTAGTTCTCACACTTCCTGATTTCAAAACTTCCTACAATGCTACTTACTATAAATCAAGAGTGTGCTATTGCCATAAAGAAATATAGATGAATGTAATACAATAGAGAGCCGCAAAGTAAATCCTCACAAGAGTGTCAACACCATATTCCATAGTGAAAGTATAGCCTTTTCAACATATCACGTTGGGAAAACTTGATATTCACATGCAAAACAGTGAAGTTAGACTCTTACTTTACACCATACACGAAAGTTAACTCAAAATTGATGAAATTCCTAAACGTAAGGACTAAAACTATAAAACCCTTAGAAGGAAATATAAGGGGGAAGTTTCATTGGATTTTGCAATGTTTTCTTGCGTATGACACCAAAAACACAGGCAACAAAAGAAAAAGTAGATAAATTCTGATACATTAAAATTAAAGTCTTCTGTGCATCAAAAAACACAGTCAACAGAGTGAAAAGAACCCACACGTGGTAAAAATAAATTTGAAAATCTTATATCTTACAACGGATTGTATCCGTCTGTGTTGTCATAAGAAAATACCATAGACTGGATACTCTGAACAACAAAAATTTGTTTTCTCATACTTCTGTAGGCTAGAAGATCCAGATCAAAGTCTGGAAAGATGGGTTTCTGGTGCGGGCTCTCTTCTTGGCTTGCAGACAGCCAACTTCTCTCTTTCTTCTCACACAGTGGAAATTGCAAGACAGATGTCTGCTGTCTCATTTTATAGGGATACTAATCCTATTGGATCAGGGCCTTCCCCATGACCTCATTTAACCTTTATCTCCATATAGGTTATCTCCAAATATAGTCACATGGAGGGTTAGGGCTTCAACATGTGAATTTGGGGGGACACAATTCTGTCTATTTCAGGGGATAATTAGTATCCTGAACATAAAAATAACTAAAACTCAGTGACCAAAAAAAAAAAAAAAAAAAAAAAAAAAAAAAAAAAAAAAAACCAACATGATTAAAAAATGGGCAAACCTCTTGAATAGATATTTCTCCAAATATATACAAATGGCTAATAGCACTTGAAAAGATACTCACCACCACAAAATTATTAGGAAGTGCAAATGAAAATCACATTTAGATACATAACACCCACAATAGACTATGATTATCAAAATAAAAATACAAAATAACAAGTGCTGGCAATGACATGAATAAATGGGAACCCTTGTGAACTGTTTGATGAGAATTGTGCAGTTATAGAAAACAGAGGTTCCTCAGAAAATTGAAAATTAAATGATCACAATATCAACAATTCCACTCTTGGGTATATACTTAAAAGAATTGAAAGCAAAGACTCCAAAAATATCTGTATGCCCATATTCATAGAAACATTATTCATAATAGCCAAAAAGTGGTAGTAACTCAAATGTTTATTGACAAATGAGTGGATAAACAAACTGTATATACATACAATAGACATAAGGAAGGAAACAGTGATACATGAAACAGCATGGATGAGCCTTGAGGAAATAATGTTAGGTAAAATAAGTCAGTTACAAAAGTACAAATATTATATGATTTAACTTATATGAGGTACCTAGAGTAGTCAAATACATAGAGATGGAAAATATAATGGTAGTTTCCAGGGACTGAAGGGGATAGTGATAAGGAATTATTATTTAATGGGTACAGTGTTTTGGTTGTACAAAATGAAAAAAAGTACAGGAGATTGATAGAGGTGATGGTTGCACAACAATGTGAATGTGTTTAATGCCATTGAACTGAACACTTAAAAATAGTTAGGATGTTAAATTTCATGTCATGAGTATTTTATCATAATTTTTAAAATAATGAATAAACAAATGTTCAAGGATAAAAAAAGTAATGCATTTAATATTATTTCCAAATAAAGTTAGATAAAATAGTTTGGGATAGAATAAGTTAAATACATATGTAAAAATCACATTACCAGTTTGAGTTTTTACTCAAAAGGAGCCATCTGTTCTTAGACTTTAAAATTGTGTAATTGTTAGTTTCTAAGTAATTCTCATACTCACATGGATTCAAAGCAGAACTTCCAAAGACAGAAGCTTTCAAAAAACAACTAAACCAATTAGAATGGCAGAAGGTACATATTAGGTAGCATTTTTACAACCCAGGAATGCTATTGAAATAACAAGATCCAGATGTTACCCTAAATTGAAGCTTATTCTCTTCAGAAACCCTCAAATTGCATCTGATATGTAATGCTTCCCCCAAATGATGACTTAATGCATAAATGGTTATATTGTTTCTGTATTCTAAAAGGAAAGTACACACCTGTGAAGAAAACCTGCTTTATAATGGCATTAGAATGACAGCTGTGTAATATAAAGATGTGGGGAATGCATAAATTCATTTTAAATATCACATAGCAGGCTCATTTTGGACAACTTTATCTTTAAAAGCATTGAGGGAAAATAGTAAAGCTAGCTAATGTACTTTTAAACTACCACTTTTGATAAAGTGAGAAAAATTTAAAAATATGAGGGACACAGCATGACGCATAAATCATTCAACTTATTCAAATAATTAACATCCCTTTTTGATTCATAATTTGGCAATTATTGAATTATGCTAAGTAGATTTCCTAAATGAAACTTCCATTTAAATAATTAAAGAATAACACTTTAGTTTAAATATAAAAATATTAGTGTTCTGCACTAAAAAAGATAAGATTTACAATCATATACTAAGACAGAAAATGTCAGATGAAAAGAAATTTTCTGCTACTATATTAGTAACTATGGCTGGACCAGAGCTTTAAAGATGCAAGAGATGCATTATGGGGTATGTAGGAAAATCAAAGCCTTTGATTTTCCAATCCCTATCATTTAGGCTAAAATTTCCAAATCCAAGGGGTTTTTCTTTGATATAGTTTTATTTATATTGGTATGATAGAATTATTAATATAAATTATCTAACACAGCACCTGGGATATTGAAAGTGCTTAAGAAAGTTTAAGGGCCATTATAACTCTATGATTTTATTGCTATCATTTTAATGAGGATTTGACAAAACTTAAGAGAGTTGAAGAAAGGATCTGGTGTTGTCTAATTCTAATTATTTTTTTGTGCTTTTCCAAATTCTACTTCCTTTCAGCTTGTCATCTTATACTCAGAATTTGATCTGGGTAGATTCTAATAGCACAATCTCTTTTTTAAGCCCACTGTTTAATTTTCAATGTAGCTTTGTGAATTTCATTAATTCAACAATATTTATTGCTCATCTAATTTCTGACTGGAATTGTACTAAATTTAATAATACATAGATGAACAAGATAAATATCCTCAAGCATCTCAATGTATTGGAGAACATAGTCAAAAATAATTAACCATTTCTATAAAACATCATGAGTGTACTAGATATTAGAGGGTCACAAAGAAGAACCATAAAGGAAGAGTAGGTAAGTCAGAAAATGCTTCTTAGAGGAAAATTTACTTGAAGTAAATTATGAAGGTTTAGCAAGATTTAAGGGACAGAGAAAGTTATTCGAAGCAGAAGCAAGAAAGCTTGTTTTAGAGTAACAAGGCAAAGCAAAGCATGCCTTCTTCGAAAAAGTGAAATTATTATTACTTCTGAAAAAAGGATTAATTGTAGTTGAGACTAGAAAGTTAGACAATGGTTAGAAGAGATAGACGCTTTCATCACAAGTGTAGAGATTAATCTTTATCCTCAAGTTAATTGGAAACCACTGAAGCATTTTAAGTAGATTTCTATTAATAATAAAGAGGAAATGTCTATAGTAGTGTTTGGGGAGGTAAACTGAAAAGCTAATAATAAAATCAAGAAAGACAGGAGATCATTGAAGTAGCCCAGCTGAGTCATTACTAAAGCCTTAACTGAGTGACAATGGATAAAAAGACTGGAGGGCATATTTAAGAGATAAATAGCAGTATAACTTTATCCCATAAAGTTTGTACTAATTTACAGTCTCACTAACAGTGTAAAAGCATTCCTTTTTCTCTGCACCCACACCAGCATCTATAGTTTTGAGGCTTTTTAATAAAAACCATTCTAATTGGGGTAGTGACATCTCATTGTGTGGTTTTTTTGTTTGTTTTGTTTGTTTGTTTTTTGAGACAGAGTCTCACTCTGTTGCTCGGACTAGAATGCCATGGCAACAGCCTAGTTCACAGCAACCTCAAACTTTTGGGCTCAAGCAATCCTCCTGCCTGAGCCTCCCAAGTAGCTGGGACTACAGGCATGTACCACCATGCCCGTCTAATTTTTTCCATATATTTTTAGTTGTCCGACTAATTTCTTTCTATTTTTAGTAGAGACAGGGTCTAGCTCTTGCTCAGGCTGGTCTTGAACTCCTGACCTTGAGCGATCCTCCTGCCTCGGCCTCCCAGAGTGCTAGGATTACATGTGTGAGCCACCAAGCCCAGCCTCATTGTGGTTTTAATTTGAATCTCCCCATCAGAAAAAAACACTCTAGAGGCCAACCTCTCCTAAGAATAAAGATGCAAAGGTCTAAGTATTAGCAAACAGAATCCATCAGCATATTAAAATAATTGCGTATTATGATCAAACAGGGATTATTCCAAGAGTGAAAAGATGTTTCAATGTTAAAAACATTTATCAATGCAGTTCAGTATATTAAAAAATGGAGAAAAAGCATAATTACCTCAAGAAATCAAAGCATTTTATTACTTTAAATTAATCAAATTAATTTAAATTAAATTTTTTAATTTAAAAACTTGTTCATGAGTTAAAACAATAAAACACCCCAAAAACAAGGAGAAAAAAACTAGGAGTAAAAGGAATCACAGAGGAGTTCTATTACCTCTAGATGCATTATTTAAGGCCTCACACCCACATGACATTTTAGGTAATCAAAATTTGATCTATCTATAGTGAGGTGCTCCATAACAATGTCAATGATGGATCACATATAGGATGGTTATCTCATAAGATTATAATGAAACAATAAAAATTATAAAAATTTCCATTGCCTAGTTATGTGGTGCCCTTCATAACATTGTAGAACAATGCATTAACTTTTCTATGTTTAGATGTGTTTATATACACAAATACTTACCATTGCATTACAATTGCTCACACTATTTAATAGAGTGATAAACTCCACAGGTTTGTAGCATAGGAGCAATAGAATGTTATACCATATAGCCTAGGTGTGTAGTAAGATATAGCATCTAGGTTTGTGTAAGTAAACTTTATGATTTTGGCACAATGAGGAAATCTCCTAATGACACATTTCTCAGAATGTATCCCTGTCATTAAGCAACACATGATATATATACATAGGGTCCTAAATTAGGATGGTTCAACTCATCATTTTTCGAATTTAAGATGGTAAAAACTATCACAATTTCTACATAATCCACAATATTCAAAAAATTACATGAGATATTCAGTACTTCATTATAAAATAGGTTGTGTGGCAGATGATTTTTCCCAACTGTAGACTAATGTAATTGTTCTTAAAATGTAAGTTAGTCTAGGCTAAGCTATGATGTTCGGCAGGTTACATGTATTAAATGCATTTTCAACTTGTGGATCTTTTTTTTTATTTCAGCATATTATGGGGGTACAAATGTTTAGATTACATATATTGCCTTTGCCCCATCCGCATCAGAGTTTCAAGAGTGTCCATCACCAAGACAGTGTGCAGGGCACTCATTAGGTGTGAATATACCCATCCCTTCCCTCACCCCTCCCTCCTACCCAACACCTGATTAACGTTACTACTATATGTGCACGTAAGTGCTGATTAGTTAATACCAATTTGATGATAGTACATGTGGTGCTTGTTTTTCCATTCTTGTGATACTTCATTTAGTAGAATGGGCTCCAGCTCTATCCAGGATAATACAAGAAGTGCTAGATCACCATTGCTTTTTGTGGCTAAGTAGAACTCTATGCTGTATATATACCACATTTTATTAATCCTCTCATGTACTGATGGGCACTTAGGTTGTTTCCACACCTTTGGAATTGTGAATTGTGCTGCTATAAACATTCGAGTGCAGATGTCTTTTTTATAGAAAGTCTTTCATTTCCTTTGGGTAGATGCCCAGTAATGGGTTTTATGGATCAAATGATAGCAGTTCTACTTTTGGGTCTTTGAGGTATCTCCATATTAATTTACACAGAGGTTGTACTAATTTTCAATCCCACTAGTAGTGTATGAGTGTTTCTGTCTCTCAGCATCCATGCCAACATTTCTCGTATTCGGACTTTTTGATAAAAGCCATTCTGACTGGAGTTAAGTGATACCTCACTGTGGTTTTGATATGCATTTCCCTGATGATTAGAGATGTTGAGCAATTTTTCATACATTTGTTGGTCATTAGTCTGTCTACTTTTGATGTCCTTTGCCCACTTTTTAATGGAGTTATTTGATTTTTCCTTGCTGATTTTCCTGAGTTCTATATAGATTCTAATTATCAACCTTTTATCAGACATGGAGCATGTGAATATTTTCTACCAGTCTGTAGGTTATCTGTTTCTTCTCATGATAGTTTCATTCTGTGTAGAAGCTTTTTAATTTGATCAGGTCCCATTTATTTAGTTTTGTTGTAGCTATGATTGCCTTTGGGGTGTTCTTCATAAATTCTTTGCCTAGGCCAATGTCTATAAGAGTTTTTCCCAATATTTTCTTCTTGGATTCTCACAGTTTCATGCCTTAGGTTTAAGTCTGTTATCCAACATGAGTTAATTTTTGTGAGAGGTGAGAGGTGCAGATCCAATTTCATTCTTCTACAGGTGACTATCCAATTTTCCCAGCACCATTTTCCCCAGTGTATGTTTTTATCTGCTTTGTCAAAGATCAGATGACTATATGAGGATGGTTTTATACCTTGATTCTCAGTTCTATTCTATTGTTGTATGTCTCTATTCTACTGTCAGTACCATTTTGTTTTGGTTACTATATATAGCCTTGTAGTATATCTTGAAGCCTGGTAAATTGATGTCTCCCAATTTGTTCTGTTTGCTTAAGATTGGTTTTGCTACATGGGGTCTTCTCTGGTCCCATATGAAGCATAATTTTTTCTAGGTCTGCAAAAAAATGATGTTTGTATTTTAATAGGGATTCCATTGAATCTGTAAAACACTTTGGGTGGTATAGCCACTTTAGCCATGTTGATTCTGCTGATCTATGAGCATGGTATGGTTTCCCATCTTTTTATGTCCTCTGCTGTTCGTTTCCTAAGTATTTTGTAATTCTCCCTGTAGAGGTCTTTCAAATCACTCTGCACATGAACTTGAAAACATGAAGGAAAGAGAAAAATTCTTAGAAACACACAACCTCCCTAGACACAATCAGTAAGAAATAGGATTCCTGAACAGAACAATATCAAGTACTGAAATTGAAGCAGCAATAAAAAAATAAAATAAAAATAAAAACTTCCTAAAAAAAATTCCTGGACCAGATGGTTTTACAACAAAATTCAAAATTTTATCAGACCTACAAAGAATTGGTGCCTATCCTACACAAATTATTTCACAACACCAAGAAGGAAGGAATACTCCCTAACATATTTTATGAAGCCAACATCACCCTGATATCAAAACCAGGAAAGACACAACAAAAAGAAGAAAACTACAGACCAATATCCCTCATGAATATAGGTGTAAAAATTCTCAATAAAATCCTAGAAAACCAAATTTAGGTGTTTATCAAAAAAATATAATCCATCACAACCAAATGGCTTCATCCCAGAAATGCAGGGATGGTTCACCATATGGGAATCTATAAATGTAATTCACCACATAAATAGAAGTAAAAAAAAAAAAAAAAAAAAAGACCATATGATCTTCTCAATAGATGCAGAAAAAGCATTTAACAAAATTCAGTACCCGATTATGATAAGAATGCTTAACAAAATAGGCATAGTTGGGACTTGGTTAAAAATGATAAAAGCCATATGTGACAAACCCACAGCCAACATCATTCTGAATGAGGAAAAATTGAAAGTATTCCCATTTAGAACTGGAATAAGCAAGGTTGCCTTCTATCATCATGTCTATTCACCATAGTGGTGAAAACCTAGTCAGAGCAATCAGACAAGAGAAGGAAATCAAGGGCATCCAAATGGGGGCAGAAGAGTTCAAACTATCATTCCTTGCTGAAGATATAATCTTATATCTAGAAAGACATAAAGATTTTGCCATGAGACTGCTGGAATTGACAAACAAATTCCACAAAATCTCAGGTTACAGAATCATAGTACACAAATCAGTAGCATTCCTATATGACAACAACAGTGAATCTGAGAACCAAATCAAAGACTCTATACCCTTTACAATAGCAACAAAGAAAAAACAACTCCTAGGAATATATTTAAGTAAGGGGGTGACTTGTGATGTTTTAAACTCACAATGTGTTTATTTGGACATAACCTCATCATAAGTCAAGAAACATCTATCTATCTATCTACAGGCACACACACACACACACACACATATATAGAGAGATAGAGAGAGAAAGAGAGACATTAATTATTAAATTAATGACATATGAAAAGTTATTTTCCACTTGATTCTCCCACCTTAACAATAATATATATATCCTATATAATCACATTAATTTTTTGTAGGTCTGTTTCTACAATGAAATTAAAATGTTTACCTTTTCAGATGTACATAATTTTATGATCACTATAAAAGTGATGCTGAGGTTCTGCTCCAATCATAATCAAATATATTGAAAATGAGAACTTGAGTTATATTATTTAGCAATATGATTAATATTAATAGTTGTTAATAATATTTAACAAAGATGAGTAAGAGTATACATCTTTAAAAAGGGATTTGAATACCAAAGTGTTAAGAAAGCGAGTTAGAGATATTGATTCAACTGATAAGAATTTTTGTAAAAATACCCTTATTTTTCTCTTGTTTTAAATGTTAAAAGTTAAAGAAAGTATTAATGTTTGCTTTTACATGTTATAATTTTGTCAGTAAAAACTACAAAAGTTATCATTTGATTTATTCTTAGTTTGTTTTAGGAATCATTATATAACTATGGTTATAACCTTAAATGTTGTGAAAGAAATGTAACAAAAAATAAGCTTATTTTGGAAATAAATTCATTTTTCAAAAAGAATGCCATTACAATATTTTTCACCATTTACTAGGAACATTTCATTGTACCTGTATTTCCTTATGTGATCCGTAACTTGATGAAGAGTATAGATCAGAAGCCTAAAATAAGCATAATATTATATTCACTGATGAAATATTACAGGCATTCACATTTATGTTAAGAACAAGACAAAGATTCCTGCTTTAAGTTCTACACTGGCATTATACTGAAGATCTTAGTGAATGAAAGACATGTAATATATACACAGATAGATAGATAGATAGACAGAGATAGAGAGAGAGAGAGAACAAGTTGTCATTATTTGTAGACAATACACCTGTTCACTATATAATCCTAGGTAAGTAAAAAATAAAACAAAAAAACTATTTGGAATAATGATGAATTTTAGCTATGTAGCTGAATATGAGCTCAACATATAAAAATTTCTATTTTTTTCTATATACCAGAAATAAGTAGGAAATATAATTGAAAAAGAATCCTGTTTACAATATAGAACACAACTATAGCATACCATAGAAATAAACTTAGCATTAAATAGTCAAATATTTATTTATCAAAATAAAAAAAAATCTTTACAAAGCATCATTAAAGAACACCTGGAATAATACAAATATATCACGTTAATGGATGAGAAGACTTACCATTTAAAGTTTTTATTTTTTCCCAAAGTACTTAAAAATTGAATGGGACTCCATTCCAAAATCTAAAACAACTTTCCATTGTACTTGACAAGCTGACTATAAAATATTTATGGAAAATTAAATATATAACAATAGCTAAGACATTTTGAAAAATAGAAACAAAGAGGAAGGGCCTGTTCTATCAAATATATCAAATATTAAAACATATTAAAATGCTTTGGATTCATTGATTCATTCATCTGTTTAACATATATTTGTTGAATACCTATTACAGCTTACTGGAGATACAGTGTGAATTTACTGACATATCCTGTCCTCATGGACCTTATATTCTAGTAGGAAGGACAAGCAACAAATGAATTATATATATATATATATATATATATATATATATATATATACTATTACAGAATGCATTGAGTGCTACATAGAAAATGTAGGGGAAGGGGTGATTGCTATGATAATACAGAGTATAGTAAGAAAAGCAATTTCCTAAGATCTTGATAAATAAACGAGTAGAACAAAATGGATAATCAAGAAATAAGCCAACATGTTTACAAGGATTTTAATATGTTAAAGGTAGAATTTCAAATCAATGAGGATAGGACAGATGATTAATAAATGGCATTGGGCAATTGACTATACACTTGGAAGAAATACATTTAAAATCCTATAATCCACAGAATAAATTTGTGAGGGTATATTTGCAATATATGTAACAGACAAGAGTTTAGTATCCAGAATAAAAAGTATCCTTAAAAACAATTAGAAAAGAAATAGGAAAATGAGTCAAAGGACACATGCTATATTGGCTAAAGTGTGGGGAAGTAGGCACTTTCTTTTTTTTTTTAGCGTATTATGGGGGTGCAAGTGTTAAGGTTATGTATATTGCCCATGCCCCCCTCCCCCCTCAAGTCAGAGCTTCAAGCGTGTCCATCCACCAAACGTTGCACATCTTACTTGTTGTGTTTGTATATACCCATCCCCTCCACCCCCCTCCCACCTGCCTGACACCCGATAAATGTTATTCCTATATGTCCACTTAGGTGTTGATCTGTTAATACCAATTTGCTGGTGATTACATATGGTGCTTGTTTTTCCATTCTTGAGATACTTCACTTAGTAGAATGGGTTCCAGCTCTATCCAGGAATATACAAGAGGTGCTATGTCACCATTGTTTCTTAAAGCTGAATAGTACTCCATGATATACATATACCACATTTTATTAATCCACTCATGAATTGATGGGCACTTGGGCTGTTTTCACAGCTTTGCAATTGTGAATTGTGCTGCTATTTCATCTTACATGCAGCTGGTGAGAATGTAAACTGGTGCAATCATTGTATAAACTATAACTTTTGTAGATAGGATTATAATCATCCTAGTGAGTTTGAAGTAGCATCTCATTGTGGTTTAATTTGCATTTTCCTCACAGCTAATAATGTTAATCATTTTTCATGTGCATATTGGCCATTTGAATATCTTGTTTGGATAAATGTCCATTTAGACATTTAGACATTCTTTGCCTATTTTAATTGAGTTGTCTTTTTATTACAGAGTTGTAATAGTTGTCTATATATCCTGGCTACAAGTCCCTTTTCAGATACCTGATTTGCAAAAATTTTCTTATTGGGTTGTCTTTTTAGTTTCTTGAAGATGTTCTTTGAATTTCAAATTTTTTTATTTTGATGATGTATGCTTTGTTTGTTGTTGTTGCTTATGTTCTTGAGGTCATATCTAAGATACTAAAATGTAATTTAAGATCACAAAGGTTTATAACTGGTGTTTTGTTGTTTTTTTTTTTGTTGTTTTTGTTTTCCCCAAAAAGTTGAGGTCTGTGTGAAGAGCAAGAAAGATCCTTTGGATGGGGACTTGTTGAAAGGAATGTTCTAAGAGCAATTTTGATTTTTTTTTTTGAGCTTGTTCTGTTTCATCTTTTATTTTGATTGTTTTTTTTTTTTTTTGATTGGAGGTAGAGGAAAGCCTGAATTGCTCTGACAATGGATCGTGCTACTACTTATATAGGAATCCTTAAAAGATACAGTTCAAAAAAGGGAAAAAGAGCCAAGAAACAAGGCAAAAGGGAATTTCTTTGAAATGGCCAGAGGCAGTGTAGTTTACAGAGAAAGGAGATAAATGAAGAAATACCAAGTAAAGAAACTGCATATATTTGGACTAAAAATGTTGCACCCATTAACAAAAATAGGGATTGGTCCTGGCAGGGAAAGCAGGCCAAAGGCTAGGTGATGGTGAAAGGGTAACATAAAGAGCAGAGCTGATTCTTAGCTCAGATAACTTATGCAAGGGGAATTAAGAAGAGGCAATACATAGAAGAGATAACAAACAGCAGAGAAGCAAGAAGCTTGGATTAATGAAGTCTAAGAAAAATGTAACATAAAAATGAAAAAAGACTACTTGTAAGGAATGAAATAATGATATGAGTTAGTACTCTGGAAAACGTCGGACAGCAAAGCTATACCTTACCTTTTCAGTAATCACTAAATGATTAACCCAAGTTCCAATGGGAATGACAGCCAATTGAAAATCCAATTCTATTCCTCTATGAGAACCATATTGTCTCATGAGGATGAGTTATCATCCTCATGGGTATATTTCTTACTGCCTGTTACTGTGTTTATATTTCTTGTAAATTTTCTATCTTATCCCTAAAAGTTATTAGCTACTTTTTAAGAAACTTTTCAAAGGTTACTAAGCTATCTCAGAGCTGATATACTCATTTGTTCTAAAAATGAAAACATACATCATTTTTATTATAATTTTATAATTTTTAGAGGGAAATATTCTAACAATTACACAGTTCATGATGTAGGGATTAATCTAATAGAGGGTAAAGAGTGGCAAACACAACCTGGAGCAGGAGATTCTATTCATAGCAGTAGTGATTAATAAGGTGAGTTTAAAGATGACATCTAATACTTTGCAAATTATGTGATTCATCACAACAACCACATAAAATTGTTCCAGGCCAGAGAATGACATTGGAGTGAAATATAATGGTACCATAGAATTCTTGCTGTTAAATGTATTAACTCTTTTATTTTTATTATTTTCTCAAGTTTATGGAAAAGAAGAGAAAGTATCCATGTAGCATATTACTTCATATCTCATTTGGACTGCCACTGAATTACTAAGAAAACTGAGCTTGTAATCCTCATTCTTTGATTTATGGTTAGTCAATTGCATTAATTGATGCAATTATTACTTATAATTCAAACCACAGTAAGATATGTTTAATGGATATAGTCTTAGAATTATTAATTACTGAATAAAATCTGTTAAGATGCAAACAATGGCTAGCAGTCTTTGAATTTCAATCACTAAACTTCTTGGTGCAGTGCAAGTCAGAGAGTTGTGTTTTGCTTTGTTTTCTTATAACAACAAAAATAAATATATGGTCATTGAAAAAATTAGAAATATGGTCAAGCCAAAAAAAAAAAGAAACAAAAATGACTCACATTGTCAGTTCCCAGGGGTAACCAACAATAATATTTGGTAGTGTTAATATATTCTTCTAGTCTCTTATCTACTTATAAAATATGTTAACAAAAAGTGATTCTACTTTAGGTGGTTTTGTTTCTTTCTTCTTCCTTAATAACTTGTCAATAACTTTTGTGTCTATACAGAACTCCTTCATAATTTTAAATGACTATAAAGTATTTTATCATATGCATCTTGCACATTTATTTAACCAATTATTTGTTGGGAACAATAAGGCTATTTCCAAATTTGGACTATTATAAATAAAATTAGGATGAACACTTTTGTAGTTAAATCTTTACGGTCATCCTTAGTTCTTTCCTTTGGTAAATGGTACGCATTCTAAAACTTTTCATACAGTTTGTCAAAACACATTGCAATAAGATTATAATAATGTTTAAAAATGGCTCCAAAAGGTTACCTTTAAAATACTCTTCCTTTTTAATATCGATGAGGAGAAAACAATATAGATTATTATGACAGCTTTGATTTTAAAGAAAAACAGAAGTTTCAAAAGAGTCTTCCCAAAGAGTGGGTGAAGAATGGTCAGACACACCAGCGGTCATTAACATACACAATCATTGAAATCACTAAAAAGAATCATCCTAGGAGTGGAAGCACTCTCTGTAGAAGCTTTGCCATAAAAATTTACAGTCTGGAAATGTTGAACTTAATGTCTGAGTGAAATCAAATTTGGAGTAGGAGATCCAGTTGCAGGGAAAGGAATAGGTTCAAAGTTGTGGCTTAGTTTGCCCTTAGGGGCAAAACAAAACTGGTAATTCCATTAGAAATCATAATTTTTCATGGGATTTTCCATGTACCTAGATATTGTGATGTTTGGGTTTCTTTTTTCAGGGGAGAGATCACTGTGTCCCTGAGGTTAGGGGTTGGCATAGAACAATATTGTACATGCTCTAAGAGTTCACTCTTTTTCCCTTCAATTACATTTTCCCTCTATGAAATACCCTTTTACTCTTCTTTCCACAATAAGTATTCAGGTTTGATAAATATACACACAGACAAGGGTCATCATACTTGTTTGTTTTGTAGACTATTTTCATAGTTTGTCTTTTGCTTTCAAAAATATTTACCTGAATATTATTTTGTAACTTAAAAAATTAAATGATTGACATCATACAAAAACATGTCTATATAATATAAAACTAAAATAAGTTTTGTGTTTGGTGCATTTTGAGTTATTTTGCTACTTGTTAAGAGGAAGGACATAATGTATTAAATAAAATTCTCTCCTTTTATAACAAAAATAATCTAAAATTGATTCATTCCCATTGAATATTGAAACTTTGTGTGCCAGTTCACAAAATCATTGTTTAATGTGCTTTCAGTTAGTATAATATTATGTCCCAAAACTTTCTTTAAAACAGATAAAAACTGACATTTATAAAAGTTAGAAAAAATGGACAGAAAAATATATATAAATAATGTTATTTTTCAATTAAAATGCACAATAACAACAGATAGTATTGTTTCTTCTTTATTTGTCTGAGACCTTGTAGCTTCAGTCTGCATTTTTTTTACAAGTCCTGTTTTGAAGGTGAATACATCTTACCTTGTTAGTCATTTTCAACATTATATTAATATTAGGGCAGACATATTTTAGGAGCTGAGTATAAACTTTAGAGTTAGATTAGAGTTTGACTTTGGAAAATATATTTAAGTTCTCTCAATTTCACTTTTTTCATTTAAAAAATTCTAGCTTCATGGCTTCAATGACATGGTTCCTGTGAAGAATAAATTCTAATTAAATGAAGTAATGCAAGTATAAAGCAAGCACAGTACCAATTTATCAGTCTATCTCACTTTTCCTTCATACTCTCTGCAGATACATAAAATACTTAGAAAAGAAATATCCCAAGTAGTCTCTCTTCCTTGATATACAATCCTCACAGAGATATAAGAAATCTCTTTGCACTGCAGTTAAACTACTGCAATTGTGGAGTTGCTTTACTTCATTTCAATACTGATGCAAGTTTCTAATTGACAAAGATATTGTCTTCATCTTTTAAACAACCTTAATAGGGCTTGAGATAAGAACTCTAGTGCACAGTATGAAATGCTTTACCATGAAAAGTACGTTTCAAGAAAATGACCAATTGTTTTAATGAAGAACAACATTTTTATGATTTCTTAAAATAAAAATCCTTTCAATCATTTTCTAAACATATTGGATTTTCATGCACACTTACGTTTATATGTATATGTGTATATATGTGTGCATACATTTATATTTGTGTGTATGTATGTTTTTGCCTTTATTATTGGTCATGAGTCTATATTTTATACTTATTTTACATATCACTACTACAAATAAAAAGTTCTGTGATCTTGGATTTGAAACAACTACATAAGCATATTACTTAGATTTCTACCTGATTTTCAATGGATGCAAAATAAAATAAAATAATTATTAGATTTACTCTAATTACAAAGAGTTTGCCCACTATTATTTCTATTGGTCTAACTGACAAATTATAAAATGTATTAGGGTGTTATATTTACTGAATTTCAAACTTTTATTTCCTCTGATTTAAAACAATATGAAACATATCAATGACTAAAGCTCTTCTCTCCTCTACATAAAATCAGCAAATTAGCTTCTTTGGGTTTTATCACAAAATCAAATTAAAAGTAAGCTGCAATATTACTCCAAATTAGTTAACACTAACCAGGATAATATTCAAGAAGGATGTCCAATCTAATCACATAAATATAATTCCTTTTGTACAATTACTGCTTCAGTGAAATTGGAATATAGAGTTGCATTAAATAACAAGATAAATAATAAAAAAAAACCCTTACTGAAAAAGTGTCAACAGTACACAGTAAGATAGGCTTTAATCCTGAGGTGTGAGTCAACATTAGGAAAATAATTAATATGGGAAAAGAAAAAACAAGGGAGAAATGTATGAGGTAGATTTCTTATTATCCTTTCATATAAATACTATTTGCTTCTTAAGCATTCACTGGAAGATACACAGTAAGGAGTCAGCTTTATCAATAATGTGGTACTTATGCAAACAAAATAAAAATGTTAAATGAAAACAAATCAGCTTATACAGATAATGTTATATATTGGCTGTCATTTTATTTGGTACATAGATTTTGACAGTTTTTGAAAATTTCTAAGTAGTAAATAACAGGTTCATAATATTCTCATCACTTATCAAAACAACACTTAATAGATTTATATTCAGATTTATATTTATATGCATACAGCTTAAATTTCAGAAGGAAAACATTATTCACAGTATATCTCAATAATAAACATGGAAAAACCATGTGGTGGTATAATGTAATTACTATAGGTATTTTGACATGGTATGCAAATTATTTAGAGCTTTGAGAAATGCATTCTCAGAGATATTGATGAGCTGTAATTAAAACTCTGCCACAGGACAGCATTTCATTAATAGTTTTTAGAGGCAGCTGTTGTATATATATTGACTTTTGTAGGATATGTCCTATTACCCATACAAATCTGCACATCTCTTACATCCTTTATATGTTAATCTCATTTAGCATTAAATGACACTTTTAATTATAGAGCTTATAAAAAACCTGTAGTTATCAAAGACAAAAAAATCACAGCATACTTACAAAGATTTTCAGCAGTAAAGGATGAATTAAAAAAAGATTCATACTTAAGCCTTACTTAACTAAAAACTCTAATTAACCAGAAATTTGAGATTTAAAAGCAACTGGGATTTTATTATTCCACAAATTTTATTCTCTCCTGTATTCCCCAACTAACTGTAGAAGAAACATTCACTAACCAATATTTTATTACTATGCTGATTTTCAAAATAAAGTCAACATTTAACAATTGTTGCAATATAGTACTAAACAGATAAATAGTTTAAATGAGCTAGGGGAATTAGAAGACTTTTTAGGTTATCCAAATTTTATTGCAAATGTAGTTAAATTATAAATGTCAAGAAATGGGGGAATGGGCATGCTTGTAGCTTTGACTTGGGTGGGGCAAAGGCAATGTATGTAACCTAATCATTTGTACCTCCATAGTATTCTGAAATTTAAAAAAGTAAACACTAAAAAGAAAATCAAACTACTACCCAAAACACTAACTTGATAGATATAAACAAAGTAATTTCATAATAAATGAACATTTAACTTCTGTCTCTCTTCTCTATCTCCCCAAAATAATCATTGCATATTCAATTGATATCAAATACACTGATGAGTATTAGATCAGGAGAGGATAAATAACTTTTAAACAATGGGGCAGAAATTATATGCAACTCTCGTCTCACAGAAATGGAATATACCTACTCTTTCATATTCTTGTGAACTTTTGAAACATCAACATGTTGAGAAAACACTCTTATTAGTTTCTTCTTTCAAAATTACATTATTCAGGATGTGCAAATTTGTCCAAAGATAAAATTATAATGAAAATCTATCTTAATTAGTAGTCAATCAATAACTAATAAACTAAGGAGGATTTCTTTAAATAATTTATTAGGCCTTAAATTTTCATATATTTGGCAAATAATGTAGCACAAATTGGTTTTGTTTGGCTAGATGACACCCTAAAATATACCATGAGACTACTTTATTTAGAAAAAGCTTTCTCTTTTTATTTTTTTTTTTTCATTTCATTAGGTCTGATCATCCCCCACCCTCATTTTTGACATCTAGATTTCAGGCAAAAGTAACCTATAAAACTGGATTGGAAATATCAAATTATGTCAGAGCAATGCATATCCACTTGGTGTTCATCACAGTACAAAAAAATGATGTATTTTCCAGTAAAAATTTAAATTAAAATCTTTGAGTTTGGACTAGAAAATATCCTTTGATTCTTTGCAAATATATGATTTGTAAAAAAATATAAATGTTGTATAAAAATAAGAGTTGATGAAGAAGTGAAATATTTTACTTCTATTTATTCACAAATGTTTTATAAAATATAAATATGTGTGTTTTTTAAGTGATAAAAAGATATCAGCAACTTGACTACAACCTTGAGGTAAATAAAAGCTAGAATGCCATATTACTTTTTCCTTACTTAAAAGAAAACTTCTTATTTTTTTGAAACCAGAAATGAAACCAAAGAAGCAGTCCAGTGGATCAAATTCAGTGACTGCTGATTCTACAGATTCCCTAACACTATTAAACAAGAAAAGTAGCATATTCTGAGAACCAAAATAATATTCAATTATATTCCAATTTCTGGCATGTTACCTATGTATGTATTTTGCCGAGAAATCAATAAACTCTGTGGCAAATGGACTCTACTGTGGGCTTCCATGATCCTTGCTTCCTGGTATTCGTAACTTAGTATAATCTCCTCTCTTTGAGTGTGGGTAGAATGCATTGCCAAACAAAAGAATTTGGCAAAAGTAATGGATGTCACTCCTCACATTACGTTACATTAATATAAAGACTCCATCTTCCTAGCAGACTTGCTGGCCTAATGAAGAAAGTAGCTATATTGGGAAAGCCCACATGGCCAGGAACTCTGGCCAGCCTCTCGGTACTGTGGGAAGCCTCTAGCATGTGAGGATAGTTTCCTGACAATTGCCAGCATGAATCTGAGGCTGTCAGTCCTAGAAAAGAGAGGAAATGAATCCTGATGACAACCTGAATGAGCTTGGAAACTGATTTTTCCAATTCAGACCTCCACATTAGAACTCAGCCTAGTTGATACCTTCCTTGCACCCTTGTGGAACCCCAAGAAGAGGGTTTGTTAAATGATGCCCAGACTCCTGACCCACAGAAATTGTGAGCAAATAAATGCGTTGTTTTTAGCCCCTAAGAATGTGATTATTTGTTGTGCTGCAAAATAAAACTAATATAAACACTTAATAAAATACCTAAAATACCTAAATCAGAATTTCAAAAATGTTGACTTTTGGAAAATTATTAAGCATCTTTGTGCTTATGTGCTTTATGAGAAAAGTAAAATATTTCCTAATTAAGCATCTATGGATTCCAGTCCAACACTGATGAACAAAAATTTCTATAATCATCTTCATAAATAAACAAATGTCACACATTGATTCCTAACAAAACTCTTCTGCTACAATATTTATATATACCTACTATTTAGCATCTTGTTTTGGTTATTAATTATGAAATGTCTGATTTCCTTAAGTAATAAGTTTGACCATTGATATCTCTGATATTTCATTTTGATACTTCTTGTTTTATTTTTATTGTGAAGGTACATCCTCAGTTTTCAAACACATATTTTAGTTTGTGATTATTTTTCAAAAAAATTTACATCAATTTTTGTGAAACCATAGATAAATTAAAAATTCATGTTATTTTTTAATATGAGTTCCATCATGGAAATAATGCACCACAGACAGCTTCAAATATCAATGAAGTGTTTGAGAAGCATGTGGCTAATGAACGTACAATACCTTGATGGTTTGAGTAGTTCCATTCTGTAGTTCCATTTTAATCTTGAAAATGAGCCACGTGGGTAACCTAAGACCAAGATGGATAATGACAAGCTGAAAGCTGTAGTTCAAGCAAATCCATCTCAACCTACGCAGGAATTAGCAGCAAGGTTTGAGGTTCCCATTCCAAAAATATTGGACCATTTGAAACAAATAGGCAAGATAAAGAAGCTGGATAGATGGGTTCTGTGTGAATTAAATGAGCGTCAGAAGAGACATCATCTCGAAGCTTGCCTTTCTTTGCTGTCATGACATGAAGTTGAACCATTTCTACACCATATTGTTACGTGTATGAAAAATAGTTTCTTTTTGACAATCACAAGTGTTCCTCACAATGATCGGATAAAGATGAAGTGCCAAAACACAGTCCAAAACCAAACATTCATCAAAAAAAAACTAGTGGTGTCTGTTTGGTGGTCCAGCCCTGGTATTATCAACTACAACTTCTTGAAAGCTGGTCAATTACAGTGGATGTCTACTGCAAACAATTGGATGAAATCATGAGGATGCTTGTGATTAAGCAGCCGAGATTGGTCAATAGGGACAGGCCAATCCTCTTGTAAGACAACGCTAGACCATGTGTCACACAAACAACACTGCTCAAACTACAGAAGCTAGACTTGGAAACTTTCTGTCATCCACCGTATTCACCAACTACCACTTCTCCCAGGCTTTGGGCCACTTCTTGCAAGGAAAAATATTCAATTCTCAACAAGCTTCAGAAAACGCCTTTCACAATTTCATCACTACTTGCTTTCCAGGCCTCTTCGCTGCTGGTATAAACAAGATACTGTTAAGATAGCAAAACTGTGTGAATAGTTTAGGTGCATACTTTGATTAATTGTACTGCTTCTTGTTTGAGATATAAAAAACTACACTTTTGATGGAACATTGGACATTTCATATTTAATGATCTAAATATATGGGAAAAAGATCTATTAACTTCTTTTCATAAAAATTTAAGCTGCATTAGGAGAGCAATATATGCTGTACTTTTCAATATTATGATTCATTTTTCTCTATTAACTCAGACTTTAACTGGTTATTTCTGAAATGCAGTCTGTGATTGTAGAAAGATCCCTAACTCTGATTAAGGACAAGAATAAATCTCTGTTATCACTACTTTAATTTTAAAAGGCAGTGCTCAATAAAGATGTAGTTTTAAAAGCATAGATATTTAAATTGCTCTGGGATCATTCTTTCCTTCATGCCATTTACTTATTGTAACTAGCATAAATGACAATTCAGAAGTACTGCCAGCCTTTCTCAATGTAGCATATTGATTGTCCTTTCAAAATTTATCCTTCTAGTTGGAATGGATTTAATAGAAATCGAACAGATTTTTTTTCTGTTCCTACTTAAAGATCAACCATTGTAAAAGAAAGAAGCCAGCTGCCACTAATTGAAAACAAAAAATCAGGACTGCTGATACAGAAGGCTTTCTCAAAGCACTAGAAATCTATAATAATGTTTCTTCTATATCATCATCTTCCAAAATCCAATTTCCTGAATTTTTAGTTAACTTTTTTTTCAGTTATATTATGGAGTTTGTTTCCGAGATACTAAATATATTTTAAGCTTCTTCACTGTGCCCTCCTTCCTTTCCCCTAATTGTCCTTCTTTATTACCAACTTGATTAATTTATTTGAATGATTGGGACAGCGAAAATATAAATCCAAATGTCACCTTCCCTCCTTTCAATCATACTTCCTTCTTTCTCAGTCAGTATAGATGGAACTAGACTTAGGCACCACTGCACCTCACTGCCCCACACAGATAGGTTTATTCTAACCATATAATTGCACTCAGAAAAAATAAATATGAAAATTAGTCACTAGTGTCTTATGAATCTAGGAAGGAAGTATGAGGAAAAATTTCATTTATAATTAAATAGACATGGGTTTGAATCATCCCTCACAACCATATCAGTTGTGTTATTTTGAAAATTTACTCATAACTATTACCTCCTTTACCAGTTGTTTTGATGTTTAAATAAGAAAATTTATGTAAAATTACTCTACCTATTATATAGTATTATTATTTTATATAAAGCATTTACATATGTGTCACTTATAGAAATGAAGAACAGTGCTTCAATTTAACATAATCAATGCAATGTCGTTTTTGTATTTCCTGTTGTTTCATCAGCCCCATCTCAAACCATTGTTCTCTCTTTAATTTGCCTGTCAAGTGGCATTCCCAAAGAGTGTCCCTTATCAGGTCTACTCCAATTGTAGAATTTACATGTTTTTTTGGTTATCTTTCTCTGTTTCCATACTACTGAGCATAATATAAACAAGAGATGACCCAGCTATTTTCCTGGGTTCTATCTGTACTGTTTCCTGTTTCTCTTTGTTTAGTAGCAGCCCAACAACTTGTGATAATCAGTGTCAATATCTCTATAAATATAATTCCTTCCTTTCCCTACAGATTCACCAGTAAGAGGAGCCTAAAGAGGGAGATCAAATCATCTTCATTTTAGGTTCAGAGGAAACTTCAGTGTCTCTTCTGATAGAAGTGGTCCCCATGACCCCTACTCAGAACAGAATGATATTGTATGGACAAGAAAAAATAATTTCACAACTGTATTATTAGAAGTAATGATGAGAGCAGCCAATCCTACCACCATTTCTTATTTCCTAGACTATGTATGCACTTTTGCTTAAGGGTATAGATTTTTCTGTTATAGTCATTGTTTCGGTATATCTGTCACATTCTGAAGGACAGTACACCAAACTTATAGGGTGTTGTTCCAAAGCTGGAATCAAACCTTAGCTGAGCTTTTAATAGGCCATTCCACTATTCAATTCAACTTTCAGTTTCTAGTACTGCAATATATTGGAGGACCAGAGGTTCCCGAGGCCATGTGGCCATTGTTGCATCTCCTTTGGCCTAAAAATAAATCCCTTAGTCTGAGCCAATATGACCAGGATCAATGTTGTTAAGCTTTCAGATATGGTGCTTGTTGACACACACCAAGCAAGAAAACCAAAATCGTATTAAGGGGTAGGTATCAAGTACCTGTAAAGATAAATCTCTCCCCACTCCAAGGTGGAAGATATCTGATGTAATCAACCATCTTTCAAGTAGCTGTCTGGTTTGCTTGAGGGATAATGTCATAACAAAGGTTTGGTTTACATTTCTGTTCCTGGCAGATTGAACATTAAATAGTAGCAATGGCTATCAGACTTACTGAGAGGGGACCAAAACTGTTTGGCCCAAACATAGCCTCAATTCCTTCCACCATGCCTACTGTATTCATAGATCTACTATGCAAACATTGGAGTGACCAAGACAGTGATAGGCTGAACTGTACTAGAAAAGCTATACTTCTACCTTGTTTCTAATGCCTCCTCTGCAGTGCATGCCCTAGGGAAACAGATCCTCATTCTTTGTGCCAATTCATATATATACATTCTTATGCTTCTTCCTCAAAACTTCCAATTTAACTCCTTCAAGTTCTGTACATTCAGCCAAGAATTTCATCACTGTTGGGCAATCCATGTTTATCTGCATCACAGATTCTTTCTCCCTCCATTCAAAGTAAACAATCAACTGGACTGTTTGAGGCTCTGCTCACTTTGAGGTTTTTGCATTCACCATTACTCTTCAGGGCCACTCCTAAGTCTTTAATGAAGTGGCAGCCTACTTTTATATACCATGAATATCTTCAATCTGTCTGTTTTAGTCTTTATCTTGTCATTAAAAATATGGCAACACAATAGGTTATCATTTATCAAAGATTTTGCAAACATATACATGTGAATTGTGCTCACCAAGGAGTAATAAATATTTCAGTTTTTATGAATATCATGTAAGTAAGAAAAATTAAAAGTGTTAAATGTCAAAGTATTTGGATATGAAAGATAAAATCTAATAAAGTATATGGTATCAAGAAATAAAGTACTTGAAAACAGAAACTCAAATGTATTAACACCATCCAGAGGAATTGAAGAAAGTTAGATTGAGGAAGCGATGCGAACAAATTCTATCATACACCACAAAGTGATCATTAGGATAAGCTGACGGTATATACACTGAATAATAGATTTAGGGCTAATATGCTACCATTCAGTGAAAGACAGCCCATGTTTCATTTAAAGAGGCCCTGTGTGGCTACAGAGTTGAGTTCATAGAGAGGTAAAAAAATGATTGCAGACCATCACATCCCAGTTTTTATACTTAAAATCAATTGAACAGGTTATAGATATAAACTTCATAAATTGAGCTCATTATAAGGATTTTATGTATTTTAAAGTAGTTTATAACACAGATTTTGCTCATACCATCTTGCACATGTTATTCTAACAAAGAAACTACAGAATATTAACCCATCAGCTGAAAAGGAATTTCAACTGTAAGCTCCTCCTCCTGATAAACTCAGAACACTCTGCTTGATTACATAAATACTATTGATCACCTTTATTGGAAAAATAGCAACAACAACCAAAGGGTAAAACTCTCAGGACTGTTTTCAGTGTTCATTATGTATGTATATATTATTCTATTAGAATATTTTAGGCAATTCTTAATATAAACATCTGTATATAATCATTGAAAAGATCCAAAATGATGTACGAAAAGGAACTTTAAAAAATCTCTTATGGTATGTTAATTTTTTATGACAGAGTTGGTTATTTTTAGAGTTCTGATAAAACTGTAATAAAGGAAATTACAGACTGAAGCTAGAGCAACTATGGGTCATTGACATTTATCTAGGTGGCTCTTTGCTAAAGTTGCAGTCATTACATAAATCTGTAAATTTTTGTACTGGACCAGATCTGGAGACTTGGCCCTAATTAAAAAAGTAAATACCTCTACTTGCTGCTATTTTCAAGAGCAATTGGCCATTTCTCAGTCACAATAATATTCCCACAGAGCGAGAATGCTTATAAGTATTTCTATTATAGGCACACATTCATATTATAATTTGAGAAGTAGTAATTTCAGAAGACCTCTGATTTGTTTCTCCAAGGTTAAGACTGCTTTTTACCAGTAAATTGCATTTTTGCAAAACTACAGGGAATTACTGGGAACATTGTCATCTATACAAAACTCTACTAAAATGCAAGCTACTTCACAAGTCAGAGGAAATTACTCAGTAGCTTTTTTAAGTAATCTATGTGCCACACTAACTGTTCTTTTGGTGAATATTGTGCTGTCAAAAAGTCCTAATCCTTGAGATTGAGTCACAAAAAGTGCCCTAATGGGGAACACTTCAATCTGTACTCTACCTGGGAGTACAGATGGAAAAAGCATTCCCATGCATGTCTGATGCTTCTCAATGTCCTGAATCATGTCCTTTTTGCTAAGAATTTTTTTTTAATTTATTTATTTATTTTCTTTTTTTTTAATTTCAGAATATTATGGGGGTACCAACATTTTGGTTACATATAATGCCCTTGCATCACCCAAGTCAGAGCTACAAGTGTGCCCATTCCTCATACAGTGCACTCTTCACCCATTAGTTGTCAGTTAACCCATACCCCCACCCCCTCCTATCCACCTGGCATATAATGAATATTACTTCATGTGAACACCTAAGTGTTGATCAGTTAGTATTAATTTGATGACAAGTACATGTGGTGATTGTTTTTCCATTCTCGTGATACTTCACTTCAAAGGGTGGGCTCTAGCTCCACCCAGGATAATAAAAGAGGTGCTAGTTCACCATTGTTATTTATGCTTGAGTAACATTCCATAGTATGCATATATATTCACCAACAACAGTCAAGCTGAATATCAAATCAAAGACACAGCACCTTTCACAATAGCATCAAAGAAAATTAAATATTTAGTAATATATTTAATAACTAAGGAGGTGAGAGACCTATATAAGGAGAACTAAAAAACACTGAGACAAGAAATTGTAGAAGATGGAAACAGATGGAAACCCCTAACATGCTCATGGATTGGCAGAATAAATATTGTTAAAATGTCCATACTATCTAAAGTGATCTACAGAATCAATGTAATCCCTATCAAAATACCATCATCATTTTTCCCAGATCTAGAAAAAAATAATTCTATGCTTTGTATGGAACCAGGGAAGATCTTATATAGCCAAAGCAATCTTAAGCAAAGAGAAAACATTGGGAGGCATTAGTCTACCAGACTTCAAGCTTTACTACAAGGGTATAGTAACCAAAACAGAATGACATTAACATAAGAACAGAGATAATAGACCTTTGGAACAAGACTGAGAACCCAGATATAAAACCATCCTCATATTGTTATCTAATATTTGAGAAAGCAGACAAAAATATACACTGGTGGAAAGAATCTCTATTCAATAAATGGTGCTGGGAAAATTGGATATCCACATGCAGAAGACTGAAACTGGATCCGTACCTCTCACCTTTCATGAAAATCAGCTCACGATGGATAACAGACTTAAATATAAGATGTGAAACCTTAAGAATTCTAGAAGAACATGTTGGGAAAACTTTTATACACATTGGCCTAGACAAAGAAATTTATAATGAAGTCCCCCAAAGCAATAACAGCAGCAGCAAAAATTAATAAATGGGACCTAATAAATTGAATCATGTCTTTTTATATCAGAGACAGTTTTTCCTCATGAAGTCTGGTGGTCTCAGAGGAAATGGCAGGAAGAACATAATAAAAACTAAGGAAAACATAAGTTTTAAATAGAATTATGAAGTTCCTAGATTTTTTGCTAATCCAATTGATATGGAAGAGGGAATCAAATAAACATAATGGGAATAGATATATTTCCTGTTCCTTTTACAGGAAATGCCAATATCTTTGACACTAATAATAATTCATAACCCACAGTGAAGATTAGAAGACAAACTGTGTGTCTTCAATCTAAAAGAATTTACAATTGTCACTATACAAGAAAACTCAAGATACCCTGAAATCTTATTGCTCATGAGTGGAATTCAATACAGTTTTCACTCAAATTGCCAATATTCCTAATATTTATTTGGGGTTAACAAAAATAAGTCTTCAAGCTAAAAGAAACTTTTAAAAAATATATTGAAAATATAAAACTAATTTTTATCAAACATGCTAGAAAGAGACTGCTTTGTCTTTCTAAACTTTCTATAGAAAATATTATTAAAGTATGGTTTTCTATGAAGAGACAATCAAAGAGTATGCTATTTTTTCCTGGATGTTGTGAGGTTGTGGTATTTGTAATTTACATTTTTAAATTTGTAATTTCTTTTCACATTCTATGTATTCACTTTGATATCTACTCTTAGCAATTTTGTGCTCTTTCTCTTGAAGTAGACTTCCAAATTGTATAAATTTGGGGCCCCTAAAAATCTTTATCCTCTGTGGCAGAAATGCATTCTGTAAGAAACAGAAATGAATACAGACCTGGCCTTACTCTGCTGTTGACTTGCTTTTTGACCTTAAACAATTTATTTAACTTAACTGGTCCTCTTTTACAATATCTTTAAAATAAAGCTATAGTGTTTTTAAGGACCTTCTACTCATACTGACAATGTTGAATTTCTTCTAATCCTCATGCTCTCAGAAAGTAGCCAAAGTTAAAGGAATCCCTTGCCCCCATTTTTTGTTTTGCAAAATGGCCTACTCCAAATAACCACCCTTTGATCACCAATATGACTTAGGTAAGACTCATAGATACCCCCGTCTTTGCTTAACCTATGACAAGACTAGATACAGACCCTCCAAATTCCCATTTTTTGCTTCATAAATGGTTAGCTGAACTCTTCTATCCCCACAGATCAATAGAAGCAAAATGCTTGCTAACTTAACTTTGGTTAAATTTCTTTCTTTTCCCCAAACCCCTGAGCATTGGCCTACCTTTAGCCTGAGTTAGCAGAGATCCCCTCCTGAAAATAGACTGGCACTAAGGTAAAATATCCTTGATCGACTATCTGATCATATCATATTTTTCATCCCATTTTGCCCACAATTGGGCAATTGGTTCTTTCTAGCCTTGTTTATTCCTCTCTATAAAGGAAATCCGTTTTTGCCTAACTCTTGGGACCCTTGCAGACATTACAGTCAGCATTCCCTCTATTGAAATAGTCCTATTGAGTAATGTCTCTCCTTACTCAATCCAGATTTGCTTTTTAATTGACAATGAAAAAATGTACCTGTTGAAGAATTATAGAAATGGAGCCAGCAAGTTATCTGTAAATCTTAAAATTCTACTCTATGAGCCAAGCTACTAAACCAGTACACAGCATAGAAGTTCTCTTCAGACTCATGTTTAATCATTTTTATGCACTGGAAAGGCTCCATTTATGCCTGAGTCTTTTAATAAAGCCAATCATCCAATGAATGCTCAACTAAATATTGTACATTATTCCAAGAAGAGTTCTCCTTAACTGCAAATCCCATGAAAGGCTATGTTACACTATTCCTGTATAACTAATGTAACATTTAGAAACAGATAGTCATATTTCTTTTAGAACAAAATTCATATGTTGAAATGATTCAAATTAAAGAAATAACTGCAGTAGAGTACGGTACTTCTCTTCCAATCTCTCACTTTTGTGAAATCCCCTAGAAGTTCCTGTAAATGGCACTTCTGACAGCCAACATTTTTAAAAGCCCCAAGGAACCCTGGAAACCTAGATCACAAAGCATGTAGAAAAATACTGAAACCCAGAAACTGTTAATATGTTAGTATTAGAAGCATTTTTAATGTAGATACTTTCTCTAAGATTGCTACTCTGTATGCTAGCGACAAACATCCACACTACCTACCATAATCATGACTAAAAAGACTTAATACAGGCATGTCAGCAGTCAGTAATGTCTTACAATGCAAAGTTTTAAAAGAAAAAAATCTAAAGATTAGAAATGTTGAGCATTTTTTATATGTTTGCTGGTCATTATTCTGTCCTCAAAAAAAAAAAATGCTCAACATCTCTAATCATTAGACAAATGGAAATCAAAACCACAATGAGATATCATCTAACACCAGTGACAATGGCCTGTATCAAGAAATCCCCAAACAACAAATGCTGGTGAGGATGTGGAGAGACAGGAACACTCTTACACTGCTGGTGGGACTGCAAATTAGTGCAACCTTTGTGGAAGAGTATTTGGAGATACCTCAATGAGCTATAAATAGAAATACCATTTGACCCAGTGATTGCATTATTAGGCATGTACCCAAAAGAGCATAAGGCATTCTATAATAAAGACATCTGCACCCGAATGTTTATGGCAGCACAATTCACTATTGCAAGAATGTGGAAACAACCCAAGTGCCCATCAATTCATGAGTGTGTTATTGAAATTTGTTATATGCTTACAATAAAATATTACTCAATTCTAAAAAATGACAGTGAGCTAGCACCACTTATACTATCCTGGATTGAGTTTAAGCCCATTATCCAAAGTGAGTTGACACAAGATTGGAAGAATGGGCTCCACATGTACTCGTCATCAAATTGCTACTGACTGATTAACACTATGGTGCTCAAATGGTGGTAGTGTTCACCAGGGATTCAAGGGTTGGGGGCGGTAGGCCCACATCTGAGGGATGCGGTAAACATTGTGGAGGGGAAGGGAATACCTCTAACCTTTGCTAGGAAGAGGCAAAGATATAAAATGCAACCAAAATATTTGTACTCTCGTATTTTCTTGAAATAATAAAAAATAAAATAAAAGGAAAAAATCTAAATTCATTTCTCTATGAAAAATTTATAAGCTAATTTAATCTTTATTAGAATGTAAACAAAGACACTGTTTCCCCTTTTCTTAACATGTATTTATGAATCTTTTGTCTTCACCATACCAAGAGCTACTTACTGACAGGAACAAATTCTAATTTCTCTCCATGGGTCAGCATTGAGTAAAGTCTAATAAACATTTGAGATAGAAGTACAAAAGATATTTCACTCTGTTCATTTATTCTATTCTTACTTCTTTCTTAGTCTTTTTCTCTTCTTACTGCTACTTTCTCTTTTCTTTGTGAAATATTTCCTAGACGCAAAGAACTACTCATTATAATAGTGCCCTCTTTAAAAATACAAATGAAATATGTAATCATATACTCATCTTCGAGTTTAAAATATAGATGAGATATCACATCTAAAACTCCTGAATGTCCCTCTCCAAATTGAACCCTCTTCTGCATCCTCAGCTATAAGCACTAATTTAAATTTTGTATTAATTATCCCTTTGCTTTTATTTATAGTGCTTTCGCATGTAAATGCATCCTTAAACCATATACTGTTTAATTTTACTTAATTTTGACAGTCACATAAATCGAATCATACTGCATATATTTTTTGTAACTTGTTTATTTCATTCAACATATGTTATTAAGATTCATAGTGCAGTACATTCATCTTCCCTGTGTATATCCTAGCTATGCAAAGTGTGTTCTCATTCCCCAGACCAACAGCATTGGGATCACCTCAAAGTTTATTAGAAATGCATAATCTTTGGTATTACCAGAGAATCCCTGAATCTGAATTTGCATTTAACAAAATCCCTAGGAGATTCATACTGACATTAAAATGTTATAATTATTTTATTGTTTTATTATAGCATAATATATTTATTATATTGTTAATACAAATAGTTATATTAGTATACTTCATTGCTATTGTCTTATCTGTGAAATTTTGTTTATTTGTATTTATTTGCCATAATTTTTTAATTTATTCAACAAATATATGTTGTGTGCCTACTGTATGCTAGACATTAAAGTAAATACTTATGATACTTCAGAGAATAAAACAGAATAAAAATTATTGTTTTTATGGTACCTAAATTCTAATAAGGTGACAAGGCAAAAACTATCTATATAATGTACACATTTTATACTACAAAGTGCTAAGTGCTTATTTTGGATGTAATTGTGACTTCTCCCAAAATTTATCTGTTAAAGCCTTAACCCTCGCTCAGAATATTATAATATTTGAAGTTAGATCCTTTAAAAGGTAATTAAGTTAATGAGCCCATTAGAGTAGCCTCTAATCCAATTCAACTGGTATCCCCATGAGAAGAGATTAGGATATACAGAGAGACACCAAGGATGAGTGCCCACAGAGGAAAGGCTGTGTGAGTACAGAAAGAAGGCAAGCCAAGGAGAAAAGCCTAAGAAGAAACCAACTCTGCTGATGCTTTGATCCTGGATTTCTAGCCTCCAGAATTGTGAGAAAATAAATTTCTGTTGGCTAAGCCACCTGGTCTGTAGTATTTTGGTTGGCATCCCTAGAAAACTAACACAGTGCTTAGAAAAAAGATCAAGGTAAGATGGATGGGGTGCCAGAAAAGGAGATAAGTACAATTTTTTTTTAAATTTTATTTCAAGAAAATATGAAAATACAAACATTTTGGTTGCATTTTATATCTTTGCCTCTCCCCAATTTCAAATACGGTGGTCAGAGTGAATTGCATTGTGAAGGTATCATTTAACCAAAAACCTAAAGGAGATAAAGAAATTTCATAAGGCTATCTGACAAGAAACAGTCCATGCATAGGGAAGAGCCTGGTGAAGGTTCCAAACAGTATGTGTGCATTGGATACTATCATGGAAGAGCAAGGAAGCCAGTATGGCTGAAAGGAAAGTGAACAAGGAGGAAAATAGTGGGAGATGAGTTCAGGGAGATAACAGGATTTTGGCTTTTATGCTGACTGAAATGAATAAAAATTGTAGTTTTAGCAGAGGTATAACATGATCTGACTCATACATTTGTAATGTACTATTTTGGTTGCAGTGTTGAAAATATAATGTATGCCCAGCAAACAGAGAAGCAGAGACATCAGGTAGTGCTAAACTTGTAAGAATCAATAAGAAAAATAATATGCACCAGAATGTTTATGGCAGCACAATTCACTATTGGAAGGACATGGAAACAACCCAAGTGTCCGCCAATTCATGAATGAATTATTAAGATTTGGTATATGTTTACAATGGAATATTACTCAATTCTAAGAAATGACAATGAGCTAGCACTGCTTATATTATCCTAGATTGACCTTAAGCCCATAATACAAAGTGAGGTGACACAAGATCAGATTAATGGACTCCACATATACTCGCCATCAAATTGGTACTGACTGATTAACACTATGGTGCTCAAATGGTGATGGTGTTCACCAGGGATTCAGGGGTTGGGGAGTAGACCCACATCTGAGGGTTGTGGTAAACATTGTGGAGGGGAAGTGCATACCTCTAACCCTTGCTAGGGGGAGGTAAAGATATAAAATGTAACCAAAATAAACAAATGGGATCTGATCAAATTAAAAAGTTTCTGCACAGCCAAGGAAACTATCATTAGAGCAAATAGCCCACAGAATGGGAGAAAATATTT
Organism: Microcebus murinus; assembly: GCF_040939455.1. Lineage (NCBI taxonomy): Eukaryota > Metazoa > Chordata > Mammalia > Primates > Cheirogaleidae > Microcebus > Microcebus murinus. The sequence continues at coordinate 20,346,103 of NC_134136.1, forward strand.
GCCCTCTACTCTTCAGATAAAGGTCTAATAACAAGAATCTATCTAGAACTCAAAAGAATTAACAAGAAAACATCAAACAACCTCATCAAGAAATGGGCAATGGAAATGAACAGAAATTTCTCCAAAGAAGACAAAATAATGGCCTGCACACATATAAAAAAAATGCTCAACATCTCTAATCATCAGAGAAATGCAAATCAAAATCACAATAAGATACCACCTAACCCCAGTGACAATGGCCTATATCAAGAAATCCTGAAACATCAAATGCTGGAGAGGAAATGTAGAGACAGGAACACTCTTACACTGCTGGTGGGACTACAAATTAGTGCAACCTTTGTGGAAAAGAATTTGGAGATATCTCAAACAGGTAGAAACTGAAATACCATTTTACCAAGCAATAGCATTGTTAGGCATCTACCCAAAAGAGCATAAGACATTCTATGATGAAGACATCTGCACTCGAATGTTTATGGCAGCACAATTCACTATTGCAAGGACGTGGAAACAACCCAAGTGCCCATCAATTCATGAGATAATAATCAAAATTTGGTATATGTTTACAATGGAATATTACTCAATTATAAGAAATGACAGTGAGCTAGCACCACTTATACTATCCTGGATTGAGCTTAAGCCCATTATCCAAAGTGAGGCGACACAAGATCAGGAAAATGGGATCTACATGTACTCACCATCAAATTGGTACTGTGTGATTAAAACTATGGTACTCAAATGGTGGTAGTGTTCACCAGGGATTCGGGGTGGTGGTGGTAGACCCACATCTGAGGGATGTGGTGAGCATTGTGGAGGGGAAGGGCATACCTCTAACCTTTGCTAGGAAGAGGAAAAGATATAAAATGTAACCAAAACATCAAAAAAAAAAAAAAAAGCATTTATCGGGTGTCGGGTGGGTGGGGGGAAAGAAGGAGAGTGGTGTATACTTACATAATGAGTGCAATGTGAACAACCTGGAGAATGTACACGCTCTGACTCAGTGGGGGGAGGGGTGGCAAGGACAATATATGTAACCTAAGAATATTTACACCCCCGTAATATGATGAAATAAAAAGAAAAAAACATAAAAAAAGAAGAAGAAATGTAACCAAAATGTTAATAAAAAAAGAAAAACTAGCATTTGTCAGATGTGGGACAGGTGGGAGGGGGGAGGAGGGAATAGGTATATACATACATAGTGAGTGTGATGCACGCCATCTGGGGGATGGACACACTTGAAGCTCTGACTTGAGGGGGGAGGGGAGACAAGGGCAATATATGTAACCTTAACATTTGTACCCCCATAATATGCTGAAATAAAGAAAAGAAAAGAATAAAAAATATATATACATATTAATTAGTAGTAGTAGTACAAATAATTATTCGGCAGATCATTTTTTTGCAAATATATACTTTCAGTTTGTCACTTCTTTTCTTTCTAGTATCTTAATTTTAAGGACAAATTTACTTAATTTTTTTCTATGGTTATCCTTGTGTCCTGTTTGTGAAACCATCCACATCATAAGGTCATAAAGGTATTTTTTTCACAAAAGCTTTAAAATTTAATTTTACATATAGAAGTCATTATTTCAAAACTGAAATTTTACATAGTTTTAGGTAGATGGATGACCAGTAGTCCAGCAACCTTTGTCAAATAGTACAATTAGTATTCATCTGCAATGTCAGTTCGGTCATATATGAAGTTTATGTTATGTATGGTCTAGTTCTGAGCATCATCATTTGATTTGTTGTTCTACTTATCTATTTTGGCTAATCTCATTTCATGTTTTTAAATTTTTTATTTCAGCATATTACAGGGATACAAATGTTTTGGACATTCCATCTTAATGAATCTACCTTTGTAATAATAAGTCTTTATTTCTGGTAGAGCATGTCCCCAACTTTGTTCTTTTTGAGATGTCTTAGTTACTCTACTTTCATGCATCCATGTAATTTTTATAATAAATTCCCTACTTTGCCCTATAAAGATTGTCCTTACTAAGTGGGATTCCCAAATCAAATAAGTGATACACATGTTACCAGACATTAACTCGCAGTGCCTCTCTCTATCAATGCAGGCACTACTCCAGGACATCACAGATTATAGGTGTAGGTAACCAGCAACATTTGATAGAGACATGATTCTTTTTCTAACATCTAAAAGTTTTTAAAATCAGAAAATTAATATTGATACAATACTTTCAACCCACCTACAGATATATTTTGAATTTCATGAGGTTTCCCTCTAATGTCCTTTTCTTTTTTCTTATGATTTTCTTATGATTATCTAATCTTATGATTAGAATCTGATGATTATCACTCTTGGTTAAATAAATGACCATTATTTTATAGTGGATTGTGTTTCGATTTGAGAAAATGTTTCAAGACTTTGATATTTGAAAAACTTCACAAAACCCAAATTCTAAATCTAGCCTTTTGTCCTTTAACTAGCTTTTTATATATGAGGGCCACTGAAAGTCTAAGAGAAACCTATTAGGCATATTTGGCATGTTAAAACTGTACAGGAAGCATTGTCAAATATGAAATGGTGTTTAACTGTCTATGTATTATATTTCTATAAGTTTGTTATTAATATATGTTCCAATATTGTAAAATAGTGATATGCCTTGGTGTATATTTTCAGTAATAATTATGGTTATTATGTTAAATTTCCATATGTCACAAAAATAACCAACTTTGTTTGTCTATTGTCTCTTTAACCATGGCTGGTGTAAGACTTTTGTCATCCATACACAATTACTATTTTATTCTTATTCTTCTTAAACAATAGTTTATAATCAGCTACAGTCCAAAGTTTGCTTCTTCAAGGAAAGTCATGGAAAGGACTGACAATGGTCTCTTAAATACAGGTTTTTGATAACTTTGGAGATTATACACCATCAGATTAAAATGAAACAAACTTCCAGAACTTTAATTAGAAAGCTAACATGTCTATGAGTATTGCTAACTCAACTTCAAATAGAACAGAAATTAATTACATGGAACTGAACTAAATTTTTATAACTTTTATTAAAATATTACTGATTCTTTTGCTTGGTTTTCTAGAGTCATGACAAGTTTTAAGTAAATAACAAGTTTACCTGGTATTGCCAGGATTTAAAACTGTTGAATCCCACCAGGCCCAACATGTTATTCACTGTTAGTGCCCTGTTATTAAAATGGCAAACATCCTCCCTTTATGCCTAGGTACTATCATGGAAGAGGGGGTGTTTGAGATGGTAAGGGCCCATTCTGAGGGATGGAATTAGTTTAGATCTTCCAAATGCAGGAGGGGAACAGAGAAGCCCAAACAAATACTAAATGAAAGATTGTGCCTTTCCAGGCCAGATATTCGTCCCATCATAAAAAAGAAACAAACAAACACACAGAAAAACCCCTGCTCCCCATAGACATAGAGCTTCTTGAGTATAATTGTTCTTAGTTATGAAGTTTATGCAAAAAGAGGGTAAACACATTGTAAGTCTGATTAAAGAATATGATAATACTCTCAGAGGATATTTTGGCTGGTTAGGTTGCTTATCTCCTTCTGATTCCACCTACAACTCTCATGGACACCCATTATTTAGTACTTTTATGACACTTGCTGCTATATTATCATTATATATTTCTTATAAATTCTATACTACATACAGGGAAAGGATAAAAACCCAATCAAAGACATGGATCACAATAGCTCGCCAAATAGATCTGGTCCAGGATGTGTTTTCAGATTGAACCCTAGGTCTGACTCTCTCTGGCCCTTTTAACAATTAAATCAGGTCAAGTCATGTCCTTCCTCTAAGATATAATACCACCAATATTAAAACCATAATTACCAACACTGGATGACCAAATAGAAAACTCTAGGAATGAGCCTTCCTAGTACCATGGGACATCCTGCTGCTTGTTGGCCTGCACAGGCATTCTGTGGAATGATCTTTGGCCAACAGCGGGAAGTTAGGACTAAACTCTGATAATTTTCTTTTGCCCAAATTCCTTTCTAAGGGGGCTTGGTGTGTCATGCCTACAAATGGTAAAATCTCACTAAAAGAGGTTTTAATCTCACTAAACAGGTTTCATTATTACAATATAATATGGTTTACTTCCCAACCTGATTCCAGTATAGCATCACATGAAAGATAGAAGATCCTTATCTTAACTTCTTTCTGCTGAGTCTTGATCTTTTAGACAAAGCCTAACTCAGCCAAATGTCAACTAAAGAATTCCTAAAACCACCTATCACTTGTAAGCCCCCACTTTGAGATGTCTCACCTTTTGGGGCCAAACCAATGTATGCCTTCCATGTATTGATTTGTGACTTTTTCTGCAATTTCTGTATTCCTGAAATTTATAAAACCAAACTGTAACCCAACCACAGGGAGTCCACTTGCTCAAGGCTTATTAGACATGGATCCAAGCCATTGTCCTTGTTTGGCTCGGAATAAATTTCTTTAAATTATGTTAGAGAATTTGACTTCTTTTTCATTGACACATCAAAATATACATAGCAAAAATTGATAGAACTATATGAAAAAGAAAAAAAACCTCACTTCTATGTTGGGATATTTTAACATAGTTTTATAGGCATGTAAAATTGATAAACATAAATCAAAGTTTAAGAGTGGCATCACCAAAATGTTGGACTGGGAAGCTTCAAGATGGGTACATAAAAATGTAACCAAAACCTGACTAAATTAACCTTGTAGGAGCTCTGGAAAATGTCTATAGAAACCAGAGAACATACAATCAAGAGAAAAACATATTCAGAATAGTGGAAATTTTTGAAATGTTCTTTTACACTTGTCCTACCTTCTCCCTGGTGCAGCAAGCTCTTGGTCCACAGAATGTTGCAGTTCAGTCCCAAATTCCTTCCCTCAAGCTTGAGGGAGCAAAATAGATATATTTCTAATGTTTTAACCTGCTTGGGAGCTGCTTGATGGAATGATCCTTATTTAGTTTATTTTAGAACTTACTCAGGGAAACATAGTTTAAATAGACATGCACTGCTCTTAAACACTCTATGTAGGGATACAGAAAACCACAGGCACATGGATAAGAGACTATAAGTGGAGATATGTAATAGACAAGCTAAGGCTCTGAAAAGAAGCTGGGATAAGCCTTTTTGAGAAATTAAGACATTGAAAAGTAGCTCTATGCTGTGTATAAGAGGAGATTTAAAAAAAAGCTACACACATGCCCAGATAAGATTCCTAATAAGAAAAGACCAGAGAAGACCTTCAGCTTTCATCTAAGACTGATCCCAAGGCTCAAAGCATGCCCTACTAATTAGTCAAGGACTTCCTTGGCTCAGAGCCAATCTGCAAAGACCCAGAGAGAAAGCTGCTTTTTCAAATATTCAATTTTCAACAACAACAAGAAAGTCACAAGGCATACGAAAAATCAGAAAAGCGTGGTCCATTCAAAAGAAGAAAAAATAAAGTTGCAAAAACTATCTTGGGAGAAAAAGGCATTGATTTACTAGGCAAAGACTTTGAAATAATTGCTTTGGATATGATCAAAGAGCTTAAAGAAAACATGGACATGAACTAATAATGAGAAACAGGAAAACAATATAGGAACAAAATAAAAATGTCAATAGAATTTTAGAAATTATAAAAAAGAAACCAAATAGCAATTCTGGTGTTGAAAAATGATATTGCTGATTGGTTTTGGGTCCTGTAATCAGCTCTTGTTCCTCTGGAGAGGCACTCTAGTCCCTCAGGTGGTGAGTGGTGCCCTGGTACTTCCAGGTGTGTCCTTATTCTCCATCTCAGTAGGGGCAGGTGGGAGAATGAATCTGGGTGGAACTGGGTTGGGTGAGCCTACCCTTAAGCACCACAAATGCTGTTAGCAGGGGTCAAAGGTCGGTTCTCTGCTTCTGAACAAAGTTGCCAGGAAGGGGGCTGAAATGGCCCCACTCAGCTGAAAAGTCTGCCTGTGGGGTTGGGTTGTCTGAGACCTGCACTCTGGAGCAGGCCTCACTCCTTTCTGCCCTCCCTATGACACGGTTTCTCCCAAGTCTCTGCCAGCAGGCAGGACCTCAAGAAATTGGATCTCCCCTGGCTGTGATACCAGCCATGAGGATCCCTGTCCAGGATTGCAGCCGGAGTTGGGCGCCAACCCTCCCATGGGATGACACTTGCCCTTCAAGCATGCTGATCTGCCCCTGAAGGCACACACACCTCAATAGGTTCCTTCACAAATATCCTTTCTGTGCCATGGGGCAATGCAATCTTTTGTGACCTGGGTGTACAGGATCTGGTTTGTAGGCCTGTGCGCTAGGCCCTGGAGATCAATCCCCGACCCTGCCAGGGAGAGGAGTTCTGGTCTTAAGTCACCAATGGGGTGCCCAAGCTGGATTGATGTCTCTCTGCCTTGGGATTTACCCCACTCTGCTGGAGTCACATGTAAGTGGCACCTGGGAAGGCCGGTAGGTAGGGAACTCACAGTCTGAGTACCCCTCAGTCTGCTGTAGGGTCTCAAAAGAAAAGGCCCAGTTCCCTGCATATGCCTCAGGGTGGTGGCTAAATTGTCTCTCTCCATGGCCGCAGGTAGGGAAGAGGAAGGGGATAATGAAGCTATATGGTGCCTGCCAATAGGCTCAGGTCTGCAGGCTGAGAGGTGCATTGAGGGAGCTGGGAGCCTGGTGTCCTGTCTGCAACAGGCTCACTGCTCCACCTACCCTTGTTACTGATCTCCAACCCTCCCGGGGGCCTTTGTCCTTCCATTTCTCCTCCACAACTTCTTCCAATGGAGTCTCCTGTATTTTCAGACACTCTCCCTTCTGACCTGAATTCGATCGGTGTTTGTCTGCCTGTTTATTTATTTATTTATTTTTACTTTATTCTAAAATCTCTTTCTTACAGAGACACTCTGGCTGGCAGCTTGGCTCATCTGCCATCTACCCACTACTTGAGGCACTATAGTGCCTCTCCAGAGGAACAAGAGCTGGTTACAGGACCCAAAAATAGTGCTACAGTCTACTTCTCCCAGCAAGTGTCACCTACTGATAAGGAGGTCATTGTGCACACCCTTTTACTGCATCTACTGACTCATCATACAGGTGTGGTCGAATCTCACCCACAAACACCACCTACTGGCTCAGAGACTAAACAGGGCATGTCATTATTCAAACAAAAGTCTAAAGGTAAGAAGCAGCAGCTGATCAAGACGGTAAGGAATCAGCCAAAGAACTCTGGAAGTATGAAGAATCAAATGGAAAGCACACACCTAAAGGAACACCAGCTCTCTAGCAATGAACATCACCCAAATTCAGAATGCTATAATGACAGAAGAAGAATTTCCAACACGGATTATAAGAAAATTCAATGATGTGCAAGAAAAAATGGATAACCAACACAAAGAAACAACACTAAAAATTCAAGACTTGAAGAAAAATTCACTAAATAAATTAAAACATTAAAGAAAAATTGAACTAAACATCTGGAAATGCAATCCATATTTGGAATTCTTCCTCTGACAGTTTAATCATATCATGTAAGTTGGTATCTATTGATGGAGATCAAATATTTTATTTTGGGGGTGACTTTTATCTCTTATCTTTCATGTTTCCTGTGTTCTTTCACTGATTCTTTCTCAACAGGCTACTTTGTCCAGAACTGGAGGTACTGGGGCTGGTTTATGGCCTTATCTCCAAGTCCCCAAAGGGACATTCCTTGACAGTGCTGAGAAGATGCCCACTGGTCCTGTATTGGCTTAGAGGTGTTTTAGCCTGTTGGGTTACCTCTGACCTATTGTCTTCACCTCTTGCCAAAGAAGATTAGTGAGTTTGGACCCCTTGCTTAAGCTCCCAGGTGGTGAATCACTCGTGCATGAGACTCTCCTACCTTCCAATAGTTTGAGATGGAAGGCACTGTGTTGAGCTTTCAGGTTACCCTCTCTGTTGTTGCTTGTAGTTTGCATGGAGGAGCCAATTATTAAGGTATTCTGATGTCTTTGTGTTGGGCTCTGATTCCCTGAATGGGGTATACAAATGTCCCCATCTTTGGGAAATGTCTTGTCACTCCCAAGGGTTATTTGAGCCCTGCTGCCACTTTAGATGGGGTCAGAGAAACTGGTACCTGCAAGCCTGAGAGCATATACTTCTACAGTTGCTTAATCTGCTGCTAGGGGTGAGCTGCTAATATGTTATTTAGGGCTCTTTTGCCACACTTGTGAGGCAGCTCCTGGTGGAGGGTGTCAACTGGTGCAATTGCTGAGGACTCCGGCCAAGATTTTCCTTCCCAGTCCACAAGCCCCATATCTGGCATCCTCCCGGGCACCAAGGGCGAGTCCTAGTGTTACGTTCTTATCAGATGATCAAAGCCAGGCTGCTGGGCTGAATCAACAGTCTGCTCCCTATTGTTTGGTTCCAGGGTCGAACCCGATTCATGCCAGTCACAGAGAGGAGATTTTTCTCCCTTCCCCCTGCTTCCAAGGGTGGAGCATGCCCTGCCAGGCTGGGGCAGTGACATTGCCTCAGGCTATCACATGTCACAGCATAGAAAGTGGCTTCTCTCTCATTACTCCCCTCCTCCAAGGGTGGGGCCTGCTCTGCTGGATCTGGGAAGGAGTGTAGCCTGAGACCTTTGCCTGAGCCTGCCCTCCTAGGCTGTGGTAGGGGTGGTGCCCAGAACTGCAAGGTGCCATAGTGTTTCTAGGCTGTGGATCATCAAAATGGTGGCTGCCCACCCACGAAGAGCCAACAATGGAGATGACTGCTGGGGGTAGCAGCGGGCACTGGGTTTGGCAGGCTATCTCAATGAGCTGCCGGCTGTCCCCACAGCTTCCCTGTCCCACAGTCTCACATCAGGCCAGTAAAGGGTCTTGAATCTCTGTCTCACCCTAAGCCAGCCTAATCTTCAATGGTTTCGAGGGGCAGAGTGCTCCTTTCAGCGTTCACCTCCTTTGTTCTTGTCCCGCTGACTGCCAGGGGTGAGGTGCCTGTCTCCAGACTCCCTTCTGCAGACCTGTGAAGTATCCACTCAGACCAGGCCCTCTCTCACCAAATTCAGACCTAGCACAGAACACCATGGAATTCAAAATATTTCCCACTAATGTCTCTTCTCCACACAGCCTCTCATCCCATGCCACAACTTTGCACTGACTTCAGGCACTTCCCTGCCTGAGTGGATGTGGAGGTCGGTGGAGGAAGAGTCATCCTTCTGTGAGTCAGATCACACTGCCCCAGATGGCTGACGGGCACAGCCATCCCACGGTCTATTCCCTGTTGTGTATCATGCACTTTACAGACTTTGTGGTCAATCCAATTCACCTCTTTCTTTTTTATTTCCAGCACTGCTTGTCCCACGCTGCTTCTTTGCAGATTCATGATGCTGTTCCTCTGGGAGAGCGATACACTTGTGTGTAGCTGTCCACATTCTTCACCTCCTATTCTGGGAACAGAAAGCCAGGAGGTCACCACTGATCTGCTATTTTCCTAAGACACCAGTATCAATTTGTTGTAATAAATAAATAAACAAGACAGTATTTCTCTCTAAGGGAGAAAAAGAAGTTTGTGATTGAGGAGATGCTCCATTTTCTGACCCGAGTTATGGTTACAGGATGTTTGCTTTATACTCAAATGCTGAATTATATAAATATTTTATACAATTTTCTTTACATATGTTATATTCACAATAAATAAATTGAAACTAAATAAAAACAAAAAAAATGTGTTCCAGTTTAGTGTATTACACAGATTCATTCTAGCTAATAATCTTGAAATATACTTTGATATGCCTGGTTGTTCTTCAACCATGAACATCCCAAGAACCAAAAACAGAGAACGAGATTGCCAAACCAAACAATACTACAAAGTAAGCTAAAGTGAACTCAAAATGGCTTATAGGCCTGAATGTAAAATGAAAACTACACAACTTCTAGAAGAAAACATAACTGAAAATGTATGTAGCCTTAAGTATAGTCATAAATTTTTATACTCAATAATAAAAAATACAAAAAAAATCAAATTAAAAAGTGATAAATTGGACTTTTTGAAAATATAAAACTTCTCTGTGAAAGACACTTAAGAGAATGAAACAACAACCCACAGATTAAAAAAAATAAAGTACTTGCATTCAAAATATACAAAGAATTCTTAAAATTCAAAGATAAAAAAAACAAGCAGCTCAATATAAAAATGGGCAAAAGATCTAAACAGACACTTTATCAAAGAAGATAGACTGATGGCAAATAAGCATATGAAAAGATCCTCAACACCATTCGTCCTTAGAAAAATGCATGCTAGAACAACAATGAAATAACACTGCACACTTATTCAAAAGGTTAAAAAACAAAATAAACTGACAATTCAAATTGATGGAGAATATGTGAAATAGTAAGAATTCTCATTTATTACAGATAACAATGCAAAATAGTACAGTCACTTTGGAAGACAATTTGTCAGTTTTTTAGAAAATTAAACAAAGTTAGCATCCAATGTAGTAATTTTTCTTTATGTGTTTACCCACCTGATTTAAAACTTCATACCCACATAAAAAACTGCAAGTAGACATTTATGGCAGCTTTATTTATAATTGCCAAAAATTTGGAAGCAACCATTATGTCCTTTAAAAATTGAGGTGATAAACAAACTCTGGTACATTGATAACATGGAATATTATTCAATAATAAAGAGAAATGAGCTATTAAACCATAAAAGAATGGCTGAATATTAAATATATATTACCAAGTGAAAGTAGCAAGTCTGAAAAGATTAATTATATATGACATTATGGAAAAGGCAAACCTATAAAGATTGCAAAAAAAGATCAGTTCAGGGAAAGGGGAAGGAGGATGAATAGGTAAAACATGGGGGATTTTTTAGGACAATGAAGTTATTTTATAATATTTGTGGCAGCATGAAGAATGTATCTGGTCTTTGTTCTGGGTTGCTAGCACAGAGCTCCAAAACTCCTTAGGATTTCTTGACTGATAGGAATGTTTTTATTATGCTATTAACATGCCTCATAGTAGGCCCATAGATAGTTTCAGGATGGGGACGCCTCACCGAAAAGACTAACCACTTGATTAGGAAGTTGGAACTTTGGGTCTGCCTGACCTTTAGGGGGGTGGATATTGATTTCAATCACATGACCAGTGGTTTATTAATCATGCCTATGTAATGAAATACCAATAAAAACTGGACACTGAGGCTCAGTTAAGCTTTCTGACTGGAGAATACATTGGTGTGCCAGAAGGGTAATGCACTTGAATTCCATGAGAAGAAGGTGCAGAAGTTCTGCATGTCCCCTTAGACCTTGCATATATATGTCTTCATTTGGAGGTTCCTGATCTGTGTCTTTTATAATAAAACTGTAATCATTTGAATAGCACTTTGCTGAGTCCTATGAATAATTCTAAGGAGTTATTGAACCTGAGAGAGTCATAGGAACCCCCAAATTTGTAGCCAGTCAGTCAGATGTGCAGATGGCCTGAGGACTCCCTGAAGTATGGCTGGCATCAGAAGTAAGGGCAATTTTGTGGATGACTAAGCCCTGTGCAGCACCAAACTAACTCCAGGTAGTTAGTTTGATAATTGAATTGTAATACACTCAGCTGAGGATGAAACAGAACAATATTATAATGGTGGGTACATGATATTATGTGTTTGTTAAAACCCATAAAATTTTATAGCACAAAGAAATAAGAGCAATGGTGCACATGAAACAATAATGATATATAATAAAGGAGGTCAGAGTATAACAGAATGGAATGCAGAATATGAAAAACCAATCTAACTATATTACAAATATATGTTACAGCCTCATTAAGAGGGCGGCAGAAAAGGTGCTGAGAACATATGTAACTTTGAAAATGAGTGTAGTCTGTAATAGTTAAGACAAAAAATGTACATAAGTACAGTACTGTAGTTGATAAAGTGGTTTCACACAGGCTTATGGTTTAATAAGTCTGATACTGATATACACATATAATAGAAATGAGCAATTAAGTAAATGTATGGTAGAAGGTAGGATTCAGGTTTCTCACTGTTGGAGTGGGAATTTGTAAGTAAGCAAAGAGTGGAGGCTAGAATAATCCATGTGGTAATAGATTATAGTTAGAGATATCAGTATGAACTCATGTTTAACTTAATATAGATATAAATGGTAACATATACAAATATTTATAGATATGTATATATACACAAGTTGGTATACACACATATATTTATTTGCTCTGTCAGCTGAGAGGGCTTAAAGAAAATGATATCCCAGTAGCAAAGACCATGACTAGTACCCAAATCTTGATTTCTTATACCATTCTCTAATAAAAGAACCCAGGGTTCCTTAGAGAATTGCCTGATTCTAGAACTGGAGCAGGAAATGTATAAGATGAGCCTGAAGCAACTTTCAAGGACAAAAAGTAAAAAAAAAACCAAAAAAACACTCAATAGGAAAAAACAAATTCATGGGGGTATATCAAATGATACAAGAGCAAACTGAGTGTTCCCAATGGACAGTGCTGGAGCAATTTGAGCAACACAGTGAATACTGTATTGATTTTATTGATTTGTAACTTAAAGTATAAGATAAATCTCCACGAGTCCAAGATGACATAAATAAATGTTTCATAAATTAATAAATGAGGGTGAAGAGGCAAATCTTCCACACAGACAAATTATAAATAAAGTATGCAGAAAATTCACTCTAATGGAGGGAACATAATTCTCTGGTCTTTATGGATAGGCTATACACAGTGACTTCTTTCCAAAGAGTACAGTATGGAAAGGGCGGGGGGGGAAGTAAAGTGCAGAAACCTGATAAATACTACTACAGCCAGGTGATCAATGTCAGCATCAAAAGTCATAAACCCTGTTGATAGCATATATCTTCAATATGATACATAACAATGGCACTTTACCTCTGTGATCTTCCTCCCCAAAACACATTACTCCTGTCTAATCGTGAGAAAAATGTTGGACAGATTTAGGGATTTTCTGTAAAATGCCTGACCAGCACTTCTCAAAACTGTTATAGTTATGAGAAACAAGAAAAGTCTGCAAAATGGTCATAGCTTAAAAGATGGTAAGGAAACATGATAACTAAATGTAAGGTGGTATTCAGGATGAGTTTTGGAACTAAACAAAAAGGACACTAGGGAAAAACTAAAGAAATCTAAACAAAGTAATGATGTATTAATATAGGTTCATTAATTGTTACACATTTACCACGCTGAAATAAAATGGAGGTCAGTATATCTGGAGAAAAAATAAATTAGTTGCGGGGTGAGAGTATTTGAGGCAGGCAAACGAGGAGATTAGCTACTTCTCCCCATGGAGCCAAGTCCCTAAGATAGGGATTGCCACAGAGGATAAGGAAATTGATAGGCAACAGAGAGAAATAAAATAATACATAGACACTAAGGTATAGTTTATAGTTTTATATATATAAAAAGATCAGATATAACATAGCAGGGAGTACGTAGGAAACTGGCATATCTCCGTAAATGCCAGCAATATGGTTAGATTCATATAGGTTTTTATAATCACAGACATCAATTACCAGTTGTCAGGGTAACATATTTGCATATCAGGGAATGTAGTTGCTAGGGGATACAGGTAGTAGGTTAGGGTCAAAAGTCCTCTCAAGGGGGTCCTAATCTATCTAGGTGAACAAACAGGTATAAAGTCTTTCAGGGGCTAGCTTCTGAGTTCTAAGAGGTAGTTGTCAATTAACAAAGGCAAAACAAAAGAGATATAGTGAATCTATATTTCTTTGATTAATTATGGTGGACTTAAAGGTAGACAGACAGTAGAGAGCAGGAAGCCCATCTCTAATAAACAGTTTTTTATAACCACCGGGGTGCTTCTCTGGGCAAAGGGCACTCATTGTCTCTGGCTCCCATCCTGTGAGCCATATTTGCCTTGCCTTATCTTTCAAGACACAGGGAAGCTCACAGAGTTTGAGATACTGGGAAGCCTTCCTGGAAAACATCCCTACAGGAGATTTGAGAGCTCTCCCATGATAGCAGCCTCTAATAAGTGAACTATTGAGTTCACACATTCCTTCAGGGCAAAACCATGCAAACTCCCGTTTCTGTCTTTAATATAGTAATATAGGATTATACAATAAAATAATAGTCTTATGAGCCACATCTCATTAATTAATTAATCATATTTTCCCAACCATTAGTGTATTTCATATATATATATATATATATATATATATAGAGAGAGAGAGAGAGAGAGAGAGAGAGAGAAATATAGACACAAATAGATAAATATAGATGATGTAGGTATAAATAGATATAAGGAAATGGTGGAATCATAAATATGAGATTTAGGAAATTGGTCACTTCCTTTCAGGGAAAAAAAAAGAAATACTGAGGGATATATATAGGTAGATGAAACATATTGTAATATTTTACCTCTCATGTTTGTAGTAGATTTACAGGTTGTTTTATTAGAAATATATATATATACACACAGAGGTAAATTACAGAGAGATGACAAAAAGGTAGTTAGAGATACATGCATGCATACATAAATATATTCATACACATATGTGCAATTTAAAAAGCCATACACACACCAGTGATGAATAAGTGACACAAACAATGAAGTATGATTATTCCAATTCTGTACAATTACATTAATCAGTAAATAAGCAGGGCAAGATATGAATTGTATGTTGGATCTCCAGGGCAATTGTTGATCAATAAAGATTCTATTTCTTGGAACTTGACAGGGATCTATGGTAAAATATTTTGAGAAGGAGAAGAAAAATATATGATTGAAATATTAGAATCATAAAAGTATTAGGAAATAAAGAGACAAGATTTTGAAGTTTGAATGGCAGCAAAGTGGGGTTTCTAGGTATGAATGGCATGTAAGGGAGAGCTATAAGGATTTCTTAAGGGAGATAAATTTGGAGTTATTAATAACTTGGAAAGAAGCAGTATAGAAGTACTTCTAGAAACTGAATGTGAGGGATTTTTAAATTTTTATTTATTTCATCATATTACAGGAGTACAAATATTTAGGTTACATATATTGCCTTTTCCCCACCCGAGTCAGAGCTTGAAGCGTGTCCATCCTCCAGACAGTACATGATGCACCCATTAGGTGTGGATATACCCATCCCCTCCCCCCTTCCCATCTGCCCAACACCTCATGAATGTTATTATTATACGTGCACTTAAGTGCTGATCAGTTAATACCAAACTGATGGTGAGCACATGTGGTGCTTGTTTTTCCATTATTGGGATATTTCACTTAGTAGAATGGGTTCCAGCTCTATCCAGGATAATACAAGAGGTGCTAGATCGCCATTGTTTTTGTGGCTGAGTAGAACTCCATGGTATATGTATACCACATTTTATTAATCCACTCATATATAGATGGGCACTTGGGTTGTTTCCACATCTTTGCAATTGTCAGTTGTGCTGCTATGAACATTCTAGCACAGGTGTCTTTTTCATAGAATATCTTGCTAGATCAAGTGGTAGTTCTACTTGTAGCTCTTTGAGGTATCTCCATATTACTATCCAGAAAGGTTGTACTAGTTTGCAGTCCCACCAGCAGTGTAGGAGTGTTCCTATCTCTCCACATCCACGCGAACATTTATTGTTTTGGGACTTTTTGATAAAGGCCATTCTCACTAGAGGTAAGTGATATCTCATTATGGTTTTGATTTTCATGTCCCTGATGATTAGAGATGTTGATAATTTTTTCATGTGTTTCTTGGCCATTAGTCCATCTTCTTTTGAAAACTTTCTGTTCATGTCCTGAGAATAAGGATATAAATCCAGATATAAATCCTCATATAGCCCCCTAATATTTGACAAAGCAGACAAAAACATACACTGGGGAAAAGAATCCTTATTCAATAAATGGTGCTGGCAAAACTGGATAGCCACATATAGAAGACTGAAACAAGATTTGCACCTTTCACCTCTCACAAAAATCAACTCACGGTGGATAACACACTTAAACCTAAGGCATGAAACCATAAGAATTCTAGAAGAAAATGTTGGAAAAACTCTTATAGACATTGGCCTAGGGAAATAATTTATGAAGAAGACCCCAAAGACGATCACAGCAACAACAAAAATAAATAAATGGGACCTTATCACATTAAAAAGTTTCTGCACAGCCAAGGAAACTATCATGACAGCAAAGAGACAACCTACAGAATGGTAGTAAATATTCGCATGTTACACATCCATTAAAGGGCTGATATCTAGAAACTATATAGAACTCAGGAAAATCAGCAAGAAAAAAAATCAATGAACTCTATCAAAAAGTGGGCAAGGGACATGTGAGGGCTTTTAATAAATAGAGATCCTTTGAAAAAAGGAAGACAGCTATTGGATACTGAAAGAAAAAATTAACTCAATCATCATAATATACTCCCCCAGAAAGCTTTTGTTTTCGCTGCTGTTTAGGAAAGTTAAGCCAGATGAACTGAAAAACAGCTGAGTTGCTGTGTTACTCCATAAAAATGTTGATTTATGGAGATGCTCCCTATAATATAGAGACAGAAATGATTTCAGGATTTTTGTAGGGCTTTGCCCTGAAGGAATATGCAAACATGTTAGTTCACATATCAAAAACTGCCTTGTCTCAGGAGGGCATCTCAAAGGTCAGAGGCATTTGCTTTCCAAGGTGATGCTGCAGTCTCAAACCTGTGGTTTTCACCTGCTTTGAATGACAAAGCAGGTTTTCATGGAGCCACAGGATGAGAGCTGATCAAAGAGTGCCCACTGGAGAGACAGATGCCTGTGGCTAAAAGCAGTTAGCCCAAGGGACAGTTCTTCCTTGACTCCTGACTACCTGTCTACATCCACAATAACTAGATAAAGAAATATGGAGCCAATATATCTCTGTTTAATCCTTCTGCTAAATGATAGCTTTATCTGAGAACTTAGAAGTTTATCTTTGAAAGATTTTGTAACTGTTTGTTCACATATATAGAGTTAATTAAGGGATCTATAGAAGCCTTTTGGAAGACTTTTAACCTAAAAAGGAACTACCTGCCATTATGTAAATCTGTTACCCCTTGCAACTGATCACTGTACCTATAAAAACTGATGTAAACTTCACTGGTGGCCTTACAGTTTACGGAAATACTGTGAGGTCTCCTGAGCCCCACCTTTCTAAATCTACATCTATAAAACTGTATCTTTGTCTCTGTGTATTCTTTTATTTCTATATTCTATTATTTTCTATTTTCTATTATTTCCTTATCCTTTGCAATGACCTCTGCTGAAGGGACCCGATTTTTTGCTGGGAGTGTAGCGAACTCCCAGCATTGGTGTATACAAACCCTGAATCGAATATCCTGAGATGCAACTGGTAATTTTGAGACTTCCTTACTTACAAAGAAAAAAATGTAGCCTTTCCATTTCTACTAACTCCTTTATTCTTTTGCCTAAATTGAGGGAGGGAGGAACCATGTTAGTCCTAAAAAGGAAATGTACTATTCCTTAAGTGCCTGTGAAGCCTGTAATACCACTGAACCAAAGTCAGGTAATGGAGGATGGAAAGTTTGAAGTCTATAGGGTAGAGTGGAAGTTAAATTCATATGTTTGAACTCAATTCACTGAAAGTCTACCTTTTAAGGAATTACCTTGGTAAACTCTACAAATAATTCCATTTTGGGTCCTCTGAAATTTACTTCAAATGATAATGACAGCAGAAGAGTAAAAGGAAGAACAATAAGCTTTCTAGTAAAAAGCTAGAAAGAATACAAAGATGCAGAGAACCCGATAGTTATGCATATTTAGTCAAAGCCATTTTATCTTTGAGTGCTAGATACATAGTTGGAGCTTACTAAATATTTGTGAATCACTCAGTCTTTGGAGTTTTACAAACAAAGATTGATAAGGAATAACTCACTTTTTCTCATGTATGCCTACTTATTAAGAATAAGATTTTTTTTTTAATTTGGCACTTCTGCTCTTTCCCTCTTCTTCTAAATAAAAACGTAGACAACTCATCACAGAAACCCACATACAAATGATTAGTTTAAATGATTATGCCTCCTTTGGCAAAATACCCCTAGCTTCTTGTGACTAGAATCTCTATATTCCAGCTCAAGATTGGCAGTTTAATTGCCTAACCTAACCCTTACCAGTTTGAAGTGTGGATGTCCACTAAACAGAGTAGTTGCCTCTTTATAAAAAACAGATATTCTTAATTAAATTGAAGTATTTTGTATAAAATTTGCTAATACAACCATTAAGAATAATTAAGAAAATGCTGAAGTTTTTCACTTAGGAAGTTCCATGTATGAATGCAAAGGAAATTTCCCTCCAATTTCTTCATCTTGCCACTTGCCCGTAGCGAATACTGTAGAGACTTTAGAAGTGTTTATTTTGTCATAAGTTATTAAAGATGGTCACACCACAGTATTTTCTGAAAAAATGGGTGCTTTTCAAAATCCTATTATGCCATTGGCACTTGAGCCACCTAAAGGGCATGAGTCAGAGAGCCATCTCATTTGTGCTTTGATTAAGGAGGTCCTACATGAAATCCATAGGGATGATTAAATTTACATTTACTGGTTGTATATGCAGACTGAGGTTAGCTACTGAGCTTTACTCTGGGACAACAGGCTGATAAGTACTTCCTTTAAATTTGGCATATTTTGTTCTTAAAGAGCTTTGACTAGTTCCAAAATTTTGCAGCATTTCAGAATCTTTAGTATGTACCCATGACCTAGAGGGACTCCCTGAAATGCCTTTTTTTAGACTGACTGTGAATTTAGCATGAAAAAAAATGACAGCAATAAGTTGTCTGAAAAAAACATATCTCAAGTTTCATGATGACTCTGGTTTCAGGAATGTGTAGATAATTTTCCTCAAAAGGATAATGTCTAATTTTCTTTATTTTCCTACTTCCTTCAGAGGCATAGCCTATTCAAACTGATAGATTCAACTCAGAAAAAAACAGAAAAGAAATAGACATATCTTTGTCCTATATATAATAAAAATATCTTTTTTTCTCCAATCATTCTGGTAGCTTTTCTGAGTTGGCCATTGTATTAATTTTCTATTGCTGTTTTAACACACTACCTCAAAAGTAATAGCTTTAAAAAAGCCATTTATCAGTTTACATTTCAGTAGGTCAGAATTTCATACACACGTAACTAGATTCTCTACTCAGGATCTCACAAAGCTGAAATCAATGTGTTGGCAGTGTTGTGCTTCCCACTGGAGACTCTGTTTCTAGGCTTATTCAGATTATTGGAAGAATTCAATTCCTGTGGTTGTAGGACCAGAGTCCCCATTATCTTTCTGGCTGTTTCCAGGGGACTGCTCTCAGCTCCTGGAGGCTACTGTAAAATCTTTGTAATGTGGCCACTTCTACCTTGAAAGGCAGCAATGGAATGCCATCTTTCTCATGCCTTCAATCTCTCTGACTTTCCTTTTGCTACTTGTGAGATATAGCTCTCTGCCTTTTAAAGGGTTTATGTAATTAAATTGGGCCTTTTGATTAACTCAGAGCCACTAATTAGTAACCTTAATTACATCTGCAAAATCTTTTTTACCACATAAGGTAACAATCATGGCCATATTATTTCATCACATTCACTGTCCAGGAGATTTGGGTAAGGATTCTTAGGCAGCATTTTGGAATTCTGCCTACCACAACTATCTATGTTAGCTCTGGGTGACAATCATGAGACAAAATTTATTTATTGTTTAGCTAATTGTGACCACTTCATTTGCCAAGTAATATACATTTAAAAATGCAACACTGTTTGGCTCACAGTCTGAGTTTTTAATATCTACTGTGTGGTAAATCATTTTCAAAACTGTTTTTGTCTGACAACCAAAGTATAATTATATCACATCCAAATATTGCCTCTGCTCCAATTTTAGCTTCTTAACTCTTTCACTGCTTTATATGAGCACTTTTCTATGATATTTAAAATGAGTTATTTATAATCTAGTTTGGTGACAAATCATTATAAAATGAAATAAAACATGGACACATAATATATTTTTATAAAATCTATCATCAGGAATAGGATTTAAAAATTTATAAATGGGAATATATAAACACTTTTTAATGTGCTTCATTAGTAAGAATATTACCTTATATGTGAAATGTACTTTATGTTTTTGGATTGCAAAAATTTGGGCATGCTCTTTCCTGTACTAATTCTTACTGAGGATGTCAGTCACAAACTTGGGAGGTACATTGTTAATTCAATAGTATCCATTCCCTGGAGTGGCTGGCCTTCACCACACCACCAAAATGATGGACATAAACTTGATTCTAGATTCACCAAGGAAAGCATTATGACTTTCAATATTCACAGTGGTTAAAAAAATAATGGTGCATATGTAGAAAAATTGAACAGACTATGAATCATCAAAAACACATGTACCTATGCAATAATTCGACCATACTTTTAGTAAAAATTATTTGCTGCTCATCTGGAATTCAAATTTAAGTTAGTGTCCTGTATCTTATTTGGCAACCCTAAAGGAAAGGACTGAATAAAAATATGTTAACATTACATATTGCCTACTTTCCTAACTTTTCTCTGCTCCAAACATACACTTTGAAGGCTGCAAAGTTTTGTAAGGGTGTAGATCTAGACAAATCCATAAGAATGTGAATTGTTCAATTACAGTTTTAATTTCCTACATAGTAGAAAAATACTGGATGGAGAAAAGAATTATGTGGTGCAAGTTTAGAGAGAAAGGACTTCTTTATGTGTAATAAACTGTAAATTTGAAATACCTACAAAATATAATAGAAAAATATCTGATCCAACCAATTTATAGTCTTAATTTTTTATTATTATTTTCTATATTTTCTAAAAATATTTGTTAAGATAGTGAACTTTCCTGGAAAAACTGACATTTCTCATCATGTCCTCAGCACTATGCTATAAATAATCTTAATCTTTCTATGTATTTATTGTGTCTTCAACCAGTTTGAAAACAACTTGAAGGCAATGATTAGGTTTTATTCATCCTTGTATTTCTCTGTACTTCATCTTCAAATGGTAGAGCCAATCTTCACAACTATAAAGTCTAGCCACAGAACCTATGCTTTTAAGCACTGCTCTAAAGTGTCTCATATTGTTGGGCAATACCTTTAAGTCAATTTTATTTTTCTATTATTGCCTTAGTCTATTCAAGGTGTTATAACAATATACCACAAACTAGATGGCTTATAAACAACAGAAAATTATTTGTCACTGTTCTGGAGGCTAGAAGTCCAAGATCATTGTGCTGAAAGATACAGTGTCTGATAAGAACTGCTCTCTGGTTCATAAATTATGTCCTCTAGCAGTGTTCTTCCATGGGGGGAAGCTAGAACTCCAGCCTCTTCAGCCCCTTGTAGGGGCACTAATCTTATTCCTGTGGTGTTGCTCTCATGACCTAATCACCTCTCCAAGGCCCTACTTCCTAATTCCAACACATTAGGGGTTAGGTTTCAACATATGAATTTTGTGGGGAGACATAAGCATTCAGTCTGTAGCAGAAATATACTTCTATGTCCTTACGTTAGTTGAATCAGTTTGGGAATGACAGGTAGTAGTGCCCTTGCATCTATTTAAAGCAACATATGAGTTGAACATGAAAAACTGCCTACTAGGACATTATGCTTAACATACTTTAAATGTTCTTAAAGGCCTTAGTGAATCCTACTTTCAAGAGTCTTAGTTTGCTCATTTTTGAAACAGTAATGTTGTGAGGGGCTTACATACAGTCGTGTTAATCTGAAGCTGAAGAGCTATGCTAGTTTGATACTAATTATAACTTCAGCTTGAGTAATGATACTGACATATTCTTCTTCCTACTTGATTTGAATAAATGATGTTGAATAGTTTAGTCCTGTTTATAATTTTTTTAAGTATCATTTCAGAAGAAAAGATTATTTCAATTTAGAGGGCCACTATATTTTCCCTTTGGCAGAAGTTCCTATAGGCTTTCATGTTATAAAAAGTAATTACACAGAATTACTGACAAACTATAAGTCAATAAAAATTACTCAGTACGTTTCCAAAGGGAATAATTTTCTTAAGTTCTAATGTCCTCTATAAAATTTTTGTGAGATAGAAAACTAGATTGCACTCCATGATTTTTTTTATTTCAGCATATTATGGGGATACACATGATTAGGTTACATATGTTGCCCCTGGCTTCCCCACCCAGTCAGAACTTCAAGCATGTCCATCTCCCAGATGGTGTGCATCACACTCATTATGTATGTATATACCCATTCACTCCTCCCCCCTCCCATCTGCCCGACACATGATAAATGTTATTCCTATATGTGCACTTAGGTATTGAGCAGTGAAACCAATTTGCTAGTGAGTACCACAACCAAAGAAATTGTTATGAGAGCAAATAGGCAACCTACAGAATGGGAGAAAATTTTTGCATGCTACACATCCAATAAAAGGCTGATAACTAGAATCTATTTAGAACTCAGGAAAATCATCAAGAAAAAAATCAAACACTATCAAAAAGTGGTCAAAGGACATGAACAGAAACTTTTCAAAAGAAGACAGAATAATGGCCAACAAACATATGAAAAAATACTCAACATCTCTAATCATCAGGGAAATGCAAATCAAAACCACAAAGATATCATTTATTTCCAGTGAGAATGGCCTTTATCAAAAAGTGCTTCATGATTTTAATATGCCATAACAAATATCTTAATTAAAATTAAATTTCAACCAGATTCTAAGAAATGTAAAACTCCAGATAACTGTTTTACTCAAATAAGAATTATCATTACATATCCATAGTATTTTTGTGAGATTATTTTATTTGTTTCTAAATGGTTGCATATATTCCCTTCCTCCATTTCCTTTCCTATAATTATCTCTTAAACCCAGTCTAATTGGACTTTTATCCCACCCACTTCACTGAAATTGCTCTTGTCAAGAAGACAAATGATGTCAACATTGCCAAATCCAGTGGATAGGCCTCAGTCCACATCTTACCAAATTATTGGCAGTAATAACACAGTTCTTACAGTTTCTTCATTTGGCTTCCAAAACTACCCTTTCTTCATCTTCCTCTTACCTCATTGTTGCTCTTTCTCAGACTTCTTTGCTGATTCCTGCCCAACTCCTTTACCATGGTGCTCAGTCTGTGGCGTTCTTTTCTTCTCTATCTGCATTAATATCCTCAGGAATGTCATCTTGATTCATGCCTTTATCTATATGCTGATAAAGCCCAACTTTTTATTTCCAGGCTAGACCTCTTCATGTACAATATTTATACTCAAATATTGTTTATTTTCTGTTTCTTTTTGCATGAATGTAAGCTCCCTGAAGGTAGGGATGTCTTTTGTTTGCTAAAGTATATGTATTCTGTACTAGAAAAGTATTTTGCAAAGAGTAGGGGCTTGAAAAAAGTTTATAAATGAAAGAATGAATTAATTAACTATTATATGTACATATATGTGAATATGCACACATGAGAGAGACAAATATTTTACAAATATTTGATTAATTAGAATGCTTCGTTCCTTTATCATGCTATATAACAATATTCCTTTTCAATAATATCTTGTTCATTTCAACATTTGGATTTCTTTCAAAAGAATATAAAATTGTGGAATTTTTCTATTAAGTTCATAGAAGGCCCCCTATAATTGAAAACTTTAGACTGGGCATGGGGGCTCTGCCTGTAACCTTGCACTTTGGAATGCTGAAGCAGAAGGATCACCTGGGCCTAGGAATTTGAGACCAGCTTGGGCAACATAATATGACCCCATCTTGATCAAACAAAAAAAAATGTATGCAACAATGTTATTTTAAGCACAATTCTAGTAAAAATTAATGCTATAATTCCATATGGATTTTTTTTGAAAATGTCCCTTTTCAAAAGGAAAATATTCACCCAATTTTTGAAGATGGAAATAATAATCTCATCTGAATGATTACTCAGACAAGTTAGTACTTAATTTTTATCATACTAGAAACAGATATTAGGAGCTTAATAAGGAAGGGAAAAGCAATATTAGGGTTTTCATCTGGTCCAGGTAAAAAGGAAGATAAAGCAAAAAAGAGAAAGAAGCTTCGTAGAGCTGGTGCCTTTCAGAACTTAAGTAGAATCCTGTTTTTGAACACTGAATTTGACTCCCTGCAGTTAGCCTTAAAAATACATACAGAATACAAATTGTATTGAGTTCTTTAAAGTGAAGAAGGTGAAGGACTGTTGTTAGTTGGAGTTCTTCCAGAAGACAATTCTGTCTCAAACAGTGTTTGGTTCTTAAGAGAGGTTAACTTCCCAGCACGAGTATGACACTAAGGAGCTAATCGTCAGTTTTCCTCTTTCCTGACAGAGCTTTCATCCACAGTTGAACTGTTTTCTTTTTCTTTCAAACTACATTCAGTTGTAGTCACTGCAGGAAAGACAGATCCCTGTTGATCATTCTCAGTTCAAGGAGAAGAGTTTAATCTTTATTTATATCTTTTGTTAAGTACCCACAGGATGCAGCAAGGTCAGGGTCCTAGCTAAGACCTAAGACCTATCTATGGTATATAGAAATAAAGTAATCTTTGCATCCTCAAGAAACTTATTTCTAAAGTATAGATTCAATGATCTTTAAAATTGTAACTATTTGGAATAAAAAATCAGAGGAACAGCATCTGAGAGACCCATGCATAGCATTGTATTGAATTGGTCTAAGAATAGAAGTCTAGTACTGTAGACAATTACATGGAAGCATACTCAGCTCAAGTTGTGGCAATTTTGAGTTTGCATTTTTTCAGTCTTTAAAAGGAGTGATTCTTAACCTTGATTCCACATTAACATCA
Organism: Microcebus murinus; assembly: GCF_040939455.1. Classification (NCBI taxonomy): domain Eukaryota; kingdom Metazoa; phylum Chordata; class Mammalia; order Primates; family Cheirogaleidae; genus Microcebus; species Microcebus murinus. Next base: position 20,370,849 of record NC_134136.1, read on the forward strand.
CCTGGGAGCTTTTAAAACTCTTCATGTTAGGCCTTACCCTGACAAATCAAAATCTCTGAAGATAGGACCCAGATATTAGTATTTTTTTAAATCACTAGGTGATACCAATGTGCATCCAAGTTTGAAAGCAAGTACCATAAAGGATACCTGCCGAATAGAATAGAGCCAGATTATACAGTTTAAAAAATATATGACAGAGAATCAATCATATTAATGACAAAATAGTCATTCCAATTCCTCAACTGATACTCATTTCATAGGTTTCTTGTTTACTTTTTATTTTAGTGAGTTTATAATTGATTTTATGAGAGATTCATAAAATCCAGCCATAATGACAAAGTTAAATACTAGTCACCCAACTCAAAACTTGGGGAATAACCTTACTAACTTGTTACATAGAGAGTAATACCTCTTTCTCTAGGTATGCCAAAGAGTACAAGGATGAGAAGAGTGATCTCATTCACTCAATGATCATGTTCAGTGATCTTCCATCAATCCAAAGACCATCTATATCTGAATAGGAATATCTAGGATCAGGCTAAAAATCTCTATTTTTAATATTCTCCCAGTTAATTCTGATTTACAGTAAAGTGTTAAAAATTATAAGTTTATTTTACTTAATAAATAATAACAACAACAAAATAGGATATAGTAAATAGAGGAAATTTAAAACTCCTAAGATCTATTATAACAGAAATCATATCAAATTCATGATTTTAGAAGGTCTAAAAGAAATTTCAAAAGATTACTTTTAAAAAGAATTGGTTTCACTGATCAACATCTAAGTGGACATATAGGAATAACATCTGTGGGGTGTCAGGCAGGTGGGAGGGGGGAGAAAGGGGTGGCTATATACATACATAATGAGTGCAATGCGCACCATCTGGGGGATGGACACCCTTGAAGCTCTGACTCAAGGGGGGAGGGGGGCAAGGGAAATATACATAACCTTAACATTTGTACCCCCATAATATGCTGGAATAGAAAAAAAAAAAAAGAACAGTGCAGCTTATATTGACCTCTTCCCTAGAAATTTATCTGGGATAACCAGTAACAAAGATATGATATTTATCATAAAGTAGCTTCATTATGAACTTATATTTATTTCAATAAGAAAAAATAATATATAAATAATTTTTAATGGAACTAATAATAGTGACCTAGAGAAAAATTTGAAAATTCGAGGGGATAATTGGAAGAAGTATATTATAGAATTTGCAGTAGGGTGGACAGTACTGTATATCTGTTCCTACTAATTAAGTACAAATCCAGTAAGATTGTATGACACATTCTTAAAAAGCATATCTTTTAAAATCTTTACTTCCTTTAAAAATAAATCTTGGATGTTTTATAAAAATAATGTCTGCTTATTATAAAATTCAAAATGCCATAAATATTATAAGAAAAATAAAAGTTACCAGAAATCCTGCCATTTTAGGAGAAAAGATAAGCAATTTATGAGTAGAAATTTACATAAATAAGAGAATTGATGTTCTGTAACTTGTTTTTCTTTAGCCAATGATATGATTAGTATATTTTTTTAGGAAATAGAACTATATATCATAATTTTAATGACTGTATACAATGTAAATACCAGAATTCCTTTAATTAATCCATATAAAGGGGTATTTAGATGAATTTTCAACTTTTCTGTATTATATGTAGTATCTTAAGATGTATCCTTTAGTGTAAATATTTTTGAACATATACAATTATTCCTTCAATGTAAACTTCTAAAAGTGGCTTCTTTTCTATATCAAAATGAAAAAACATTGAACATATGGATTCATATTGCAAACAACTCCCCCTGACCACCACCAAACTGCATTATAACAACATCTGAGATGTCCAGATTTTTATATACTCAACAGTCCTGGGTTTTGTCAAATTTCTTAATTTGTTTTTTCACTTTTTCAGTGATTATCTCATCACTGTTTTAATTTCCTTTTCAAAATATAATAAAGTCATAAATACTTCTCTTTTTATTGGCCTTGGTGAAAGGAAGTCCAAGATTTTTAAGCTCACACATAGTCTCTATCCCTGCCACCATAAACATTTGGTTATTATCTCATTGAATAATTACTAGGGTGGCCAGGGAAGGGAAGGAGGTTAACTGACATTCAGGATAGGTCATCTGATTAAAGACCATGTTCACAGTGGATATCTTTGGGTAGACAGTTGTAAGGCTCATGAATACATTTATACATATGTACATATTATGAGAGATCCATTACATACCTCACTCCCTTGTCATTGGTCTTCTAATCTTATTCCTTTTAGTCTCTGACCAAATAGCCAATTTGTAAGTTGCTGCCTATGAATCATTATAGATCCATACCTGAGATAGTCTCTCACTCTAAGCAAAATATATAGGTAATTTCTGCCCAATGGAAAAATTTCTCTTCAATACTGTCATTCAAGACCACCCTTTAATGGGAACCTAGTTCAGTGGCTATCCATGAGTCTGGTCTGTCATGGGAATCTACCTATGAACTGAGACTTCACTCTTTCACTCCTTCATTAATTGGTAAAAGGGAATCTCCTAATAGGCCATTGGTATGAGTTGTGGGTGAGGTAGCAAAGTAGCTAGAGCAGGTACCATAGGAGGCTGAGCCTCCTTCCCATTTGGTTCACTTGTGCCTTCTGGATTTGCACTGGCCAGGTCTGATATATACCATATCAGTTTTGTAAAGTTATGCTACTGTGCCTATTCAATTCTGTGGATTTTAAATCAGAGAATTCAAAGGTCAGGATGGTCAAAGAGACACTGTCCAATTTATTTCCTGTAAAGGAGATTGTTGCTGATATCTTCATATGTAATGTCTTTCCTGGGGTCACTTTTGATGCTTATTACTGTATCAGTAGGGATCTCAGCAGAAAACTGATGATACGCTCAAACTGGTTCTGGGGGAATTTAATAGTGGAACTAATTGTAAATATATGGATACAGCAGTACAGTTTAGGGTAGCCATGGTGAGGGTGATTACCTCCCTTAAAGGTTAAAGGGTAAGTCAAAGGAGTGTTTACAAAAAAAGAACAGAGAGATTACTTGAATCTGTGGTCTATGGACTAATGTGAACTAACGATCATCTCTAATAGTTTTTGAGTTGATTTTCTGTGTTTTCCAGGAAAATATTAACAATAATTATTATATTATTATATTATTTATTAATTTTATATTATATTAATTATTATATTATTTATTAATTGTATTATATATTATATTATTATATCATATCTTCTATAAATATTGATAATTTTTCTCTCTTCTTGCTAATACTTATATATCATATAAATCCTGTGCTATACTGGAACAACTAACACAATCAAGAGAAAATGAGTTAAATAGTGGAAATAGCTTGTTCTTTCGTATTGTTTCTAACTTTAATAAGGTTGAGGATAACATTTCAACTTCAATAGACACTGACTTTGCTTTAAGCCTAAATCCAAAAGTCGAAAATATCACAAATAGACAACCTAATAAATCATCTCAAAGAGCTGGATAAAGAAGAACAGAATGACCTCAAACCCAGCAGAAGATGTGAAATCATTAAGATAAAATCAGAACTAAATGAAATTGACAACAGGGAAACTATCCAGGTGATTAATAAAACAGAAAGTTGGTTCTTTGAAAAAATAAATAAAATTTACATGCCTTTTGTGAGACTAATAAAAAGCAGAAAAGAAAAATCTCTAATAAGCTCCATCAGGAACAATAAAGAAGAAATTACAATGGATCCCACGGAGATGCAAGATATAATTTATGAAAACAAACTACAAAAACAAACTACAAAAAGCTCTATGCACACAAACTGGAAAATGTGGAGGAAATGGACAAATTATTAGAAATGCACAGCCTCCCTAGGCTCAACCAGGAAGAAATAGAATTCCTGAAGAGACCAATATCAAGTACTGAAATTGAAACAGCACTACACAACTTTCCTAAAAAGAAAAGTCCCGGAGCAGATAGTTTCACACCAGAATTTTACCACACCTGCAAAGAAGAACTGGTGCCTATCCTGCAGAAATTATTCCACAACATTGAGAAGGATGGAAGCCTCCCCAACACATTTTATGAAGCGAACATAAACCTGATATCAAAACTAGAAAAGGGTGCAACAAAAAAAGAAAACTACAGACCAATATCCCTTATCAATATAGATGCAAAAATTCTCAACAAAATCCTAGCCAATACAATCCAGGTGCTTATCAAGAAAATAATTCATCACAACAAAGTGGGCTTCATCCCAGAGATACAAGGATGGTTCAACATACAAAAATCTATAAATGTAATCCACCATATAAACAGAGGCAAAAACAAAGACCACATGATCCTCTCAATAGATGCAGAAAAGGCATTTGACAAAATTCAACACCCGTTTAAAAGAATGCTCAAAAACATAGGTATACATGGAGCTTACCTAAAAATGATACAAGTCATATATGACAAACCCACAGCCAACATCATACCAAATGGGGAAAAAATGAAAGCATTCTCACTTAGAGGTGGAACAAGGCAAGTTTGCCCATTATCTCCCCTTCTATTCAACATAGCGCTGGAAGTCCTTGCTATAGCAATCAGACAAGAGAGTGGAATTAAGGGCATCTAAATGGGAGAAGAAGAGATCAAACTCTCACTCTTTGCAGATGATATGATATTATACCTAGAAAAGCCCAAAGATTCAACCAAGAGACTCCTTGAATTGATAAATGAATTTAGTAAAGTCTCAAGACAAAATCAATACACACAAATCAGAAGCATTTGTATATGCCAACAACAGTCAAAGTGAGAACCAAATCAAAGACTCAATTCCCTTCACAATAACAACAAAGAAAATAAAGTACCTAAGAATATATTTAACCAAGGAGGTAAAAGACCTCTACAGGGAGAATTATGAAACACTGAGGAAGGAAATAGCAGAGATGTAAACAAATGAAAATCTATACCATGCTTGTGAGTTGACATCCTCAGCATCATTAAAATGGCTATACTACCCAAACTGATCTACATATTAAATGCAATACCTATTAATATCCCATCATCATTCTTCACAGATACAGAAAAAAATAATTTTACGCTTCGTATGGAACCAAAGAAGACCCCTGCATATCAAAAGCAATTCTAGGCAACAAAAACAAAATGGGAGGTATTAATATGCCAGATATCAAACTATACTACAAAACTGCAGTAATTAAATCAGTTTGGTATTGGCACAAAAATAGGAATATTGAGCAGTGGAACAGATCTGAGAATCCTGATATAAAACCATCCTCATATAGTCATCTAATATTTGACAAAGCAGACAAAAGTATACATTGGGGAAAAGAATCCCTTTTCAACAAATAGTGCTGGGAAAACTGGATAGCCACTTGTAGAAGGCTGAAATAGGAACCACACCTTTCACCTCTCACAAAAATCAACTCACACAGGATAACAGACTTAAACCTAAGGTATGAAACTATTAGAATTCTGGAGGAAAATGTTAGAAACACTGTCCTGGGCATCGACCGAGGCAAATAATTTATGAAAAAGACCCCAAAGACAATCACAGCGGCAACAAAAATAAATAAATGGGACATAAACTACAAAGCTTCTGCATAGCCAAAGAAAGAGTCATGAAAGTAAACAGACAACCCCAGAATGGGAGGAAATTTTCACATCCTACACATCTGATAAGGGGCTGATAACTAGAATATACTTAGAACTCACAGAATACAGCAAGAAAAAATCAAACAACCCTATCAAAAAGTGGGCAAAGTACATGGACAGAAACTTTTCTAAGAAAGACAGAAGAATGGCCAACAAACATATGAAAAACTGCTCAACATATCTATCATCAGGGAAATGCAAATCAAAACCACAATGAGATATCACTTAACTCCAGTGAGAATGGCCTTTATCAAAAAGTCTCCAAACAATAAATGCTGGCATGGATGTGGAGAGAGAGGAACACTCCTACACTGCTGATGGGACTGCAAACTAGTTCAACCTCTGTGGAAAGCAATATGGAGATACCTTAAAGCTATACAAGTGGATCTACCATTTGATTCAGCAATCCCATTGCTGGGCATCTACCCAAAAGTTCCAATGACACTCTACAAAAAAGACACCTGCACTCAAATGTTTATAGCAGCACAATTCATAATTGTGAGGCTGTGAAAACAGCCCAAGTGCCAATCAATCCATGAGTGGATTAATAAAATGTGGTATATGTACACCATGGAGTACTATTCAGCTCTAGGAAACAACAGTGATATAGCATATCTTATATTTTCCTGGTTATAGCTGGAACCCATACTATTAAGTGAAGTATCCCAAGAATGGAAAAACAAGCACCACATATACTCACCAGCAAACTGGTATTAACTGAGCAGCACCTAAGTGGACACATAGGAACTACAGTAATAGGGTATTGGGCAGGTGGGAAGGGGGAGAGGGCGGGTGTATACATACATAATGAGTGAGATGTGCACCATCTGAGGGATGATCACACTGGAAACTCAGACTTGTGTGGGGAGGGGGAAATGGCATTTTTTGAAACCTTAAAATTTGTACCCCCATAATATGCCAAAAAAAAGACACCTGCACTCGAATGTTTATAGCAGCACAATTCATGATTGCAAAGCTGTGAAAACAACCCAAGTGCCCGTTAATCCATGAGTGGATTAATAAAATGTGGTATATGTATACCATGGAGTACTATTCAGCTCTAAGAAACAATGGTGATATAGCACATTTTGTATTTTTCTGGTTAGAGCTAGAACCCATACTACTAAGTGAAGTGTCCCAAGAATGGAAAAACAAGCACCACATATTCTCACCAGCAAACTGGTATTAACTGAGCAGCACCTAAGTGGACAAAGAGGAACTACAATAATTGGGTATTTTGCAGGTGGGATAGGGAGAGGGGCATGTATATACATACATAATGAGTGAGATGTGCACCTTCTGGGGGATGGTCACGCTGGAAACTCAGACTTGTGGGGGGAGGGGGGGAAAGGGCATTATTTTAAACCTTAAAATTTGTACTCCCATAATATGCTGAAACAAAAATAAAAAAATAAAAGGCCACATTCAATAGATATTGAAAAAAAATGTTGGCATGGATATGAAGAGATAGGAACACTCCTACATTGCTGGTGGGACTGCAAACTAGTTCATACTCTGTGTATAGCAATATGGAGATATATTGAAGCAATACAAGACGATCTACCACTTGATCCTGCAATCCCATTTGTCCCGACCCGCGGAACCTTCTGTTACTCGCGGGAGTCAAGGGGGACCTTGCCTGAAAGACATGGGCGAGAGAAAAGAAGGAGACCAAGCAAAGGGTTGTTAAGGTCTGCTTTACTTAGATCCTTTGTTGGTTTTATAAGCATACAGAAACAATGAAGTAGGGAGGGGCAGTGGGGGTTAGGGTTGATCAATTACAAACAGCCTCAGGCAGCAAGCCTGGGATATCTTGCAGTTTTTTCCTGGAATGGTCGTTAAGCACTTTTTGGCAACTCAGGGTATTTTCTGCTCAGGGTATTTCCGGGTTAAGAACTTCAAAGGCCTCGGTTCCCAACACCCATTACTGGGCATCTACCCAAAAGAACAAAAGTCACTCTATGAAAAAGACACCTGCACTTGAATTATAGTATATAGCAGCACAATTCACAATTGCATAGATGTGGAAACAACCGAGTGCCCATCAATACATGAGTGGATTAATAAAATGTAGTATATGTATATCATGGAGTACTATTCAGCTATAAGAAACAAGCACCTCTTATGTTTTCCTGGCTAGAGCTGGAACCCATTCTATTAAGTAAAATATCCCAAGAATGGAAAAGTAAGCACCACATGTACTCATCAGTAAATTGCTATTAACTGATCAACACCTAATTGGACATATAGGAATAACAACTATTGCGTGTCTGGCAGGTTGGGGGGAGGTAGGGAATAGGTGTATACATACGTAATGAGTGTGATGAGCACCAACTCGGGGATGGACATGCTTGAAGCTGTGACTCGAGGGTGGAGGGGGCAAGGGAAATATACGTAACCTTAACATCTATATCCCCACAAAATGCTGGGAAGAAATTAAATTAATAAATAATAATAAAATACAATAAACATTGTATACATTTACCAAAATATCATATGTACCTCTAAAAGCAAATATATATCTTAATTATTATTTTATAGACTGTATTATTTTATAGACTTAATTATTATTTTATAGACTGTATCTTTTTTGCAATTAGATGATTGTTACATTTTACAAAGTATTTATATTTATGAAGATAAATATGAGATATTTCTCATCTATCCTATTAAATATGATAAATTATATGTATGTATAATAAATTTCCTAAAAATTGACTTTTCTAACATTACTGAAATAATCTCTTATTTATATATTTTATTATATTATTCTTTACCATACTGGTGGGCTTTATTAACATTCTATTTTTATTTATATTATAAATATTAGTAAATAATGTTGATCTCTTATTTCCTATTTTTGTAATCTTTACCAGGCTTTGTTAACTTATTTCATTTCATTCATATTAATTCAGTGCTAATTTAATAGTGTCATTTTATACTGAGGAAGTTGAGGACACACTACTCCAAAATATAGTACTTTAGCATTTGAGAAAACAGCAAAAGCAGGCCAGATGTGGTGGCTCATGCCTGTCATCCTAGCACTCTGGGAAGCTGAGGCAGGAGGATTGCCTGAGCTCAAGAGTTTGGAGTTTGAGACCAATCTGAGCAAGAGTGAGACTAAAAAATAGAAATAAATTTGGCTGGGCAACTATATATATATATATATATATATATATATATATTAGCCAGGCATAGTGGTGCATGCCTATAGTCTCAGCTACTTGGGAGGCTGAGGCAGGAGGATCTCTTGAGCCCAGGAATTAGAGGCTGCTGTGAGCTAAGCTGACACCAAGCACTCTACAAGGCAACAGAGCAAGACTCTGCCTCAAAAAAAAAGAAAAAAAACAAAAAAGAAAGAAAGAAAGCAAAAGCAGGAAGGTACCTCTGACCTACTCCCACACTTCTCCCCTGGATCAGCCCCTAAAGGAATTCTCTGATCTTTATCTAAAGTAGATCATAAGACCCTCATTCCAGAGATGTCCTCTCTATTACTGGAGGAAGGGAATGAAGACACAGAGATTTCAAAACGATCTTGAACAAAACAAGCCTTGATAATTTCCCACAATTTATTATCATTAGGTTATACCCCTTTTTATCCAATTACATTTCTACACAACTGTCCATTCTTGATCAAATATAAGCATTAGAACATAGTATTCCCTGTTTACTTGGGTCTTTATTTCTTAATGTTCCTATGTCATATAAAACTTATATTAAATATTTGTTATTCTTTTCTCCTTTTAATCTGTTTTTTCCCAGCATATAACAGGGGTACACATGTTTAGGTTACATATATTGCCTTTGCCCACCCAGCTCAGAGCCTCAAGCATGTCCATCCCCCAGAACATGCTCAATGCACCCATTACATGTGTATATACCCATCTTCTCCTCCCCCGTCTCAGCATTCTTTTTAATCTGTTTTTTAACATAAAGGTCTCAGCCATAAACTTAGTGAAGGGTGAGGAAAATGTATTTCCTTCTCTCCCCTACAACTCTTTGAAATCAACAGGCAAAATTAATCTTTGATTTAATGTGTTCTCACAATATTTTGCCTCTGTAATTTTATTCTGTCTTTGAGTTGCTTATAGACCTTTTTCTCCACAAAATTCTAAGCTGTTTGTGGTCAGGGACAATTGCTTGTACTCACATTGTGCCTAGTCTAGTGCCCAGAACAAAAAATGCAGTGACTGAATAAATATTTATTGAATGAATCAATAGTAAGTTATTTGAGATGTTTAAAAAATTGATTTCAGGTCAGACGCGGTGGATCACGCCTGTAATCCTAGCACTGTGGGAGGCCGAGGAGGGTGGAATGCTCGAGGTCAGGAGTTCAAAACCAGCCTGAGCAAGAGTGAGACCCCCGTCTCTACTAAAAATAGAAAGAAATTAATTGACCAACTAAAAAATGTATATACAAAAAATTAGCCGGGCATGGTGGTGCATGCCTGTAGTCCCAGCTACTCGGGAGGCTGAGGCAGTATGATCACTTAAGCCCAGGAGATTGAGGTTGCTGTGAGCTAGGCTGATGGTATGACACTCACTCTAGCCTGGGCAACAAAGTGAGACTCTGTCTAAAAAAAAAAAAAATTGATTTCAAAACAACCTTGGTTCTCTATGACTAATGCTTGATTTCACTTCTTCTGTGTCATCTTCACGTTCACTTTTTCATAAAAATTCAAATCTGGAAAACTCACTCTCTTATGCTACTTGCCTACTTTAGGTAGCAGAATGCCTCTAGAAAAAAAAAATCACAAAGTAGAATAAGTTAATACCATTATAAGTTCATGATTTCCAACATCAAGTGAACTCATGACATTACAAGGCCATGCTCTGTGTTTCTCTATTCAATGTTTTTTTTATCATTCAACACTGACTATATAAAACCTTTTAACTCTCCTCAAATCACAGTTGCCTCCACCATCCTACTTACTTTGCATAGGGTACATGAATTCTTAAAAATTGGATGTATATTTGCTCTAATGATAGTTTCCTTGGGTGTTTAGAGCTTTATAATTTGATCAGATCCCATTTGTTTATTTTTGTTGCTGCGGTGATTGCTTGGGGGTCTTCTTCAAGAATTCTTTGCCTAGGCCAGTGCCTGAAAGGTTTTCCCAACATTTTCTTCTAGGATTCTTAAGGTTTCATACCTTGGGTTTAAATTTGTTATCCATCTTGAGTGGATTTTTGTGAGACGTGAGAGGTAGGGATCCAGATTGATTCTTCTGCATGTAGCTATACAGTTTTCCCAGCACAATTCATTGAAGAGATATTATTTTCCCCAATGTATATTTTTGTCTGCTTTATCAAAGATTAGGTTACCATATGAAGACGGTTTCATCTCTGGAATCTCAGTCCGATTCCACAGATTCATGCCTCCGTTCTTGTGCCATTAACAGGCAGATTTAATTATTATTGCTTTATAGTACAGCAAATAGATAATCTACAGAATAGGAGAAAATATTTGCTCTCTACCCTTCCAATAAAAGTCTGATAACAAGAATCTATCTAGAACTTAAAAGAATTAACAAGAAAAAATCAAACAACCCAATCAACAACTAGACAATGGAAATGAACAGAAACTTTTCTAAAGAAGACAGAATAATGGCCAACAAACATATAAAAAATGCTCACCATCTCTAATCATTAGAGAAATTCAAATCAAAACCACAATGAGATATCACCTAAGCCCAGTGAGATTGCACTCTATCAAGAATTCCCAAAACAACAAGTGCTGGGAAGGATGTAGAGAGACAGGAACACTCTTACACTGCTGGTGAGACTTCAAATTAGTGCAACCTTTGTGGAAAAGAATTTGGAAATGCTTCAAACAGCTAGAAATAGAAATACCATTCGACCCAGCAATAGCATTATTGGGATCTACTCAAAAGAGCATAAGACATTCTATTATAAAGACATCTGCACCTAAATGTTTATGGCAGCACAATTCACTATTGCAAGGTTGTGGAAAAAAACCCAAGTGTTCATCAATTCATGAGTGGATTATTAAAATTTGGTATATGTTTACAATGGAATATTACTCAATTCTAAGAAATGACAGTGAGCTAGCACCACTTATACTATCCTGGATTGAGCTTAAGTCCATTATCCAAAGTGAGGCGACACAAGATCAGGAAAATGGGCTCCACATGTACTCACCATCAAATTGGTACTGACTGATTAACACTATGGTACCCAAATGGTGGTGGTGTTCACCAGGGATTTGGGGGTTGGGAGGTAGATCCATATCTGAGGAATGTGGTGAGCATTGTGGAGGGGAAGGACATACCTTAACCCTTGCTAGGGAGAGGCAAAGATATAAAATGTAACCAAAATGTTAAAAAAAAAAACCAAAACAACATTTATCCGGTGTCAGGCAGGTGGGAGGGGGGAGGAGTGGATGGGTATATACATACATAATGAGTGTGATGTGAACGAGCTGGGCGATGTACATGCCTGAAGCTCTGACTCAAGGAGGGAGGGAAGGCAAGGGCAATATAGGTAACCTTAACCTTTGTACCCCCATAATATGCTGAAATAAACAAAAAATAAAGACAAAAAATAGGATACATTAAAGTGGTTTTAAATGATATCTTTGTAAATTTCTATACATAAGCAAGCAAATGGATTTTGTTTTGCTTTGGTTTTTTTTGTTGTTGTTGTTTGTTTATTTCGTTTTGATACAATTTCTGGCCAACTTTCTAAGCTCTCAATATTTCTAATAATTTAATAATGAATTACTTTAGATTCTAAATATAAACACTCACATTATCTGTTAATTATGAAAGGTTTTCTATTTTCCATAGTTGCCTTGCAGTTTTTGTTCTTTTCTTTACTCAATTCACCATAACCAATATGATAGTAAGTAAATGCATAACATAGATACTCTTCTCTTGTCTTTGATTATAAAGTAAGTTCTCACCTTTAAGAGTCATGTGTATTATAAATTTTGGTTAACTTGTCAGTTTAAAAAGATTCAAGTGGGGGCAGATGAGATCAAACTCTCTCTTTTTTCCAATGATATGATATACCTAGAAAACTCATGGATTCATTCAAGAGACTCCTAGATTTAATAAATAAATTTGGTAAAGTTTCAGGGTATAAAATCAATATACACAAATCAGAAGCATTCATATATGTCAAGAACTATCAAGCAGAAACTCAAATAAAAAACACAATACCCTTTACTATAGCCCCAAGGAAAATTAAATATCGAGGAGTATACCTAACGAAAGATACGAAAGATTTATACAAGGAGAACTATGAAACACTAAAAAAAGAAATTGCAGATGATTTGAACAGATGGAAAAATCTACCTTATTCATGGACTGCTAGAATCAATATCGTTAAAATGTCAATATTACCTAAAGTCATCCACAGAATTAACGCAATCCCCATCAAAATACCATCAGCATTCTTTACAGATCTAGAAAAAATAATTATTCACTTTGTATGGAACCAGAAAAAACCTCGTATAGCCAAAGCAGTCTTAAGTTAAAGGAAAAAACTGGAAGGCATCAGTCTTCCTGACTTTAAGCTGTACTATAAAGCAGTAATAGTTAAATCAGCCTGAAACTGGCACAAGAACAGAAGCATCGATATCTGTAATAGATCGGTGATATCATCTAAGCCCAGTGAGATTGGCCTCTATCAAGAATTCCCAAACCAACAAATGCTGAAAAGGATGTGGAGAGACAGGAACACTCTTACACTGCTGGTGGGACTGCAAATTAGTGCAACCTTTGTGGAAAAGAATTTGGAGATGCCTCAAACAGCTAGAAATAGAAATACCATTCAACCTAGCAATAGCATTATTGGGATCTACCCAAAAGAGCATAAGAGATTCTATTATAAAGACATCTCCATCAGTATATGGTAACCTAATTTTGATAAAGCAGACAAAAATGTACAATGGGGAAAAGAATCTCTCTTCAATAAATGGTGCTGGGAAAACTGGTTAGCTACATACAGACAATTGAATCAGGATCCCTACCTCTCACCTCTCACAAAAATGCACTCAAGATGGATAATAGACTTAAACCTAAGGCATGAAACCTTAAGAATCCTAGAAGAAGATGTTGGGAAAACCCTATCAGACATTGGTCTAGGCAAAGACTTTTTGAGGAAGACCCCCAAGGCAATCACTGCAGCATCAAAAATAAACAAATGGGATCTGATCAAATTAAAAAGTTTCTGCACAGCCAAGGAAACTATCATTAGAGTAAGTAGACAACACAGAGTGGAAGAAAATATTTGCTCTCTACACTTCTGATAAAGATCTAATAACAAGAATCTATCTAGAATTTAAAAGAATTAACAAGAAAAAATCAAACAACTCCATCAAGAAATGGGCAATGGAAATGAAAAGAAACTTCTCCAAAGAAGACAGAATAATGGCCTGAAAACATACAAAAAAATGCTCAACATCTCTAATCATCAGAGAAATGCAAATCAAAACCACAATAAGATACCACCTAACACCAGTGAGAATGGCTTGTATCAAGAAATCCCAAAACAACAAATGCTGGTGAGGATGTAGAGAGACAGGAACACTCTTACAATGCTGGTGGGACTGCACATTAGTGCAACCTTTGTGGAAAAGAATTTGGAAATGCTTCAAACAGCTAGAAATAGAAATACCATTCGATCCAGCAATAGAATTGTTGGGCATCTATCCAAAAGAGCATAAGACATTCTATTATAATGACATCTGCACCTGAATGTTTATGGCAGCACAATTCATTATTGCAAAATCATGGAAACAACTCAAGTGCTCGTCAATTCATGAGTGGATAATTAAAATTGGGTATATGCTCACAATGGAATATTACTCAATTCTTAGAAAGACAGTGAGCTAACACTGTGTATGCTATCCTGGATAAAGCTTAAGCCCGTTATCCAAAGTGAGGTGACACAAGATCAAGAAAATGGGCTCCACATGTACTCACCATCAATTTGGTACTGACTGATTAAAACTATGGTACTCAAATGGTGGTAGTGTTCACCAGGGATTTAGGGGATGATGTGGGGGGGACCCACATCTTAGGGTTGTGGCAAGCATTGTGGGGCAGGAGAAAATACCTCTAACCCTTCTTAGGGAGAGGCAAAGATATACAATGTAACCAAAATGTCAAAAAAAAAAAACAAAAAAACATTTATCGGGTGGTGGGCGGGTGGGAGGGGGGAGCAGGTGAAGGATGTATACTTACCTAATGGGTCCGATGTGCACCACCTGGGTGTTGGACACGCTCAATGCTCTGTCACAGCAGGGGAGGGGGGAGTGTGGCAGGGCAATATATGTAACCCTAACAATATTTGTACCTCCATAATATGATAAAATAAAAGGAAAAAATATTTATAAACCTTTATAGACTCACTGTGGACCTAAAGTTGAGGGAGATGCAGAGATTTAAGTGTGTGTGTGTGTGTGTGTATAGTATTTTAAAGTTCATATTAAGTAAATTTTACCTCAAAAATTAACAGACTACATTGTAAATCAAAAAAATAAAAGAATAAAAATAAAAAGGTTCCTTTATATTTGTATTTTGCTAGAAGTTTGTTATATAGATCGATATTACATTTAATCAATATATTTTTCTGAAAACATAGGTGATCCTATTAATTTTCTTCTTTAGTCTGTCAATGAACGAATTATATTTATATATTTTTATAAAGCTAAACTACCTTTGAATTCTTAATGAAGACTTGACCATGATGTATTTATTCATACATGCAAATATATATGTATGTATATCTGAAATTAAATAATTTTAACTTAAAACTGTTGGAACTTTAAATTATTCCGAGCCTTCAGAGGAATGTGGCTATATAACTTGAGTCAGACAGCATGCAATTGCAACTTCTGCTTTTTTCTGTTAATGATTAGGAGTAACTGGATGGTGGTAGAGACAAGACAAGCCTCAAAACATCATTCCTCCTCACAGAATGTTAAAGGAATCTTCCTTGGAACCTAACAAGCTGTATTAATCAAACCACTCTAATGTACATACTGGCCTTGTACAGAAAATGTTGTAACCCTGCTGAAACTGTTTCTACCTATATGACTGAAACCTTAGCTAGCACACTTCGGAGCACTTACCCTCAGCCCTTTGGAGTCTGTGTTTTCTAGCTGGCTATTCTCAATATTTGCACTAGAATAAACTCTACAGTTAATCATATATCCCGAATGCCATTAACTAAGGCTGACATATCTATGTGTGCTTGTGTCCAGTTAATTAGTTTTGTTGCATTATTTTTTTAGAATTATTGCATCTATGTTCATGAACTAAAGTGTAAAGAAATTTTCTTTCCCTTGTGCCATCAATCTCATCTCAAGTTCATACTGACCTTATAGAAAAAAATAAGAGACTACTCCCTCATTTTACATTCTATAAGATTTTTTTTTATAAATTTGTAATAATCTGTTCTTAGCAACTTTGGGAGAAATTTACTGTAAAATCACATTTGCATAGCGTTGTAATATAATTATAGAAATATTTTAACTATTTTTAATTAATAGTTTTTAATGGACCATTTCATATTTTATTTTGTTATTATTTTACACACATTTTATAAGTATATTTTACATTAATTTTTATGTATGTATATATTATATTTTTCTCCAGGAGGTTTTTGATTTTTCAAATTGTCCAAATCATTTTCATAGAATTATTTGTAATATTATTTTAGTAACTTTATTCACTACAGTACCTCTGCTTATATCCTGTTTTTAATTTTAAAATTATTTATTCATGATTTCTCTCTGATTTTCTTTGATCAAACTTGACAGAGCCATGGCTTCTTTATGGGTCTTTTTTTGAATCTAAAACTTTTTTGCTTTATTGATCACTTTTCCTGTATTTTTTGTTTATTAATATCTGTCATTTGTTAGGCCTTTTCTTCTAATTTCCTTAAGTTTACTGTATTTTTATTTCTCTAAATGCTTATGTTTAATTGTTATGTCATTGATTTTCAGGTTTTAATATTTTGTAATACAAGAGTTTACAGTTATTAATGTTGAAGTACCACATACACTAAATCACACATATTTGGAAGATATTATTATTTTATAATTATTTTTAAATTTTTATTATGATTTTCTTTTTGGAATCATATGTTATATGGCCTGTTGGCTATCTGAATTTTTTTGAGACATGCCTATTTTAGGATGTTTGTCTATTTGTTAAGTTTATTTTTATTTTTGGTTTTGACTTGTATGAGTTCCTTGTATGGTTTGGATATTTACTGCTTATCGTGTCAGGTTTCAGTCTGAAATGTTGGTTCTTAGGGCACTCATGGCCAAAGAATGACCAGACACACAAAAGTAAGGCAAGAAAAAAATTAGGTTTATTGAGGAGAGAAAAATAAGATTATAGGGCAAAAACAAGATATAGGTTTACAGAGCATCATACATATGCCACAGATGATGACCGGACCCCTTGTCCCAGCAAAGGGAGAGCAAAAGGAAGGGGCAGAAAAAGGCCTGGTTATGGTCTATCTTGTTTTATAGTGCCTGGATGGGGACCTCCCTCTTGGTTCAGAGGTCACCATGCAACCATTTTGATTGGACAGTTGAGAGTTGTATAATCTGAGGCTTACTGTGCTTGCAGATCTCTCATGAGCCTCACTGAAACCCCATGAGAGGTAGTAAATTGCAGCAGCACCCACTTTTGTCCCCAAGAGACCCAGAATCTCTTGCTATCTACCTAATAATTGGATATATGATTTGAAAATATTCTTTTTTTTCATTCTGTATATTGCTTTTGCATTTTGTTGATGGTTTCCATTGCTGTGCATAAGCTTTTTAGTTCGATATAATCCCACTTATTTATTTTTGCTTTTGTTGTTTGTGCTTTTGGTATAATATCCAAAAAAAAATTGTTGCCAAGAAAATAAAATATTGAAAAGGTTTTTTTCCTATTTTTTATTCTAGTAGTTTTACACTTTCAAGTTTTATGTTGAAGTTTTTAATGTATTTAAAGTTTATTTTGGTCTATTATGTGAGATAGAGGTCCAATTTCATTTTTCTTTTTCATTCTGATATCCAGTTTTCCAGTACTTTTTGCCAAAAAACATTATCCTTTACCCACTGTATGTTCTTAGAACCTTGATGGGAAATCAGTTGACTGTAAATGTGTAGATCTATTTCAGGGGTCTCTATTCTGTTTTATTGGTCTATGTGTCTGGTTTTTTGCCATTACCATACTGTTTTATTTACTATAGCCATATAGTTGAAGTCAGAAAATGTGACACCTCCAATTAATTCATGCTCAAGATTATCTTGACTATTCAGAGATTTTCATTGTTATATAAAAATTTTAGGATTTTTCAAAATCTTTCTACAAAAAACGCTACCGGGATTCTGATAGGGATTGCATTGATATATCACCTTTGGTTGTATGATATTTTGGCAGTATTAATTCTTCTAATGCATGGACATGTCATGTCTTTTCATTTATTTGTGTCTTTTAAAATTTCTGTCAGCCATGTGTTATAATTCTAAGTGTATAGGGCTTTTATCTTTTTGGTCTTTTACCTTAATTCCTAAGTATTAAATGTTGTTTTTGTTAATGTAAATACGATAAATTTCTTAATTTCCCTTTCAGATAGTTTATTGTCAGTATACAGAATTGCAACTGATTTTGTATGTTAATTGTGTATCTCATAATATTACTGAATTTATTTATTAGTTCTAACGGTCTGGGTGGAGTCTTTGGGGTTTTTTATATATATGATCATGTCATCTGTAAACAGACATAATTTTATTTTTTGCCTTCTGATTTGGTTTATTTTGTTGAAGTATGTTCTTGCTGTACCTATTGTGTTGACTTTTATTATTACTATTATGAAAGATGTTCTGTTCCATTGGTCTATGTCTCTGTTCTTGTGACAGTACCATGCTGTTTTGGTTACTACATCCTGGTAGTATAGATTGAAGTCTGGTAATGTGATGCTTCCAGATGTGTTCTTTTTGCTTAAGATTGCTTTGGCTATACAGAAGATATAAAACCATCTTTATATTGCCATCTGATCTTTGACAAATCAGACAAAAGCATACACTGAGAAAAAGAATCCCTATTCAATAAATGGTACTGGGAAAATTGGATAGCTATATGTAGAAGACTGAAACAGGATCAGCACCTCTCAACTCTCACAAAAATCAACTCATGAGGGATAACAGACTTATATCTAAGGCATGAAACCATAAGAACTCTAGAAAAAAATGTTGGAAAAGTCTTATAGATATCAGCCTAGGGAAAGAATTTATAAAGAAGACCCCAAAGGCAATCACAGCAACAACAAATATGAATAAATGAGTCCTGATCAAATTAGAAAGCTTCTGTACAGCCAAGGAAACAATCATTAGAGCAAATAGACAACCTTCAAAGTGGGAGAAAATTTTTGCATGCTATGCATCTGATAAAGCACTGATAACTAGAATCTATAAAGAATTCAGGTAATTCAACAAGAAAAAAATCAAAAGATTCCATTAAACAGGTGGCAAAAGACAGGAACAGAAACTTTCCCAAAGAAGACAGACTAATGACCAAGACACATATGAAAAATCTTCAACATCTCTAATCATTAGGGAAATGTAGATCAAAACCACGATGAGATATCACTTAACTCTAGTAAGAGTGGCCTTTATCTAAAAGTTCCAAAACAACAAATGTTGTTGCTGAGAGATAGGAACGCTCATATACTGCTGGTGGGACTGCAAACTAGTACAACCTCGATGGAAAGTACTATGAAGATACCTCAAAGAACTAAAAGTAAAACTATTAATACCATTTGATCCAGCAATCCCACTACTGGGTATCTCTACCCAAGAGAAGGAAAAAAAGATATTCTATATAAAATTCATCTTCACTCAAATATTTACAGAAGCAAAATTCACAATCGCAAAGATGTGGAAACAACCTAAGTGTCCATCAATACATGAATAGATTAATAAAATAATACCATGGAGTATTAATCAGCTGTAAAATATATGGTGAACTATTACCTTTTGTACTATCCTGGATGAAGCTGGAGTCTATTCTTCTAAGTGAAGTATCACAAGAATGGAAAAACAAATACCACATGTATTCACCATTAAATTGGTACTAATCTATCAATACTTGTGTGCACATATAGTTGTAACATTCATCAGGTGTCTGGCAGGTGGGAGGGGGAAGGAGGGGATGGATATATATACACCTAGTGGGTGCAGTGTACACTGTCGGGGGCATGAACACACTTGGAGATCTGACTTGGGTGGGGCAAGGGCAATGGTTGTACCCCTGTGATATGTCAAAATAAAAAAATATTAGAAAAAAGAAAAAAAAATACTATGTGCACATATGGAAGTAACTTTCATCAGGGATTGGGCAGGTGGGAGGGAGATAGAGGAGATGGGAAGATTCACAACTAATGGTGGTAGTGCGCACTGTCTGGGGGGAAAACTTGTAGCTTTCACTAGGGTAGTACAAAGGCAATTTATGTGACAAAAGTGTTTGTGCCCCTGTAATATTCTGAAATAAAACAAATAATGAAAAATACATAAAATATAAAAAAGATGTTGAGTTTTGTATCTATTGAGTGATCAGGTGTCTTTTGTCTTTCATTTTGTTTATGTCATATATGACATTGATTTATTTTTATATGTTAAACCATCTTTATATCTAAGGAATAAATCCCTCTTGATTACACTGGTTGATCTTTTTTATGTACAGTTGAATTTTGTTTGCAAATATTTTATTTAAGATAAACATATCTATGTCCATCAGGGATATTGCTCTGTAGTTTTCTTGTTTGTCTTTGTCTAGTTTTGGAATCTGAATGTGTGTGTGGGGGGGAGCAATGTGGGCAGGCTGTAAGGAGATCAGCTACTTCTCCCCATAAGAAACCGGTCTCTTAGGTAGTTGTCACCATAGAGGATAAGAAATTGATAGGAAATAGAGAAAATAAAAGTACACAGAGACGAAAGTAAAGTTTTATAGGTTTATATAAAGAAAGCAGGGGTACTCAGTGGTCTACACTACCCTCTGTCATTAGTACAGCCTTGAGGTTAGATTCACATAGGTTTTTATAATCACAGATATCAATTTCCAGTTGCCATGGTAACAGAATCACATAGTGACAAGTAGTGTGTTAGGGTCAAAAGTACTTGCAAATGGCTTCTAACAAACTCTAATCTATCTAGGTTTACAAACAGTTACAGAGTCTTTCAAGGACTAATTTCTAAGCTCTATGAGATAGCTATCAGTTAACAGAGGAGTAACAAAGAGGTATAGTGGCTCTATATTTTTTTGATCTAGTTATTGTGGACTTAAGCAGACAGTCAGGAGAGAGCAGGAAGCCCATCTCTACATTCTAAATTGCTCATAACCACAGGGGTGCCTCTCTTGCCTAGGGCACTCATTGTCTCTGGATCCCATCCTGTGAACCAGATATTTACCTGTCTTGTCTTTAAGAACAGCAGACCTGAGATATTGAGAAACCTCCTGGAATGCATCTGCACCAGAGCTTTGAGAGCCCTCCCAAGGCGAGGCAGCCCTTGATATGCAAACTAATGAGTTCATATATTTCTGCAGGGCAAAACCCTGCAAACGCCTGTTTCTGTCTTTAATATAGCAATATTGCGTGATACAATAAAATAATTATCTTATGAGCCACATCTCATTAATCCCTCAATCATATTTCTCAACATGGGTGATGCTGTCCTCATAAAGTAAGTTTGAGAGTATTCCCTACTCTATTTTGAGGAGAGAGTTTAAAAGGGTGGGTATTAATTTTTCTTTGAATTTTTTATAGAATTCATTTATGAAGCCATTTGATCTTAGGCTTTTCTTTGTTGGAAGATTTTTGATTACTGATTCAATCTCTTTGTTATTAATCTGTGCAGGCTTTTTATTTCTTCTTGATTAAGTCTTGATAGCTTGTATATTTGTAGGACATCCAATAGATAACCTAATATATGTATATATAAAAATATGTATGCATTTATATCTATATATGTCTATATACATTTCTCTACATATATGGTATGTATATATCTATATATGCTTATATATTCTATATATAGCTTTGTATACATATACATATACTTTCTCTATAGGTATAGATATAGATATAAATATAGAAAGGTATGGGTAGATACATCTATAAAGAGATCTAGGCCGGGCGCGGTGGCTCAAGCCTGTAATCCTAGCACTCTGGGAGGCTGAGGCGGGTGGATTGCTCGAGGTCAGGAGTTAGAAACCAGCCTGAGCAAGAGCAAGACCCCATCTCTACTATAAATAGAAAGAAATTAATTGGCCAACTAATATATATATATATATATACATATATATATATATATATACATATGTATATATATATATAAAATTAGCCGGGCAAGGTGGTGCATGCCTGTAGTCCCAGCTACTCGGGAGGCTGAGGCAGAAGGATTGCTTGAGCCCAGGAGTTTGAGGTTGCTGTGAGCTAGGCTGACACCATGGCACTCACTCTAGCCTGGGCAACAAAGAGAGACTCTGTCTCAAAAAAAAAAAAAAAAAAAAAAAAAAGAGATCTACTTATCTATCTAGAGCATATGTGTATGTATGCATATGTGTATATATGCATATAATGTTTACACATACATACACACACATATATATCTTAAATAGGTCACATTTGTTAATATGTTGTTCAGATCTTCTGTATTACTAATATAATTTTGCTTCATTCTTCTCTCAAATATTAGGTTACGTTAAAGTTTCCCATTCTCATAGTGGATTTTTTCTCTTTATCCTTTTAGTAGATTGTTTTTTTATTTTGAAACTATTTTTATTGTGCATATACATTTATAATTGTAATATATTCCTGGTGAATTGACCCATTTAAAATTATATAACATTTTTCTTTCTATCTAGTGAAACTCTTTGCGTTAAATATATTTGTCTGATATTATGGGTCCATTGGTTTTCTTTTGGTTAGTTTTGCATGGTAAATATTTTTCCATTATTTTACTTTTGAAATTTCTATGTCCATATATCTATGGCATATCTCTTTTGTGAAGGAGCCATAAAATAGGCCACATATATCCACCATGACAGTCAAGATACAGAAAAAATCTATCATATCACCACAGGATACCTCATGTTGCCCTT
The DNA here is from genome assembly GCF_040939455.1 of Microcebus murinus. Taxonomy (NCBI): domain Eukaryota; kingdom Metazoa; phylum Chordata; class Mammalia; order Primates; family Cheirogaleidae; genus Microcebus; species Microcebus murinus. The sequence continues at coordinate 20,393,631 of NC_134136.1, forward strand.
TTATAATGGTACACACCTTTATTTATGCACTTCTCCCATTCCTGACATTAATGCCTGGCAGCCACTAACGTAATCTCCATTTCTATAATTTTGTCTTTTTAAGAATGCTAAATAAATGGAATTGTACAATGTGTGATTTAGGAATATTGACCTTTTTTACTGAATATAATTCTTTGGAGAGTGATCCCATTTGTTGCAGGTTTCATTAGTCTGTTCCTTTTTATTGCTGAATAGTATTCTATGGAAGAGATGTACTACACTTTGTTTAACCAGACAAAAAGAAGGAAATTGGGATTGTTTCAAGTTTTTGGCTATTATGGATAATGTTGCTATCACTTGTCACATACAATATTTTCTATGAAACAAAATTTTCATTTCTGTAGGGAAAATGTCCAAGATTCAAATTGCTATGGTAAATGGTAAGTACATATTCACTTGCAAAAACTTCAAATAAATCTTACGTTTCACATTTTCATCTGTGATATATGAGTGATGTAGTTTCTCCACATTCTTGTCAGAATTTGTTGCTGCCATTATTTTTTGTGGCCATTTTGATGTGTGTATAGTTATCTCATTGTAATTTTAATTTATGTTTCTTAATAGCTAATGATTTTAAATACCCTTTGATGTGCTTATTTTGCATTTGGAAGTCTTCTTTGATAAAATATTTGTCTAGGTCTTTTGCCTATTTTTCACTGGATTTTTGAAAACCATTCAGTTTGTGCGTTCTTCATATATTATAGGTTCTAGTCTATTGTTAGATATGTGTTTTTCAAATATTACTCTAAGTCTGCAGCTTGTCTTTTTATCCTTTTAGCAGGATCGTTGGCAGAAAAAAAGGTTTAATTTTGATTAGGTCCAATTCATTAATTATTTCTCTTATGGTTCATGCCATTGGTGTTGTACCTAAAAAGTCATCTCCAATCCCAAGGTTATATACATTTTATCCTATATTACCTTCTAGAAATTTGATAATTTTATATTTTACATTTAGGTCTAAGATATTTTCTTAGTAAAATTTTGTGAAGTGTATAAGATCTGGTCTAGATTCATTTTTTTTTTTTTTTGCATGTGGGTGTCCAGTTTTTCCATCACTATTTGTTTGAAAAACTGGGTAACAAATTTTTAACTACAAATTCAATTTAATGGTTATAGGGCTATTTGTATTATCTCTTTATACTTTATTCTGCTTAATTCCATTTTATTTTGTTCTTCTTTTCCACTTTTTTTGAGGAAAGAAACGTAGATTCTTGATTTGTGCCCTTTTCCCCTTTCTACTGTAAGCATTTAGTGCTAAAAATTTCCTTCTCAGCACTGCTTTAGGTGGATCCCAACTTTGATATGCCGTATTTTTCTTTACAACCAGTTCTATGTACCATTAAATTTCCTTTAAGACTAACTCTTTGACCTATGGTTAATATAGAAGCATAATCGTTAATTTCCAAGAGTTTAGATATATTTTTCTTATCATTTTATTGATTTCAGATTGTGTCCAGAGAATTTACTGTTTAATTTTAGTGGTTTAATTTCACAATTCTTTTATTTATTTTTATTTATTTATTTTTTTCTTTTATTTTGGCATATTATAGGGGTACAGATTTTAAGGTTTCAATAAATGCCCATTCCCCCCTCCCCCCACAAGTCTGAGTCTCCAGCATGACCATCCCCCAGATGGTGCACATCTCACTCATTATATATGTATATACCCGCCCCCCTCCCACCTGCCCAATACCATATTACTGTAGTACGTATGTGTTCACTTAGGTGCTGAACAGTTAATACAATTTGCTGGTGAGTATATGTGGTGCTTGTTTTTCCATTCTTGGGAAACTTCACTTAATAGTATGGGTTCCAGCTCTAACCAGAAAAATATAAGATATGCTATATCACCGTTGTTTCTTAGAGCTGAATAGTACTCCATGGTATACATATACCACATTTTATTAATCCATTCTTGGATTGATGGACACTCGGGCTGTTTCCACAATCTTGAAATTATGAATTGTGGTGCTATAAACATTCGAGTGCAGGTGTCTTTTTGGTAGAGTGTCATTGGATCTTTTGGGTAGATGCCCAGCAATGGGATTGCTGGATCAAATGGTAGATTCACTTGTATTGCTTTAAGGTATCTCCATATTGCTTTCCACAGAGGTTGAACTAGTTTGCAGTCCCACCAGCAGTGTAGGAGTGTTCCTCTCTCTCCGCATCCACGCCAGCATTTATTGTTTGGAGATTTTTTGACAAAGGCCATTCTCACTGGAGTTAAGTGATATCTCATTGTGTTTTTGATTTGCATTTTCCTGATGATTAGAGATGTTGAGCATTTTTTAATATGTTTCTTGGCCATTCCAATGTCTTCTTTAGAAAAGTTTCTGTTCAAGTCCTTGGCCTACTTTTTAATAGGGTTATTTGATTTTTTCTTCCTGATTTTCATGAGTTCTAAGTATATTCTAGTTATCAGTCCCTTATCGGATGCATAGGATGCAAAAATTTTCTCCCATTCTGTAGGTTGTCTGTTGACTTTCATGACTATTTCTTTGGCTGTGCAGAAGCTTTTTAGTTTGATCATGTCCCATTTATTTATTTTTGTTGCTGCTGTGATTGCCTTAGGGGACTTCTTCATAAACTATTTGCCTAGGCCGATGTCTAGGAGAGTGTTTCCAACTTTTTCCTCTAGAATTCTAATAGTTTCATTCCTTTGGTTTAAGTCTGTTATCCAGCATGACTTTATTTTTGTGAGCGGTAAAAGGTGTGGGTCCTGTTTTAGACTTCTACAGGTGGCTATCCAGTTTTCCCAGCACTATTTATTGAAAAGGGATTCTTTTCCCCACTGTATGTTTTTGTCTGCTTAGTCAAAGATTAGATGGCTATATGAGGATGGCTTTATATCAGGATTCTCACATCTGTTCCACTGGTAAATATTCCTGTTTTGATGCCAATACGATATTGATTTTATTACTACAGCTTTGTAGTATAGTTTGATATCTGGCATATTAATGCCTCCTATTTGGTTTTTGTTGCTTAGAATTGCTTTTGATATTCGGGGTCTTCTTTGGTTCCATACAAAGCGTAAAATTATTTTTTCTATATATGTGAAGAATGCTGACTTAAATAGGTATTGCATTGAATCTGTAGATCAGTTTGGGTAGTATAGACATTTTGGTGATGTTGAGTCTGCTGATCCATGAGCATGGTATGGATTTCCATCTGTTTACATCCTCTGCTATTTCCTTCCTCAGTGTTTCATAGTTCTCCCTGTAGAGGTCTTTTATATCCTTGGTTAAGTATATTCCTAGGTACTTTAATTTCTTTGTTGCTATTGTGAAGGGAACTGAGTCTTTGATTTGGTTCTCAAATAGATTGTTGTTGGCGTATATGAATGTCTATGATTTCTGTGTATTGATTTTGTATCCTGAGACTTGACTAAATTCACTGATCAGTTCCAGGAGATTCTTGGTTGAATATTTCGGGTTTTCTAGATATAATATCATCTCATCAGCAAACAGTGAAAGTTTGATCTCTTTGGCCCCTATTTGGATACCTTTAATTCCATTTTGATGTCTGATTGCTGTAGCCAGGACTTCCTGCACTATGTTGAACAGAAGAGGAGATAGTGGGCAGCCTTGTCTGGTTCCAGTTCTAAGTGGGAATGCTTTCAATTTTTCCCCTTTCAGTATGATGTTGGCTATGGGTCTGTCATATATGGCTTGTATCATTTTTAGGTATGTCCCTTCTATGCCTATTTTCTTAAGTGTTCGTATCATGAAAGGGTGTTGAATTTTGTCAAAAGCTTTTTCTGCATCTATTGAAAGAATCATGTGGTCTTTGTTTTTGCTTCTGTTTATGTGGTGAATTGCATTTATAGATTTATGTACATTGAACCATCCCTGCATCCCTGGAATGAAGCCCACTTGGTCATGATGGATTATTTTTTTGATAAGCATCTGGATTCGGTTAGCTAAGATTTTGTTGAAAATTTTTGCATCTATATTCATTAGGGATATTGGTCTGTAGTTTTCTTTTTTTGTTGCATCCTTTCCTGGTTTTGGTATCAGAGTAATATTCGCTTCATAAAAGATGTCGGGGAGGTTTCTGTTCTTCTCGATGTTGTGGAATAGTTTCTGCAAGATAGGTACTAGTTCTTCTTTGTAAGTGTGGTAAAATTCGGGTGTGAAGCCATCTGGACCGGGACTTTTCTTTTTAGGGAGATTTTTAATTTCTGTTTCTATTTCAGCTCTTGAGATTGGTCTGTTCAAGGAATCTATTTCTTCGTGGGTGAGCCTAGGGAGACTGTGTGTTTCTAGAAATTTGTCCATTTCCTCCACATTTTCCAGTTTATGTGCATAAAGATTTTTGCAGTATTCATAAATTATATCTTGTATCTCTTTGGGATCAGTTGTGATATCTCCTTTTTTGTTCCTGATGGAGCTTATTAGAGATTTTTCTTTTCTGCTTTTCGTTAGCTTAGTCAATGGCGTGTTAATTTTGTTTATTTTTTCCAAAAACCAACTTTTTGTTTCATTAATCGCCTGAATAGCTTCCCTGTTTTCAATTTTGTTTAGTTCCGATTTAATTTTGTTGATTTCACTTCTTCTACTGGGTTTCGGGTTGTTCTGTTCTTCTTTTTCCAGCTCTTTGAGTTGTTTTGTTATATAGTTTATTTGTGATCTTTTTGACTTTTGGTTATAGGCATTTATGGAGATAAACTTTCCTCTCAGAACTGCTTTAGCTGTGTCCCAGAGGATTTGATAACTTGTCTCTTCATTGTCATTTTCTTCACAGAATTTTTTTATTTCCATCTTGATTTCTTCGTTTATGAAGTAATCATTCAGTAGGAGGTTGTTTAATTTCCACTTTTTTGTGTAGACATATGAGTTTCTGTTAGGGTTGATTTCTACTTTAATTCCACTGTGATCCAAGAAGGGCCATGATATGGTTTCTATTTTTTTTTAATTTCTTGAGATTTACTTTGTGTCCTAGGATATGGTCAATCTTAGAGAATATCCCGTGAGCTGATGAGAAGAACGTATATTCAGTGGATTTTGGGTAGAATGTCTTGTAAATGGCAGTCAGACCCAATTGTTCTAGAGTTTTGTTTAAGTCCATTATTTCTTTATTAATTTTCTGTTTGTAGGATCTGTCCTGTACAGTCAGTGGGGTGTTGAAATCTCCGGTGATTATGGAATTGCTGTTAAACCATTTGCTTAGATCCTGTAAGGTTTACTTTATGAAACTGGGTGCACCTAAGTTGGGTGCATATATATTTAAAATTGTTATATCTTCTTGTTGAAGTGTGCCCTTCACCATTATATAATGACCCTCTTTGTCTTTCACTACTTTTATTGGTTTAAAAACTAAATCGTCTGAAATTAGAACTGCCACACCAACCTTCTTTTGGCTTCCACTTGCCTGGAATACTGATCTCCACCCTTTTACTTTTAGTCTAATTGCATCCTTGCAGGTTAGATGTGTTTCCTGAAGACAGCATATACTTGGCCTGTCTTTTCTTATCCATTCAGCCAGCCTATGTCTCTTGAGTGGAGAGTTTAAACCATTCACATTTATTGACAAAACTGATAGGTAAGGTAGATTATTGTTCATTCTGTTGGGTTGGATGTTGTTGCTTTGATTTCTCTCTTGAGCCATTGTATTATCTGGCCATTAGTCTTTGGGTTTTGGTTGCTTTTATATTCATGAGATTTTATTATGTTGTTCCGTGTGTAACACTGTTTTGTGTACTCCTTGTAGGGCTGGTCTTGTCTTGGTGAATTCTCTGAGCCTTTGCTTGTCTGAGAATGTTTTTATTTCTCCTTCATATGCGAAGCTTAGTTTTGCAGGGAATAATATTCTAGGGTGGGCATTGTTTTGTTTCAAAAGAGTGAGAATGGGGTCCCAGTCTCTCCTTGCTTGTAAAGTCTCATTAGAGAAGTCTGGTGTTATTCGAATTGGCTTTCCCTTGTATATCACTTGCTTCTTTCGTCTTACAGCTCTTAGAAGGGCCTCTTTAGTTGATATTTTGGTCAGTCTGATTACTTCATGTCGTGACGTTTTCCTGTTTGCATTGAATCTCCCAGAGGTCCTCTGAGCTTCTTGAACTTGTATATCAAAATTTTGAGCAAGGCCTGGGAAATTTTCCTGTATTATATCTTCAAATAGCTTGTCCAACCCTTGAGTGTTTTCTTCTTCCCCTTCTGTTAACCCTATTACCCTCACGTTAGGTGTCTTCACATAATCCCACATCTCTTTTAGGCTTTGCTCTTTTGTTTCTGTTCTCTATCTCTGTGATGGTTTTATTTAGTTGGAGGGTGTTATCTTCAATCTCTGAGATTCTTTCTTTTGTTTGGTCTACCCTGTTCTTGAGACTTTCCACTGTATTTTGTGGTTTCCTGAATTGATTCTTCATTTCCAGGATTTCAGTTAAACTTTTCTTCATTGTGTCTATTTCTTTTGTCAACTTTTGTTCTAGATCCTGGAGGCTGTTTGTGGTTTCTTTGTGTTGGTTATTGAGTTTTTCTTGCTGGTTGGTAAGTGTTCATATGATCCACATATGAAATTCCTCTTCTGTCATTTTGGTTGCCTGATTTTCATTGGTGTCCGTTTCTAGGGTGCCGGTGCTCCTCTTTGGGGGTGTGTTTTTCGTTTGGTTCTTCATATTTCCTGAGTTCCTTCGCTGATTTCTTCCCATGTCGATCAGTTGTTGTTTTTTTTCCTTTAGGTTTTTGCTTGGGTATTCACATTCCTGGCTTAGTTTCTGAGCTGGTAGGTGGTGTCTGTTGGTGAGATTTGACCACTTCCTGTATAATGAATCGGTAGGTGCCATGAAAAGGCTGTGCAGGATGCCCTCCCTGTCAGTTGGTGGCACTTGCTTGGAGGAACAGGCTACACTGTTGTTTTTGTGTCCTGATATCAGCTCTTGGTCCTGTAGGGAGGCACTCTAGTGCCTCAGGTGGTCGGTGGGTCCCTGGGACTTCCAGTTGTGTCCTTTTCTCCCCCTCAGTGAGGACTGGTCTAGGAGAGAGTCTGGGGGGATCTGGGTTGGGTAAGCCTGCTCTCAGGCATCACCAATGCCGTTAGCATGGATCAAAGTTCTGTTCTCTCCTTCCAGGAAAAGCTGTCAAGGAGGGCCTGGAATGGCCCCACTCAGACAGAAAGTCTGCGTGTGGGGGTGGGGCTGTCTGAGACCCGCACTCTGGAGCGGGCCTCGCTTCTTTCCACCCTCCCCAACTCCGCAGCTACTCCTGGGCCTCTGCCAGCAGGCCAGACCACACGCCACCAGGCCTCCCAGGACTGTGATGCAGGCGGAGAGGTTCTCTGTTCAGGGACGAAACCTGGCCTGGGCGTAGGGCCTCCTTTTGGGAGGAGGGTTGCCCTCTAGGATGCTAATCTTCCCCTGAAGGCACACACACCTCAGTAGGCTGTTCACGTATATCCCTTCTGTGCCTCGGGCAATGCGAGACCTGGGTGCACGGGATCTGGTCTGCAGGTATGACCTCTGGATCCCAGAGTTCAAACTGTATCCCTACCGGGCAGAGTAGTGCCAGTCCTAATTCACTCACAAGGGGCCCAAGCTGGATCTATGTCTCTCAGCCTCAGGGTCTGCCCCATTCTCCTGGGATCACCATGCCAGCAGCACCTGGGAGGGCTGGCAGGTAGGGAGCTCACAGTCTGAGTTCCCTTTAGTCAGCTGTAGAGTCCCAAAGGGGAAGGTCCTATTCCCTGGAGGTGACTCTGGCTGGTGGCTATATTGTCTATTTGGGCAGCCGTGGGTAGGGTCTGCGGAGGGGAGAAGGAGGCAATATGGCACCTGTGGCTTGGCTCGGGTCTGTGCACATAGAGGTGCCCGGAGGGATTTGGGAGCCTGGTGCCGCGTCCGCTACAGACTCACTGCTAGCTGGCGGCGGCCGTCTCTGGGCTGGTGTCCGCAGGTCTCTCCACCTGTTGGGGAGCTCATCAGCAGTTCCAGATGCAGGGGAGGGGAAACGGCCCATCCACCTACCCTTCCCGCTGGTCTCTGGGCTGCTCTGGTGGTCTCAGCTTCCAGTTCTCCTCTGCAACCTCCTCCCGTGGAGTCTCCTGGGGTCTCAGGTACCCCTCCTTCCAGCCCTCGTCCGCTGTATGCTCATCTTCTTGCTTCTTTTTTCTGATTTCTGCTAGAATCTGTCTTTTCTGCAGAGACACTCTGTCTTGTGGTGTTTCTCGTCTGCCATCTTGATTCTCCCGCCACCATTCTTTTAAAATGATAAGGCTTTTCTTTTTGCCCAGGATGTGGATATTAACATAGCTTTCTTATTTTAATTAATGTTTGAATGATATATATTTTCTCATTATTTTTCTCAATGTTATTCTTAGTTGCTTGTTGAATAATTTTTTATGATTGCTTCTGTGAAATTGTGTGTGTTGATTGTGTTATCAATTTAAGTTTTTATTTTACTGGTTCTTGGTATGGTACAGTAGTAATTTTCCATTTTTATTCCTCATATTAGTAGTTTGAGTTTCCTTTTCTTTCTTGGATTTTTCTAGTTAAGGTTTATAGATTTTTGTTTGAGATTTTCAGATAACCAACTTTTTGATTTGTTAATATTCTCTATCATTTTCTATTATATTTCATTTATATCTACTCTAATTTTGATTATTTCTTTTCTTTTCTTTTTGTGTTTACTTTGCTGCTCTATTTCCATAGTTTTAAGGTTGAAGGTCAGGTTTTTGAAATGATATCATTCTTTTTTATATACTGTAGGCATTTACAGGTATAAATTTCCCTCTAAGTTCTGTTTTACCTGTATCCTGTAAGTTTTTTATATTATTTTCTCTTTTTCATTGATCTTGAAGTATTTCTTAATTTTCCTTATGATTTATTTTCAAACTATTGGTTGTTTAATAATACTGCTGTTTAATTGGTTGTTTTATGATTTATTTTCAAACAATTGGTTATTTAATAATGCTGCTGTTTAATTTGCACAAATTTTTAAAGTCACAAACTTTTCTGGTATCACTTTCCAATTTTTCTCCATTGTGATTAGAAAATATATTTTTTATAATTTCAAGCCTTTAAATTTTAATTTAAATTAAGTTTATTTTATTTTCTAATAATTATTTATCCTAGCAAGCATTCAATGTGTGCTTGCAAAAACTGTACTGTTTTTGCATGGTATGTTTTATAGATTTCTAATAGGTCTAGTTGGGTATAATGTTGTTCAAGTCTTTATTTTGTTTTTAAACTTCTGCTAGTTGTACTATTAATTATTTATAGTGGGATATTGGGAGTCTTCAACTATTAATGTAGAACCACCTATTTATTCTTTCAATATGTCAGTTTATACTTCACATATTTCAGAGCTCTGTTTTTAGGTGCAATTGTCTATAACTGTTTAACTTCCTGATGGATTGACCCATTACAAAATTCTTCTTTTTTCTACAATCAGTTTTGCTCTAAAGTCTATTTTGTCTGAAATTACTAGAGATGCTTGAGATTTCTTATGGTTTCTGTTTGTATAATATATACTTTTCTGTCTTCTTATTTTTAAGCTATTTGTATTTCTTAATCTAAAGTTATTTCCTATAGACAATATATCATTGGATCTTCTTTGCTGCTTTTTTCCCAATTTTACAATTTCTGCCTTTTGATTGGATTGATTAATCCATTCACATATTTTAATTGAGGAAAAATAAGCATGATATAAATTTTATCAGTTTAACCATTTTAAAGTGTGAATTTCAATAGCATTACATATATTCTTCATGTTGTATAGCCATCACAACTAGTTCCAGACCATTTTTGTCACCACAAAAGGAAACTGTATTCCCATTAAAAAGTAATTCCTCACTCCCTTTCCTAATCTTATTCCCTGGAAACCACTAACTTGTTTTCTGTGAGCCAATATTTGTTTCTATTAGTCTATTGGAAATATAGGAATGCAAAATTAAAGAATACTGCTCCTCCTCAAAGAGCCTGCATGTATGTATCTATGTCTATAAAGGTTCAGAAGATTCTATGGACATTTGGTCAATTCTATTCATATGTATGTTTCTAGGCTTAATATGCAAGTCAGTGGTTGAGCTTCTCTTCTTTGTTATAAGCCTGAGGGCTAGTCTCTGCCTGCAGTGCTCACATGTGTGTTATTTTGTAGTCCATATCTCAGCTATGATTTCTTTTTCCTCTCCCTCTATCCCTATAATGCAAATCCAAAATTTCAAAATCTATTTTAATCATAAATTAGATTTTTAAAGGAAAATGGCTACCCAAGGTATCTAGCTTACTATATTCTAATAAAACAGAAGTCCTCCCACCTAATATTTATAAATTCAGAAACATCTATCTCCTCAGCCAGTACCTTAGGTCTAAGCTATCATAAACTGTTGAATAGGACATAGAACATCAATAAACCTCCCAAGATGATAAATCTGATATTCTTGTGCTTTTTAAAGAAACAAGACATATTTCAGTCAAAGTTATCTCTTCAAAATTTAAATCTTAAAATGTCATCCCATTCTGTTGTTTCTGACTACACTTTAGAATATAGAGCCAATTTAAAAATTGGCTCCTGTCTTGTTCTGTAGCCTAAGTTTGTCATTTCCTTGCTTCATCTGTAGTCTTTCAGTTCCTCATACACATTATTCTCCCTTCTATATATGGTAATCTGTCTAACTGGAATGATCTTCTGTTCCAATTTTTATCAAATTAATGCCAACTCAACCTCCAGATCTCAACTAACTTTCCCTTTTGAGTGAAAACCTATATTGATAATTTAGAGATTATATTTTCTATTATTTCATTTCATATACATTGTATTTTCCCTTTATATAATACCAATTACCTAGTTTACTTGTCCATTTATCTCTATCATTTTTAGATAAAATTTCCCTTATCAGATTATATGTTCCATGAGGGAATGGAATATGTCTATTAATTTGCAGCTAATCCTCAATGCCTGGAGATTGCCTAGCATACTGAAAATATGAGTGGTGTGTGTATATATGTGTAAATAAATACATATGTACATGTGTTTGTGTGTGTGTATGTGTTAAAATTGTAAATGAATCAAAGGCTGTGAAATGTTGGTCTAAAGTTTATGTGTTCTGAACTTAAACACATACAGCAAATATACATATATATATATATGTATATATATAAGCTAGAGAAATCTGGTTATTTCTTATGATGTTTTCTTGTGCTTAATTCAAATGTTTAATTCAATAATAATTATAAAATATATATATGTGTGTGTGTGTGTGTGTGTATATATATATATATATATATCTGAAAAAAATTAACAGCCTATATACTAGTTTTAACATAGCTCATAATGTATGGTAACCCTAACAATATATTTTATTGTATTAGTTTTTCAGATGAATTACTGAATCAATTAATGACTTCTTACTTTTACTTTGACATCAACCCTATCTATCTGACATGGTTTAAGCTTTTTTTTATTTAATAAAACTTTTAAAAATTATCTAAAGGATATGTGGTATCACAAAATGATTTAAAGGAATCAGAATGTTTTCCATATTTTCTAGTCTCACTAAAGGTTTTTTTTTTTTTAATATTAATCCACCAATCATTCCCAATGATTAAATTCCATTTTCTTCTTACTCCCCTTTCACTGCATACACCCCATCCATAAGTAACTTAGAAAGTTCCACTTCTGATACAGTGATACGTTCTTAGATTATACTTTCTAGCATTGAATTTACTTGAAAAACCCTTTTATATTTCAAACCATTTTTATTATATGTTTTATTCACAATTAACTCTAACTATGAATAAATGGAAAAGATTCTTTGTTACTTATATGAAGTGAATCTTTAAAATGAGTCAGGAATAATATCCTTTACAAAAAAATACATTTATCAAAGCCAAAACTTGTCTACAAATTATAACCAAATTTCTGTTTTATGTTTGAAATGTATACTTATATAGATTCAAAAAATGTTTTGCATTTTGTTCCTTCATAATTATTTCTCAGATTGAATGCATATTTGTTTCAGAACGTGTGCAAGACTAAAAATACTGTAGTAAAAAAATTTCTTCTATGTTTCTGAATTAACTGGAAATGCAGAAGATTAATTTAATTTTAGAATTTTGGTTTAGTATTTCCATGCTACTCATTATCAACAAGTTTATATTTGAGAAATATAAGAATATTATATATAATGATTGGCTCAATTATAGACCATCATATGGATACTTCTGTACTGTCTTTGTAAATTGACTTTTCAATAAATGTAAAAACGTGCTTTCTGGAAAGAAAAGATATATGGACTTGATCCAAGGCCAGCCTCCAAGTGATCTATAATTATAAATGCAAACACCTTGCTCTAATATCCCATTCAAAAGACTAAATCAAACAAATATTTAATGGCTTTAGTAGAGGTAAGGAGCAAGGGAAACAAACAAATAAGCAAACACCAAACTTGTTGTGTTACTTCTCTAAAGGACTAAATCAAGCCAACATGGCAGTAAAAATAGCCCTTTTGGACCAAACCAAGCTCAGTAGCAGCCCTCAGGGGCTGCATATGATTTCTTTCTAAGTTACAAATTGTTGCCTATAGACCATAACACCCAGAATTTGAAAGAGGGGCATTAACTTCAGTGGCCAGAGACTACACTATGGAAAGAAAACTAAACTGTGTAATGTTAAGTTGAATATCCCTAAATACACACTCTATACATATTTTGTAATTTCTTAAATTTAAATTGACACTTAAATGGAAAATGCCAATCCTGTATTTTTCACAGTCCTAACACAGTGATCATAGTTATTTCTTTCTATATTCTTCCTATTATCACAATTATAGTACTGAATTTCTGTGGGGACTAAAATCAAGACTTATATAAGTGTTCAAGGAATAATTGGCATAATTTATAGAACTATATTTAAAATATGACACTTTTTCCCAGATTACCCCTAATAGAATACTTATTTATCCTAAGAGGATCTGGTTATTTATCTTCAGAGAAGCAGAGGAGAATCTGGCTATTCTATATTTCTGAACTAGCCTATTTATATTTTTACATATCTATGTCTATATCCATTATATTTGAATAATTTACTACAGTAGACTTTCTTCCTTTTACTTTACAAATAACAGTCAAAATGAACCAGATGCATCTCTGTATGTGATAATTTTTTACCTGTTATAAAGTTCTAGGTAAGATTCTTCTTTGTCTTTAGGTATGCAAAGATTTGCTTCCTCACAGCATTACTTTATCCTACATATTTGTTCAATATTTTAACAAATAAGCTAGAGAAATCTGGTTATTTCTTTATGATGTTTTCTTGTGCTTAATTCAAATGTTTAATTCAATAATAATTATAAAAGTACCAATAGGTTTTTCATGAGAATTTAGTTGTTATCCAAAACTATTCTTCATATGTGATTCACATACAAGGTAATCCCTCTTGTGAGTATTTGTTATCAAGGTCAGCAGACTTGAATGCATGTTTCTTTTTTTATTTAGCAGTAGTCCATAGTTTTCTTCCTAATGTTTCCAAATTCTTGAATTTAAAACAAGGTGATAAATTAAAGAGCCTGGAAATATTTACTCATTCAATTGATGAAGGTTTACCAACATACTGGCCTTGCCACTCACCCACTAGAGATTATGTAAATTAGAATTTTGTTACATGGAAAACATTTCTCTCCACCAGAATGGGTTGAATCCATGGAACGATTTTCAGATTTCAGCAAAGAAAAGGAGGTAGAGAGACTTTATTCCAGTTAAAGTGTTACAAGTGTTATAGCAGGTGGTTCCGAGGACAAACTGACTGGCACATGGAGAGCCAGAGAATCAAGGTTTATTTGTTGGCAGGCTCAGAGGGGCCTCTCCACCAAATTCTGAGCCCTGTCTACCCAATTTTTCACACGTTTATTAAGTTGGTGTGGTCTGAGATGTGGAGGTCTCAGGTGGTTAATGCACCCCCAGGCAATAGGTTAGTTGATGTGTCAGATAATAGGTTAGTGTTATGTTGATATGTCAGGTAATAGGTTTAGTATTATGCTGATGCACCAGATAATAGGTTAGTTGATGCACCAGGTAATAGGTTAGTATTATGTTGATGAGGGTCTTTCATGAGGGGTGAGGGCCCCAGGTGACTGATGTGCCAGGTAATAGATATGTATTTTCCTTATCAAAAGAACATGTAAGCTTTGTTCATGAGGATTAATGACTTTGAAGCTTAGTTCTTTTAGGCTATCAAATTGGAATTTGTTGGATCTTTACTCATAAACTTAGAAAATTCAACAAGGAAATGCTAATTTCATACTTTGAAAGATCCTGGACCAGTGATAGAGCTTTATTAACAGTCCAGCTAATAAGTACAATGGGAAAAAAAAAAAACAACCTGTTTTTAAAGTCATATTGTCAGGGTTTAGTCTGAAATGTCAGTTCTTAGTGAACTCATGGCTGAAGAATGACCAGACACACCAAAGTAAAGCAAGCATGAAAATGAAGTTTATTGAAGAGAGAAAGATAGGATTATAGGGCAAGAGCAAGATATAGGTTTACAAAACATGATACATATGCCATTGTCACAACAAAGGGAAAGCCAAAAGAAGGGGTGAAAAAACTCCTTGGTTATGGTCTATGTCTTGTTTTATAGTGCCCAGATTGAGACTTCCCTAGTGGCTTAGAAGTCACCATGGAACCACTTTGATTGGACAGTTGGGAGTTGCATTAATACACATGTGAGTCATTATAGGTCAATTTCTGGACTCTGTGGTACATATGTTGATTGGTTCGTGGACTAAAGGGTCCTCTGCATTCTTTTGCAGCTGGCATACTGTTAGGTCCAGAGCCAAGAGAGAGACACACATGAAGCCTCATGTGTAGCAAAATGTTGTTTATTTTGACCATCTGGGTGCAGATGGGTGAAGGTGAAAAAGCATCCACAAGAGGAAAGGGGAGAGCCTTGAGTTTTATAGAGAGTTTTTCTGGGGAAAGTAAGTGGGCCACAACAGCTGCTTGTAATTAATTCTTTTGCAAATGACCAACTTCTTAGGCCACTGCCCCAGTCACATCCATCCTTCTGTTCTGGCAACATCCTTATCAGTAGAGTTAGGGAGAGATAGCAATCATCTCTATCAGGAAGGAAAGGGGAAGGGATGCTGGCTGTAGCTATCTGTTAGAATTACAAAGTAAGTTTTGCATTAACCACATTCTGTCCTACACATACTTTTTAGGTTCCCACCTGGAACAATACCTAACAATGCTAAGTTATGGTTGGCAGATTTATAGGGTATTTCCTCCTCCCCCAGGTATGCCAGTCACTAGGGAGAGGACTGCACTAAGTCAAGAGCAGCCACTTTTGTCCCCAGGAAAACTGGAATCCCTGGCCATCTACCGAACATTTGATAGCAGAAATTTGGAAATGCATTTACCATCTAGTCTATGCTCTCAATTCATTGTATTAAAAACAAAATTATTTAAACACTTGTTAAAATGGTAAGGAAGACTTTTATTCAGCTGTGAGAGATGTAAAACCTATCAGAAAAAAAGAGATCTGTTGTTGGGGGCTGATTCTGGTGTTATGCCTTATACTAATCATTCACTATAGCCTATAATGTACGTGTGCTGTCTGATGCAGCAGTAGTCAGCATTTTCTTCAGATATGGTTGCTGCCTTGTGACATCATAAGAGGCCTGAGTTGTTACACATAAGCAAATGCTCCCAATTCTCACACGGAGGACCCTCATGGTGGGAGTCTGGAGGCCATGAGAATAAGAACGAGAAGAACTCTCCCAAGAACTGGCCCCCAATTGATAGTTGGTAGTTAATGATGGGTAAGACCCCCATGGGGGGGTGACCTAAGACAGGCACAACCGTGGGGGCCAGGGAGGAGCTGGTACCTGGGATTGAGACCAAGAAGAACTTCAAATGGCTGCATTGTTTTATGTTGCCTATCTTGGCCTTGGCTTTTGTGCACCTTAACTTTAGTAACCGTTAGAGTTCTGAGACCATGGGAAATTGTTCCCTTTTGAAACAACTCTGAAATTGACTGATATCACTGCTATGCTCAGATGCTCACGTACAAGGAACTAACCTTTGGTCTGGGGGGTATAAAAATAAAGCAACTGGTGCATTGGTCATTTGAGTCATTGTCATGTCCATGTGCGTCTGTGTTGTTATTTTACGTTCTGTGTTCATCTCCTGTCCTGTAATCGGGCCATGTCAATCTGTCTCAAATCTGAATGCAGGAAAAACAGCTATGGATTTATAGCTAAGAGGCAGAGTCAGGGTGGATGAGTGGAGGGCTTCAGTGGGATAGAAAATTACTAGTGAAGACAAAGGTGGAGGATCTTGCTAAAGTGACTTAGTAGGATTCTTTCTAAAACTGGGCTATTTAGGCTTAAGACAAAATGAAGGCTAAGGTCAAGGCTTAATTCAAAAGAGGACTCAGAATAGCCTGACTAAATTTCAGTCAAGGAGAAAGTTTTTGTCAATAGAAAAAAAGAATGAAGGCACAGAAAAGGTATGCAATTTGCAGAAGACCAGAAAGCTACTTAATTTCAGATTCCAATAATTTACAGTCCTGTGAACTAAAATCTTAAGGTTTCCCCAACCAGCTGATTGAATGGATCCACTCTTGGCCAAGGGGATACCCTAAAACTGAGTTACTAGCTATGAGAAGGGAGGTCAGACATGCCTCATCATGTCTCACTGCCTTCTTGGAGACATTCTCTGTAACTCTTTAACAGGCTTATGGTTATGTAAGACAAACCCGCAGGTCCTCAACGTATACAACAAATATATGACCAGTAGTTTGTCTGTGATTAATAGACTTCCTTAACTTAAAATATTCCAAGCCTTTAGACAAATCTTCATTTATTTAGCCAATTACAAATCAAAGAGTTTTTAAACCCACCTATAACCTGTAAGCCCCACTTTGAGATGTCCCATCTTTTGGGGTCAAGCCAATGTATGCCTTCCATGTATTTTTATTTTTTTTATTTTTTTGAGACAGAGTCTCACTTTGTTGCCCAGGCTAGAGTGAGTGCCATGGTGTCAGCCTAGCTCACAGCAACCTCAAACTTCTAGACTCAAGCAATCCTTCTCCCTCAGCCTCCCGAGTAGCTGGGACTACAGGCATGCACCACCATGCCCGTCTAATTTTTGTGTATATATATATATATATATATATATATATATATATCAGTTGGCCAATTAATTTCTGTCTATTTATAGTAGAGACAGGGTCTCGCTCTTGCTCAGGCTGGTTTTGAATTCCTGACCTGGAGCAATCCACCCGCCTCGCCCTCCCAGAGTGCTAGGATTACAGGCGTGAGCCACAGCGCCCGGCCGCCTTCCATGTGTTGATCTATGACTTTACCTGTAATTTCCGTCTCCCTGAAAAGTATAAAACCAAACTGTAACCCAGCTACAGCAAATCCACTTGCTTAAGGCTTCTTGGGCATGACCCCAGACCACTGTCCTCAAATTTGGCTCAGAATAAACCTATTTAAATTATTTTACAGAGTCTGGCTTCTTTTCTGTCCTTGCAAGCCTTTATTTCTTAAGGTATTTACTATGATCTCCAGAGTTGGTTTACTTGATCTTGCTCCTGTTTCTCAGATCTGTTCCAGTGATATCTGAAGTAAATGGACATTGTGAGGGTAAATTCAAACCCATGCACCCTGTATCTCTATCTTCTAAGCCGCTTGTGGAATCAGTGATCAGCACAATGACACTTAATGCCTTCTTTCTCAGATTCCAGTTATTCCTATTCTAATTTAGCAGAGCCTGGGGCCAACTACATAAGCATCTGAAGTTCCCCTTTGCTCCACTTTGTAGCTGCAGAATTCTGTAGCTGCAGGTTTTTCCTGATCCACCTGGCTCTCCCAGGGAATCAACAACTCCTAAATTCTCTCAATTCCAGGTGGTTTAGCCATAATCATAGCTGTGTTCTTTGAGTCTGCATACATTTTGCTCCCATGATCACTGATAAGATTTAATTTTATTATTTTCACTAGATTTCTTTCTTTCTTTTTCCTGGTTCAACGGATTACTGCCTCATTAACACTGATGACCTTCCTACCCTTATAAGTGCTTCTTTAGAGTTGTAGTGACACTTTGAATTAGGTACATCTTCATAATCAAGAGGTTTTTATATTGTCTTCTTCATTTCCTCAATTTCATTGTTATTTATTTATCAGACATTGGAAAGACAAGAATGAGTAATGAGCATATGCCAGAAGTATAGCTACAATTTAGAGTTTGGAGGTTCCTTTCATGAATTGCTAACAATGCTTATTCCATGTTGCCTAGGGTTAATGACAATGTTGTGCCACCTCTGAAGCTCAAGATCCTCTTCTGAAAAACTGAATGGTATTTGCAGAGCCATATTCTCACAAGACAGAATATGTAGAAATGATACATTTTCAAATAAGTAAGAAAAGATGATGGCACCTCTGCCAAACTTGTTGTTGTAATTGTTGTTTTTTTCTACTAGGCCCCCTTGGAAAGGGGTCATGATGAGAATAGGTTCTGTAAATATCAGTAGTTTGACTGACACTGACAGCATACATCAATTTGGAATGGCAAGCAAGAGGCCCAGTTGTTAGGAAAGTGTATGATGTAACTCATTATGCCATTACTGGTAAAAATTGAGTGTTCCTGGTAGTACTCCAGAGACCTGGCAGAACAACTGGTACTTTTGTGGAATGGGAGGCAAAACATATCAAACAGACATTTGGGAATCTAAGAAGCAGATGGTGTTGTGTATGCAAAACAAATAATGAAGAATGTATTAATTTATGGGCACTACAAAAATTAAATATCACTTAAAAAGAATACTAGAGTAGGCCAGGGCCCAAAGAACACTGTGTGTTACCCTGAAAGGCAACTGAGAGTGGTTAGAAACTGGTGTCTAGGCACACTTTTAGGAGAGAAGCACAGAATGGTAATAAATAAGAGTACCTTATCACACTCATAAATTTCAAACAAAGGAGAATTAAGTACTATATATCTCACTTTCTTTTTAACAACCTACCCCAAAGTATGAGATTCTCAAAAGCAGTTTAGAGTATAAACTTTTGCTTCTTTTAATTAATTCTTTAGGTTTCCCTTATAAAACATAGGCTCTTCTTTTTAATTTAGTGTTATCTTTATATAAGTTGAGGAAGATAGGAAAACAACTTAAAAATAACAGATCAAAATAAAACAGAACCTCCTTTTCTATATCTTTACCTTCATGATACTAAAAAAAGTGGATTATTTCAATGAAATTGAAAAATGTTTCCATTTATTATGCTTATACCAGTACCTGGTATATAGAAAGCACAAAATAAAAAAAAAAATGTTTCTTTTTCTGAACTGAATGATTGGATTAAAGAATGTAAAAATAGTTAATTCCCTAATCATGAGTACTTTGATCTTTTAAAGATTTCCTCCAAAACACCCTGCTAAAGCTCTACCCAAGAATGAATTTACCTAATTTATCTAAAATGGTTTTCTCATCATCACAAAGAAATAAAAAATCATTTGTAATAGAGTAGAAATTATTTTCCTTTCTTTCTGTACAAAAAGTACATATCAAATATACTCCAACTTCTAGAATACTAAATTGCTAACTTTATACATACAGAAGAATAATATTTGATTAGTTAACTAAAACTTATACATGTCAGACAAAAAAAATCACAGTATCAACCTGCAATTGATTTGATTTAAGTTGTTTTAATCAGGAAATTTTGAACTTGAAAGTGAATTTGTGGATGTAATAATCAGATATGAAATTGCATTGAATTTTGTCTAGCCTTTTACATTCCCCTCCTATTGGGTGGTTTCTTTTGACTTATATCATTTAAGTGTAAAAGTTTTAAAACAAAAATGCATGCCATGTGGAATTTTTGCCTGCAGTTTTTACATCAAAGAAGACAGTGTGTGTAAGAGGTTCAGCTACGGAAAGGAAGAATGCTGACTATACATAGAAGGGAGTCAGAAAACATTAGGTAGTATCTTGGGGCTAAAAAAAAAAAAAAAAAAAGAATAGTTTTCTGATTTTGATTTGCAAAGCTTTATGAATAAATACAATAGCAGTGTATTTGCCAGAAAAAAGGTAATAACTTTCTAACTTTCATATGAACAACCAGTTCTGTAGGCCTAAGAATGTGCAATTCTCAACTAATATGAGAATGACCATGGAGAAAACACTCCATCTGAAAGCAAAGAGGGATTATTGACAATAAACTTTTGGCAGTTCTGCCTCTGACTTTCCTCTTTTCACATATACTCAACCCTTCCATGATTTAGGAAGTCAGAGTGATTTGACCACTCATTTAGAAGAGTGTGATAAAATATGTTTTCTTTTGTTACATTGTCCAAATGAACTGGCAAACCAAGTGATATGCATTTAAGTTTTAGATTGACTCAAATATATAATACTAGAGCTATTTCTTGGGATCATAATGAATGTGAAATTAAATCCATGCTTAACTTCATTGTCTACCATAATTACTGTTTTTATATAGAAATTCCCTCTATGCACTTCTTGAGGTATATATTTTTCCAAATCCTACATCCCTAGAAAAATTGGTTGAGGAATTGGAGAAATGTGGAAAAGTATCATATATCTCCTATGAGAAATAAAGCTTAGGAATTAACAAAGAACGTTGTAAGTACAAAGGAATCCACTTAACATCAAGTTGGAAACAAAAGAAGGCAACACTGACTTGCTGAATTAAGATTGAGTAGCAGATACAATCTAATTAGTCAGTCTTGCTTGTAGCTGTTGTCATGTTATAAATGTATGTCTGTTGCCTTGTCTGCTTCTAACAGTGAGTCATTCTTGCAAATAAAATAAATGTATGTGCACAGTATACTTCATACAAATCCCATCAATGGAGTTTCAAAAAATAACAAGTTTGGAAAGCTAATTTAAGCCTATAAATTGGCAATTTTGACCCATGATTCCATGTGGTGGTGTAAACCTTGCTAAGATATATGAATTTTCAGTTATTTTTATATTAATAATATTTGCTGGTGTTTTCCAGTGTTTAAATATTTTTAATAGGCCACAGGTCTTTGTACGCATTTTAACAGAAGAGATGCAAAGAAAAGAAGGCATGTGCTGTAGAATATGTTGTAATAAGATCAGAAAGTGATGTAAAATCTGAATTAGCAGAAGCCAACTAATGTCAATTGCAAAAACAAAATTGGTAAAAGCAGACAAAATATTTTCATAATTTGAAAGGTAATTTGTGTATCTAAAGCAACATGTACCCTAATGGCCAACTTGAAAATATTTTTGCTTATATTCTTAGCATTTCAACCAATGTACACACACAAAAAAAAAAAAAATCAAAGAAAATTTTCTGTCTGGAATATTTTCATTGAAGCAAAGATTAAGACTATCAAACAGAGCAATGTATGCTTTGTGTAATTTAATATTTCATTTTTAGAATAAACCTTAATTATTAAATATTTTTGTTTCAATATTTCAAATTTTGAATGATTTTTATTTGGAAGTTATTTTGTGTTATAAAAATATTAAAAGGAGAGAACATTATCATATCTGTGTACACAAGGCATTTTTACATGTTATTGAAGTATATAGGGCCAGGCATGGTGGCTCACACCTGTAATCCTAGCACTCTGGAGGCCAAGGCCGGTGAATCATTTGAGCTGATGAGTTCGAGACCAGCCTGAGGAAGAGAGCCCCCCCTTCCCAGTCTCTACTAAAAAATAGAAAGAAATTAGCTGGACAACTGAAAATATATAGAAAAAATTAGCCGGGCATGGTGGCTCATGCTTGTAGTCCCAGCTACTTGGAAGGCTGAGGCAGAAGGATCTCTTGAGCCCAGGAGTTTGAGGTTGCAGTGAGCTAGGCTGATGCCACGGCACTCTAGCCTGGCCAACAGAGTGAGATTCTGTCTCAAAAAAAAAAAAAAATAATAAAATTAAAAAAAAAAATGAAGTACATAATCTTGTCCTAATGGCTCATAATAATAAATCATGCATTTAATACTTTATCTTTTAATAAAAAACACATTTGGATCAAATGTTAGATCTACTTGTATTGCTTTAAGGTATCTCCATATTGCTTTCCACAGAGGTTGAACTAGTTTGCGGTCCCACCAGCAGTGTAGCAGTGTTCCTATCTCTCCACATCCATGCCAACATTTATTGCTTGGGGACTTTTTCATAAACGCCATTCTTACTGGAAATAAGTGATATCTCATTGCAGTTTTGATTTGCATTTCCTGATGATTAGAGATGTTGAGCATTTTTCAAATGTTTGTTGGCCATTATTCTGTCTTCTTTGGAAAAATTTATATTCATGTCCTTTGCCCACTTTTTGATACAGCAATTCCACTACTGGGCATCTACCCAAAAGATCAAATGACACTCTACAAAAAAGACACCTGCACTCAAATGTTTATAGCAGCACAATTCACAATTGCAAAGTTGTGAAAACAGCCCAAGTGCCCATCAATACATGAGTAGATTAATAAAATGTGGTATATGTGTACCATGGAGTACTACTCAGCTTTAAGAAACAATGGTGATATAGCACCTCTTGTATTTTCCTGGATAGAGCTGGAACCCATTCTACTAAGTGAAGTATCTCAAGAATGGAAAAACAAGTACCACATGTACTCACCAGCAAATTGTTAATAACGGATCAACACCTAAGTGGACATATAGGAATAACATTTATTGTGTGTCATGCAGGTGGGAGGGGGGAGGAGGGGATGGGTATATACATACATGATGAGTGAGATGTGCAACATCTAGGGGATGGTCACACTTGAAGCTCTGACTCAAGGGGGGAGGGGGGCATGGGCAATGTACGTAACCCTAACATTTGCACCCCCATAATATGTTGAAATTTTAAAAAAGGAAAAAAAAACACATTTGTATAACCCTATCATAGAATAAACAATTCACTCTTTATTATTAGGATCACTTATTATTTAAAAATATGTAAATAAAATATTATTAAAAAGTGCATAATAAATCATGATTTTGAGAATTTTCAAGAATTTTCAGGAATTCTGAATCCCATTTCCAAGTTTCAAATATCTATGGGGCATCTAGAAACATTGGTTATAATCATTTCCTTGCTTTCTGCATATGCATTCATTTTTAATGCTTTATTATCTAACATGATAAGCCAAAGATAACTGAAATTCACTACAATTCTTAAATGTGAGCTCCCCACCTTTGAACCAGCAAATTCTGGCCATAATCAATAAAATTTGTCTAGATTCACAGGTCTAATGGAAAAGAGACAAATATTTATTAAACATCTACTAAGTGCTAAGCACTGTGTAGGCATTTTCAATATGTTCTTCCAATAATCCCCACAATAATAACAGAAGTTATAGGTATTATTTATCTTCATTTTACAGTAAAGGAAACTTTTATTCAGAGATATTGAGTGACATGACCAGGCCAACTAAACTAGTAAAAAGAGATTGGATTCAAAATATTCTGTCAACTTGCCCTTAAATTACCTTCTCAAGGCCTTACAAAAATAACTAAAATGTAGGCATGGTATTTTAGAAAGTTTAAGTTTGTAGATAAAAAAAAAAATATTTCTTATTTTTTATTCATAGCCTGATGCTTTCTCTCACTATACCAATACTACTGCAGAACTTTTATTTCATTTTTAATCATACTATCAGTTTTAGCTTCTCTATACACTTAGCAATTCTCTGAATTATTACTAGAACTTTCCAAATATACTTTGATCTCTCCTAAAGAGAAAGATAAGAAATACATTCTTTAAGCTCACAGATGGAATATGAGAAGAATATGACCTCATCTAACAAGAAATGGAAGTTTGTATTGCACATTTTGCACATTTTAAATTAAAAAACTTCCAAAAAAAGATGGAAAGTGAGTTCACAGAATTATCACTTCTAACATCTTGGTTGAGAATAGATGTAAATATAAATAAAAAGCAATTGGACATATGGTGGAGGCTTAGTAAACAGACTTGAGAATCTACAGCAAAATTGAATCAAGGAAATTAGAATACAAGGACAAACTCTTAAAGTTCTCTTTTGCATCTTTGGAGTAGCTATTAATTTACCACACCTGGTATATAGCTCTGTCTAATTAACAGGAAAGGACCCTTGGGCCACTTGGGCTTGTGTCACATTCTGGTAATCTATTACAGCATGAAGTAGGCAGGGAGAGGAGGTGCCAAAGATCTCCTAAGTTTCTCTAGAGTTGGGGATGAGTTTGCATGGGAGAAAAAAAGGTGGATTTACAATGTGCCAACGTGGTTAAACCATGTTTCTCAATGAGAAATAGCTTAGCAACTGGAGGAATATGCCTATAACTTACTTTCTCCAAAACTGAGGTCATCTGAATATCCTAGAGAATGGCTAGAAATAGGACAGTGTATGTTAAATTATAGTGCTTGGAGTATTTAGCTGAAGAAAGTGATAAAAAAGGAAAGGTAGGAAAAAGTGTGTGGGGGGAGCAATGAGATTCATTTGATTTTATTACAAATTAAAATCACCTGTGAAAAAACCAGTAGGTCAAAAATAAAACATTGGTAACTCCACATAATCTACCCTCATTCCTGCCTCTCCTGAGCTCCAAAGGTAATTACTATGCTCACTTATATAGTAATAACTTCCTTGTTTTTCTTTAAGGTTTTACAATTTAAGCATATATTTCTAGACAAAATAGTTTAATTTTGCTATAGCTTGAAATTTATATAAATGAGTGTAATAATGCAAAATACATTTTGTGACTAAATTATTTTGCTTAAAATCATGTCATTAAAATTGAAATACACTGATCTGTCACAGTGGCTAATGGTTGTAATCCCAGTGATGTGGGAGGCTGAGGCAGGAGAATCGCTTGAGCCCAGGAGTTTGAGGTTGCTGTGAGCTAAGGAGACGCCATGGCACTCTAGCCCGGGCAACAGAGCAAGACTCAAAAAAAAAAAAAAAAAAAATTAAAAAAATTACCCTATGTGACGTCTTTACTTAAAGAGCTTAGTTAATCAATATTCATGCTATTGTTTTCATAATTTGTTTTTATAAAATAAAACATTTCAAGTGTAGTGTAGAAAAATTCACTTTATATTGCTCTCTCAATCTTGCATGCTTATAGCAACCTCATGGGAGGCTGAGGCAGGAGAATCGCTTGAGCCCAGGAGTTTGTATTGTAGCTATGATTGTGCCACTGCACTCCAGTCTGGGTGACAGTGGGACTCTGTCTCAAGAAAGAAAAAAAAAAAAAGATTTAAACATACTGTTACATTAACTATTATTCAGTCATTTTAATTGTTCTACAACACTCCATTGTAACAATACACCACAACTTGTTTATCCTCTTCAACAATGATGGTTGTTCAGGTCATTTCTAGTTTGGGGATATTAGGAATAATGGTATTTTGAATATTTTTGTACATGGCTGTTGGAACACATATTTCAGTTGGGTATATACCTAGAAGTTGAATTTCTAGTATATGGGGAACATGAAAATGCACATTCAGTAGATAATATGAAACCATTGTTTTAAAATTGTACCTATTTATAATCCTACATCATTCCCCAAACTTAGCAAATTTTAAAGTTTTAGTCATTGTGGTGTTGTTTTAATATCTCATTATAGTTTAAATTAGCTTATTTCCTGATTATTTATAGTAGAAAGCATATTTTCGTCAGCCACTTGGATAGTGTGATGATTACTCTTATGTGTCAATTACCTAGGCCACAATACCCAGTCAAATATATTTGTAGATATTTCTGTGAATTTTTTTTATGATATTAACATTTAAATTAGTAAAATTTACATAAAACAAACTAAAGTCTTACCCTCCATAATATGGGTGGGCCTCATTCAATCAGTTGAAGGTTTTAACAGAGAAATATTAAGCTACCCCAGAAAAACAGGGAATTCTGCCAGAAAACTGCCTTTGGACCTGAACTGTAGCATCAGTTCTTTCCTGGGCCTACAGTCTGCTGACCTCCTGGCCTACTCTGCAGATTTTGCACTTGCTGGGCTCCATGATTATGTGATTGTGTGGGCCACTTCCTTAAAAGAAATTTCTCTCTCTCTCTCTCTCTCTCTCTCTCTCTCTATATATATATATATATATATATATATATGTATGTATATATATATATGTGTGTGTGTGTGTGTGTGTGTTTATGTGTGTGTATATATATATATATATAAACTTAGTTCTGTTTCTCTTGGGAATTTCTGAGCAATACAGGTATCTTCTTTTGTAAATATCTGTTTTCGATATTTAACCTTTTTAGCATTGGGTTGTTTTCCTTCTTTTTAATTGAACTGTAGGAATTCATAAAATAACTATTCAATTATTTGTATTCCAAATTTCTTCTTCCACTCTTTTACATCATGTTTTCTCTCTTAATGATATATTCTAGCGATTTACTCTTCTTTATTTTAATCTAAGATACTACATGAATCTTTTCCTTTATGATTAGTTCATACTACATACTGTTTAAGAAGTCTTACCTACCTCAAGATTATTTAAATATTATATTACTATTATCTTTTGGAAGCTTTATTTTTTGCTTTTTACATTTAGATCTTAAATTGATTGTTGAGTGTAGTTTGATTTAAGAGCAGGTTTCATTTATTCTGTATGCATATCCAATTGTATCCAATTGATAACACTGTGCCTTTTTCACTTCCATGAAATGTCACCTTTGTCACAAATATCAGTATGTGTCATTGATTCTATTCCTTTCATCTGTTTGTTGATGCTTACACCAATACTACACTGCCTTAATTTCCATTGATTTAAATCTTAATGTCTGGTAGTAATAGTCATCTCCTCATGTACTTCTTTTTAATACCCTCTTTCCCTGAAAATAAGACCTACCCATAAAATAAGCCCTAGCAGGATTTCTAAGCATTTGCGCAAAATAAGCCCTATCCCCAAAATAAGACCCAGTAATGGGCGTGGCTATGCAGTGTATCTGCACAACCCATTCATTTTGTTGCAGAGCGATAAAGAAGACTATCAACCCTTCTCATCTGCCCCATCATGACAGCTACTATCCCAGAGGTGACCAGAAAGGTGGGGCAGCCCCACCAACAAGGTCGGCTCCTCTTGTCAGGTCCCAGCCATCCTGTGTGTGCTGCAAGCTGAGGCTTTGAGGGGAAAAGAACACAGCCCCTGAAAATAAACCCTAGGGTTTCCTCTTGAGGAAAAATAAATATAAGACCTGTCTTATTTTGGGGGAAACATGGTAATATCTTAAATATTTTTAGCCTTAGACATTTCCATACAAATTTTAAAATTAGTTGACAAAATTTCATGAAAATGTACCTAAAAATTTTAATTGAGTGCATTGAATATCTTGAACATTTTGCAAAGAACAGAACCCTTTCTAGTAGTTATTCTTCTATTCCATAAATATGGAATAGCCAATCACTTATTTACTTCTCCATTAATTTCTTTCAGTGCCTTCTAAAATTTTACTCTATGGTGGTCTTCTACAGTTTTATTAGTTTTACCTAATTATTTGATATTTTGATGCAATTTTAAATTATATCAACTTACCTTAATCTGCTTCATTTTAAAGTAAGTTAAAGACATCACTATACCCGTTCTAAATATTTCATCATGCTTATGATTAGAGAGAGTTGAATAATTGCTTATTGTTTCCTTCAGTTTTCATTTGAGGAAAATACTGTATGTCATGAAATGCAAAAATACAGTGGAATGAAATCAACATTCCATTGAATGGTAATACTAAAATGTATTTGTATTAATTTTTTATTATCGGGCAAGAAAATTTCACAAACTTAGCAGCTTAAACAACACAATTTTAATAGATCAAATTTTTTGTAGATCAAAAGTCCAGATAAGGATCAGTCAGTTTCTCTCCTCTGGGTCTCAGAAAGCTGAAATTAAAGTACTAGCCAAAACTATGATCTGATCTGAGGCTTGAGATCCTATTCCAAGGTCACAATTTTTTGTTTGTTTTAAGTTGACACTTATTAAGACATTTTTTAAAAACTAATAAAAGCAATATATAAACTGTAGAAAAATTTAACTACAGCTGAAAAAAGGTATGATTCCATGACTTATGGTCCATGCATAAATCTCTTAAAAATATGGAAATAACCATCAACCAGAAAGGTCCTTCTTGATCCTCCTTAGTGAAGTTCCAACCATACCCACATAGAGATAATAATTTTCTGTCTTTTAGCTCCTTGAAAATTGTAAGCATATTTATTTTAAATTTGTATTTTATGACTTCAATGCATAAACAAATAGACCAAGCCCCTAGGAATCTGTATGAATAACCTATGCTTCTCTGGTTTTTGTTCATGTTGCTTCTTTTTTCGAATGCCTGGTTATTTTAAATTCTGTCTTGATATTTTTATTTTCAAAATTGTTTGTAGAATTATTTTCAGGTTCAGAATGGTCATATGCTTCCAATGAAAATTTAAATTTGCTTCTGCTAAGCACCTGGTATCACTAGGCTTGACAATATCTCAATACAAAGTCAGTGTTCAGATGATTAAAAGCTCAATTCAGTTTTTCCATTCTTCCAAACTTCTGTGAAGACTGACAAACTGGCTCATAGCAAGAATTGACAGAATGATTATACTGACCTCGCTATCCTATGCATATCTGTCTAGATGAGTACATATTGGAAAGCAATATGTTTCAACATGACAGCAGTAGGAATTAGGAGACATGGATTCTAGTGCTTCATTTACCGGTGTGCAGTGTGCTCCTGAGCAATCAATTATTTCCACTTAGTAATAAGCTGTTAGTAAAATGGCCATGATAATAATTTTTAGTACCTAGCTGAGTTATTGTGACAATTAAATGAACTGATATGAATATACTTACCAAATTATTATATTTATTATATATAAAAGCAAGATATTACTAGTAAAATGTGTAGGACATGTGTACTTTTATTTTTTCTAAAGAATAACTGTGGTTGAAGTCAAGGTGATTAAATTGATAGAAATTTATATTAGTTTATATTACTGCAATTCATATTGAAATAAATCTATGTTTATGACAGAATAACATTTTGGAATATCAACTATAAACTAGTTTTAAATGTATTGTGTCTATCCTAATAGTCATTGCAATATACAGCATACCAAACTAGATTATTTTAAGCAAACTACACTAGAAAAAATATTTGTTTTCTCCCCTTTCCCTGACATCTCTAAGTGCAAATTTGAAATACTGGTAAACTAAAATAAAATCCTAAGCCATCCCCCTGACTGACTTCTTGGCCCCTTCTTGGTCAAGGGGACCCCAGAGAAACCTTAAAACTGAGTTCCCAGCCATGACAAAATGGGAGATCCAACACACATCATTATTACCTGCTGCCCTGCTCCACACACACTTTTCTAAGGGCCATCAGGTCTTTTTCTTTAAATGCTAACAAATGAATCTCATGAGCTACTCCTCCCTGTTTGTGGTTTTGACACTACAACTAATCAGAATTCTCTCCTGAAAAGAGAACACCAATCATGGAGTGGTTTTAACCAGTACAAGGAGTAGTACAGAGAGAGTTTTGTGTGCTTACTTCACCTTTGAAGGTAAGCGGGCTGCCATTTTCTGAATAGGGACCCCATAAAGGGGCATAAAGCTTTATTGCACATGCACATATTTCTCCTTTCATAAAAAATTCTGACACCTCATGCAGCTTGTTAAATATGTATATTTTCCATCCTGCTCAGCTCAGTAAAAATTTCTGTTCACATTGCCTCTGCTTCAAAGCATATATTCCTAGCTTCTGGTTGGGGGTCTGCCTCCCAGCCTGTCAGAATGACCATTCATAGGCTGCAACTCTTTATGAGAAATAAAGCTCTCCTTTCCAAATTTGTAAACCTCCTCATGTTCTTCAGTTAACATACTCTTATCTATATGGCATAGTCTTTAAAAGCATGAACTCTGGAATTTAAATCTTAGATCTACAATTTATTAAGCATGTGACTTTAGCAATTTATATAATGTCTCTTTATTATTCATTTTTAAATGGAAATACTAATAGTATCAACCTGGTATGATTATTGTGAATATTAATTTGTAAATTCTAATGAAGTTATTTAGAACATTACCTAGAGCATATTAATAACTCCATATATGTGAACTATTTTACCATTATATCTTACCTTGCTTCAAATCCTTTCTATGGTCAAGTAAAACCCTTCAAAAATACCAAATTCTATTTGTCCTCAAGTTTCAACATCTTGCTGTGTAACAGAGGGAATGGCCTGTAACAAGAAAAAGAGCAGAAAGATTTTCTGTCTTTCTAAAACTTCCCCCACACTTTTGGGAACTCACAGCCTGCCCTGCATTCCTGAGGCAGGTTGAGTCTTTTGTTAAAACTTCAGGTGGCTGCCACCCCCCAGGTGGGCGGCTGGCAGAGTTTACAGGCTTTGTTTTGGCTGAGATGGGACTATTAGAATAGTTAACCACAATAATTGCCTTAAGCTGAGAACCCTCCCTTTAAAAGCTCTGTATTTCTGCCTATGCTCAGGAAAATTTGGGATTTCGAGATAACAAGATCCACCATATTTTCTCCTTTTCTGGCAAAGTAGACTCTCTCTTTTCTTCCTCCTCAAACCGATTGGCCTCCTTATTTGGCCTAGTAGACAAGTGGCCAAGCTTTCGGTAATAGCTATGCTTAACCTTTTATTGAAATGGTAAGGAACATTCAATAGACTGCTACCATTTTTGATTTTTTTTTTTTTTTGAGACAAAGTTTTATTATGTTGTTGCCTGGGGTAGAGTGCTGTGGTGTCCTGTCATTATAGCTTACTGCAACCTCAAACTCCTGGGCTCAAGCAATCCTCCTGCCTTAGCCTCTGGAGCAGCTGGGACTACAGGCATGCGCCACCATGCCTGGCTAATTTTTTTTTCTCTTTTAATAGAGAAGGTGTCTCAAACTCCTGACTTCAAGTGATTCTCCTGCCTCAGCCTCCCAGAGTGCTAGTGCTATGATCTTTTTATCCAGTAATTCCTTTTCCCTTTGTTAGGCTCCAGAATAATATGTAAATCAACAGAAAGTGGTCTAAAGGTCCTCAGGTAAAGAATAAGTAAACAACAAGTAAAAACTAAAGGCTGTGAGTAATTTTAGAATCTGCCACTGAAGGAATGTACTTTCAATCCTTGATCAGACCAAAACCTTTTTCTCCTACAGTACTAGATTTGAGGAAGGAAGCATGGTGCTACAGTTATTGCTGTGGGAATCTTATGATCATGTAGGAAACTTGCAAGATGCAAAATGAATGGGCTCTCGAGCTGGACTTCCTAGGTTTGATTACCAAGTTGCTTACTAGCTGTGTGACTTCGGCAAGTTATAGAGATTTTCCAAACTTTAGTTTTCTCATGTACAATATGAGAATATTAATGGTAATTGCACCACAGTGAATAAAAATGAAATGTGCAAATATATGTAAATAGTTTAGTAAAGTGCCTGGCTCATAGTAAATGCTAGTTACTACAATAATTAGATTATTATAAGGATGAAGCCAATTCTGTGGAAAACAGACAGACATAAAAGACTTGAATTCTAAATGACAATATTGAATTACATATTCCACTAAATTGAAGACCACACAACTAACCTCTGGACACCATCTCATGTGATATAATAAATTACTTTATCATTTAAGTTAACTGGAGTTGAGGTTCCTATAACTTACAGGTGAAAGTACCTATGTGTATACAGATATATATCCACTTTTTACTTAAGTGAGGGCAGTCACAAATGTGTTTCCAAATCTTGTCTTTTTCATACAATATTTTCAATTTCCTTTTGATCAAAACATGTATACTTATTCTTTTAAACAGCTGCATACCATTCCATTGTATGGTAATACCCAAATATATTTATATTCGTTTTTTACTATTGTGAAAGAGAATCTCACAAACTTAGTAGTTTTAAACAACACATATTTATTAAGCCTTGTAATCTGTAGGTCAGAAAGCCATGCAGGGATCAATTTCTCTCCTCAGGGCTTCAAAAAGCTGAAACCAAGGTAACAGTCAAATCTGTGATCTGATTTGAGTCTTGAGATCCTCTTGTAAGCTCAGAGTTTTGTGTTTTGTGTTTAAGTTGACGCTCATTGGTATTTTTTAAAAAAGTAACAAAACAGTATGTAAGCTATAGAGAAATTTAAATGCAGCTAACATATATTTTGAAAAATAAAAGCAAAATACCATGTTTGCACAATCCAAATATCACAAATAATAACACGGTAGTATGTATTTGTAATCAAAATTGGATCATACTGTACATGCTGCTTTGTATCATACATTTTCCCCCTAGTTAACAATCTCTATCTTTCCAAAGCAATAAAATTTCATCTCTTGGGACTTGAGTATGTGTGGATTAAAATTTTTAAAAAATTTCATCTCATCTAGGAACCCATTCCAGCTTTAAAACTTCTCAGTCCTCTTTTCAAAGATGTCCATTATAGCTTGTTTACCTAAATCAGAGTCCAATCTAGGAATAAGTTCTGCATCATATTATATATCTAAAATCTCTTTTAAAGATTATGAAACCATCACCATCATGTAAGTCCAGAAAGTTTTCAGTACCTCAAAAAGAAATTCCATAACTCTTAGCAGTCACTCCCCATTTTCCTCTTCCCCCAATCCCTGGCATTCACTAATCTACATATCTCTATGGATTTGCTTAGTCTGGACATTTCTTATAAATAAAATTACACAATATGTGGTTGAATGAAAAAAAAAAAAAACTCAAACATTTTTTTCCTGCTCTCACACCACAAGAATTAGCACAGAAGACTTCTGAGAGGAAATGTGTGATTTTTTTTTCCACACACCAAACAAGCAAGCAGTTCTGCAACTGACATCAGCTGTGTCTTCTCCAATTCAATTCCAACACTATCTGACTGGAGATAGCCTCACATCTCACAGGTTGAGGGCTCAGTCCCCAAGACTGTCCACCCCACTTCTAATGCCAATTGCAAGCCCCAGGTTATTTTATCTGTGTTTCTGACCAACCAGCTGTAAATTCGGATTCTCATGACCCCGTCCTTGGGTTCCATTAATTTACTAGAGCAGCTCACAGAACTCAGGGAAACACTTTTTTATATTTACCAGTTTATTATAACGGATATTATAAAGAATACAGAAAAAGAGATGCATAGAGTGAGGTATGGTAAGAGGTATGGGGCTTCCATGCCCTTCCCAGGCATACCAGCTTTGAGAAACCTCCATGTGGTTCAGCTATTCAGAAATTCTCCGTACCTTGTCCTCTTGGCTCTTTCATGGAGATTTCATTTTGTAAACATGAATGAATTATGGACAACTCTGTAGAAACGTGATTGTGCAAAAAGGGTATGATATAATGCTAATAGGCTGAATGGGGAAATCAAGCAAGATCTATCTGTTTAGATTCTTCTTGACCTCTGTGAAGCATTCCTTCCTCCAGGTTATGGGGCAGGACCTCTTCCGATATTGGGGTCTTATGACTGATAATCAGATAAAGTAGGTCAGAAAATTTCTTTATGGCCAACACTAAGACAGAAAAGTGGTGCTATGATATTGCAATATCACGGTAACTTTTATGTCTCATTTTTTTTCTTAGCATAATGTTTCAGGGTTCATCCAGGTTGTAGCATGTATTAGCACTTATGTCCTTTTAGTGGCTGAATGATATTCCATTGTATTATGTCTATGGCACAATTTGTTGATTCATCTATGGAAGTTGGTTTTTTTCCAATTTTTGGCTATTGTGAATAATGTTGCTACATACATTTATTTATATGTTATGGTGTGGGCATATGTTTGCAATTTTCTCAGTTATATACCAACAAATAGATGTGTTGTGTTATATGATAACCTTTTGAGAAATGGACAAACAGTATTTTATAGTGGCTTCACCATTTTATCTTGACACCAACAATCTGAGTATTCTAACTTCTTCACATACTTACCAATGCTTTTTATTGACCTTTTAAATATTATTATTATTATAGCCATGTAGTGGGTATGAAATAGAATCTCATAATGGTTTTGATTTGCACTTTCCCAATGACTAATAATGCCGAGCATATTCCATGGACTTATCGCACAATTATATATATATATATATATATAGTTTTTCTTTAGAAAAATGTCTATTTAAATTATCTATTTATGTTTCATTGTGCAATTTGTCTCTTTTTATGTTCTGGATACAAATCCTTGGTGATATATGATTTGCAAGTATTTTTTCCCATTCTGTAATTTGTTTTTTCCTTTATTGATAATATCATTTGAGTCACAAAAGGCTTCAATTTAAATAAAGTCCAAGTTATATATTTAGTCTTTCACTGTTTATGCTTTGTGTGTCAAATATGAGAAGGTTTTGGCAAACCCAAAGTCATGAAGATTTAAACATATGTTTTGCATTTTTATCTCTTACATTTAGCTCTTTGCTCTATCTTGGGGTAATTTTTTATATATAGTAAGGAAGAAGCCCAACATCATTTGCTGAAAATAGTATTCATTTTATGTTAGATGTGTTTCTTTTTTTTTTCTTTTTTTTATTTTAGCATATTATGAGGGTAAAAGTGTTAAAGTAATGTATATTGCCCATACCCCTCCCCGCTTGAGTAAGAGCTTCAAGCATGTCCATCCCCCAAACGTTGGACATCTTACACGTTGTGTTTGAATATACCCAGCCCTCCTCCCCCCTCCCACTTGCCTGACACCCGATAAATGTTATACCTATATGTCCACTTAGGTGTTGATCTGTTAATACCAATTTGCTAGTGAGTACATGTGGTGCTTGTTTTTCCATTCTTGAGATACTTCACTTAGTAGTATGGGTTCCAGCTCTATCCAGGAAAATACAAGAGGTGCTATATCACCATTGTTTCTTAAAGCTGAGTAGTACTCCATGGTATGCATATACCACATTTTATTAATCCACTCATGAATTAATGGGCACTTGGGTTTTTTCCACAACTTTGCAATTGTGAATTGTGCTGCTATAAATATTCGAGTGCAGGTGTCTTTTTCATAAAATGACTTTTGATATTTTGGGTAGATGCCCAGTAGTGGAATTGCTGGATCAAATAGTAGATCTACTTGTATCACTTTAAGGTATCTCCATATCGCTTTCCACAGAGGTTGAACTAGTTTGCAGTCCCACCAGCAGTGTAGGAGTGTTCCTCTCTCTCCGCATCCATGCCAGCATTTATTGTTTGGGGACTTTTTGATAAAGGCCATTCTCACTGGAGTTAAGTGATATCTCATTGTGGTTTTGATTTGCATTTCCCTGATGATTAGAGATATTGAACATTTTTTTCATATGTTTGTGGGCCATTATTCTGTCTTCTTTTGAAATGTTTCTGTTCATGTCCTTTGCCCATTTTTTGACGGGGTTGTTTGAGTTTTTCTGGCTGATTTTCATGAGTTCTAAATAGATTCTAATTATAAGCCTTTTATCAGATGTGTAGCTTGCGAAAATTTTCTCCCATTCTGTGGGTTGTCTGTTTGCTCTATTGACAGTTTCTTTGGCTGTGCAGAAGCTTTTTAATTTGATCAGGTCCCATTTGTTTATTTTTGTTGCTGCCGTGATTGCCTTTGGGGTCTTCTTCATAAATTATTTGCCTAGGCCAATGTCTAGAAGGCTATTTACAACATTTTCCTCTAGAATTCTAATAGTTTCACACATAAGATTCAAGTCTGTTACCCAGCGTGAGTTGATTTTTGTGAGAGGTAAAAGGTGTGGGTTTTGTTTCAGTCTTCCACGTGTGGCTATCCAGTTTTCCCAGCACAATTTATTGTATAAGGATCCTTTTCCCCAGTGTATGTTTTTGTCTGCTTTGTCGAAGATTAGTTGGTTATATGAATATGGTTTTATATCTGGATTCTCTGTTCTGTTCCACTGGTCAATGTCCCTGTTTTGTGCCAATGACAAGCTGTTTTAATGACTACAGCCTTATAGTATAATTTGAGTTCTGGTAAATTGATACCTCCTATTTTGTTTTTATTGCCTAGTATTGATTTTGCTATGCAAGGTCTTCTCTGGTTTCATAAGAAGTGAAAAATTATTTTTTCTATATCTGTGAAAAATGATGATGGTATTTTGATAGGGATTGCATTGAGTCTGTAGGTCACTTTGGGTAGCACAGACATTTTAACAATGTTGATTCTGCCGACCCATGAGCATGGTATATTCTTCCATCTGTTTATGTCCTCTTCTATTTCCTTCTTCAGTGTTTCATAGTTCTCCCTGTAGAGGTCTTTTACCTCCTTAGTTAAATATATTCCAAGGTACTTTATTTTCTTTTTTGCTACTTTTAAGGGAAATGAGTCATTGATTTGGTTCTCACTTTGACTCTTGTTGGCGTATATGAATGACTCTGATTTCTGTGCATTGATGTTGTATCCTGAGACTTTACCAAATTCATTCATCAATTCAAGGAGTCTCTTGGTTGAATCTTTGGGATTTTCGAGGTATAATATCATGTCATCAGCAAAGAGTGAGAGCTTGATCTCTTCTTCCCTATTTGGACACCATTAATTTCGCTGTCTTATCTGATTGCTGTAGCAAGGACTTCTAGCACTATGTTGAATAGAAGTGGAGATAGTGAACAACCTTGCTTTGTTCCAGTTCTAAGTGGGGATGCTTTCAATTTTTCCCAATTCAGTATGATATTGGCTGTGGGTTTGTCATATATGGCTTGTATCATTTTTAGGTAAGCCACATCTATGCCTTTTTAGTTGAGCGTTCTTATCATAAAAGGGTGTTGAATTTTGCTGAATGCTTTTTCTGAGTCTACTGAGAGGATCATATGGTCTTTGATTTAGCTTTTGTTTATGTGGTGAATTACATTTATAGATTTGAATGTGTTAAACTATCCCTGCATCCATGGGATGAAGCCCACTTGGTTTTGATTGGTTATTTTCTTGGCAAGCACCTGGATTCAATTGGCTAGTATTTTGTTCAGAATTTTTGCATCTATATTCGTAAGGGATATTCATCTATAGTTTTCTTTTTATGTTACATCCTTTCCTGGTTTTGATATCAGGGTTATGTTCGCTTCATAAAATGTGTTGGGGAGGATTCCATCCTTTTCAATGGTGTGGAATAATTTCTGCAGGATAGGCATCAGTTCTTCCTTGAAGGTGTGGTGAAATTCGGGTATGACCCGATCTACTCCAGGACTTTTCTTTTCAGGAAGGTTTTTTATTGCTGTTTCAATTTCAGTACTTGATATTCGTATCTTCAGGAATTCTATTTTTTCTTGGTTTAGCCTAGGGAGGCTGTGTTTTTCTAAGAAATTGTCCATTTCCTCCACATTTTCAAGTTTGTGTGCATAGAGGTTTTTGTAGTATTCATAAATTATATCTTGTATCTCTGTGGTATCCGTTGTAATTTCTCCATTATTGTTCCTAATGGAGCTTAATAGAGAGTTTCTTTTCTGCTTTTCTTTAGTCTAGCCAAAGGTGTGTCAATTTTGTTTATTTTTTCAAAGAATAAACTTTTTGTTTTGTTAATCTTCTGTATGGTTTCCCTGTTGTCAATTTCATTTAGTTCTGATTTTATCTTAATGATTTCACTTCTTCTGCTGGGTTTCAGGTTGATCTGTTCTCCTTTTTCTAGCTCTTTGAGATGATTCATTAAGTTCTCTATTTGTGATCTTTTCGACTTTTCGATATAGGCATTTATGGAAATAAACTTTCCTCTCAGGACTGCTTTAGCTGTGTGCCACAGGTTTTGAAACTTGTGTGTCCTTTGTCATTTAGTTCAAAGAGTCTTTTCATTTCCATCTTGATTTCCTCATTAATGAAGTGGTCATTCAGCAGAAGGTTTTTTAGTTTCCATGACTTTGTGTAGATATGAGAGTTCCTGTTAGGGTTGATTTCTACTTTGATTACATTGTGATCTGAAAAGATGCATGGTATAATTTCTATTTTTTTTAAATTGTTTGAGACATGCTGTGTCCTACGATATGGTCATCTTAGAGAATGACCCATGAGATGATGAGAAGAACCTATATTCAGTGGTTTTGGGACAGAATGTGCTGTAAATGTCAGTCAGGAACATTTGTTCTAGAGTTCCGCTTATGTCCATTATTTCTTTGTTGATTTTTTGATTGGAGGATCTGTCCTGTGCTGTCAGTGGGGTGTTAAAGTCTCCGACTATTATGGTGTTGTTGTTTATCCATTTGTTTAGATCAAATGTACTTTGCTTTATGAATCTGGGTCCACCAAGGTTGGGTGCATATATATTTAGAATTGCTATGTCTTCTTGTTGAACTGTACCCTTCACTATTATATAGTGACCTTCTTTGTCTTTTATTACTTTTGTTGATTTAAAAACAAAGTTATCTGTAATCAGCACTGCCACGCCAGCTTTCTTTAAGCTTCTGTTTGCTTGAAATATTGTTCTCCACCCCTTTACCTTTAGTCTATATTCATTCTCGCAGGTTAGATGTGTTTCCTGAAGGCAGAAGACACTTGGCTTGTATTTTTTTTTATCCATTCAGCCAGCCTATGTCTCTTAAGTGGGAAGTTCAAGCTATTCACATTTATTGAGATAACTGATAGGTGGGGCAGATTTCTATTCATTATGTTGGGTTGAACATTGTTGCTTTGTTTTCACTCTTGAACCATTGTGGTTTCTGGACTTTGATCTTTAGCTTTTGCGTGGATTTACATTTGTGAGTGTTTACTGTGCTGATCTGTGGGTAACACTATTTTGAGTACTTTTTGGAGGGCTGGTCTTGTCTTGGTGAATTCCCTCAGTCTTTGCTTATCTGAGAATGTCTTGGTTTCTCCTTCATATACAAAACTTAGTTTTGCAGGGTACAAGATTCTAGGCTGGGCATTATTCTGTTTTGGAAGAGTGAGAATGGGGCCCCAGTATCTCCTTGCTTGTAAAGTTTCAGTAGACAAGTCTGGCGTTATTCAGATTGGCTTTCCTTTGTATGTAACTTGCTTCTTTCACCTTACAACTCATAGAAGGTCCTCTTTAGTTGATATTTTGGTCAGTCTGATGACTGCATGTTGTGATGTCTTCCTGTTTGTATTGAATCTCCCAGGGGTCCTTTCACCTTCTTGAACTTGTATATCAAGATTTTTACTGAGGCCTGGGAAGTTTTCCTCCATTATATCTTTGAATAGCTTAACCAACCCTTGAGTGTGTTCTTCTTCCCATTCGGGTAACCCTATAACCCTCACATTAGGTTTCTTGACATAATCCCACATCTCTTGTAGGCTTTGCTCTTTTCTCATGTTTCTCTGCTCTATCTCAGTTACTGATTTATTTAATTTGAAGGTGTTATCTTTAATCTCTGAGATTCTTTCTTCTGTTTGATCTACCCTGTTATTGAGGCTTTCCACTGTTTTGTAGTTCCCTGAATTGATTCTTCATTTCCAGGAGTTCAGTTAGACTTTTCTTCATTGTTTCAATTTCTTTAGTGAAATTTTTTTTCCAGGTCCTGTAGTCTTTTTGTGTTTTCTTTGTGTTGATTATCCAGTTTTTCTTGCAACTCATTGAATTTTCATGTGATCCACACTTGAAATTTTTCTTCTGTCATTTTAGTGGTCAGATTTTGGTTGGTGTCCATTTCTAAGGGGCTGGTGTTCCTCTTTGGGGGTGTTTTTTCTGTTTGAGTTTTCATATTTTCAGAGTTCCTTCGCTGATTTCTTCCCATCTGGATCTGTCTTTGCTTCTTTCCTTTAGGTTTTTGTTTGGGTAATGAGACACCCTGATTAGTCTCTGAGCTAGGAGGTGGTATCTGTGGCTGATATTCGACCACCACCTGTATGATGAGTCAGTAGGTGCTGTGAAAAGGGTGTGCAGAATGTCCTCCTTGTCAGTAGATTGTGTTTGCTTGGAGGAGCAGGCAACACTGTTGTTTTTGTGTCCTGTAACCAGCTCTTATTCCTCTGGAGAGGCAGTCTGGTGCCTCAGGTGGTGGGTGGTGCTCTGGGACTTCCAGGTGTGTCCTTATTCTCCACCTCAGTGAGGGCTGATCTTGGAGTGAGTCTGTGTGGAGCTGGGTTGGTTAAGCCTGTCCTCAGGCACCACAAATGCTGTTAGCAGGCATCGTTCTGTTCTCTACTTCCAGGAAAACCTGTCAGGGAGGTGCTGGAATGTCCCCACTCTGTCAGAAAGTCTGCATGTGGGGGTGGGGCTGTCTGTGACCTGCAGCCTGGAGCAGGCTTCACTCCTTTACACCCTTTCCAAGTCTGTGGCTTCTCCTGGGCCTCTGCCAGCGGGCCAAACCTCATGACACCAGGTCTACCTTAGGTGTGATGTGGGCCAGGATGTTTCCTGTGCAGGGTTGCTGCCTGTGTTGGGCACACGGCCCCCCTTGGGGAGAGAGTCGAGCAGGCTGATCTTCCTTTAAAGACACACACACCTCAGTAGACTGTTTACCAATACCCCCTCTATGCCCCGGCAATACGAGATCTGGGTGCATGGGATCTGGTCCGCAGGTCTTACCTCTGGACCCTGGAATTCAATCCCTAATACCACCAGGTAGAGGAGTGCCAGTCCCAATTCACACACTGGAGCCCAAACTGGGACAATGTCTCTCAACCTCAGGCTCTGCCCTGCTCTCCTGGAGTCACTGGGCCAGCAGCACCTGAGAGGGCTGGTGGGTAGGGAGCTCACAGTCTGAGTACCACTCAGTTAGCTAAAGGGCCCCAAAAGAGAAAGTCCCCTTCCCTGGCAATGCCTCCAGCTGGTGGCTATATTGTCTCTCTAGGCAGCCGCGGTTAAGGTTGGGGGAGGGGAAAGTGTAGCAATATGGCACCTGTGCATGTCTCGGATCTGTGCACAGGGAGGTTCCCTGAGGGGGTTGGGAGCCTAGTGCTGTGTCTGGACTTATTTCTGCTATATCAATTTTATCCTACTGATTTCTGTACCCATTCTTGTGCCTTAACCACACTGCCTTTGTATTTGTGTCATTATAGCAAGTTTTG
Source organism: Microcebus murinus (assembly GCF_040939455.1). Taxonomy (NCBI): domain Eukaryota; kingdom Metazoa; phylum Chordata; class Mammalia; order Primates; family Cheirogaleidae; genus Microcebus; species Microcebus murinus. The sequence goes on from NC_134136.1 coordinate 20,434,523, forward strand.
ATATTGGCAAGTGAGAGTCTTCCAAATTTGTTCTTCTTATGTAAGATTGTTTGACTATTCTAAGTCCACTACATTTTTCATGAATTTTAAGATTAGCTTGTCATATTCTAAAAAAATGTTATTAAAATTTTGATAGATTTTAAATGGAATGTGAAATTGCCTTGATTGGGTAGTGTTGCCATTTTAACAATTTAAGTCTTCTAATCCATTAATGCTAGGATGGTTTTTTATTTAGCCTTTTAATTTCTTTTGCAGCTTTTAGACTATAAGTTTTGAAGTTGTTTTGTTAATGTTTTTTAAATATTTTATTCTTTTTGATGCTCTTGTAAATAAAATTTTTCTCATAATTTCATTTACTAAGTGTAAATTCCTAGAGTATGGAAATATCATTGATTCCTGAAAACTCCTTTACTGTTTATTAGCTGTAACAGTTAATTTCTTATGATTTTCTATATACAAGATTAAGTCATCTAAATAGCAATAGTTCTACTTCTTCCTTCTTAATCTAAACATATTTTATTTCTTTTTCATTCTCTTTCATTCATTCCTGTCTGTCTGTCTCTCTCTCTTTTTTCCTAATTGATTCAGTTAGATCCTTCAATAAAAGTGAATGGTCAATATCCTTATCGTGTAATTCAGCTTAAGGGTGGAATCTTTCGGTCTTTCACCAGTAAGTATAATGTTAACTGTGAAATTTTCATAGATGCCCTTTATTAGTTTGAGAAAGTTCTCTGTTCCTCGTTTTTTGAGTGTTTTTTATTTTTTTTTATCATGAAAGGGTGTTGGATTTTGTCAAAATATTTTTTTTTATTTTGGCATATTATGGGGGTACAGATTTTAAGGTTTCAATAAATGTCCATTTCCCCCCCTTCCCCCACAAGTCTGAGTCTCCAGCTTGACCATATCCCAGATGTTGCACATCTCACTAATTATATATGTATATACCCACCCCCCTTCCCCCTGCCCAATACCCAATTACTGCAGTACCTATGTGACCACTTAGATGCTGTTCAGTTAATACCAATTTGCTGGTGAGTATATGTGGTGCTTGTTTTTCCATTCTTGGGAAACTTCACTTAATAGTACGGGTTCCAGCTCTAACCAGGGAAATATAAGATGTGCTATATCACCATTGTTTCTTAGAGCTGAATAGTACTCCATGGTATACATATACCACATTTTATTAATCCATTCTTGGATTGATGGGCACTTGGGCAGTTTCCACAGCCTTGCAATTATGAATTGTGCTGCTATAAACATTCAAGTGCAGGTGTCTTTTTTGTAGAGTGTCATTGGATCTTTTGGGTAGATGCCCAGCAATGGGATTGCTGGATCAAATGGTAGATTCACATGTATCGCTTTAAGGTGTCTCCATATTGCTTTCCACAGAGGTTGGACTAATTTGCAGTCCCACCAGCAGTGTAGGAGTATAGAATTTTTTAATTTCCATCTTGATTTCTTCATTTATGAAGTAATCATTTAGTAGGAGGTTGTTTAATTTCCACGTTTTTGTGTAGAAATGTGAGTTTCTGTTACGGTTGATTTCTACTTTTGTTCCACTGAGATCTGAGAAGGTATATGGTATGGTTTCTATTTTTTTTTAATTTCTTGAGATTTACTTTGTGTCCTAGGATATGGTCAATCTTAGAGAATGTCCCGTGAGCTGATGAGAAGAAACTATATTCAGTGGATTTTGGGTAGAATGTCCTGTAGATGTCAGTCAGACCCAGTTGTTCCAATGTTTAGTTTAAGTCCATTATTTCTTTATTAATTGTCTGTTTGGAGGACCTGTCTTGTGCCATCAGTGGGGTGTTGAAATCTCCAGTGATTATGGAGTTGCTATTAATCCATTTGCTTAGATCCAGTAAGGTTTGCTTTATGAAACTGGGTGCACCTAAGTTGGGTGCATATATATTTAAAATTGTTATCTCTTCTTGTTGAAGTGTGCCCTTCACCATTATATAATGACCCTCTTTGTCTTTCACTACTTTTATTGGTTTAAAAACTAAATCATCTGAAATTAGAACTGCCACACCAGCCTTCTTTTGGGTTCCACTTGCCTAGAATACAGATCTCTACCCTTTTACTTTTAGTCTATATGCATCCTTGCAGGTTAGATGTGTTTCCTGAAAACAGCATATACTTGGCCTGTATTTTCTTATCCATTCAGCCAGCCTATGTCTCTTGAGTGGAGAGTTTAAGCCATTCACATTTATTGAGAGAACTGATAGGTAAGGTAGATTACTATTCATTCTGTTGGGTGGATGTTGTTGCTTTGATTTCTCTCTTGAGCCATTGTATTATCTGGCCTTTAATCTTTGGTTTTTGGTTGTTTTTATATTTGTGAGTTTTTATTATGGTGTTCCATGCATAACACTGTTTTGAGTACTTCTTGTAGGGCTGGTCTTGTCTTGGTGAATTCTCTGAGACTTTGCTTGTCTGAGAATGTCTTTATTTCTCCTTCATATATGAAGCTTAGTTTTGCATGGAAAAAGATTCTAGGGTGGGCATTGTTTTGTTTCAGAAGAGTGAGAATGGGGCCCCAGTCTCTCCTTGCTTGTAAAGTCTCATTAGAGAAGTCTGGTGTTATTCTAATTGGCTTTCCCTTGTATAGCACTTGCTTCTTTTGTCTTAGAGCTCTTAGAAGAGCCTCTTTAGTTGATATTTTGGTCAGTCTGATGACTGCATGTCCTGACATCTTCCTGTTTGCATTGAATCTCCCAGGGGTCCTCCAAGCTTCTTGAATTTGTATATCAAGATTTTGAGCAAGGCCTGGGAAATTTTCCTCTATTATATTTTCAAATAGCTTGTCCAACCCTTGGGTGTTGTCCTCTTCCCCTTCTGGTAACCCTATGACCCTCACATTAGGTTTCTTCACATAATCCCACATTTCTTGTAGGCTTTGCTCTTTTCTCTTGTTTCTCTGCTCTATCTCTGTGATGGTTTTACTTAGTTGGAGGGTGTTATCTTCAATCTGTGAGATTCTTTCTTCTGTTTGATCTACCCTGTTCTTGAGACTTTCCACTGTATTTTGTAGTTCCCTGAATTGATTCTTCATTTCCAGGAGTTCAGTTAAACTTTTCCTCATTGTGTCTATTTCTTTAGTGAACTTTTGTTCTAGGTCCGGGAGGCTTTTTGTGGTTTCTTTGTGTTGGATATTGAGTTGTTGTTGCAGCTCGGTGAGTGTTCTTATGATCCGCATACGAAATTCCTCTTCTGTCATTTTTGTTGCCTGATTTGGGTTGGTGTCCATTTCTAGGGGGCTGGTGCTCTTCTTTGGGGGTGTGTTTTCCATTTAGTTCTTCATATTTCCTGAATTCCTTCGCTGATTTCTTCTCATGTCGATCAGTTGTTGTTTCTTTCCATTAGGTTTTTGTTTGGGTATTCACACGCCTTGTTTAGTTCTGAGCTGTTAGGTTCTGTCTGTGGGTGAGATTCGACCACTCCCTGTATAATGAGTCAGTGGTTGCCGTGAAAAGGCTGTGCAGGATGCCGTCCCTGTCAGTAGGTGGCGCCTGCTTGGAGGAACAGGCTATGCTGTTGTTTTTGTGTCCTGTTATCAGCTCTTGTTCTGGGCGGAGCTGAGTTGGGTAAGCCTGCCCTCAGGCACCACCAATGGGGTTAGCAGGGGTCAAAGTTCTGTTCTCTGCTTCCAGCAAAAGCTGTCAGGGCGGGGCTGGAATGGTCCCTCTCAGCCAGAAAGTCTGCTTGTGGGGGTGGGGCTGTCTGAGACCCGCAGTCTGGAGCAGGCCTCGCTTCTTTCCACCCTCCCCAACTCCGCAGCTACTCCTGGGTCTCTGCCAGCAGGCCAGACCACACGTCACCAGGCCTCCCGGATTGTGATGCTGGCGGGGAGGTTCCCTGGGCAGAAACGCTGCCTGGGCTGGGTGTACGGCCTCCCTTTGGTGGGAGTGTTGCCCTCTAGGACGCTGATCTGCCCCTGGAGGCACACACACCTCAGCAGGCTGTTCACAAATATCCCTTCTGTGCCCGGGCAATGCTAGATCTCGGTGCACGAGATCTGGTCTGCATGTCCGACCTCTGGGTCCCAGAGTTCAAACTGTATCCCCACCAGGGAGAGGAGTTCCGGTCCCAGTTCACCCACAGGGAGCCCAAGCTGGGTCTATGAGTCTCAGCCTCTGAGTTGGCACTGTTCTCCTGGAAACCCCGTGCCAGCAGCACCTGGGAGGGCTGGGGGGTAGGTAGCTCACAGTCTGAGTTCCCCTTAGTCAGCTGTAGGGTCTCAAAAGGGAAAGACCTGTTCCCTGGAGGTGCCTCCGCTGGTGGCTGTATTGTCTCTCTGGGCAGCCGTAGGTAGGATTGGCAGTGGGGAGGAGGAGGCTATATGGTGCCTGCCGCGTGGCTCAAGTCAGTGTACACGGAGGTGCCCCGAGGGATTTGGGAGTCTGGTGCCGCGTCCGCTACAGGCTCACTGCTAGCTGGCGGCGACCGTCTCTGGGCTGGTGTCCGCAGGTCTCTCCACCTGCTGCGGAGCCCACTAGCAGTCCCAAATGCAGGGGAGGGAAAAGGTGCTTTATCTACCTACCCTTCCTGCTGGTCTCCAGGCTGCTCTGGCGGTCTCAGCTTCCAGTTCTCCTCTGCAGCCTCTACCCGTGGATTCTCCTGGGGTCGTAGGTACCCCTCCTTTCGGCCCTTGTCTGCTGTACGCTCGCCTTCTTGCTTCTTTTTTCTAATTTCTGCTAGAATCTTTCTTTTCTGCAGAGACACTCTTTCTGGTGGTGTTTCTCATCCGCCATCTTGATCCTCCTCCCAAAAATTTTTTTCTGTGTTTATTAAGATACTCATGTAATTTTCCCCTCATTTTAGTACTTATCAATGGAAAATAACCCAAACTCTGTAAAATAACTTAGAAAGGTATATGAAAGGGGTGCCCTTGCTGAAATGACAGGAAACTATTTAATCCTGAAATTTCCTAATAACATGTAAAGATCAACCATAAGCATTCCCTACTCTCTGCTGTTTCTGTCCCCAGCTAGAAAAGCAACTTGCAGGAACTCTGTTGTCACAAACATCTGAAAAGAGTCAAAAGACAGAGAGAAAATATAAATCTTTCTCTTTATGTTCATCAGATCACAGCCTTTATAATCTGTTTCTATAGCTTCAAGGTGTTTAGCTCCTGGATGGACAGCAGGGGAGTAAAAGCCAAGAATTAATTTCATGCCCAAAACCATATCTCAGAGGCAAAATTACATCTCCTGTGATAAACCTGAATGCATTTCAAAGATAACCAAGTCTCCAGGAATAGAAAAAAAGCAAGGACAAACAACCAGACATCACATAGCTTCCTGCTGATTACTCCAAAGCTGCTTCTGTTTCAACTGAAACGATCACTAGTTTTTCTGCTTTCTCCTTGTCCCCATAAAATCAGCAAGCCACTTGACCTCACTGCTAGCACCCTTTCTCTTTCTTTGGAATGCCCTGCCATCTCCCTGCTCTCTTCTCTCCCCCTCCTCACTCTCTTTTTCACTCTCTCACTCTTTCTCTCCTCTTAGAGCATACAATAAATGTTTTTATTTTTCTATATCCTAATCCCTGTGGATAAATATTTCTCCAACCACACTGAGAGTACCTTCTAGGCTATCCACCCTAACTGTATATTCTGAGCCTAATACATGCTACCGTGGCCCAGAGAGTCTTGCCCAAGAAGCCTTGAGTAAGGCTCCTTGCCATGGTTGAGTTACCATTTGATTTTATACATTTCACAGAGACAGGAATTAAACATAAAATAATAAATCAATTAATGGAAGGCATACACTGATTTGGCCAGAAAAGACAGTGTTACTGAAAATTTGGCACTTGTCCACAAGACCAAATCATAAGAATGAGGACAAGTTTTTTGGGGATGGAGGAAAGGATTTATTATTATCAAAAAATCCCAAAACAATAAATGCTGGCGAGGATTCGGAGAGACAGGAACACTTTCACATTGCTGGTGGAACTGAAAATTAGTGCAAACTCTGTGGAAAAGAATTTAGGGATACCTCAAATAACTAAAAGTAGAAATACCATTTGATCCAGCAATAGCACTATTAGGCATCTACCCCAAAGCACAAAAGACATTCTATAATAAAGACATCTGCACCTGAATGTTTATGGCAGCACAATTCACTATTGCAAGGATGTTGAAACAACCCAAGTGTACATCAATTCCTGAGTGGATTATTAAAATTTGGCATATGTATGCAATGTAATACTACTCAATTATAAAAAGAAATGGTGATCTAGCACCTCTTATATTATCCTGGATAGAGCTTGAGCTCATCCTCTGAAGTGAGATATCACAAAAATGGATGAATAGGCTCCATATGTACTCCCCATTAAATTGACACTAACTGATCAACACTATGGTGCTCACGCTGATAAAGAAAACCCCCAAGTATTACTTGGTGCATCAGCCACCTGATACACCCAGCCTTCAGGGAAGACCTCCATCAGTATAATACTAACCTATTACCTGGTGTATCAACTAACCTATTACCTGGCTCGTTAGCCACCTGAGACCCCACACCTCAGACCACCCTGACTTAATAAAAGTGGAAAAAATTGGGTAGCTGGGTCTCAGAATTTGGTGGTGAGACCCCTCTGAGCCTGCCAATGAATAAACCTTGTTTCTCCGACTCTCCCTGTGCCACTTGGTTTGTCCTGTGGACCACCCACTGTAACACTTGCTGTAACAACATGGTAGTATTCTCCAGAGATTAGGAGGTTTGGGGTGGGTAAACTCACAACTAAGGAACATGTGGAGCATTGTGAGTGTGGCCAAGTCATAACTTGTAACCAAAATGTTTGTACCTCCATCATATCCTGAAATAAATGAATAAATAATAAATAAAAAATTAAAAATAGATTTATTATCATACTTGTGAACTAAAATAAAATCTTAAGGCTCACTCCTTCACCAGCTGACTGGATGAACTCCCTCCTGGCCAAAGGAATATCCTAAAACTAAATTGCCTCCCAGGAGGAGGAAGGTCAGACATGCCTCATCATGCCCCCCTTCCTTCTTGAGGATATCTTTTGTAACTCATTAACAGGCCTAAGAGTATGCAAGACAATCCTGTAGGTCCTCAATTTACACAGCAAATCTATGTCTGGTGGCTTATCTCTGATAAACAGCTTATTATATTAAAATATTCTGAGCCTTTAGACAAAATTTCATGTCTTTAACCAATTACAAGTCAAAGAAATCTTTAAATCCACCTATAACCTATAAGCCCCCTACCCCAAGATGGCCCACCTTTGCAGGCCAAACCAATGTATGCCTCCTATCAACTGAAAAAAGCCAAACTCTGTAAAATAATTTTAAAGAGATTTATTCTGAGACAAATTTGAGGACCATGACCTGGAGCCACTGCCAAGGGGCCTTGGGCAAGTGGACTCGATGTGACTGGCTTACAGTTTAGTTTTAATACATTTCAGGGAGATGGGGGTTATGGGTAAAGTCATCAATCAATACATGGGAGCCCTACATTGGTTTGGCCCAAAAAGGTGGGACATCTTGAAGTCGGGGGCTTACCGGTCATAGGTGAGTTTAAAGATTCTTTGGCTTATAATTGGTTAAAGACATGAAGCTTTGTCTAAAGGGTCAGAATGTTTTAATATAAGGAGCTGTTATAAGAGATAAGCCACCGGACATAGATTTGCTATGTAAATTGAGGACCTGCAGAATTGTCTTGCATACCCTTAGGCCTGTTAATGGGTTACAAAGGATGTCTCTAAGAAGGGAGGGGGGCATAAGGCATGTCTGACCTCCCTCCTACTGGCAGACAATTAAATTTTAGGATATGTCTTTGGCCATGAGGGGGTCCATTCAGTCAGCGGGTGAGCCTTAAAATTTTACTTTAGTTCATAATCCCCCCTTTTGGCCAAGATCTGTCAGAGGCAGCATCTATGGTTAAACTTTCATTTTGTCCCATCTGTTGCCAGAGTGGTGTGGCTATCTTCCCTGGATCCATCCAGTTCCTCGGTGGGACCCTTGTGGCCAAGAGGACTGAAGAGCCAAACTGAAGCTTACAGCCAATTAAATAAGCCAAACAGGACCGGAGTCTTGGCACGGTGTCTCACACCTGTAATCCTAGCACTCTGGAAGGCCGAGACGGGCGGATGACTTGAGGTCAGGAGTTCAAGACCAGTCTGAACAAGAGCAAGACCCTGTCTCTACTAAAAAGAGAAAGAGTTTAATTGGCCAACTAAAAATATATAGAAAAAATTAGCCGGGCATGGTGGCTAATGCCTGTAGTCCCAGTTATTTGAGAGGCTGAGGCAGAAGGATTGCTTGAGCCCAGGAGTTAGAGGTTGCTGTGAGCCGGGCTGATGCCATGGCACTCTAGCCCGGGCAACAGAGTGAGACTCTGTCTCAAACAAACAAACAAACAAAAAAACGAAACAACAACAACAACAACAAAAAACCAACAGGACTGGAGGTAGATAGGCACTCATTAACACTCTAAAATCTTTTAGATGACATGAGAGTAAAATGCGAAATATCAAAGGCAGAGCTACAAAACTAATTTACCTACAAGTATTGAGGTACTATATTCTTGGGTTTAGTGGTAGACTTGTAACAAATATAAGCATCATTAACATTTAAGCTAAGGGAATTTAGTAATTTATACTAAGCTGGCTGATAAATTACTCATATCTTGTATATGTAACTATCTTTTTGGACTACCCATTCTGTACTCTCTTTGCCTTCAGCAAGCACCTTAGCAGGGTGTGATTCTTTACCTGTCTGAGTCACCCAAACCTTCATTCACATTCCTCTCTAGATTGGATTTTATAGTTTCTGAATTACCTTACTCATAGGGTATGGTAATACAAATAGATACCCTAAGGAATCTCCTGTATTCCAGATACATTTTTTCCCTCTATTGTGGAGTAGTAGTTCAATTTCCCCTTGGCAGTGTGGATCAATCAACCCAATCAACACCATAACTAACTTCTTGGCTTGTTGACTCAGAGGCATGAGGAGCTGAAAGTGGCTGGATAGAAATATTAACTTACAATTCAGTGGAATCATTGTTGTATCAACCAGTTAAAACATTTCTTCCCCTGGAACTAAGATCTCTAGGCCAGTAGAACATAAATTTGCAGAAATAGAAAGCAAAAATTTTGTAGTCGGTCACTAGGGGTAATGATGAGTGGTGTCACATCCATTTTCACCTCTTGATTCCTGGACCAGTAAATCTTGGAAATAGGAAAAACAGTACCATGTATTGGATGCTGATTTAAAGCATATATAACCTTGTGGAGAACCTTGTCCCAACCATGCTAGATATTGCCACCTAGCCAGCACTGTTAACTGACTATTTAATTGTCATTCTAAAGATTATTGATAACTAATAATTCAAAAGATTATTCCATTGTTCTATCAAGCCAGCTGCATCAAAATGATCAGGAACATGGTAAGACCACTAAATTCCTTGAGCATAAACTCATTTACACACTTTTCTGACTGTGAAGTGAGTTCCTTGGTCAGCAGCAATGCTATATGGAATACTACAATGGTGGATAAAGCATTCTATAAGTCTACAAATGATAGTTTTGAAAGAAGCATTTTGTGCAGAAGAGGAAAATCCATATCCATATTAAGTGCCTATTCCAGTAAAGGCAAAATGCTGACCCCTCTATCATGGAAATGGTCCAATGTAATCAATCTACTACCACGTAGCTGGCTGTTCACTCCAGAGAATGGTGCCATATTGGGGGCACACTGTTGGTCTTTGTTGTAGAAGATTGGACACCCTTTGGTGTCCGTAGACAGTTTGGCTTTGGGGAATAGACGTTTATGTTACTGGTCCCATGCATAGCCTCCATTCCTGTCACCATGGCCACTTTGTTCATGAGCCCATTGGGTTATAACAAGTATGGCTAGGAAAAGAGGCTCACTGGTAGCCATAGAATGGGTCATTATATCCATTTGATTATTAAAATTCTCTTCTGCTGAGGTCACCCTATGTTAAGCATTCACATTCTTTCTGTTCTTTGTCCATTCAGAGAGATTTATCCACATAACTCTTCCCCAAATTTCTTTGTCTCCAATTTTCCAGTTATGTTCCTTCCAAACCCTGACCTTTCAACCAAACCATTGGCTACAGCTTATGAATGGATTTGTAATCTCATGTCAGGCCATTTCTCCATTCAAGAAAAGTGCACAATTAGGTATACTGCCTGAAGTTCTGCCCACTTGGAAGATTTGTCTTTACCACTGTCCTTCAGTTTTGTCTCAGAAAGAGATTATAGTACTTCAGCTGTCCATTTTTGGGTTGTGCCTTCATAACACACAGAAGGATCAGTAAACCATGTCCAAGTTTTCTCTTCCTCTGTCAACTGACCATAGGGTACTTCTCATGAGGCCATGAGGTGATGAATGAGTGTGATATCTTGTGGAAGGGAAAGATGATCCATATTACTGTGAACTAAATTATGACATAATGCTGAAGATTTTATCTACCCTTGAGGTAAGACAGTGAAGGTATACTGCTGGCCTTGACAGTTGGAAGCAACTACTTTTGTTGGGCCTTATGAACAAGTATGGAGAAAAAGGCATTTGTCAGGTCAAGTAGCTGCATATCATGTAGGAGGAGATGTGTTAATTTGATGAGACCGCATTTGGTACAGCAGCTGTAATTGAAGTCTACACTTAAACTTAAGATAACCTACTTTCTTTTTCACAGGACAAATAGCGCTGTATGGGGATGTTGTGGGAATCACTAACCCTGCATCTTTAAGTCATTGATGGTGGCACTAATCTCTACAATCCCCATAGGAAGGTGAGGTTGCTTTTTATTTATGATTCTCCTAGGAAAAGTCAGCTCTAATAGCTTCAGTTTGTCCTTTTCCAATATAATAGCCCTCACTTCACAGGTTAGGGAAACAATGTAGGCATTCTGGTAAGTATGTCTATTCTATTGCAGTGCATTCTGGAACTAGGGAAATAAACATAAGATAGCTTCATGAATGACTTGGATTCACAGCAAGTCAGAACTGAGCTAAAACTCAATTGATCACCTGGCCACCATAAACTCCTACTCTGACTGGAGGACTACCATGATGTTTTGGGCCTCCTGGAATCAATGTCAATTCAGAGCCAATACCGAGTAGTTCCCTAAATTTATTATTATTTTCCTTTTCCTAATGCAGTTACCCTGGTAGAAGTCCATAGGTCCCTTTGAAGAAAGCTGGAGAAAGATTAATAGTATATATTTTCATTAGTGTTCTGAGAGCATAGAGCTTCCCCTTCATTCAAGGGTTTTTGGGTCTATAATCTGACTCAAGTCTGGGAATGATTGAAGGGCTTTGTCCTTATGATTTGGGTTAGACGTTTGTTCACTTAACCTGAAAGTTTTCCAATTATTTAGATCAAATAAAAATTTAGTATGTTTTCTGTCTATTTCATTTCTAGGAGCACAAGAATTAACTAGCCAATGTCATAGGTCTACAGGAGTCAGACTACTCTGCTTGTTGTTTTGATTTTTCTGTCCATTACAATAACTACACTCAATTTGCCTTTGATGAATAAGTGCCACACTTGGCCCTTGCCACCTTGGGATCTAATTACTCCCATTGCATTTAAGTTTTCCAAATGTGTTACTATGGTTTCCATCTTACGGTCTGGCCTACAGAGATGAGTAATTATGGAACTTTTCAAGTATGCTAGGGTTCCACTCACAAATATATTTCTCAAAGTATTGATGAAAGGTATGTCATTGACCCCAAGAGTACGTTTGAGCAGATTTTAAGTGACAAATCCATTCTAGCATTATGATCTCCCTAAGCCTTTGAATCCCTTCTTGAGCATTAAACCAAGGGATATGGAGCATCTCCCACTCACTAATGAGGTCACCATCTTTTGACCCATGGTTCAGATAATCAACCAAACTGTTAGAGCCCTTTATAACATCCCAAGCTGCAACATTATATGCAGAATCTCTGCATAAATTTGTCCTGATCCAACTTTATGTTCCTTCCACCATTATCCTACACCCTTAATATCCACTCCCACATATGTTCTCAGATTTCTACATGTATAAATTAGAAAACTCAAGTAGCTCTTTTGGAGTTTAGCATATTTTATCATGGTTTATGCTTTGTACTTCGCCTTTAGGATCCTGCTGGCACTTGAGTCTAGTTAAAGGTCTAGATGTAAAGAGCAGTGATGGGGATGGATCCTGAGGAGAATCAGCATTATATTTCTTGGCAACTGCCTCTAGGAAAACCATTACTATTTTCTCAGACAATGCAGGGTTAGTCCCCTAAGATGGAGGTGGGAAAGAAGATACCACTGTGGTTGGGGAGGCTACTACCACTGGGGGTGGGGATGCTGCTGCCATTGGGGGTGGCTGGCAAAAAAGGACATCAGAATTTAAGAGCTCAGGGTCTCCAGCTTCATCAGGGTTTTCCCACATGTTCCCATCACAACTTAAAGGATGCCATTCTTTCCCAATCAATGAATTCCCTCACTTTAACAGTAGATACTTGGTGTCACTGGGAGCTCAATTTTCTTTCTAATTTGGTCAAATGCATGATAAGGACTTGTGTTTGATTTTTAGCATTTTTCCCCTGTGGATAAAGGACATGAGATTCTCCCTTAGGGCACACCTATAAGCTCTTAGGTTATTTATTATGATTAGGAGCTTGAGCTGGGAATTCAAATTCCTGAGTTTTCCACAAATGTTTAAAGTATCATATTCAGAGTCATTAAGTCTCTTGCATCTTATAAGTAGTTGATTAGGAGTAACCAATATAGATATTTTGTGTATTTCTAAAAACAGTTCACACCATGAACTATCCATGCTGTCTGTACTATTAAAAATAAAGTTATTCTACTTTTAAGTCAAATCATATTAGAAAGTCTATTCCTAAAACCCCAAAACCAATTCAGGAAATGCACCCATAAAATTCTGTTCCTCTAGAATCACTCTTGTTACCAAAATCTGTATTTGTAAAGGTTCTCTAGAGAAACAGAAACAGTAAGATATATGATAGACAGATATTAATAGATAAATAGATAGATAGATGAGAGGGTATTTATTATGAAACCTGAATGTGCAATTGTGGAGGTTGAGAAGTCCCATGATGTGCCATCTGCAAGTTAGAGAACCAGGGAAGTCAGTGGCATAGTTCAGTCCAAATTCCAAGGCCTGAGGACCTGGGGGGCAATTGGTGCAAGCCCCAAAGTCCAAAGGCCATAGAAACTGGAGTTCTGATGTCCCACAGGAAAAGAGAAAGTGGGTGTTCCAGTTCCAGAAGAGAGAGCAAATTCAATTTTTCTGTTCTTTTTTTTTTTTTTTTAGTTTCATCAGGGTGCTCAAAGGATTGGATAGTGCCCACCCACATTACTCAATGCAGAGGTTCAAATGCCAATTTCTTCTAGAAACACCCTCACAAATACATTTAAAATAATATTTTATCAGGTATATGGGTATGTCTTAAGCCAGTCAAGTTGACATATAGAACTAACCATCACATTCAGGATTAAACAAAATATTCTTTCTAAATATAAAAGGTCTAGATTTGGAAGTGACAGAAATACTAACAAATTTCAAGTAGAAGGACCATTCTAGGGAAGCAGGCATATAGAATACCAAAATGTTGATAAAAGCAGAAAATATGCTTTATTAAAGTTACAGAAAACTGGCAGATATAACAAAATGAATACAAATATGTTATTATCAATTGGTCAACCAATTATTGAAATATCAACTACTGTACATTTTCTAAAGCTTACCAGAAACATAGAAAAGAAAATGAAATTGTTCGTGTTAGGCACAACATTTATGGAACAATTTGCTGCAAATTTAGTCTCCAAAAAAGGGAGCTATAGAGCATTCAAAGTGAAATAAATTGTTATTTATTTTTTCACTTCTTAGGAGATAAAATAGAAAAAAATCAATCCCATTCAATAAGACTTTATTATACATAAAAATTCAAAGATAAAAACAGATATTACTTTTGGGCATTTACAATTTGGTTTAGAAGACACAGAAAATTACACTTAAAATTCCATAGTGGGGTGGCAAGGGTGATATATGTAACCTTAACAATATTTGTACCTCCATAATATGATGAAATAAAAAGAAAAAAAATTCCATATGTGGGCATACCTTCTTTTACTTTACTTCATGTTATTACATTTCATAGATATTACCCTTTTTATAAATTGAAGATTTGTGGCAACCCTGCATAAAGCAAGTCTATCATTGCCATTTTTCCAACAGATATGAAATATTCATTTCATGTCTCTGTGTCACATTTTGGTAATTCTTGCAATATTTTACTTTTTTTCATCATTGTTATTACATCTATTATGATGATCTATGATTAGTGATCTTCGATGTTATTATTATAATTGTTTTGGAGTACCACTAATTGTACCCAGATAAGATGATGAACTTAATCAATAATTGTAAAGTGTGCTTCTGACTGCTCCACAAACTGACTATTCCCAATTTTTCTCCCTCTCCTTGGGCCTTTCTATTCCCTGAGAAATGAGCAATATTGAAATTAGGCCAATTAATAACACTACAATCCCTTTAGATGTTCAAGTGAAAGGAAGAGTAGCACATCTCCCACACTAAATGGAAAGACAGAAATAATTAAGCTTACTGGGGAGGCATGTTGAAAGCCAAGATAGGCAGAAAGCTAGGTTTCTTGCACCCCAGAGTTAGCCAATTTGTGAATTAAAAAAAAAAAAAAAGCTTTTGAAGGAAATTAAAAGTGCTAGTCCAGAAAACATAAGAATGATAAGAAAGCAAAACAGCCTTGCTGCCAATATGGAGAAAGTTTTAGTGATTTGGATAGAATTTCAAATCAAGCACAGCATTACCGTAAGGCTAAGTGAAATCCGGAGCAAAACCTTAACTCTCTTTAATCCTTTCAAGGCTGAGACAGGTGAGGAAACTACAGGAGAAAAGTTTAAAACTAGCAGAGGTTGGTTCATGAGGTTTAACAAAAGAAGTCAGATCCATAACACAAAAGTGTAAGGTGAAACAAGTGTTGATGTACAAGCTGCAGGAAGTTATCCAGAAGATCTAGCTAAGATAATTGATAAAAGCTATACTAAATAACAGAATTTCAATGTAGATAAAACAGCCATATATTAGAAGATGCCATTTAGGATTTTCATTGCTAGAGAAGAGACACCAATGCCTGGTTTCAAAGCTTCAAAGAATAAGATGCCTCTCTTGTTAAGGGCTAATATAGTTGGTGACTTTACCATTCTGAAAATTCTAGGGTCCTTAATCATTATGCTAAATCTATACTGCCTGCATTCTAAAATGAAACAAAAAAGACTAGATGACAACATATCTGTTTACAGCATGGTTTACTGAATATTTTAAGTTCACTGTTGAAATATGCTTCTCAGAAAAAAAGATTCATTTCAAATATTAATGCTCATTGACAATGCACCTGGTTACCCAAGAGCTGAAATGGAGACATACAGATTAATGTTGTTTTCATTCCTGCAAACACAATATCCATCGCAAGGCCCATGAATCAAGAAGTAATTTTGACATTCCAGTTTTGCTATTTAAGAAATGCATTTCATAAGGCTTTAACTGTCATACATAGATAGTGATTCCTCTAATGGATCTGGACAGAAGCAAATTGAAAATATTCTAGAAAACAATTTACCACTCTAGAGGCAACATACCACCAGACCTAAAACTATACAAAAAGGCCATAGGAACCAAAACAACATGACATTGGCACAAAAATAGAGACATGGACCAATGGAACAGAATGGATAATGCAGATATAAAACTACTCTCATACAGCCAATTGATCTTTGAAAAAGCAGGCAGAAACATACACTAGGAAAAAGAAGCCCTATTCAATAAATGGTGGTGGGAAAATTGGATAGTCAAATGCAGAGGAATGAAACAGGACCCATATCTCTCAACACTCACAAAAATTAATTCAGAATGGATAACAGACTTAAACCTAAGGCACAAAAACTTAAGAATTCTAGAAGACATTGGGAAGACCCTTTTAGACATCAGCCTAGGCAAAGAATTTTTGAAGAAGACCCACAACGCAATCACCACAGCAACAAAAATAAATAAATGGGATCTGATCAAATTAAAAAGCTTTCGCACAGCCAAGGAAACTATTAGATCGAATAGATAGCCTACAGAATGGGAGAAAATATTTGCCCTCTACACATCTGATAAAGGGATGATAACAAGAATCTATCTAGAAATTTAAAACATCAGCAAGAAAAAATCAAACAAGCCCATTGATAAATGGGCAATGGAAATGAACAGAAGCTTTTCCAAAGAAGACAAAATAAGGGCCAGCAAACATATAAAAAAAAATGCTCAACATCTCTAATCATTAGAGAATGCAAATCAAAAACAATGAGATATCATCTAATCCCAGTGAGATTGGCTCGTATCAAAAAATACCAAAACAACAAATGCTGGTGAGGATGTGGAGAGACTGGAACACTCTTACACTATTGGTAGGACTGCAAATTAGTGCAACCTCTGTGGAAAAGAATTTGGAGATACCTCAAAGAGCTAAAAATAGAAATACCATTCAATCCAGCAATAGCACTATTAGGCATCTACCCCAAAGAACAAAAGACATTCTATAATAAAGACGTCTGCACCCGAATGTTTATGGCAGCACAATTCACTGTTGCAAGGATGTGGGAACAACCTAAGTGCCCATCAATTCATGAGTAGGTTATTAAAATTTGGTATATGTTTACAATGGAATATTACTCAATTTTAAGAAACCACAGTGATCTAGCACCTCTTATATTTTCCTGGATTGAGCTTGAGCCCATTATCCGAAGTAAGGTAACACAAGATCGGAAGAATAGGCTCCACTTGTAGGCGACATCAAATCGGTACTGACTGATTAACACTATGGTGCTCACATGGCAGTAATATTCTCCAGGGATGGGGGGTTAGTGGGGTAAACTCACTACTATAGGACACAGTGTGCATTGTGGGGGGGAAGGGCATGCCTCTAATTGGCACTAGGGAGAGGCAATGATATAAAATGTAACCAAAATGTTTGTACCCTCATAATATCTTGAAATAAAAAAGCAATCCATATAACCAAAAACATTTTTATCCCTGGATACTTTGAAATAAAAAAAATAAGTTTATTGTATGAAAAAAATAAGATCAATAAATAAATAAAAATGACTTTCATATGCACTGGAAAACCAAAAAAATTATGTGACTTGCTTTATTGCAATATTCACTTTATAGCCATTGTCTGGTACTGAACCCACAATATCTCTGAGGTATGAGTGTACTATAAGCTATTATATAATTTGGACAAATACTACCTTATGACGAGTCCAATCATTTAACCACACATACACACAGTATTTGTTTTCAGCAAGCTGTTGGGTTCAGAGTTGGCAGTGCATGCTGATTTTAGATACCCAAAGGTGATATCCATACTCATGGATTATATATGGTGTAGTCATTAATATTGTGACAATGATGAAGTCTCACTAGTGAATTAACTATGATCTCAATTATATATCCTTTAATCTGCATTAAAATGGTAGCTCCTGGGAGTCCTAATTGATTAAATGCAATGAATTATAAACATTTGCCTCCGTTTATAGATCAGGGTAAGGAGAAAGTTAGTACTAACTTGTAGAAGCTCATTTCTTTATATGTAAGCATTAATGAATATTCAATAATTGTTCTGTTTTACCTTATCCAATAATTGTTCACACATTAGTACCAGAGGGATTTACATGATTCTGAAGATTAGTTTATCTTTCTCTTCCCAGTAAGTTGCTGAAATAGTTTGTAGTAATTATGTTCCTGAGCAGATCTTTGAATCAGGCTAGCAGAAGGAATTTAGTGTTGCATACTATCTTTTGATGTGTAATTAAATTTCTTATATTCACTGCTGTCCTTAGCTTAGAGCTGGGCAAAAAGGGCAAACTTTGCTTTGTATTCCTTGATTAAGCTGAAACTGTGATGGTTAACATTGGAAGTAGAGTAATATAGATAGCACACTGAAGTTAAACTCTAGGTTTGGACATTTCTCACTTTCATGAACTTGGGAAAGACAGATGCTAAATTGTAACCAAGGTGTTAATGGCCTTGGTTGTACCCTTTCTAATAACTTTTTCTCTGGCTTCAGCACTGAGATATTTCAGCCACCATGATAAGACAAGTTGGAAAATTATTTGGGAGTATGAAAGTCATACTCCTTAGATGAAAAATCGAAATATTGGAAGGAAAAAGTGTTGGCTTAATCTTACAACCTCATTTATGGAATTTATTGTGAGAGAAGTGAAAGAAATAAAGGAGATCAGTTTAACTTATATATGTTAAGAATTGTGCCTTTTGTTAGATAATTTTATGATAAAAATATATAAAAGATGGCTTATATCAACTAAAAGCACTATAGTCATTCATACAAAAATGACAAACTTCACTTTAGGCTTATGAAACTGTATAATAATAATTTTAAAGAACAGTCCTCTAACTGTAGTTCAGAGCTAACTTATGGTTTCCACTCAAGTTCTCTTAAATGAAGAGTCAAGTTGAAAGTGAATTAATCTACTGAATCCATGGATACCACGGTTACTCACCAATTTTTACTCTTCTACCTCACTTGTTGTTATGTCAATCTCCACTTTGATTTTTATATTAATTGCAACTAATTTTCCAATTCCTCCCTGCATAAGATTTTTCGCCCTTTACATTCTGGTGACTTATGGACTGTTAAGACTATGTTTCCTGCAGAGTCTTGCAATAAAGGCAAGTGTCAGGTTCTTGAATACAGATGTAACCTATTTCTCACTTTCTGAAGCCTCCAGGTCACCTGTAATCACAAAGTATACTCTCTTGAAATCTAACTTGCCTCTCTTAACAGAGATCTGATCATGGAGGGATACCAAATGATAGACTAAGAAGTTTAAATTTTTATTATGTAGATAAAAGTTCAATGTTGAGAGCTTATAATAAAAGAAATAGCATGCCACTCTCAATGCTTTAAGAAAATGAATCAATGGGCAATATGCATAGATTAAATGAGATAATTGTTTTCAAAAACATTTCATACAGCTTAACATATATTAAGCATATAATAATTATAGGTATTACACAAGATTAGAATGACTGAGGAGAGGCAATTTTCAAGTGACCATGAGTAAATTAGAAAAGCTTACAAATAAAAGAAATAATAGCAAATATGTCCAAATCACTTTTTTCTGAGCTATGATAGAGGTTTTATTTGAAAAACATTGTAAATATAAGACACATAATAATAAGCACCCATGTACTTATCACTCAGTTTTCCAAATGTTAATATATGCAATTTTTAATAATAATATAATTAGAAAGTAAAATAATATAACAATACAGAATCAGTTGAAGCTATAATTGCATTTCTCTCCTATAGTTATAATAAATTCTATACTTATTTTTTGAATTATCATTCTCATGAATGTTTTTATGTTATTAATTATGCATGTGTGTATTTTAAGTGATATATAAATATTGATTTGCAGCTATTTCAAATTGTATAAGTGATACCATTTCTTCTAATTCTTCTGAAACTTAATTGTTTTTCCTTAACAACTATTGAAATTTTCAGTACTAGTGAATCTTAACTACTACAAAGCAGTATACACACACAAGTATTTTCTCTATTAAGTTTTCTGACTGACAATCCCTGAAATGCTATTGACTTTCTGTTTCATTTTATTTTTATATAACACATAGTAATTACACATATTTATGAGGTACAATGCGATGTTTCAATACATGTATACATTGTGTAAATATCAAATCAAAGCAATTAGCAAATCTGTCACCTCAAATATTTATCATTTCTTTGTGATTGAGAGTATTTGAAGTCCTCTCTTTTTGCTATTTTGAAATATACAGAAAATATTTATGGGCAATTCAATTTAATCATTGAAAGCATTTAGACCCTTATTTATATTAAATTTGATACATGGAGAGGAAGATATTAACATCATTAATTAAAGCTTTTTAAAAGTCAAAAAGCAAAAGATGCTGGTGTGGATACAGAGAAAAAGGAGAGCTTATACACTGTTGGTGGGATTGCAAATTAGTACAACCCCTATGGCAAACCATCTAGCTCTTGATTCCTCAAAGACCTAGACCTACCGTTGGATTCAGCAATCCCACTACTGGGTATCTATCCAAAGGAAAAGAAATTATTTTATTATAAAGACACAAAAACTTTTATTGGGTGACAAGCAGGTGGGAGGGGGGAGGAGGGGATGGGTGTACACTTATGTAATGAATGTGATGCGCACCACCTGGAGGATGGACATGCTTGAAGCTCTAACTTGGCGGGGGAGGGGGCGGGCAGGGGTGGCAAGGGCAATATATTTAACCTTAACTATATTTGTACCCCATAATATGATGAAATAAAAAAAAAGAATATGTAAACTCTTCAAAATGCAGTGGCTATGAGACAAGATGCAATTTTTTTCCGTTTATTTCATCATATTATGGGGGTACAAATATTGTTAGAATTACATATATTGCCCCTGCCACCCCTCCCCCCAACCATGCCAGAGCTTGAAGCTTGTCCAACCCCCAGGTGGTGCACACCGCATCCATTATATAAGTTTATACCCTTCCCTCCCCCATCTGCTCACCACATGATAAAAGTTTTTTTTTCTTGATATTTTGGTTACATAGTATATCTTTGCCTCTCCCTAAGAAGGGTTAGAGGTATTCCCTGCCCCCCCCAAGGCTCACCATATCTCTAAAATGTGGGTCTCCCCTGCCCCGAATCCCTGGCGAACACTACCACCATTCAAGACCAATAGTTTTAATCAGTCACTACCAATTTGATGGTGAGTACATGTGTAGCCCATTTTCCAGTTCTTGTGTCACCTCACTTTGGATAACAGGCTTAAGCTTCATCCAGGATTGGATAAACGGTGCTAGCTCAGTGTTGTTTCTTAGAATTGAGTAATATTCCATTGTGAGTGTATACCACATTTTAGTTATCCACTCATGAATTGACAGTCACTTAGGTTGTTTCCATGACAGTGCAATAGTGAATTGTGCTGTCATACACATCCAGGTGTAGATGTCTTTATAATAGAATGGCTTATGCTCTTTGGTGTAGCTGGGTTGAATGGTATTTCTATTTCTAGCTGTTTGAGGTATTTCCAAATTCTTTTCCACAAAGGTTGCACTAATTTGCAGTCCCACCAGCAGTGTAAAAGTGTTCCTGACTCTCCACATCCTCGCCACCATTTGTTGTTTTGAGATTTCATGATACAGGCCATTCTCACTGGTGTTAGGAGATATCTCATTGTGGTTTTGATTTGCATTTCTCTAATGTTTAGAGATGTTGAGCATTTTTAAATATGTTTGAAGGCCATTATTCTGTCTTCTTTAAAAAGTTTCTGTTCATTTCCATTGCCCATTTCTGGATGGGGTTGTTTGACTTTTTCTTGTTAAATCTTTTAAGTTCTAGATAGATTCTTTGTTTCCCACTCTGTGTGTTGTCTATTTACTCTAATGATAGTTTCTTTGGCTGTGCAGAAACTTTTTAATTTGATCAGATCTCATTTGTTTATTTTTGATGCTCTGGTGATTACTTTGAGGGTCTTGCTCAAAAATTCTTTGCATAGACCAATGTCTGATAGGGTTTTCCCAACATCTTCTTCTAGGATTCTTAAGATCTCATGCCTTAGGTTTAAATCTGTTATCCATCTAGAGTGAATTTTTGTGAAAGGTGAGAGATAGGGATACTGATTCAAGCTTCTGCATGTAGCTAACCAGTTTTCCCAGCACCATTTAGTGAAGACAGATTCTTTTCCCCATTGTATATTTTTGTCGGCTTTATTAAATATTAGGTCACAGTATACTGATAGTTTCATCTCTGGTATCTCAGATCTCTTCCAGATATCGATGCTTCTGTTCTTGTGCCAGTTCAAGGCTGATTTAACTATTATTGCTTTATGGTACAGCTTGAAGCCAGGAAGACTGATGCCTCCCAGTTTGTTCTTTTAACTTAAGATTGCTTTGGCTATATGAGATTTTTTATTGGTTTCATACAAAGTGAAGAATTAATTTTTTCTAGATCTGTAAAGAATGCTGGTGGTATTTTGATGGGGATTGCATTGATTCTGTAAATCACTTTAGGTAATATTGACATTTTAACGGTATTGATTTTGGCAATCCATGAACAAGATAGATTTTTCCATCTGTTTAAATCATCTGCAATTTTTTTTTTAGTTTTTCTTAGTTCTCCTTGTATAAATCTTTCATATCTTTTGTTAAATATACTCCTAGATATTTAATTTTCTTTGGGGCTATAGTAAAGGGTATTGCATTTTTGATTTGAGATTCTGCTTGATGGTTCTTGGCATATATGAATGCTTCTGATTTGTGTATATGGATTTTATAAGCTGAAACTTTACTAAATTCATTTATCAAATCTATGAGTCTCTTGTATGAATCCATGGGGTTTTCTAGGCGTAATATCATATCATCGGTGAAGAGTGTGAGTTTGACCTCATCTGCCTCCACTTGGATGCCCTTAATTCCCCTCTCTTGCCTGATTGCTATAGCTAAGACTTCTAGCACTATGTTGAATAGGAGAGGAGATTGTGAGCATCCTTGTCTAGTTCCAGTTCAAAGAGGGAATTATTTCAATTTTTCCCCATTTAGAATGATATTAGGAGTGGGTTTGTCATAAATGGATTTGATAAATGTAAGATATGAGCCATCTATGCCTATTTAGTTAAGAGTTTTTATCATAAAGGTGTATTGGACTTTGTCAAATGCTTTTTCTGCATCTATTGACAGAATCATATGGTCTTTGTTCTTGATTTTATTTATGAAGGAATTGTATTTATAGACTTGTGTATGTTGAGCCAGCATTGCATCCCTGGAATAAAGCCCTCCTGGTCATGGTGAATTATTTTTTTGATGTGTTGCTGAATTCTATTTGCTAAAATTTTATTTAGGATTTTTGCATTTATATTCATGAGGGATATTGGTCTGTAATTTTCTTTTTTAGATATGTCCTTTCCTGGCTTTGGTATCAAGGTGTTATTAGCTTCGTTAGAATGAGTTAGGAAGCTTACCATCCTTCTCAATGGTGTAGAATATTTTCTGTAGTACAGGTATGAGTTAATCTTTGTAAGTTTGCCAGAACTCAGAAGTGTAGCCGTCTGGCCCAGGACTTTTCCGTGTGGGGAGGTTTTTAATTACTGGTCCAATTTCTGGCCTGAGATTGGTCTATTCAGGAATTCTGTTACTTCCTGGGTGAACTTAGGGAGGTTGTATGAATCCCGGAATTCGTCCATTTCTTCCTCGCTATTTAGTTTTTGGGCATATAGTTTTTTATAGTAGTCAAATAAAATGTTTTGTATTTCTGTGGTGTCTGCTGTGATCTCTCCTTTTTCATTTCTTATGGAGTTTATTAGAGTTCTTTCCCTTTGAGTCCTTGTCAATCTAGCAAGAGGGCCATCAGTTTTGTTTATCTTTTCAAAAAACCAGCTTCTGGTTTTGTTGATCTTTAGTATAGTTCTCTTTTTCTCCATTTCATTAAGTTCTGCTTTGATCTTCATTATTTATTTTCTTCTACTAGGATTGGAATTTGTTTGCTCTTCTTTTTCCAATTACTTGAGCTTATTCATTAGGTTGTCAGTATCTAAGCTTTCTTTTTTTTGGATGTGAGTGTTAATTGCTATTAGTTTTTCTCTCAGGTAAGCTTTTGCTGAATCCCACAGGTTTTGGTAACAAGAATCACCATTATCATTTTGTTCAAAGAAACTCTTGATTTCCCTCTAAATTTCTTCCTTTCCAAGTAATTTTCCAATAAAAATTATTTAGTTTCCATGATTTTATGAGCCGTTGAGTGTTTATATAGGAATTGAACTGTAATTTTATACCATTATGGTCAGAAAAGATACAAGGTATAATTTCTATTTTCTTGAATTTTTTGAGATCTTATTTGTGGCCTAGGATGTGATCAGTTTTGGAGAAGGATCCATGGTCTGCTGAGAAGAATGTAAATTCAACTTTATTTGGATGGAATGTTCTATAGAGATCTGTCATTTCTTTTTGATCAAGGGCTCTGTTTTGATCCATTATTTCTTTGCTTATTTTCCCTTTGGAGATCTATCCAGATCATTCACTGAAGTGTTGAAGTTCCCTGCTACTATGGCAGTGTTGTGTAACATGGTGTTTAGAGTAGATAAGCTTTGCTTTATGTAATTGGGTGCTCCTGTATTGGGCCCATAGATATTAAGAATTGTTAAATCTTCTTGTTGTATCTTCCCTTTCACCATTATAAAATAGCCATATTTATCCTTTTTTACTTTTGCTATTTTAAAGCTTATGTTATCTGCAAATAGTATAGCTACCCCAGCTTTCTTTTGCCTTCTATTTGACTGGATGATAGTTTTCCATCCCTTGACTTTCAGCTGGAAGGCATCTTTGTGGGATAGATGTGTTTGCTGTAGACAGCAGATACTACGCTTGTGAATTTTTATCCACTCTGCCAGTCTATGTCTCTTCAGAGGACAGTTTCAGCCATTTATATTTATTGAGAGGATTGAGATTAGAGGAAGATTACCATTCATATTGTTGGGTCGAGACTTGTTACTTTGTCTTATTCCTTGAGCCATCATGTAGTTTGAGATCTTAACATTCATTCTGTGAGGATTTTACGTTGAGTAATGACTATTGCCATGTTCATTTAGAAATATGGTTCTGAGAACTTCCTGTACAGCTGGTCGTGACTTTGCAAATTCCATCAGTGATTGCTTGTCTGAGAAGGACTGTATTTCTCCCTCATAGATGAAGCTTAATTTTGCCGGATAAAGAATCCTCAGTTTGGCTATTTTTTGTTTTAGAAGATTAAGGATAGGCACTCAATCCCTCCTGGCTTGTAAGGTTTAAGATGATAAGTCTGCTGTTAGTCTGATAGGCTTACCTTTATAGGTCATTTGTTGCTTTTGTCTCACTGCTCATAGAATTGTTTCTTTCATGTTTACTTTGGTCAGCCTAATAACCACATGACAAGGTGATTGCCTTTTTACATTGAGTTTCCCAGGAGTTCTGTGTGCTTTTTGTTTTTTTATATCAAGGTTTCTGGCCAAGCTTGGCATATTTTTCTCCAGTATTCCATGAAATAAGTTTTCCATCCCTTCTGAATGTTCCTCTTCCCCTTCCAGAATTCCAATCAATCTGAGATTCAGCGTTTTTACATAATCCCTTACTTCCTGTAAACTTTAGTTTTGTCTCTTGTTTCTGTGTTCCCTTTCTTCTTCTGATTTATTTAGTGCATAGGAATAATCTTTAAGCTCTGAGATTCTTTCCTCTGCATGGTCCATCCTGTTCTTTATGCTTTCCACTGTATTATGGAGATCCTTCATTGTTTCCTTTATTGCCAAAATTTCTGAATAATTTTTCTGAATAATTTCAATTTCTTTGGATAATATTTCATTCATTTCTGTATTGTTCTTCTGGTTTTCTATGTTGGGATTTTATTTTCTCTTCAATTCCATTGAATTTTCTAGCAATCCATATTCAGAATTCTTCCTCCATCAGTGTAATTATATCATGTAAGTTGGTGTCAGATGATGGAGGATGAGTATTTTGCTTTGGAGGTGACTTATCTCTCTGATCCTTCATGTTTCCTGTTAACTTTCACTGGTTCTTTCTCATCTGTGTGCTTTATCGAGGACCGGAGTTACAGAGACTGGATTATGAGCTAAGTTCTGGAATTCCAGAGGGATGATCCTTGGCGGATCTGGGGATATGTGCTCCAGCCTGTAATGTCTTAGAGGAGTTTGAGCCTGTTGGGTTATCTTTGACCTGTTGCCTTCACCGTCTTTTAATAAAGATTGGTGAGATTGGATTCCTTGCTTGGACTCCCTGGAACTGTATCCCTCTTGTGAGTGTGACTTCCTTATCAACTACTAGTATCAAGTGGGAGGCACTGTGATGAACTATGAAGTTATTCTCTCTTTTTGTTGCTTGTGGTTTGCATGGGGAAGTTGGTTATCAAGCTAGTCCAATATCTATGTAATGTGCTCTAAACCCTTAAATGTGGTAAATAGGAATCTCAGCCTTTGGGGAGTGTCGTGCCTCTCCCAGGGGATCCTTGAGCCCTGTTACCCATTTAGTTGGGGTGAGATAAGCAACAGGTATCAGCAAGCATAAGAGAGTATACTTCAGATGTTGCTTGATCTGTGGCTAGAGGTGAGCTACTAAAAAGTTATTCAGAGATCATTCGCTGAATATGTGTCACAGCTCCTGGTGGAAAGTGTCTTTTGGTGCATTTATTAGGGATTCTGGTTGAGATTTTCCTTCTCAGAACACAAGCCTATAATTTGGCAACTGCCTAGATATCAAGGGCAAGCCCCTGTATTCTGCTTTTAACAGATGATTCTACCAACTTGCTGTAGTAGAGCTTCAACTCTTTTTACTCCACCCCTCCAAGGATGGGGTTTATCTGGTTGTTATGAAGTAAAAGCCTCAGGGCTGTTGATGAGGCCCTATCCAGGGCCGCTGAGGGACACAGAATAGAGAGCGACCTACCTGGCTACTCTGCTCCTGCATAAGAGGGGTCAGGCCCTTCCCTGTGAAATACCAGTGGCCTGGTCGCAAACAAGGATCTTCCACAACCCTTGCGGGTCTTAGCCCTAAGAAGCTGACTCCCTCACCACTGTGTGCTTCCAGGGCTGGGGGCTGATCCTTTGGCTGAAGGCTCTGTCTACCAAGTCACCTCCAGGAGATGGGCATGGGTCTTAGCTTGGGTAGCAGTCTAGAGAAGCTGTTACTAAACCCTTTCAGGGGAGGTATATGGGCCTTTGGTGAAAAACAGGCCAGCAATGGATAATAAGCAATAGGAGATAGCAGTCCAGCCTCTGGTTTCAGCTTGAATAATGGCTTGTTTCACTACTCTACCCAGGGGTGGAGTCTGTATTTTTGGAGAGAAGCACCTAGCTCAAAACCCCAGAATGTGCAAGGGTACTATTGTCCCAAGTCAGAGTTGGAAAATCACTCTCCTTCCTAATTCCACCCTGCTAGGGTGGGTTCTGTTCATTAGATGCAAAACAGAGGTGGCTGGGTGGGATGGGGGACTGCCTGACCTCACCGAGGGACACTGACTGGAGAGCAATCTCTCCCCCTCTTTCCTCCCCTCACTGGTGGGACTTGAGTAACTGGGGTCTTCCAGGGCACTTCACTAAGGAGTGAGCTCCTACCCTCTTCCACACCCTCACCAGAGGTGCTTGAGCTGCCGGGGTCCAATGAGAAGCTCCGCTGAGGGGTGAAAACTTTCCCTTTTTCGTGCATCACCAGCAGAGCTTGGTGATGAAGTCTCCTGGGAGGATCCGCAGATGATTGAGCTTCTTTCCTCTTTTGCTCCCTCACTGGCATTATTTGAGCAGCTGGAGACCACTGAGAGGTTCTGCTGAGGAGTGATAACTTTCCCTTTTCTGCATGTCACCTGCAGAGCTTGGGCCACTGAAGTCCCCTGGGGAGGAACTGCAGAGGATCAAGCACCCTCCCTCTTCCTCTCCCTCACTGGCAGCTCTTGAGTGGCCGGGGACCACTGGGAGGTTCCACCGAGGGGTGAAAACTTTGCCTTTTCCATGTGTCACCAGCAGAGCTTGGGCTGCTGAAGCCACCTGGGAGGGTCCACATAGGATTGAGCTCCCTCCTTCTTCTGCCCCCTCACCAGTGGCGCTTGGGCCACCTTAGTCCACCAGACAACTGCGAAATGAGCGATCTGTCTCACTTTTCTGTCCTTTCAAAAGCAAGGCATAAGCCACTGGTGTGTTCAGATCTCCCAGCCAAGGAGTTCCTGCACCATGCACTGGAGAGTTCAAATTGCTTTCCGCTCCAGTCTCCTCTCCAAACTGCCTGACCACTCGTGTTACCTTTTCATGCTGACTTCAGGCTCTTCACTGCTTGCATGGATGTGGAGGTCGGTGAAGGAAAAGGCATCCCCGTGTGGGACAGATCCCACATTCCTGGCCTGCTGGGCTTAGCACAGCAGGCTTGCACTCCAATCTCTGCAGTACAGCTTGGACTCTCAGAACTTTGGTCGATGATGGGGAAGTCATACCCCTGTGAGACGGATCACACAGTCCCGTTCAGCTGGCCTCTGAGCACAGCCAGATTGCACTCCAATCCCTGCTGTACAACTCGGATTCTCGGAACTTTACGGCAGATCCACTGAGTCACTTTCCTCCTTTTCCCAGCACTGCTGCCCCTCGAAACTTCTCTGCAATTCCAAGAAGCCAATTCTGTGGGAGAACTACCCACTAGAATGATTTAGAATGTTTTCTTCACCTCCCACTCTGAGAGAAGAGAGCCAGGAGGTCATCCCTAATCTGCCATTTTTGACAATCCCCAAGATGCAAATTTTTAATAAAATATTGAAGTAAGACAATACAAGGTTGTTAATGAGTTGAGCCATATATAGTCATTCACTCAACATTATTAAACACCTTACATGTGTTAGTCATTGTTCTGTAGTCACATAACTAATACTTTCACACCTTCTTCTCAATATTTAATACTATGGTAACAATGTAAGGCCAATTCAACTTGTTCATTTTGGAGAATGTAGCTGTTTCTCCATTCATTATTCATATTATATTGGATATTATTACATAGAACTGCATTCTAATATTAAAAGTTCTTTTTTAATATTTTATTGTGCTCTAGAGAAAATTAAATTATGTGACTATATATACAACATATATAGTAATTTGAGAGATATGTGAAAATTTCATTATTAGGTTCTTAAATACCACTAAAGAAAATATATATTATCTCATTTCTGGACAAATGGGTTATGTTATAATGACATTTAAAGTCAGTAGATATGACATTACAGTATAAATATAAACCTTTCTGAAATAACATTGTGACATTAAGTATGTTTTATTTCAAATGCCAATGAAATAAGATAGAGACATTCTTCTATAATTGTTTAAAACAAAGAAAATTTTGTTTCCAAGAGAATTAATGTTAGATTATGTTATGGAGGATGATATAAATTAGCTACTTGATCCCAATGAATGAGTGTTTCCAATTTGTCATCAAATCTTGTCAGTTCTTCTTTCAAAGTAAATCTATGTTTTTCCCATCTCTCACCACCTCCACTGCTGCTACACAACTACCCTCAGCCTATCTATCATCATATATCTCCTCAACTCCTGCAGTAGCTTTCTAACTGGGCTGATTCATCAGCTCTTATTTCTCAGCATTTTGGTCTCAACACAGTCATCTTTTTCAAATTTACGTCAGTAAATGTGCCTTCTGATCAATATCTTACAATAGTTACTGATTTCACTCAAATTAATATAAAAATCCCTACAGTGGCTTATAAGACCTTGTAAAATTTGTCTTTCATTATCTCTCTGATCTCTAGTCTTCCTACTTTTCTCCATGTTCTATTGCTCTTGTTTTACTTGTTCTTACTCAAATAGATTAAGCATCCCTGTCCTTCAAAACTTTTGCATTTACTGTTTTCTCTGCCTAGAATTCTGTTTTTGTAGATATCTTCGGGTCTTGCCTCCCTGTCTCCTTCAGGACTTTGCTCAAATGTCACCTTTAATTCTTGTCTTTCCCTCATCATTGACATTAGAATGGCATTAAGGACTCCCAAAGCACAGGTAACCTCTTTAGTTTGTCATGCCTTAAGGACACTTCTGAGACCAAAAAACAAAAAAAAATGTTTCTGTTTACATGCATATTGTATTGTAGTGGGGTGGTGAAGTTTTGGTACTACTTGTGTCTTTAATTTCACGCCATGTAGATATGTTCCCATTCCACCATTCAGTATTAATAAATAATTGTTTTTCACCCAGCACCACATTTATCTTATCTGATTTACTTTCCTCATAGAAATTACCAATATCTGAAAGACGATCTATATTTTTTTCTTATTTATTGGCTATATCCCCACAACCAGAATAAAAGCTGCATGAGAGGAGGAATTTTTGACTGCT
This sequence comes from Microcebus murinus, assembly GCF_040939455.1. Lineage (NCBI taxonomy): Eukaryota > Metazoa > Chordata > Mammalia > Primates > Cheirogaleidae > Microcebus > Microcebus murinus. The sequence continues at coordinate 20,464,515 of NC_134136.1, forward strand.
TTTTGTCTGAGCCCTAAATAGTATTTGTCCTAGAGTAAGCACTAAATAAATGATTGTTTGCATGAATGAAGAATGTAAAGGCCGGGCACAGTAGCTCATGCCTGTAATCCTAGCACTCTGGGAGGCCAAGGTGTGAGGATTGCTCAAGGTCAGGAGTTCGAGACCACCCTCAGCAAGAGTGAGACTCTGTCTCTACTAAAAATAGAAAGAAATTAGCTGGACAACTAAAAATATATACAAAAAGTTAGCCGAGCATGGTGGCACATTACTATAGTCTCAGCTACTCAGGAGGCTGAGGCAGAAGGATTGCTTGGGCCCAGGGGTTTGAGGTTACTAGGCTGATGCCACAGCACTCTAGGATGGGCAACAGAGTGAGACTCTGTCTCAAAAAACAAACAAAACAAAAAGAATGTATACTATCTCAAAGAGACAATTACTGAAAATTAGTGAATTGGCATTCAATGCCAATTTTTGTCCATAGAAACAAAAGGAGAGTAAATTGCTAATATGCTATTGAAAGTAAATTATGTATAGGCCAACATATAATTCTGTTTATGATTTCACAATTATATCTATGGATACAGGGCTGTGTTTTACAATGGAGAAACATATAAAATGTAAGGTTTCACTGATCAACACCTAAGTGCACATATAGTAATAACATTCATTGAATGTCAGGAAGATGGGAGGGTGGAGGAGGGGACAGGTATATACATACATAATGAGTGTGATGCACACCTTCTGGGGGATGGACACACTTGAAACTCTGACTCCGGAGGAGAAGGGGGAGGAAAGGCAACACACGTAACCTAAACATTTGTACCCCCATAATAAGCTGAAATTAAAAAAAATAATAAAATAAAATGGAATTATAAAGAGTTAGACCTCTGGAATTGGCAAACACAAAGGGAAAATTAACTTTATATTTACCAGACTTTGAAATGCTATTTAGCTTGTCTAACCATAGTGTTCTCATATGTAAAATGGTGATGAAAACAGTGGCTACATTTACAACTATTGTCAGAATTAATAAGTTGGTACAATGTAAGTATCCAGTATAGTGCCTAGAATACAGTAAGTACTCCATCTATGGTAGTTCTTCCTAGTAGTATAAAATATCTCCTTATTCCCCAGTCTGTGGACACAATTTAGTACTTTTCTCAATTTCATTGGCTAAAACATCAAACATACCTAGGTTCGCATCTCCACCACTCATCAGCTTTGGGATCTTGAGCATATTACTTAACTTTTGTGAGTCTCAGTTTGACCCCCTGTGAAACTGGCATACAATAGGCCATACTTCATAGGGTTTGATCTAAGAATTGCTTGAGCTAGGTGTCTATTTATCACAGTATGCAGGACATAGTAATCACTCAAAAAACAATTATTTATTAATATTGGAGGATTATATGGGAAGGTATCTATATGGTTCACATATAGAGATACAAGGTATAAGTATAGATATAAATTTAGATAAAGACACAAGTAATACTCTTCCTTCACCACCACCACCACCCACACACAACAAAACATGGCATGTAAACAGACACATCAATTTTTTTTTTTTTTGGTCTCATAAGTATCTTTAAGGCATGACAAGTTGAAGATCTTCTTCCTTGTGGATTGGGAGGCCCTTATCTAACTCTGAGTTAGAATTCAGGTAGCTCACCAGAGGCATAGAGTGGGAGACAAGAGAGTACCTCTGCATACTGGTACCAAAAAAAGACTCAAGATGTCCACACGATAGGATAATTATCCCTTAACTTTGTATGGTATCCAGCAGTTTGTTATGAAAAAATTCTTACATCTATAAGCCCTTTTAGATATATAGTATATCAAATAAACATGTATGGCTTGATCTAGCATGTATGGAGCTGTCTAGTAACAATACACTTATATAAAATTCTTAAAACATAAGAGGGCAATATATGGAATATTATACCCGGATCATGACCCCTTTCTAGAGATATTTCTGCTGACACTGTATTTTGGAGTTATAATCAATAAATTTGTTCCTTTGGGTCAAATATTGTTTTTTGTTTGCAGGCATATTTTCAACTGCAAATATCCCTGGAAAAGACAAAGTAGTGAGTTAGCCATCCCTTACTGTGAATGAATTCACGGTATTTTTCTAAGAAGTGATTTACCTGGAGATTACTTGCCCTTGGGAAAGCAGTAAATAAGAAGGGTAATGTTGATGCAGAAAACAGTCTTTTTTTAAAAAAAGTGCATCATAAGTTTTATACTGTATGTTTAAGTCATGTCTTTTTAAATCAAATGTCTGTATTTGATCACAGCACTTCAAATGTGATTGTACCTTAAAATCACAGTAAAGGAGTTTAAAGATGTCATTGTCTCTTTCTTCACTCACTCCTAAGAACTTGTGTACTAAAGGAATACTCATATAATAGGATATGGCTATAATTATATATCTGCTTACTTTAAGAAAAATATAACAACAGACTTTCTGGCCGTTATTTTATTAAACCAGTGATCAAACACACAGCTTCACAAAATATGCATACACAGATATTCCCTTATGGTACATGAACCCATATTAATGGATTCATTATTTCTGTAGCAAGTTAGTCCTTATCGTCTATGATCAGTTGAGTATTATTAAAAAGCATCAAGCAGCACACATCTCCTGTTATCATCCTGAAGAAGGCAAGTGAGCTGATTAACTGCTGACTACTATATTGGTAATAATGGATCATTATTTTCTTAGTTCACAGGAAATTACAAGTATACAGGTACATTTTAAAAGGCAGCCTACAGCCTTATAAAAATCCAAGTAATTGCATAACTCATTTTCCTCCATTTTTCAAAAATCCAAGATGATACAGAAATGCAAGCTCAAATTTTTTACATGCTAGTTTTAAAGATATTCTAAATGCAAAGTGAGACTTGAAGTTTTATTAAGTATATTCATTATGTTCAACCTTTAGAGTAGAAGTAAACTTCATCTTTTTCTACTTAAAGGTAAATGAAAAAAAGTTATGATGTCAAAAACAACACATATGAGTGTAACATTGGGTTCATGTTGAGTAATAAGAATCATCCTTAAGATGGTATTGCCTTTCAGGAATATATTCCTTTAACAGCTTATACCAATATAATGTCACCAAAGTGGATTTAATTCTGATTTTATGCCTGATAAAGTAGATATCTATCTACACAGTAAGGTTAAGAAGGGCCACAAAGAAAGAGAGTCTAAATTAATGACTCCAAATTTTTCTTATTCCTACTAGACAAGGTGTCTGAAATACAGCCATTGGTAGCCTAAAACATGTGTTTAAGTCATTGAGTCATCAGTCCTCAGTTTAAATATAAAACTCTAGTAAAAAAATATATATAAAACATATTTTGAGCCTTAGTCATTTACAGGCCATTGACCAAATCTCTCTTCAAACAACAACAAAACAAAAACAGAAACTATCCTGTGTACTTCTTGGTTTCATCTCAAATGACTTCCTGAATAAAACTTTTTTAAATAGAATTAACAAAATCAGAACACTTTTCAAAGAAAACAGAATAATGGCCTAGAAACATATGAAAAAATGCTCAATATCTCTAATCATCAGGGAAATGCAAATCAAAACTACAATGAGATATCACTTAACTCCAGTGAGAATGGCCTTTATCAAAAAGTCCCAAAACAATAAATGTTGCTGTGGAGAGAAATAGGTACACTCCTAAACTGCTGGTGGGACTGCAAACTAGTACAACCTGGGTGGAAAGCAATATGAATATATCTTAAAGAGATACAAGTAGATGTACCATTTGATCCAGCAATCCCATTACTGGGCATCTACCCAAAAGAACAAAAGACATTCTATAAAAAAGACATTTGCACTCGAATGTTTATAGCAGCACAATTCACATTTGCAAATATGTGGAAACAACCCAAGTGCCCATCAATTCATGAGTGGATTAATAAAATGTGGTATATGTATACCACAGACTACTATTCAGCTATAAGAAACAATGGTGATATAGCACTTAGTGTATTTTCCTGTATAAATCTGGAACCCATTCTACTAAGTGAAGCATCCCAAGAATGGAAAAATAAGCACCACATGTACTCACCAGCAAATTAGTTTCACTGAACAACACCTAAGTGGGCATATAGGAATCACATTTATCGGGCATTGGGCTGATGGGAGGGGGGAGGAAGGAAGGGATGGGTATATACCTCCATAATGAGTGTAATATGCACCATCTGAAGGATGGACAGTCTTGAAGCTCTGACTCCAGGGGGTAAGGGGGGAGAAAGGCAATACATGTAACCTAAACATTTGTACCTCTATAATATGCTGACATAACAAAATAATAAAATAATAAAAATGAAAAAATGAAAAAAAGGTGAAAAAAAGAATTAAAATCTGCTTTTTTCACTGGCGTTCTGCTATTCTTATTAATAAATCCTCTACTTCTTGAAGGTGTCAATATTTTTTATAAGAAATGTCTTACATTTAAATTCTTTCTTGAGGACCATTAAAATACTATACCAGCAGAACCTAACAAAGGTTAAGATGATACAATCAATGAAGGAAGTTGGCTATATATGAGATAGTAGGTAGTGATAAGATACATATGATAAACTTGGGAAAATGGCATGTCAAAAGACATTCAAATAAAATTATTTTGAAGACATTGGATGTGACAAACCAAAAATGTCTGTAGGAGGCACCCATTTGAAACCACTGCCAAATTTTCAGTTGCATTCATAGCTTGATTTGTCTGATAATATGAAGGAATCCAGCTCCATAGACTCCATGCAGAAATGGGCTCAGAGCACAGTGTATTAACCACATACAAGCCTAATTAACAAATGGTCCCTTAATGCTGTGAGTTGCACTTTTCTGAGTATTTTTAACATCTTACCTTACAAAACCTTTCTACTTTTCTCAGGTAGAGGTAGCCATTCTATTCTTGGTGCTTCTAGAACACATTGTGCATATATCTGTTATGGCACTTGTAATCTTGGGCTGTAACGGATTTTGGCATGTCTTTCTCTTTCACTGGACCATGAGCACCTCAAGAGCAAAGCCTAGGGCTTATTCTTTTGTGAAAGGTCATCACTCAGGACTTTGTGAAAGGTCACCACTCAGGACTTTGTTGGTCCTCACATGTTTACCTCTCAGAAATGTTAAGTTTTATAAAGTTTATTGATTTGTTTTTAATAGATGGATAAGTGAAAAGGACATTGGATAAGTACTGAAATTACAGTGGGTGAGTTTTGAACATTTTTATAATTGGTTTAAAAAATTAAGTGCAGCAAGATGTGCAAAATTTTATTATACCTGAGGTTAAAGCTCCTAAGGGAAGATGAGGGATGCACTACAATAAAATAATTTATACACAAATGGATAATTTATATTTCCTTTGAGGCAATTTGTTGAAGTTAAGGTACTTAGAAAGACTTGGTTAACTTCTAGTGGTATCAAGCATGCTGATTTGCCCCAGAAGGCACACACACCTTAGTAGCCTCATTCACGAATATCCCTTCTGTGCCCCAGGCAATGCAAGACCTGGGTGCATGTGATCTGATCTGTAGTTCTGACCTCTAGGGCCCGGAATTCAATCCCTGATCCCACCAGGGAGAGGAGAGCCAGTCCTAATTCACCCATGGGGAGCCCAAGCTGGGTAGATTTCTCTCAGCCTCAGGGTCTAACCTATTCTCCTGGAATCACCGAGCCAGCAGCACCTGGGAGGACTGGCGGCTAGGAAGCTTACTGTCTAAGTACCCCTCAGTCAGCTGAAGGGCTCTAAAAGGGAAGGTCTTGTTCCCTGGAGATGCCTCCGTCTGGTGGCTATATTGTCTCTCTTCCAGCCATGGATAGGGAAGGGGGAGGGGAGAATGAAGCAATATGGCACCTGCCGGGCATCTCGGGTCTGTGCACACGGAGGTGCCCTGGGGGGTTGGGAGCCTGGTGCCGTGTCAGCTACAGGCTTACCACTCACTGGTTGTGGCCATCTCTGGGCTGGTGTCTTCAGGTCTCTCCACCCACTGGGGGCCCCACCAGCAGTCCGAGATGCAAGGGAGGGGGAAGTTAACTGCTTCAACTACCCTTACCGCTGGTCTCCAAGCTACTCAGGAGGTCTCTGCTTCCAGTTCTCCTCTGCAACCCCCTCCCATGGAGTCTCCCATAGTCTCCGGTACCCCTCCTTCCAACCCTCATCCAATGTATGCTCGTCTGCTTGCTTCTTTCTTCTAATTTCTTCTAGAAACTGTCTTTTTTGCAGAGACACTCTGTCTGGTGGTGTTTCTCATCCGCCATCTTGCTCTGCCCCCAATAATAATCTTTCAGTATAAACCTTTTTGACAATTATTTTTATAACAAATGTTTTAGTTCCTCATTCTTACCTGCCTCCTCTCTTTCTCCCCCATGTCCCATATAATTCATGTCCTAGTTATGATATTATGTAATTTCTTTACATTCAAGGGCTGCTCATATCAAATCCTGCTTCTACTGGTCTGTATATTCTTCTCTGCTCTTATTGAGGAGGACATGGTCTGCTTCTAAGACATTTCTACTTACTCTTAGTGGAAGTTTATTTGACCCTTATAAACAAATCTCTAAAGTACATTGTAAAAGTATATGTACTCTGTACTAGTGAAAGAATTGAGGAATCCCCCCCAAAAAAATTCTTATTTCTTCAAGGTCACACATTTCATGGGAACAAATTTTAACAGAACTCATATCTTCTTTAGGGCAATTATCAGTGTACCTAATGTCATAATGCTTTGTCCCAGTTAAAATGGACTTAATGTCTTGGAACTTGGAATTTAATGTTAGGAATTTCAAGCCCTTGGAATTCAGTATGGTATTTCAAATTAGGGGGGCCTTTGGTATTCCCCATATAATTCTTGAATCACAAAGTAAGACTAGCCTTATATGAATAGTGTGCCTAAGGCTTTGTTTTAGGTTTTAAGTGGTTCCTGGGCACTTTAAGGCAGGTTGAAGACTGCAGGAAAATTTGTCTTTCTTCTAGCCTTTGACAACACAAAGACTTACCAACAAATGGGAAAGCCTTTGTCTTTCCCATTCCTTAGGGAAAGACAGCTCTTTCCCTAAGGAATGGTTACTTAAAAGCTTTTGTGCTGTGGACCCCTTTGGGATTCTGGTGAATACCATGGAACTCTTATCAGAATAATGCTTTAAAATGCATAAAATAAAATACACAGAATTACAATGGAAATAAGTTATATAGAAATATAGCTATGGAAATGTTTTTTTTCTAGAAACAAATTTGTGATATGAGAATATATATCCTTTGTGTTAACCCATTAAATAACATTTTCTAATAACTAACATCAATTGGGAGTGGTATGAGTAGTGATGAGTATAAGTGATATTTCATGATCTTTCGTGCAGCAAGAATAATGTGATCACCATCAAATTGGTATTAACTGATCAACACTTAAGTGTACATATAATAATAACATTCATCAGGTGTCGGGCAGATGGGGGGGAAGGGGATGGATATATACACAGCTAATCAGTACAGTGCGCACCGTCTGGGGAATAGACACGCTTGACGCTCTGACTCAGGTGGGGCAAAGGCAATATATGTAACCTAAACATTTGTACCCCTATAATATGCTGAAATTAAAAAAAAGTAATGTGACATGAAAATGTTTATGATTTCTATTGATGACAAAGTTATAGGACTATTAATACTGCTATGATTTGTTGCTTACATCCAAAACGGAGAAAAATGCTAAAGTTCAGGTTAGTGAAGAAATAGTTTTTCACATTCAAGCTTGAATTTCCCCAGATTAAGGAGTTTACACCATTAGCTCCCAGAAGAATGACTCACTCACATCTGTGCTGCTGATAGCACTACTCTTCCCAAGAGAAAGGAGAGAAATCAACCTCAACGTATTGTTTTTAATTGCTTTCATACAGGATAATCTATAGAGAAATGGAAAAGGAAACTGACACAACTGTTGTGATAGAATATCTCTGACTTTCAATATACTATCAATTTGATTTCCTTGAGGATATGGAGGATATACTAAGCAGGAAAACTTTGCATTAGAAATGAGAGGTAATCAAATTCTTAATCAACCTAACTTCCTTCTTTCCCAAAAACACAAATTACACCCAAGGATGCAAACACCAGGGAGCTGTCATAAATTCTATATTCAATTTTCAGAATAAATATTCTAATTTCTGTTAACCCATATATAAAGAAGTTTTTTCAAAAGCATAATAAAAGTACACAACAAAGTATGCATTTTTGCTGATGGAAATGCTAATGGAAATTGGCAAATATTTAATATCCAGATTATGTCTCTAATTAGCAGGTAATACGATTCCTCTTGGTTCTCAAATCAGCCATCCCAAATTCTAGAATCAGAAAACTTAGTGCCTAACTAAACCACTATATAACACAAAGATTACTATAGTGCCTTTATGACTTACCTGTATATTTATCTAAGTTTATAAAAGCTTTGTTTAAATTCTCTTCAGAGTAGCTTTATAAAGAATTTTAACTGATTTATCCCACTTAATGGAATTCTAGTGGGTACAGCAGAGAGATTATTGGCCTTCACCATAAATTGGGCCTTTTTTGTGTGATTTTATTATTCCCATTGTTTCAATCATTCCAGGATGGTATGCACTTAAGAAAGAGATATAGGTGGAGAATTGTACTCAAGACATAGTAAAATGCTATCTAAATATGCACCAAAGTTTTAAAAACAATTATATGATACAATTGATTAAAGTAGTAATAATCTGATCTTGCACTGCGTTTGTAAACTTCAGAATAAAAGTGAGGTAACTTAATACCTAGAGTTCTTACATGTGTTTATTTTTATAAAATGTTTTAGGGTTAGCATAATTTTTACTCACAAATCACCAATAAGTAAAATATATTCACCTATTTGATTGAGCTAAATCCTATTCTCATAGTCTTGATATGAGATCATAATTTAGCTAAGTGTCTCTTTACTTATTACAGATAACTGAAGCATAGCTTTATTTTCTATTGACCTTATAATGGTAGTAGCTCCTAGAAGATAAGTCCTCTATTGAGTTGCATGGAGTAGTATAGTGTTTCCTAAAGTGCATTTCCAAGGTATTACTATATGTAATGCAAAAATACTTTTCATGATCATAGAAGTTTTGACAACTCTCTGTAAAGTTTATTTGATTTCATTATTGAAAAACTTTCAAGATATTAATATGCTATTGATCATTGTTCTTTTTTTCAAATGGAGGAATATGATACACACTTCTTTTATGTACTATTGACAATTAAAAATATTTGTTTGGGGAAGCTCATAGAAATTTTAGCATAGTGCTTTTAGTGTGATGCAGTGGTTAAAAGTACATAGTCAAAAATTACACTTCCCAGATTCAAATTCTTTCCCTGCCATTACTAGGAATGCTAGATCAAGCAAGTAATTTAAACTTATGCAATATCCCTACCCACACACTGAAGATAATGGTAGTAGCTACCTAATTTGGTTGTTTTGAAAATGACACAAACTAATATATGCAAAGTTCTTACTATGAAATAAACACACACGAAAATTTATTATTATTAGTAGTAGTATTGCTATTATTGGAAACCCATCTTAGACAAAGCTGAAAAGAGCACTGTATTCTAATCTATGATATATAAATTATAGTAAAGGCCCTGAAACTATCCATGTGACCTTGGAAAGATGATTTCATTCTTATATAATAACTATATACAATATTAATAATATATAGTATTCCACATTAATAGAATAAATATCAAAAAACACATGATCATCTTCACAGATACAAAAAATCACTTGATAAAAATATAACACACATTCATGCTAAAAGAACTCAATAAACTAGGAATAGAAAGGAACTCCCTCAAACTATTAAAGAGCATCTGCAGAAATCGCATAGCTAACATCGTATTTAATGGTGAAAGACTGAAAGCTTTCCCCCTAAGATAAACAACAAAACAAAATTGTTCACTCTCACCACTTTAATTCAACATTGCACTGGAGGTTAACCTGGGAAATTAGAAAATGAAAGAAAAAGCATCATATTTTTTAAAAAAGAACTAAAATTATCTTTTTTTGTAATCAACATGATCTTACATATAGAAAATCTTAAACAATCTAAAAATCTAGTAGAACAAATAATAAACTAGTTCAGCAATGTTACAGAATAGAAGATAAATATATAAATAGTAATTATATTTTCATACACTAATAGTGAATATTCTGAAAATCAAATTAAGGAAACAGTTCCATTTATAATAATATCCAAAAGAATAAAATATTCAGAGATAAATTTAACAAAAATAGTGTAAGAGTTGTACACTAAAAACTATAAAACATCAGCGAATAAAATTAACTAGGATCTAAATAAATAGAAAATACATTCTGTGTTCATAGATTTGAAAACTTAATATTGTTAATATAGCAATACTCTCCAAATTGATTTACAGATTTGACACAGTCCCTATAAAAATTCATTTGGCTTTTATTAGGCAAAAATTGACATGCTGATCCTAATATGTATGTAGAAATGCAAGATACTTAGAATAGCCAAATAAAATTTTGAAAAAGAAGAAAAATTTTAGAGGACTCACACTCCCTCATTTCTTATAACAAAGTGACAGTAATCAAGACTATATGAAACCGGCATATGGATAGCTATGTAGGTCAAGTAAACAGGATTGATAATCCCAAAATAAATCCTCCTATTTATGGCCAATTGATTTTCAACATAAATCCCCCAAAATTCAATGTCAAAAGAATAGTCTTTTTTAACAAATTGTGATGGAATAAATGGCTATTCACATGCAAAAGAATGACGCTGGAGCCCTAGGCCATAAAAATTAACTCAAAATGGATCAAAGACATAAATGTAAAAGTGAAAGCTATCAAACTCATAGAAGCAAACATAGGAGTAAACCTTACCTTGATGATTATACTTTAGGTAGTAATTTTCTAAATATTACACTAAAAGAACATTAATAAAAGAAAATTTTAATAAATTGGATTTAATAAATTTAAATATGACCAATCTGGCACAGAATCTTCTCTTCCTTCTCAAGGTCTTCTGCTCCATGTCCTCTAACCCATTAAACAAACGTGGACAAATGTCACTTCCATAGGTAGTCTAACAATTCCATTTCAAAAAGTCATTTCCAGAAAATGTGTTTTTCCTATGATTTTTTTTAAACAAATGGGCATTTACAAGATGTGTTATTTTCTAACTCTACTTTATCATACGTCAGCAATCTCTTTACATCTAGAAGGATTAAATGTAGTAAATGTTTTCTTTTAAAAGTTGGGGAGAAAGTTGAGAGCAACTTTTTTCATATTGTATACACAGGCCTTCTTCTATAATCGGCCAGTAAATCTTCCAAAAGGGTGGTGGACATTTCCAAATGTGGTATGTTTTTTTCTTCTGTCTGGTGGCAGAATGAAGACCAATTGCCCGATGGCCCACTAACTGATCCACCTGTCATCATCCCTGGCTTGCTTACCTTCCAGGCCCATTAAGGACTTAGTCTATCATTGTCAGGACTAAGTAGGGCTCACCCAGTTGGGACAGAGTGGTCACAGCAAGACCCAGATCTGCGCAGATCCACGGCCTAAGGTGGTGACCGAGCTTGCTTCCACAGATTGGCCCTCTCAGGCCTTCCAAACCCTGATGGCTCTCCGAGGCATTTGGGTGGCCGCCATTCTTCTTGCCCCACCACACCTGCCACCACCCAATGGCACCGTGTTCTGGAGGTTTGGAGAAGGCTTCATCTAGGCCTGGAAGGGATGGGCTAGGAGACCAGGCGGCTGGAGGAATCCGGCCTTAGAGAGGCTGCCACCATTATCAGGTCACCCAGATGGGGTAGGCAAAGACGTTGACCACTGCTTCTAGGCCTGGGCCTGGCCAGAGGGCAGCCACATCAATGGCTCCAGATGTCTGCAGGGCAGAGGCCACTGCCCATCCCAGGGCCCCCCAGCTCACCTGGAGCTACAGGGTCAGGAAGACCTAGAGGGCCCAGCCAGCCCCTCAGGAACTGGCCACTCTATGTCTCACCACACTCTCTGCCAGAACTCAGGACAATTTTTTTGAGAAATATTCAAATTCGGTTTGCTAGGATTTTTTAAGACACTTTTGCATATATATTCATAAGGTTTATTGGTCTGTAGTTTCCTTTTTTTGTTACTCCTTTTCTGGTTTTGGTATCAGGGTGATGTTGGCTTCATAAAATGTGTTGCAAAGGATTACTACTTTCTCGATGTTTTGGAATAATCTCTGCAGGATAGGCACCAGTTCTTTGTAGGTCAGATAAAATTTGGGTTTGAAAACGTGTTGTCCAGAACTTTTCTTTTTAGGAAGGTTTTTTTACTGCTGTTTCAATTTTGGTACTTAATATTGGACTGATGAGGAAATCTGTATCCTTCTGATTCATAGAGGGAGACTGTGGGTTTCTAAGAATTTGTCCATTTTCTCCATGTTTTCAAGTTTATGTGCATAGATTTTTTTTACAGTATTCATAGATGATATTTTGTATTTTCATGTCATCATTTTTAATTTCTCCTTTTTCATTCCTGATTGAGGTTACTCAAGGACTTTCTTTTCTGCCTTTCATTAATCTAGCAAAAGGCATGCCAATTTTATCTATTTTTTAAAGTACCAACCTTTTGTTTCATTTATATTCTGAATAGTTTTTCATTATCAATTTCATTTAGTTCTCTGATCTTTGTTATTTCTTTTATTCTGCTAGATTTTGGGTTGGTTTGCTCATCCTTTTCCAGTTCTTGGAGATGATTCATTAGATTGTTGATTTGTGATTTTTCAGTCTTTTGGATGTAGGCTTTTCCTACATCCAAAAATATTCCTCTCAGGACTTCTTTAGCTGTGTCCCAAAGATTTCGATAACTTGTGTCTCCTTTATCATTTAGTTTAAATAATCTTTTGATTTCCATCTTAAATTCATCCATAACCCAATAATCATTCAGCAGAAGGTTGTTCAGTTTCCATGAATTTCTGTAGAGGTGAGAGTTTCTCTTGGAGTTGATTTCAAATTTTATTCCACTGTGGTCTGAGAAGATGCATAGTATAATTTGTACATATTTAAAGTTTTTGAGACGTGCTTTGTGGCCTAGGATATGGTCAATCTTAGAAAATATTCAATGAGCTGATGAGAAAAATGTATACTCAGTGGTTTGGTGGTAGAATTGTCTGTAAATGTCAGTCAGGCCCACTTGTTCTAGAGTTCTGTTTAAATACATCATTTCTTTGTTTATTTTCTGTTTGGAGGATTCGTCCTGTTTTGTCAGAGGGGTATTGAATCCCTAGCTGTTACAGTGCTGCTGTTTATAATTTTGTTTAGATCAAGTAGGATTTGATTTATGAATCTGGGTGCACCAGAGTTAGATGCATAAATATTTAGAATTGTTATGTCTTCTTCAATTGTACCCTTCACTATTATATAGTGACCTTCTTTGTCTTTCATTCCTTTTGTTGATTTGAAGACTAAGATATCTGAAATAAGAACTGGCACACCAGCTTTCTTTTGGATTCAATTTACATGGAATATATTTTTCCATCCTTTCACAGTGAGTCTGAATGCATCCTTTTGGGTTAGATTTATTTCCTGCAGATAGCAGATACTTGTTTTGTGTATATTTATCCATTCAGCCAGCTTATGTTTCTTAAGTGGGCAGTTCAAGGCATTATTGTTTATTGAAAGAATTGGCAAGTGGGGCAGATTTCTGTTGATTCTATTTTGTTCAACTTTGTTGGTTTGTTTTCACTCATGAACCATTGTGTTAACTGGCCAATGCCCTTCAGCTTTTGGATGGTTTTACACTGGTGTGTGTTTATTGTGTTCATCTGTGCATAACACTTTTTTGAGTACTTCCTGGAGGGCAGGTTTGGCTAGATGAATTGCCAGTCTTTGCTTTTCCAAGAAGGTCTTTATTTCTCCTTTGTGTAAGAAACTTAGTTTTACGGGATACAAAATTCTGGGCTGGGTATTATTCTGTTTGAGAAGAGTGATAACAGGGCCCCAGTCTCCTCTGGCTTGTGAGGTCTCAGTTGAGAAGTCTACAGTTAGTCTGATGGGTTTTCCTTTGTAGATTACCTGATTATTTCACCTTATACCTCATATTAAGGCATCTTTAATGTTTATTTTAGCCAGTCTGATGACTATACGTCATGCTGTCTTCCTGTTTGAAACAAATCTCCCAGGAGTACTTTGAACTTCTTGTACCTGGATATCTAGATTTCTAGCAAGGCCAAACTTTTCTTTATTATATCCTCAAATATTTTATGCAGTCCTTGTGTATTTTCTTCTTCACCCTCAGTAATGCCTATAATTCTCATGTTAGGGCTCTTCACATATGTCCACATTTCTTGTATGCTTTATTCTTTTCTCTTATTTTTCTGCTATATCTCTGGGACTTACTTGTTTAATTTGTTATTTTCAATCCCTATGATTATTTCATTTATTTGATCTACCCTATTCTTGAGGCTTTCCACTGTGTTTTTTTTAATTCCTTGCAAATATTTTTAACTTCCAGACATTTAATTAAATTTTGTCATGGAATTATTTTAAATTATTTCCTCATTTTAAATTTATTTTTTAAATTTTTTAAAATTTCAGCATATTATTGGGATACAAATGTTTAGGTTACATATATTGTCCTTTCCCCCACCCCTGGAGTCAGAGCTTCAAGTGTGTCCATCCCCTAGATGGTGCATTTTTAAAATGTGAAATATTTAAATATTAAATATTAAAATTGAAATATTTCAATTTCTTTAGTGAATTTTCCTTCCATTTCCTGGATTTTTTTGTGCTTTCTTTTTGTTGGATATTCATTTTCTCTCTTGCATATCATTACGTCTTATAATCCATGTTTGAAATACTTCTTCTGTTATTTCTGTGTTCTGAATTTATTTGGTATCCATTTCTAGAGAGCTTGTGTTTCCCTTTGGGTGTGTCTTTTCAGTTTGATTATTCTTTCTTTTAGAGTTCTTTTGCTGAATCATTCCCATCTGGAGTATCTCTTGCTTCTTACCTTCGGATTTTCATTTCAATAATGACATACTCAGTTTAGTTGCTGAGCCAGTATGTGGTTCTTTCAGATGAGATTTGACCACACCCTGTGTGATGAGTCAGTGAATGCCTTAAAAGGGCATGCAATTGTCCTACCTGTCAGTTTGTGCTCTTGCTGGGAGGAGCAAGCTACAGTGTTACTTTTGGGTCCTGTAACCAGCTCTCATTTCTTTGGACAGGCACTTCAGTACCTCAGGTAGTGGGTGGGGCCCTGGGACTTCTGGGTGTGTACTTATTCTCCACCTCATCAAGGAGAGGTGGGGGAGTGAATCTGGGTGGGGCTGGGTTGAGTGAACCTGTACTCAAGCTCCACAAATGCTGTTAGCAGGGTTCAAAGTTCTGTTTTCTGCTTTCTTCTTCTTGGAAAAGCTGACAGAGAGGGAATAAAATTGCCCCACTCAGCCAAAAAGTCTGTGAGTGGAAGTGTGGCTGTCTGAGACCTGTGGTCTGGAGAAAGCATGATTCATTTCCATTCTTCCCTATTCTGTGATTTCTCCTGGGCCACTGCTGGCAGGAAGGAGCTTAAGCCAGTGGGTCTCCTCTACTAGGACCTACTCTTATTTGTCCCTGTAGGCATGTGCACCTTAGTAGACTAGTTCACAAATATGCCTTCTATGCCCCCAGGCAATGCGATCAAGACCTGTGTGTATGGGATCTGGCCTGTAGACCTGTCCCCCAGGCCCGGATATCAATCCTTGACCCTGACAAGGAGAAGAATGCTGTTCTTAATTCATCAACAGGGTACCAAAACTGGACAAATGTATGTCTGTCTCTGGGTCTGCTACACTCTGCTGCCATCTTCAGGAAAGCACCACCAAGGAGGACTGGTTGGTAAGAAGCTCACAGTCTGAGTACCCCTCAGTTTGCTGCAGGGTTCCAAAGGAAAGGTCCTGCTCCCTGTAGATACCTCTCTGTTGTGGCTAACTTGTCTCTCTCAGCAGCCGGGAGTATGGAGGGTTAAGGGGAGAATGAAGCAATATGTCACTTGCCAATTGGCTCCAGTCTGTGGAATGAGATGTGTCCTGAGGGAATTGGGAACCTGGTGCCCTGTCTGTAAGAGACTCAACACTCACTAGTGGCAGGCATCTCTGGGCTGGTGTCAGCAGCTCGGGAGCCCATCAGCAGTTTGAGATGTGAGGGAGGAGAAATTTAACTACTCCATCTACTCTTTTCACTGGTCTCAAAATCTCTCAGGTTTTAGACATGCTGATGCCTTTTTGCTTATCTATCTTTATCATTCTGTGAATGGGGAGATATATGATTGCTGTTTCATTCTTCTGGATGTGGCTATCCAATTATCCCAGCACAATTTATTGAATAGGGCATCTTTTTCTCAGTGTATATTTTTATGTGCTTTATCAAAGATCTCTTGGGGCATGTGGATGGTTATATATCTGTGTTTTCTGTGTTGTTCCATGGGTCTATATTTCTATTGTTCCAATACCTTGCTGATTTGGTTATTATAGCCTTGTAGTATAGCTAGAAGTCTGGTCATGTGATGCCTCCAGATTTTTTCTTTTTGCTTAAGATTGTTTTGGCTATTCTATTTCTTTTCAGATTCCAAACAAACCACAGAATTATTTTTTCTAGTTCTGTGAAATATAACATTGATATTTTGATGGGGATTGCATTGAATTGGCAAATTACTTTGGGAGCATAGGCCTTTTAACAATGTTGATTCTACCAATCCATGACTCAATCATACAGGATGTGGTTGATTCTTACCCACAAGCACCACCTACTGTCTCAGAAATTAAACTGGGTCTGTCAATACAATTCACATGGTTAAGAATACTACAGGCTGGGTGAAATAAAAAGGGTTTCAAAGTCCTCCCTCCTCCCTCATCAAAAAGAGATTGGGAATTTGCCCACAACACACAGCTCACCAGTGCTATAGCTTGCAAAAACCTGGCAAATGAGAAAATCACCACACTAAGTATATGTATAACCAAGAAATACCTACAGAACCTACAGAGCCATCAAAGTACCCACAAGCAAGCCTCAAAGTTCTTTTGCAACATATGCTACAAACACTCCTTTATAAGTGAGAAGGGGAAAAAGCCCCATCTAAACCAAAAAAAATCCAAAGATAAAAAGTAATAGCTGCCACAGATGAGAAGGAATCAGTAAAATAACTCAGAAGTATGGAAAATCAGAGTGAAAGGGCACCATCAAAAGGAAACACCAGCTCTCCAGTAGTGGAAATCAATCAAAATGAAAATAAGGAAATGACAGATAAAGAACTCCAAATATGGGTTGTAAGTTAGATCAATGAAATCCACAAAAAAAATGGAAAACCAACCCATAGAAACCAGAAAAATCAAATCAGGAAATGAATGAAAAAATTCACTGAAGAGGTTGATATTAAAAAACAAACAAACAAACAAACAAACAAACAAACAAACAAAAAAAACCCAAAAAAACAAAAAAGAACTCCTGAAAATGAAAAATTCATTTAAGGAAATCTAAAACACAGTGAAAAGTTTTAAGAATAGGGTAGACCAGGCAAAAGAAAGAATCTAAGAGCTTGAAGACAACTTTTTCAAATTAAACAAGTCAAAAATAAAAATAAGAATTAAGAATGAACAAAACCGACAAGAAATATGTGATTATATAAATTGGCCTAGTAGAAGAATCATAAGCATTCCTGGGGGTGAAGAAGAAAACGTACAAAGGCTGGGAAACCTATTTGAGGGAATAATTGAGGAAAACTTCCCTGGTCCTGATCTGGCTAGAGATTTAGACATCCAGGTTAAAGAAGCTCAATGAACACCAGGGAGATTTACTAAAAAACAGGCCATCACCTAGACACATAGCTATCAAACTGGCCAAATTCAAAATGAAGGAGTAACTCCAGTGAGCCATGAGATAAAAACATCAAGTAACTTAGAAAGCAAAACCTATTAGGCTAACTGCAGACTTCTCAACTGAGACCTTACAGGCCCAAATGGATTGGGGTCCTATCTCCAGTCTTCTTAAACAGAGCAACTGCCAGCCTAGAATTTTATATTCTATAAAACTTTGTTTTATATATGAAGAATAATGACTTTTCCATTCAAGCAAACACTGAGGAAATTTGTCAATACCAGACCTGCCCTGAAGGAAATATTCATAACCACATTATACATAGATCAGCACAATATACACCCACCAGTGTAAAATCACCCAAAAGTTAAAGCTCAGAGATTTTATAAGACAATAGCACAAGAAGTAAAACAAAGCAATAAGATATTAACCAACAGCATGAACATATTAGCAGCCAACATATTAATTCTATTAATCAATGTGAATGGATTGAATGCTCCATTGAAGAGACGTAGGATGGCTTAATGGATGAAAATATACAACCCTATTAGATTATTATTAGACAGATTATCTTCTGTCTACAGGAAAAAAATCTAACCCAGAAGAACTCATACAGATTCAAGGTGAAGGGATGGAAAAAAATATTCCATACAAATAACCCCCCCCCAAAAGCAGGTGTAGCTATTCTCATATCAGATAAAATGGACTTTAAATCAACAACAGTAAGGAAAGACAAAGATGGTCATTATATAATGGTAAAGAGAGCATTCAACGAGAAGACCTATCAAAAATATTTATTCACCTAAAACAGGAGTACCCCCAAAACCTTACTATATCTAAGAGAAATGATAAATAGGCACATCATAATTTCTGGGGATTCAAGACCCCACTGACAGAAGTGGACAGATCATCTAAGCAGAAAATAAGTAAACATTCTACTTAAATGGGATAGTAGAACAAATCAGCCTAACAGGAATTTATAGAACATTTTACCCTAAAACTGCTGAATATGCATTTGTTTCATCAACACATTGAACATTCTTCAAGAGTGACCATATCTTAAGGTATAAAACATGTCTCAAAAAATTAAAAAAAATATACATCATACCATGAATCTTCTGAGGCAACAATGTCATAAACGAGAAATAAACTCCAGGAGAATCACTCAATTCTACACAAAATCATAGAAATTAAACAACCTACTGCTGATCAATTATTGGGTCAATAATTAAATTAAGATGGAAATAAAAAAATTCCTCAAACTTAATGACAAAGTCTTTAGGATATCTTAAATGGGTGGACAATATCTTAGAAATTACTCTGAAATTCTGTGTTATCAGAATGTTATATTGACATGTGAAAAAAATAGAACTTATTAATTATCTTTATATAATCAATAAGAAACTAAATAGTCTTTACTAGTTTATGATAACTGATAATAATTTCTTCACTCTTCTATCAGATGTTCACTTGTAAAATGTTCATGGTTCTCATATAACACTGAGAGCAGAATTATAACTCCATCAGAAGGAGGAGGCACAAAAGTAATTTATTCTCTTGCAAATATTGTGACATAGATAAAATTATTCTGCCTATTTAAGTGGATGTACAAGTTATAGTACCTTGTTTTAAATAAATAAACTCTCAAAAACCAGAAATGTATATTAAAAAGATCCCTACAGTGTAACCACGTAGTGACAGTAATATCAATAAAATAGAAAAAATCAGAAAGAGAATAGCAGAGATGACATATATACTATTATTATGACCTCTAGTCAGCTATATTATAGATAAAAATATATATTTAATTGAATTTGTCACATTTAATCACATTGTTGTCACTAAATATGTTATTAATCATACAGGCACACTTTTGAGATAATGCAAGTTTAGTTTTAGATCACTGCAGTAAAGTGAATATCATGATAAAGTGAGTGACACAAATTATTTGGTTTCCCAGTCCATATAAATCTTATGTTTATACTATATTATTAAGTGTGTCATACTCATATGTCTAAATAAACAATGTATATATTTTAATTAAAAAATAACTTATTGCTAAAAAATGCTAACAATCAACTGAGGCTTCAGGGAGTCATAAATATTTTTGCTGCTGGAGCCTCCTGACTTGATGTTGATGGCTCATGGCTGATCAGGGCAGTGGTTGCTGAAGGTTGGGATGGGTGTGGAAATTTCTTAAAATAAGACAATGAACTTTGCCATGCCTATTGACTCTTTCATGAAAAATTTCTCTATAGCATGTGATATAGTTTGATAGCATGTTACCCATAGTAGAAATTCTTTCAAAATGGAAGTATATCCTCTCAAACCCTGCCTTTGTTTTATCAACTAAGTTGATGTGATCTTCTATATCTTTTGTTTTCATTTCAACAATGTTCAAAGCATCTTCACCAATAGATTCCATCTCAAGAAACCACTACTTTTTTCATCCACAAGAAGCAACTCCTAACCTATTCAAAAATTTGTTATGAGATTGCAGTAATTCAGTCATGATTTCAGACTTCACTCCTAATTCTAGCTCTCTTGCACTTTCTATCACATCTGCAGTTACTTCCTCTACTGATTTCTTGAACCCCTCAAAATCATCCATGAGGGTTGAATTCACCTTATTCCAAAAT
Organism: Microcebus murinus; assembly: GCF_040939455.1. Taxonomy (NCBI): domain Eukaryota; kingdom Metazoa; phylum Chordata; class Mammalia; order Primates; family Cheirogaleidae; genus Microcebus; species Microcebus murinus. The sequence goes on from NC_134136.1 coordinate 20,485,037, forward strand.
CCAGTTAATGTTGATATTTTGACCTCCTCCCATAAATCATAGTGTTATTAATGTCATTGAGAATGGTAAAATCTTTCTAGAGGTTTTTGATTTATTTTGCCTTGATCCATCAGAGGAATCACTGTCTATAGTAGATATAGTCTTATGAAATGTATTTCTTAAATAATAAGGCTTAAACATCAAAATTACTAATTGAATCATAGACTTTGAAATGGATTTTATGTCAGCAGGCATGAAAACAATAAAAATTCAATTATACATCTTCATCAGAGCTCATGGGTGGCCATGTGCATTTCCACTGAGTAGTAATATTTTGAAAGGAATCTTTTTTTAGCATTATTTCTCAGCAGTGGGCTTAAAATATTCAGGAAATCATGCTGTATCATATGTACTATCATCCAGGCTTTTTTGTTCCATTTACAGAGCATAAGAAGAATATATTTAGCATTATTAAGGGCCCTAAGATTTTCAGAATAGTAAAGTCAGCAGCTTCATTAGCCCCTTACAAAAAAGTCAGTTTGTTTTTTGAAGCTTTGAAGCCAGGCATTGACATTTTTTCTTTAGCTATGAAAGTCCTAGATACAATCTAGTTCCAATAGAAGGTTGTTTCATTTACATAGAAAATCTGTTGATTAGTATAGCCACCTTCATCAATGATCTTACCTAGATTTTCTGGATAATATGTTTTAGCTTGTACATCAGCACTTGTTGCTTCACCTTGTACTTTTGTGTTACAGAGATGGCTTCTTTCCTTCAACATCATGAATAAGCCGTGTCTAGTTTCAAACTTTTCATCTGTAGCTACTTATTTCTCTCAGCCTTCATGAATTTTAAGAATGTTAGGGCCTTTATCTGCATTAGACCCTGGATTAAGGGAATGTTGTGGGTAGTTTGATCTCCTATCCAGACACTAAAATATTCTTCATATCAGAAATAAAGTGTTCTTTTTCTTGCTTTGTTATAATTCATGTGTTCACTGGAGTGTCATTTCTAATTTCCTTCAAGAACTTTTCTTTGCATTCACAACTTAGCTAACTGATGCAAAAAGCCTACCTTGGCTTTTAACATGACTTGCTCACTAAGTTTAATTATTTCTAGCTTTTGATTTAAAGTGAAAAATGTATGACTCTTCCTTTTACTTGAACACTTAAAGGCCATTGTAAGGATATTAATTGGCCTCTTTTTAATATTTTTGCATCTCAATGAATATGGAGGCCCAAGTAGAGGGGGAGTTATGGGGAAAAGATTGGTTGGTGAAGCAGTCAGAACTCACACATTATTTGATTAAATTTGCTGTCTTATATAGAAATGGTTCATGGCACCCCAAAACAATGACAATAGTAGAATCAAAGATCACTGATTACAGATCACCATCACAGATATAACAATAAGGAAAATGTTCAAAATATTGCAAGAATTACCAAAATGTAACACAGAGACACAATGTGAACACAGATTGTTGGGGGAAAAATGATGCCAATAGGCTCACATGGAGCATAGTTGCTACACACCTCCCATTTGTAAAAAATGCAATATCTGAGAAGAACAATAAAGCAAAACACAATAAAACCAGGCATGCCTGTATAGTTATACTACAGTCACAATACGTTATTGTTACTGTTTTACTAATTTTATTATTGGTTGTTGTTCATATTTTTAGTGAAAGCAAAAATATTGTGCCATCTAATCTTTAATATTTTTCTGGATATTTAAAACATTACCATGTATATGTTAAAGTTGATCATGTATATACTCCATTTGTATATACATACATACATATATAATACTGCTTGCAAATTTTTTAAATGACTTGATATAAAATTATGAAGTTTAGAGACTATCACTTTGAAAGACTAGGAATTCCTTTAATCAGTTCATTTAAACTCAAGAATTATGTATATACCACACACAAAGTAATTTGTAAGAGGAAATGATCAAGTTGATCATTTTCAAGATGGTACTGTGACTGATGTAAACTGTGATAGCTAAACACGCCGTGGAATTCCTTTAAAAATGGTACTGCTGAGGGATTGTCAAAAATGGTGTACTAGGGATGACCTCCTGGCTCTCTGCTCTTGGAGTTGGAGGTGAAGAAGGCGGCCTGAATCACTTGAGTGGGTAGTTCTCCCACAGGATCAGCTTCACAGAATTGCAGGAAAGCTTCAAGGGGCAGCAGTGCCGGGAAAAGGAGGAAAGTGACTCAGTGGATTTGCTGTGAAGTTCTGAGAATCCGAGTGGTACTATGGGGATTGGAGTGTAAGCTGGCTGCACTCAGCAGCCAGCCAAATGGCTGTGTGATCCTTCCCACAGGGGGACAACTTCTCTTTCACTGACCTCCATGCCCAAGTAAGCAGGGAAGTGCCTGAAGACAGTGTGAAGAGGTAACATGGACGGGCAGGCAGGTTGGAGAGGAGGCAGGAGCAGAAAGTAATTTGAAATCTCCAGGGCACAGTGTAAGGTTGCCTTTGCTGGAAGATCTATAAACACCAGCAGCTTATGCCTGGCTTGTTAAGGGACAGAAAAGTGAGACGGATCGCTCATTTGACTGAGTTTCCCAGTGGACTCGGGCGGTGGCCCATGGGCTGTGAAGGAGGGAGCAGCAGAGGGGGTGAGATCCATCCTCCAGGACCCTCCCCAGGGGTCTCCAGCAGCCCAAGCCCCACCACTGCGGGGACGCGTGGATAGTTATCACCCCTTGGCGGAACTTGTCAGTGGTTCAGAGCCCCTTGAGCTCTGCAAGTGAAGGGACAGAAGGCGGGGTGAGAGCCATCCTCTGCGGACTTTCCCCAGGGGTCTGTAGGGTCCCATGCCCCACGGCCGTGTGGATGCACCGATAGTTTTCACCCTCAGTGGAACTTGTCTGTGGACCCCAACTGCTTGAGCTCTGCCGTGGAAGGGGCGGAAGAGGGGTCTAGTGCCATCCTCCGTGGATCCTCCCCAGGGGTCTGCAGTGGCTAAAGCTCCACTGTTGACACACAAAAAGGGATAGTCTTCACCCCTCAGTGGAGATTCTCAGTGGTCCCTGGCAGCTCAAGCACCGCTGATTTTAGCTCATAATCCATTTCCTGCATCTCTGATCCTCAATAAAGCATCCAGATGAGCAAGAACCAGCGAAAGTTTACAGGAAATATGAAGGACCAGAGAGAAAAGTCACCTCCAAAGCAAATACTCATGTTCCGTCATCTGAAACCAACTTACACAATATGAGTAAACTGACAGAGGAGGATTTAAAATATGGATTGCTACAAAACTAAAAGAAATTGAAGAGAAAATAGAATCACAAAATAAAGAAACCACAAGAACAATACAGGAAATGAATGAAAAATTCTCCAAATAAATTGAGATTATCAAGAAAAAACAAACAGAAATTCTGGCCATGAAGGAAACAATTAAGGAACTCCATAATTCAGTGGAAAGCCTAAAGAACAGGTGGACCAAGCAGAAGAAAGAATCTCAGACCTTGAAGATTATGCCTATGCTCTAAACAAATCAGAGGAAGAAGGGGAACACAGAAACAAGAAACAAGACCAAAGTCTACAGGAAGTGTGGGATTATGTTAAAAAACCAAATATCAGATTGATTGGGATTCCGGAAGGGGAAGAGGAACACTCACAAGGGCTGGAATACTTATTTCATGGAATACTGGAGAAAATATGCCAGTCCTGGCCAGAAATCTTGATATCCAAATACAAGAAGCACACAGAAGCCCTGGGAGACTCAATGTGAAAAGGCAATCACCTCGCCACATGGTTTTTAGGCTGACCAAACTAACCGTAAAAGAAAGAATTCTCCATGCAGTTAGACGAAAGCAGCAAATGACCTACAAAGGTAAGCCTATCAGACTAACAGCTGACTTCTCATCTGAAACCATACAAGCCAGGAGGCATTGGGTGCCTATTCTTAATCTTCTAAAACAAAACAAAGGCCAACTTAGAATTCTTTATCCGGCAAAATTAAGTTTCATCTATGAGGGAGAAATAAAGTCCTTCTCAGACAAACAATCACTGAAGGAATTTACAAATACCAACCATCCACACAGGAAGTTCTTAGATCCACATTTCTAACCAAACAGGCCAGTAGCCACTCCTCAAAGTGAAATCATCAAATAATTAAAGTTTAGATCTCGAACTAAATGATGGCTCAAGGAGTAAAACAAAGCAACAAAACTCCACCCAACAATATGAATGGTAATTTCCTCCAATTTCAATCCTTTCAATAAATGTAAACGGCATAAACTGTCCTCTGAAGAGACATAGACTGGCAGAGTGGATAAAAATTCACAAGCCTGGCATCGACTGTCTATAGCAAACACATCTAACCCACAAAGATGCCTGCCAGCTGAAGGTAAAGGGATGGAAAACTATCATCCAGTCAAACAGAAGTCAAAAGAAAGCTGGAATAGGTATACTATTTGCAGATAATATAAGGTTTAAAATAGCAAAAGTGAAAAAGGATAAATATGGCCATTTTATAATGGTGAAAGGGAAGATCCAACAAGAAGATTTAACTATTCTTAATATCTACGCACCCAATACAGGAGAACCCAATTACTTAAAGCAAACCTTGTCTAATATAAACACCTTGTTACATAACACTACCATAGTAGCAGGGGACTTCAACACTACAGTGAATGATCTGTATAGATCCTCCAAAAAGAAAATAACAAAGAATTAATGGACCTGAATAAAGCCCTTGATCAAAAAGGTCTGACAGATCTCTATAGAGCATTTCATCCAAACAAACTTGAATTTACATTCTTGTCAGCAGCCCATGGATCCTACTTCAAAATTCATCACATCCTAGGCTGCAAATCAGATCTTAAAAAATTCAAGAAAATAGAAATTATACTTTGTATCTTCTCTGACCATAATGGTATAAAATCACAGTTCAATTCCTATAGAAACACTCAACCCCTCACAAAATCATGGAAACTAAACTATCTATTATTGAATAATTATTGGGTAAAGGAATAAATTCAGAGGGAAATCAAGAATTTCTTCAAACAAAATGATAACAGTGATACTTCTTACCCATACCTGTGGAAATCAGCAAAAGCTTACCTGAGAGGAAAACTAATAGCAAGTAATGCTCACATCCAAAAAACAGAAAGCTTAGATACTGACAACCTAATGAATAAGCTCAAGGAATTGGAAAAAGAACAGCAAACAATTTCCAATCCTAATAGAAGAAAAGAAATAACAAAGATCAAAGCAGAACTGAATGAAATGGAGAACAAGAAAACTACATTAAAATCAACAAAACCAGAAGCTGGTTTTTTGAAAATATAAACAAAATTGATGGCCCTCTTGCTAGATTGACAAGGACCAAAGTGAAAGTACTATAATAAACTCAATAAGAAATGAAAAAGGAGAGATCACAACAGATACCAAAGAAATACAAAACATTATATTTGACTAGTATAAAATACTATCTGCCCCAATACTACAGAATGAATGAAAAGGACAAATTCTTTGTTTCATATAACCTCTCTAAGATCACGCCGGAGGCAATAGAGTTCTTAAACAGACCAATCTCAAGCTCAGAAATTGAAGCAGTAATTAAAAACCTGCCCAAACGGAAAAGTGCTGGGCCACATGGCTCCACTTCAGAGTTCTACCAAACCTACAAAGATGAACTCATAGATATACTACAGAAACTATTCCACACTATTGAGAAGGATGGTATCCTTCCTAACTCATTCTATAAAGCCAATATCACCTTGATACCAAAGCCAGGAAAGGACAAAATATAAAAAGAAAATTACAGACCAATATCCCTCATGAATACAGATGCAAAAATCCTAAATAAAATTTTAGCAAATAGAATTCAGCAGCATATCAAAAAAGTAATTCACCATGACCAGGTGGGCTTTATTCCAGAGATGTAGGGGTGATTCATCATACGCAAGTCTATAAATGCTATTCCCTTCATAAGTAAGCAAAATCAAGAACAAAGACCATATGATTCTGTCAATAGATGCAGAAAAAGCATTTGACAAAGTCCAATACACCTTTATGATAAAAACTCTTAACAAAATAGGCATAGATGGCTAATACCTTAAACTTATCAAATCCATCTATGACAAACCCACTGCTAATGTCATTCCAAATGGGGAAAAATTGAAATATTTCACCCTTCAATCTGTAACTAGACAAGGATCCCCACTATCTCCTCTCCTATTCAACATAGTGCTTGAAGTCCTAGCGATATCAATCAGGCAGGAGAAGGGTATTAAGGGCATTCAAGTGGGGGCAGATGAAATCAAACTCTCGCTCTTCGCCGATGATATGATATTATACCTAGAAAACCCCATGGACTCTTCCAATAGACTCCTAGACTTGATAACTGAATTTGGTAAAGTTTCCGGTGATAAAATTAATTTATACAAATCAGAAGCATTCATCTATGCCAAGAACCATCAAGCAGAAACTCAAGTAAAAAACGCAATACTCTTTACTATAGCCCCAAAGAAAATTAAATATATAGGAGTATACTTAATGAAAGATACAAAAGATTTATACAAGGAGAACTACGAAACACTAAAAAAAGAAAATGCAGAAGATTTAAACAGATGGAAATATCTACCTTGTTCATGGATTGGTAGAATCGATATAGTTAAAATGTCAATATTACCTAAAGTGATCTATAGAATCAATGCAATCCCCATCAAAATACCATCAGCATTCTTTACAGATCTAACAAAAATAATTCTTCACTTCGTATAGAACCAGAGAAAACCTTGTATAGCCAAAGAAATCTTAAATAAAAAGAACAAAATGGTAGGTATCAGTCTTCCTGACTTCAAGCTGTACTATAAAGCAATAATAGTTAAATCAGCCTTGAACTGGCACAAGAACAGAAGCATCTATATCTGGAATAGATCTGAGATACCAGAGATGAAACCATCAGTATACAGTAATCTAATCTTTGACAAACTGGACAAAAATATACATTGGGGAAAAGAATCTCTCTTCAATAAATGGTGCTGGGAAAACTCATTAGCTACATGCAGAAGAGCGAATGAGGATCCCTACCTCTCACTTCTCACAAAAATTCACTCAAGATGGATAACGGACTTAAACTTAACACATGAAACCTTAAGAATCCTAGAAGAAGATGTTGGGAAAACCCTATCAGACATTGGCTTAGGCAAAGACTTTTTGAGGAAGACCCCCAAGGCAATCACTGCAGCATCAAAAATAAACAAATGGGATCTGATAGGAAATAAGATGGTGGACGAATAACACCGCCAGACAGAGGGTCTCTGCAGAAAAGACAGATTCTAGCAGAAACTAAAGAAAAGAAGCAAGAAGACGAGCATACAGCGGACAAGGGCCGGAAGGAGGGGTACCTGAGACCCCGGGAGACACCACGGGAGGAGGCTGCTGAGGAGAACTGGAGGCTGAGACCACCGGAGCAGCCCGGAGACCAGCGGCAAGGGTAGATCGATTTGCTGTTTCCCCTCCCCTGCATTTGGGACTGCTGGTGGGCTCCCCAGCGGGTGGAGAGACCTGCGGACACCAGCCCAGAGACTGCCGCCGCCTGCCAACGGTGAGCCTGTAGCAGACGTGGCACCAGGTTCCCAACTTCCTCCGGGCACCTCCGTGTGCACGGACCCGAGCTGCGCGGCAGGCGCCATATTGCCTCCCCCTCCCCTTCACCGACCCTACCCATGGCTGCCCAGAGAGACAATACAGCCACCAGCCTGAGGCACCTCCAGGGAACGGGACCTTCCCGTTTGGGACCCCACCCGCCCTCCCAGGTGTTGCTGGCACTGTGTACCCAGGAAAACCATGCCGACTCAGAGGCTGAGAGACATAGACCCAGCTTGGGCTCCCTGTGGGTGAATTAGGACTGGAAATCCTCTCCCTGGTGGGAATACAGTTTGAACTCTGGGACCCAGAGGTCAGACCTGCAGACCAGATCCCCTGCACCGAGGGCTAGCATTGCCCGGGGCACAGAAGGGTTATACGTGAACAGCCTACTGAGGTCTGTGTGCCTCCAGGGGTGGATCAGCGTCCTAGAGGGCAACCCTCCTCCCAGGAGGAGGCCGTGCACCCAAACCAGGTGGCGTTCATGTGCAGGGAACCACCCCGCCGGCATCACAATCCGGGGAGGCCTGGTGGCTTGTGGTCTGGCCTGCTGGCAGAGGCCCAGGAGTAGCTGCGGAGTTGGGGAGGGTGGAAAGAAGCGAGGCCTGCTGCAGACTGCAGGTCTCAGACAGCCCCACCCCCACATCCAGACTTTCTGGCTGAGCGGGACCATTCCAGCCCCACCCTGACAGCTCTCCCTGGAAGCAGAGAACAGAACTTTGACCCCTGCTAACCGCCTGAGGGCAGGCTTACCCAACCCAGCTCCACCCAGAACGAGAGCTGATAACAGGACTCAAAATCAACACCATAGCCTGTTCCTCCAAGCAAACGCCACCTACTGACAGGGACGGCATCTTGCACAGCCTTTCCACGGCATCCACTGACTCAATATACAGGGAGTGGTCCAATTTCACCCACAGGCACCACCTAACGCCTCAGAAACTAAACAAGGTGTGTGAATACCCAAACAATAACCTAAGGAAAGAAACAACAACTGATCGACATGGGAAAAAATCAGCGAAAGAACTCAGGAAATATGAAGAACCAAACGGAAAACACACCCCCAAGGAGGAGCACCAGCCCCCTAGAAACGGACACCGACCAAAATCAGGCAACCAATATGACAGAAGAGGAATTTCGTATGTGGATCATAAGAACACTCACCCAGCTGCAACAACAACTCAATAACCAACACCAAGAAAACACAAAAAACCTCCAAGAAATGGAACAAAGGTTCAACAAAGAGATTGACACAGTGAAGAAAGCTTTAACCGAAGTCCTGGAGATGAAGAATCAACTCAGAGAACTACAAAATACTATGGAAAGTCTCAAGAACAGGGTAGATCAAGCAGAAGAAAGAATCTCAGAGCTTGAAGATAACACCTTCCAATTAAATAAATCAGTCACAGAAATACAGCAGAGAAACAAGAGAAAAGACCAAGCCTACCAAGAGCTGTGGGATTATGTGAAAAAACCTAACGTGAGGGTCATAGGGTTAGCAGAAGGGGAGGAAGACAACACTCAAGGGCTGGACAAGCTTTTTGAAGATATAATAGAGGAAAATTTCCCAGGCCTTGCTCAAAATCTCGATATACAAGTTCAAGAAGCCCAGAGGACCCCTGGGAGATTCAATGCAAACAAGAAGACGTCACGTCATGCAGTCATCAGACTGACCAAAGTATCAACTAAAGAGGCCCTTCTAAGAGCTGTAAGAGAAAAGAAGCAAGTGACATACAAGGGAAAGCCAATTCGAATAACATCAGACTTCTCTAATGAGACTTTACAAGCAAGGAGAGACTGGGGCCCCATTCTCACTCTTTTGAAACAAAACAATGCCCAGCCTAGAATATTATTCCCTGCAAAACTAAGCTTCATATATGAAGGAGAAATAAAAACATTCTCAGACAAGCAAAGGCTCAGAGAATTCACCAAGACAAGACCAGCCCTACAAGAAGTACTTAAAACAGCGTTATGCACGGAACATCATAATAATAATCCACGGATATAAAAACAACCAAAACCCAAAGATATTAAAGTTCAGATAGGACAATGGCTCAAGACAGAAATCATAGCAACAACATCCAACCCAACAGTATGATCAGTAATCTACCTTACCTATCAGTTCTCTCAATAAATGTGAATGGCTTAAACTCTCCACTCAAGAGACATAGGCTGGCTGAATGGATAAGAAAATACAGGCCAAGTATATGCTGTCTTCAGGAAACACATTTAACCTGCAAAGATGCACATAGACTAAAAATAAAAGGGTGGAGATCAATATTCCAATCAAATAGAAGCCAAAAGAAGGCTAGTGTGGCAGTTCTAATTTCAGACGATTTAGTTTTTAAACCAACAAAAGTAGTAAAAGACAAAGAGGGTCATTATATAATGGTGAAGGGCACAGTCCAACAAGAAGAGATAACAATTTTAAATATATATGCACCCAACTTAGGTGCACCCAGATTCATAAAGCAAACCTTACTGGAGCTAAGCAAATGGATTAATAGCAACTCCATAATCAACGGGGATTTCAACACCCCACTAACGGCACGAGACCGATCCTCCAAACAGAAAATTAATAAAGAAATAATGGACTTAAACAAAACTCTAGAACAATTGGGTCTGACAGACATCTACAGAACATTCTACCCAAAATCCACTGAATATACGTTCTTCTCATCAGCTCACGGGACATTCTCTAAGATTGACCATATTCTAGGACACAAAGAAAATCTCAAGAAATTTAAAAAAATAGAAATCATACCATGTACCTTCTCAGATCACAGTGGAATAAAACTAGAAATCAACCCTAACAGAAACTCACATTTCTACACAAAAACGTGGAAATTAAACAACCTCCTACTAAATGATTACTTCGTAAATGAAGAAATCTAGGCGGAAATAAAAAACTTCTATGAAGAAAACGACAATGGAGAGACAAGTTATCAACTCCTCTGGGACACAGCTAAAGCAGTTCTGAGAGGAAAGTTTATCTCCATAAATGCCTATAACCAAAAGGCAAGAAGATCACAAATAGACAATCTAATGAAACGACTCAAAGAGCTGGAAAAAGAAGAACAGACCAACCCCAAACCCAGCAGAAGAAGTGAAATCAACAAGATCCAATCAGAACTAAACGAAACTGAAAACAGGAAAGCTATTCAGGAGATTAATAAAACAAAAAGTTGGTTCTTTGAAAAAATAAACAAGATTGACACGCCATTGGCTAAGCTAACGAAAAGCAGAAAAGAGAAATCTCTAATAAGCTCCATCAGGAATAAAAAAGGAGATATCACAACTGATCCCAAAGAGATACAAGATACAATTTATGAATACTACAAAAATCTTTATGCACACAAACTGGAAAATGTGGAGGAAATGGACAAATTTCTAGAAACACACAGCCTCCCTAGGTTCAACCAGGAAGAGATAGATTCCCTGAACAGACCAATCTCAACAGCTGAAATAGAAACAGCAATTAAAATCTCCCTAAAGTATCCCAAGAATGGAAAAACAAGCACCAGATATATTCTCCAGCATACTGGTATTAACTGAGTAGCACCTAAGTAGACACATAGGTGCTACAGTAATAGGGTATTGGGGAGGTGGGAGGGGGGAGGGGGGCGGGTATATACATACATAATGAGTGAGATGTGCACCATATGGGGGATGGTCATGATGGAGACTCAGACTTTTGGGGGGAGGGGGGAAATGGGCATTTATTGAAACCTTAAAATCTGTACCCCCATAATATGCCAAAATAAAAAAAAATTAAAAAATTAAAAAAAAAATCTCCCTAAAAGAAAAGTCTCGGTCCAGATGGCTTCACACCTGAATTTTACCATACTTACAAAAAAGAACTAGTACCTATCTTGCAGAAACTATTCCACAACATCGAGAAGAACGGAAACCTCCCCGACATATTTTATGAAGCGAATATTACTCTGATACCAAAACCAGGAAAGGATGCAACATAAAAAGAAAACTACAGACCAATATCCCTAATGAATATAGATGCAAAAAATTTCAACAAAATCTTAGCTAACCGAATCCAGGCACTTATCAAAAAAATAATCCACCACGACCAAGTGGGCTTCATCCCAGGGATGCAGGGATGGTTCAACATACGTAAATCTATAAATGCAATTCACCACATCAACAGAAGCAAAAACAAAGACCACATGATTCTTTCAATAGATGCAGAAAAAGCTTTTGACAAAATTCAACACCCTTTCATGATACGAACACTTAAGAAAATAGGCATAGAAGGGACATACCTGAAAATGATACAAGCCATATATGACAGACCCATAGCCAACATCATACTGAATGGGGAAAGATTTAAATCATTCCCACTTAGAACTGGAACCAGACAAGGTTGCCCACTATCTCCACTTCTGTTCAACATAGTGCTGGAAGTCTTGGCTACAGCAATCAGACAGGAAAATGGAATCAAAGGTATCCAAATAGGGGCAGAAGAGATCAAACTTTCACTGTTTGCTTATGATATGATATTGTATCCAGAAAACCCCAAGGATTCAACCAAGAAACTCCTGGAACTGATCAATGAATTTAGTAAAGTCTCAGGATACAAAATCAATACACAGAAATCAGAGGCATTCATATACGCCAACAACAATCTCATTGAGAACCAAATCAAAGACTCAATTCCCTTCACAATAGCAACAAAGAAATTAAAGTACCTAGGAATATACTTAACCAAGGAGGGTAAAGACCTCTACAGGGAGAACTACGAAACACTGAGGAAGGAAATAGCAGAGGATGTAAACAGATGGAAATCCATACCATGCTCGTGGATTGGCAGACTCAAGATGATCAAAATGTCTATACTACCCAAACTGATCTGCAGATTCAATGCAATACCTATTAAAATCCCATCAGCATTCTTCACAGATATAGAAAAAATAATTTTACGCTTCGTATGGAACCAAAGAAGACCCCGAATATCAAGAGCAATTCTAGGCAACAAAAACAAAATGGGAGGCATTAATATGCCAGATATCAAACTATACTACAAAGCTGTAGTAATTAAAACAATATGGGATTGGCACAAAAACAGGAATATTGACCAGTGGAACAGATGTGAGAATCCTGATATAAAACAATCCTCATATAGCCATCTCATCTTTGACAAAGCAGACAAAAACATATGCTGGGGAAAAGAATCTCTCTTCAATAAATGGTGCTGGGAAAACTGGATAGCCACCTGTAGAAGGCTAAAACAGGACCCACACCTTTCACCTCTCACAAAAACCAACTCACGCTGGATAACAGACTTAAACCTAAGATATGAAACTATTAGAACTCTAGAGGAAAAAGTTGGAAACACTCTCCTAGACATCGGCCTGGGCAAAGAGTTTATGAAGAAGTCCCCAAAGGCAATCACAGCAGCAACAAAAATAAATAAATGGGACATGATCAAACTACAAAGCTTCTGCACAGCCAAAGAAATAGTCATGAAAGTAAACAGACCACCTACAGAATGGGAGAAAGTTTTTGCATCCTATGCATCCGATAAGGGACTGATAACTAGAATATACTTAGAACTCACGAAAATTAGGAAGAAAAAATCAAATAACCCCATTAAAAAGTGGGCAAAGGACTTGAACAGAAATTTTTCTAAAGAAGACAGAAGAATGGCCAACAAACATTTGAAGAAATGCTCAACATCTCTAATCATCAGGGAAATGCAAATCAAAACCACAATGAGATATCACTTAACCCCAGTGAGAATGGCCTTTATCAAAAAATCTCCAAACAATAAATGCTGGCGTGGTTGCGGAGAGCGAGGAACACTCCTACACTGCTGGTGGGACTGCAAACTAGTTCAACCTCTGTGGAAAGCAATATGGAGATACCTTAAAGCGATACAAGTGAATCTCCCATTTCATCCAGCAATCCCATTGCTGGGCATCTACCCAAATGATCCAGTGACACTCTACAAAAAAGACACCTGCACTCGAATGTTTATAGCAGCACAATTCATAATTGCAAGGCTGTGGAAACAGCCCAAGTGCCCATCAATCCAAGAATGGATTAATAAAATGTGGTATATGTATACCGTGGAGTACTATTCAGCTCTAAGAAACAACGGTGATATAGCACATCTTATATTTTCCTGTTTAGAGCTGGAACCCATACTACTAAGTGAAGTATCCCAAGAATGGAAAAACAAGCACCAGATATATTCTCCAGCAAACTGGTATTAACTGAGTAGCACCTAAGTGGACACATAGGTGCTACAGTAATAGGGTATTGGGGAGGTGGGAGGGGGGAGGGGGGCGGGTATATACATACATAATGAGTGAGATGTGCACCATCTGGGGGATGGTCATGATGGAGACTCAGACTTTTGGGGGGAGGGGGGAAATGGGCATTTATTGAAACCTTAAAATCTGTACCCCCATAATATGCCAAAATAAAAAAAAATTAAAAAAAAAAATCCAGTTCAAAAAAAAAAAATGTCACACTTAATTGTTCTATGGGATTAAATAACCCTCTATGTTGTTATTTTAATGACTTCAAAAATGTCATTAAAATGTCCAATAAATATCATTTAAACATCCAAAAAATAATAATAATAAAAAAAAATTCCTAAGTTTGATTTCCAGATGCACTATAAAGATACAATCAGGTATATATAGATAATACATATTTTCTTCAATCCCCAACATTAAAATTAAATACTTTAATCAATGGTATGAAATACATATCTCTCCAAAACTATAATAAAAATGACAATAAGCACTAGGTCAAAATAATCTTAAAGATAAAAGATGTTAATCAAAGAAATAAATAAACCTAAGAAGTAACAGTCAAAATAGATATTGTTTGATCTTTAGGAGGTTACTAAAACTATCTAAGCCTCAGTTTTCTTATCTGCAAAATAACCATAATGCTTTCTTCATAGAACTCTTGTAATGATTAAGTTTATATATATTTAATGTATAATATTTAATATGTTATGTATTATAATATGTGAATTTAATAAAGTGCCAAGAACTATTCAATTTTTAATAATTTAAAATCATGAAATAAAATACTTAATGTAAAAAGTGAAAATACTGTGCCAATTTTCTAGTAGCCTGTTGAATGTAATAAGCCAAAAGCCATGGAAAAGCAAAAATAAATAAATTAAAGATCCAGAGTAAGAGAAAAATTATTTAAAATCATACTCAACTTAGAAATAGCTGAAAATTATAAACTACTTAGAATCTGTCATGTAAAACCACAAATAACATTAAACCTGATCATATGCTGACATTTTATAAAAATGGCTTAAATTTAAGTTTAATCCTCACTTTTTTTCTTTTAAAAATTTTAGTGGGTATTAGAGTTTTTTGTTACATGGATGAATTGTATTATGCTGAAGTCAGGGTTTTTAGGGAATCTGTCACCAGAATAGTGCACATTGTATCTGATAGGTAGATTTATATCTCACCCCTACTGACCCTCCCCCTAGAAATAGTTTTCAATGTCTATTACACCTCTTTATGACTATATATATCACTAGTTTAGCTTCTAAGTATAAGTGAGCATTTGTTTTTCCATTCCTGAGATACTTCATTTAGGATAATGATCTCCAGGACCATCTAAGTTGTTGCAGAAGACATTATTTCACTACTCCTTTTTATGGTGAGTACTATTCTGTGGTGTGTGTGTGTGTGTGTACACACACAGAGACCATATTTTCTTCATCCACTTATGAATTGATGAGCATTTAGGTTGGTTTCATATCTTTGCAATTGTGAATTTTGCTGCAAGAAACATTCAGGTGCAGGTGCCTTTTTGATACAATGGCTTCTTTTCCTTTGGATAGATATCCAATAGTGGGATTGGTGGATCAAATGGAAAGTCTACTTTTAGTTCTTTGAGGAAACTCTATACTGCTTTCCATAGCAGTTGTGCTAGATTATATTCCCACTAAATGTGTACAAGCTTCCCCTTTTTACCACATCCATGCCTACATCTATTTTTTTTTTACTTTTTACTTTTTTTCTTTATCCCCTCTTTTATTTTTGACTTTTTAATAATGGCAAGTCTGACAGGGGAAAGGTGGTATCTCATTGTGGTTTTAATTTGCATTTCCCTGATAATTATTGATGTTGAGAATGTTTAAACAGGTTTGCTGGCCATTTATCAGTCATCTTTTGAGAGAGATCTGTTTATGTCTTTTGCTTACTTTTTTATTAGGTTACTTTTTTTCCTTGCTGATTTGTTTGAATTCTTTGTAGAGGCTTTGTAGAGGCCCTTTGTCAGATGTATAGTTTGCAAATATTTTCTTCCATTCTGTAGGTTGTCAATTACTCTCTTGATTATTTATTTTTCTGTGCAGAAACTTTTTAGATTAATTAAGTCTCATTTATTTATTATTGTATTATTATTGCTGTATTTGCCTTTGGGGCCTTAATTAAAATTCTTTGCCTGGGCCAATGTCTTTAAGAGTTTTTTCTATATTTTCTTCTAGAATTTTTATGATTTAAGGTCTTACATTTAAGTCTTTAATTAATCTTGAGTTAATTTTTGCATACCATAAAAAATAGGTATGAAGTCTCATTTTTCTCTATGCCACTGTCCAATTTTCCCTGCACTATGTATTGAACAGGATGACCTTTACGTAGTATATGTTTTTGTCTGCTTTGTGGAAAATCAGCTGGAAATAGCTATTTGGATTTATTTCCGGTATCTCTGTTTGTTCCATTGGTCTATGTGTTTACTTTTATACCAGTAACCTGCTGTTTTGTTTACTGTAGTACTTTAAATTATACTACAAGGCAAACCAAAGTTTGAAGTCAGGTAATGTGATGCCTCTAGATTTGTTCTTTTTGCTTAGCACTGTTTTGGCTATTCAGGATTTTTTTGGTTCCATATGAAGTTTAGGGTCATTTTTTATAGATCAGTGAAAAAAGACATCGTGATTTTGATGGGAAATCTGTTGAATGACTAAAGCACTTTGGGCAGTATGGCCATTTTAATAGTGTTGATTCTTCCAATACATGAACATGATATATTTTTCTATTTGTTGTGTCATCTATGTCTCCTTTACTCAATGTTTTATAGTTCTCCTTGTAGAGATTTTTCAATGTTTTAATTAAGTATACTAGTAGGTGTTAGGTTTGGTCCAGGTGGGAACTCAAGAAGTGTATATAGGATAGAATGTGGTTAATGAAAAACTGAGAGTTGTGAAATAATAGCCACAGGAGTCTGGAGAGTCCCCAAAGGTTGTAAAATCTAACAGACAGCTGTGGCATTCTTATCCCCCCTGATAAGAAAGTAACTAACTCCCTCCCTTATCTCTACAGGATGAGACTGAACCAGGGGTTCCAGAAATCAGTTGTTTAAAAAAAAAAACATTTTATTGTAGCATCTGTTCTGGCCCAGGTAATCATTGCTCCCTAAGAAACCCTCTATAAAATCCAAGGCTTTCCTCTCCCTCAGGGTGGATGTTTTTTCGCCTCTACCAATCTGCACCCATATGTTCAAAATAGAAAGCATCTTGCTACACACGAGGCTTCTTGTGTCTCTCTCTCAGCTCCAGACCTAACAGCAGATATTTTATTTTCTTTGTAACTACTGTAAATGATATTGAGTTCTTGACTCTTGACTGTTTTTAGTATATAAGGATGCTATTGATTTGTGTACATTAATTTTGTAACCTGAGACTTTACTCAATTTATTTATCAAATCTAGAAGTCTTTTGGTGGAGTCCGTAGGGGTTTTAGTTATAAGATCACATGATCAGCAAACAGGGACAGGTTGGCTTCCTCTTTCCCAATTTGGATGCCTTTTACTTCTTTCTCTTGCCTGATTGCTCTGGCTAGGATTTCCAGTATTATGTTGAATCGAAGTGGTAACAATGGACATCTGTGTTTCAGTTCTTGGGGGCAATGCTTTTAGCTTTTCCCCATTCAGTATTGTTAGGTCCAGAGCCAAGGGAGAGACACACGAAGCCTCATGTGTAGCAAAATGCTGTTTATTTTGAGCATCTGGGTGCAGATGGGTGGAGGCAAAAAGTGTCCATGAAAGAAAAGGGGAGAGCCTTGAATTGTATAGAGGGCTTTTTCAGGGGGGAGTAAGTAGGTCAGAGCAGCTGCTTGTAATTAGTTCTTTTACAAACAACCAACTCCTGAGACCCCTTTACCCCAGTCACATCCATCCTTCAGCTCTGGTGTTATTCATATCAAGAGAGCTAGGGAGGTTTAGCCTTCATCTCTATCAGGGAGGGAGGGAGGGAGAGAGAAAGAATGCTGATTGTAGCCCTCTGTCAGATCTGCAAAGTCCAGGGACTCCCCAAACTACTGTGGCTATTGTTTTATAGCCCCAAGTATTGCAGTAACCACATTCTTTCCTATACATAATTTTTGGGTTCTCACCTGGAATAAACCTAACAGTATGATGTTGGTTGTGGGTTTGTCATATATGGCTTTTATAATTTTGACATATGTTCCTTCTATGCCTAGGTTGTTGAAGGTTATTATGAATGAGTGCTGCATTTAACCAAATGCTTTTTCTGCATCTATTCAGATGATTGTATGGCTTTTGTTTTTAATTTTGTTTATGCAGTGAATAACCTTTTAATGTGCATGTATTTTATCATCCTTACATCCCTAGGATGAAACCAACTTGGTCATGGTGAATTATCTTCTTGATGTGCTATTGAATTCAATTTGCTAGTGATTTGTTGAGGATTTTTGCATCTATGCATAAGGGACAATTATCTTTAGTTTTCTTTTTTGTTGTGTTATTCCTCTGGCTCTGGTATGAGAGCGATACTGGTTTTGTAGAATGAGTTAGGGAGCATTCCCTCCCTCTCAGTATTATAGACAAGTTTCAGTAAAATGAATACAAATTCTGTGTATACATACATATGCACACACACATACATACACATATATTCCAATAACAACCATTTGATAATTTTTTTCAAACTATACCTGAAAAGTACTAAATAACTTTATGGAAATTCCACTGTGTTTTTGTTCATATAGACTAGAGAAAAGTTACCTTAAGAATAGCCTCAGTGCTTGTCTATGTGTTCAAGTGAAACATTTTTAGTTTCATATATAATTCATTTTCAATTTTTTGTAGAACTGTCAATGCTTTTTAGAACCATGATTTTAATGAATGTATATATGCAAAATAATACAAAATAATATTAGAAGTTGTTTGCAAATGCAAACATCAGTTTACTTGTTGGGACTAGTCCACATTGCAGAAGAATCTATTGTGAATGAATTGTGAATTACTTTTCACATAAAATAATAACCAGGATATTGTATTCATAATATTTTCTGTCTATATAGATTTGATATTAGATTTGACAATAAAAACATGAAATAAAATTTCAATAATAAAAAGAAGTCCCACTTAATTGATTACTATTTTGTATAATTGTTTAAGAATTGGCAACAGGATATCCTTATAATATTTCCAATAAATTCAATAAAAAAATTGATAGGTCTAAATATCAGATTCAAAGGAAATAATTAAATATTTTTTCTGAGATTCAGAAAAATGGCAGAGTAAAGGCAACCCCCCGGACTCCTGCTCTCAGAGAAGGAGACATAGATCTTGGTCTCCTACACATGAATGGATCTCCCCTCTACGAGGAAAGCATCGAGAATCCACAGAGGTTCATCGCGGGACTCTCACAAAAGGAAAAAACAAGGTTATTGGGAGATAAGATCACATTCTCTGGAGAGTGCAAAACAAACAAGAGACCCACAGGACAACTCCTTGCTTCCCCAATGACCTCCACACCCACCCAGCTAGGGACCTGTGTGAAATTGGTGCAAAAGTGTGGCAGGAGAAGAGGGTGCTGGAGAGTACAGTCATTAGTGGAAACTAACTGGAGCCCCATGTTAGGACAGCTCCAAGATGGGAGGAAACTGAACTGAGCTGTTAGGAGAGGCAGTTAGATGACTTGCCTCTGGTAACGAGTGAGGCCAGCCCTACAGAGCTGTTCACTAAGTTGGGGACTCTAAGCTGTAACTGCCTCGGGTGAATAAGACTACACAAGGCGGGTCAATAAGAGCAAGGGCTATGGCTGAACAGGTGGTAGAGAAGGCAGCATAGAGGAGACTACAGGGCGTCCTGATGACCCAGACTCCCAACCCAGCACCTGCCACCACCTAAACAGTCGCCCCCAGTGCTGGTGCCCTGCGAATGGGCAAGTGGTCGCCATCGAGGGGGTCCACAGCCTTGCCACCATATGGTGCAGTGGGCAGGCCCCCCCTCCCAGATTAGAGACTGTCCTGACAAATTCTGCCCCTACACAATCTGCAATCAGCTCGCCAGGCTTGGGTCGATTAATGAACTACTGAGACAACTAACTGCTAAGGGGAGTTAAAGCCACTGGGGCCCTGGGGTGCAGGGCAGACTGGGGAGCTACCTCCTCCCCTAAGCCCACATCTCTCCTGCCAAAAGTGGTAGACTCCACCCCTGGAGATGGGGAGAGACAAGAAAACCCACTCTCCTGAGATCTAGGGAGAACCTGCTAGGCCTGGGCAGTGCGTAAGCATGCAATATAAAAGACTTTGCTTCCCAGAACAGTTTAGGTCACCCAGTTGATCAAAAAGCTGGGACTGGATCTCCTCCCTGGTTAGGGGTAGGCTCCAAAAGTAACCCCTCCCATCAGGAGTGCCTTCCAAGTGTGGTGGAAGAGCTCCCCCCAGTGGCTGATCAAGAAAATACAAAAGAGAGGATGTCTGAGCGCCATCAGCTGATCCAGATGGGGATAGCCCAGCGAAAGATTTCTAGTAATTCAAAAACTCAAACCAAAAACAATCCCTCTAAGAGATACACCAGGTCTCAAGAATTGGAGGCTGAATAAACCCAAAACACTAAAATGACAGAAGAAGAATTCCAAAATTGGATTGTAAGAAAGCTCATGATATGCAAGAAAAAATGGATAACTAACACAAGGAAACTACAAAGACAATACAGGACTTGGAAAAAAATTCACTAAGGAAATCGAGATCTTGAAGAAAAATCAATCTCATCTCCTGGAAAAGAGGAATCTATTCAGGGAAATACAAAACATGGTGGAAAGCCTCAAAAATAGGGTGGACCAAATATAAGAAAGAATCTCAGAGATTGAAGAGAACTCCTTCAAATCAAATAAGTTAATCACAGAGTTAGATCAGAAAAATAAGAGACAGGAGCAAAGCTTACAAGAATTTTGGGATTATACGAAGATAAATAATCTGCGGGTCCACTGGATTCCTGAGAAGGAGGATGAAAAAACCCAAGGGTTAGATAAGGTATTTGAAGAAATAATTGAGGAAAATTGCCCAGGTATAACCAGTAACCTAGAATTAGAAATACAAGAGGCCAAAAGGAGTCCCGGGAGATACAATGCAAACAGGAAAACACCATTGCATGTAGTCATCAGACTGACCAAAATATCAACAAAAGAGATCCTCCTACAAGCTATAAGGCAAAAGAGGCAAGTTACATACAAAAGAAAACCAATCAGGATAATGCCAAATTTCTCAACTGAAACAGTACAAGCAAGGAGAGACTGGGGCCCCATTCTCACTCTTTAGAAATAAAATAATGCCCAGCCTAGAATTTTGTACCCTGCAAAACTAAGCTTTATATATGAAGGATAAATTAAGGCATACTCAGATATGCAAAGTCCACGGAATTCATGAGGACAAGACCACTACTACAAGAAGTACTCAAAACAGTGTTATGCACAGAACAGCAGAGTAAATACTCATGAACATAAAAACAATCAAAACCTGAAGATTAAAAGCCAGATATTACAATGGATCAAGAGAGAAATCAATACAACAACACACAACCCAACAGAATGAACAGTAATCTGCCTCACCTATCAGTTCTCTCAATAAATATGAATGGCTTAAACTCTCCATTCAAGATACATAGGCTGGCTGAATGGATAAGAAAATACAGGCCAAGTATATACTGTCTTCAGGAAACATATCTACATTACAAGGATGCATATAGACTAAAAGTAAAGGCATGGAGATCAGTATTCCAAGCAAGCAGAAGCCAAAAGAAGGCTAGCGTGTCAGTTGTAATCTCAGATGATTTAGTTTTTAAACCAACAGAAGTAGTGAAAGACAAAGATGGTCATTATATAATGGTGAAGGGCACAGTTCAACAAGAAGAGATAACAATTTTAAATATATATGCATCCATCTTAGGTACACCTAGATTCATAAAGCAAACCTTACTGGATCTAAACAAATTGATTAACAGTAACTCCATAAGTACTGGAGATTTCAACACCCCACTAATGCACAGGACAGATCCTCTAAACAGAAAATTAATAAATAAATAATTGACTGAAACAAAACTCTAGAACCATTGGGTCTGACTGACATTTACAAGACATTTTACCCCAAATCCACTGAATATACATTCTTCTCATCAGCTCATGGGACATTCTCTAAGATTGACCATATCCTAGGACACAAAGTAAACCTCAAGAAATTAAAAAAAAAAATAGAAATCATACCATGTATCTTCTCAGATCACAATGGAATAAAAGTAGAAATCAACCCTAACAGAAACTCACATTTCTACACAAAAATGTGGAAATTAAACAACCTCCTACTAAATGATTACTTCATAAATGAAGAAATCAAGATAGAAATAAAAAAAATTCTTTGAACAAAATGACAATGGAGAGACAAGTTAGCAAATCCTCTGGGACACAGGTAAAGCAGTACTGAGAAGAAAGTTTATTTCCATAAATGCCTATAACCAAAAGTCAAAAAAAATCACAAATCAACAATTTAATGAAATGACTCAAAGAGCTGGAAAAAGAAGAATAGACCAACCCCACACCCAGCAAAAGAAGAGAAATTAACAAGATCAAATCAGAACTAAACAAAATTAACAATAGGAAAGCTATACAGGAGATTAAGTAAACACAAAGTTAGTTCTTTGAAAAAATAAACAAAATTGAGGTGCCTTTGGCTAGGCTAATGAAAAGCAGAAAAGAGAAATCTCTAATAAGCTCCATCAGGAACAAAAAAGGAGATATCACAACTGATCCCAAGGAGATACAAGATATAATCTACAAATACTACAAAAACCTTTATGCATACAAAATAGAAAATGTGGAAGAAATGGACAAATATCAAAAAACACACAGCCTCCCTAGGCTCAACCAGGAAGAAATAGAATTCCTGAACAGACCAATATCAAGAGCCAATATAGAAACAGCAATTAAAAATCTCCTTAAAAAGAAAAGTCCCAACCCAGATAGCTTCACACCCGAATTTTACCACACTTACAAAGAAAAACCGGTGCCTACCTTGCAGAAATTATTCCATAACATCGAGATGAATGGAAAACTCCGCAACACCTTTTATGAAGTGAATATCACTCTGATAGCAAAACCAGGAAAGGATGCAACAACAACAACAACAACAAAACTACAGACCAACATCCCTAACAAATATAGATGCAAAAATTTTCAATCAAATCCTAGCTAACCGAATTCAGATGCTTATCAAGAAAATAATCCATGATGACCAAGTGGGCTTTATCCAAGGGATGCAGGGTTCCCTGAGTGGTTCAACATATGTAAATCTATAAAGATAATTCACCACATAAACAGAAGCAAAAACAAAGACCACACGATTCTTTCAATAGATGCAGAAAGAGCTTTTGAAAAAATTTAGCATCCTTTCATAATACGAACACTTAATAAAATAGCCATAGAAGGGACAAAGCTAAAAATGATACAAGCCTTATATGACAGACCCATAGCCAACATCATACTGAATGGGGAAAAATTGAAAGCATTCCCACTTAGAACTGGAACCAGACAAGGCTGCCAACTATCGCCACTTCTATTCAACATAGTGCTGGAAGTCCTGGCTACAGCAATCAGACAGGAAAGTGGAATTAAAGGTATCCAAATTGGGGCAGAAGAGATCAAATTTTCACTGTTTGCTGATGATATGATATTACATTTAGAAAACCCCAAGTATTCAACAAAGAAATTTCTGGAGTTGATAAATGAATTCAGTGAAGTCTCAGGATACAAAATCAATACGCAGAAATCAGAGGCATTCATATATGCCAACACCATCAAATTGAGAACCAAATCAAAGGCTCAATTCCCTTCACAATTGCCCCCCCCCAAAAAAAGGACCTAAGAATATACTTAACCAAGGAGGTAAAAGACCTCTACAGGGAGAACTATGAAACACTGAGGAAGGAAATACAAGAGGATGCAAACAGATAGAAATCCATACAATGTTTGTGGGTGTGGGTCAGCAGACGCATCATCATTAAAATGTCTATACTCCCAAACTGATCTACAGATTCAATGCAATACCTATTAAAATCCCATCATCATTCTTCACAGATATGGAAAAAAATAATTTTACGCTTCGTTTGGAACCAGAGAAGATCCCACATATCAAAAGCAATTTTAGGCAATAAACATAAAATGGGAGGTATTAATATGCCAGATATCAAACTTACTATAAAGCTGTAGTAAGTAAATGAATCTGGTATTGGCACAAAAATAGGAATATTGACCAGTGGAACAGATCTGAGAACCCCGATATAAAACCATCCTCATATAGCCATCTAATCTTTGAAAAAACAGACAAAAACATACACTGGGGGAAAGAATCTTTATTCAATAAATGGTGCTGGGAAAACTTGATAGCCACATGTAGAAGGCTGAAGCCAGATCTACACCTTTCACCTCTCATAGAAATCAACTCACGCTGGGTAACACACTTAAACTTAAGGTATGAAACTATTAGAATTCTAGAGGAAAATGTTGGAAACACTCTTCTAGACATTGGCCTAGGCAAACAATTTATGAAGAAGTCCCCAAAGGCAATCACAGCAGCAATAAAAATAAATAAATGGGACATTATCAAACTAAAAAGCTTCTGCACATCCAAAGAAATAGTCATGAAAGTGAACATACAACCTACAGAATGGGAGAAAATTTTTGCATCCTACACATCTGATAAGGGGCTGATAACTAGAATCTACTTAGAACTCATGAAATCAGCATGAAAAAATCAAACAACCCTATCAAGAAGTGGGCAAAGGACATGAACAGAAACTTCTCTAAAGAAGACAGAAGAATGGCCAACAAACATATGAAAAATGGTCAACATCTCTAATCATCGGGGAAATGCAAATCAAAACCACAATGAGATATCACTTAACTCCAGTGAGAATGGCCTTTATCAAAAAGTCCCCAAACATTAAATGATTGCATGGATCCAGAGAGAGGGGAACACTCCTACACTTCTGGTGGGACTGCAAACTAGTTCAACCTCTTTGGAAAGAAATATGGAGATAACTTAGAGTGATACAAGTGGATCTACCATTTGATCCAGCAATCCCATTACTGGGCATCTACCCAAAGATCCAATGACATTCTACAAAAAGACACCTGCACTCGAATTTTTATAGCAGCACAATTGATAATTCCAAAGCTGTAGAAACAACTTGAGTGCCCATCAATTCATGAGTGGATTAATAAAATGTGGTATATGTATAACATGGAGTACTATTCAGCTCTAAGAAACAATGGTGGTATAGCACATCTTGTATTTTCCTGGTTACAGCTGGAACCCATACTAATAAGTGAAGTATCCCAAGAATGGAAAAACAAGGACCACATATACTCACCAGCAAACTGGTATTAACTGAGCAACACGTAAGGGGACTCATAGGGACT
Source organism: Microcebus murinus (assembly GCF_040939455.1). Taxonomy (NCBI): domain Eukaryota; kingdom Metazoa; phylum Chordata; class Mammalia; order Primates; family Cheirogaleidae; genus Microcebus; species Microcebus murinus. The sequence goes on from NC_134136.1 coordinate 20,510,348, forward strand.
ACAGTAATTGAGTATTGGGCAGGTGGTAGGGGGCCGGCGGGCGGGTATATACATACATAATGAGTGAAAGTGTACCATCTTGGGGATGGTCACGCTGGAAGCTCAGACTTGTGGGTGGAGGGGGGCAAGGGCAGTATTTGAAACCTTAAAATTTGTACCCCCATAATATGCTGAAATATATATATATATATATATATATATATATATATATATATATATTCTTACCTATTGGCTACTATTGCATTCTTTTCTAATATCTCATTGATTATTCCTTCTTATAAACTCTCTGATCTAGAAAACTAATGATATTTTATCTATTCTCAGAGTATCCACCATTCTAGGGTTAAAATTGGAAACTTTTAACAAAGTTGTGAATGACTGTTCTTTCTAATATTGTACTACCAAAAATTGTATCCCTACATATGGTTCTGTGGCATACTGAGTGTTCTGAATTGTAGAAAATTGAATGGCTTCAGAAATAAGCCCAGCTCAAGGTGTCACTCTGACCTTCTCAAACCCCCGTCTTTCTGATCCTCTGTTTCCCAATGCACCAGTAGGGACTCTCTCTTGAATTTCCTTATGTAACTATGACAATTTCTTTACAAAATAAATGCAATCATCTTAAAATATTTTCCATAGAAATCTCATGAAATAATCAGGAAATATTATCCAAATGAGAAGAGAAGAGACTGGGAGTCACTAACATGTCTAGACAAACTTTTCATCTATTCTTATTCCAGCTCTGAGAGATTACCTTGGAGATTTTATCTGCATAACAAAACAACCTTTGTTCACAGTGAAGTTCCACTCCTCATCTTACCACCATCTCCCCCAGAGCTCAGAGCAACTATGTCCCAGGCCATTTTCCTTTGGGCTCATTCTTTTCCCCTGAAAATTATTTCATCCTACATCCTGCATCACCCCTTCCACTATGAAGAAGGGTAAGTAAGCATCTGGACCATACTGGGTTATTGGGTATTCCTTCTGTGATTTCCCCATGCTTATGCCCATTAATATATTTTGTATGCTTTTTTTGTTATATTAATCTGCCTTTTTTCAGTTCATTTTCAGCAAACCTTTCAGAGGGCAAAGAGGAAGATTTCCCTGCTCAGCTCTGTACTAAATACAGACACTAATAATGGTATAACCAAAGTTAGAAAAGGATTCTCTACCTAAAAGTCAAGAAAACAAAACAACAAACAAACAAAAATTAAAAACATTTATTTTTAGTTTAAGCCAAGACATGCCATATGAAAATAAGTGATTGAATTACCATTAATATTATTTTTAATGATATTATTGATAATAGAAATTAAATAATCTGCAGGAGGGCAGAAAACCTTTTTATGGAAAAAAGCATATTACATTTTGAATAAAATTCCAAATGTTAAAGATTCAATCTGGTTAATATTAGCTAATTTCAATACTAATTAGACAAAAACAAACAATTCAGCAAGCAAACAAAATGTAAAAAAATAGAGCACAACATATACTCGGTTTGGTAGCATATATAATAAAATTGGAACTGGCTTTGGGATGAATTGCTGCTCAATTCACTTTGACATTGCCTGCAGAATTTCCATTAATTCTGTCAGTTTTGGCTGATTTCTTAGCAAACAGACATGTGGGTAGCTTTACTATGTTACACTAGTTATAGCCTAATTTCACACTGCTGTCCTATTTGTACTCTGTATGAATAAAATAAAGATGAAAGTAGATTCTGATTGAGATAAATGTTTTCTTAGGATTTTATTCTGGAATGAAAATGCCTGGAACTTGCAATTTTGTTTGTTTTAGCCTCTCTGATTGTTTTGGATCTTGGATATTTTGTTTTGCTAATGATCACAGAATTTTAATTTTGTATGGTAGAACAGACTTTGTTCTGCTTTCCACATCTTAAGCTATTCATTTTTATTCAGAAACTGAAACGCTTGCTTGATGACTGTCTTATCCCAACTCCATGGTTAATGAACACAGTCTTCAGCAATTTTGACCTGGGTATGTTACAAAATGTGAAGTCAATTATTAGACCTCAGCTCCTCTGTTCTAAACTCTTATCTGATCTCAAATATAACATAAAATTCATAATACCTTCATTGTAGTTAATGTGCCCATAGGAGAGAATATCCTTCAAAGTAATATCTTTGTTTTCACAGAAAATTAATCTTCACTTTGATGTCTTACATAAATAGATAAATTTACATACAAAAGTGTAAGATTAGTCTTTGCTATGCTTTTCCCACTTACAAAATAAATAAGTTGGACAATATGAGTCCTAAGATGTTTGTAGGTCTAGGATTTATTAACACTATAATTTCCACAAAGATTAAATAAAAATAAAATCATATTTTGTATTTAATTTTTCATATAATTTTCAATGAAATATCAAAACTACCACTCGAAATTCTGTCAGAGTTTTAGGCTAAAAGCTTTCTTATAATTTGTGTATGACTAATTAATATGTAGATTCTGAGAACATTTCAGTATATTTTTCATACTTTGTGCATTGGCTTCTCATTACATTTTCTCAGTCCATATATAGGTAATAAAGATTTCTGTGTTAAAATCTACACTATACCACTCAGAATGTGATTAAATATTTATTTTTATTGTTTTATAATTGTTTCAAATGTTAATATCTTTATCTGGATTGTATCATTTTGCTCAAGGATGAGATTTTTCACTTAATAGACTATCAAGAATGTTTGGCAAATTAATAAATTTAGTATGTTTATTATACAAAACAGTGCCTCACATAGATACTCCATAAATACTTGCTGACTGATAAACTGGTAAAAGATAAATTATCTTCTTAAGGATGCATACATTATTTGATTTTTTTAAGATATTATTTCATCCTTGCATCATTTGAAAAGTGTTCTAAAGTGCTTTCTGAAGAAAGATTGACTCTTTTTTGGCAATAATGATTTAATTTTAATTTAATTTAATTTTACTTTATTTCAGCATATTATGGGGGTACAAATGTTAATGTTATATATATTGCCCATGTCCCCCCTCATCAAGTCAGAGCTTCAAGTGTGACCATCACCTAGATGGTGCACATCTCACTCATTAAAGATTGACTTTTAATTGTGTTTTGCAATGGCTATAAATGTCACAAGTATACTAGGATGAGCTAAAAACTCTTCTAGTTTACAATGTTAAGACAACTATCAAATTTACAATCAAATAAAGTTTAGTTCTCAGTTTTTATTCTATATATTCTATTTCCTTAAACTATCCTTTCTTCTTCTCCATTTTTTTGTGTGCTTTCTCTTTTAGTGTAAAGAGGAATTATAAATTGGAGTGGTCATTTTATGTTTTATTGAAAATTTAGAATGTTATTTCTAAGACTATTTTAGCAAGTCATCTATTGTCCCACTATCCTCATTAGTGGTAAAGGGAATTGTGTGTAAGTAGCTCAATAAATTAAAACCAAAAATTTTGGAAGGCAGACTTCAAAAATTGTTGGTACTGACACTTCCAATTTGGACTAATATGGGTAAATTTTATTCTAATGAAACATATTATGAGGAACTGATTAAACTCATTTCAAAATATCCGCCTAATATGGAAAACTCCGTGATGACACTACTACTAAAGATGACCTGATATGGCCACAAAAGCCTTAGAAACAGTAGGAGAAAAGAAACCAAATTGTCACGCAGAAACAGAATCATCCATTTTGATGCTCAGTAGTATACGTAAATTCATGTGTTGGAAGCATAATCCCCAATGTAACACTGTTCAGAGGTGGAGCCTAATGGGAGATGTTTATGAATGGAACAATGCTCCTCTAAGAGGGGCTTGTGGGAGTAGCTTTGCTCTCTTTTGCTCTTCTGCCATGGAAAAAAAACAACATATCTCTCCTCTGCAGAATGCATCATTCAAAGTGCCATCCTGTAAAAAGAAGCTGGTCCTTTACCAGGTACCAAACATTCCAGCTTCTTGAAATTAAACTTTTCAGCCTCCAGAAGGGTAAGAAATTTCTGTTTTTTTTTATAAATTACCTAGTATCAGATATTTCACTGTAATGGCAAAAAACAGACTACGACAGTATTACAGCAGCATGAGGAACTCTGTGATAACTTAAAGGGATGACTTGAGCAAAGGTAGGAAAATTAGACATCCAAAACAGATATGCAAATATATCATGCTCAAAACAAAGCAAGAGGGTATAAGCCTGTACTGTCTAATAATCAGTATAGAGAATCCACAATATTTGTTAATTATGAAGAGGTAACTCTGACTTAAGATTTATTATTGTAGTAAACAGGTGCCAAACTCGTCAACTCTCCAAATTTATACCATAGAAGTCTCTGTGCATGACCCCCTTTATGGTAATGAAAATGTCATTATTACACTGTTCATGGACATATGTCATAACTTACTATTTTATTTTACTACTTCATAGTATATGCAATAATAATATAAATAACTTATCCAACAAAAAATATCTATAATGTCTGCCTCTTCCATTTTATTCTGATTGGTTTTCACAGACATTTATGATTTTACCTATTTGTGTAATTGAATCATGCAGCCAATACTTTCAAAACGATTCTGACAATTGAGCTGATTTGAGATCAGTTCTCTCTCTCCCAATTATGCTTATAATCACCCTTATCATTTGTATTTTTTCTTAATTATTTAATACTCAAATTTCCATTGCCCCTCATACTTGTAAAACTCTAATGGTAAGGATCAGATCTCACACTTTTCATGTATTCATATGGTTTCATCTCTTATATTGTGTACATACAGGCATAAAAATATACTACTAAGTGAAGTATCCCAAGAATGGAAAAACAAGCACCAGATATATTCTCCAGCAAACTGGTATTAACTGAGTAGCACCTAAGTGGACACATAGGAACTACAGTAATAGGGTATTGGGCAGGTGGGAGGGGGGCAGGTATACACATACATAATGAGTGAGATGTGCACCATCTAGGGGATGGTCATGATGGAGACTCAGACTTTTGGGGGGGGAATGGGCATTTATTGAAACCTTAAAATCTGTACCCCCATAATATGCCGAAATAAAAAATAAAATATATTTTTTACCATGAAAAAGATTGAATATAGTACTGCCTATTAAATCTACATCATGGTACAATAAGATTTGATAGATAGGTAAAACTTTGCTGTAATAAAAATAGATTTTTATATAAAATTGTACACTGTGAAAAATGTTTCTTTCTTATTTTTTTTTAATTTCAGAATATGTTGGGGGTACAAATGTTTTCATTATGTAAATTGCTCTTGTACCATTTGAGTCAAAGTTATAAGAGTGTCCATCTCCCAGATAGTGTGCATTGCCCATGTTAAGTGTGAATTACCCATCCTTTCTACCTCCTTCCCACTTTTTTGATTGCTGATGAATGTTATATCCATATGTATACATAGGTCTTGATCAATTAGTTACAACTTAATGGTGAGTACATGTGGTGTTTGTTTTTCCATTCTTGTGGTACTTCACTTAGAAGAATGGGCTCCAACTCCATCCAGGATAATACAGGAGGCATTAGTTCAACATTTTATTATGGGCAAGTTGTATTCCATGATATACATATACCACATTTCTTAATCCACTCATGTATTGATGGACACTTTGGTTATTTCTACATCCTTTCAATAGTGAATCATGATGCTATGAATATTCAAGGGCCCATGTCTTTTTTATAAAATGTCCTTTTTTTTTTTTTTGGATAAATACCCAGTAATGGGATTGATGGATGAATTGGTAGTTCTACTTTTAGTTATTTGAGGTATCTCCATACTACTTTCCATAGAGGTTGGACTAGTTTGCAGTCCCACCAGCAGTATATGAGTGATCCTGTCTCTCTGCATCTACACCAACATTTGATGTTATGGGACTTTTTGATAAAAGCCATTCTCACTGAAGTAAATTGATATATCATTATGGTTTGATTTGTGTTTCCCTGATGATTAGAGATGTTGAGCATTTTTTCATATGATTGTTGGTCATTAGTCTATCTTCTATGTCCTTTGCCCATATTCTGACAGGTTTGCTTGATTTTTTTCTTGGTGATTTGCTTGAATTCTTTATAGAATCTAGTTATCAGCCCTTTATTGGATGTACAGCATGCAAATATTTTTTTTTTCCATTTTGTAGGGTGCCTAATTTCTCCAGTAATTGTTTCTTGGCTGTGCAGAAGCTTTCTAATTACATCAAGTCTCATTTATTTATTTTTGTTGTTGCTGTGATTGCCTTTGGGGTCTTGTTTACAATTTTTTTTTTTTTTTTTTTTGCCTAGGGTGAAGTCTCCAGTTTATGCAACATTGTCTTCTAAAATTGCTATGGTTTCATGCCTTAGGATTAATCTGTTGTCCATTGTGAGTTTATTTCTGTGAATGGTGAAAGGTGAAGATCCTGTTTCTGTCTGCCACATGTAGCCATCCAATTTTCCCAGCACCATTTATTGAATAGAGATTCTTCTTGCCAGTGTATGTTTTGTATCCTTTATCGAAGATCAGATGACAATATAAGGACAGTTTTAAGTCTGGGTTTTCTGTTATGTTCCATTGGTCTATGTCTCTGTTTTTGTGCCAATACCATACTATTTTGATTACTAAAGCCTTGTAGTATAATTTCAAGTCTGGTAAGTTGATGTCTCCCAGTTTTTTCTGTATTACATATGTTGCTTCTTATATATGGTATCTTCTATATGGCATCTTCTTTGGTTTCACATGGGGCATAGAATTATTTTTTCTAAGTATGCAAAAAATGATGTTGGAATTTTAATAGGCACTGCATTGAATCTGTAGATTACTTTGGTAGTTTAGACATTTTAACAATGTTAATTCTACCTATCAATGAGCATAGTGTATTTTTTATCTGTTTATTTCTTATGCTATTTTCTTCCTCGGTGATTTGCAGTACTTCCTTTATTTTTATTTTTATTTCTTTTTCATATTATGGGGGTACAAATATTATTAGGGTTACATATATTGCCCCTGCCATTCCTCCCCACGTCCACCCCCTGCATTACCAAAACATCAAACGTGTCCTACCCTCAGGTGGTGCAGATCACACCTATTTTGTAAGTGTAAATTCTTCCCCTCCTCCCCACTCCCATTTACCCACCATCCGATAAAAGTTTGTTTGTTTGTTTGTTTGTTTCCCTTTTTTTGATCTTTAGGTTACATTGAATACCTTAGCCTTTCCCTTGGAAGGGTTAGAGGTATTCCCTCTCCCCCCACAATGCTCACCACAGCCCTAAGATGTGTATCTCCCCCTGCCCCAAACCCTAGTGGGCATTATCCCCATTTGAGCATCATGGTTTTAATCAGTCAGTACCAGTTTGATGGCTAGTAGATGTGGAGCCCGTTTTCTTGATCTTGTGTCACCTCACTTTGGATAACGGGTTTAAGCTTAATGCAGGATAGCATAAATGGTGCTAGCTCACTGTCATTTCTTAGAATTGAATAGTATTCCACTGTGAATATATACCACATTTTAGTTATCCACTCGTGAATTAACAGACACTTGGGTTGTTTCCATGATCTTGCAATAGTGAATTGTGGTGCCATAAACATTCAGGTTCAGATGTCTTTATAGTAGAATGTCTTATGCTCTTTTGGGTAGATGCTCAACAATGCTATTGCTGGGTCGAATGGTATTTCTATATCTAGCTGTTTGAGGTATCTCCATATTCTTTGCCACAGAGGTTGCACTAATTTGCAGTCCCACCAGCAGTGTAGGAGTGTTCCTGTCTCTCCACATCCTCACCAGCATTTGTTGTTTTGGGATTTCTTGATACAAGCCATTCTCACTGGTGTTAGATGGTATCTCATTGTGGTTTTGATTTGCATTTCTCTCATGATAAGAGAAGTTGAGCATTTTTTTTATATGTTTGAAGGCCATTATCCTGTCTTCTTTGGAGAAATTTCTGTTCATTTCCATTGCCTATTTCCTGATGGGATTGTTTGATTTTTGTTTGTTTGTTTGTTTGTTTATTCTTTTAAGTTCTAGATAGATTCTTGTTATTAGGCCTTTATCAGAAGTGTAGAGAGCAAATATTTTCTCCCACTCTGTGGGCTGTCTATTTGCTCTAATTATGGTTTCCTTAGCTGTGCAGAAACTTTTAATTTGATCAGATCCCATTTGTTTATTTTTGATGTAGCGGTGATTGCCTTGGGGCTCTTCCTCAAAAATTCTTTGCCTAGACTAATGCCTGATAGGGTTTTCCCAGCATCTTCTTCTAGGATTCTTAAGGTTTCATGCCTTAGGTTTACGTCTGTTATCCATCTTAAGTGAATTTTTGTAAGAGGTGAGAGATATGGATCTTTTTTCTATCTTCTGCATGTAGCTAACCAGTTTTCTTAGCACCATTTATTGAAGAGGGATTCTTTTCCCCATTGTATATTTTTGTCTTTTTTATCAAATATTAGTTTGCTGTATACTGATGGTTTCATCTCTTGTGTCCCAGATCTATTCCAGATATCGATGCTTCTGTTCTTGTGCCAGTGCCAGGCTGATTTAAGTATTATTGCTTTATAGTAAAGTTTGAAGTCAGGAAGACTGATGCCACCCAGTTTGTTCTTGTTACTTAAGATTGCTTTGGCTATATGAGGTTTTTTCTGGTTTCATACAAAGTGCCGAATTATTTTTTCTAGATCTCTAAAGAATACTGGTGATATTTTGATGGGAATTGCATTAATTCAGTAGATAACTTTAGGTAATATTGACATTTTAATGATATTGATTCTACAAATCTATGAACAAGGTGGATTTTTCCATCTGTTTAAATCATCTGCAATTTTTTTTTAGTGTTTCATAATTCTCCTCGTATAAATCTTTCGTATCTTTCGTTAAATATACTCCTAGATACTTAATTTTCCTTGTGGCTATAGTAAAGGGTATTGTGTTTTTTATTTGAGTTTCTGTTTGATGGTTCTTGGCATATATAAATGCTTCCGATTTGTGTATACTGATTTTATAGCCTGAAACTTTACCAAATTTATTTATTACGTCTAGGAGTCTCTTGGATGACTCCATAGGGTTTTGTAGGTATAATTTCATATCCTCACTGAAGAGCGAAAGTTTGATCTCATCTGTCCCCACTTGGATGTCCTTAATACCCCTCTCTTGTCTGATTGATATAGCTAGGACTTCAAGTACTATGTTGAATAGGAGAGGAGATAGTGGGCATCCTGTCTGGTTCCGGATCTAAGCGGGAATGATTTCAATTTTTCCCCATTTAGGATGATATTAGCAGTGAGTGTGTCGTAAATGGATTTGATAAGTTTAAGGTATGAACCATCTATGCCTATTTTGTTAAGAGTTTTTATCATAAAGGTGTGTTGGACTTTATCAAATGCTTTTTCTGCATCTATTGCCAGAATAAAATGCTTTTTCTGAATCTATTCAATCTATTCTGAATCATCTGCTCTTTGTTCTTGATTTTATTTATGAAGTGAATAACATTTATAGACTTGCATATGTTGAACCAGCCTTGCATCCCTGGAATAAAGCCTACCTGGTCATGATGAATTATTTTTTTGATGTGCTGCTGAATTCTATTTGCTAGTATTTTATTTAGGATTTTTGCATCTGTATTCATGAGGGATATTGGTCTATAATTTTCTTTTATTGTTATGTCCTTTCCTGGCTTTGGTATCAAGGTGATATTGGCTTCGTAGAATGAATTAGGAAGGATACCATCTTTCTCAATGGTGTTGAATAGTTTCTGTAGTATAGGTATGAATTAATAATTTAGGTTTGGTAGAACTCTGAAGTGTAGCCATCTGACCTGGGACTTTTTTGTTTGGGGAGGTTTATAATTACTCCTTCAATTTCTGAGCTTGAAATTGGTCTATTCAGGAGATCTGTTACCTCCTGGGTGAACTTAGGGAGGTTATATGTATACAGGAATTTGTCCATTTCATCTTCGTTCTATAGTTTTTGGGCATATAAATTTTTTATAGTAATCAAACATAATGTTTTGTCTTCTGTGGTGTCTGTTGTGATCTCTTCTCTTTTATTTCTTATTCAGTTTATTAGAGTCTTTTCCCTTTCAGTCCTTGTCAATCTAGCAAGAGGGCTATCGATTTTGTTTATATTTTCAAAAAACAGCTTCTGGTTTTGTTACTCTTTAGGATAATTCTTTTCTTCTCCATTTCATTAAGTTCTGCTTTGATCTTCGTTATTTCTTTTCTTCTACTAGGATTGGAAGTTGTTTGCTCTTCTTTTTCCAGTTCCTTGATCTTATTCATTAGGTTGTCAGTATCTACACTCTGTGTTTTTTGGATGTGAGCATTAATTGCTATTAGTTTTCCTCTCAGGTAAGCTTTTGCTGTATCCCATAGGTTTTGTTAAAAAGTATCACCATTATCATTTTGTTCAAAGAAATTCTTGATTTCCCTCTGAATTTCTTCCTTGACCCAATAATTTTTCAGTAATAGATTGTTTAGTTTCCATGATTTTGTGAGGCGTTGAGTGTTTCTGTTGGAATTGAACTGTAATTTTATACCATTATGTTCGGAGAAGATACAAGATATAATTTCTATTTTCTTGAATTTTTTGAGATCTGATTTGTGGCCTAGGATGTGATCAATTTTCGAGAAAGATCCACGAGCCACTGAGAAGCATGTAAATTCAGCTTTATTTGGGTGAAATGTTCTATAGATGTCTGTCAGACCTTTTTGATCAAGAACTTTGTTCAGGTCCATTATTTCTTTGCTTATTTTTTGTTTGGAGGATCTATCCAGATCATTCAATCGAGTATTGAAGTCCCCTGTTATTGTGGCAGTGTTGTTTAACATGGTGTTTAGATTAGACAAGGTTTTTTTTATGTAATTGGGTGCTCCTGCATTGGGTGTGTAGATATTCAGAATTGTTAAATCTTCTTGTTGGATCTTCCCTTTCACCATTATAAAATGGCCTTCTTTATCCTTTTTTTACTTTTTTTATTTTAAAGCTTATGTTATCTGCAAATAGTATAGCTACCCCAGCTTTCTTTCGACTTCCGTTTGACTGAATGATAGCTTTCCATCCCTTGATCTTCAGATAGAAGGCATCTTTGTCGGTTAGATGTGTTTCCTGTAGACAGCAGATGCCAGGCTTGTGGAGTTTTATCCACTCTGCTAATCAATGCCTCTTCAGAGGACAGTTTAAACCACTTACGTTTATGGAAAGGATTGAAATTGGAGGAAGATTACCATTCATATTGTTGAGTGAAGACTGGTTGCTTTGTCTTACTTATTGTGCCATCTTATAAATCGGGATCTAAACTTTAATTCTTTGAAGATTCTACTTTGAGGAGTGCCTATTACCCTGTTCAGTTAGAAATATGGGTCTGAGAATTTCCTGTAGGGATGGTCTGGACTTTGGATATTCCTTTAGTGATTTTTGTCTGAGAAGGACTTTATTTGTCCTTCATATATGAAACTTAGTTTTGCCAGATAAAGAATTCTAGGTTGGGCATTATTCTGTTTTAGAAGGTTGAGGATAGGCATCCAATCTCTGCTAGCTTGTAAGGTTTTGGATGAGAAGTCTGCTGTTAGTCTGATAGTTTTTCCTTTATAGGTTAATTGTTGTTTTTGGCTCGCTTAACGGACTATTGCTTCTTTCTCATTTACTTTGGTCAACCCAATGACCATGTGACGAGGTGATTGCCTTTTCATGTTGAGTCTCCCAGGCGTTCTGTGTGCTTCTTGTATTTGGATATCAAGATTTCTGGCCAGGCCTGGCATGTTTTCCTTGAGTATTCCATGAAATAAGTTTTCCAGGCCTTGTGATTGTTCCATCTCCCCTTCCAGTAACCCAATCACCCTGAGGTACTTTTTGTTTGTTTGTTTGTTTTTACATAATCCCATACTTCTTGTAAGCTCTGGTCTTGTTTCTTGTTTCTGTGTTCCCTTTATTCCTCTGATTTGTTTAGTGCATAGGCATAATCTTCAAGCTCTGAGATTCTTTCCTCTGCATGGTCCATCCTGTTTTTGATGCTTTCTACTGTATTATGGAGGTCCTTGATTGTTTCTTTCATTGCCAAGATTTCTACTTGGTTCTTCTGAATAATATCAATTTCTTTGGAGAATCTTTCATTCATTTCTTGTATTGTTCTTGGGGTTTCTCTGTGTTGTGATTCTATTTTCTATTCAATTCCATTGAGCTTTCTGACAATCCATATTTGAAATTCTTCTTCCATCAGTTTAATCGTATCATGTAAATTGGTGTCATTTGATGGGGATCGAGCATTATCTTTTGGAAGTGACTTTTCTCTGTGTTTCTTCATGTTTCCTGTGATCTTCCGCTGGTTCTTTCTCATATGGATGTTTTTCTGAGGACCAGAGGTGCTGGGGTTGGGTTATTGCCTAAGTCCTGGTGTTCCTAAGGATTGATCTCTGGCAGGGCTGGGTGTATATAGACCGGTCCTGTAGTGACTTAGAGGATTTTGATTCTGTTGGGTAGAAGTTGGTCTAATGTCTTCACCTATGTCTGTTGAGATTAATAGGTTTAGGCCCCTTGCTCAGAGATTCGGGGTTTGGATAACTCTTGTGAGTGGGAGATCGCTCTTAACCCCTAGATTGAAGATGGAGGAATTATGATAGGGTTTGGGAATACTCCATCCAGAAACCGATGGGTGGGACAGCCGGACCCACCAATCCCCGTCTTCTGCCTCTTTAATTCCACAGATGGAGATGAATGGCAGAAACCAGGACAGTTTCTATATCGCTCCACCCCTAAGGTGGGGACAGAAACTTTGGAGCCAAAGGCACAACCCCAAGTCTCAGGAGTGTGGGGGTTGTAAAGTCTCTCTGCCTTATAACCACCAAAGGCAGCCTCCTATGAGGCTTGGCCCTGCCCAGGCAGGCTCTGCACTCTGGACACAGAGCACGGGAGACCTATGCAGGGAGAGACTGTCCAGAGGCGTGCAGGCAGGCAACAGGACCCACCAATCCCTGTCTTCTTCCTTCTTAATTACACAGGAAGAGATAAGCGGCAGGAATGGGAACAGTTCCTATGTCAGCTCCGCCCCCAAGGTGGGGGACAGAATCTTTGGAGCCCAGGGCAGGGCTCTGGTTCGCAGGATAGTGTGGAAGGCAATGTTTCTCTGCCTTAAATCTACCAAAGGCAGTCTTCCCTGCAGTACTGCCCTGTCCAGGCAGGATCCACTCTCTGAGCACAGAGTCAGTGCCACTTGTGCAGCCAGAGACAGTCCAACATCAAATTGGTGGAGCAGGGGCACGAACCAGCACTCTCTCTGCACCTCCCCTCCAAACCTCAAGTCCAAGTCAGCGCTGGAGTATGGAGGTGGGAGTGGTGCTGGAGGGGCAGAGGGAGGGGAGTCCAATGGATCAAGGAGTCTAACTTTGTGCACTCTGACCTCTCAGTGCTATCCAAAACCTCATCTATATCCAATGTCATAGCCTCCTTCTGTGTAAACTCCTCTTAACCTGGACCTGGGAGTGTTCTGCTGGGAGATGCTGGAGTGGGCTCTGGTTCCTACTGCGCAGAGAGTGGTTGCTGGGTTCGGACCCTCCCCCACCTTAAACTGCCACAGCTGTGTGCTCTGGAGAACTCAGACTGTTCCCTGCACTAGTCTCCTCTCTACATGGCTTTGTCCAGTGCTGCCACTTCTCACCAACTTCAGGCACCTCCCGGCCTACGTGGAAGTGGAGCTTGGTATAGGAGGGGGTGTCTCTCAGCACCAGGTAGGGCTGGCGCCACTGCCAGTCGGCAGCGGCTTAAAACACGCCTCGCTCCCTCCCTGTTGTGTGTCTCCGAATCCCCAGTTTTTGTGGAAGAATAATCGATTCACCTTTGTTTTAGGCTGTAGATTGTCCTATCCCTCTGTTTCCTGGTGGATGTCTGCAGGGTTGTGAAGCTGGTCCTGTGGAAGTGCAGACCACTCGCCTGTGGCTATCGCTTTTTTCACTTTTCGGTCTGTGAGCAGAGATCCAGGAGGGCACCCCTACTCCGCCATTTTTCACAATCTGTAGTACTCCCTTTAGAGGCCTTTTACCTTTTTAGTGAAATATATTCTAAAATATTTTGTTTTCTTTGTCGCTACAGTGAAAGCTATTGAGATTTTGATTTGATTCTCAGCTTGACTATTGTTGGCATATATGAATGTTATGGATTTGTGTGCATTGATTTTGAAACCTGAGACTTCGGTGAATTTATTTATGAATTCTAGTACTCTCTTGGCAGAATTTTGGGGGATTTCTAGATATAAGAGCATATCATCTGCCAGTCTCAATGGCTCACTCCTGTAATCCTAGCACTCTGGGAGGCCAAGGTGGGTGGATCGCTCAAGGTCAGGAGTTGGGAAACCAGCCTGAGCAAGAGCAAGACCCCATCTGTACTAAAAATAGAAAGAAATTAATTGGCCAACTAAATATATATATATATATATATATATATATATATATATATATATATAGCCGGGCATGGTGGTGCGTGCCTATAGTCCCAGCTACTCAGAAGGCTGAGGCAGGAGCATCCCTTAAGCCCAGGAGTTTGAGGTTGCTGTGAGCTAGGCAGATGCCATGGCATTCTAGACAGGGCAACAGAGTGACACTCTGTCTCAAAAAAAAAAAAAAGAGTATATCATAAGCAAAGAGTGATAATTAGATCTCATCTGCTCTCATTTGGATAACCTTGATTTCCTTCTTTTGTCTAATTTCTCTGGCTACTACTTCAAGCACTATGTTTAATAGAAGTGGTGATAGTGAGCAACATTGTCTTGTTCCAGTTCTAAGAGGAAATAATTTGAATTTTTAGCATTCAGTATGACGTTGGCTGTGGGTTTGCCATATATGGTTTTTATCAGTTTGAGGTCATTCTCATCTATGCCCATTTTCTTAAGTATTCTTATAGTAAGAGGGTGTTGAATTTTGTGAAATGCTTTTTCTGTGTCTATTAAGAGTGTCATATGGTCTTTGCCCTTTTTTATGTGGTGAATTACATTTATAGATTTTTTTGTATTGAGCCATCTTTGTATTTCTGGGTGAACCCACTTGTTTGTGATGGATTATTTTTTGATGAGCAGATGACTTCAGTCTATTAGAATTTTACTGACAATTTTTGCATGTATATTCATAAGGGTTATTGGTTTGTAGTTTTATTTTTTTGTTGAATCTTTTCCTGGCTTTGTTATCAAGGTGATTTTGGCTTCTTAAAACCTGTTGATGAGGATTCCTTCCTTCTGAGTATTATGGAATAATTTCTGCAGGTTAGGTAATAATTCTCCTTTGTAAGTCTGGTTAGTAAAATTCACATGTGTAACCATCTGGTCAGGAACTTTTTTTTTTTTTTTTGAAAGATCTTCAATTGCTGCTTAACATTTGGCACATGATATTGGTCTTTCCAGAAATTTTATTTCTTACTGATTGATCCTAGGCTTTTTAATTTGTAAGCATTTGGTCATTTCTTCCACATTTTCAAGTTTATTTCCATATATATTTTTGTAGTATTCAGAGATGTTATTTTGTATTTTCATGGCTTCAGTTGTGATTTCTTCTTTTTCATTCCTGATTGAACTTATTACAGTTCTTTCTTTACTGCTTCTGGTTAATATAGCAAGAGACTCATACATTTTTTTTTTATCTTTCAAAGAATCAAGTTTTTGTTTTATTAATCTTCTGTATAGTGTTTTTTTTTTGTGTGTGTGATCTATTTCATTTAGTTCTGCTGTGATCTTGGTTATTTGTTTTCTTCTGTTAGGTTTAGAATTAATTTACTCATGCTTTTCCAGTTCCTTGAGATGATTTATTGGATTGTTTATTTGTGATCTTTCTGTCTGTTGGATGTAGGCATTTAAGGTTATGAACATTCCCCTCAGGATTGCTTTAGCAGTATTGCACAGATTTTGATACATCTTGTCTCCTTTATAATTTAATGCAAAGAATCTTTTTATTTACATCTTAATTTCCTCTTTGGAACAACTATTTTCTTCTTCAGTAAGTTGTTTTGTTTGCAAGACTTTGCATAGAGATCCCAAATCTGTTGGCATTGATTTCTAATTTTATTCCACTGTGGTCTAAGAAGATGCATGATATAATTTCTATTATTTTAAATTTCTTGAGACATATTTTATGGCCTAGGATGTGATCAATCTTATAGAATGTTCCATGAGCTGATGAGAATAATGTATATTCAGTGCTTTGTGGGTAGAATGTTCTGTAAATGCCTGTAGGCCCATTTGTTCTAGTTATCTGTTTAACTCCATTGTTTTTTTTTGTTGTTGTTTAATTTTGTTTGGAAGATCTGTAGTGTTCTGTCAGAGGGGTGTTGTAGTTCCTCACTATAGTGGTATTGACATTTATCATTTTTTTATCAAGTAGGATTTTCTTTATGAATCTGGGCACACCTGTGTTAGCTGTGTAAATATTTAGAATTATGTGTCTTCTTGCTAAATTGCTCTCTTTGCCATTATATAATGACCATTTTTGTCTTTCTTCACTTTTTTTATTTGAATCCTATGTTATCTGATATTAGAACTGCTACACTAGCTTTTTTTAGGTTTCTATTTACATAGAATATTGTTTTCTACCCCTTCACCTTGAGCCCAAATAAGTCCTTGTTGGTTAGATATGTTTCCTGGAGACAGAAGATACCTGCTTTCTATGTTTTTATTCATTACGTTAGCTTATGTCTTTTCAGTGATAAGTTCAAGCCATTCACATTTATTGACAAAGATGATAAATAGGGTGGATTTCTCGTTATCCTATTGAATAGAACTTCATTGCTTTATTTTATCTCTTGTGTCATTGTGGTTGCTGGGTTTTGACCTTTAGCTTTTGGTTGATTCTACACTGGTGGGTGTCTATTGTGCTGATTTGTGTATAATGCAGTTCTGAGTACTTCCTGCAGGGCAGGGGTCAAAGTTCTGTTCCCCACCTCTGGACCAAGCTTCCAGAGTGGGATTGAAGTAGCCTCTTTCAACCTGAAAATCTACATGTGTAAGCAAGGCTGTCTGAAATCCACAATCTGGCAGTCTGAAGCAGGCCTCACTCCTTTCTACCCTCACCTATTCTGCTGTTTCTCCTGGGCCTCTGCTGACAGGCAGGACCTCTAGCCAGCCAAGCTTCCTTGCAATTGGGATGCAGCCTGGATTCCTACCCAGGATCTCAGCCTGAGCTTGAAGGCGGCCCTCCAATGGGAGTAGAGATGCCCCATGACCACACTACAGCCAGAAACCACACTGCAATCTGCCCCCTGGTATGCTCTTACAGGCACCCACACCTCACAAGACTAGTTCTCAAATATCCCCACAACACAATTGAGACTTGGGGGTATGGCATCTGGCCTGTGGCTGTGAGTCTATCCTCTGGGCCTGGGAGAACAATCCTTGACCATGCCAGGGAGATTCTTGCTGGTCCCAAGTCATCCATGGGGTGCCTAAGCTGGTTCAATGTCACTCTGTCTCAGGGCTTGCTCCGCTCTGATTGTACAGCTGGGCAAGCAGCACCAGGGATGGATGGAGGGCAGGGAGCTCACCATCTGAGCACCCCTAAGTTCACTGCAGAACCCTAAAAGGAAAGGCCTGAGCCCTGATTCTTGTGGAAGCCTCTGTGTTGTGGTTCAAATGTCTCTCTTGGTAACCACAGGTGGGGAAAGGGAAAGAGAGAATAAAGATCTAGGTGGAGGAATGTCTGCACACTGGTCATCTCTGGCCCTCTCTCTGGGAGGCAGTCCCCAAAATGACTGGTATCTGGAGTCACACAGATCACCTGGGACCCAGAAGGCCCCTGTGACTCTTACAGTCTGGGCCTGAGTTGGGAAATATCTGTGTGGTGATGAACAAGATGAAACCTGAGGAGTTGAAGCAGGCCCCTGAGTGAGTGGGACAATGGCACATGGTGGGTAGAGAAGCCATATGGTGCCTACCATCTGGCTTTAGGTCTGTGGGGAGGGAGGTTCCTTGGGGTTCTGGGAATCTGGTGCCCTGTACACAAGAATCTCCCAGATCACTGATGGCAGTGGTCTCTGTGCTCCTATGGGTAGAAGGTCTTTCCAGCAGCTCAGAAGCCTACCAATTATTGGAGATGCACAGGAGGTAGAAACTAACCACACTACCTACCCTTCTTGCCAGTCTCCGAGTTTCTCAGGGGTTGGTCTCCATCAGTGCCTTTTTCCATCCTGTCCTGCTATACAGCTTCTTCCCATGGAGTCACCTGTAGGTTTTGCCAGCCTTTCTTCAGACCCTCTTCTGATCTATGTTTATCTGTCTGGTTTTCTTTTTCTCTCTCTCTTTCATCTGAAACTTCTTCTTACTGAGACACTTTGGCTGGTGGTGTCTCTGGTCTGTCATTTCCCACAATCCCATTAAAAATGTTTTTGATTAACAGGTTCAATGCACACTATATGGGTGATAGGCACACTTATAACTTTGACTCAAACTGTACAAAAACAATCCATGTAACAAAAATGTTTGTATCTCTGTAATATTCTGAAATTTAAAAAAATTGAAAGATTTTCTTTTCTTTACTCACAACACATTTTGGTTAAATAATTAATTTCTTAGACAATTACTCATAAAAATGTTAGAAAAAATTTTAGACTACCTTTATATTTATCATGAATTACAAATAGGCAGAATTCAAAATAATGAGGCTTTGTTACAATAAAAACAGTAAGTACATTTGATTGAAATCAAGAAATAGCAAGGAATTAAGGCAACTTCTATACAAAGGATTAACCAATGGAATATCTTGAATCAAAAGGTAGTATTAAATATGCTTAAGCACAAATAACTGTTTTACTAATGCCCTGTGTTATGATTACTGGAGGAAATTCAATCCCTTAGGCACAGAGAAAAATGAAACTAATGTTCTATTATGTTAGATTTCCATAACCCAAGCATTCCAATTATGATGGCTTATATATCACTTTATAATAAAAATTCCAAAACTAACATATTCTAAACAACGTCTACTATGGTTAGCAGAAACCCCTTTGAAACAAATTTTTCTGCAAGGTTTAATGTTGTACGCTCAATTGCCTAATTTAAGTGGAATAATAGTCCAAAAGCAGCAAATATAAATGAAATTTAAGTAAAAATGTTCTGTTATCTAAAAATGAGCAATGGGAAATTAGTGCCACTACTAAATCAATGCCACACTAATAGTATTTTAATCATTATGCTCTCTGGGCACCCTATTACTGAAGTTTTCTAGCTTGTAGGTATAAACTGTTCTTTACAATTATGCTGGAAAATTCTTCTGAAAGAAATGTCATTTCAGTGAATTGGCTCTAAGTAAACTTGTGAGCCCATGATCAATTACAACATTTTATTTTTGAAAAAAAAATATTAACTTTTAAAGAATGCCATAGAAAGATTGGCAAAATAACAGATTTTATAATAGTTATTAGTGGAAGAAAATAGGTCTGATGATTAAAGGGCAAAAATATTAGATTTAAATCATCTTATTGGTTTAATCAATTAATTTGATATATGTGACCAGCATGTTCATTTTAGTATCTTGTATATCTATCTGTAGGATAAGAAGAATCCTTGCCCTTTTAGGATAAATTGGGGAATGTAAATACATGTCCGAATTGAGCTTAATGAGCACAGACATTTCCAAAATACAAGAGAAGTACTGCTAAATGAGAAAACAATAAAACTCTGGTCGTTTAACTAATTGCATATGTATATGTACTTTTCCTTGCTTCACTGAATAAATACAAACACATTTAAATATAGCACCAAAAATAATTTAAAAGTGGCATATTAAAAGTCATACTAAAAAGTGCTACTGTAATTGTAATCCTAAGCCATGTCTGTTCCAAAGGTTCTGGTCTAGTGCCTGTTTGGAAAATACAGTTAGATATCAGAGATTTTTATTTCTTATGATTACATAGAACATTATCTTTTATTTTAAGACTCATACATAAAGATCTTCTTGTATACATCGTAAAACTATTTAGTAAAAACACAAATGTGTTTATAAAAATGATTGACATAAGTGGTCTAAAGAGAGGAATGATGAGTGATGATAGCAACAAATAATATATGTCTGCCAAAAATAACAGCAACAAGAAAAATAAGAATAATGCATGCATACATAAGCACACACACACACACACACACACACACACACACACATTATCCCTTAATGTGAAGTAGAGTTATTGGTTACAGCTCAAGTATGAATTATGAAGTCAAGAGAGTAGAAAGAAATGGAGGAAGATATCCTTGTTTTAAACTACATAGAAATGTTAGCTCTCCATCAAAACCCTGAAGGAATGTGTGTTGCCTAGTGCTAATCATAGTTCAGACTTTGGCCACAACTACCTCACAGGGTTGTTGCAAGAATCAAATGAAATGAGAAATGTGCAAGTTCTTCATAAACAACAAAATGTTCTGTACATGTATTATAGACATTATATTACCAATATTCCAACTCGGTGAGACATTCCAATATGGCATAGTGCAAACAAGCAAACAAACAAAACTCTAGAAAATGATAGAGAATATTATTTCTGTCTGTTGAATTCTTAGATTATTTTTCTTTCCACTAAGCTTTCTCTAAAATCACTGGTTAGTTATCCTGGCTTTGAAAGCAGAACAAAGATGTTGACAATGTATTCTAATAAACACAGCTGCCCAATGTATCAAACTTAGGCAATTCTCTAATGGAGAAGAATCTCTTTTTTTGATCCCCACATAAACCTATGTTGACCATACTAGTAAGATATTAAATGAGCTGACCACTTTATAAGGTGGAAGGAGAGAAAGGGGTGAAAAAGGAGTTGTAGCTGACTAAAACAACAACATACATAATATTTTCCTATATGTAAAGACAAAGAATAGAAAAAGTCCACACTGTGGCAGCAATGAATGCAATGTTAAGACCTATTTACATATGGGAAATATGAGACAAGGACAAAGAAACTTTTCCCATACCATATAACATATATGTCACAGAGCCTGAATTCAACTTTATATTTATGTAATTTTAAACCAAAAAACTATTTACTACAACAGGAAGCTCATTGAAATAAGACCAGGAAGAATACCTATGTAAGATTAGTTATGATTATTTATTTTAATTTGTAGACTATTTTTAGAGTAGTTTTAATTTTATAGATAAATTGATTGGAAAGCACAGAGTTTCCATATACCACATCACCCAATTTCCCCTATTATTGACACCTTGTTTTAGTGTGGTACATTTGTTACAATTGATTAGCCAATATTGATACATTATTATTAGCTAAAGTCCACAATTTACATTAGTGTTCTCTCTTTGTATTGTACACGCTATGGGTTTTGACAAATATATAATATATAGATCCACTATTATAGTGCCATACAGAATAGTTTCACTGTCTTAAAAATCCCCTGTGCTTCACGTAGTCATTGTTCCTTCCCACTTCCTGAAACTTGTCAATCACTAATTTTTATTCTCTCCATAGTTTTGCCTTTTCCAGAATGTCATATGGTTGGAATTATATCTAGCATTTTAAGGTTGATTTTTTCACATACATTTATGAATTTTAGATTCCTCCTTATCTTTTCATATTTCAATAGCTCATATTTTTTCACCAAATATTATTCTATTGTACAGGTGTAGTACAGTTTGTTTATCCGTTCTTCTTAGAATAACATCTTGATTGCTTACACATTTTGGCAATTATAAATAAAGCTTCTGTAAACATTTGTGTTCATGATTTTGTGTGAACACAATTTTCAACTCATTTGGGTAAAGACAAAGAAGTACAATTGTTGAATTGTAAGCAAGTGTATGTTTAGTTTTATAAGAAGCTATGAAATATCTTTTAAAGACTATAACATTTTGCATTCTCACCAATAATGAATGGGATTTCCTGCTGCTCTACATCTTCTCCAGCATTTGGTACTGCCAATGTTTTGAATTTTAGCCATTCTAATAGCTGTATAGTATCTCATTACTGCTTTCATTTGCAATTCCCCACTGACAAATAATGACCATTTTTTTTTGATACAGAGTCTCACTCTCTTGCCTAGGCTAGAGTGCCTCGGCATCAGCCTACCTCACAGAAACCTCAAACTCCTGGGCTCAAGCGATCCTACTGCCTCAGGCTCCCAGGTAGCTGGGACTGCAGGCACACACCACCATGCCTGGCTATTTTTTTTTTTTTTCTATTTTTAGTAGAGATGGAGTCTCGCTCTTTCTCAGGCTTGTCTCAAACTCCTGAGCTCAATCAATCCTCCTGCCTCGGCCTCCGAGAGTGCTGGGATTACAGTTGTGAGCCACCTCACCTGGTCAATAATGAGCATTTTTTCATAAGCTTTTTTTGCTATCTGGATGTCATCTTTGATGAGATTTCTTTTTTTAAAATTCTTTTGGTTTCATCATATTATGGTGGTACTATAGATAAGGTTACATATATTGCCCTTGCCACACCTCCCCACCCGCCCCGCTGAGTCAGAGATTCAAGCTTGTCCATCCTCCAGGTGGTGAGCATCGCACTCATTATGTAAGTATACACCCATCCCCTCCTCCCCCTCCAACCTGCCCAACACCCGATAAAAGTTCTTTCTTTCTTTCTTTCTTTCTTTCTTTCTTTCTTTCTTTCTTTCTTTCTTTCTTTCTTTCTTTCTTTCTTTCTTTCTTTCTCTCTTTCTCTCTTTCTCTCTTTCTCTCTTTCTCTTTCTCTCTTTCTCTCCTCTTTCTCTCTTTCTCTCCTTCCTTCCTTCCTTCCTTCCTTCCTTCCTTCCTTCCTTCCTTCCTTCCTTCCTTCCTTCCTTCCTTCCTTTCTTTCTTTCTTTCTTTCTTTCTTTCTTTCTTTCTTTCTTTCTTTCTTTCTTTCTTTCTTTCTTTCTTTCTTTCTTTCTCTCTTTCTCTTTCTCTCTTTCTCTCCTCTTTCTCTCTTTCTCTCCTTCCTTCCTTCCTTCCTTCCTTCCTTCCTTCCTTCCTTCCTTCCTTCCTTCCTTCCTTCCTTCCTTCCTTCCTTCCTTCCTTCCTTCCTTCCTTTCTTTCTTTCTTTCTTTCTTTCTTTCTTTCTTTCTTTCTTTCTTTCTTTCTTTCTTTCTTTCTTTCCTTTCTTTCTTTCACATGTTGGTTACGTTTTATATCTTTGCCTCTCCCTAAGAAGGGTTAGAGGTATGCCCTTCCCCTCCACAATGCTTACCACATCTATAGGTGTGGGTCTCCTGCCCTCCACCCCCGAATCCCTGGTGAACACTACCACCATTTGAGCACCATAGTTTTAATCAGTCAGTACCAATTTAGTGCCAAGTACATGTGAAGCCCATTTTCCTGAACTTGTGTCACCTCACTTTGGATAATGGGCTTAAGCTTAATCCAGGATAGTATAAGCAGTGCTAGCTTGCTGTCGTTTCTTAGAACTGAGTAATATTCCATGGTGAACATATACCAAATTTAGATTATCCACTCATGAATTGACGGGCACTTGGATTGTTTCCATGTACTTGCAATACTGAATTGTGCTGCCATAAACATTCAGGTGCAGATGTCTTTATTAATAGAATGTCTTATGCTCTTTTGGGTACATGCTTAATAATGTTATTGCTGGGTCGAATGGCATTTCTATTTTTAGCTCTTTGAGATATCTCCAAATTCTTTTTCACAAATGTCGCAATAATTTGCAGTCCCACCAGGAGTGTAAGAGTGTTCCTGTCTCTCCACATCCTCACCAGCATTTGTTGTTTTGGGATTTCTTGATACTGGCCAATCTCACTGGGTTTACATGATATCTCATTGTGGTTTTGATTTGCATTTGTCTAATGATTAGTGATGTTGAGTATTTTTTAATATGTTTGCTGGCCATTATTCTGTCTTCTTTAGAAAAGTTTGTGTTCATTTCGGTTGCCCATTTCTTGATGGGGTTGTTTGATTTTTTCTTGTTAATTCTTTTGAGCTCTAGATAGACTCTTGTTATGAGACATTTATTGGAAGTGTAGAGAAATAATTTTTTCTCCTATTCTGTAGGTTGTCTATTTGCTC
Source organism: Microcebus murinus (assembly GCF_040939455.1). Classification (NCBI taxonomy): domain Eukaryota; kingdom Metazoa; phylum Chordata; class Mammalia; order Primates; family Cheirogaleidae; genus Microcebus; species Microcebus murinus. The sequence goes on from NC_134136.1 coordinate 20,534,279, forward strand.
TAATGATAGTTTACTTGGCTGTGCAGAAGCTTTTTAATTTGATCAGGTCCCAATTGTTTACTTTTGTTGCTGCAGTGATTACTTTGGGGGTCTTCTTGAAGAATTCTTTGCCTAGGCCAATGTCTGAGAGGGTTTTACCAACCTCTTCTTCTAGGATTCTTAAGATTTCATGTCTTAAGTTTAAATCTGTTATCTATCTTGTGTGGATTTTTGTGAGACTTGAGAGGTAGGGATCCTGATTCATTCTTCTGCATGTAGCTATCCAGTTTTCCCAGCACCATTTATTGAAGGTAGATTATTTTCCCCATTGTATATTTTTGTCTGCTTTATCAAAGATTAGGTTACTGTGTGCAGATGGTTTCATCTCTGGAATCTCACTCCTATTCCAAATATCAATGCTTCTGTTCTTGTGCCAATTTCATGCTGATTTAATTATTATTACTTTATAGTACAGCTTGAAGTAAGGAAGACGAATGCCTCCCAGTTTGTTCTTTTTACTTAAGATTGCTTTGGCTATATGAGGATTTTTCTGGTTCCATACAAAGTGCAGAATTATTTTTTCTTGATCTATAAAGAATGATGGTGGTACTTTGTTGAGGATTGCATTAATTCTGTAGATGACTCTAGGTAATATTGACATTTTAATGCTATGGATTCTACCAGTATATGAACAAGGTAGATTTTTTTCATCTGTTTACATCTTCTACAATTTTTTTTAGTGTTTTGTAGTTCTCCTTGTATAAGTCTTTTGTATTTTTCATTAAATATATTCCTAGATATTTAATTTTCTTAGGGGCTATAATAAAAAGTATTGCGTTTTTTATTTGTGTTTCAGCTTGACAGTTCTTGGCATATATGAATGCCTCTGATTTGTGTATATTGATTTTGTAACTTGACACTTTATTAAATTCATTTATCAAGTCTAGAAGTCTCTTGGATGAATCAATGGGGTTTCCTAGGTATAATATCATATTATTGGCAAAGAGTGAGAGTTTGACCTCATATGCACCCACTTGGATGCCCTTAATATCCTTCTCTTGCCTGATTGCTATAGCTAGGACTTTGAGTACTATGTTGAATAGAAGAGGAGATAGTGGGCATCCTTGTCTAGTTCCAGATCGAAGCAGAAATGGTTTCATTTTTCCCCATTGAGTATGATATTGGTCATGGGTTTGTCATAAATGGATTTGATAATTTTAAGGTATGAGGCGCCTATGCCTATTTCGTTAAGATTTTTTATCATAACGGTGTGTTGGGCTTTGTCAAATGCTTTTTCTGCATCTATTGAGAGAATCATATGGTTTTTGTTCTTGCTTTTATTTATGAGGAGGATTGAATTTATAGATTTGCATATGTTAAATCACACTTGCATCCCTAGAAAAAGCCGACTTGGTCATGGTGAATTATTCTTTTGATGGGCTGCTGAATTCTGTTTGCTAAAATTTTGTTGAGGATTTTTGCATGTATATTCATGAGGGATATTGGTCTGTAATTTTCTTTTTTGTTGAGTTTTTTTCCTGGTTTTAGTATCAAGGTGATATTGGCTTTGTAAAATGAGTTAGGAAGAATACCATCCTTCTCATTGTTGTGGAATAATTTCAGTAGTATAGGTATGAGTTCATCTTTGTATGTTTGGTAGAACTCTGAAATGTAGCCAACTGGCCCAGGACTTTTCCATTTGGGGAGGTTTTTAATTACTGATCAAATTTCTGAGCTTGAGATTGTTCTTTTCAAGAATTCTGTCACCTCCTGGGTGAACTTAGGGAGGTTGTATGAATCCAGGAATTTTTCCATTTCTTCCTTGCTATTTAGGCTTTGGGCATATAGTTTTTTATAGTAGTCAAATATAATGTTTTGTATTTTTGTGTCTGTTCTGACCTCTCCTTTTCATTTCTTATTGAGTTAATTAGAGTTCTTTCCCTTTGGGTTCTTGTCAGTCTAGCAAGAGGGCTATCAATTTTGTTTATCTTTTTGAAAAACCAGCTTCTGGTATTGTTTATCTTCTGTATAATTCTCTTGTTCTGCATTTCATTTAGTTCTGCTTTGATCTTAGTTATTTCTTTTCTTCTACTAGGATTGGAATTGGTTTGCTCTTTTTTCCAATTCCTTGAGTCTATTCATTAGGTTGTAAGTATCTAACCTTTCTGTTTTATGGATGTGGGCATTTATTCCTATTAGTTTTCCTCTCAGGTATGCTTTTGCTGTATCCCACAAGTTTTGGTGTGTCTCCATGTGTCTCCATTATCATTTATTCTGAAGAAACTTTTGATTTTCCTGTGAATGTAATCCTTGACTCAGTAATTCTTCAATAATAGTTTAGTTTCCATGACTTTGTGATGTATAGAGTGTTTCTATAGGAATTGAACTCTAGTTTTATACCACTATGGTCAGAGAAGACACATGGTATAAATTCTATTTTCTTGAAGTTTTTGAGATCTGATTTGTGGCCTAGAAGGATCCATGGGCAGCTGGGAAGAATGTAAATACAACTTTATTTGGGTGGAATATTCTGTAGAGATCTGTCAGACCTATTTGATCAAGAACTTTGTTTAAGCTCATTATTTCCTTGCTTATTTTCTGTTTGGAGTATCTATCCAGTTCATTCAGTGGAGTGTTGAAGTACCCTGCTACTATTGCAGTATTGTTTAACATGCTCTTTAGATCATACCAGGTTTGCTGTATGTAATTGGGTGTTCCTGCATTGGATGTATAAATATTAAGAATTGTTAAATATTCTTGTTGGATTTTCCCTTTCACCATTATAATGTGGCCATATTTATCCTTTTTTACTTTTGCTATTTTAAAGCTTATGTTATCTGCAAATAGTATAGCTTCCCCTGCTTTCTGTTGACTTCCATTTGCCTGGATGATAGTTTTCCATCCCTTGACCTTCAGCCAAAAGGCATCTTTGTGGGTTAGATGTGTTTCCTGTAGACAGCAGATACTGCTAGGCTTGTGGATTTTTATCCACTCTGCCAGTCTATACCTTTTCAGAGGACAGTTTAAACCATTTACATTTATTTAGAGGATTGAAATTGGAGAAAGATTTCCATTTATGTTGTTGGAAGAAGTCCTGTTGCTTTGACTTGCTCCTTGAGCCCTCATGCAGTTCAAATTCTAGCCTTTAATTCTTTGAAGATTTTACTTTTAGAAGTGTCTATTGCCGTGTTTGGTGTGGAAGGCAGATCTGAGAACTTACAGTAAGTCTTGAAGCCAGATAATATTAAGTGATCAAGTTTGTCTTCTCCTTCAATATTGTGTTGGCTATTCTGAGTCTTTTGCCTTTATATATAAATTTAGAATCTGTCAAAATACATAAAATCACTTACTGAGATTTTGATTGGGATCCTGTTGAGTCTATAGAAAATATTTCAGTTACATGGAATATATTACCAATTAGCTATATGTTATTTGATTTCTTTTATCAGAATATTATCACTGTCTTAATGTAGATTTTGTACATATTTTACTGTTTAGATTTTTAAAATTTATTTCAGGGTAATATGAGTGTACAAACATTTTTATTACATTTTATGTTTACGTCTCCCTAGTGAGGGTTAGAAGCATGCCCTTCCCCTCTAAAATGCTCACCGTGTCATTTAATTGTGAGTTTATCCCCCCAACCCCCTAATCCCTGGAAAATATTACTACCATGTGAGCACCATAGTGTTGATCAGTCAGTACCAATTTGATGGCGAGTACAACTGGAACCTGTGCTTCTGATCTTGCATTACCTCACTTTGGATAATGAGCTCAAGATCAATCCAGGAAAATATAAGAGGTGCTGGATCACTTTTGTTTCTTATAATTGAGTAATATTCCATTGTAAACATATACCAAATTTTAAAAATCCACTCATGAATTGATGGGCACTTAGGTTGTTTCCACATCCTTGCAATAGTGAATTGTACTGCCATAAACATTTGGGTTCAGATGCTTTTATTATAGAATGTCTTTTGCTCTTTTGGGTAGATGCTTAATAGTGCTATTGCTGGATCAAATGGTATTTCTATTTTTACCTCTTTTAGGTATCTAAAAATTCTTTTCTACAGAGGTTGCACTAATTTACAGTCCCACCAACAGTTTAAGAGTATTCCTGTCTCTCCACATCCTCACCAGCATTTGTTGTTTTGGGATTTTTTGGTAGAGGCCAATCTCACTGGGGTTAGGTGATATCAGCCAAGGAAACTATCATTAGAGAGAATAGACAGCCTACAGAACGGGAGAAAATATTTGCTCTCTACACATCCGATAAAGGGCTGATAACAAGAATCTCTCTAGAACTTGAAAGAATCAACAAGAAAAAAATCAAACAACCCCATCAATAAATTGGCAATGGAAATGAACAGTAACTTTTCAAAAGAAGAGAGAATAATGGCCAGTAAACATGAAAAATAAATGTTCAACATCTGTAATCATTACAGAAATGCAAATCAAAATGACAAAGAGATATCACCTATCACCATTGAAATTGGCCTCTATCAAAAAATCCCCAAACTACTGTTTATATTTATACCTATGTATTTTATTTTGTTTTGGTGATAATGTAAACATAATTGTGATTTTAATTCCAAATTCCAATTTTTCTCTCTTGAGATTAAAAAATTATCTTTGGTTTATTAACCTTGCATCCTGCATCTTATTATAATTGCTTATTAGTTACAAGATTTTGTTGTTGTTGTCATTGATTCTTTGAGATGTTCTGTATGGAAGAAAAAATGGTGGATTGGTGGTGGCCTCCTCATTTATTGCTCCCAGAGAAAGAGGTGAAGAACTCAGATGGCTACACACAAGTGGATCACTTCTTTAGAGAACAGCATTGTGAATCTGCAGAGAAACAATGTGGGACACACAGTGAAGGAAAAAAGGTGAAAGGGAGATATGTTTGCAAAGACTAGAGAGTGCAAGATATATAATAGCAAATAGAGCACGGGGGGGGGGGCATGCTTGTACAGTCAGCCAGTGCAGTGTGATCTGTCCCACAGTCAGATGCCTGCATTCCCCTCAGACCTCCACATCCACTCAGACAGAAATGCACCTGAAGTTGGTGCAAAGTCATTTTACAGGATCTAGAATTTTCGGTTGGTAATTATTCTGCTTGAGAAGACTAAAAATGGGACCCCAATTCCTTCTGGCTTGCAAGACCTCAGATGAGAAGTCTGAAGTTATTCTGATGGGTTTTCATTTGTAGGTAACCTTCTACTTTCACCTTATGACTTGTAGGGAGGTCTCTTTTGTGTTTATTTAGCCAGTCTCCTGAATACTTGTTGTGGTGTCCTCCTCTTGCAATGAATCTCACTGCAGGGCTTTGAGCTTCTTGTACCTGGATATCTAGATTTCTAGCAATGCCAGGTAATTTTCCTCCATTATTCCCTCAAATAGATTATCCAATTCTTGTGCATTTTCTTCTTCACTCTGAGGGATGTCTATGATTCTTATGTTATACCTCTTCACATAATCCCACATTTCTTTTCTCTTATTTCTCTACTCTACCTTTGTGATTGACTTTTTAAATTGAAAGTTGTTGTCTTGATTCTCTGAAATTCTTTCTTCCTCTTGATCTAAACTATTCTTAAGGCGTGTTTTCTAAATCCTTGAATAAATCATTTCATTTCCTGAAATTCTGTTTGAGTTTCCTTTCATATTTCAATTTCTTTAGTGAATCTTTCATTTTCTGCATGTCATTTTATGGTTTCTTTGTGTTTGGTTTCCCGTTTACCTTGCATCTCATTGACTTTCCTTATAATCTATGTGTGAACTCCTTCATCTGTCATTTCAATGATTGGATTTTGGTTGGTATCTGTTGCTAGAGAGCTGGTGTTCCCTTTTGTGTTAATTCTTCATGCTTCCAAAGTTCTTTCACTGATTCCTTATCATCTGGAGGAGCTGTTACTTCCTAACTTTGTATTTTCTTTTGTGTAGATAATGACATGCCCAGCTTAGTCTTTGAGTCAATAGATTGTGCTGTGGGTGGGAATGGACCACACACTATATGATGAGTCAGTAAATATAGTAAAAGGGCATGGAAATTTTTTTACCTTTCAGTAGGTGGCACCTGCCGGAAGGAACAAACTGTAGTGTTCCTTCACTACACCAGTGTGTAGAGAAGCAATATTATGCCTGCTGACCCACTCAGATCTGTGGGTTGGAAGGTGCCCCAGGTGGCTGGGAATCTGGTTCCTTTTTTTACAAAAGCTCTCTGCACATTGGTGGCAGCAGTCTTTTGGCTGTTGTTGGCAGGACTCTCCAGCAGCTCAGGAGCTCACCAACAATCCAAATTGCCAAGGAAGAAAATTTTAACCCCTCCATCTACCCTTCTCACTGTTCTCCAAGCCTCTTTGGGCTTAATCCCTGCTAGAGACTTTCTCCTTCCAGTTATTCTATGCAACCCCTTCCTATAAAGTCGGTAGGCCCATATAAAGGTCCGTATAAAGTCTGTGGATGCTAGCACTCTTAATTCTGACCTTCATCTGATCTATGTTTGTCTGTAGGGAAGTGGCAGAGCTGCGAGGAGATTGGCTGCTTCTCCCCACGAAGCCAGGTCCCTTAGATAGGGGTTGCCACAGAGAATAATAAAATTGATAGGAAATACATAGAATAAAGGAATACACAGAGAAAAAGGTATAGTTTATAGTTTTATATAAAAAGATCAGCTAAACAGGAGGGGGACTCAGGAGACTGAACCATATCCCCATGAATGGTTTAGCAATATGGTTAGATTCACATAGGTTTTTATAATCACAGAGATCAATTACCAGTTGCCATAGTGACATATTTGCATATCAGATAGTGCAGTTGCTATGAGAATAGGATTACACAGTTAGTGGGTTAGGGTCATAAGTCCTCTCAAAGGACTTCTAACAAATTCTAATCTATCTAGGTGAACAAACAGGTACAAAGTCTTTCAGGGGCTAACTTCTAAGTACTAAGAAGTAGTCATCAATTAACAAAGGTATAACAAAAGAGCTACAGTGACTCTATATTTCTTTGATCTAGTTATTGTGGACTTAAAGGCAGTCAGTCAGGAGAGAGCATGAAGCCAGCCTGTTTTTAAAAAACAAGTTGTTTGTAGCCACTAAATTATGTCTCTGGGCAAAGGTCATTCATTGTCTCTGGATCCCTTCCTGTGGGCCATATTTACCTGTTTTTAACTTTCAAAAACAGAGAGATTCCAAAGAGAGATAACTGGAAAGCCTTCCTGGAAAACATCTCTACCAGAACCATGAGAGCCCTCCCTTGATGGCAGCCTCCGATAAGCGAACCATTGAGTTCACATATTCCTCCAGGGCAAAACCCTGCAAATGCCTGTTCTGTCTTTAATATAACAATATTGGGCAATACAATAAAATAATGGTCTTATGAGATATATCTCATTAATTCCTCAATCATATTTCCCCAATATTTGTTTTTCTGTTGTTTTTGTTTGTTTGTTTGTTTGTTCTCTTTTATCTAAAATTTCACCTTCTTGCAGAGATGCTATGGCTGGTCATGTCTGTCATCCACCATCTTTACTCCCCCCTCCTTAGTGTATTTTTAAGGAAATCATTTGTTTTTGTTTTGTTGAGTTATTTGTAAATTCTGGATATTAGTTCCTTCTTGGATGTATAGTTTGGAAATACTTTCTCCCATTTTTACAGGTTGTCTGTTCACTGTGGGTTATTTATTTTGCTGTGAAGAATATTTTTAGTTTAATTAAGCTACAATTGTCAATATTTGTTTATGTTACCTCCACTTCTAAGGCCTTAGTCATGAATGTTTTGCCTATACTGATGTCCAAAAGAGTTTTCCCTTGGTTTTCTTCTAGTGCTCCTAGAGTTTGGGGACTTAAATTCAAGCCCTTAATCCATCTCAAATTGATTTTTATATATAGTGAGTGATAGGTGTCCAGTTCTATTCTTTTTTATATGGCCATCCAATTTCACCAGCACCATTTATTAAAAAGGAGTGTCCTTTTATCTCTGTATGTTTATGTCTCCTTAGTCAAAGATCAGTTGACTGTAAATATATGACCTTATTTTTTGATTCTCTGTTCTTTTCCATTGATTCATGTGCTTATTTTTATACCAGTTCCATGCTGTTTCGGTTACTATAATATTGTAGTTTAATTTAAAGTCAATGTGATGCCACTAGCTTTGTTCTTTTTGCTCAATATTTCTATGGCTATTTGGGTATTTTTTTTGTGTGTGTGTTCATATGAAGTTTAGAATTGTTTTTTTTTTCTAATTTTGTGAAAAATGATGTTGCTATTTTGTGGCATTACATCGAACCTGTAGATTGCTTTCAGCAGTATTGTTATGTTGATAGTTTTAATTCTTCCAATATGTCAGCACAGGATGTTTACCCATTTATCTGTGTAAGCTACAAAATCTGTGCTTTGTAGTTTTCCTAGTAAATTTCATTCACTTAATTTGTTAAATATATTCCTCAGTATTTTATTTTTTGTCATAGCTATAGCAGATGGGATTGATTTCTTAATTTGAGTCTCAGCCAGATCACCATTGGTGTACACAAGTGCTACTAATTTTCGCACATTAATTTGTAGCCTGAAATTTTACTGAATTACTTTATCAAATCTAAGAGTTAGTTGGTAGAGTTTGTAGGGTTTTATAGATGAAGATCATATATCAGTGAAGAGGGATAATTTGACTTCCTCCTATCCAATTTGGCTATTTTGTATTTTTTATCTTACGTAATTTTTATGGCAAGGAATTTCAGTATTATTTTCAATAAGATTGGTGATAACGCCTTGATGCCAAAACCAGGAATGGACACAAGAAAAAGGAAACTACAGACCAATATCACACATGAATATAGATGTATAAATACTCAACAAGATCTTAGCAAACCAAATTGAATAGCACATCAAAAAAATAATTCATTATGACCCAGTGGGCTTTATCTGAGAGATGTAAGTTTGGTTCAACATATGCAAATCTATAAATGCAATTCACTGCATAAATAAAATCAAGAAAAAAATCATAGGATTTTCTCAATAGATGCCGAAAAAGAATTTGAAAAAATATAGCACACTTTTATGACAAAAAATATTAACAAAATAGGCATAAATGTGACATATCTTAAAATTACCAAAGACATATATGTTAAACCCACAGTGAATATCATACTGAATATGGAAAAAATTGAAAGCATTTTCACTTAGAACTGGAACCAGAAAATGTTGCCCACTATCTCTCCACTTATATTCAACATATTACTGGAAGTCAGAGTCACAGCAATGAGACAAGACAGGAGAATTAAAGGTATCCAAATGGGGGAAGAATTGGTCAAACTCTCACTCTTTGCTAACACTATGATTTTATATCTAGAAAATCCCAAGTATTCAACCAGGAGACTTCTCAAATTGAAAACGAATTGGGTGAAGTCTCAAGATAGAAAATCAATGCACACAAATCAGTGGCATTCATATATGCCAATAACAATGAAGCCAAAAATCAAATCAAAGATGGAAAAACTTTCACAATAGATCAAATGAAATTAAATAGTTAGGAATATATTTCTTGAAGGAGGGGATAGCAATATAGGAATGGGGAGAACTATAAAATACTGACAAAAAATTGTAGAAGATGCAAACAGAATGAAAACCAACCATGCTCATGGTTTGGCAGAATCAATATGGTTAAAATGTCCATACTATCTAAAGTGATCTACAGAATTAATGCAATCCCTATCAAAATACCATCATCATTCTTTACAGATCTACCAAAAATAATTCCATGATTCATCTGGAATCAGAGAAGACCTCATATAGCCAAAGCTGTCCAAAGCAAAAAGAACAAATTGGGAGGCAAGATGCTACCAGACTTCAAGCTTTATGACAAGGCTATAATATCCAAAACAGCATGGATTGGCACAAGAACAGAAATAAGGACTTTTGGAACAGGACTGAGAAGCCAGTTATAAAGCCATCCTCAGATTGTCATCTAATCTTTGACAAAGCAGACAAAAATATACACTGGGGAAAAGAATCTCTATTCAATAAATGGTGCTGGAAATACTGGATAGCCACATGCAGAAGATTGCAACTGGATATCCAACTCTCACCTCTCTAAAAATCAACTCATGACTGATAATAGACTTAAACCTAAGGCATGGAACCATTAGAATTTTAGAAGAAAATTTCTGGAAACTGATGAGATTAAGACCACTGGGACTTAGGGATGCTATGCCTGAGGCTGTGAGAGCATAGGAGGTAAAGGAATTGCCTGAATAGAAACCTCAAATAAGTACAGATGTTAGCTGCCTAGTTGGGGGATATGTATCAGCGATCTGGGAGCACAGCAAAGCATGTTCCAACTTCAGAGCCAAAGGGGTCTCATGCATGAAAAGCCGCAGGTGGCCTGCATGAAAACTTCTCATGACTGTAGAGGTAGATTTCAATATGTTGGCCCAGGAGAAGGGTCTCAAGGCTTCCATAGTGTTTGAACACTGGGCCAAGTTCCTTCTCCCCCTGTTTCTCAACAATGCCTCAGTTAATGTAAAATCAGTCTCCAAGTGGAAAACATGTAGTTTCCTTGCTCTTTGATCAAATGGGTCACAGCTACTGACATTAAAGATTGATATCCATCTACATAGCTTGAACTTGGGATAAAATCAGTTTACCTTGATCAAAAGGGTTGTACCTACTGAAGAATTATGTGCTTTTCACTTCTAAAAAGGAAAAGGAAATTAGCTAGGACACCTGGTGATATTGGGAGGAGCCCCTAAACCTTTGATTATCGTATCCCATAAGTTTTTCACATGAGATCATTGTATTTTGCAACATGGCAAAGAGAATAAAAAGCAAGTGCTGGGGTTCAGTCACTGCCACCTTGGCACCAGAGTGGTGGTGGTCCCCTGACCTCCCCACTTTCTTAACTATTATTTCAGCTTCTGTAACTTTGTTTTTCTCATCTCTTGCAACACAGTCTGCCAGGGGACCCTATCTTTATCAGGGATGTTGTGAACCCCTGATAGGAAACCTCTTATAGACATCAGACTAGGCAACAAATTTCTGAACAAGACTATCAAAGCAATCACAGCAGCAACAAAAATAAATAAATGGGATATGATCAAATTAAAAAGCTTCTGCACAGTCAAGGAAACTGTCATTACAGTGAATAGACAACCTACAGAATGGGAAAAATATTTGCATGCTACACATCCAATAAAGGGCTGATAACAAGAATCTATGTAGAGCTTAAGAAAATAAACAAGAAAAAAATCAAACAATTCCATCTAAAAGGGGGCTTTTAAGTTTCAAAAGAAGACAGAATAATGGCTAAAAAATACATGAAGAAGTACTCAACATCTCTAATCATTAGGGAAATGTAAGTTAAAATCACAATGAGATATCACCTAATTCCAGTGAGCATGGCCGTTATCAAAAGTCCATATGCTGGTGTGGATGTTGAGAGATTAGAACATTCTTACACTGCTGGTGGGACTGCCAATTCATATAACCCCTGTGTAATATAATTTGGAGATATCTCCAAAAGTTAAGAATTGAAATGCCAGTTCATCCATAAATCTCACTAGTAGGCATCTATCTAAAGAAAATAATAGACTTTCTATAATAAAGATATTTGCACTCAAATGTTTATGGCAGCACAATTCACAATGCAAAAATGTGGAAAGAACCCAAGTGCCCATCAATACATGAGTGGATTAATAAAATGTGGTATATGTATACCATGGAATAATACTCAACTACAAAAATCAGTGGTGATGTAGCACCTCTTATATTATCCCAGATAGAGCTTGAGCCTATTCTTCAAACTGAAGTATCACAAAAATGGAAAAACAAGCACCATATGTCCTCACCATCAAGTTGCTACTAACTGATCAACACTAAGGTGCTCACATGGCGTTAGTATTCATTGGGTGCTCTTCAGGTTTGAGGAGTGTGTAGGAGCAGGTAAACTCAGAACTAATGGATGTGGAGTGCACTGTTTGGGGAACAGCCATGCTTGTAACCCTGGCTAGTGAGGCAAGGGAAGGGAAGGGAAGGGAATGGAAGGGAAGGGAAGGGAAGGGTTGAGGAATGTGGAATTGAGGAATGTGGAAGTCTCCTACTATAAAAAATGGATTCACCCATTGTCTTCTCACAGTTCTATCAGGTTTTTTGTCACCTATTTGGACACTCTGTTATTGAGCCCATACACATTTAGGATTGTTATGTTTTCTTGAAAAAATTGACACTTTCCAAATTATGTAATACTTCTCTACATCTTGGATCAGTTTTCTTGCTCCAAAATGAGCTATGTCTAAAATTAACATAGGTATTCAATCTTTCTTATGATCAGTGTTAGCATCGTGTATCCTTTCCTATACCTTACCTTTAATCGACCTGTTTATTTACATTTAAATGAGTTTCTTGTAGAGAACACGTATTTGTGTCTTTTTAAAATTATTCATTATGATAACCTCTTTATTTTAATTGATATATTTAGATCATTTACACTTAAGTGAATATTAATATTGTTGAAATAATATCTATCATATTTGTTATTGTTTTCTATTTATTGTTTTTGTACTTTGTTTCTTTGTCTTTCACACTTTTCTGCCTTTTGTGGTTTTAAATGTGCATTTAATATAATTACATTTAATCTCCTTATTAGGATCTATTTATTTTTAAAACGTCTTTAGTGTTTGCCTTAGAGTTTGAAAGGTAGTTTTACAACTAATCCAGGTCTACTTCTATTAGTAATAAACTTCTTCATGTGTAGTTCAAGTAACTTATGATAGTCCCAATTTCTGTGTTGTTTAAATTTTAACATTTGAACTTAAAACACACTTAGAATTCATTATTTTTCATATGATGTGAGGAAGTAAACTATAGATTCAGCTTGTGATGACCAATAATACTATTAATGAATAATTGATGGTAATGTGGAAGAGAATACTCCTGTACAACAAATTAGTAAATTTTGCTTTTGGTTGATAATGGCTTACAAGAAAAATGTTTTAAATTGCTGATACAAGGTTATAGGTTACCAATAGATTATTATTATTGTTATTATTACAAAGTTTTTATGGGGGTACAAATGTTTGGGTAATATCTATTGCATTTGCACCACCCAAGTCAAAGCTACAAGTGTACACCTCCCAGACCATGAGTACTGCATGCATTAGGTATAAATTTGCCCATCCCCACCTCCTCTTCCCACCTGCCCAATCTCCAATCCCCAGTGAATGTTACTTTCATAAGTAATATAAGTGTTAATTAGTACCAATTTGATGGTGAGTACATATGGTACTTGATTTTCCATTCTTGTGATATTTCACTTAGTAAAATGTGCTCAAACTCCATGCAGGATAATACAATAGGTGCTAGGTAACGATTGCTTTTTATGGCTGAGTAGAACTCCATAGTATACATATATCACATTTTATTAATCAACTCATGTATTTTTTCTCTTTTATTTCAGCATATTATGGGGGTACAAATGTATAGGTTATGTATATTGACCTTGCTCCAACCGAGTCAGAGCTTCAAGTGGGTCCATTCCCCAGATGGTGAGCATCGCACTGCACTCATTATGTGTATATATACCCATCCTCCCCTCCCCTCTCCCATCTGCTCAATACCCTATGAATGATATTACTATATGTGCACTTAAGTGTTGATCAGTTAAAACCAATTTGATGGTGAGTACATGTGCTGCTTGTTTTTCCATTCTTGGGATACTTCACTTAGTAGAATGGGTTCCAGCTCTATCCAGGATAATACAAGAGGTGCTCTATCACCATTGTTTTTTGTGGCTGAATAGAACTCCATGGTATACTTTTACCACATTTTATTAATCCACTCATGTATTCATGGGCACTTGGGTTGTTTTCACATCTTTGCAATTGTGAATTGTGCTGCCATAAACATTCAAGTACAGATGTCTTTAGCATAGAATGTCTTTTTTTTTTTCCTTCCAGTGGATGCCCAGTAAGAAGTGGGATTGCTGGGTCAAATGGTAGATTTTTATTACCTTCCATTTCTCTCCTCTTAAGAATAAAGGAAGATGGACTCTAGAAAATAAAGTCATGATTTGGATGGATATGATTTTAAAAATTCATATCCATCAAAATTATATTCTTACAAATGCATGTTTTTTTTTCCTTTAGCATTTTTAAACCACTTTAAACCTGATACCATACATGGAACATAGTTAGAGTAATGTGAAACATAATTATGTAACCACCTACAGATTATAAACTGTATTAACATAATAATTAAAATAATTCCAACTGAAAATTTGCTTTGCATAAACCAAAAAAGGTTAATTACAAGTGACTAGAGTGTAAATGTTTTAAAAGCAAGTTATACAAATATTATTCTTTATTAAGCTCTATTTTATATAATATGTAATATTTCTTTAAACATTTTCTGCCTAGTTTACAGTTTGTTGTTCATAATATCAACATTTATACAAATTAAGTAACTAATGAAAATATATTTCATCTTTTGAATACTTTCAATAGGATTATATTCTCAACATTTTTTCTTTGAGCCTCTTATTTACTCATGTCTGCACTCTCAGATATGCCATAATATAGATATGTTTGCTATACTCTAGCTATCTAACAATTCACTTTGAGTGGCATTAATAAGTGTGTGCAACTTTGGGTTACACTGAGGTTTTTTCTTTGTTTAGTTTGGTCAACTTATTGTCCAATGGAAAGCCTGATGTTTGGATTTTTTTGGACAACTTTTAAAGTCAACTTAGTGATGATAAAAATTACTTCATGATAAAAATTACTTTATGATTCCTCCATTTCTTTCACAGAAAAGGAATGGAAATATTTATAAAATATGTTTATAAATATTTATACAAGTATGTGATAGATAGTTAATGTGCTTTACATATATTATCTAATTTAAACTTTAACACAAATTTATCATGTTTTTTGTATGGAAGGATATGAAAAGACTGAATGTTTAAATAACAGGTCCCATATGATACAGCTGACTCTATAGCCCACTTTGTTCACAATATATCTTACTGCCTCCCAAGACATATATCACCCTAGGTAGGATCACCATGAACTTTGTGAATGCTTCTTTCTCAAAATATGTTAAGCTTACAAGAACCATTTTCAATTGTTTGTTTATTTATTTATTTCAGCATATTATGGGGGTACAAATATTAAGACTACGTATTTTGCCCTTGCCCCCATTGCATTAGTTACATTATGCTTATGTGGTTATATACAGTTTCTAAAAATGATATACTATTACCATTTTTTTGCTTGAAAATCAGTCTTTTCATTCTCTTAAATTTCTACATTTCTTTTAAGGCATTAAAATGTTTAAAATACAGAAGAATTAAAAATATAGAAACATTCAAGATGTGGCCAGGCAAGAAGGCCTCAAATTTTGGCATCCTTATCTTTATTATGAGCAATTACCACATATGAGATTTCTAATAAAACAAACATATTTTTCCTTTTCTCAATGACCTAAAATTTATCTAAATTTAATCTGTCACATTTAAATGTGTCCTTCAGTACGGAAGAGAGCAATATACTTTTAATAGGGTTGACAAAATAATTTTAACACCATAAATAAAATCCAACCAAAAAACTCAGCAGCCATATAATTTTCATTTGACCATAATAAAAACTTATTTTAAAAAAGTTGGGAAAGGATAGGTATTACATGGTATTTCAAGGCTAACAAGCTTGATTAACATCAAAGAAGGAATGTGATTCTAAATCTGTTAATACTGTATCTTGAGATCTAATTAAATGCTATTATCTGGTAAAGTTCTCTGTTTTATATATTATTAAGGAAAAAAAATAGAAGAAGGAAGAAACAGCTCTTTTAAATAATATAAGGTACAGATTCTAATAAGAGTTGGAAACAAAATAAACATCCTATAATTAACCTGATAATTAATGATAAGTCACAGTAAAATCCACATGCACCAGCTAGACTAGGACATTTTTATCTAATTTAGGTATTTTTCCTCTATTCAGTCCTCACACAGTGAGAGCCCACTTGAAATATTAGCCATGACTACTCATATTATATTTATTACTGCCACTGGTTTCTCATACCCATTTGTTTTGGCCCCTGTCCCCAATCTTGTACCTAGTGGTGCAAGGGTAGAAAAACAAAATCCCTTCATAGGTTCATTCAGCACTCATAATAGTTGAATTCTTGTCCTGCCCCAGAACAGAATGTGCTTCTAATATCTCATTATTTAGCAGGTAATAACAGCCTTTTTATAGTATGGATCCAAAACAATACCTCAAATAATATATGCAATAGATATAGCTACAGTGTTTTTATACCATTGATAATTATAGCTACATTTTTATTGAGTACTTATTATATTAGTGCTTATTAGGCACTATTTTTAAGTGTCTCATAAAAACATTATTACCTTTAATGCTTACAACAATTCCACAAGTTAGATATTATTATTATATTCATTTGACAGATGACAATCTAAGACTTAAAGATTTTAAGTAACTTCTCTACGATTAACTATCTAGTAAATGATAGAACCATAATTCAATCCTAGGTCTTTTGACTCCAGAACTTTAGCTTTTAGCCATTATGAACACCATCTCCTTTTTAAGTTATTTTGATGTAGAATGGGACATCCCCAAATTTATAACTTCCATAGGCTTATGTAAGCCAGGATTTCCAGGGTCTTGTTTTTCAAAAACTTACCTTGAATCTAATGAACATTCTGACATTAGTTGGGAAAAAGTAATGTGTTAATGAAAACATTAGTGCAAACTATATTTATCTGAATGATTTTTTTTTATAGTGACAGCCTGGAATGCCAATATAGAAACAAAAGTATAAAAATACAAATAGTTTCTTCTGTGTAACAGTTTAATTTCAGTTGCCTTTTCTATGAAAGATATAGTATTAAAAAAAGAGAAAGTTAAAAATATAAAAAAGATTTGTACGCGTGCACATTTAGAGTCTATTTGGTTTTTTATTCATTTTTTAATCTTGCAAATATTATGGAAGCAGGAAATGTCAAATACTTAAGTGGTAAATGTGTTCAAATACTGGGAACAACGTTAAAAATTCAACCATGACTTCAACTATTAATATCATGTTTTGTTTGTTTTGTAATATCATGTGATTTCATAGTATTATAAACTTTAAGCAACAAATTTAATCCAAAACTTTAATACAGCTTCATAGTTCTGGCTGTAATTCT
Organism: Microcebus murinus; assembly: GCF_040939455.1. Lineage (NCBI taxonomy): Eukaryota > Metazoa > Chordata > Mammalia > Primates > Cheirogaleidae > Microcebus > Microcebus murinus. The sequence goes on from NC_134136.1 coordinate 20,551,456, forward strand.
ATTTTACAAGTTTATTCTAACAAAATTTTCAAGTATTCAACTTAGAATTCTGATGGTTTCTTTTTGAATTCTATGGGATTGTTTTGTTGTAAGAGGATTTTCACAGGTAAACAAATTGTATCATTTTTATATGAGCTATAAAAATAAAAAGTGGGTAATGCCAAATATAAATTATTAATTTGGATAAAGAAAAGGAGTCACAAGGGAGAATATATTGATAATTCAAAATACACACCTTAAAGATAATGCAGAAGTTCAAACTGAAACCTATCTGAATAAAAACAGCTATCAATGAGAAAATTACAAAATATTTTTAAAAATTATGATATACTAAATGGACAGTAAATACTACATAACCCAAAATAAAAAAGTGAGACTTTTATAGTTCTTAATGTGTAATAATAATAATGCATAAATAAAGCATGTTTACATTTATACAAACATATGGAGCTATATATGCATACATATATATGTATATATATATATAGGCATGTGTGCATATATATGCACACATGCATATTAACACACTCACATATATTCACATTTATATGACAGGGAAACTTTTAAATAAAACCTTAATTAACTTAATTACGCCCTTTAAATGTACAAATATTTCTCAACTCCTATATAAAATGTTTTTTTTTTTTTTGGCATATTATGGGGGTACAGATTTTAAGGTTTCAATAAATGTCCATTTCCCCCCATCCTCCCAAAAGTCTGAGTCTCCATCATGACCATCCCCTAGATGGTGCACATCTCACTCATTATGTATGTATATACCCGCCCCCCTCCCCCCTCCCACCTGCCCAATACCCTATTACTGTAGTACCTATGTGTCCACTTAGGTGCTACTCAGTTAATACCAGTTTGCTGGAGAATATATCTGGTGCTTGTTTTTCCATTCTTGGGATACTTCACTTAGTAGTATGGGTTCCAGCTCTAACCAGGAAAATATAAGATGTGCTATATCACCATTGTTTCTTAGAGCTGAATAGTACTCCATGGTATACATATACCACATTTTATTAATCCATTCTTGGATTGATGGGCACTTGGGCTGTTTCCACAGCCTTGCAATTATGAATTGTGCTGCTATAAACATTCGAGTGCAGGTGTCTTTTTTGTAGAGTGTCACTGGATCATTTGGGTAGATGCCCAGCAATGGGATTGCTGGATGAAATGGTAGATTCACTTGTATCGCTTTAAGGTATCTCCATATTGCTTTCCACAGAGGTTGAACTAGTTTGCAGTCCCACCAGCAGTGTAGGAGTGTTCCTCTCTCTCCGCAACCACGCCAGCATTTATTGTTTGGAGATTTTTTTGATAAAGGCCATTCTCACTGGGGTTAAGTGATATCTCATTGTGGTTTTGATTTGCATTTCCCTGATGATTAGAGATGTTGAGCATTTCTTCAAATGTTTGTTGGCCATTCTTCTGTCTTCTTTAGAAAAATTTCTGTTCAAGTCCTTTGCCCACTTTTTAATGGGGTTATTTGATTTTTTCTTCCTAATTTTCGTGAGTTCTAAGTATATTCTAGTTATCAGTCCCTTATTGGATGCATAGGATGCAAAAATTTTCTCCCATTCTGTAGGTTGTCTGTTTACTTTCATGACTATTTCTTTTTTTTTTTTTTTTTTCTTTTCTTTTTTTTTTTTTTTTTTTTTTTTTTATTTTGGCATATTATGGGGGTACAGATTTTAAGGTTTCAATAAATGCCCATTCCCCCCCTCCCCCCAAAAGTCTGAGTCTCCATCATGACCATCCCCCAGATGGTGCACATCTCACTCACTATGTATGTATATACCCGCCCCCCTCCCCCCTCCCACCTGCCCAATACCCTATTACTGTAGCACCTATGTGTCTACTTAGGTGCTACTCAGTTAATACCAGTTTGCTGGAGAATATATCTGGTGCTTGTTTTTCCATTCTTGGGATACTTCACTTAGTAGTATGGGTTCCAGCTCTAACCAGGAAAATATAAGGTGTGCTATATCACCATTGTTTCTTAGAGCTGAATAGTACTCCATGGTGGACATATACCACATTTTATTAATCCATTCTTTGATTGATGGGCACTTGGGCTGTTTCCACAGCCTTGCAATTATGAATTGTGCTGCTATAAACATTCGAGTGCAGGTGTCTTTTTTGTAGAGTGTCACTGGATCATTTGGGTAGATGCCCAGCAATGGGATTGCTGGATCAAATGGTAGATTCACTTGTATCGCTTTAAGGTATCTCCATATTGCTTTCCACAGAGGTTGAACTAGTTTGCAGTCCCACCAGCAGTGTAGGAGTGTTCCTCTCTCTCCGCAACCACGCCAGCATTTATTGTTTGGAGATTTTGTGATAAAGGCCATTCTCACTGGGGTTAAGTGATATCTCATTGTGGTTTTGATTTGCATTTCCCTGATGATTAGAGATGTTGAGCATTTCTTCATATGTTTGTTGGCCATTCTTCTGTCTTCTTTAGAAAAATTTCTGTTCAAGTCCTTTGCCCACTTTTTAATGGGGTTATTTGATTTTTTCTTCCTAATTTTCGTGAGTTCTAAGTATATTCTAGTTATCAGTCCCTTATCGGATGCATAGGATGCAAAAATTTTCTCCCATTCTGTAGGCTGTCTGTTTACTTTCATGACTATTTCTTTGGCTGTGCAGAAGCTTTGTAGTTTGATCATGTCCCATTTATTTATTTTTGTTGCTGCTGTGATTGCCTTTGGGGACTTCTTCATAAACTCTTTGCCCAGGCCGATGTCTAGGAGAGTGTTTCCAACTTTTTCTTCTAGAGTTCTAATAGTTTCATATCTTAGGTTTAAGTCTGTTATCCAGCGTGAGTTGGTTTTTGTGAGAGGTGAAAGGTGTGGGTCCTGTTTCAGCCTTCTACAGGTGGCTATCCAGTTTTCCCAGCACCATTTATTGAAGAGGGCTTTCATGACTATTTCTTTGGCTGTGCAGAAGCTTTGTAGTTTGATCATGTCCCATTTATTTATTTTTGTTGCTGCTGTGATTGCCTTTGGGGACTTCTTCATAAACTCTTTGCCCAGGCCAATGTCTAGGAGAGTGTTTCCAACTTTTTCCTCTAGAGTTCTAATAGTTTCATATCTTAGGTTTAAATCTGTTATCCAGCGTGAGTTGGTTTTTGTAAGAGGTGAAAGGTGTGGGTCCTGTTTTAGCCTTCTACAGGTGGCTATCCAGTTTTCCCAGCACCATTTATTGAAGAGAGATTCTTTTCCCCAGCATATGTTTTTGTCTACTTTGTCAAAGATGAGATGGCTATATGAGGATGGTTTTATATCAGGATTCTCACATCTGTTCCACTGGTCAGTATTCCTGTTTTTGTGCCAATACCATATTGTTTTAATTACTACAGCTTTGTAGTATAGTTTGATATCTGGCATATTAATGCCTCCCATTTTGTTTTTGTTGCCTAGAATTGCTCTTGATATTCGGGGTCTTCTTTGGTTCCATACGAAGCATAAAATTATTTTTTCTATATCTGTGAAGAATGCTGATGGGATTTTAATAGGTATTGCATTGAATCTGTAGATCAGTTTGGGTAGTATAGACATTTTGATGATATTGAGTCTGCCGATCCACGAGCATGCTATGGATTTCCATCTGTTTACATCCTCTGCTATTTCCTTCCTCAGTGTTTCATAGTTCTCCCTGTAGAGGTCTTTTACCTCTTTGGTTAAATATATTCCTAGGTACTTTAATTTCATTGTTGCTATTGTGAAGGGAATTGAGTCTTTGATTTGGTCCTCAATTAGATTGTTGTTGGCGTATATGAATGCCTCTGATTTCTGTGTATTGATTTTGTATCCTGAGACTTTACTAAATTCATTGATCAGTTCCAGGAGTTTCTTGGTTGAATTCTTGGGGTTTTCTAGATACAATATCATATCATCAGCAAACAGTGAAAGTTTGATCTCTTCTGCCCCTATTTGGATACCTTTGATTCCATTTTCCTGTGTGATTGCTGTAGCCAAGACTTCCAGCACTATGTTGAACAGAAGTGGAGATAGTGGGCAGCCTTGTCTGGTTCCAGTTCTAAGTGGGAATGATTTCAATCTTTCCCCACTCAGTATGATGTTGGCTATGGGTCTGTCATATATGGCTTGTATCATTTTTAGGTATGTCCCTTCTATGCCTATTTTCTTAAGTCTTCATATCATGAAAGGGTGTTGAATTTTGTCAAAAGCTTTTTCTGCATCTATTGAAAGAATCATGTGGTCTTTGTTTTTGCTTCTGTTTATGTGGTGAATTGCATTTATAGATTTACATATGTTGAACCATCCCTGCATCCCTGGGATGAATCCCACTTGGTCGTGGTGGATTATTTTTTTGATAAGTGTCTGGATTCGGTTAGCTAAGATTTTGTTGAAAATTTTTGCATCTATATTCATTAGGGATATTGGTCTGTAGTTTTCTTTTTTTGTTGCATCCTTTCCTGGTTTTGGTACCAGAGTAATATTCTCTTCATAAAAGGTGTCGGGGAGGTTTCCGTTCTTCTCGATGTTGTGGAATAGTTTCTGCAAGATTGGTACTAGTTCTTCTTTGTAAGTATGGTAAAATTCAGATGTGAAGCCATCTGGACCGGGACTTTTCTTTTTAGGGAGATTTTTTTTTTTTTTTTTTGAGACAGATTCTCGCTTTGTTGTCCAGGCTAGAGTGAGTGCCGTGGCGTCAGCCTAGCTCACAGCAACCTCAAACTCCTGGGCTCAAGCGATCCTGCTGCCTCAGCCTCCCGAGTAGCTGGGACTACAGGCATGCGCCACCATGCCCGGCTAATTTTTTGTATATATATTTTTAGTTGGTCAATTAATTTCTTTCTATTTTTGGTAGAGACGGGGTCTCGCTCAGGCTGGTTTCGAACTCCTGACCTTGAGCGATCCGCCCGCCTCGGCCTCCCAAAGTGCTAGGATTACAGGCGTGAGCCACCGCGCCCGGCCTCTTTTTAGGGAGATTTTTAATTGCTGTTTCTATTTCAGCTGTTGAGATTGGTCTGTTCAAGGAATCTATTTCTTCCTGGTTGAGCCTAGGGAGGCTGTGTGTTTCTAGAAATTTGTCCATTTCCTCCACATTTTCCAGTTTGTGTGCATAAAGATTTTTGTAGTATTCATAAATTGTATCTTGTATCTCTTTGGGATCAGTTGTGATATCTCCTTTTTTATTCCTGATGGAGCTTATTAGAGATTTCTCTTTTCTGCTTTTCGTTAGCTTAGCCAATGGTGTGTCAATTTTTTCAAAGAACCAACTTTTTGTTTTATTAATCTCCTGAATAGCTTTCCTGTTTTCAATTTCGTTTAGTTCTGATTTGATCTTGTTGATTTCACTTCTTCTGCTGGGTTTGGGGTTGGTCTGTTCTTCTTTTTCCAGCTCTTTGAGTCGTTTCATTAGATTGTCTATTTGTGATCTTCTTGTCTTTTGGTTATAGGCATTTATGGAGATAAACTTTCCTCTCAGAACTGCTTTAGCTGTGTCCCAGAGGAGTTGATAACTTGTCTCTCCATTGTCGTTTTCTTCCTAGAAGTTTTTTATTTCTATCTTGATTTCTTCATTTACGAAGTAATCATTTAGTAGGAGGTTGTTTAATTTCCACGTTTTTGTGTAGAAATGTGAGTTTCTGTTAGGGTTGGTTTCTAGTTTTATTCCACTGTGATCTGAGAAGGTACATGGTATGACTTATATTTTTTTTAATTTCTTGAGATTTTCTTTGTGTCCTAGGATATGGTCAGTCTTAGAGAATGTCCCGTGAGCTGATGAGAAGAACGTATATTCAGTGGATTTTGGGTAGAGTGTTCTGTAGATGTCTTTCACACCCAATTGTTCTAGAGTTTTGTTTAAGTCCATTATTTCTTTATTAATTTTCTGTTTGGAGGATCTGTCTCGTGCCGTCAGTGGGGTGTTGAAATCTCCGGCGATTATGGAGTTGCTATTAATCCATTTGCTTAGCTCCAGTAAGGTTTGCTTTATGAATCTGGGTGCACCTAAGTTGGGTGCATATATATTTAAAATTGTTATCTCTTCTTGTTGGACTGTGCCCTTCACCATTATATAATGACCCTCTTTGTCTTTTACTACTTTTGTTGGTTTAAAAACTAAATCAGGCCGGGCGCGGTGGCTCAAGCCTGTAATCCTAACACTCTGGGAGGCCGAGGCGGGCGGATTGCTCGAGGTCAGGAGTTCAAAACCAGCCTGAGCAAGAGCAAGACCCCGTCTCTACTATAAATAGAAAGAAATTAATTGGCCAAGTAATATATATATATATATAAAATTAGCCGGGCCTGGTGGCGCATGCCTGTAGTCCCAGCTACTCGGGAGGCTGAGGCAGAAGGATTGCTTGAGCCCAGGAGTTTTAGGTTGCTGTGAGCTAGGCTGACGCCACGGCACTCACTCTAGCCTGTGTCAACAAAGTGAGACTCTGTCTCAAAAAAAAAAAAATAAAAAAAAAAAACAACTAAATCGTCTGAAATTAGAACTGCCACACCAGCCTTCTTTTGGCTTCTATTTGCTTGGAATATTGATCTCCACCCTTTTATTTTTAGTCTATATGCATCCTTGCAGGTTAGATGTGTTTCCTGAAGACAGCATATACTTGGCCTGTATTTTCTTATCCATTCAGCCAGCCTATGTCTCTTGAGTGGAGAGTTTAAGCCATTCACATTTATTGAGAGAACTGATAGGTAAGGTAGATTACTGTTCATTCTGTTGGGTTGGATGTTGTTGCTTTGATTTCTGTCTTGAGCCATTGTAATATCTGGCCTTTAATATCTTTGGGTTTTGGTTGTTTTTATATTCATGGGTTATTATTATGATGTTCCGTGCATAACGCTGTTTTAAGTACTTCTTGTAGGGCTGGTCTTGTCTTGGTGAATTCTCTGAGCCTTTGCTTGTCTGAGAATGTTTTTATTTCTCCTTCATAGACGAAGCTTAGTTTTGCAGGGAATAATATTCTAGGCTGGGCATTGTTTTGTTTCAAAAGAGTGAGAATGGGGCCCCAGTCTCTCCTTGCTTGTAAAGTCTCATTAGAGAAGTCTGATGTTATTCGAATTGGCTTTCCCTTGTATGTGACTTGCTTCTTTTGTCTTACAGGTCTTAAAAGGGCCTCTTTAGTTGATACTTTGGTCAGTCTGATGACTGCATGTCGTGACGTCTTCCTGTTTGCGTTGAATCTCCCAGGGGTCCTCTGAGCTTCTTGAACTTTTATATCAACATTTTGAGCAAGGCCTGGGAAATTTTCCTCTATTATATCTTCAAACAGCTTGTCCAACCCTTGAGTGTTGTCTTCTGCCCCTTCCTGCAACCCTATGACCCTCACATTAGGTTTCTTCACATAATCCCACAGCTCTTGTAGGCTTTGCTCTTTTCTCTTGTTTCTCTGCTCTATTTCTGTGACTGATTTATTTAATTGGAGGGTGTTATCTTCAAGCTCTGAGATTCTTTCTTCTGTTTGATCTACCCTGTTCTTGAGACTTTCCACTGTATTTTGTAGTTCCTTGAATTGATTCTTCATTTCCAGGAGTTCGGTTACACTTTTCTTCAATGTGTCTATTTCTTTTCTCATATCCTGGAGACTTTTTGTGGTTTCTTGGTGTTGGTTATTGAGTTGTTGTTGCAGCTGGGTGAGTGTTCTTATGTTCCACATACGAAATTCCTCTTCTGTCATATTGGTTGCCTTATTTTGGTTGGTGTCCGTTTCTAGGGGGCTGGTGCTCCTCTTTGGGTGTGTGTTTTCCGTTTGGTTGTTCATATTTCCTGAGTTCTTTCGCTGATTTCTTCCCATGTCGATCAGTTGTTGTTTCTTTCCTTAGGTTATTGTTTGGGTATTCACACACCTTGTTTAGTTTCTGAGGCGTTAGGTGGTGCCTGTGGGTGAAATTGGACCACTCCCTGTATATTGAGTCAGTGGGTGCCGTGGAAAGGCTGTGCAAGAGGCCGTCCCTGTCAGTAGGTGGCGTTTGCTTGGAGGAACAGGCTATGGTGTTGATTTTGAGTCCTGTTATCAGCTCTAGTTCTGGGCGGAGCTGGGTTGGGTAAGCCTGCCCTCAGGCAGTTAGCAGGGGTCAAAGTTCTGTTCTCTGCTTCCAGGGAGAGCTGTCAGGGTGGGGCTGGAATGGTCCCGCTCAGCCAGAAATCTGGGTGTGAGGGTGTGGCTGTCTGAGACCTGCAGTCTGCAGCAGGCCTCGCTTCTTTCCACCCTCCCCAACTCCGCAGCTACTCCTGGGCCTCTGCCAGCAGGCCAGACCACAAGCCACCAGGCCTCCCCGGACTGTGATGCCGGCGGGGAGGTTCCCTGCACAAGAACGCCACCTGGGTTGGGCGCATGGCCTCCTCCTGGGAGGAAGGTTGCCCTCTAGGACGCTGATCCGCCCCTGGAGGCACACAGACCTCAGTAGGCTGTTCAAGTATAACCCTTCTGTGCCCCGGGCAATGCTAGCCCTCGATGCAGGGGATCTGGTCTGCAGGTCCGACCTCTGGTTCCCAGAGTTCAAACTGTATTCCCACCAGGGAGAGGAGTTCCGGTCCTAATTCACCCACAGGGAGCCCAAGCTGGGTCTATGTCTCTCAGCCTCTGAGTCGGCACCGTTTTCCTGGGAACACGGTGCCAGCAGCACCTGGGAGGGCGGGCGGGGTCCCAAACGGGAAGGTCCCGTTCCCTCGAGGTGCCTCCGGCTGGTGGCTGTATTGTCTCTCTGGGCAGCCATGGGTAGGGTCGGTGGAGGGGAGGGGGAGGCAATATGGCGCCTGCCGCGCGGCTCTGGTCCGTGCACACGGAGGTGCCCGGAGGAAGTTGGGAACCTGGTGCCACGTTTGCTACAGGCTCACCGTTGGCAGGCGGCGGCAGTCTCTGGGCTGGTGTCCGCAGGTCTCTCCACCCGCTGGGGAGCCCACCAGCAGTCCCAAATGCAGGGGAGGGGAAACAGCAGATCCACCTACCCTTGCCGCTGGGCTCCGGGCTGCTCCGGTGGTCTCAGCCTCCAGTTCTCCTCCGCAGCCTCCTCCCGTGGTGTCTCCCGGGGTCTCAGGTACCCCTCTTTCCGGCCCTTGTCTGCTGTATGCTCGTCTTCTTGCTTCTTTCCTCTAGTTTCTGCTAGAATCTGTCTTTTCTGCAGAGACCCTCTGTCTGGCGGTGTTATTCGTCCGCCATCTTGCTCCGCCCCCCTTAATTTTCTCAACTCCTATATAAAATGTTAAAGATATGAGTATCATAAAGAAAAAATTCAAAATGTTAAGGAAATGCCTTGCAGGAAAGACCAAAACCTAATATTAGAATCAGAGAGAACACACTAATAGAATACCAAATACAATTGCCTTTGGCTACAATAATGACAAGGGCTCCTGAGTAGCACTGATTTTCAGGAACAAATCACTCAAAAGGTACATTCCCTAAAAGAAAAGAGAATGACACTTTAAAATTTTTCTCTCACAATCATAACAAAGCCAGGTGTGAAACTGATGTGTATAGCATGTGAATGAAAGCAATTGTGCAGGTGTTTCTTCACAGATGGGATTCTGCCTTGGGGTGCCATGTTATTTTCAAATGATTGCTCTGTTTTTTGTTTCATTTTTAAAATGTTAAGCTCATTTGAAGTTGTATCTAAAAGGGGAAGAAAAAACATAGGAATTCAAGGGATGGAAATGTGTAAAATGTTTGCAATTTACAAAAACAAATAAGAGAATCTTTGAGTGGAAATAAGAAAAGAGATCAAATTGTTGAGATGCTGTGAATATAATATTCAAAGAGAGTATCCTCTTCCTCTAGATATCTCCTTCAAATACACTAACCTACACCTCATGAATGTCTGCTGCTCCCCCTCTTTATTTGTTCTCAAATATCTACTATTTCCAAATGTCATCAGCAGTATTTCAAAACCAGAATAAGGAGAAGGAAGCAACACAGACTCCAAGAGATAAACAGGTTGATACTAAAACCCATTGCGGTCAATCTAGAATCACTAGATTTTCCAAATAAAAATGAGCATCAGCAGCAATTAGATTTGATGCAAAATCACTGTGAACAATAAGTTCAAAGAAACATATCTATATGTTTACTATAATATGCTGATAATAAAATAAGATATAAATCATCTCAATATTCCATAAGTATTTACTACTCAAATAAATCTCCTCATTAATTAATGGTTAAAAATAAAGCCATTAATACCGGAATTATTTCATGTTGTGAGCAATACATAAATGCTAGAATATCATTTTATAAAAGAAAATTCCTTTGTGCTTCCACATCATCCTATAGAATCATATATTTTCATTCTTCCAAAAATAATGGAAAATCTTTTCATTGTCCATAATCCACTTCATGTTTTCACTCCTGTCCTTGGCCAGTTTATATTCCAGTTGTACAGAATCACTAGAATTTCTTCTCTGCAAATATGCTGAAGTCTTATGTCTCCCCCACCAGCACATTTTCCTGGAAACACCTCAACTCTGGTTAAAACCAACATTCCCTCTAATTTATGCATACACCTGATCAGATGAAAATGGTTAGAGAAAAACTCAAACCATGCAGGTTGAACTCACTTTAAATTTATGACTACAAACTTTAAGGAAATCATCTATTGTAGAAATTTAGGATTTGAATATTAGTCCTCAATCCATAAAGCAGATAATCTCTTATCACGACCTTACTTGAATAGATTTTTAAAAAAATTAGGCCAAATGTTTCTACTTCTCATAATTATCTTTTGTTTTTAATGTTGAAACCCTAGTCTCCAATGTGATTGTTTGAAGATAGGGCCTTTGTTCCTTTATTTTTATTTATATATTAATTTATTTTGATACAAAGTATTGTGCTGTTGCCCAAGCTAGAGTTTCATGGCATTAGGCTAACTCACAGCAGCCTCAAACTCCTGAGCTCAAGCCATCCTCCTGCCTCAGCATCCCAAGTAGCTGGGACTACAGGCACGCACCACACCTGAGATTTTTTTCTATTTTTAGTAGAGACAGGGTCTCACTCTTGTTCAGGCTGGTCTCGAACTCCTGACCTCAAATGATCTTCCCACCTAGGATTATAGGCATGCGTTACCGCACCCAGCCTCATGAAGTTTTTTTGTTTGTTTGTTTGTTTGTTGTTTTTGTTCTTTTTTTGAGATGGAGTCTCACTTTGTTTCCCAAACTAGAGTGAGTGCTGTGGCCTCAGCCTAGCTCACAGCAACTTCAAACTCCTGGGCTCAAGCAATCCTCCTGCCTCAGCCTCCCAAGTAGCTGGGACTACAGGCATGCACCACCATGCCCGGCTAATTTTTTCTATATATATTAGTTGGCCAATTAATCTCTTTCTATTTATAGTAAAGACGGGGTCTCACTCTTGCTCAGGCTGGCTTTGAACTCCTGACCTTGAGCAATCCTCCCGCCTCGGCCTCCCTGAGTGCTAGGATTACAGGCGTGAGCCACCGCACCCGGCCTCATGAAGCTTTATAATTCCATTTTGCTTATATTAATGACCTTTGTGTTATTTACACATGTAGCAAATTCCGTTAAGATTTTCTCTTCTTATACACACATCAGCAACATAAAGAACACATAATAAAATTGACGATTGAGGCCTTTTTCAGTTAAGAAGCCTGAGATTGGACATGTTTTGCATACAGAAATATTAAGAGTTTTGTTATTCTCATCATGAAAACAGCGGGTTCAGAATAGGAGTCCGTAATCTTACAGAACTGTAGATATTATGGAGTTTTATAAGCTGCATTGGACATTCTATAATTTTATTTTTTAATTCTTACTTATATTTTATTCTATTTACACTTGTCTTATAAGTATTTTATAATATAATATGATATAATTCAGGCACACAAAATTATAGGTAACTATAATTAAGAACCATTTGTATTTCAACCAGATTAATAAATAAAAAATGTAAATTTAATTTAGGCCTCCTATTTTTATCTTTTGAAAGTAAAATAGTTGAAAGAATTACATTTGATATGTTTGTGTGTAAATTTAAAGACCCTTGCCCCTTCTGGGGCATTACATGTTTTTACATCTTTTTACATAGGGCCTACTCAAGGAATGTAATCTCTATACATTTTAAAGCTATGCCTTCAATAAGAAGAATGTCTTGGTTGTTTATGTGCATGCTGATAGAATCACAGATTCTCAAAACTGTATTTCTCTCTGACATTTCAAAAAAGAAACTGCTATTCAAAAGACTTCTTTCATTTTTCTTGACATAGTATACTTTAAGTCTGGCTTTAGTATTTTAAAAATTTCTTAAAATTTAATTCTGAAAACTCAGAGAATTAAATTTTCTTAAGACTTTTCAATTCCCGATTACTCAATTATAAGAAAAGACAGTGATCTAGTACCTCTTATATTTTCCTGGATAGAGTTGAGCCCATTAGCTGAAGTGAGGTGTCACAAGATCTGAAGAACAGGCTCTACATGTACTTGCCATCAAATTGGCATTGACTGATCAACACTATGGTGTTCACACGGTAGTAACATTCTCCAGGGATTGGGGGAGTTTGGAGGTGTAAACTCACAACTAATGGATGTGGTGAGCATTGTAAAGGGGAAGGGCATGTCTGTAATCCTTGTTTGGGTGAGGCAAAAATATAAAATGTAACCAAAATGTTCGTACCCTCATAATATCCTGAAATAAATAAATAAATAAATAAATAAATAAATAAATGAATGAATGAATGAATGAATGTATGAATTTTCCATTCCAGAATATTAGTTAAGGTCTTAAAAATAAATCATCAGTACCTTACAGAAATGAGGATTACAATTGTACCTTTCAACCTGAAAAGATATTTAATCAGGCAAGACATATATGTTTTCCACTAGGTGTTCATGATTCTAAAACATTGTCCTTTTCAATGTATACTTAGATAATCCATAAGGAACCCTCTTTGTATTTATATGTATATAGAAATACTCAAAAATATTCTTTATTATATGAGCACGAGTCATTTACTGAGGCTTCCATTAAGTTATGAAGTCAAAAAAAAGAAAATCACATATATTTGGAAATATCTAAGAAATATGCTATATTTCCTTGCACATGGTGTACATTCTCAACTATTAAGCATTTATTTTTTCTCATTTAATAAATAGATAATTTAGTTGGATTTCAGACACTATAGAAAAACTGAGTAACTTATACAAAATATACAGAAAGTAATTCCCTTTCTCTTTTCTTTTTACATAGTTCAAAGAAAAAAGAACTTCTATAAAGCTTGTGAGGATTAGGAGTCACTTGGATTGATCTGTACTTTCCCTGAAGTTACTCTCCCCAGATTCAACTATTTTCACCTCTTATACATTTTTCTTATTGTATTTCTTAATATTTCTAAGTAATATGTTTATTTGGTTATTTATTTTGCAATTTATAGTAATACAGTCATGCTACTGGCAAAAGAACAGAGACATAGACCAATGGAACAGAACTGAGAATGCAAATATAAAGCCATCCTAATATTTCCATCTCATCTTTGATGAAGCAGACAAAAACATACACTGGGGAAAAGAAACTTTATTCAATAAATGGTGCTGGGAAAACTGGATAGCCATATGTAGAAGACTGAAATGGGATCAACACCACTCACCCCTCAAAAAATTTCAACTCATTAAGGATAACAGACTTAAACATAAGCCATGAAACCATAAGAATTCTACAAGAAAATTTTGGAAAACCTCTTACAGACATCAGCCTGGGGAAAGAATTTATGAAAAAGACCCCAAAGAAATCATAGCAACAACAAAAATAAATGAATGTGACTTGATAAAATTAAAAAGCTCCTGCAGAGCCAAGGAAACTATCATGGGACCGAAAAGGGAACCCAGAAATCAATCCACAAATATATAGTGAACTTACATTTGAAAAAGTTGCCAAGAATATATATTGGGGAAGGACAGTCTCTTCAATAAATTATACCGGGAAATTGGATATTCATATGCAGCAGAAAGAAACTAGATACTTATCTCTCACCATATGCAAAAATCAAATCAAAATGGATTAAAGACTTAAGTATAAGAACAGAAACTCTGAATCTACTAAACAAAACTTTGGGGGAAATGGTTCATAACATTGGCCTGGGAAGGACTTCTTGGGTAACATCCCCAAAACACACGCAACCAAAGCAAAATTGGACAAATGGGATCACATCAAGTTAAATGCTTCTGCATAGCAAAGAAAACAGTCAACAAAGGGAAAAGACAACACACAGAATGGGAGAAAATATTTGAAAGGTACCCATCTGACAAGGGATTAGTAACTAGAATATATAAGGGACTCTAAAAACTCAATAGTAAAAAAAATAATCCAATTATAAAATGGAAAAAGGGCTTGAACAAACATTTCTCAAAAGAAGACATACACGTGGCCAACTGATATATGAGAAAATGGTCAACATTATTAGTCATAAGAGAAATGCAAATCAAAACTACAATGAGATGTCATTTTGCCCCAGTTTAAATTGCTTTTATTAAAAAGACAGGCAATAATGAATGCTAACAAGGATGTTGAGAAGGGGGAACACTCATACACTGTTGTAATGAATGTAAATTAGTGGAACCACTATGAACTATATGGAGGTTTCTCAAAAAGGTTAATATAAAACTACCATATGACCCTGCAATCTCACTGCCAAAAGAAGGGACATCAGTATATTAAAAATGTATCTGTACTCCAATGTTTATTGCAGCACTATTCACAATAGCTAAGATTTGGAATCAACCTGAGTGTGCATCAATGGATTAGTAGATAAAAAACATGGTGGTATATATGCACAATGGAATATTATACAACCATAAAAAAGAATGAAATCCTACCATTTCCAACAATATGGATGGAACTGGAAAACATTATGTTAAGTGAAATAAGCTAAGCACAGGAACAGGAATCTCATGTGTTCTCAGTCATATTTGGGAGCTAAATGTTAAAAAAATTGATATCGAGGGGGGAAAAAAGATGGCGGATGAGAAACACCACCAGACAGAGTGTCTCTGCAGAAAAGATAGATTCTAGCAGAAATCAGAAGAAAGAAGCAAGAAGACGAGCCTACATCGGATAAGGGTCAGAAGGAGGAGTACCTGAGACCACGGGAGACTCCACGGGAGGAGGTCATGGAGGAGAACTGGAAGCTGGGACCGCCGGAGCAGCCCGGAGACCAGCAGGAAGTATCGGCGGCTGTTTCCGCTCCCCTGCATTTGGGAATGCTGGTGGGCTCCCCAGCGAGTGGAGAGACCTGCGGACACCAGCCCAGCGACGGCTGCTGCCAGTGAGCAGTAAGCCAGTATTGGACACGGCACCGGGCTCCCAACTCCCTCTGGGAACCTCCGTGTGCACAGACCTGAGCCGCCAGGCAGACGCCATATTGCCTCCTCCTCCTCTCCCCCGACCCTACCCGTGGCTGCCCAGAGAGACAGAGAGACAATACAGTCACCAGCTGGAGGCACCTACAGGAAATGGGACCTTCACTTTTGGGGCCCTACAGCTGACTAAGGGGAACTCAGACTGTGAGCTCCCCACCTGCCAGCCCTCCCAGGTGCTGCTGGCACGGTGATCCCAGGAGAACGGGGCAGACTCTGAGGTTGAGAGACATAGACGCAGCTTGGGCTCCCTGTGGGTGAATTGGGACTGGCACTGCTCTCCCTGGTGGGGATATAGTTTGAACTCTGGGACCCAGAGTCAGGCCTGCAGACTACATCCCGTGCACCGAGGCCTCACATTGCCTGGGGCACAAAAGGGATATTTGTGAACAGCCTACTGTGGTGTGTGTGCCTTCAGGGGCAGATCAGCATCCTAGAGGGCAACCCTCCCCCCAAAGGGAGGCCCTGCACCCAGCCCAGGTGGTGTTCCCGCTTAGGGAACCTCACCGCAGGTAGCACAGCCAGGGGAGGAGTGGTGGCGTGTGGTCTGGCCTGTGGGCAGAAGCTCAGCAGTAGCTGCGGAGTTGGGGACAGTGGAAAGAAGCCAGGCCCGCTCCAGACTGTGAGTCTCAGACAGCGGCATCCCCACACGCAGACTCTCTGACTAAGCAAGGCCATTCCAGCCCCGACCTGAAAGCTTTGACTGGAATCAGAGAACAGAACTTTGACCCCTGCTAATGACATTGGTGTTGCCTGAGGGCAGGCTTACCCAACCCAGCTCTGCCCAGACTCTGTCCTAGACTAGCCCTCACTGAAGGGGAGAAAAGGACACACCTGGAAGTGCCAGGGACCCACCCGCCACCTGAGGCACTAGAGTTCTCTCTACAGGAACAAGAACTGATAACAGGGCATAAAAACAACAGCGTAGCCTGTTCCTCCAAACAAGCACCACCTACTTACAGGGAGAGCATCCTGCACACACTTATCAGGACAGGGTGTGGACGAATCTAACCCAAAGACACCACCTAACGCCTCAGAAACTGAATAAGGTGTGTGAATACACAAACAAAAACCTAAAGAAAAGAAACAACAACCGATCGATATGGGAAGAAATCAGAGAAGGAACTCAGGAAATATGAAGAACCAAACGGAAAACTCTCCTCCAAAGAGGAGCCCCAGCCTTGTAGAAACGGGCACCAACCCAAATCAGGCAACCAAAATGACAGAAGAGGCATTTCGTCTGTGGATCATAAGAACACTCACCGAGCAGCAACAACAACTCAATAACCAAAACAAAGAAACCACAAAATGCTTCCAGGATCTAGAAAAAGAAATAGACACAATGAAGAAAAGTTTAACCGAACTCCTGGAAATGAAGAATCAATTCAAGGAACTACAAAATACAGTGGAAAGTCTCAAGAACAGGGTAGATGAAACAGAAGAAAGAATCTCAGAGCTTGAAGATAACACCCTCCAATTAAATAAATCAGTCACAGAAATAGAGCAGAGAAATAAGAGAAAAGAGCAAAGCCTACAAGACCTGTGGGATTATGTGAAAAAACCTAAGGTGAGGGTCATAGGGTTACCAGAAGGGGAAGAAGACAACACTCAAGGGTTGGACAAGCTGTTTGAAGATATAATAGAGGAAAATTTCCCAGGCCTTGCTCAAAATCTTGATATACAAGTTCAAGAAGCTCAGAGGACCCCTGGGAGATTCAACGCAAACAGGAAGACGTCACGACATGCAGTCATCAGACTGACCAAAGTATCAACTAAAGAGGCCCTTCTAAGAGCTGTAAGACAAAAGAAGCAAGTCACATACAAGGGAAAGCCAATTCTAATAACATCAGACTTCTCTAATGAGACTTTACAAGCAAGGAGAGACTGGGGCCACATTCTCACTCTTTTGAAACAAAACAATGCCCAGCCTAGAATATTATTCCCTGCAAAACTAAGCTTCGTCTATGAAGGAGAAATAAAAACATTCTCAGACAAGCAAAGGCTCAGAGAATTCACCAAGACAAGACCAGCCCTACAAGAAGTACTTAAAACAGCGTTATGCACGGAACATCATAATAATAACCCACAAATATAAAAACAACCAAAACCCAAAGATATTAAAGGCCAGATATTACAATGGCTCAAGACAGAAATCAAAGCAACAACATCCAACCCAACAGAATGAACAGTAATCTACCTTACCTATCAGATCTCTCAATAAATGTGAATGGCTTAACTCTCCACTCAAGAGACATAGGCTGGCTGAATGGATAAGAAAATACAGGCCAAGTATATGCTGTCTTCAGGAAACACATCTAACCTGCAAGGATGCATATAGACTAAAAATAAAAGGGTGGAGATCAATATTCCAAGCAAATAGAAGCCAAAAGAAGGCTGGTGTGGCAGTTCTAATTACAGATGATTTAGTTTTTAAACCAACAAAAGTAGTGAAAGACAAAGAGTGTCATTATATAATGGTGAGGGGCACACTTCAACAAGAAGAGATAACAATTTTAAATATATATGCACCCAACTTAGGTGCACCCAGATTCATAAAGCAAACCTTACTGGAGCTAAGCAAATGGATTAATAGCAACTCCATAATCACCAGAGATTTCAACATCCCACTGACAGCACGAGACAGATCCTCAAACAGAAAATTAATAAAGAAATAATGGACTTAAACAAAACTCTAGAACAATTGGGTCTGACTGACATTTACAGAACATTCTACCCAAAATCCACTGAATATACGTTCTTCTCATCAGCACACGGGACATTCTCTAAGATTGACTATATCCTAGGACACAAAGTAAACTTCAAGAAATTTAAGAAAATAGAAATCATACCATGTATCTTCTCAGATCACAGTGAAATAAAAGTAGAATCAACCGTAACAGAAACTCACATTTCTACACAAAAACGTGGAAATTAAACAACCTCTTACTAAATGATTACTTCATAAATGAAGAAATCAAGAGGGAAATAAAAAAATTCTATAAAGAAAATGACAATGGAGAGACAAGTTATCAAATCCTCTGGGACACAACTAAAGCAGTTCTGAGAGGAAAGTTTATCTCCATAAATGCCTATAACCAAAAGTCAAATAGATCACAAATAGACAATATAATGAAACGACTCACAGAGCTCAAAAAAGAACAGACCAACCCCAAACCCAGCAGAAGAAGTGAAATCAACAAGATCAAATCAGAACTAAACAAAATTGAAAATAGGGAAGCTATTCAGGAGATTAACAAAACAAAAAGTTGGTTCTTTGAAAAAATAAACAAAATTGACACACCACTGGCTACGCTAAGGAAAATCAGAAAAGAGAAATCTCTAATAAGCTTCATCAAAAACAAAAAAGGAGATATCATGACTGATCCCAAAGAGATACAAGACATAATTTATGAGCACTAAAAAATCTTTATTCACACAAATTGGAAACTGTGGACGAAATGGACAAATTTATAGAAACACATAGCCTCCCAAGGCTTAATCAGGAAGAAATAGATTCCCTGAACAGACCAATCTCAACTTCTGAAACAGAAACAACAATTAAAAATCTCCCTAAAAAGAAAAGTCCTGGTCCAGATGGCTTCACACCCGAATTTTACCACACTGACAAAGAAGAACTAGTACCTATCTTGCAGAAACTATTCCACAACATCGAGAAGACCGGAAACCACCCCGACACGTTTTATGAAGAGAATATTACTCTGATACCCAAACCAGGAAAGGATGCAACAAAAAAAGGAAGCTACAGTCCAATATCCCTAATGAATATAGATGCAAAAATTTTCAACAAAATTTTAGCTAACCGAATCCAGATGCTTATTGAAAAAATAATCCATCACGACCAAGTGGGTTTCATCCCAGGGATGCAGGGATGGTTCAACATACGTAAATCTATAAATGCAATTCACCACATAAACAGAAGCAAAAACAAAGACCACATGATTCTTTCAATAGATGCAGAAAAAGCTTTTGACAAAATTCAACACCCTTTCATGATACGAAGACTTAAGAAAATAGGCATAGAAGGGACATACCTAAAAATGATACAAGCCATATATGACAGACCCATAGCCAACATTATACTGAATGGGGAAAAACTGAAAGCATTCCCACTTAGAACTGGATCCAGACAAGGCTGCCCACTATCTCCACTTCTATTCAACATAGTGCTGGATGTCCTGGCTACAGCAATCAGACAGAAAAGCGGAATTAAAGGTATCTAAATAGGGGCAGAAGAGATCAAACTTTCACTGTTTGCTGATGATATGATATTATATTTATTAAACCCCAAATATTCAACCAAGAAACTCCTGGAACTGATCAATGAATTTAGTAAAGTCTCAGGATACAAAATCAATACACAGAAATCAGAGACATTCATATATGCCAACAACAATCAAATTGAGACCCAAATTAAAGACTCAATATCCTTCACAATAGCAACAAAGAAATTAAAGTACCTAGGAGTATACTTAACCAAGAAGGTAAAAGACCTCTACAGGGAGAACTATGAAACACTGAGGAAGGAAATAGCAGAGGACGTAAACAGATGGAAATCCATTCCATGCTCATGGATCGGCAGACTCTACATCATTAAAATGTCTATACTACCCAAACGTATCTACACATTCAATACAATACGTATTAAAATCCCATCAGCATTCTTCACAGATATCGAAAAAATAATTTTATTTCTTTGTATGGAACCAAAGAAGACCCCGAATATCAAGAGCAATTCTAGGCAACAAAAACAAAATGGGAGGTATTAATATGCCAGATATCAAACTATATTACAAAGCTGTAGTAATTAAAAGATTCTGGTATTGGCACAAAAATAGGAATATTGACCAGTGGAACAGCTCTGAGAATCCTGATATAAAACCATCCTCATATAGCCATCTAATCTTTGACAAAGCAGACAAAAACATACGCTGGGGAAAAGAATCCCTTTTCAATAAATGGTGCTGGGAAAACGAGATAGCCACTTGTAGAAGGCTAAAGCAGGACCCATACCTTTCACCTCTCACAAAAACCAACTCACGCTGGATAACAGACTTAAACCTAAGGTATGAAACTATTAGAATTCTAGAGGAAAATGTTGGAAACACTCTCCTAGACATCAGCCTAGGCAAAGAGTTTATGAAGAAGTCCCCAAAGGCAATCAAAGCAGCAACAAAAATAAATAAATGGGACATGATGAAACTACAAAGCTTATGCACAGCCAAAGAAATAGTCATGAAAGTAAACAGACAACCTACAGAATGGGAGAAAATTTTTGCCTCTTACGTATCTGATAAAGGGCTGATAACTAGAATATACTTAGAACTACGAAAATCAGCAAGAAAATATCAAATAACCCTATTAAAAAGTGGGCAAAGGACTTGAACAGAAACTTTTCTAAAGAAGACAGAAGAATGGCCAAGAAACATATGAAAAAATGCTCATCATCTCTAATCATCAGGGAAATGCAAATCAAAACTACAATGAGATATCACTTAACTCCAGTGAGAATGGCCTTTGTCAAAAAGTCTCCAAATAACAAATGCTGGTGTGGATGTGGAGAGAGAGGAACACTCCTACACTGCTGGTGGGACTGCAAATTAGTTCAACCTCTGTGGAAACAATATGGAGATACCTTAAAGCGATACAAGTGAATCTACCATTTGATCCAGCAATCCCATTGCTGGGCATCTACCCAAATGATCCAATGACACTCTACAAAAAAGACACCTGCACTCGAATGTTTATAGCAACACAATTCATAATTGCAAGGCTGTGGAAACAGCCCCAGTGCCCATCAATCCAAGAATGGATTAATAAAATGTGGTATATGTATACCATGGAGTACTATTCAGCTCTAAGAAACAATGGTGATATAGCACATCTTATATTTTCCTGGTTAGAGCTGGAACCCATACTACTAAGTGAAGTATCCCAAGAATGGAAAAACAAGCACCAGATATATTCTCCAGCAAACTGGTATTAACTGAGTAGCACCTAAGTGGACACATAGGTACTACAGTAATAGGGTATTGGGCAGGTGGGGGTGGGCGGGTATATATATACATAATGAGTGAGATGTGCACAATCTGGGGGATGGTCATGCTGGAAACTCAGACTTGTGGGGGGGAGGGCATTTATTGAAACCTTAAAATCTGTTCCCCCATAATATTCCGAAATAAAAAAAAATAATAAAAATAAATAAATTAATTAATAAATAAATAAAAATGATGTCATGGAGAGAGAGAGGAGAATGATGTTTACCAGAGTTTGGGAAGTGTAGCGGGAGGAGAGTATGAAGTGAAGATGATTAATGAATGAAAAATATAGTTAGATAGAATGAACAATATTTATTACAACAACAAACTGAATATAATCAATGATAGGTTAGATTATACTTTAAAATAACTAAAAGAGTGGAATTGGAGTGTTCATAACACAGAGAAATGATAAATACTGATTACCCTGATTTGATGAATCCACATTGGTATGTCTGCATCATAATATCACATGTAACATATAAATATATACAACTATTATATATCTATAATAATTACAAATAAAAATTTTAAAAAGAAAAAGAAAAATACACATTTTAAAAGCCACTAGGATTAGTGTTACAATAGTTGTGAAAATCATCAGAGTATTGTAATAAGCTTATTCTTATGGTATTATGACAAATTTGAAAACCACTCTTCATTGTTCTTTCGAGTTTGTTGAATTGTCTTCTTGTGAGTATCTCCCATATAATAAAATTTATCCCTATTGGTTTCCAAACAATACCAAAAATTATGCTTTAATCACTAAGGAATGAGGCCATATCCAATAAATATACTTGCTCAGGACCTTGGAGTTCTTCTTCTTTTTCTTATATTTATTTATTTTCTTTTATTTATTTCTTTTATTTCAGCATATTATGGGGGTACAAAATTTAAGGTTTCAAATAATTCCCTTGCTCTCCTCCCCCCAAACGTCTGAACTTCAAGTGTGACCATCCCCCAGACGGTGCACATCTCACTCATTATGTGTGTATATACGCGCCCCTCCCTCTCCCACCCGCCCAATACCCAATTAATGTAATTGCTATGTGTCCACTTAGGTGCTGCTCAGTTAATACCAGTTTGCGGGTGAGTATTTGTGGTGCTTGTTTTTCTTTTCTTGGGATACTTCACTTAGTAGTATGGGTTCCAGCTCTAGCCAGGAAAATACAAGAGGTGCTATGTCACCATTGTTTCTTAGAGCTGAATTGTACTCCATGGTATACATATACCACTCATGAATTGATGGGCACCTGGGTTGTTTCCACAGCTTTGCAATTATGAATTGTGCTGCTATAAACACTCAAATACAGGTGTGTTTTGTGTAGAGTGTCATTGGATCTTTTGGGTAGATGTCCAGTAACGGGATCTGGATCAAATGGTAGATCCACCTGTGTCGCTTTAAGGTATCTCCATATTGCTTTCCAACAAGGTAGAACTAGTTTGCAGTCCCACCAGCAGTGTAGCAGTGTTCCTATCTCTCCGCATCCACACCAACCTCTATTGTTTTGGGACGTTTTGATAAAGGCCATTCTTACTGGAAATAGATGACATCACATTGTGGTTTTGATTTGCATTTCCCTGATGATTAGAGATGTTGCGCATTTTTTCATATGTTTGTTGGCCATTTTTCTGTCTTCTTTAGAGAAATTTCTGTTCGTGTCCTTTTCCAACTTCTTGATAGGGTTGTTTGATTTTTTCTTGCTGATTTTCATGAGTTCTAAGTAGATTCTAGTTATCAGCCCCTTATCAGATGTGTAGTAGGTGAAAAATTTCTCCCATTCTGTAGGTTGTTAGGTTGTCTGTTTACTTTCATGACTATTTATTTGGCTGTCCAGAAGCTTTTTTTTTTTTTTTTTTTTTTTTTTTAGACAGAGTCTCACTTTGTTGCTTTGCTAGAGTGCCGTGGTGTCAGCCTAACTCACAGCAACCTCAACCTCCTGTGCTCAAGCAATCCTCCTGGCTCAGCCTCCCAAGTAGCTGGGACTACAGGCATGTGCCACCATGCCCGCCTAATTTTTTCTATATATATTAGTTGTCCAGCTAATTTTTTTTCTATTTATAGTAGAGACAGAGTCTCACACTTGCTGAAGCTGGTTTTGAACTGCTGACCTTGGGCAATCTGCCTGCCTCAGCCTCCCAGAGTGCTAGGATTACAGGCGTGAGCCACCACGCCCAGCACGGAAGCTTTTTAGTTTGATCATGTCCCATTTATTTATTTTTGTTGCTGCTGTGATTGCCTTTGAGGTCTTCTTCATAAATTCTTTGCCTAGGCCAATGTCTAGGAGAGTGTTTCCAACATTTTCCTCTAAAATTCTAATAGTTTCATATGTTAGGTTTAAGTCTGTTATCCAGTGTGAATTGATTTTTGTGAGGTGAAAGGTGTGGATCCTGCTTCAGCCTTCTACCAGTGGCTATCCAGTTTTCCCAGCACCATCTATTAAATAGGGATTATTTTCCCCAGTGTATGTTTTTGTCTGTTTTGTCAAAGATTAGATGGCTATATGAGGATGGTTTTATATCGGGGTTCTCAGATCTGTTCCACTGGTCAATATTCCTATTTTTGTGCCAATACCAAATTGATTTAATTACTACTGCTTTGTAATATAGTTTGATATCTGGCATATTAATGCCTCCCATTTTGTTTTTATTGCCTAGAATTGCTATTGCTATGCGGGGACTTCTCTGGTTCCAAACAAAGCATAAAATGATTTTTTGCATATCTGTGAAGAATGATGATGGGATTTTTAATAGGTACTGCGTTGAATCTTTAGATCAGTTCAGGTAGTATAGACATTTTAAGGATGTTGAGTCTGCTGACCCACGAGCATGGTATGGATTTCCATTTGTTTACATCCTCTGCTATTTCCTTCCTCAGTGTTTTATAGTTCTCCCTGTAGAGGTCTTTTACCTCCTTGGTTAAGTATATTCGTAGGTACTTTATTTTCTTTGTTGCTATTGTGAAGAGTATTGAGCCTTTGATTTGCTTCTCAATTTGATTGTTGTTCATGCATATGTATGCCTCTCATTTCTGTGTATAGATTTAGTATCCTGAGACTTCACTGAATTCATTTATCAATCCCAGGAGTTTGTTGGTTGAATACTTGGAATTTTCTAAATATAATATCATATCATCAGCAAACAGTGAAAGTTTCATCTCTTCTGCCCCAATTTGGATATCTTTTATTCCACTTTCTTGTCTGATTGCTATAGCCAGGACTTCCAGCACTATGTTGAATAGAAGTGAAGATAGTGGGCAGCCTTGTCTGGTTCCAGTTCTAAGTGGGAATGCTTCAATTTTTTCCCCATTCAGTATGATGTTGGTTATGGGTCTGTCATATATGGCTTGTATCATTTTTATGTATATCCCTTCTATATCTATTTTATTAAGTGTTCTTATCATGAAAGGGTGCTAAATTTTGTCAAAAGCTTTTTCTGCATCTGTTGAAAGAATCATGTGGTCTTTGTTTTTGCTTCTGTTTATGTGGTAAATTACATATATAGATTCACATATGTTGAAGCATCCCTGCATCCTTGAGATGAAGCCCACTTTGTCGTGATAGACCATTTTTTGGATAAGCATCTGGATTCGGTTAGCTAGGATTTTGTTGAAAATTTTTGCATCTATATTCATAAGGGATATTGGTCTGTAGTTGTTTTTGTTGTTGCATCGTTTCCTGGTTTTGGTATCAGAGTTATATTAGCTTCATAAAAGGTGTTGGGGAGGTTTCCATTCTTCTCGATGTTGTGGAATGATTTCTGCAAGATAGGCACCAGTTCTTCTTTGTCAGTGTGGTAAAATTCGGGTGTGAAACTATCTGGATGGGACTTTTATTTTTAAGGAGATTTTTAATTGCTGTTTCTATTTCATCTCTTGATATTGGTCTGTTCAGGAATTCTAATTCTTCCTGGTTGAGCCTGGGGAGGCTGTGTGTTTCTAGAAGTTTGTCCATTTCCTCCACATTTTCCAGTTTGTGTGAATAAAGATTTTTGTAGTATTTGTAAATTATATCTTGTATCTCCTTGGGAGCAGTTTTGATATCTCCTTTTGTGTTCCTGATGTAGCTTATTAGAGATTTCTCTTTTCTGGTTTTCATTAGCCTAGCCAAAACATGTCAATTTTGTTTATTTTTTCAAAGAACCAACTTTTTGTTATATTATTCTTCTGTATAGCTTCCCTGTTGTCAATTTTGTTTAGTTGATTTAATCTTGTTAATTTCACTTCTTCTGTTGGGTTTGCAGTTATTTCATTCTTCTTTTTCCATCTCTTGAGTTGTTACATTAAATTGTCTTTTTGTGACCTTTTGACTTTTGGTTATAGGCATTTATGGAAATAAACCTTCCTCTCAGTAGTCTTTTAGCTGTGTCTCAGAGGATTTGATAACTTGTATCTCCATTGTCATTTTGTTCAAAGAATTTTTTTTTATTTCATCTTGATTTCTTCATTTATGAAGTAATCATTTAGTAGGAGGTTGTTTAATTTCCACATTTTTGTGTAGAAACGTGAGTTTCTGTTAGGGTTGATTTCTACTTTTATTCCATTGTGATCTGAGAAGATACATGGTATGATTTCTATTTTTTCAAATTTCTTGAGGCTTACGTTGTGTCCTAGGTAATGGTCAATCTTAGAGAATGTCCCGTGTGCTGATGAGAAGAATGTATATTCAGTGGATTTTGGGTAGAATGCCCTGTAAATATCAGTCAGACCCAATTGTTCTAGGTTTTTGTTTCAGCAAATGATTTCTTTATTAATTTTCTGTTTGGAGGATTTGTCCTGTGCATTAGTGTGGTGGTGAAATCTCTGGTAATTATCGAGTTGCTGTTAATCAATTTGCTTAGATCCAGTACGGTTTGCTTTATGAATCTGGGTGCACCTAATTTGGATGCATATATATGTAAAATTGTTATCTCTTCTTTTAGAACTGTGGCCTTCACCATTATTTAATGACCACCTTTATATTTCACCACTTGTGTTGGTTTGAAAACTAAATCATCTGAGTTCAGAACCGCTAAGCTAGCCTTCTTTTGTTTTCTGCTTGCTTGAAATACTAACCTCCATCCCTTTGCTTTTAGTCTATATAAATCCTTGCAGGTTAGATGTGTTTTCTGAAGGCAGCAGATACTTTGTTTGTATTTTCTTATCCATTCTGCCATCCTATGTCTATTTATTGGAAAGTTTAAGCTATTCACATTTATTGGGAGAAGTGATAGGTGAGGATGATTACTGTTCATTCTGTTTGGTTGGATGTTGTTGCTTTGATTTCTCTCTTGAGCCATTGTGATCTATGGCCTTTAATGTTTATGTTTTGGTTGTTTTTATGTTCATGGGCATTTACTATGATGTTTTGTGCTTAACACTGTTTTGAGTACTTCTTGTTGTGCTGGTCTTGGTGAATTTTCTAAGACTGTACTTATCTGAGTATTTCTTAATTTCTCCTTCATATATAAAGCTTATTTTTGCAGGGGACAAGATTCTAGGCGGGACATTATTTTGTTTCAAAAGAGTGATAATGGGGCCCCAGTCTCTCCTTGGTTGTATTGTTTCAGTTGAGAAATCTGGCGTTATCCTGATTGGTTTTCCTTTGTATGTAACTTATTTCTTTCACCTTACAGCTTCTTTGAGGGTCTCTTTTGTTGATATATTTGTTAGTCTGATGACTACGTGTCTTGGTGTTTTCCTGTTTGGATTGTATCTCCCAGAAGTCCATTTGGCTTCTTGTATTTCTAATTCTAAGTTATTGGCTAGACCTGGGAAATTTTCCTAAATTATTTATTGAAATTGCTTATCCAACCCTTGTGTTTTTCTTTCTTCTTCTCTGAAATCCAGTGAAGCTGCAGGTTATATTTCTGTGTATAATCCCACAATTATTGTAATCTTTGCTCCTCTTATTCTTGCTCTAACTCTGTGATTAACTTATTTGATTTGAAGGAGTTGTCTTTAATCTCTGAGATTCTTTCTTCTGTTTGGTCCACCCTATTTTTGAGGCTTTCCACTGTGTTTTGTATTTCCCTGAGTAGATTCTTCACTTCCAGGAGATCTGATTGATTTTTCTTTAGGATCTTGATTTTCTTAGTGAATCTTTGTTTCAATTCCTGTATTTTCTTTGTTTTGGTTATCCATTTTTTTCTTGCATATCATTTAGCTTTCTTACAATCCAATTTTGGAATTCTTCTTCTGTCATTTTAGTCTTTTTTGGCTTGTTCAGTCTCCAATTCTTGAGAGCTGGTTTATCTCTTAGGAGAAGTGTTTCTGTTTGGTACTTTGAGGTTCCTGAATTCTTGTGCTGAGCTCTCCCCATCTGGACCAGCTGTTGTTATTTCCTATGTTGCCTAGGGATCCTCTCTTCTGTAGTTTCTTGATCAGCTACTGGGGAAGCTCTTCCACCACACTTGGAGGTAACCCTGATGGGACGGGTTACTTGTGGAGCCTATTGTGGTCACTTGTGGAGGTGATTTGTTCCTTAACCAGGGTCCTGGCTGTTGGCCACTGACAGCGAGAGGAGATCTAGCCCCAGCATTTTGGTCGACTGGGTGACATAAACTGTTCTGGGAAGCAAAGTCTTTTATACTTCCTGCTTAATGACTGCCTACAGGCACCCAGCGGGTTCTCCCTACATCTGAGAGAGAGTGGCTTTTCTTATCTCACCCTGCCTCCAGGGGTGGTGCCTACCACTTTTGGCAGGAGAGATGCAGGCTAGGGGGAGTAGGTAGCTCCCCAGTCTGCCCTGCACCCCAGCGCCCCAGTGGCTGTAATTCCCCTTGGAAGTTAGTCTTATCAGTAGTTTATTGATTGAACCAGGCCTGGCCAGCCATTTGCAGATTGTGTAGGGGAGGAATTTGCCAGGAGAGTCTCTATGCTGGGGGTGGGGACCTGCCCACTGCATGGTATTGCACCATGGCAGCTGGGCTTTAGAACACCTCAATGGTGACCACTTGCCCACCTACAGAGCACCAGCACTGGAGGCGACTGTTTAGGAGGTGGCAGGTGCCGAGTTGGGGGTCTGGGTCATTGGAATGCCCTGTTGCCTCCTCTATGCTTCCTTCCCCACTGGCTGTTTAGCTATAGCCCTCGCTGTTACTGACCCACCCTGTGCAGCCTTGTTCGCCTGAGACCGTTGCAGCTTAGAGTTCCCAACTTAGTGAACAGCTCTGTAGGTCTGGCCCTGCTCGTTACCAGAGGCAAGACATCTAACTTCCTCCCCTATCGGCTCAGTTCAATTTCCTCCCATCTTGAAGCTGTCCTAGCACAGGGCTCAGGGGAGTTCACGGTGCTTTCCACTAATGACCACACTCTCCAGCACCCTCTTCTCCTGCCACAATATTGCACCAATTTCAGACAGGTCCATGGCTGGGTGGGTGTGGAGGTCAATAGGGAAGCAAAGAGTTCTCCTGTGGGTCTGATCCCACTCTGCCCCCTGGCCCCCTGGGCCGGCGCCCTCCCACGTGCCCTACTGTTTGTTTTGCAATCTCCAGAGAATGCGATCTTATCTCCCAATCACCTTGGTTTTTTGTTTTTGTGAGAGTCCTGTGCTGAACCTCTGTGGATTCTCGATGCTGTCTTTGTAGGGAGGAGATCCACTTGCATGTAGAAGACCAAGGTCTATGTCTCCTTCTCTGGAAGCAGGAATCTTGGGGGTTACCTTTACTCCACCATTATTTTCTCCTCCAACCTTAGACTTCTGAATTATTAATAAGTGAAGTTGCACTTGAACAAAGCAAAAGGTAAGAGGAAAAAGCCAGTATATGATAAAAATTATTACACCAAGCTTCATTCTTCTCCAAACTCCTATTGTAACAACACTCAGTACCATGGTTCCAAGAACTCTGAATATGGTGTAGGGTAGGCAGTGCCTTGTAGCCCAAGCACAAAATAAGAATCACTATGGACAGGGCTGGGAGAAGCTAGAGTTCAGTATATATTAACCCCTCTTTTGCCTCCTGACTTGCTCAGTCAGATGCTGAAGCTACTGCATCTTGACATCTCTTCTCTAGTATGTACCTATGCAGGAGATAAAGTCATTCGTGTACACCATGGATTAATTTGAAAGGCTTGCTAGAAAGCCATGCTCAGGAACACTTATCTAAAATGTTGAGGACTTATGATCTCTATTTCTTATTTGGCTTATCTTACTTTTATGTTCTCTGACACATATCCAGAAATCCTGTAGTATATTTTCATTAACCTCATGTTTTCTCAACCTGGCTCAAAGTTTTGGATTTATTCTCAACTTGTTACAGGTTCTGTACAGCCTGACTTCATTATTTCCTAATATACTTTCTGTGTCTGGAATGTTCTTCATTTTTCCAACTTCCTCTGCCCTAAAAACCACAATGTTTTAGTTATCTTTTAAAGTCTAGTTAAAAGCTGTCTCTTTCATGAAATCCTCTCTTGCCCTCCCAGCAAGAATAAATCTCTTTTATTTTAAACTGTTGTAGCAATTTATTGTTCATTTTATGGCATTAATCTTGTTCTATTGTATTATTTCTGTACATTTTTTGTTCTCTCTCAATTGTAAACATGGATCTTGATGGCAGAATCCAGCCATTTTTATCAATTGTATTCTTACTGCATTAATCAGGGGATTTTTCACATTTTAACTGTTCAAAATTATTGGTTAAATTTCTGCATTTCCAATTTCATTGAATAACCTTGTAATTTTAACCACTCACTTTACTTAATTCACTATTGTCCGCTCTGCACACTCTGCTATCTATTCTCACTCCTCTGACTCTAAGTGAGATCTAGACTGCCATGTCTTCTGGTGGGGCTTTCTCTAATCACAAATAATTTTATTTAAAATAAATGCCTAGTTCAAGGTGCAAGAACTCTTTGCTATGGCAGAAGATTGTTTTCCTTTTTCTCTGAGCAAAAACTGGACTTATAGGAGCAAGTTCCATTCTGCTATACATATGGATATCATATATCTCCAGTGTGAATGAGAATATCTGGTCCATTTTCAAGCACTTATTTATCATTTTAAAAAGTGAGTTATAAATGGGAAAATAATGACATCATATTTAATAATCATTGGAACAAAGATACACATCTTAACTATGACTGAATTTTAAAACAGGAGGGATATTCGACATTATCTTATTCAGAGTGCTCATGTAAAACTGAGACCTGGAGATATTCAAATGGCTTGGTCAATGCTTAGAATAGACAAAGGTCTCCAGAGAAGACTCACACATGGCACTTTCTACCCTACGCTTCTGTCATTGTTGAATCAGATATTCTGCTTAGAAATATTTTCTATGTTATCTTCATTTAAATTTTAAGAAGCTCTGATGCACAAAGGAAAGCCCTGACAGCCACAAATATTTAAGCTATCTACAAAAAGAAACCAATTTCTTCAAGAGTGACTAAAGTCCATGAAATTTTTGACTTAATATTTTTAATTCCTGTAGAAACACTGAAGAAATATATGAAGGCAGGGACACATGGTCAAGAGATAATTTAATAGAGCACTGTTATATAAAACATAATCTAGGCATGGGTCATTATGTTCCAAATTCAACAGTAGATAACACAGCTATATATTGAGCTATTAGTTGTCTAGGGAAAATAGAATGATTCAGTGTAACTACTTTATAAATATGCTATAAATAAGTAATTACTTGCAACTCCTTGAAGGTAAAATTATGTCAAAGTGTATGATGTCTCAAAGGTTCACAAGGTAGGACAGGGGATCTGCAGATATTACATATCATTGAAATGCATTTTCCTTTATAGAAACAAGGTAAAATATATAAATATCACCTTTCCATACTCTCAAAATTTATCATTAATTTTTATCATAAAGAAAAGACTAGATGAAAATCACTGAATATACTTAAAAAGGACTCCAAGGAAAAAAAAGAGAGACAAAAGAAGAGGCATATAATTCTTTTTCCTGAAAAAGAATTTACCATTTATATTTTAGTGCAAGCTAGGACAATGTGCCTAAATTCCATGTTCTTGAGCAAAGAGAGTAGCTTGTATCTTCTCATTCACTTAATAGGAACACAGAAAACTTAATGTGTTTATATTTGTAGAACACTTTGAAACTCTCATTTCAAACACACAGAAAGTGGAAGTACAATTATCTTGTTAAGAACTATTTAAAATAGTTACATTTAACATATCAGATATAATAAGCAAATCTGTGGTTAGATCTATTTAATGTTTAAAAATGCATATATTTGCTCTCTTTTCTGTTTTGTTTCTAAGCATTACTCCACTTATCTTAATTTAGCAGTATTTGCTGTTGCTACTGTTTTGGCTAGTTTATTCAGTTAGAGAGGACATAAGATTGCCATAAGAAAATTAAACTGCTCTACCCTACTAAGTGCAATATACTGTAGTTTATTTTAATCATAGAAGTTTTGGACAAATTTCTTCAGGCAACTCTGTGTAACAACTAAAAAAATATTTATTGTTAAAATGAAATAATTGTATATATTTGTGATGCCAACTCTTAAAGAAAAGTCTGATTTATTTATTTATCTAAGTCTTAATTTTTAGATGCACACAGTCATTCCTAACATGCTAAATCAATGTACTAGTGTAAATAAAGTTTATGAATTTTTATATCACATAAGATATAAACTTAGCTCACACATTCATTTTATTAATATATTTATTAATATATTATATAAATAAGAGTTTTAACTAATTCATTTTTCTCTATCTTGCTCTTTCGCTCTTTCTATCACTTTCACACACACATGCACATGTTCACGTGTAACTTCAGTTTCTATGTCACTTATTTAATGGAATTGTAGTTCTGGATAATCTGTGATATAGACCCTGGCTGGATATTTCCATTTCCACAGGATCACTGAACAATAAATCAACACTTTTAAACCAAACCAAACAAGTAGTCTTAATTGTTTTTAAAATTCAAGTATAGCAAGTTAAGACAATGGTTTCAGATTAACTACTTAAGTTTCAGTTCGTTGCAGTGGAACTGGTCTTTAATATAGTATAAATAGCATTATTAACAATAGCTTGGTTATGTGAAAGAAATACCTATAGAATAATAACTGGCAGAGAGCTACTGTGAGTGTGAGTATCTCTTATGAGAGGATTTTTGGATAATAATAAAAATAACTCAATATTTAAATTAGGGCAATGAATGAGTTTTCTAGAGTGCATATTAAAGTAACAGGTTTAACACACCTGCCATAAGCTTTTTCTCATATTTTTTTATTTCAAAATATTACAGGGGTACAAATGTTTTTGGTTACATGGATTGCTTTTTTAATGCTTAAATCAGAGTTCAAAGTGTGCCTGTCTCTTATGCAAAACCAATAACTTTATTGTTATTTCAAATATCTTATTGGTGATAAGCCCTAAGATTATTGTTTTTTTAGCACTGTGTTTTGCAAAACTGTTTTATTACTAATAGCTCTACTTCTTTTGAAATTCCTTGCTATTCCTAGCTATGTGATGATAGTCACATAAAGACAAATTTAGTAATTTGTGGGAAGAAAATTAAAAAAAAAAAGAAATAGTCTGTCATTGCTTAAATTAGCAGGTTTTTTTCCACAAAAAAATGTGTTTACTTTTATGCTTTCAATAGGGAACCACATTTTCCATGCAAATAGCATGTGGTTAGAGAGAGTTACTTTGACAGCTAATGTCTTGTGCTGCCTCGACATCTGGGGACTAATAGAATGACTGTAGTATGTGTGGTTGCTGATAAAATGCAAACAGTTTAAGTGGAATTTTTCATCTAAGTTTCAAGCTGACTCAGGGGAGGGTGGTGAGGGGTAGAAGGAAAGAATAATTAAAAATAAAGTGCTCTCTAGTTTTGTTGACAATTAACATAAATGACCTTGAAAAAGCAAATAAGACAATAATAATTTTAAAGATACAGTAGTTCTCAGCCAGCTTTGCTGGAAATTATACTGTTAAAAACAGGAAAAAATTGACTTGCCTGAAAATGGAGGAAATTCCAGTAACAAAAAAATTAAAATAAAAACACCCTACAAACATATATTTTAAGTAATGGCATTTAAGTGATTTTATGAAATATTTTTTCACAGACTGGTTCAGAGTAATAAAAAAAATTTCCATACAGTCCTGTTGTCCTCACCTACAGCTGTATTTTATTGGTTATGTGACACAAAGTTATATGAATTACAAAATTAAAGACATATTAAATCATCTGGATACTTGTTCCTTACATGATGAGTGCTTCACCCATATAGCTTAAAGGAGTGGCTAGTGAATATTCAGGTATTCTCCATTATGTGTATGTAAACAAATTATTTTATTTTTCACTTTCATTGGCTTCATTATTCAAATGATACAAGCTTGGTGATCAATGTTCATGTCCATAGAAATCATTATTAGACTGAGAATAAAATATATATGAACCAAAACAATTAATCTCCTTTTTCTCTCACTTTGCGACTTATTATTAAAGTATTATACTTATTTCTAGTCTCACTCCCTCCTCTTTTTACTGATTTTTTAAAATTTTTCTCCTTCCTCTGTGCTTCTCCATCTCTTTGTAGTATACTATACCACCTCTCATGCTGCTTAAATTTTGTTGTTGTTTTCTTATTACCATAGCAGGTAGAAAGTGTGAAAGTACTCTTTAAAGTTAAAAAAGGATGAACACTATGATATTAATAGAGTTAATATACATGTGTGAATCAAGTATAAGGTTAAGGAAACTAGTGTTTGTTAATACTCTTACATGTACTAAGACACTTTCTATATGTTAATTCTTTCAATCTTCACACACATACAAATACACTCATCTCTTGTGCAATAAGTGTCTTTATTCCAATTTTATAGGTGTGGACATCGAGGATTGGGCAACTTAAAGAATTTGCCCAATCATCTAGCTAGTATATAATAAATTTAGACCAGGAACCCATGTTCATGAGATTTCAAAGACTTGTGATCTTATTATAATGCAAAGTTCACTTTGCTAAAGGAATATTTCTCAAATTTGGGTGATTTTAAAAATCACTTGAGTTATTTATTGAAAATATTAAATTTTGAGCACAACCCTAGACCAGCAGAATCAATATCTTTAGGGAAAAGGTTAGGTGAGAATCTGTGTTTTTAACAAGAGTGTCAGTTATTCTTAAGTTTAGGCAAGTTTATTTATTTTTCTCTCTTTTTTAAAATTTCAGCATGTTATGGGGGTACAAATGTTAAGGTTATGTATGTTGCCCATGCCCCCCCTCGAGTCAGAGCTTCAAGCGTGGCTATCCCCAAAACGTTGCACATCTCACTAATTATGTTTGCACATACCCATCCCCTCCTCCCCCCTCCAACCTGCCCTACACCAGATAATGTTATTCCTATATGTCCACTTAGATGTTGATCAGTTAATAACAATTTGCTGGTGAGTACATGTGGTGCTTGTTTTTCCATTCTTGAGATACTTCACTTAGTAGAATAGGTTCCAGCTATAGCCAGGAAAATACAAGAGGTGCTATGTCACCATTGTTTCTTAAAGCTGAATAGTACTCCATGGTATACATATACCACATTTTATTAATGCACTCATGTATTGATGGGGACCTGGGTTGTTTCCACAACTTTGCAATTGTGAATTATGCTGCTATAAACATTCAAGTGCAGGTGTCTTTTTCATAAAGTGACTTTTGATTTTTTGGGTAGATGCCCAGTAGTGGAATTGATGGATCAAATGGTAGATCTACTTGTATCACTTTAGGGTATCTCAATATTGCTTTCCACAGAGGTTGAACTAGTTCGCAGTCCCACCAGCAGTGTAGAATTGTTCCCATCTCTCTGTATCCATGCCAACATTTATTGTTTGGGGACTTTTTGATAAAGGCCATTCTTACTGGAAATAGATGATATCTCATTGCAGTTTTGATTTGAATTTCCCTGATTATTAGAGATGTTGAGTGTTTCTTCATATTTGTTGGCCATTATTCTGTCTTCTTTTGAAAAGTTTCTGTTCATGTCCTTTGTCCATTTTTTGATGGGGTTGTTTGATTTTTTTCTGTCTGATTTTCCTGAGTTCTAAATAGATTCTAGCCATCAGCCCTTTATCAGATGAGTAGCTTGCGAAAATTTTCTCCCATTCTGTGGGTTGTCTGTTTGCTCTTGTGACAGTTTCTTTGGGTGTGGAGAAGTTTTTTAATTTGATCAGGTCCAATTTGTTTATTTTTTGTTGCTGCTGTGATTTCCTTTGAGGTTTTATTGATAAATTGTTTGCCTAGGCCAATGTCTAGAATAGTATTTCCAAAATTTTCCTCTAGAATTCTAATAGTTTCACACCTAAGGTTCAGGTCTGTTACCCAGCGTGAGTTGATTTTTGTGAGAGGTGAAAGGTGTGGGTCACATTTCAGTCTTCTACATGTGGCTATCCAGTTTTCCCAGCACCTTTTATTGAAAAGGATTTTTTTCCCCAGTGTATGTTACTATTTGCTATGTCAAAGATTATTTGGCTATATGAGCATGGTTTTATATCTGTGTTATCAGTTCTGTTTGACTGGTCAATGTCCCTTTTCTTGTGCCAATCACAAGCTGTTTTAATTACTATAGTCTTCTAGTATAGTTTCAAGTCTGGTAAATTGATACCTCCTATTCTGTTTTTATTTCCTAGGATTGATTTTGCTATACAGGGTCTTCTCTGGTTCCATACGAAGCATAACGTAATTTTTCCTATATCTGTGAGAAATGATGATGTTATTTTTATAGGGATTGCATTGACTCTGTAGGTCACTTTAGGTAGTATAGACATTTTAACAATGTTGATTCTGCCGACCCGTGAGCATGGTATATTCTTCCACCTGTTTACATCCT
The DNA here is from genome assembly GCF_040939455.1 of Microcebus murinus. Taxonomy (NCBI): domain Eukaryota; kingdom Metazoa; phylum Chordata; class Mammalia; order Primates; family Cheirogaleidae; genus Microcebus; species Microcebus murinus. The sequence continues at coordinate 20,587,633 of NC_134136.1, forward strand.
CTGCTATTTCTTTCTTTAGTGTTTCATAGTTCTCCTTGTGAGGTCTTTTACCTCCTTAGTTAAATATATTCCTAGGTATTTTATTTTCTTTGTTGCTATTGTGAAGGGAATTGAGTCTTTTATTTGGTTCTCAATTTGATTATTGTTGGCGTATATGAATGCCTCTGATTTCTGTGTATTAATTTTGTATCCTGAGACTTTACCAAATTCATTTATCAGTTCAAGGAGTCTCTTGGTTGAATCAATGGGGTGTTCTAGGTATAATATCATGTCATCAGCAAAGAGTGAGAGTTTGATCTCTTCTTCTCCCATTTGGACACCCTCAATTCAGCTCTCTTGTCTGATTGCTGTAGCAAGGACTTCCAGCACTATGTTGAATAGAAGTGGAGATAATGGGCAAACTTGTCTTGTTCCAGTTCTAAGTGGGAATGCTTTCAATGTTTACCCATTCAATATAATATTGGCTGTTATTTGTCATATTTGGCTTGTATCATTTTTAGGTAAGCCACATTTATGCCTATTTTGTTGAGCGTTCTTATCATACAAGGGTGTTGAGTTTTGTCGAATGCTTTTTCTTCATCTATTGAGAGGATCATATGGACTTTGTTTTTGCTTCTGTTTATATGGTGAATTACATTTATAGATTTTTGTATGTTGAACCATCCCTGCACCCCTGGGATGAAGCCCACTTGGCTGTGATGGATTATTTTATTGACAAGCACCTGGATTCAATTGCCTAGTATTTTGTTGAGTATTTTTGCATATATATGCATAAGAGATATTGGTCTGTAGGTTTCCTTTTTTGTTGCATCCTTTCCTAGTTTTTGTATAAGGGTTATGTTCACTTCATAAAATGTTTTAGGGAGGTTTCCATCCTTCTCCATGTTGTGGAATAATTTCTGCAGGATAGGCACCAGTTCTTCTTTATAGGTGTGGTAAATTTTGGGTGTGAAACCATCAGGACAACCTAATTTATCATCTCAAAGAACTGGATAAAGAAGAAAAGACTGACCCCAAATCCAGCAGAAGAATTGAAATCATTATGATCAAATCAGAACTAAATGAAATTGACAACAGGGAAACCATACGGAAGATTAATAAAACAAAAACTTGTTCTTTGAAAAAATAAACAAAATTGACACACATTTGGCTAGACTAATGAAAAGCAGAAAATAAAAATCTCTAATAAGCTCCATTAGGAACAATAAAGGAGAAATTATAACAGATGCCACAGAGATACAAGATATAATTTCTGAATACTGCAAAAACCTCTAGGCACACAAACTGAAAAATGTAGAGGAAATGGACAATATTTTAGAAACTCACAGCCTCCCTGGGCTCAATCAGGAATAAATAGAATTCTTGAACAGACCAATATCAATTACTGAAATTGAAACAGCAAGTTTATTTATTTCACATTTTGTTAGGCCATATTGCATTTTCTCTCCTGAAGTTACAGATACCTTGCCTCCCTATTGTCTCCACGTTACCAAGAATACTTTTACTTAAAATATTAGTCTTGACTTAATCTTTGAAAATGGAGACAATTCTTTTGAAATAATAAACCAAATACCAGATAGTAAGCTATAGTTAGATCTGCAATAAATTTTCATTTAAAAGTCATACTATTCTCTACAGTCTATTTCATGTGTTATTAATATAATTAGGCTGGCTTTGTTTGTATTTGCCTTGTGTAAATATTTTATATAGTCTCCCATATAAGCTTTAGTTAAATATGCTTCTTATAAATCCATTTAGTTAGATTAGAATTCTTTTGTTCTTATATGACAATCTTTATCTTTTAACTGGAATGTTTAGTTCATTTTTAATTGTAATGACTGGTGTTTGGAATTATGTCTATCAGATTCTTTGCCTTCTATTTCCCTGACTTTTTAAATGTGTCATTTTCTCTGATTCCTTGCCTTCTTTCACATTGGTTGAGTTTGGAAGTTTTATATTTGATCCCTGTTCTTTTCATGATACTGTAGAAAATTTGCATACATGCTTAACTTATGAAAATCTACTTTATATCTTTACTCTCCTTCAGAACAATGTAAAAACTTAGGAGATTTTATTTCTGCTGCTCTGTATTTCAGTTATTTTTTTTAATTCACAAAGGGAACCTTATTATTCCTTTATGCAGTCAATATATGTGTAGAGACTCACTAGAATGTAAGCCCCGTGAGGGCAGGAAGTTTTTGTGGTGGTGGTTTTTCAATGTTATACCCTAAACACTTAAAACAGAGCCTACACACAGTCATTGATCATAAGTAATTATTAAGTAGGTTGATTAAGTATACCCAAGTAGTTAGCGATTTTTTCTCATAATATCTTCCTTCATCCCCTTGTGATCATTTCCTTTCTGCTTAAAGAGTAATTCTTAATCATTTCCTTCAGTAAGTATCTATGGGTATCAAATACTCTCTGTTTGTTACCTGAAATGTCTGTATTTTCCTTTCATTCTTGAATGATACTTTGAAGGTGATGCAGTTCTAAATATTTTTCAGCAAAGTGAAGTATTGTTCCACAGAATTTTGTCTTCCATTGCTGCCGATAAGAACTTGGTTGTCAGTCTAATTGTTATTCTCTTGAAGGTACTGTCTTTTCTCTCTTGTTATTTTAACAGTTATCTCTTTGTGTTTAATTTCATATGATTTCATTATATATACATAGCAGCAGATTTCCTTTATTTATCTTTTTTTGAGATGTATTAGTATTCATGATTATGGGAATTGATGTCTTTCAGTAACTTTAGAAAATTCTCAGCGATTGCCACTTCCAGTATTATGTCAGCCCCATTTTCTTTCTCCTCTTCTTCTAGAATTCCCCTTAGAAATAAGATATATTTTATTACTCTATCCTCTATATCTCAAACCCTATTTTATCTTTTCCACCTTTTGATTCTCTCCCACATTGTGGATAATATGTTTATATCACTAATTGCTTCATTTTAAATTTTTATTATATTTTTTTAATTTCAGCATATTATGGGGGTACAAATTTTAAGAGTGCGTATAATGTGTAAATTTTTAATGATTTAAATGTCCCAAAATGTGTTAGAATCTGCTGTTTGTATTTTCTACTGGTTCTCACATATAGTGCCTATTTTCTTTCTATTCCTTCCTTGTTTTCTTTTTTCCTTGCTTCATTCCTTACTTCCTTTATTTCTGTGCTGCACAGTTAGGAAATGCAGTCTAACATATAATGACGAAAGAAATGGGTCAATGATTCTCCTGGTATATAGGATATGGGGGGGGGAGGGAAAGAGAGAAGTGAGGAAGAGGGTGAGATTACCAAGGGGCACAAGAAAACTTTTGGAGATGATGTATATGTTCCTTATTTTGATTGTCATGATGATTTCACAGGTGTATACATACTTACATTAAAACTTACCAAATTATATACTTTATGCAGTTTATTGTATGTTAATTATAACTCAATAAAGTTTTCAAAAGTTGAATGCAAAAAAAAAAAAAAAAAGTCATACTAATTCCCAATCTGGAACAACGAACAAGATTTCTAGTTCAGAAATCAGCTTCCAGAAATAATAACTCATATTGTCTTTGTGGACATTACGCAATCATTTAGAATGAATTGATCTGATTACAAGGTTCAAGTCAATTCATAGTCAGAATTATAGGTAAATTAATTTGTAATGATCTATGATACTGTTTAATTTAAAATATAAGTTCAGGCCAGGCGTGATGGCTCATGCCTGTAATCCTAGCACTATGGGAGGCGGCCAAGGCGGGCAGATAGCTCAAGGTCAGGAGTTCAAAACAAGTCTGAGCAAAAGCGAGACCCCGTCTCTACTAAAAATAGAAAGAAATTAATTGACCAACTGAAAAATATATAGAAAAAGTTATCCAGGCATGATGGCACATGCCTGTAGTCCCAGCTACTAGGAGACAGAGGCAGAAGGATTGCTTGAGCCCAGGAGTTTTAGGTTGCTGTGAGCTAGGCTGACACCATGGCACTCTAACCCAGGCAACAGAGTGAGACTTTCTCTCTCTCTCTCTCTCTCTCTCTCTCTCTCTCTCTATATATATATATATATATATATATATATATATATATATATATATTCAAAATTTCTGATAGTTCTTCTTAACACTAACAGGTCACCTTCATATGTATTACTAGATGAATGAAATGTAACTCAGATTAGTAAAAAATTAAACTTTGTCAACAAAATATGACTATCAAGTTTACTCAAAGGCCTTCAGAAAGTGAATTATTGCAAATATCCATAAAGAAAACCTCAACTTTTCATACCAAATAATAGGTATGACCACATTCACCATACTGAGAGAACACTATGATATTTTTAGACCACAAAATCAATTAATAACAAAGCCTGAGTTATGCCAGTTTTGTAAAATGTACCTTTTATTAAAGTTACAAATTATGCAAGATTTGAATCTTTAGTGCTAAAGTTAAAGCTTTCCTGAATGTCTTCTTCTTTCTTCTTTATATAGTTAGGACACAAATAATAAATTCATCAATGTCTGATTCAATCAAGTTCACCTTGTTGTTTGATTATACTTTTAAAAATCTCTTAGAGCTCCAATTAAAACTCTTTTATATTCTTTAATCATATGATATTTTAGCAAAGAATATTCATTTTTGATGACCTTTTCTAGTACTGCTATGTGGAAAAAATATGCCAATACAAATTTGAAAAACACAGTGATTCTTTAATAATTCAGCTTTTTAGAAATTATTGCAATATAAAAGACTGACAAGTTTTATTATTTAGTTAATGGGTGGCACAAAATTATTAAAACTAAATCCAGGTCAGAGAACTAAAATTAAATTCCTGCTACTTAAAAATTTCTAAATTGTTTTTCCTAAGAATCAGTTGACTCAGTCTCCATAAAATTTTAATATTTATAACTTTAAAAGAGGAATTATTCACATAAAGAGAGTTTTTAAAAAATATAGTGTGAAAACACCAGGCCTACTTACCAAGTAAATCTAAGAGAAATAAAAAGCTATTCATAGGACTGATTCATCTTATACTCTATAATAGAAATTGGATATGGAACAAATTTTATAATCTTGATATAGATTTATGCATTTCAATTTTTAATGTTTTATTTTTTAAATAAGTTTTATTGTGCATATTTAAAGCATAACATGTAATGATAGATATATATTTCTAAACATATCTATATTTCTGAAATCTACTGATTCAGCATGAATCCCAAATGAATACGATTCTATTACCTTTAGTTCTCATGTTGTAAATTAGATTTCTAGACTTGTTCATCCTGAATATCTCCTACTTTAAGATTTCTATAATGTAATAATGACTACCAATATCAAAGTAAATAAAAGATGCCTCATAGCATTCCAATTATACATTATATAAAATATTTTTTTCTGCCTCCTATTTTTATTTATACCTAAGTAACATGGTGAGTCTCTTGGATAAAATTAAATGCATGCCTGATATAAAATAAGAAGAAAGAAATTATCTTTGATTTTATTTTAGAAGACATTTTAGGAAATGTCTTCTAAATGACATTGGTAGAGCAGTGATTGGATTTTAGCAATTCATTATTAGTGGTTAGGAATAGAAGGGTTTATTCCTCTTCTTCCTTTACATTTTCATAAAGGTTAGAATATGCCTCCTTTCTCTTCCTAAGGTAAAGAGTTAATTGTTAGATTCCTTTCTCCTCCTCATTTGTGGGAATGTTTTATAAGACCTGTGAGTTTTATATTGTGTCTTTTGGGGATGGTATCCATCAAATTTTCCTTTCCATGTTTAAGACCTCTTTGAGAATTTGTCATAGAATTTCTCATAGGTTTGGTCTAGTTTGCTTGTCTAGGAAAAACTTTATTTCATCTTCAATTATTCTGGCAGGATATCAAGTTCTTGGCTGACAATGTTTTTTTCTTTCAGTTCTTCAAAAATGTCATCCTATTCTTTTTTGTCCTGCAAGATTTCTGTTGAGAAATTCACTGTTGGTCTGATGGAGTTTTCTTTATTGGTGACTAGACAATTTTCTCTTACTAATTTCAAAATTCTTTCTTTCACTTCAGCTTTAGGCATTCTGACTATAACATGCTATGATGAAGTACATTTTGGAAGGTATTTGATTGAATATCACTGGGTCTCCTGTATCAGCATGTTTCACTCTCTTGTGCATGACAAAATATCATAAAATCACAAAGACAAAAAGAGAAAAAGAAGGAAACTGAGAATTTTAAAACAACTAGAAAACAATTGAAAATATGACAGGAACATGATAACAGTAACCTTAAATACTAACATAAAGATGTTGAACATTTTTTCATATGTTTGTTAGCCATAATTCTCTCTTCTTTAGAAAAGTTTCTGTTCATATCCTTTGCCATTACCATGGAGTACTATTCAGCTCTAAGAAACAACAGTGATATAGCACCTCTTGTATTTTCCTGGATAGAACTGGAACTCATACTACTAAGTGAAGTATCCAAAGAATGGAAAAACAAGCACCACATATACTCACCAGCAAACTGGTATTAACTGAGCAGCACCTAAGTGGACACATAGGAACTACATTGATTGGGTATTGGGTGGGTGGGAGGGGGGAGGGAGGGAGGGTATATACATACATAATGAATGAGCACCGTCTGGGGGATGGTCACACTTGAAGCTCAGACTTGTGAGGGGAAGAGGGGCAAGGGCATTATTTGAAACCTTAAAATTTGTAACCCCATAATATGCTGAAAAAAAAAGTAGGCTGAAGAGGGGGAGGCAAGATAGTGCATCAGAGACACCACCAGCTATAGCATCCCTGCAAGAAGGAGAAATTTTAGATGAAAGAGAAAAAAAAAAAACATAAATACAAGTATAAACAAAATGAAGGTCAGAAGGAAGGGTGTGTGAACCCATTGGCACCTGGGTCTATATACTCTATAGAAGAGGTTGCATAGAAGAACTGGAAAGAGAAAGGCTTCGGTGGGGATTAAGCCCCAAGAGGCTTGGCGAAGAGTGAGAATTGTAGCGGTTAAAATTTCCCTCACTTGCATCTTGGATTGTTGGTAGGCTATCGAGCTGGTGGAGAGACCTGCCAACACCTGCTGAGAGGCTGCTGCTAGTGTGCAGAGAGCTTATTCTAGATGGGGAACTAGGTTCCCAGTCACCTGGGGCACATCCAGAACAACAGACCTTAGCAGGTCAGCAGGCAAAATATTGCTTCTCTACACTCTGGATGTCATTGTCTTCCCAAGGGGACCTCTAAACCACAGATTCCATATTGCTTGTCCCCACAGAGACATTGCCCAATTCTGGCCCAGACTGCAGGGTCCACAGGGGTCCTTTGAGTCCCAAGCAATCTATGTGACTCAAGAGGGTCAGAAACAACCAGTGTGCAGACATTCTTCCCTTTCTCTTTGCCCAACCATGGTTGTTGACAGAGAAAATTTAGCCACCACATGGAGGCATCCACAAGGAATGGGGCTTGGACCTTTCCTTTTGTGTACCTGCAATGTGCTAAGGGGTGCTCAGACTGTGAGCTCCTTAACCACTTCCCTTCCTGGTGCTTCTTTCCTGGTAACTCCAGCAGAACAGGGCAAACTCTGAGGAGGAGGAACATTCAACCAGCTTTGCGAGGCTATGGGTGACTTAGGACCAGCATTCATCTTGTTGGGATGGATAAGGATTGATCTTTGGGGCCCAGGGCATGGGCCTCAGGCCATAGCCCATTCACCCAGGTCTGGATTGCATTGCTCAGGAACAGAGGAGATATTTGTGAATTACTATTGTGAACTGGGGGTGCCTGCAGGGTCAGATCACAGAAAGATACAGGGTGTGTCGGTCATAGCTGCAGCATCCTTGTGGGGTACCATTCCTCCCACAGGAGGGCTGTGTTCCCACCTCAGGCCAGGAACTGGGGTAGGGAGCCTGCAGGCCTACATAACAGTCTTTGGGGAATTTGGGGAAAGTCTGCTGGCTTGAGGTTCTGCATGTCAGCAGAGGCCTGGTAGAAACTTCACAATAGAAGAGGGTGGAAAGGAGTGAGGTCTGCTCCAGACTTCCCGATTGAGGATCTCAGGTAGTCTCACGTCCACACCCAGACATTCTGGTTCGGTGGGGCCAATTCATCCTCTCCCTGACAGCATTGCCCAGAGGCAGAGAACAGACTATTGACGCCAGTTAAAAGCATTTGTGGAGCTTGAGGCAGACTCATCAAGCCCAGCTATGCCCTGCCTCACTGACCCATTTGCCCCACTGAAGTGGAGAATAAGGATACACTTGGAAGTCTCACAGCCCCACCCACTACTTGGGGGAGTGGAGTGCTTTTCCTGTGGAACTAGAGGTGGTCACAGTACTGAAAAAAATTGCAGTTAGCTTCTTCTGTCAAGTGCCACATATTGACATGGTCAATTTTTATGCCCTTTTACTGCATTTACATGATACAATGTGTAGTCCATTCCAACCAACAAGTACAATCTATTGGCTCAGAGACTAAGCTGGGCATGTCATTATCTACACAAAAGATGATTGAAAGGTAAGAAGCAGCACATGCTCCAGATGATAAGGAACCAGTGAAAGAAATATGGAAGCATGAAGAATAAAAGCAAAAAGCCACCTGCAAAAGAGAGCACCATGTCTCTAGCAATGGATTACAACCAAAATCAAAACAAACATTAAAATGACAGTTGAAGGATTTTGCACATTGATTACAAGGCAAGTCAGTAAAATACAAGATAACCGGAAAACCTAACACAAAGAAACCATAAAATACATGCAGAAAATGAATGAAAGATTCACTAAAGTAATTGAAATATGAAAGAAAAATTAAACAGAATATCTGGAAATGAAAAATTTATTTGAGGATTTACAAAACACAGTGGAAAGCCTTAAGAATAGTTTAGATCAAACAGAAGAATGATTTCAGAGAATGAAGACAACACCTTTCAATTAGATAAGTCAACCACAAAGATAGAGAAATAAGAGAAAAGAAATGTGGGATTGAGTGGAAAAATGGCAGAGTAGGGGTGTCCTCTGGGCTCTTTTCTCCCAGGGTGGAAAGTAGGGAAAGGGGACAAACACATCCGAACATCCTACACTTCCACAGGAACAGCTTCGTAAGCCTGCAGACATTCACCGGGATACGGAGGGACAAGAGAGTCTTCACCTGAAACCAAAGGAGAATCAGATATTCTTTGGCTAAACCAGGGGAGTCAGAAAGATACAGCAGGGAGGGAGAGAGGCGATGTTTCGCCAGCAGCCAGCCAGCTGCAGCATCAGCTCTACCTGGTGCTGTGAGACGCCCCACCATCCACCAAGCTCCAAACCCATGTGGACTGGGAAGTGCCCGAAGCTGGTGGAAAGTGGTGGTGCTGGGCAGAGCTGAATGGAGAGTCTGGATCAGGGAACATGGTAAACTTTCCTTAGCTCACAGCTTAGGCATTTTTGGGTGGGGGAGGGTTAAGCAGGGTTCAGCAGATGCTCCCCTGCTTGTCCAGAGCAAGGGCTCACTCTGGTCTTGTGCTCCAGGACACTCCCAGGTCCGTGTTGAGAGGAGTAGACTCGAAAGGAGGATTCAACCATAGATATCAATGAGGTTTTGACTGGCGTGGAGTGGACACAGAGCCCAAAGCTAGGTTCCTTGAACCGCGGGCCCTCCGCAAGTTGGGAGAAGTTCCCCTGCTCCTCCAACACCACCCCCATCTTCCCATTACTGAGGTTGGCTTGGACTCTATGTTTGGAGGGGCTGGGGGGAGGGAATTCAGGTATGGGATACAGTGATCTTAGGCAGTCGCTAGCTTCTCTAGGCATCTGCGCCCTGTGTCCAGAGAGCAGAGACCGGCTCAGCAAGGCGCGGTCTCAAGGGAGGAGGCTGTTTCTCCAAAATATAAACAAGAGAGGCACTTCCATCCACACTCTCCTGCGACTTGGAACTGGCGTTTGATGCTAAGGGCCCGATCCCACCTTGGGGTGGAGCTGAGAGAATGTTCCCATCTCTGCCACTACACCCCCAACTCTGCATTTAAAGAGACAGAGAGTTGAGAATGGTGGCTCCCAACACCGCCCCACCAATCTGATCCTGGGAAGTCCCTGGCTTCTCCAGGTGCCCACACTCTGTGTCCAGAGACTGGAGCCCATTTCGCCTAGGCACAGTTGTGAAGGAAATGGTTTCCACAAAATATAAATAGGAGAGACATTTTCACCCAAACTCTCCTGCGACTGGAGACTGGGAGCCCTGCACAAAGGGTTCTGACCCCGAGTTGGGGTGCAGCTGAGAAAGAGACTGTTTCCACTTCTGCCGCTGGACCCCCAACTCTGTGTTTAAAGAGACAGTAAGCAGGGAGTGGGGGCTTGCGCCTCCGCCCTGCCAGTCCAATCCTGGGAAGTCCCTGGCTTCTCCAGGAACCCATGCTCTGCATCCAGAGTGCGGAGCCCGTGCAGTTGCAAAGGAGTCTGTTTCTCCAAAACATAAAATGGAGAGGCATCTCCACCCAAATTCTCCTGTGACTGGAGACTGGGGGCTTTGCACCTAGGTTTCCAACCCCACCCTGAGGCACAGCTGAGAAAGAGACTATTCCCATTTCTACTGCTGGAGCCCCAGCCCTGTGTTTAAAGAGACAGTAAGCTGAGAGTGGTGGCTTGCACCTTCGCCCTGCTAGTCTGATCCTGGGAAGTCCCTGGCTTCTCCAAGCACCCGTGCTCTGTGTCCAGAGAGCAGAGCCTGTCTCGGCTAGGTGCAGTTGCAAAGAAAACTGTTTCCACAAAATATAACGGGAGAGACATTCTCACCCAAACTCTCCTGCAACTGGAGTCTGAGGGCTTCACGTCAAGGGTTCTGACCCCACTTTGGGGCACAGCTGAGAAAAAGACTGTTCTCATTTCTGCCACTGGATCCCCAGCTATGTTTTTTGGGGGACAGTAAGCTGAGAGTGGCAGCTCATGCCTCGGCCCTGCCAGTCTGATCCTGGTAAGTCCCTGGCTTCTCCAGGCGCCCCCACTTTGGGTCCAGAGTTTGGAGCTTGGCTTGGCTAGGCACAGTTGCGAAGGAGTCTGTTTCTCCAAAATATAAACAGGAGAGGAATTTCCACCCAAATTCTCCTGTGACTGGAGACTGGAGGCTTCGTGCCTAGGCTTCCAACCCCACCTTGGGGCACAGCTGAGAAGGAGACCATCTCCATTTAGTCTGCTAGACCCCAAACTCTGTGTTTAAAGAAACAGAGAGTTGAGAGTGGTGGCTCGTGCTACCACCCCACCAGTCTGATCCTGGGAAGACCCTGGCTTCTCCAGGTGCCCGTGCTCTGTGGCCAGAGAGTGGAACCCGTCTCAGCAAGGCGCAGTTTCCAAGGTGGCTATTTCTCCAAAATATAAACAGGAGAGGCATTTTCACCCTCACTCTCCTGCATCTGGAGACTGAGCAATTCACGCCAAGGGTTTCGACTTCGCCTTGAGGAAGAGCTGGGAAAGAACCAGTTACCATTTCTGTCGCTGGTCCCCAACTATGTATTTGGAGAGACAGAGGCTGAGAATGGCAGCTCGCACCACCACCCTGCCAGTCTAATCCTGTGAGGTCCCTGGCTTCTCCAGGTGCCTGCTCTGTGACCAGGAAGGAAAACCTGGCTTGGCAAGGCCCCGTTGGGGAGGCTTTTATTCCAAAATATAAACGGGAGAGACACTTCATCCCATACCCACCCACGACCTGGGACTGGGTGCCTCGGGCCAAGGCCTCTGACCTCATTGTGGGGCAGAACTGGGAAAGAGTCTGTTCCCATTTCTGTAGCTGATCTCCAACTCTTGGTTTGGAAAGATAGAGAGGTGAGAATGGCGGCTCCTCCCACTGCCACACCAGCCTGATCCTGGGAAGTCAATCGCTTCTCCAGGCACCTGCACGAAGCATCCAAAGAGCATAACCCATCTCAGCAAGCTGCAGTTGTGAAGGAGTTTGTGTCTCCAAAATATAAATGAGAGAGACACTTTCATTCATACCGCCCCCCTGCAATTTGGGACCGGGAGCTTGACACCAAAGATCACAATTCTGCCTTGGGACAGTGCTGGGAAAGAGATCATTCCCATTTCTCTAGCTGGTCTACAACTCGGTGTTTGGAAAGTCAGAGAACTGAGAGAGGCAACTCGCACAACTACCCCGTCAGTCTGATCCAGATGAGAAAGAATCAGCATAAGATCATAGGAATCATAAAGGAGCAGAGAGAAAAGTCACCTCCAAAAGAAAACACTCTACCTCCATCAACTGATACCAACTTACATGATATGATCAAACTGATGGAGGAAGAATTTTGAATATGGATTGTTAGAAAGCTCAACAGAATTGAAGAGAAAATAGAATCACAACAGAGAGATACCACAAGAACAATTCAGGAAATGAATTAAAACTTATTGAAAGAAATTGAAATTATCCAGAAAAACCAATAAGAAATTTTGGCAATGAAAGAAACAATCAAAGATCTCCATAATACAGTGGAAAGCATCAAGAACAGGATGGACCCTGCAGAAGAAAGAATTGCAGAGCTTGAAGATTATGCCTATGTGCTAAATAAATCAGAGGAAGAAAGAGAACACAGAAAAAAGAAACAATATCAAAGTCTACAAGAAGTGTGGGATTCTGTAAAAAAGCCGAATCTTAGGGTGATCGGGATTCCAGAAGGAGAAGAGGAACAATCACAAGGGCTGGAAAACCTATTTCACGTAATACTGGAGGATAATATGCCGGGTCTGGTTAGAAATCTGGATATCCAAATACAGGAAGCACACAGAACCCCTGGGTGACTCAACATGAAAAGATAATCACCCCATCGCATGGACATTAGATTGACCAAAGTAAACGTGAAAGAAGCAATCCTCCGTGCAGCGAGACGAAAACAATTAACCTATAAAGGAAAGCCTATCAGACTAACAGCAGACTTCTCATCTGAAACATTACAAGCCAGGAGGGAATGAGTGCCTATCCTTAATCTTCTACAATACAATAAAGCCCAACCTAGAATTCTGTATCCAGCAAAACTAAGTTTCATCTATAAGGGAGAAATAAAGTTTTTCTCAGACAAGCAATTACTGAAGTAATTTGCAATGTGCAGAAGAGCCCTACAAGAAGTTCTCAGACCTGCTTTTCTAACCGAACAGGGCAATACACACTCCTCAAAGTAAAATCTTCAAATAATTAAAGATTAGATATTGAACTACATGATGGCTTAAAGAGTAAGACAAAACAATAAGACTCCACCCAAGAATATGAATAGAATCCTTCCTCCAATCTCAATTCTCTCAATAAATGTAAATGGTTAAAACTGTCCTCTGAAGAGACATAGACTGTCAGAGTGGATAAAAACCCAAAAACCTAGTATCTGCTGGCTACAAAAAGCACATCTAACCCACAAAGATAACTTCTGGCTGAAGATCAAGGGATGAAAAACTCATGCAGTGAAACAGAAGCCAAAAGAAAGCTGGGGTAACTATATTATTTGCAGATAACGTAAGTTTTAAATTACCAAAAGTAAAAAAGGCTAAAGATGGCCATTTTATAATGGTATAAAGGAAGATCCAACAAGAAGATTTAACAATTCTTAATATTTATGCACCCAATGCAGGAGCACCCAATTACATAAAGCAAACAGTATCAAATCTAATCACCATGTTACACAACACTACCATAGCAAGGAGAGACTGGGGCCCCATTCTCACTCTTTTGAAACAAAACAATGCCCAGCCTAGAATATTATTCCCTGCAAAACTAAGCTTCGTATATGAAGGAGAAATAAAAACATTCTCAGACAAGCAAAGGCTCAGAGAATTCACCAAGACAAGACCAGCCCTACAAGAAGTACTTAAAACAGCGTTATGCACGGAACATCATAATAATAACCCACGAATATAAAAACAACCAAAACCCAAAGATATTAAAGGCCAGATATTACAATGGCTCAAGACAGAAATCATAGCAACAACATCCAACCCAACAGAATGATCAGTAATCTACCTTACCTATCAGATCTCTCAATAAATGTGAATGGCTTAAACTCTCCACTCAAGAGACATAGGCTGGCTGAATGGATAAGAAAATACAGGCCAAGTATATGCTGTCTTCAGGAAACACATCTAACCTGCAAGGATGCATATAGACTAAAAATAAAAGGGTGGAGATCAATATTCCAAGCAAATAGAAGCCAAAAGAAGGCTAGTGTGGCAGTTCTAATTTCAGACGATTTAGTTTTTAAACTAACAAAAGTAGTAAAAGACAAAGAGGGTCATTATATAATGGTGAAGGGCACAGTCCAATAAGAAGAGATAACAATTTTAAATATATATGCACCCAACTTAGGTGCCCCCAGATTCATAAAGCAAACCCTACTGGAGCTAAGCAAATGGATTAATAGCAACTCCATAATCGCCGGAGATTTCAACTCCCCACTTACGGCATGAAACAGATCCTCCAAACAGAAAACTAATAAAGAAATAATGGACTTAAACAAAACCCTAGAACAATTGGGTCTGACAGACATCTACAGAACATTCTACCCAAAATCCACTGAATATACGTTCTTCTCATCAGCTCACGGGACATTCTCTAAGATTGACCATATCCTAGGACACAAAGAAAATCTCAAGAAATTTAAAAAAATAGAAATCATACCATGTTCCTTCTCAGATCACAGTGGAATAAAACTAGAAATCAACCCTAACAGAAACTCACATTTCTACACAAAAACGTGGAAATTAAACAACCTCCTACTAAATGATTACTTCGTAAATGAAGAAATCAAGATGGAAATAAAAAAGTTCTATGAAGAAAACGACAATGGAGAGACAAGTTATCAACTCCTCTGGGACACAGCTAAAGCAGTTCTGAGAGGAAAGTTAATCTCCATAAATGCCTATAACCAAAAGACAAGAAGATTACAAATAGACAATCTAATGAAATGACTCAAAGAGCTAGGAAAAGAAGAACAGACCAACCCCAAACCCAGCAGAAGAAGTGAAATCAACAAGATCAAATCAGAACTAAACGAAATTGAAAGCAGGGAAGCTATTCAGGAGATAAATAAAACAAAAGGTTGGTTATTTGAAAAAATAAACAAAATTGACACACCATTGGCTAAGCTAACGAAAATCAGAAAAGAGAAATCTCTAATAATCTTCATCAGGAATAAAAAAGGAGATAACACAACTGACCCCAAAGAGATAAAAGATACAATTTATGAATACTACAAAAATCTTTATGCACACAAACTAGAAAATGTGGAGGAAATGAACAAATTTCTAGAAACACACAGCCTCCCTAGGCTCAACCAGGAAGAAATAGATTCCCTGAACAGACCAATATCAACAGCTGAAATAGAAACAGCAATTAAAAGTCTCCCTAAAAAGAAAAGTCCCGGTCCAGATGGCTTCACACCTGAATTTTTCCACACTTATAAAGAAGAAGTAGTACCTATCTTGCAGAAATTATTCCACAACATCCAGAAGAACAGAAACCTCCCCGACACCTTTTATGAAGCGAATATTACTCTGATACCAAAACCAGGAAAGGATGCAACAAAAAAGAAAACTACAGACCAATATGCCTAATGAATATAGATGCAAAAATTTTCAACAAAATCTTAGCTAACCAAATCAAGACACTTATCAAAAAAATAATCCACCACGACCAAGTGGGCTTCATCCCAGGGATGCAGGGATGGTTCAACATACGTAAATCTATAAATGTAATTCACCACATAAACAGAAGCAAAAACAAAGACCACATGATTCTTTCAGTAGATGCAGAAAAAGCTTTTGACAAAATTCAACACCCTTTCATGATTCGAACACTTAAGAAAATAGGCATAGAAAGGACATAGCTAAAAATGATACAAGCCATATATGACAGACCCATAGCCAACATTATACTGAATGGAGAAAAATTGAAATCATTCCCACTTAGAACTGGAAGCAGACAAGGCTACCTACTATCTCTACTTCTGTTCAACATAGTACTGGAAGTCTTGGCTACAGCAATCAGACAGGGAAATGGAATCCAAGGTATCCAAATAGGGGCAGAAGACATCAAACTTTCACTGTTTGCTGATGATATGATATTGTATCTAGAAAACCCCAAGGATTCAACCAAGAAACTCCTGGAACTGATAAATGAATTTGTTAAAGTCTCAGGATACAAAATAAATACACAGAAATTAGAGGCATTCATATATGCCAACAACAATCTCATTGAGAACCAAATCAAAGACTCAATTCCCTTCACAATAGCAACAACGAAATTAAAGTAACTAGGAATATACTTAACCAAGGATGTAAAAGACCTCTACAGGGAGAACTATGAAACACTGAGGAAGGCAATAGCAGAGGATGTAAACAGATGGAAATCCATACCATGCTCGTGGATCGGCAGACTCAATATCATCAAAATGTCTATACTACACAAACTGATCTACAGATTCAATCCAATACCTATTAAAATCCCATCAGCATTCTTCACAGATATAGAAAAAATAATTTTATGCTTCGTATGGAACCAAGGAAGACCCCAAATATCAAGAACAATTCTAGGCAACAAAAACAAAATGGGAGGCATTAATATGCCAGATATCAAACTATACTACAAAGCCGTAGTAATTAAAACAATCTGGTATTGGCACAAAAATAAGAATATTAACCAGTGGAACAGATGTGAGAATCTTGATATAAAACCATCCTCATATAGCCATCTAATCTTTGACAAAGCAGACAAAAACATACGCTGGGGAAAAGAATCCCTCTTCGATAAATGGTGCTGGGAAAATGGGATAGCCACCTGTAGAAGGCTAAAACAGGACCCACACCTTTCACCTCTCACAAAAACCAACTCATGCTGGATAACAGATTTAAACCTAAGGTATGAAACTATTAGAACTCTAGAGGAAAAAGTTGGAAACACTCTGCTAGACATTGGCCTGGGCAAAGAGTTTATGAAGAAGTCCCCAAAGGCAATCACAGCAGCAACAAAAATAAATAAATGGGACATGATCAAACTACAAAGCTTCTGCACAGCCAAAGAAATAGTCATGAAAGTAAACAGACCACCTACAGAATGGGAGAAAATTTTTGCATCCTATGCATCCGATAAGGGACTGATAACTAGAATATACTTAGAACTCACGAAAATTAGGAAGAAAAAAATCAAATAACCCCATTAAAAAGTGAGCAAAGGACTTGAACAGAAACTTTTCTAAAGAAGACAGAAGAATGGCCAACAAACATATGAAAAAAATGCTCAACATCTCTAATCATCAGGGAAATGCAAATCAAAACCACAATGAGATATCACTTAACCCCAGTGAGAATGGCCTTTATCAAAAAATCTCCAAACAATAAATGCTGGCGTGGTTGCGGAGAGACAGGAACACTCTTACACTGCTGGTGGGACTGCAAACTAGTTCAACCTCTGTGGAAAGCAATATGGAGATACCTTAAAGCGATACAAGTGAATCTACCATTTGATCCAGCAATCCCATTGCTGGGCATCTACCCAAATGATCCAGTGACACTCTACAAAAAAGACACCTGCACTCGAATGTTTATAGCAGCACAATTCATAATTGCAAGGCTGTGGAAACAGCCCAAGTGCCCATCAATCAAAGAATGGATTAATAATATGTGGTATATGTACACCATGGAGTACTATTCAGCTCTAAGAAACAACGGTGATATAGCACACCTTATATTTTCCTGGTTAGAGCTGGAACCTATACTACTAAGTGAAGTATCCCAAGAATGGAAAAACAAGCACCAGATATATTCTCCAGCAAACTGGTATTAACTGAGTAGCACCTAAGTGGACACATAGGTGCTACAGTAATAGGGTATTGGGCAGGTGGGAGGGGGGAGGGGGGCGGGTATATACATACATTGTGAGTGAGATGTGCACCATCTGGGAGATGGTCATGATGGAGACTAAGACTTTTGGGGGGAGGGGGGGAAATGGGCATTTATTGAAACCTTAAAATCTGTACCCCCATAATATACCAAAATAAAAAAAAAATAATTAAAAAAAAAAACACAATGAGATATCACTTAACCCCAGTGAGAATGGCCTTTATCAATAAATCTCCAAACAATAAATGCTGGCATGGTTGCGGAGAGAGAGGAACACTCCTACACTGCTGGTGGGACTGCAAACTAGTTCAACCTCTGTGGAAAGCAATATGGAGATACCTTAAAGCGATACAAGTGAATCTACCATTTGATCCAGCAATCCCATTGCTGGGCATCTACCCAAATGATCCAATGACACTCTACAAAAAAGACACCTGCACTCGAATGTTTATAGCAGCACATTTCATAATTGCAAGGCTGTGGAAACAGCCCAAGTGCCCATCAATCCAAGAATGGATTAATAAAATGTGGTCTATGTATACCATGGAGTACTATTCAGCTCTAAGAAACAATGGTGATATAGCACATCTTATATTTTCCTGGTTAGAGCTGGAACCCATACTACTAAGTGAAGTATCCCAAGAATGGAAAAACAAGCACCAGATATATTCTCCAGCAAACTGGTATTAACTGAGTAGCACCTAAGTGGACACATAGGTACTACAGTAATAGGATATTGGGCAGGTGGGAGTGGGGAGGGGAGAGGGTATATACATACATAATGAGAGAGATGTGCACAATCTGGGGGATGGTCATAATGGAGACTCAGACTTTTGGGGGGAGGAGGGGAAATGGGCATTTATTGAAAACTTAAAATCTGTACCCCCATAATATGCTGATATAAAAAAAAAAAAACTAACTTAAAAAAAAAAAGGCATACTTGAGAATGAGGAAGAAAATACACAAGGGTTAGATAATCTATTTGAGGGAATAGATTCCCTGATACTGCTAGAAACCTAGATCTCCAGGTACAAGAAGCTCAAAGGTATCCTGGGAGATTCTTTGCAAAGAGGAAAACACCAGGACACATAGTCATCATATTGGCCAAATAAACATGAAAGAGGTATTCCTACAAACCATAAGGTGAATGCAGGAGTTTACCTACAAATGAAAATCCATCTAAATAACTGTGGACTTCTCCACTAAGACCTTGCAAGGCATAAGTAACCTGGGCCTCATTCCCAGTCTCCTACTCTAGGCTGGGTATTATGGCAGCATAATACCCAGCCTAAAATTCTAGATCCTGAAAACTAATTATCCTATATTAAAGAGAAATAAAGACCTTCTCAGGCAAGCAAACACTGAAAAAATTCATCAAGAAAAGACCTGCCCTACAGAAAGTACTCAAAAATGTATTTCACACAGAGCAGCACAATAAATGTTTACCAGGGTGAAAATATCCAAAAGCTAAAGGTCAAAAACAAGATATCATAATGGCTAAAAATAGAAAAGAAATCAACAAAGTTCTACTCAACAGGATGAAAAAAAATTTACCCCACTGATCAATACTTTCAATAAATGTGAATGGCTTGAACTGCCCACTGACAAGACATAGGTTGGCCAAATGGATAAATATACACAAGCCAAGTATCTTCTGTCTTTAGAAAACACACCTAACCCACAAGGATTCATTCACACTCAAGGTGAAGAGATGTAAAATAATGTTCCACACAAATGGAAATCAAAAGAAAGCTGTTGTAGCAGTTCTCATTTCAGCTAACTTGGTCTTCAAATCAACAAATGTAATGAAAGACAAATGATCATTATATAATGGTAAAGGGAACTATTAAATAAGAAGCCATAACAATTTTAAATATTTAGCCACCTAACTGAGGAGCACCCATCTTCATAAAGTAAAAACTATTTGATCTAAACAAAATGATATACAGCAACACAGTAATAGCTGGGGATTTCAAAACCCCTCTGACAGTACAAAAAAGATCCTCAAAACAGGGATTAATAAAAATTGACATAAAGAGAGCTCTACACCATATGAGTCTGACAGACAATTACTAAATACTGTACCACAAACGGATGAATATATATTTTTCTCATCAGCTCATGGGACATTCTCTAAGATTGACCATATACTAGGCCACATATCACGTCTGAACCAATTTAACAAAACAGAAATTATACCAGCCAACTTTCAGACCACAATGAAATAAAATTAGAATTCAACTCCAGGAGAAACACTGATCCCTACATAAAGTCATGGAAACTAAGCAATCTACTGCTGAATGATAGTCATGTCAAGGAGGAAATTAAGATGGAAATCAAAAAATTATTTGAAGTGAATGATAAGGTGGACATAACTTATCAAATGCTGTGAAAAATAGCTGTCTGGAGAGGAAAATTTATAGCAATTAACCTATATCCAATTCCCCTCATAAATAAAAACAAGAACAAAGACCATATTTTCTGTCATAGATACAGAAAAACCATTTGACAAAGTCCAACACATCTTCATGATAAAAACTGTTAGCAAAATAGGCATAGGGGGCTCATACCTTAATATTATGAAGTCCATTTGTGACAAACCCAAGGCCAATATCATACTGAATGGGGACAAATTGAAACCATTCCCACTTGGAATGGGAACTAGACAAAAATGCTCACTATCTCCTCTTCTATTCAACATAGTGCTCAAAGTCCTAACTATAGCAATCAGGCAAGAGAGGGGTATTAAGTGCATCCAAATGGGGGAAGATAAGATCAAACTCTCGCTCTTTGCAGATGACATAATATTATATCTAAAAACCCCTATGGATTCGAACAAGAGATTCCTAGGTTTGATAAATAAATTTGGTAAAATCTCAGGTTACAAAATAAATGTACACAAATCAGAGGCATTCGTATATGCCAATAACAGTCAAGCAGAAACTCAAATAAAAAACACAATACCTTTTCTTATAGCCCAAAACAAAATTAAATATCTAGGAATATATTTAGCAAAAGATACAAAAGACTTATACAAGGAGAACTACAAAATGCTAAAAAAAATAATTTGTAGAAGATGTAATCAGATGGAAAACTGTACCTTGTTCGTGGATTGGTAGAATCAATATCGTTAAAATGTTAATATTACCTAAAGTGATCTACAGAATAAATGCAAGCCCCATCAAAGTACCATAATAATTCTCTACATATTTAGAAAAAATATTCACTTTGTATGGACCAGAAAAAACCTCATATGGCCAAAGCAATCTTGACTAAAAAGAACAAACTAGAAGGCATCAGTCTTCCTGATTTCAAGCTGTGCTATCAAGCAATAATAATTAAATCAACCTATTATTGGCACAAGAACAGAGGAATAGATTTTTGGAACAGGACTTAGAATCCTGAGATGAAAGCATCTGCATATTGTAACATAACTTGGATAAAGCAGACAAAAATATACATTGGAGAAAAGAATCTCTTCAATAATTGGTGCTGGGAAAACTGGATAGCTACATGCAGAAGAATGAATCAGGATCCCTACCTCATACCTCTCATAAAAATCCACACAAGATGGATAACAGACTTAAACCTAAGGCATGAAACCTTAAGAATTGTAGAAGAATATGTTGGGAAGATCCTTTCAGACATCAAGCCAAGGAAAAGAGTTCTTGAAGAAAACCCCCACAGCAATCACTACAGCAACAAAAAGAAAAAAATGGGATCTGATCAAATTAAAAAGCTTCTCCACAGCCAAGAAAACTATCATTAGAACAAATAGACAACCTAGAGAATGGGGGGAAATATTTAATCTCCACACTTCTCATAAAGGTCTGATAACAAGAGTCTATCTAGAGCTCAAAAGAATTAACAAGAAAAAAAATGAAACAACCCCATCAAGATATGGGCAATGGAAATGAACAGAAACTTTTCCAAAGAAGACAGAATAATGGCCAGCAAACAAACAAAAAAAATGCTCAACATCTCTAATCGTTAGAGAAATGCAAATCAAAACCACAATGAGATATCACCTAACCCCAGTGAGATTGGCTTCTATCAAAAAATTGCAAAACAACAAATGCTGGCGAGGTTGCAGAGAGACAGGAACACTCTTACACTGCTAGTGGGACTGCAAATTATCTGGAACCTTTGTGGAAATGAATTTGGAGATACCACAAAGAGCTAAAAATAGAAATACCATTCGATCCAGCAATAGCATTATTAGGCATCTAACCAAAAAGCATAAGACATTCTATAATAAAGACATCTGCACCCAAATGTTTATGGCAGCACAATTCACTATTGCTAGGATGTAGAAACAACCCAAGTGTCCAACAATTCATGAGTTGATTATTAAAATTTGGTGTATGTTTACAATGGAATATTACTCAACCCTGAAGATGACAGTGAGCTAGCACTGCTTATACTATCCTGGATTAATCTTAAGCCCATTAACCAAAGTGAGGCAACACAAGACGAGGAAAATGGGCTCCAAATGTATTTGCCATCAAATTGGTACTGACTGATTAAAACTATATGCTCACATGGCTCAAATTAAAACTATGGTGCTCAAAATCCCTCCCCAGGAATTTGAGGGGGGAGATCCACATCTGAGGGATGTGTTGAGCATTGTGGAGGGGAAGGACATACCTCTAACCCTAGTGAGGTAGAGGCAAAGATATAAAATGTACCAAAATATGTGTACTCTCTTATTTTCTTGAAATTAAATAAATAAATGCCTACATCCACAACTAAGAAAAATTACAAATAAATAATTTAATAAGTCATCTCAAAGAACTAGAAAAGGAAGAGCAAACAAATCCCAATCCCAGCATCAGAAAAAAAAATAATAAAGGGACTGTGGCGCTGGACTCAAGCCGCAAGGGAACGAATCCAATGGAATGAATCTAAGGGCCCCTAGAGGCGGCTTCCAGCTTTGGAGTCCCACAGGCCGGTTTTTACAATTAAAAACAATACTGGAGAGGCTGGAATCCCCGAAGTAGCCCGGAGACCAGCGGGAAGTGTAGGTGGAATGGTCGTTTCCCCTACTCTGCATCCTGGACTGCTGGTGGGCTCCCCAGTGAGTGCAGAGACCTGCGGACACCAGATCAGCAACGGCCACTGCCAGTGAGCCGTAAGCCAGTAGCGGACATGGCACCAGGCTCCCAACTCCCTCAGGGAACCTCCAAGTGCACAGACCCCAGCTGCGAGGCAGACTCCATATTGCCTCCTCCTCCCCTCCCCCGACTCGACCTGCGGCTGCCCAGAGAGACAGAGAGACAATATAAGCATCAGCTGGAGGCACCTACAGGGAATGAGACCTTTTCTTTGGGGCCCTACAGCTGACTAAGGGGAACTCAGACTGTGAGCTCCCTACCCGCCAGCCCTCCCAGGTCCTGCTGGCACGGTGATCCCAGGAGAATGGGGCAGACTCTGAGGTTGAGAGACATAGACCGAGCGTGGGCTCCCTGTGGGTGAATTTGGACTGGCACTGCTCTCCCTGGTGGGGATACAGTTTGAACTCTGGGACCCAGAGGTCAGACCTGCAGACCACATCCCGTGCACCAAGGCCTCGCATTGCCTGGGGCATAGAAGGGATATTTGTCAACAGCCTACTGAGGTGTGTGTGATTTCAGGGGCAGATCAGCATCCTAGAGGGCAACCCTCCCTCCAAAGGGAGGCTGTGCACCCAGCTGAGGTGGCGTTCCTGTGTAGGGAACCTCCCTGCCGGCATCACAGGCAGGGGAGGCCTGGTGGCATGTGGTCTGGCCTGTTGGCAGAGGCCCAGGAGTAGCTGCAGAGTTGGGGACAGTGGAAAGAAGCCAGGCCCGCTCCAGACTGTGAGTCTCAGACAGCCCCACCCCACATCAGACTCTCTGACTGAGCCAGGCCATTCCAGCCCCTCCCTGTCAACTTTTCCTGAAAGCAGAGAACAGAACTTTGACCCCTGCTAATGAAATTGGTGTTGCCTGAGGGCAGGCTTACCCAACCCAGCTCTGCCCAGACTCTCTCCTAGACTAGCCCTCACTGAAGGGGAAAAAAGGATACACATGGAAGTCCCAGGGCTCCACGCACCACCTGAGGCACTAGAGTTCTCTCTACAGGAACAAGAGCTGATAACAGGACATAAAAATAACAGCATAGCATGTTCCTCCAAGCAAGCGCCACCTACTGACAGGGAGAGCATCTTGCACACCCTTTTCACGACACCTACTGCCTCATTATACAGGGAGTGGTCGAATCTTACCCACAGACACCATCTACCGGCTCAGAAACTAAACAAGGCATGTGAATACCCAAACAAAAACCTAAAGAAAAGAAACAACAACTGATCGACATGGGAAGAAATCAGCGAAGGAACTCAGGAAATATGAAGAATCAAACGAAAAACAGACCCCCAAAGAGGAGCCCCAGCCCCCTAGAAATGGGCACCAACCAAAATCAGGCAACCAAAATGACAGAAGAGGAATTTCTTATGTGGATCATAAGAACACTAACCGACCTGCAAGAACAACTCAATAACCAACACAAAGAAACCACAAAAAGCCTCCAGGATCTGGAAACAAAGTTCACTAAAGAAGTAGACACAATAAAGAAAAGTTTAACTGAACTCCTGGAAATGAAGAATCAATTCAGGAAACTACAAAATATAGTGGAAAGTCTCAAGAACAGGGTAGATCAAACAGAAGAAAGAATCTCAGAGATTGAAGATAACATCCTCCAATTAAATAAATCAGTCACAGAAATAGAGCAGAGAAACAAGAGAAAAGAGCAAAGCTTACAAGAGATGTGGGATTATGTGAAGAAACCTAATGTGAGGGTCATAGGGTTACAAGAAGGGGAAGAAGACAACACTCAAGGGTTGGACAAGCTATTTGAAGATATAATAGAGGAACATTTCCCAGACCTTGCTCAAAATCTTGATATACAAGTTCAAGAAGCTCAGAGGACCCCTGGGAGATTCAATACAAACAAGAAGATGCCACGACATGCAGTCATCAGACTGACCAAAATATCAACAAAAGAGGCCCTTCTAAGTGCTGTAAGATGAAAGAAGCAAGTAACATACAAGGGAAAGCCAATTCGAATAACACCAGACTTCTCTAATGAGACTTTACAAGGAAGGAGAGACTGGGGCCCCATTCTCAAAACAATGCCCAGCTTAGAATATTATTCACTGCAAAACTAAGCTTCATATATGAAGGAGAAATAAAGACATTCTCAGACAAGCCAAGGCTCAGAGAATTCACCAAGACAAGACCAGCCCTACAAGAAGTACTCAAAACAGCGTTATGCACGGAACATCATAATAATAACCCACGAATATAAAAACAACCAAAACCCAAAGATTAAAAGCCAGATATTACAATGGCTCAAGACAGAAATCACAGAAACAACATCCACCCAACAGAATGAACAGTAATCTATCTTACATATCAGTTCTGTCAATAAATGTAAATGGCTTAAACTCTCCACTCAAGAGACATAGGCTGGCTGAATGGATAAGAAAATACAGGCCACGTATATGCTGTCTTCAGGAAACACATCTAACCTGCAAGAATGTATATAGACTAAAAATAAAAGTGTGAAGATCAGTATTCCAAGAAAATAGAAGCCAAAAGAAGGCTGGCATGGAAGTTCTAATTTCAGACGAATTACTTTTTAAAGCAACAAAAGTAGTGAAAGACAAAGAGGGTCATTATATAATGGTGAAGGGCACAGTTCAACGAGAAGAGATAACAATTTTAAATATATATGAATGCAACCTAGGGGCACCCAAATTCATAAAACAAACCTTACTGGAGCTAAGCAAATGGATTAAAAGCAACTCCATAATCACCAGAGATTTCAACATCCCACTGATGGCACAAGATAGATCCTCCAAACAGAAAATTAATAAAGAAATAATGGACTGAAAAAAAACTCTAGAACAATTGGGTCTGATTGACATTTACAGAAGATTCTACTCAAAATCCACTGAATATACATTCTTCTCATCAGCACACTGGACATTCTCTAATATTGACCATATCCTAGGACACAAAGTAAACCTCAAGAAATTTTTAAAAATAGAAATCACACCATGTATCTTCTCAGATCACAGTGGTATAAAAGTAGAAATCATCCGTAACAGAAATTCACATTTCTACACAAAAACATGAACATTAAACAACCTCCTACTAAATGTTTACTTCATAAATGAAGAAATCAAGATGGAAATAAAAAAATTCTATTAAGAAAATGACAATAGAGAGACAAGTTATCATATCCTCTGGGACACAGCTAAAGAAGTTCTGAGAGGAAAGTTTATCTCCATAAAAGCCTATAACCAAAAGACAAAAAGATCACAAATAGACAATATAATGAAACGACTCAAAGAGCTGGAAAGAAAGAACAGACAAGCCCCAAACCAAGCAGAAGAAGTGAAATCAACAAGATCAAATCAGAACTCAACTATTGAAAACAGGGAAGCTATTCAGGAGATTAATAAAACAAAAAGCTGGTTCTTTGAAAAAATAAAAAGAAATTGACACACCACTGGCTAAGCTAACGAAGAGCAGAAAAGAGAAATCTCTAATAAGCTCCATCAGGAACAAAAAAGGAGATATCACAACTGATCCCAAAGAGATTCAAGATACTATTTATGAGTACCACAAAAATCTTTATTCACACAAATTGGAAAATGTGGAAGAAATGAACAAATTTCTAGAAACACACAGCCTCCTTAGGCTCAACCAGGAAGAAGTAGATTCCCTGAACAGACCAATCTCAAGAGCTGAAATAGAAAAAGCAATTAAAAATCTCCCTAAAAAGAAAATTCCCAGTCCAGATGGTTTCACACCCGAATTTTACCACACTTACAAAGAAGAACTAGTACATATCTTACAGAAACTATTCCACAACAATGAGAAGAACGTTAACCTCCCTGACACCTTTTATGAAGCGAATATTGCTCTGATACAAAAACCAGGAAAGGATGCAACAAAAAAAGAAAACTACAGACCAATATCCCTAGTGAATATAGATGCAAAAATTTTCAACAATATCTTAGCTAACCGAATCCAGACGCTTATCAAAAACAATCCATCACGACCAAGTGGGCTTCATCCCAGGGATGCAGGGATGGTTCAACATATGTAAATCTATAAATGCAATTCACCACATAAACAGAAGCTAAAACAAAGACTACATGATTCTTTCAATAGATGCAGAAAAAGCTTTTGGCAAAATTCAACACCCTTTCATGATACGAACACTTAAGAAAATAGGCATAGAAGGGACATAACTAAAAATGATACAAGCCATATATGACAGACCCATAGCCAACATCACAGTGAATGGGGAAAAACTGAAAGCATTCCCACTTAGAACTGGAACCAGACAAGGCTGCCCACTATCTACACGTCTATTCACATAGTGCTGGTAGTCCTGGCTACAGCAATCAGACAGGAAAGTGGAATTAAAGGTATTCAAATAGGGGCAGAAGAGATCAAACTTTCACTGTTTGCTTTTGCTGATGATTTGATACTATATGTAGAAATCACCAAAGATTCAACCAAGAAACTCCTGGAACTGAGAAATGAATTTAGTAAAGTCTCAGGATACAAAATCAATACACAGAAATCAGACGCATTCGTATACACCAACAACAATCAAATTGAGAACCAAATTAAAGACTCAATACCCTTCACAATAGCAACAAAGTAATTAAAGTACCTAGGAGTATACTTAACCAAGGAGATAAAAGACCTCTACAGGGAGAACAATGAAACACTGAGGAAGGCAATAGCAGAGGATGTAAACAGATGGAAATCGAT
This sequence comes from Microcebus murinus, assembly GCF_040939455.1. Lineage (NCBI taxonomy): Eukaryota > Metazoa > Chordata > Mammalia > Primates > Cheirogaleidae > Microcebus > Microcebus murinus. Next base: position 20,615,272 of record NC_134136.1, read on the forward strand.
TCCATGCACGTGGATTGGCAGACTCAACATCATTAAAATGTCTATACTACCCAAACTGATCTACAGATTCAATGCAATACCAATTAAAATCCCATCAGCATTATTCACAGATATAGAAAAAATAATTTTATGTTTTGTATGGAACCAAGGAAGACCCCAAATATCAAGAGCAATTCTAGGCAACAAAAACAAAATGGGATATATTAATATGCCAGATATCAAACTATACTACAAATCTGTAGTAATTAAAACAATCTGGTATTGGCATAAAAATAGGAATATTGACCAGTGGAATAGATCTGAGAATCCTGATATAAAACCATACTCATATAGCCATCTCATCTTTGACAAAGCAGACAAAAACATACCCTGGGGAAAAGAATCTCTTTTTCAATAAATGGTGTTGGGAAAACTGGATAGCCACTTGTAGAAGGCTAAAGCAAGACCCACCCCTTTCACCTCTGACAAAAATCAACTCATGCTGGATAACAGACTTAAACCTAAGGTATGAAACTATTAGAATTCTAGAGGAAAATGGTATAAACACTCTCCTAGACATCGGCCTAGGCAAAGAGTTTATGAAGAAGTCCCCAAAGGCACTGAAAGCAGCAACAAAAATAAATAAATGGGACATTATGAAACCACAAAGCTTCTGCACAGCCAAAGAAATAGTCATGAAAATAAACAGACAACGTACAGAATGGCAGTACATTTTTGCATCCTTCATATCCGATAAAGGGCTCATAACTAGAATACACTTAGAACTCACGAAAATCAGCAAGAAAAAAAATCAAATAACCCTATTAAAAAGTGGGAAAAGGACTTGACCAGTAACTTTTCTAAAGAAGACAGAAGAATGGCCAACAAACATATGAAAAAAATACTCATCATCTCTAATCATCAGAGAAATGCAAATAAAAACTGCAATGAGATATCACTTAACTCCAGTGAGAATGGTCTTTATCAAAAAGTCTCCAAATAACAAATGCTGGTGTGGATGTGGAGAGACAGGTAAACTCCTACACTGCTGGTGGGACTGCAAACTAGTTCAACCTCTGTGGAAAGCAATATGGAGATACCTTAAAGCGATACAAGTGAATCTACCATTTGATCCAGCAATCCCATTGCTGGGCATCTACCCAAAAGATCCAATGATACTCTATAAAACAGACACCTGCACTTGAATGTTTATAGCAGCACAATTCATAATTGCAAGGCTGTGGAAACAGCCCAAGTGCCCATCAATCAAAGAATGGATTAATAAAATGTGGTATATGTATACCATGGAGTACTATTCAGCTCTAAGAAACAATGGTGATATAGCACATCTTATATTTTCCTGGTTAGAGCTGGAATCCATATTACTAAGTGAAGTATTCCAAGAAAGGAAAAAAAAGCACCATATATATTCACCAGCAAACTCGTATTGAGTAGTACCTAAGTGGACACATAGGTACAACAAAAATAGGGTGCTTGGCTAGGGGGAGGAGGGAGGGGTGCGGGTATATATATATACATAATGAGTGAGATGTGCACCATCTGGGGGATGGTCATGCTGGAAACTCAGACTTGTGAGGTGAGGGCTGAAAGGGCATTTATTGAAACCTTAAAATCTGTACCCATATTATGCCGAAATAAAAAAAGAAAAAAAATAATCAAGATTAGAGCAGAATTAAAAAATAATCAATAACAAAAAAAATATATGAAAAGTTAATAAAAGAAAATGTTGTTTTTTTTGAGAAGATTAGCAGAATTGACACACTTCTCACTAGTATAAATGAGAAGTGCTTGTAACTTCTGCTTCTTACTTCTGGTTAGAAGCAGAAAACAATGGGCACTTATAAGCTCAATTAGGAATGATAAAGGACAAAATTACAACAGAAATACAAAATATCAGTTAAGAATATTATGAAAATCTGTACACAGGTAACATTGAAAGCAAATCCGAGGTAATGGACAAGTACTTAGAAACACACTGCCTCCCTAGGCTCAATCAGGAACAAATAGAATTCCTGAGCATACCTATATCAATTACCAAATTTGATGAAACAATAAATAACCTTCTTAAAATAAAAAGACCCACACCAGGTGGTTTCTCACCCAAATTTTACCATATCTATAAAGAAGAACTGGTGCCTATCTTACAGAAATTTTTCCACAACATCAACAAGTAAGGACTCCTCCCAAACATGTTTTACAAAGCTAACATCACCCTGATACCAAAGCCAGGAAAGAACTCAACAAAAAAATAAATCTACAGAATATCTCTTATGAATATAGATTCAAAAATTTTCAATAAAATCCTAGCAAAATGACTTCAGGTGCTTATCAAAAAAATAGCCCATTAGGCCCAATGGGCTTCATCTCAGTAATGCAGGGATAGTTCAACATACTCAACTTTATAAATGTAATAAGCCACATAAATGGAAGTAACAACAAAGATCATATGATTCTCTCAGTAGATGCAGAAAAATCATTCAACAAATTCATCACCCTTTTATGGTAAGAATGCTTAACCAATAATGCATAGATGGTATTTGTCTCAAAATGATAGAAGCAATGTATGAAAAATCTACAGCCAAAGTCATACTGTATGGAGAAAAATTGAAAACATTCCCGCTTAGAACTGGAAGTAGACAAGGTTGACCTCTGTCAGCGTTTCTGTTCAACATAGTGCTGGAATTCCCACCCAGAGCAAACAGACAAGGAAAGGAAATCAAGGGCATCAAATGAGGGCAGAAGAAGTCATATTATTGCTCTTTGCTGATGATATGATCTTACATATAGAAAAACCTAAAGATTCTGTGATGAGACTACTGGAATTGATGAACAAATTCAGCAAAATCTCAGGTTACAAAATCAATGTAAACAAATCAGTAAAATTCATATAAGCCAACAACAATTAATCTGCAAACCAAATCGAAAACTCTATAACTTTCACAAGAGTGACAAAGAAAATAAAGTATATAGGAATATATTAAACAAAGGAGGCAAAAGACCTCCACAGGAAGCACTATGAAACACTGAGGAAGGAAATACCAATAGCAGAGGACATACCTAGATGGACAACTATGCCATGCTCATGGATTAACAGAATCAACATTCTTAAAATATCTATATTACCCAAAGTGATCTACAGATTCAATGCAATCCCTATTAAATACTAACATCCTTATTCAATGATCTAGAAAAAATAATTCTATGCTTCATATGGAACCAGAGAAGACCCCATAAAGCAAAAGAAATCTTAACCTAAAAGAACAAATTGGAAGTCATTGATTTACCAGACTACCGGCTATACTACAAAAGAATAGTAACCAAAACAGCATTTTAGTAGCACAAAACAGAAACATAGACAAATGGAACACAACTGAGAACCCAAATATAAAACCATCCTCAGATTTCAATCTGGTCTTTGACAAAGCAGACAAAAACATACACTGGGATAAAGAATCCATATTCAATAAATGGTGCCGGGCATTTAGATAGCCACATGTAGAACACTGATGGAGGATAACACACCTGTCACCTCTCACAAAAATCAACTCACAATGGACAAGAGACTTACACCTAAGGCAGAAAACCTTAAGAATTGTAGAAGAAAATGTTGGAAAAACTCTCAAAGATATCAGCAGCCCATGCAAAGAATTTATGACAAAAACCCTAAAGGCAATCACAGCAATAACAAAAATAAATAAATGGGATCTGATCGAATTAAAAAGCTTCTGTACAGGCAAGAAAACTATCTTTGAGTGAATAGACAACCTACAGAATTGTAGAAAATATTCACATGCTACACATGATATAAAGGGTTGATAATTAGAATGTACATAAAACTCAGGAATATTAGCAAGACAAAATCAAACAACTCCGTTAAGAATTTGGCAAAGGATATTAACAGGAACTTTTCAAAAGAAGACAGACTAATGGCTAACAAACATGTGAAAAAAATGATCAACATTTTTAATCATCACGGAAATTCAAATCAAAAGCACAATGACATAACACTTAACTCAAATAAGAATAGCTTTTATCAATACATCCCCGAACAGCAAATGTTGGCGTGGATGTGCAGAGATGGGAACACTTAGACACTGCTGGTGGGACTGCAAGTAGTATAATCTCTATGGAAATTAATATGGAGATACACAATGAACTCAAAGTAGAACTCTTATTTGATCTAGCAATTCCACTATTGGGTATTTGCCCAAAGTAAAATAAAGGCATTTAAAAAAAATGTCATCTGCACTCAGATGTTCATAGCAGCAAAATTCGTAATTGCAAAGATGTGGAAAAAGCCTATGTCCATCAGTACTTCTGTTGAATAATAAAATGGGGTATATGTATACCATGGAGTACTACTCTACTATAAAAATGATTAACTAATACCCTTTTACTTTTCTGGATGGATATGGAGCCCATTCCTCAAAGTGAAGTATTACAGGTATGGAAAAACAAGCACCATATCTACTCACCATTAAATTGGTACTAATTGATCAACACTTATGTGCACTTATGGAATTAGCATTATGGAATGCTAATTCCACTTATGGAATGCTAATTCAGGCAGGTGGGATGGGTGAGTAGGGGATGGGTAAATTCACACATAATGGGTATGATGCATGTTGTCTCATGTTTGGGAACACTTGTAGCTCTGGATTTGGGGAGTACAAAGGCAATATATGTAACCAAAGTATTTATACCCATATCATATTTATCATATCCTGAAATTTAAAAAAAACTCAGAGCATAGACATTTTTTCCAAAAAGGAAATACTAATGGCCAACAAGCTTCTGAAAAGATGTTCAACATCACTAATCATCAGACAAACACAAATTAAAACTCCAATGATATATCATCTTACAAAAAACAGAATGGCTATTACACAAAGACTGAAAGAAGCATACCATATGGACATTTCACAAAGAAGCAAAAATTGAAGTACCATACAATCCAGAAATCCTACCGCTGGGTATCTACTCAAAGGAAAATATATAATTATATCAAAAATATAACTGCACTCATGTTTACTGCAGCATTATTCACAACTGCATAAATATTGAATCAACCTCAGTGTGCATTAATGGCAGATTGGATAAAAAACACAGTGCATTTACACAATAGAATATTATTTAGCCATAAAAAAGAATGAAACTATGTCTTTTGTAGAATGAACATGTTTAGAACTAGGTGCCATTATCTTAAGTGAAATAACTCAGATATAGAAAGACAAATGCCATATGTACTCACTAATAAGTAGGAGCTACATAATCTGTACAAATCAAAGTAGAGTGTGGAATGATGAACAGTGAAGACTTATAGGGTTGGAGAAAAGGAGAGTCGTAAAAGGAGTGGGATTGGATAGGGGGTTACTTGGAGGGAACAATCTTCATTGCTCCAATGATGGATGCATTGAAGACCCTGGTTTCACCACAGTGCAATATATCAATGTTTCAAAATTTCACTTATACCCCATGAATACATACAAAGTAAAAAAAAATATTAAAATTCCTATTTATTGGAATTAAACTCTCTTTCTTAACTCTTTGCAGTGTCAGTAGATGAAAGAGCCCTTAGAACAATGTCAGTGTATTTTGTGCAAAGTTATAGTTGAAGATAATACATTATGTTTTCAAATATCCTTTTTTTGTGTGTGCTTTATTGTGGAAGATGTCTTTTTGAATTCATGCAGTAAGAGCATAGTCTTCATTTACTCTTTAGAAAACCTATGTAAACAATATATTTATCATTCACATTAATTTCTTCTAGTATCAGAGCTATAATCAGTCCCCTTTTACAGAAATGACCTAGTCAAGGTGCCTTCTAACAAAACATAAGATCCCTTAAATATATGAAGAAAACATTGTCAGAATTCAAGGGATAAAAAGTTCTAGAATAATAGGAGGAGACTTTAATAACCCAATGTCAAAAATGAATGGAACAACCAGATGTAAGGAAATAAGAAAATAAAAGACTTGAACCACACTGTTGTCCAATTGGACCTTACAGACATATATAGAACACTCTAAGAACACAATAATACACATTTTTTCTCAAGTACACATGGCATACTCTCAAGGATAAACCATATATTAGGCCACAAAACAAGTCTCTTAAAAACTTTTCAAAGTTTTAAATCATGCACAGCATCTTTTCCAATTGCAATGAAATGAAACTGAAAATCAATAACAGGAGGAATGTTGAAAACTCAAAAACTATGTGGAAATTAAACAACACACTCCTAATCAACCATTGGGTCAAAGAAGAATTCAAAATGGAAGCTAGGAAATATTATGAAACAAATGAAAATGAAAACACAAGTGTACCAAAATGTATGAAATGCAGTGAAACTAGCACTGAAACAAATATCTGTAAATGCTTACAGCTTACAAGAAGAAAGTCTTGAAATCAGCAAACTCAAATTAATAACCTAAATTTATACCTTAAGTAATTAGAAAAAGAACAAACTAAACTAAACTAGCAGAAAGAAGGAAACAAATATTATAGGAGAAATAAACAAAAAAAAATAGAGTATAGTAAAACAATAAAGAAAAATCAACACAATGGTGTGATCTTTGACATGATCAACAAAATTGACAAGCTTAAAAGCTAAATTGACTCGGAAAGGAAGAGAAACACTTAGGAAGGAAACAGCATATGATATAATCAGATGGAAAACCATACCATGCTCATGGATCAGCAGAATCAACATTGTTAAAATATCTATACTATCCAAAGTTATCTACAGATTCAATGCAAACTTTATTAAAATACCAACATCAATTTTTGCAGATCTAGAAAAAATAATTCTATGCTTCCTATGGAACCAGAGAATACCCCTCATAGCTCAAGTAACTTTAAGCAAAGAAAAAAAAATGATAAGCATCAATTTACCAGACTTCAAGATATACTACCAAGCTATAGTAACCAAAATAGTGTGGACTGGCACAAAAACAGAGATGTAGACTAATGGAACAGAACTGAGAACGCAGATATAATACCATCCTCAGATAGCCATCTGATCTTTGACAAAGCAGACAAAAACATGCACCAGGGGAAATTATCCCTATTCAATAAATACTGCTCAGAAAATTGGATAGCCACATATAGAAGACTGAAACAAGATCTGCACCTCAGACAACTCACAAAAATCAACTCAGAGCAGATAATACACTTAAACCTAAGGCAGGAAACCAGTTTATAGAAATGTATCATTTAGTACATGTTCTAAATGTTTTAATGTAATAGTAAAATTCTAGTAAACCTAGCTTTTTGACTCGATTCTAAAATGAATTTTAAAAAATAAATAAATTTGGTCCAAAAGAGCTCAAGTTTGCTTAATAAAGCTTTAACTCTAAAACAATATCTGGCCAATGACAATAAAATTAGGGCACATATCAAACGAAAACACTTTGGGAACTGTCAGATAATAGATTTTATTGTATACCTTACAGTTTATAATCAGGCATGAAGCATGTATACCTGTATCAGAGTAATGGGCTTCATATTTTAGATACTTTAGTATTCAAAAATTAATGGAGTCCAAAATTATCATAACTTATACAAAATTCAATTATACCATGAGTAGATTTTTGTTTATTTTATTTTGGTTTTGATTATGGCATTCTCTTGAAAATTGCTTAATAGTTACCCTCTCCTCTCTCTCACTTTACACATATCCTATAGCTTAATACATATTATCTTTGTATCAAGAACTCTAATTGACTATCCTAAAAATTATATTAATAAATTAATAGTTCAATTATTCATATAAATGTAAATTCTTTGGAGATGTAATGGTTATTATTCCATACCTCCATAGCCAATGCTCATTAATAATATAAACAATGCATTCAGTTATTAAAAACACACTATGTATTAAACAGCACACATGTTGATATGGGAAAAGCAGAAACAAAAAATATTGTACCTACTCATAAGAAGGTTAATATATGGTAGGAGAAATAAAGAGAGCACCTACATAATGACCAAAAATACTATTTGTAATAAAGGCAAAAGGGAACCCGAGTGTACCATAGATATTGACATGAGGTACATATTACTTTCAGCTTAGGGAATCTAACAGAGCTTCATGGATAAGACATTGTAAAATTAGCTTGAAAAATGGGTAATGTTTTTACCAAAAGTTTAAATATAAAGTACGAATTAGGAATTTCAAGCATACGAGATGTCTTAAAAAGTCACCAGTCAGAGAATCCAGGATAATTTTGGAAAAGTGTGAGTCATCCAGTACTTCACTTGGGATGGAGCATACAATATAGAGTGGACTGTGGTAGAAGTATACTTAGAAATGTGTGTTGGGACTAGATGATAAAGATTTTTGACTATTAGGCTAATCTAATGCATTATAACAAATTTGAGATTTTCAATGTTTTTCAAGACAGGAGTGGCAAAATCAGGGTTGTGTCATAAAAATGACATGTCATGGATAAGATAATGCAGAATAGAGATTAAGAGTAAAGTAAAGGCATTTTCTTTGTGCATTTTAGTATGTCACGTTTTTGTCTCCACAAGGTTTTATGTATGTATACCTACAGATTACATATCATAGATATAAATTGATAGAGATGTATATATATATATAAAGAGAGAGAAACTACAAGACCAGCATCAAAAATACATTATATTGACAACATTCTCAAATAATTATATCTTAAATATTGCACAAGATGAATTGTTACATCACATCAAATAAGATCCTACAAAATAGATCCTTTCATCATGTTAAATTAATCATTAGTATTAAATGTTAATGATACAACTAAATGATAAAGGTAGTTCATTTATTTTGATAATTAATTGTATGTGTCCTAAAATGGAAGAGAATGAGAACGTACTATATTTAGAAATAGTGTTGGTAGAGAGAAAAAATTCCCTGAGCACATTTAGCACAGATTATTGGACTTGCACATTTGGACTAAAAATAAATATAAAAAGAGATTTACTTTTGACTTTCAGAATGTAAAATGTCCAAATGCTCATCAAATGAGAGAAAGGTCAATGAGCTAAGGAAGTTTGTTTTCCTTTAAAGATTTTCTGCTTGAATGTCACTGCCTCTTAGTGCCTACAGAACCCCAAATTACAAATGGAATAAAAGGGTGAACTTTAGAAAATATTGAACCAGATACTTCCAGTGTCTATGCTATATGTTAGGAGAAAATGAAGCACTCTTAAAAAACGAATTAACTCTTTTAATTAGTTATTGCTTCAGTACACAAAGTGGTACCCTTGTGGCCCCAAATAGTTAATGCCAATCCTTAAAGTGTTTAATATACTCTGGTAAACTAGTTACTACTGGGAAACCTTGACTGGTTTAAAAGATAATGAATTTAATTTGTGGTTTAGCAAATAACAAGCTTCCCTCATTTAATGCTTTAAACTCTGAATTAGAGAGTTTTCCCATCACAAATGGCAGATAATATATAAGATGTAACAAGTATTAAAGCTGGATTAGACAGAATATGCTTGAAGCAGTCAAACCTTTGAGTTATTCATAGTAGTACAAATATATATGAAATATATAACTGTAACTGAGTCATAGTGAGCAGAGATAGCCACACCTCATGAAATGACCATTGCCAAGACTCTGTAAATCAAATTTGATAAAAACAGATTTCATCATAATCATATAAGCATTTCTTTCTCTGCCAATTAGGTAGTGAAAATGGCTGAAGCTAACATATAACACAAGATAGAATTATCATGCAAAAGCCATTTTCTTTCATAAATCTAATGATAATACTGCAAGTTTATAAGTCATAATTATGGGTGTTTGTAACTTTGCAGTACTTGCCTTCACCCCTCCAGTGGAAAAATGACATTCTCAAAGACCATATTCCATGATAATTTACCATGTACACCATGTATAATAACAATTTGGTTATTGTGATAATTAGATAATTACAAATGTTAAAGGTATATCTATTTATAAAATATTCATGAAAATATGGTAATATATGTGATATTCAGCCTTATCTGTAACCTTTTGTGCCACTGCTTTATAATTTTGCATTTATCTATCTATCTAAGAAATGTTAACAAAGCAGAGATCGCCTAGTTTAAAGCTTTGTAAAGTGTATTCCTTAAAACATTACTTCTATTGGACTAAAGTAGGTCTTATGTTGAAAAGCGGTACTCTTGTCAAATTTAAAAAATGCTGGATTAGGTAACATTAAACAAGATTTGTTTGATTTAGGGAAAAAAAAAAAAGATCCCTTGTGGGTCTTCTCAGAGCCTTTAAAAGCACCAGAGTACATATGATTCTACAAGATGGTAATATAGTATGTTGAGTTTTCCAGATAAATTTGAACATGAAAGCTTTTATTGCCTTTGATTCTTAAGGGACTAGTATTTCATGAAACACTGGGGAGTATAGACCTAATCAAAGCCCCTCACATTAAATAACTTCATAAGATACAGATGAGCTAAATGATATTCCCCAAGGTCTCAGATTGGTCTAAAACAGAAATAAAATGCCCACTCTCTAGTTCCCTGTCCAATAATAATTCTACTATCAGAAAATGGTTTCCCATTTTAACTGGTAATATTTATTTGAAATTAAAGAATATTCAGGTTAATTCTAAAATTTAAAGAAGACATTAAAATAGACTATAAATATAGAACTACAAAGTCAGGAGAGTTCTACCAATTAAGTAAGATTTCTAATTCACAATTCTGTCTTGTCTTATGTAGTTTAAACTTTAAGCATGTGCTGATAAGAATAATTTTGCTTTTCTACCCTGAAGCAGTTGACTCACTGGCTGGGTTTACCTTGCCCGAATGTCTCACTTATATGTTTTAGAGGCACAGAAAGCATTTGAAAGATGTGACAGAATAATCCAGCTCATATTGTAAACTTCAAAGATTTTCTGAGACAACCAGCCAGCCCTTAGTAACTCTTGCTTAACTGTCTGTCATTTAGGTGATGTAATATATGATAAGAATTAATTTTCCTCACTTACTTATATTTTACATAGAACATTTGATAAATATGTACTAGATGATAAAATTAATTAGTTTTACCTATAAAAAAGAAAACAAAAATAGATTGCCTCATCTCTTCCAGAAATTATATTAGCATGAGAACTACAAAGGGTGAAAACATTCACATCAAAATCTCTTCACAGAAAGAGACCTCTCAATGACACAGAAATCAATGAAAGAGTATATTTCAGTATATATTAAATATGTTGTGAATTGCCTACATATTAAACTAAATGTCTTTACAGAATAATTAAAAAACATGCAGGTTATGTATAGATATACAGTCACTTGAAGTGAGTAGTTGAATATGTAAGTACAGCACTTATTATATGTTAGGGGCAAATATCCCTGTGGGAAAACACAGATGTGAAATTATAATTAAGAAAATAGGACTTGTATATAATCATTCACATCACACACATGTTTTCGGAAACACATTTTATGTATAAGTCAAGGTCAAGCTCTCTTATTTCCCTTTTTCTTCTTTTAAAGATGCTTATTGAAAGATAGGCCTAGAAGGATCTTGAAAGGTTATTAATCCACCCACTGCATTTAAATAAGTCTAAGCCAGGCTCGCAGAGACTATCTTTGGCAGTGTGAAAACTTTTGACTTCTAATTCCCTTTATGAAGACAAACTAGTAAGGAATTAAAATAGCTACCAAAAAAACTTCTAATAGGGCATTTTGCTTTTCCAGGATATTTTCAAGTTCTTTTATTTTTAAAAAACAACTAGATTTTTTTCTCTTTTTCTTTCTTCTCTCTTTGCAGGTACACTCTAAGTTTATACAAATCATGATGTAGTTGGTAGCAACTGTAGCAATCCAACTGTGTTTCTGTTAATTAACTCCACATGATATTTATGCATAAAAAATGCACACTTAATAAGAAAATCAAGATTGAAAACAGGCTCACAAAATATTTTATCATAAACATATATGAAATATTTTTAAAATCACCGATTTATACCAACCTTTGTTAGTGTTGCTTATAAATTCATAAAGACATATAGTATTATATTCCCCAACTTATATGAATGTAGTTATGTTACCTAATTATATTTTCATTATTTTGATCTATAATAATGGATCATTTATCATTCTAATATGCATATTGTATATTTATACATATACATTATATATTATATATATGAAATATCTATTATGTATTTATGTGTGTAATTCACACACACACTTTGATGGAGAATAAGTTGTATTATTTCATTAAGTGAAAACATTGTCTTCTATGGTAAATGGAGCAATTTCTAAGTAAGTCTACATTTCATTCTAAGTCTTACTTTCCATTTCTTTGGATAGTTTCTTTTGAAGATGATAATTATTTCTTTTAAAATATCTAAATTTTGTAGTATTATACCCTAATATCCAGATGACTGACTACATATATGTATATATGTATGTAAACATACACACATAATTTATGTATATATATATTAATATTTACTTAGATATATTGGTCATAATACTTTCCTCTCTTCATTTTAGTTGCAAATTTCTGGAATTGTAAAAAATAAACTGTGGAAACATTTTATATTCCAAGATATACTTACATGACCTACTTATTAACTTAATAAAACCATTTGAGATTATTTTTTCTTTTGTCAAGAAATTTATCAAAATTTGAACATAAAAGTCATGGTCAGTTTGTTTTTTTGATAGTTTATAGACAAATCCTATGTCATTAGTATCTACTAAATGGATTACATTGAAGGAGTCAATGACAAGAATCCAAACTATATAAAAGACACGACTTCTATGACAATGATCATAAGACTACATACAAAAAGGTATATTTATTCCTGGCACTGTAAAGGAATAATGAAGGACCTAAAATTTTTTCAAATCCTTTATAAAAACCATGGCAGTGGGGTTGAGGGAAGTATATTGTGTTTCTGTGTGATTTGAGTGTGTATGTGTGAATGGCATGTTTATAGAAACATAATTAAATAAAGATAATTCAGCATGTGAATTATATAGGGCAATGAGAAAATAGGGACATAGATAACTACAAATTCTTATAATTAGTCAATGTTTAGACTTTTCATAGTTATTTTATAGATATTATATCAGCTCTAAGACCATGGCACATAAGAGGTTCAGAATGAATATGTGGATCCCTAATTTGAGATCCTTAATTCTTTATGCTTTCCACTATCCTATATCATAGTTCATTCACACAAATCATTATGTTCATTTTGGCTGCCACCAAACCATCCCCAAGGGAGATAGAGTCAAATGGCACCAATACAAGCTCTTCAAATTATTTTTTAATGGTATCATATTAATTGTTATGATTTAATTATATAAAATATGTGTGAGATATGGAGGGATGAGAGTTAAAAGCAAAATTACTAGGGAAGGAGAACAAGGTACACTCACAAAAGTAATATGTTAAGACTTCCACTTAGCACAGGGTGTCTGGAAACCATTTGTTTGCGTGAACTCAAATACAGTTTCAGAAACCCTTGTATAATTTAATGGTTTTTTAAATCTTCTTTTTAGTGCATACTTAGGATGGATATGTATATTTTATGATACTTTAAAAGTTCACACTGATTTATACTTATTTCAGGAAGGATTGAAACTACTTCTAAGTGAAATAAAACAATGGAAAATAGAATAAAACACTCAAATGAGAAAAACAATCTTCACTATGTGAAGAGTTCCTCCCTCATCTCCAAACACTCCCAAACAAACACTTTTCATTTTAAGACAACAGTTTTCTATTTGTCCTTGAAGTTTGATTTGTTGAGATATTTCCTTTTTTAGATGAAACTGACATAACTATATATACTTATGGAGTATAAAGTAATATTTTGATACCTGTATACAATGTATAATTATCAAATAAGGATAATTAGCATATCCATCACCTTTAACATATATAATTTCTTTGTGCTGAGAATATTGTAAATCCTTTCTTCTAGCTATTTCAAAATATAGAATGAATTATTGTTAATTATAGTCGCTTTACAGTGATATAGAAGACTAGAAATTATTCCTCCTGTATAGCTGTAATTTTTTGTTTGATAACTAACTTTTCCATACCTTGTGTTCTCCCTACCCATCCCAGATTCAAGTTACCACTGTTTTACTCTCTACTTCTATAACATTTTTAGTATGTATATATATATATATATATATATATATATATATATATATATATATATATATGAAAGCATGTTATGTATCATTTTGTGCCTGGCTCCTTTCACCTGATATAATGTCTTCCAGATTCAACCAGGTTGCCACAAATGACAGCAATCTTTTTTTCTATTTTATGCCTGAATAAGATTCCACTGTGTATATATAGCAGATTATTTATTCATTCATCTGTTGATGCACATTTAGGTTGATTCCATGTCTTAGCTGTTGTGGATAGTGTTACAATAAATATAAAATGCAGATACCTATTAGACATACTGATTTCTTTTCCTTTGAATATATACACAGTTGCAGGATTGCTGAATAATATGGTAGTTCTGTTTTTAGTTGTGTGGAGAGTCTCTACACTGTTTTCAACAATGACTTTAGTAATTTACTTTCCCACCAAAAGTACATGAGAGATCCCTTTTCTCTGAATAATTTTCAGCATTTTAAAAAATGTTTTGTTTTCTTGACAATAATAATTCTAAGGTGAGATTATACTGCATTATGATTTTAATTTGTATTTCTCTGATTAGAGATATTGACCATTTTCGTACAGACTTGTCATTTGTACAGACATGTCTTCTTTTGAAACATGATGAAGATTCTTTCCCTAGTTTTTAGTCAAATTATTTATTTTTTTGCTGATGAGCTGAGTTCCTTGTATATTCTGGATATAAGTCCCTTGTCAGATGAATAATTTGCAAATATTTTCTCCTATTCTACAGGTCATCTCTTTATTGTTGATTATTACTTTTGATATGCAGAAACATTTACATTTGATACAATTCCATTTGTCTATTTTTGCTTTGGTTGCCTATGCTTTTTTAAAAAAAATTCAGAATATTATGCAGGTACAAAAGCTTTGTTTACATGAATTGCTTTTGCACAGTTTGAGTAAAAATTGAGTGTCCATCACCAAGGTAGTGTGCATTATACCCATTAGATCTGAATTTATCTATCCCCTTCTCCCCCCTCCCGCTTGCTTGATTTCTGTTGAATTTTACTACCATATGTGTACATGACTGTTGAATAATTAGTTCCATTTTAGTAGTGAGTGCATGTGGTGCTTGTTTTTCCATTCTTGCAATACTTCACTTATAAGGATGGTCTCCAGTCCCATCTAAGTTGCTAACAAAAGCTATTTTTTTATGGCTGAGTAGACATATGCCACATTTCATCAATCCACTTATGAACTGATACACACTTGGGTTGATTCCACATCTTTGAAATTGTGAATTGTGCTGCAATAAACATTAGAGATTGGATGTCATTTTGATAAAAAAAATATTATTTTCTGTTGGGTAGATACCCAATAGTGGGAATGCTGGATCAAATGGTAGTCTACTTTTAGTTCTTTGAGGAATCTCTATACTGTTCTATAGGGATTGTACCAATCTGCATTCCCTCCAACAGTGTATAAGTGTTCTTTTCTCTATGCATCCATACCAGTATCTATTTTTTTGACTTTTCAATAAAAGCCAATATAACTGGGGTAAGGTAATATCACATTGTTGTTTTAATTTGCATTTGCCTGATAATTAGTGACATTGAGAGTTTCATATGATTATTGGCCATTTTTCTTTCTTCTTTTGAGAAGCTTCTGTTCGTGTCTTTTGCCCACATTTTAATAGAGTTGTTTGATTTTTCTTGCTGATTGAATTATTTATAAATTATGGATATTAGCCCTTTATTCAATATATAACTTTTGAATATTTATCTCATTCTGTAGGTTGTTTATTTGCTTTTTTGATTATTTCCTTAGTTGTGCAGAAGCTTTTAAGATTAATTAAATCCCATTTATTAAGTTTTCATGTTGCCATGATTACCATTGAGGTCTTAGTCATAAATCACATTACCAGACTTCAAACTGTACTACAAATGTGTAGTGACCAAAACAGCATTTGATTGGTACAGAAATAGAGATATGGACCACTGGAATACAACACAGAACTCAGGTATAAAACCATGTACCTACAACCAACTGATCTTCAACAAAGTAGACAACAGTGTACATTGGGGAAAAGAAGCTCTACTCAATAAATTACACTGGAAAAATATTGGATAGCCACATGCAGAAGAATGAAACCAGACCCTTACATTTCACCACTCACAAAAATTAATTCAAGATGGATAAAAGACTTAAAACTAAAGCATGAAACCATAAGAATTCTAGAGGAAATTTTAGGAAAACTCTTCTAGATATCATTGTAGGCAAATAATTTATTACTAAAAATTGTTCTTACTATCGTCACTGATCCATTTGTTGTTCAGGAATATATTGTTTAATTTCCATGTATTTATACTTTTCCAAAGTTCCTCTTGTTATTGATTTCTAGTTTTATTCCATTGTGGTCATAAAAGATACTTGATATGACTTGTATTTTTTTTTAGTTTGTTGAGACTTGTTTGTGGCCGACCATATAGTTTGTCTACAAAAATATTCCATACGTTGATGGAATTAATTTTTGTTCTGTAGCTATTGGGTGAAATGTTCTATAAATGTTTATTATGTCTATTTGGCCTATAGTACAGTTTAAATGCAATTTTTTGTTGACTTTTTGTCTAGATGGTCTGTCCATTTTTGAGAATGGGGTGTTAAAGTCCTCAACTGTCATTGTATTGGAGTTCATCTTCGATTTTAGATCTAATAATATTTGCTTTATATATCTTGATGCTCTGGTGTTGAGGTTATATATATTTACATTTTGCACATTCTCTTCCTGAATTGTTCAGCATTGTATAATGATCTTGTCTTTTTTTTTTTTTTTTTTTGAGACAGAGTCTCACTTTGTTGCCCAGGCTAGAGTGAGTGCCATGGCGTCAGCCTAGCTCACAGCAACCTCAATCTCCTGGGCTCAAGCGATCCTGCTGCCTCAGCCTCCCGAGTAGCTGGGACTACAGGCATGTGCCACCATGCCCGGCTAATTTTATATATATATTAGTTGGCCAATTAATTTCTTTCTATTTATAGTAGAGACGGGGTCTTGCTCTTGCTCAGGCTGGTTTCGAACTCCTGACCTCGAGCAATCCGCCTGCCTCAGCCTCCCAGAGAGCTAGGATTACAGGCGTGAGCCACCGCGCCCAGCTGATCTTGTCTTTTTTTACAGTTTTGTTTTAAAGTCTATTTTATCTAAGAAGAGCTACTCCTGCTCATTTTTGATTTTTGTTTGTGTGGAAAATCTTTTTCCCATACATTTATATTAAAATCTATGTGTGTCTTTACAGGTGAAGTGAGTTTCTTGTAGGCAGTATAGAATGGCTTTGTTTCTTTATCCATTCAGCCAGTCTATACCTTTTATTTGGGAAATTTAAATCATTTATATTCAAAGTTGCTATTGATAGGTGAGGACTTACTCCTGTCATTTTTTTTTTAATTTTCTTACTGTTTTATATATTCTTTTTTCCTATCTTCCTTTGTTATTTTTGTCTTTGAGATTTGGTGGCTTTCTGTAGTGAAAAGATTTAATTAATTCCTTTTTTTATTTGTGTATCTTCTCTACTAATAATTTTTGAGATAGACATGTTATCATAATGATAGTTATTCTTTTTCTTTGAGATGTAGGATTCTCTTAACTATCTTTAGTGGGACAAGTGCAGTGGTGATGGATTTCCTCAGTTTTTGCTTATCTGGGATAGACTTTATTTCTCCTTCATTTTCTATGGATAGCTTTGTTTGAGATAGTCTCCTTGATTGGTAGTTTTTCATTAAGCACTTTGAATATATCATTCCATTTTATCATGGCCTATCTAACTGTCAAGAGTGGGTTTCACTCTTCTCCTCCTTCTCCTGCTACATGGTGTCTCTTAGGTGTCCACTGGCAGGCAGGAGCTCAACCTAGCTGACCCCCCCCCCCCAGCAGTATTACTGCTGGCTGGAAGCTTCCCTGTCCAAGATCCTGCCCGGGAATGCGAGTATGGTTTTCTTATGGGGGGGTGCTTCACAAATGTGCTGTGGCTGGGACTCATGCTGCTCTTTTCTCTCAGTCTGCCTTTATGTATTCCCTAACCTCCAGAGGGTAGTTCAGAACTCTCTCCTCTGTGCCCTTGAGCAATACAGTTGAGTCCTGGAGACATGGGATCTGGCCTGGAGACATGGGATCTGGCCTATTTTGGGGGATCCAGGGATCCCCCAAAATAAATCCCTGATGGTGTCAGGGAGAAGCGTGCTGGTCTCAAGTTGCCTAGGAGGTGCTCAAGGTTTTATATTCATCTGCTTTGAGGTATTCCCTGCTCTAATGGAGCAGCAGAGCAAACAGCAGGTGAGCGTGGAGTTCACAGTCTGATCACCACTTAGTCTGTGCAGCTCTTTAAGAAGAAAGATTTGAGCACCCCCATCTGTCAAAGCCTCAGTGTAGTGGATACACAAAGAAGGGAAGCAGCTGCTCCTGAGAGCCCTAGCTCAATCCTCTCTCTTGGCAACCACAGGCAGGAGAGGGGAAAGAGAGGCAAAGAGTCCAGACAGAGGAAAGGTAGCACTCTGGTCATCTGTGTACCTTTCTACAGAAGGCAGCCTGCCTGGAATGTTCAAGGTCTGTGGTTATGTAGATCACCCAGGACACAGAAGCCCCTGTGGCTCCTGTAGTCTGGGCCAGAGTTGGAAAATTTTTGTATGGGAATGTGAAATGGAAACTGAGGTGCTGAAGCCTCCTGGGGAGGACAAAGGTACACAGTGGGTGGAGAAGCAATATGGCACCTGCAGTCTCACTTCAAGTCTACAATGACTGGAAGTGACCCTCAGAGCACTGGCAGCCTGGTACTTTGTCCTCAAGAAGCTCCAAGTTCATGAAAGCAGCAGTTGCTTTTGGGCTTGTGGAGGTAAAAAGGCACCCTAGCAGCTCAGGAGCCTACTGACTGCCATAGATGTGAGGAAGGGAGAAACAAACCACTACATCTACCCTTCATGCTGGACTTCAATCCTCTCTGGGGCTGATCCCTTCCAATTTCTTGATCCTTCTTGTTCTACTCTGCAACTTCTTCACATGGAATCTCTTGTAGTCTCTGGCACGCTCCCTCAAAATTATACCCATTCTATAATTGTTTGTTTTTCATCTAAAACATTTCCATTTTTTCTGAGATGATCTTGCAGCTGCTGTATCTGGGGTCTCTTCTTCTCTGAAAATCGTGGATTGTTCTAATTTTCTTTTTCCTATCAAAATGTTAATCATGTGAAAATAATTATTTGCAAAAATTACTTTGGAACAGTGACTATTCATTGAAAAAATATGTAAGTTAGGACCCTACTTACCACCCTGAAATAAAATCTTGATCTTAGCATAAACCTTTTTTAAAGAATAAAAATGAACAATTTGAAATATAGAGAAAATGTTATTTAGTCAAACTTATAGAAGTTGAACTTTCTAGGCAGGATTCAAAATCCAGAGGCCAACATGTTCTATAATAATGTATTTAATTATACAAAAATATACCTTTGGTAAAATGACCTTAAACAAATTAAAAACATTTCTGGGTAGCTGGACAACATTGTGATGACTTATCTACTCATGTCCCCCAAATCCCTCAAAACTAATGCAGAACAACAAAATGGAAGAAATGTAAATCTAAACAATAATCATGCCTTTAGCATTACTTGAAGACAGAGAAAGGTCAAACTTAAAAATAACTGGAGGGGGCAGAACAAGATGGCCAAATTGAAATCTCTACTGATTGTCTCTCCCCACACAAACAAGCACCTTCAGAAGAACCAAAAATTAGGTGAGTAATAATACTACCTGGTTTTAACATTATATCAAGGAAAGAGGCACTGAAGAGGGCAGAAAAGACAGTCTTGCATTGCCTACGTCACCCATTCCCCATCCCCCAACAGTGCCATGCCAGCATGCTTGGCATGTATGTATGCCTGGGGGAGGGAGAGTGAAGTTATTGTGGAGCTTTGAATTGAACCTCAGGATCACTCTGCCACAGGGGAACACAGCAGAGGGAAAAATTCTGCTGATGCACACAGACAGCACATTTTGACCAGCCTAGCCAGAGGGAAATCCTCCACCTCAAAGCCTGTGTTCCTGTTAGCCCTATCACTGGGCCAAAAAGAGCTGCTTGTGAACCCATAAGGCAGACAAGCCACAAGAGATGCAGTTCTTGAGAAACTCCTGCAGCTATGCTGGCTTAGAGTCAGTGGACTTGGGGTATATGTGACCCAGTGAGACACAAGTAACTGTGGCCAAGTGAGTGCTTGTGTCATCTTTCCCCAACTATAGACAGTATGGGCCAAGGATAGTCTTATTCCACTCAAGAAAAGGAAAGGGAAGAGCTGAGAGGACTTTGTTTTGCAATTTGGGTACCAGCTCGGCCACAGTGAAATAAAGTACCAAGAAGACTCCTGAGACCCCTGAGTCCAGGACTTATTTCCTGGATGACATTTCTGGACCCACCCTAATCTATAAGGAAATATGCTGCCTTGAAGGAAAGGATCCAGCCCTAGGAGAATTCACCACCTGCTGACTAAAAATAACTATAAGTAAGAAGAAAAAATGCCAACTCCCAGTGTGTGATCTTTCATGCTGGCACATCAACCCCACTCCACCACATGTATTTTTGACAAGCAAAGTAATACTGAGAAAAACAGCAGAGAAGACAGAAAGCTAGTGCAGGAGGCCTCGATTTGATTTAAACCCATCACTAGAAAGTACTAGATATTTCAGAGCACAGATTATAGGGAATGGACCTAAAACTGCACATGCTTGAAGGGGAAGTCTTCAAGATGTATAACTTCTAGGAGAGAAATGAAGAAAAAAATAAAATAAAAGTGTCCCTTGGCAATTAGGTGGCAAAAGAGGGATGTAAATAAGGGAAAGAATTTAGAGTATTTCAAGACAAAAGAGAACTCCAAAATCAGATGTCCTACAATGCCTCTTTTCACACAACAAAACACACAATCAAAAAAATTCACCAACATCAGGACTACGGTGACAGAAGAGGGCATCATTAAATTAGAAACCCATAGTATACATGAAAACATAACTAACTAGAAAAAAAGTACAAGAGAAAGATAAACAAATCCATATGGAGCCATTGCAACTCACAAACACACACACACACACACACACACAGAGGGAGAGAGAGATAGAAAAAGAGAGAGAGAGGAAAAAAAAACTAAATTGAATGTGTATCAACAAAGGTATATTCTATCCAGAAAAGAAAACATGAAACAGAAGAAAATGACAAAATAAAAGGAATTTTATGTATTAAACAAGTATTTGAGGATATCAAAGCCCATTTTGAATAGAAATTTATAAACTAAGAACAAAATGGACAAAAAATCTGTAAGATATGAAAAAGAGAGAGAGACTTGATTAAATGTAGAAAAGGGAATAAAACTAAAAAAAATCTCAGAAATAATTAGTAAATTACAAGATTCCCAAAGGACAATAGACAAAATTATAACTCCTTATATCCAAAGGATAATAGATAAAGTTTAATAAAGGACTCTGAAGAAGGGCAGGAAAGCAAGCAGAAGAATATGAAGAGTTAAAACATTAGAAGAGAGAAAATGCGAAAATGGAAGATAGGCAGAATAAGATTAATTTCATCTGAGCCTCTTTCCAAATACATGTGAATACTCAATCTATAAAACTGAAAGGAGTCAGTGGGTAACTCGGAAAATTAATGCAGATTAACTAACTTTAAGACATATGTGGCTGGGTGCGGTGGGTCACGCCTGTGATCCTAGCACTCTGGGAGGCTGAGACGGGCAGATGGCTCAAGGTCAGGAGTTCAAGACCATCCTGAGCAAGAGCCAGATTCCCGTCTCTACTAAAAATAGAAAGAAATTAATTGGCCAACTAAAATTATATAGAAAAAATTAGCCGGGCATGGTGGCGCATGCCTGTAGTCCCAGCTACTCGGGAGGCTGAGGCAGTAGGATTGCTTGAGCCCACACAGGAGTTTGAGGTTGCTGTGAGCGAGGCTGACACCACAGCACTCTAGCCCGGGCAACAGAGTGAGACTCTGTCTCAAAGAAAAAAAAAAAAAAAAGACATATGCTAGTAAAGCTGTTGCATTTCTAGATAAATCTATGCAATTTCCAGGCAAAATGATCAAATAGTTTAAAAGGTAAAAATTAGACTACATTAGATTTTTGGAAATCAACCTGTAAAACAAGAAAGTGGTGGAATAGCATTTTAAGAGAATCAACGAATCAGTGACTTTATATCTAAACAAACTGTCCTTTAAATATCAAGGCTATAGAGAATTTTGTTCTAACATACAAGAACTTGGGGAATTTAAGGAATTCTGTACCCATAAATCCTTCTTGCAAATATACTAGAGGATAAGCCTTATCCAACTAAAAACAAGTGGAAAATTTTCTTCAAAAGAATTGATGTTGAGTATTTTGACATACACAAATGTGCATCTACTATTGAAACAAAGGAAGGGATAAGAGAAAAAAACCACTAGTGTTTAAATGCAATATATTTTGACAAATAGAAATAATACAAAGTTTTTAATTTATTAAAATCAAGGCCAATTTTCTTGTTATTTCCCACGGTAAGTGTGGCGACAAATCCTCAGTGAATCCTTAGATTCAATTCGAATATAATTTAATTACATTCTATTAACCATTTTAAATGCAATGACACTAACAAATGATACACAGAGGCATGAATTCCTGTTGTTTACTGTATTGCCAGAGAAAGAGGAAGATGCTACAAATGAACAAAAATATATCTATGTCTGTATTGTTAAACAAAAAATGCAAATTAAGCATGGAATTTTATTATGCTTAAATTTAAAAAATCTTAAGATATTGTTGATTCTTTCACCACTTTATTATGTTATTTAAAATACATGAATGACATTACAAAGTCTGTGACAAATTCAAATATTTAGTTGATTTTAAAATGAGTACTTTTCATTAATTAACCACAGTTTAATACAATCCTTGATTATGAGATGATTAAATGTGTCTTGAAAGAAATCTTATTCTCCAATACCATAATATTCAAACTTCATATTTATATTTCTGAAATTAAGAATTCAGTCATTTCAAATGCAATCATTACTATTTATAATTTTAGATTTATATATTTGTTACATATTAAATCATATTATATGGAGGATCTACCATATAAAGGTTTACTGGAATGTCTAAATTCATTTTTTAATCTATTATATTTATTTCTTTTCCTTGCCTTTTTGTGTTCCTTTAGTAAAATGTAGTGAAAATTGAAATTCTTATCGCAGGGAGGAGAGACATTTGTAATCTCAGGCAGGATGCTTTTAATTTTCATCATTAAGTATGATGTTGCTGACTAATTTTTATAGATTCTGCTGATAAAGAATTTATTTTCTGCCTATTGTTTTCTGAGAGTTTTTTAAAATAAAAGAACAGATGTGACACATTTTTGGATCCTATTTACAATCTGTTATCATGTAATTTTTTCTGTTAGCATATTTGAATAGATACATAATTGTATATATTTATGGGGTACAATGTAATGTTTTGTTACATTAATGGGGTACAATGTAATGTTTTGTTATAATGTATACATGTATATGTTGTATAATAATTCAGGGTAATTAGCAAATCCATCACCTCATATATTTATCATTTTCTTGTGATGAGAACATTCAGAATCCTCTTGTCTAGCTATTTTAAAATATACAAAACATTTTTAAACCATAGTCATCCTAGTATGCAATAGAACACCAAAACTTATTTCTCCTATCTAATTGTAACTTTGTATTTGTTGACTAATCTTTCCCTGTCCTCCCCTTCTCTCTCTCCTCCCCAATTTCTGGTTACTACTGTTCTAATCCCTTCTTCTATGAGATAATGCTCTTTAGATTCCACTTATGAGTGAGATCATACAGATGTTGTCTTTTTGTGTCTGGCTTATTTAATTTACATAATGTCTGCCAGATTCATCCATGTTGTCGCAAATGATGGGATTTCATTTTGTATGGCTGAATAATATTTCATTATGTATATATACTATGTGTTCTTTATCCATTTATTCATCGTCGGGCGTTTAGGTTGATTCCAAATCTCAGGTATTGTGAATAGTGCTGCAACAGACACGGGTGTGATGATATTTCTTTAATAAATTGATTTTCTTTCTTTTGGATTTTTGTGGGATTTCTGGATTATATGGTATTTCTGCTTTTAATTTTTTTTCTTTCCGGAAATTATGGGGTTACAAACATTTTGATTACATGTTATGACTTTGCCACATCCCAACCATGATTTGAGATGCGCTCTCCCCCATACAATGCTCACAGCATCCATTAGTTGTGAGTTTACCCACTCCCAAGCCCCCATCCCCAAAGAATATTAGTACTGTTTGAGCACCTTAGTGTTGATCAGTTAGTGCCAATTTGATGGGGAGTAATTGTGGTGCCTATTCTTCCATTCTTGTGATACCTCACTTCAGAGGATGGGCTCAAGCTCTACTCAGGAAAATATAAGAGGTGCTAGATCACCATCACTTTTTATAATTGAGTAGTATTTCATTGTATACATATACCATATTTTATTAATCCACGCATGGATTGATGGACACTTGGGTTGTTTCCACATCCTTGTTACTTTTAATTTTTTGATGAATTCCATACTGTTTTCCATAAAGTTGTACTAATTTACATTTCCACAAAGTCTTTAAGTTTCCCTCCTCTGCATTCTCACCAACATTTGTTATCTTTTTTTCATTTTGATAATAGCCATTCTGACTGCAGAGAGGCAGTGTCTCATTGTAGTTTTGATGTGCATTTCTCTGAAGATTAGTGATGTTGAACATTTTTCCATATACCTATTGGTCTTTTGTATATCTTTTTTGAGAAATGTCTGTCGAGGTTTTTGCTCATTTTTTAATCGTTTTTTTTTTTTTTTCTGTTGACTTGTTTGAATTCCTTCCTTCTATAGTATGGATGTTAATCCCTGGATGGATATACAAATCACATTATATAGAGGATCTACCATGTATATAACTTACTGTATTATCTAAATTAATTTTTATGTTTCTCTTTAAAATTTACTTTATAATTTTGGAGGCATAGTCTTATTGCTTTTCTGTAGTCACTGTTTTTGTGTGTTGGTTTTGTCAGGTTTTATTTTGATTTTCAATACTTTATTATTTGTGAATCGGTGAAGATTTCCAGAATCTATAGTTTGGAATCATGACAGGACATGAAAGAAGTGAGTAAACATGGCTTTTATCAAGCTTGTTATTTTTGGTTTTTTTCTTTTTTATTTCAGCATATAATGGGGAGTATTTAGGTTCTGGTTTAGGGTATGTATATTTTAGGTTAAATGTTTAGGTTTAGGTTATGTATATGCTTAGGTCGAATGTTTAGGTTATGTATATTGCCCTTGCCTCACTTGAGTCAGAGCTTCAAAGTGTGCCCATCACCCAGATGGCGTGCATCACACTCATTATGTATGTATATTGCCCATCCCCTCCTCCACCCACCCATCTGCCAGACACCCAATGAATGTTATTCCTACATGTGCACTTAGGTATTGATCAGTTAATACCAATTTGCTGGTGAGTACATGTGGTGCTTGTTTTTCCATTCTTGGGATACTTACTTAGTAGAATGGGTTCCAGCTCTATCCAGGATAATACAAGAGGTGTTATATCACCATTGATTTTTGTAGCTGAAAAGTACTCCATGGTATACATATACCATATTTTATTAATCCACTCATGTTTGATGGGCACTTGGGTTCTTTCCACATCTTTGCAATTGTGACTTGTTTTGCTATAAACATTCGAGTGCAGATGTCTTTTTTTATAGAATATATTTTGTTCTTTTGGGCAGATGCCCAGTAATGGGATGGCTGTAACAAATAGTAGATCTATTTGTAATTCTTTGAGGTATCTCCATATTGTTTTCCACAGAGGTTGCACTGTTTTGCAGTCCCACCAGCACTCATAAGTGTTCCTAACTCCCCTCAGTCACACCAACATTTATTGATTAGGGACTTTTTTCCTTTTATTTTATCATATTATGGGGGTACAAATATTGTTAGGGTTACATATATTGCCCCTGCCATTCCTCCCCCGTCCTCCCTTACCAAAATAGCAAGAGTATCTTACCCCCAGGTGGTGCGCATTGCACCTATTTTGTAAGTATATATCCTTCCCCTCCTCCCCCATCTCATCTGCCCACCACCCAATAAAAGTTTTTTGTTTTTTTTTTTCTTTTTTTGACCTTTGGGTTACACGGTATATCTTTGCCTTTCCCTACGAAGGGTTTGAGGACTTTTTGATAAAGGCCGTTCTCACTGGGAATAAGTAGTATGTCATTGTGGTTTTGATTTGCATTTCCCTGATGATTAGAAATGTTGAGCATTTTTTCATAAGTTTCTTGGCCATTAGTCTACTTTTGAACAGCTTCTGTTCATATCCTTTGCCCACTTTTTGATAGGGTTGTTTGATTTTTTCTTGCTGATTTTCCTCAGTTCTAAATAGCTTCTAATTATCAGCCCTTTAACAGATGCCTAGCTTGCGAATATTTTCTCCCATTCTGTAGGTTGTCTGTTTGCTCTCGTGATTGTTTCTTTGGCTTAGCAGAAGTTTTTTAATTTGATCAGTTCCTATTTATTTATTTTTATTGTTGCTCTGGTTGCCTTTGGGGTCTTCCTCAGAAATTCCTTGCCTAGGCTAATGTCTAAAAGAATATTTCCAGTATTTTCTTCTAGAATTCTTATATTTTCACACCTTAGGTTTAAGTCTGTTATCCACCGTGAGTTGATTTTTGTGAGAGGTGGAAGGTGCAGATTTTGTTTCAGTCTTCTACAAGTGGCTATCCAGTTTTACCATTATCCTTGATTGAATAAGTATTCTTTTCCCCAGTGTATGTTTTTGTCTGCTTTGTCAAAGATTAAATGGCTATATGAGGATGGTTTGATATCTGGGTTCTTAGTTGTGTTCTACTGGTCTATGTCTCTGTTCTTGTGCCAATCCCATGCTGTTTTAGTTACTATAGGCTTGTAGTATAGCTTGATGTCAGGTAAATTCATGCCTCCCAATTAGTTCTTTTTGCTTAAGGTTGGTTTAGCTATACGAGGTCTTCTCTGGTTCCATAGGATGTGTAGAATTATTTTTTTGTTATCTGTGAAAAATGATGTTGGTATTTTAATAGGGATTGCATTGAATCTGTAGATCACTTTGGGTAGTATAGACATTTTAACAATATTGATTCTGCCAGCCCATTAGCATGGTGTATGTTTGTCCACCTGTTTACGTCCTCTGCTATTTCTTTCCTTAGTGTTTTGTAGTTCAACAAGAAGCAGAATAGAAAGGACTCTAATAAGCTCTAATAAGCTCCATCAGGAATGAAAAAGGAGAAGTTATAGCTGATGCCATGGAAATACAAAAAATATCATTATAAATACTATGAAAACCTCTATGAACACAAACTGGAAAATACGGAGGAAATGAACAAATTCTCAAAAACATGCAGCTTCCCTGGAATCAATCAGGAAGAAATAGTATTCTTGAATGTATATTTTTAAATGCAATCTCTTGTATAAAAGTGTTTTTTTTAAATTTTAAAATGTGTGGGGGTAAATTTATCACAAATAATTTTATACAACATTGTTAGAAAAGTTGTCTAGTGCAGTAAGAAACATATGGTGTCATTTGTCAAGCTTCGAAACACAATGAAGCCCAGTAAATGTTAATCAGCAAAAATAAAATTTTCACTCTGAGTTTCAAGTTCCAATTAGGTTTTGCAAAACTCGAGTTTTGAATAACTGATATTTTAATTTTGTAGGTCTAAAAGTAGGGCAAATATTAATGTCACACCTCAATCAGGATTTTTTTGTATAGCATAGGCTTTCATTTAGTCATAATAGCATGCCAACACAATTCATCTGAGATATGACACAGAGAAATCTCATTAAAAACAGTGGCTTTGCAAGTATGTAACTGATGGCTGATTTTGGTAAAGTTTTACCAAGTTGTTTTGAAAAAATATGTGAACAAAGGTGTATAAGAACGTGTTAAAACGTATTTTAAAAATTACAAATAACCTAGCCTAATAAATGTGGAGAAAATATTTTCTATTGATTTAATGGCTATTTAGTTAATGAGTTGGATAATTCCATTAGAAGCTGTGTAAATACTGTTTTAATTGGAAATTTAATGAACTCAACATCATTTGTTTCACCTGTTGCTTTATTAGTCTTACCCTTTTGTTTCCTCCTTGGGTCTAGAAAGATAGTATGTATATGCCATTTTTATAATTAGCGAAAAAGCATAAAGCCTATATTAACCTCTTCATCAGCAGTCTTCTGTTCAAGAATTGCCATAATATTTAACCCAGATTTGGAATATATACTGATGTGTTTTCAAGCATTGAGGGCTGCTAATTAACCTGACTTTCAGGTTTTTAGGGAACTTTTTCATTTTTTAATAGACATGCACATGTATACACTCACACCGTATGCAAACACACAGAATAAGCTGAGTAAAAAAAAATATTCTATCACCAAATCTTGTCTTCAATATGATTTGCTGCATTCTTGAAACAATTTAATATTTTTATTTAGGGCGTTCAGAATTATCCCACACATTTCTCCACACATGGGGGAGCAAAAAGAAAATCTTTGCATTTCTTCTTCAGTGAGTTATCTACCATAATGAATGTGTCCCTATCATAAGTGTCCTTTCACATACAATGGATTAGCATTTAGATGCTGAGGTGGGAAAGAAAGATATAGAAAGAGATAAGATGATAAAAATTTCGGAGAGACTTAATTCCTTCAGAAAAACAATTATTGTCAAAGTCCCCTAATGTCAAAAATGGTAAAATAATTTTTACCTAGATTTTTATTTTTTGAGTGATCTACATAAACA
The DNA here is from genome assembly GCF_040939455.1 of Microcebus murinus. Lineage (NCBI taxonomy): Eukaryota > Metazoa > Chordata > Mammalia > Primates > Cheirogaleidae > Microcebus > Microcebus murinus. Next base: position 20,644,264 of record NC_134136.1, read on the forward strand.
CTTCAAGGATTTTGTATGAAAATGTTACCAAATTAGCCATCAATAAATTAACTGTCCAATTGATAGATGAACATGTGAATGCAAAGCCACTAATTCTTGATGTATCTTCAGTACTTCACATGTTCCTTCAAAACACCAGTGTTATAAAACCAAAAGTTAGAGCTTCAGTAGTACAAGTTCCAAAAAATGCACCACAACAGGAATGTCAAAATTTTCTTCCTAAATAAGCAAAGATAATTATATAAATATTCAATGCATCTTTGAGAGAGTATTTTAAGATATTTTAATAAGGGAATAGTTTGTAAATCAATAGTGCACATAGGTATTTTACTAATTCTTATTTCTGATATTAATTTAACCTTAGAAAGTTTCTTATGTTTAGTTTTTTCACGTCTTCTTCCATCTTTTTACTATCACCTATTAGTGCCTTTATGTTTGAAATACAGCATGTAAACAGTATATATTTAGTTGGATATACTTTGTTATTTAATCTTATCTGATGTTAAACTTTATTTCTGCTTTCCAAATGTATATTAGAAGATGATTTTCATCTTTTGGTTTGTTGTTTGGTTGGTTGACTCTTTAGAAAGAGGAAGACACAAGAAACACAATAAAGCAATTTTCCTCTTCTTGATTTGTTCTATGATTCTATAATGGGAATCTGTTGTATAGTGTAAAGGACAATAGATTTATAATCAGAAGAATTAGATTGAGATGTTAACTCTCTCTCTGCCACTTACAGCAATGACTTTTGGCAAATCATTTCACCTCTCTGCTCCTTAGTTTCCTCATCTGTAATATTTTGGCATTAATACTAAAATGAGTAAGGTTTATTATGCATTAAAAAAGTAGTATACTTTACAGTTAGCTTTTCAAAAATAGATTTATTTTGTATATTTAAGGTATATGACATGCTGCTGTGAAATACATATAGATAGTAAAAAGTTTACCATAGTGAAACAAATTGCCATCATCCCACAGAGTCACCTATCATTTTGTTTGTTTGTTTTTGTGGCAAGAGGAGGTAAAATCTCTTTTAGTATAAATCCCATATACCATACAATATTATTACCTACAGCATCATGTTATACATTAGATCTCTAGACTTTGTATCCTCTCACCTGTGTCTCCCTATTTCCTCCCTCTTCTTTCCCCTAGTATGCACTGTTTTGTTTTCTATCTCTGTGTGTTTGAATTTTTTTAGATTATACATATGAGTGAGATCAATACTTTTTGTGTGTGTCTGGATTATTTTGCTTGGCATAATGTCCTCCAGATTTATCCATGTTGTGGCAAATGGCAAAATACTTTTTCCTTTTCAGAATTGAATAATATTCCACTGAGTACATGTATCACAGTTTCTTCATCCATTTGTCTGCTGATGGACACTTAGGTTATTTTCATATCTTAACTATTGTGGATAATGCTACAATGAATATGAGAATGCAGATGTCTTTATAAAATACTGATTATACTTCCTTTGGATATCTGTCCAGAAGATAGATTGTTGGGTCATATGGTAGTTCTATTTTTAACTTTTTTTGGAAACCTCCATGCTGCTTTCCATAATGGCTACGCCAATCTACATTTCTACCAACAGTGTAAGAGAGTTCCCTTTTCTCCACACCATTGTCAACATTTGTAATCTTTAGATATTTTGATAATAGCCATCCTAATGTGTATAAGTTGGTATCCCATAGTGATTTTGATTTGCATTTCCCTGATTATTAATAATGTTGAGAACCTTTTCATATACCTGTTGGCCCTGTTTATCTATTCTTTGAAGAAATGTCTATTCAGGTCTTTTGTCTGTTTTGTTGTTGTGGTTGTTTGCTTGTTTGTTTTTCTATCCAGGGTATTTGTTTTTCCATTAGTGATTTGTATGAGTTCTTTATAAATTTTGTATATTATCATTTTATCTGACTTATGGTTGGCAAATATTTTTTCCCAATATGTAGGCTGCCATTTGGTTTTGTTGATTGTTTCCTTTGCTATGCAAAAGATATGTAGTCCCATTTATAAAAAATACAACCTACCTAGTTGGAGTCACGGAGAAAGACAAGTCCTGATCAAACCAAGAAAAAATAAAAAGACTGAAGAATTAAACAAAAAATCTTCCAAAAAAAGAAAATCCCAGGACTAGATGGTTTCACAACGAAATTTTGCCAATCATTCCAAAAAATATTAATAAGAATACTTCTTAAATCCTTAAGAAAAAAATAGAGTTAGAGTGAATAGTTTTTAACACATTTTATGAGGCCAAAATCACCTTGATACCTAAGCCAGACAAAGGTATCACAAGAAAAAAAAAAAAAAAAAAAAAAAACTACAGGCTAATTTCTCTGATGAATATTGAATATTGATGTAAAATTTCTCAATGAAACTTTACCAAACTGAATCCAACAACACATAAAAATATTATCTATTGTGACCAGATGGGATTTTCTCTGGCATGCAAGGCTGGTTTAACATATGCAAATCAACCCATGTGATCAACCTGTATGATCAACCCTTCTGTTACCACATTAACAGAAGGAAAGGTAAAAAACACATAATCATCTTAATTGACATGAAAAAAAAAATGTTCAACAAAGTCCAACATTCCTTCTTGATAAAAACTCTTAAAAGTTTAGGTATAGAAGGAAACTTCTCCAATGTAATATAAGCTACTTATTAAAAGCCCACAGCTAACAATGTAATAAATGGAAAATACACTGACAGCTTTTCCATTCAGATCCTTGCACAAGGCAGGGATGCCCATACTTGCCACTTCTATTCAACCTAGTACTTTAAGTATTATACTATCAAGAGCAATTAGGTAACAAAAAGAAAGAAAAAACATCCAAATTGGAAAGGAAGATATCTTTTTTTCAGATGGCATGATACTATGTGTAAAAAAAAGGAGAAAAACCAGATTCCACAAAAATTGTTAGAATAACAAATTCGCAAAACCAGCATATAAAAGCCAGTAGCATTTTATGCACAGATAATGACCTAAACAAAAAAAAATCAAGAAAACAATCCCATTTATGACACCATCAAAAAGTAAGATACATAGGAATAAATTTAACCAAAAGACAAAAGCTCTCTAAAACGAAAACTATGAAACACTGATAATAAACTGATGAAGATATAAATAAATGAAAAGATATCTCATGCTCCTGGATTAGAAGAGTTAATACTGTTAAAATATCCACCCTACCCAAAGCAATATTCAGAATCAACACAATCCCTACCAAAATCACAATGGCATTCTCTACAGAAAAAAAAAAAAATAAATTCTAAAATTTGTATTAAATGTCAAAATAGAATTTGTACAGAATGCCAAAACAATTCTGGGGAAAATAAATAAAGTTAAGACCATTACAATTTCTAATTTAAAATTATAAAGAAGACAGAATAATGGTCAACAAACATATGAAAAAATGCTCAACATCTCTAATCATCAGGGAAATGCAAATCAAAATCACAATCAGATATCACTTAACTCCAGTGAGAATGGCCTTTGTCAAAAAGTCCCCAAACAACAAATGCTGGCATGGATGCAGAGAGATAGGAACACTCCTACATTGCTGGTGGGACTGCAAACTAGTACAACCTCTGTGGAAAGCAATATGGAGATACCTTAAAGCAATACAAGTGGATCTACTGTTTTATACAGCAATCACATTACTGAGCATCTACCCAAAAGAACAGAAGAGACTATGAAAAAGACACCTGCACTAGAATGTTTATAGCAGCACAACTCGCAATTGCAGACGTGTGAAAACAACCCAAGTGCCATCAATACATGAGGGGATTAATAAAACATGGTATATGTATATTATGGAGTACTATTCAGCTATAAGAAACAATGGTGATGTAGTACCTCTTGTATTTTCCTGGATAGAGCTGGAACCCATTCTACTAACTGAAGTATCCCAAGAAAGGAAAAATAAGCACCACATGTACTCACCAGCAAATTGGTATTAACGGATCAACACCTAAGTGGACATATAGGAATAACATTTATCAGGCCTCGGGCAGATGCGAGGGGTAGGAGCGGATGGGTACATACATACAGAATGAGTATGATGTGCACCATCTTGGGAATGGACATGCTTGAAGCTCTGACTCTGGTGGGCAAGGGAAGGAAAGGCAACACAAGTAACCTAAACATTTGTACTCCCATAATATGCTGAGATTAAAAAAAATAATAAAATAAAAATTATATCACAAAGCTATAGCAACCAAAACTGTGTGATACTTGTACAAAAACAGATACATAGATCAGTGGAACAGATTAGAAACCCCAGAAATAAATGCAATCATGCAGCCAACTATTTTTTGACAAAGGCACCAAGAGGACACAGTGGAGAAAGGATAATCTTTTCAAGAGATGGTGCTGGTAAAATTGAATTTTCAAAGGCAATAGAATAAGATTTGATTCATATCTCATGCCATATACAAAATTTAAATAAAAATGAATAGAAAGACTTAAATATAAGACTAGCAACTATAAAACTTCTAGAAGACACCATAGAGAGAAAGTTCTTGGACATTGGCCTTGGCAATGATTATCTGTATATCTCACCAAAAGCAAAAACTTTTTCTAGTTAGTTTTCATGCTTAAGTCTCACATAATGATTAAACATGCAACCTTCAGAATCATACTATAGTAAATTACATAACCACACAATGCCCCATCTATAAAATGGAGATAATGAAAGTACTTCTTCATGGAATTATGATGAGGAGTAAATGAAATAATTCATGCTTAATGTACATAGCACATAATAAACCACATGCATTTTTTTCAACTTTCTAAATGTCATTCCCTTTTTTGGACATCTCACCATGCCACTTTATAACTAAAGCTTACAACCAAACTTTATAGGTACAACTAAAGTTATGCCTGTTATAATACTTGTGTTAGCATATTTCATAGTCTCTTACTGAATTAAATATTTCAAAAGCACGGACTTTGTAAGTTTTAATTATATGCACTGTGTTTTACCTTGATTATAATTTTTATTCTAAGACCAAGTACTTTATGTATTTTTAAAGGCTACCAAGTTGCTTGGAAGGGAATTTCTATGTAGCCTTGAAATTTTAGTCAGTAATGGATATTTCTGTCAGGGGAATATAGGAAGGAAAGTGAAAAACAGAAAGAGAAGCTTCTTTATTTCAAGAAAAATAGATTTCCAAACACCAAACGTGACTTCATAAACAATTTCCAAATATAAAAAACAGATCCCCACCTTTATCCAAGATCCAGTTTGAATAGTAACTATGGTGGAGTTTCTCAAAATGTAGTCCCTGGATCCCTGGGGAGACTGAGAACTTTTAGGGGTCCATGAAGATAATGTTAATTTCATAATAATGCTAAGATAATATTTCTCTTTTCTACTGTGTCAACATTTGCACAAATTGTGCAAAAACTGTGTTGAATAAAATTATTGGCACTTTAGCAGAATCAAAGAAGTGACACCAAACTGTTCTATTAGTCATTGTAATTTGACATTATATATCCTCACACTCACAGGAAAAATAAAAAAAAATAATATTACTTCATAATGCTCTTGATGAAGCAGTAATAATCATTAAGGAAATCTCAACCCTTGAGTATGGTCTTTTAAAAGATTCTGTGTAAGGAAATAAGTATGCATAAAACACTTCTAATGAACACCCAGGTATGATGACTGTTTTAGGAAGACCATTTGTGCCAATGTTTGATGTGGGAGCTGAACTGTCTGCTTTTTTTTCATGAAATGCCATTTTTACTTGAAATTATCTGTGCTGTCTTTTACCTTGATTATAAGTTTTATTCAAGGATTGTATACTTTATGTATTTTTACATGAAGTAATAGAAAATGATGGCTATTCACACTCATTAATTTGGCAGTTAGTTTCTTGAAAATAAAAAAAAGTGCATTGGTTGCTTGAAGGAAAAAATTGGCAAAAATTTGTGATTAATGATATAATTCAAGCTTTCAAGTGAAATTTGAATTTTATAAAACTGCTATCTAACACAAGACTGATGTATTTCTAGTAATTCAAAAGTTTCTGATAAGATTGATGGTGATATTAACAAATGAAATTTTGATATCATCTAACATAATTTGTAAACACATGGCAGTCCTACATAAGGCACTGACTCAATATTTTCATATAAGTACCACGCGCTAACCGATTGCACCACCGGAGCTCCTGACCCAATATTTTCTAAATGACTGATGCATGATATTGTATAATTTTGAAAGGATAAATGATCCACTCAAAGTTCATGATAAACCAATGGATTTCTAAGTAATAGATTATGAAAAGTTCATCAATATACTTTCACAGTCCACATTATAAGTAACATTTAAAAAATTACTAATTGTTGAATTTTGGGGTAGTATCAATATCTATAATTATATGAAAAAGAGTATTAAAATATTCTGCCCTTTTCCAATACATATCTTTAATATCAGATTTTCAAAACATCATATTGTAATAGATTAATAGAGAAGCAAATATGAGAATATCATTTTATCGTCAGACTGTAAAGAAATTTGCAAGCATGTAAAATACTGCCACTCTCATGAAAAATTTATTGTACAAAACAACTGCTACAAAACCTCTAATTAATTTAAAATGCTATTAAAAACACTAAAGTATGATTTAAAAAATGGGATATTGTATTAAAGAGAGGGATCTACAAGAAATTTATGTAAAGTAGTGCATGCATTAAATAAATTATGCTGAAACTTGCAAATGGAAGTCAGATATCCAGGACACCAAGTATATCTGAATAATAGAAATATAAAATTAAAATAGGTATTTTTCTCTCTTTAGTTGAAGAAGAAGCATCTTTAAGTCATTATAAGCATGCAAACTTATTTATTTTCACTCCCCAAATTATAATATTTAAACCTGATATGATGTCTTAATTTGTGGAGATAGCTCTAAAAATTTGCAGTCCCAGCCAATTTTCCCTGTATTGAACTTAGTATTCCAATCTGTAACCTAAAATTTCTATCTTCTTTTAAAAAATAAAGTATTAAAAAATCTCAGAGGACTTGGGGGGTCAAAAAAAATCTGTGATTTACTTCCCTACTGACATGAAAATAGATAAATTTAATTCCAATTCACTTGAGAAAGTAAATGGTGGTGGAGAATATAAATCATGTAGAAAATGAAGTGCTCTTGTGTTAACTTTGCTAGATGTTGGAGTGATAAACATACTCATGTACCATCTATGTACTCACAATTTGGAAAAACATTCTACAGTCTTGACATCTTAGATCAGGTTCATTATAAACAAAGCCTCCTTTGTTTTATTGGAGTGGGTAGGTTAGTCATACCATTTTAGAACATAAGGAGTGAAGAAAAGGCAAATGATTCAGGGGGAAATGCGCAGGATAAAGTTGCCTCCAGCTTAATGACAAAACATAGCTGGTTACTTGATCACATGGGATGTCTCTGAAAGGGCCTTGATGAACCATCATGCATCTGTGGGAGAAAAGCAGAGCAATCGATCTGTTCATTCTTTCCCAAAGTTCAACTTATGTAGTGCTAACTTTCTTGCTTTATTGAGTTTTGAGTCACTGCACTGCCATTCATTGGGGGTGTCATAATCTATACTAGCATTGCAGCTCAAAGCTACATCACTAAGCCCAGAAGTGCTGAGAGGAGCCAGTGACTCCATAGGTTAGATCAGATCAAGCTGGTAGGCTAGGATGCTACAAGAAATGTGATGGAGGCTTTATTGGAATTTAGTCTTCATTTCAGCAAGTCGAATGCAGTCAAAGGTATTAGGAGATGAGATGACAGTGGTAGGTTATGGGCAATATTCACTAGTCAATACCTGAGAATCCAGGAGGTGAGTGGAGCTAGCTGGACCTGGGGAGCTACATAATTTGGTTCCCACATAATTTACCTCTTTTACTATTTGTATCAACTGAAAATCACCGGTGATGTCTGCCTGTGATACTGTAATGTGACAATTCCATTTCTGTAAGAACAAAATACCATCACTTCTCCCCCTAGGTGAGAGGGAAAGTTCAATCTTTCTAAATCATACTTAAAATTTCCTGTTGTTTTTTTTTTTTTTTTTTTTTTTTTTTTTTTTTTTAAATCTTACCAGGGAAGCCATTAGACTGAGACAGTGGCAGGACTTTAGGTTCTTGCATAAGCAGACCATAAACAGACTGGAGCCCATTGTAAATAGTGAAATAAAACTAGAGATATTACCAATCAGAAATGGCCAACTAATTTCTAACTAGAGTCTTTCCACTCTAAATAAACCAAGTGCATTTTCTTTGTTTTCCCTCCTCATAATAGCTCACTGCCTATGCTGCTACAGTAGAGCACTGTGAATCTCACTTGATTCTGAGCACTGCCCAATTAATCAATTTTTGCTCAAATTAATTACATTAAAAATTTTATTGTGTATTCTTTTGTATGTTTATTTTTAATTGACATGTTGTTATTATATATATTTGTGAGGAACAAGTTGATGCTTCAATATGTTTGATATGATCAAATTAGGGTATATAATGTGTCTACCAGAATTTTAGTAAGAAAAGCTACATTTCCCATTGCCATAGCTGGTCAAGAAGATGCAATAGTTACTCATCATCTCCCTCCTCCACCACCCACTTAAGATGTCCCTAACTTTCAGGTGATTCTTCATCAAATCTTAATTGCTTTTCTTGTGGGATGAGTAAGATTTCTATCCCTAGTGTATCTTAGGCTTTAGTTGCTTTGCTTTTTCTGGGCTAGGATGTTTCATTTGTTCGTTTACATTATCACTGAGTATAGAAGAGTAAAGAGGCGGTCTATCCTTTTTGGGGGAGCCTCAGAATAGATTCCATCCCTGCCACCATGGTAACTCTCCTATGTTAAGCATTAGGAATTCTGTGGAGAGAGGTGAGTTAACATCTAAGATAGACCATCATGAGCACCTAGTTTTTTTTTTATTATTTCAGCATAATATGGGGGTACAAACGTTAAGATTATGAACATCGCCCTTGCCTCCTCTACCCCCTCGAGTCAGAACTTCAAGCGTGTCCATCCCTCAGACAGCGCACATTGCACTTATTATGTATGTATCTACCCATCCCCTCCTCCCCCTTCCCACCTGCCCAACACCTGATAAATGTTTCTTGTTTTTTTTTTAACATTTTGGTTACATTTTATATCTTTGCCTTTCCCTAGCAAGGGTTAGAGGTATGCCCCTCCCCTCCACACTGCTAACCACATCCCTCAGATGTGGGCCTACACCCTCAACCCCCTAATCCTTGGTGAACACCACCACCATTTTAGCACCATAGTTTTAATCAGTCAGTACCAATTTGATGGCGAGTACATGTAGAGCCCATTCTTCTGATCTTGTGTCCCTTCACTTTGGATAATGGGCTTAAGCTCAATTCAGGATAATATAAACAGTGCTAGCTTGCTGTTGTTTCTTACAATTGAGTAATATTTCATTGTAAACATAAACCAAATTTTAATAATCCACTCATGAATTGACAGGCACTTGGTTTGTTTCCATGTCCTTGCAATAGTGAATTGTGCTGCAATAAACATTTGGGTGCAGATGTCTTTATAATGGAATGTCTTATGCTCTTTTGGGTAGATGCCCAACAATGCTATTTCTGGGTTGAACGGTATTTCTATTTTTAGCTGTTTGAGGTATCTCCAAATTCTTTTCCACAGAGGTTGTACTAATTTGCAGTCCCACCAGCAGTGTAAGAGGTCCTGTCTCTCCACATCCTCACCAGCATTTGTTGTTTGGGGATTTCTTGATACAGGCCAATCTCACTGAGTTAGGTGATATCTCATTGTGGATTTGATTTGCATCTATTTAATGATTAAAGATGTTGAGCATTTTTTTTATGTTTGCAGGCCATTATTCTGTCTTCTTTGGAAAAGTTTCTGTTTATTACTGTTGCCCATTTATTGATGGGGTTGTTTGATTTTTTCTTGAGCACCTAGTTTTTAGAAGCTCCTCTGTGGTGGAAGATCCTGATGAGAATTAGCATAACCTGTCTTCTCCCTAGACCATCTTATTCACAATCATCCAGTCTTATATATCCCTGATAACTCAGCCAATTATTTATCACTGTCCCAGAGTCAGTCCATCATTCAGACTATATTCTCTATGTGATGTGGAGGATTTCCCTTTACCACTGACTTTCAGAGTCATCATCAAGTGTGACTATAATATGCAACAATGTATTTCCAACTATGTTTATCATATCATGTCAACCTATCTCACAGTTGGGAAGCTTGAGATCTTTCCTCTGCTATTAGTCATTATTAGTGAATTCCCTGGGAGGTTATTAGTTTGGATTAAGTGCAATAGAGATAGGTAAAATGGGATTCTGGGCCATTCATTCGTGTAATTTACTCATACCTTCTAGACTAACTTATCCTGGTCCTGAATGTGCCGTTTTCATTCAGTTGATTATTACTGAGCTTACCTGATCTGAGAATATGGTAAATCTGTTCATAATTTATAGTTGGTGTCCCACAATTGGATGCTCAGTCTCTATTATGACCTAACAGTACATAAAGAACTTTTTTTTAAATAGAAAGTTTGGCTCTGCCAGAAGGGCTAGTCTTCCTCCAGAACATTAGATGCCTGTGCTTCAGTTGTCTTATTGGAGCTTGCCAAGGTATATTTATCCACCACAAATACCAATAGGTGCTTATTATGGTCCAGAGGCAGTGTCCATGGTAATGTACTCCAATGAACATATATTTGGCACAGCATCTATAATTGAAGCTACCATTGTATAAATAGTAATTTACCACAATTTGCCATGATCCATCCGGATGTTTCAGGGGACAGACCATTGAATTGGAAGGGTATAATATGGGGAATCACTATCGTTGTATCCTAAAAGTATTCCATGATGCCCTTATCCTTCACAATTCCTCTAATAATTTGATATTACTTCTGATTTACTGTCTTGGTGTGTGAGCTTTTAGGGAAACAGTTTCAGTGGCTTCCTCTTGAACTCTTACTGCCATAAAAACCCTTGCTCTAGAAACAAAGAAAAATTTCTGCAAGTTGATATATACAGAGAGGTAGGTAGGTAGATAGATAGATAGATAGATAGATAGATAGATAGATAGATAGATAGCAAGCGAGCAATTTTATGTTTTGAAGACCTAGGAAATAATCACACTGGGTGTGTGGAACCACTGAACCCTATTTATCACCAGCTCTAACTCAAGGACAATGATGGTATTTGAAATTTTGTTTTATCTATGTCAGCCCAGACCTCATATGCAATATTTCCAAAGATGTCTGTGTATTCCTTTTCTCAAGTGCAGACTTTGGCTGGAAATTGACTAAAACAGGTCTGATGGAGCCATAGAAAATGCTAAAACATCTGATACAGTTAGAAGACAAAAATAACAACTGCATCTCTCTCTTAGGTAAATGTCTGACAGAAATTGGGGTCAAATGAATCTGAGTAAGGGCACAAACTGAGTTCACCGTACCAGCTTTCCTTCTCACTTCTTTTCTCAAAACTCAAAAGAATTTTCAGCAAAGGATACAAATTTTATTCAATTACCATCAATGCATCAACATTTGGAGCACAGTAAAGAACAAACATGAAAATAAAAATGAGTAAATAATTATCATTTTTATATAGATGAATTGACATCATGTATATAATTACTATTTCTCCTTTAATGTAACAGATCTCATAATCCATATTTTGCCATTAATAAATATATTAGCTAATATTTTATAAGTGCTTACTATGTGTGAAGTACAGTGCTATTATATATGTGTGTAGTACACACACGCAAACACATACACAAATATATAGTTTTTAATACTCAATTGCTTGATAAGGTGACTATTATCATCCCCTTTTCAATTACCAATAAGCAATACATTTGGACACAGATTACTATATTGATAATAGCAATATGTTTTATATTCAAGAATAGTCTTTAAATCACTCCTAAGTTTTGGACATTGATGGGGGAAGAACAATATATGCTAATTTGCTACTTCTGTAAATATATATTTTGAAATTCCCTGGTAAATCTTCCACAAAAATTAAAAGTATCATTTTAAAGAAGAGTCAATTTTATTCACTCCACTCAATACCATAAAAATACCTAACTTCCTAAAATGGGCCAAAGTACCATTAACAGTGTCAGTAATAACTCTGGCTATAGAAATTCTAAATTAAAACCACAATGAGACACCACCTAACCCCAGTGAGAATGGCCTGTATCAAGAAATCCCAAAACAACAAATGCTGGTGAGGATGTGGAGAGACAGGAACACTCTTACACTGCTCATGGGACTGCAAATTAATTCAACTTTTGTGGAAAAGAATTTGGAGATACCTCAAATAGCTAAAAATAGAAATACCATTTGACCCAGCAATAGCATTGTTAGGCATCTATCCAAAAGAGCATAAGACATTCTATTATAAAGACATCTGCACCCAAATGTTTATGGCAGCACAATTCACTATTGCAAGGACGTGGAAACAACCCAAGTGCCTGTCAATTCATGAGTGGATAATTAAAATGTGGTATATGTTAACAATGGAATATTACTCAATTCTAAGAAACAACAGCGAGCTACCACCACTTATACTATCCTGGATTAAGCTTAAGCCCATTATCCAAAGTGAGGCAACACAAGATCAGGTAAATGGGCTCCACGTGTACTCGCCATCAAATTGGTACTGGCTGATTAAAACTATGGTGCTCAAATGATGGTAGTGTTCACCAGGGATTGAGGGGTGTAGACCCACATCTTAGGGATGTGGTGAGCATTGAGGGGGAGAAGGACATACTTCTAACCCTTCCTAGGGAGAGGCAAAGATATAAAATGTAACCAAAATGTCAAAAAAACACCAAACAACCAAAAACATAACAAAACAAACAAACAAACAAAAAATGTTTATTGGCTGGGGGGGGCAGGTGGGAGGGGGGAGGAAGGGATGGGTGTATACTTACATAATGAGTGTGATGCGCACAACCTGGAGGATGGACGCTCTAGAAGTTCTGACTTGGGGTGGGGAGTGGCAAGGGCAATATATGTAATCTTAACAATATTTGTGCCCCCATAATATGATGAAATAATTTTAAAAAGTTATAATTACGAGTAGCATAAGGTCAGTTATGCTGTTGTTATGTTAAAGCAAAAGTGACAAATGTGACTGGCCTTTGTTCCTCTGGATCTTAGAAAGCTGTAAACTCATTAGCATCCTATTATGTTTGCTGAATACAAAGTTGAGCAGAGTATATGAAACATCTGGGATCAAGATGCCTAGAATTCATTGTTGCCTTCTTGTGCTATGGCTTTCAGTAGCGTTGTTCCATTTATTTCCAGCAGTAGTATTTTCTTCATATACTATCCCAACTCTGACCTTTTCACTTGTATAAAAATGGTCATGCTAATGTAAAAGCTGACTATAATCTTATTACAGGTCAGGTATTTAAAAATTCTTCTCTGGAATTAAATTTTGCATGCACTCAATGTATGAAGTATAGTTTTTAAATGACATTGTAGATTTTCTATATTTTGCATCATTATTATCTGAAATTATATGCACCCAGAGCAGAGCAAGCAGCCTTTGATTTTCTCTTAAGAATTATTTGCCATACAGGTAATGCAACAAGCTACTATATTTTTCTCTTCAACTACAATAAGTAGTTCAAGTATTACTGTGTATTTAGGAAATCATCAACTTCCTTCATCACCGAATAAAATAATTCCCTTTTCTGATATAATCAAAATGAGATGCTTTGATATACCCTTATCTATCAAATTTCATAATAGAAGGTAAGGGCATTAGAGGATCTGATTAATGAGTAATGATAAAGCAGTGTCAGTGGAAAGGTATCAATGGAAATGTATCAGAATAACTACTGATAAAGTCCCTCTAAATATATATTTTCATCTTTTAAAATAACATACTTCTTTGTGCTCAAAGATTCACACAATAATTTCAATGAAACCATGGATTATATCACTAATAAACCTGAAATGGGAAGAAAAGAAGGTAGGCAGCCATTAATTATTCATATTGGAAGTCAAATACTACATAATTGTGATAAGATTTTAGGATGATGGTAATGTATCTACAAGTGAACTAGTATTTCAGGGGACTATGTTGTAAACCACATCATTTAATCATTAAAATATATGATTTCAAATGCTTGTCCCTGACAGAGTAGAGTAGGTTTATTTCTATCTATCTGCTAGATTCGATTATTTCCAATTCTTAATTAAGGAACAATGGCAGTTAATTATATATTTATATATTCTTTTGCTCCTTCTTTCCTCCTCCTAAATTTTATCTATATTGTATTGATTTCACTATGTAGCAGCAAATGAAAGGATTAAATTTTAGCAGTTTTCTGGTTTTTTAAAGATATTAATTATATGTAGATTTCAATTAGCAATAAACCAATTCTCCCGGGTATCATTGCTGATTACGGAAATTATTGATAATGATAAGGTCTTGGATTTGACAATAAGAATGAAAACCTAAGGTATGATAATGTGCATATTAAGTGAAAAAGAGGTAAAGGAGCTAAGAGAACAGAACACTGAAAAGATCATCCACAAGGATATTGAAATTATTATGGTTCAGAAGTAATGCTAGGAGATTAAAATATTAAATATTTCGAGGGCTAAGATAAAGTGGATATTATGGGTAGAATTGTGTCCCTCAAAAAATAAGTTTCTAACTCTCAGCACCTCAATATGTGACCTGATGTGAAACAGGGACATCCCAGATTTAATTAGTTAAGTAAAGGCAAGAATATACTGGAGCAACATCAGCCCTTAATACAATATGAATGGGGCCCTTATAAGAATTTCTTCTTATAGGGGATAAGGGAAGAAGACAGCCATTTCAAGACAGAGGCAAAGATTAGAGTGATGCTGCTATAAGCCAAGTAACACAAGGATTGCTGGCAAACACTACAAGCTAGAAGAGACGAGGAATGATTCTGCCATATAGGTTTCAGAAGGAGTGTACCCCTACTGCCACCTTGATTTCAGACTTACACTCTCTATAACTGTGAGACAATACATTTTTGCTATTTTAAGCCACCCAAATTATGATATTTTGTTATGGCAGCCACAAAAAACTAATATAGAGAGTATCTGCAATAAAGAGAAGATAGTTGATGTCATAGGCTGGTGGTCTGGAAGTTATGAATAAGGTAAGAATAATGGTATCAAATTCTCTAATAAGGAGCAAGGTGGACAACACCAGAAATTCCAAACCTAATTGCACTAAAAGTGTGGGGGAACAAAACTAAACTAAATACACAAACAAAAAATCTTCACCACTAGAAATTCTTGTAAATGAAACAGTAAAATCAGCAAACACAAACTTCAGAGGAAGAAAGTGAATGAAAAATCGACAACAGACATTGAGGACAAAGAAATCATGCTAATGATTAATTCTACTGTCCATAGAACACAATGTTTGGGTTTGGGGATACAGAGGATGATGACAGATAAGGGGATGTCAGACAAATATGGAGATGAGGGTTTGGGTTGAGAACAGAGATCTGAAAGTCTTGAGCTTTTTGGAGTGACTTATATAAATAGGTAATAAGGACATTGTGAGAATAACACTTGTGGTTTCTAAGGACAATATTGGTAGTGATATAAGCCTTAAGGGAATAGATAGGTGAGGATTCTTTCCAGACACATATGTTACTTGAGGGCTTTCTCCTCAGTTCAGCCTATGGAGGCCATTGGAGAATTGGTGTCACCAGGAAAGACAAGGAACACTGTGTACTTTCCTGACCAGCTGTGTAGTGATTTTGGGGCCAACGAGGGTAGGAAACATGTCACTGAAACCGTGATAAATTCTTTGGGCAAGAATTGGCATCTCTTTATTGATAATGTTGAAACAGCTGTAGGGATTATATTTCCAGAAAAAATGGAGTGCATTGTAGGAGTATTTATGAATAGATTAGGAGAAGATACATTTTACTTGAGGGGGGAGGGGGGCATAGGCAATATAAGTAACCTTAACACTTGTACCCCCATAATACACTAAAATAAAAGAAGAAGGCATCCAGAAGATGTGATGTTTAAGGTCAAACCAAGGAAAAGTTATTAGTTGTCATGACTGTTCAGTTATTATGAAGTTGCTATTAATCAATTTGCTTAGATCCAGTAAGGTTTGCTTTATGAAACTAGGTGCACCTAAGTTGGGTGCATATATGTTTAACATTGTTATCTCTTCTTGTTGAACTGTGCCCTTCACCATTATATAATGACCCTCTTTGTCTTTTATTACTTTTGTTGGTTTAAAAACTCAATTGTCTGAAGTTAGAACTGCCACGCCAGCCTTCTTTTGGCTTCCACTTGCTTGGAATACTGATCTCTACCCTTTTACTTTTAGTCTGTATGCATCCTTGCAGGTTAGATGTGTTTCCTGAGGACAGCATATACTTGGCCTGTATTTTCTTATCCATTCAGCCAGCCTATGTCTCTTGAGTGGAGAGTTTAAGCCATTCACATTTATTGAGAGATCTGATAGGTAAGGTAGATTACTGTTCATTCTGTTGGGTTGGATGTTGTTGCTTTGATTTCTCTCTTGAGCCATTGTATTGTCTGGCCTTTAATCTTTGGGTTTTGGTTGTTTTTATATTCGTGAGTTTTTATTATGGTGTTCCGTGCATAACACTGTTTTGAGTACTTCTTGTAGGGCTGATCTTATCTTCGTGAATTCTCTGAGACTTTGCTTGTCTGGGAATGTCTTTATTTCTCCTTCATATAGGAAGCTAAGTTTTGCAGGGAGTAAGATTCTAGGCTGGGCATTGTTTTGTTTCAGAAGAGTGAGAATGGGGCCCCAGTCTCTCCTTGCTTGTAAAGTCTCATTAGAGAAGTTGGTGTTATTCAAATTGGCTTTCCCTTGTATGTTACTTGCTTCTTTCATCTTACAGCTCTTAGAAAGGCCTCTTAAGTTGATATTTTGATCAGTCTGATGACTGCATGTTGTGACATCTTCCTGTTTGCATTGAATCTCGCAGGGGTCCTCTGAGCTTCTTAAACTTGTATATTGAGATTTTGAGCAAGGCCTGGGAAATTTTCCTCTATTATATTTTCAAATAGCTTGTCCAACCCTTCAGTGTTGTCTTCTTCCCCATTCTGGTAACCCTATGACCCTCACATTAGGTTTCTTCAGATAATCCCACATGTCTTGTAAGCTTTGCTCTTTTCTCTTGTTTCTCTGCTCTATCTTTGTGAATGTTTTATTTAGTTGGAGGGTGTTATCTTCAATCTCTGAGATTCTTTCTTCTGTTTGATCTACCCTGTTTTTGAGACTTTCCACTGTATTTTGTAGTTCCCTAAATTGATTCTTCATTTCCAGGAGTTCAGTTAATCTTTTCTTCATTGTGTCTATTTCTTTAGTGAACATTTGTTGTAGGTCCTGAAGGCTTTTTGTGGTTTCTTTGTGTTGGTTATTGAGTTGTTCTTGCAGGTCAATGAGTGTTCATATGATCCACATATGAAATTCCTCTTCTGTCATTTTGGTTGCCTGATTTTCATTGGTGTTCATTTCTAGGGGGCTGGTGCTCCTCTTTGGGGGTGTGCTTTCCATTTTGTTCTTCATATTTCTGGAGTTCCTTTGCTGATTTCTTCCCAGGTCGATCAGTTGTTTCTTTTCTTTAGGTTTTTATTTGGTTATTGACATGCCTTGTTTAGTTTCTGAGCTGGTATGTGGTGTCTGTGGGTGAGATTTGACCACTCCCTGTATAATGAGTCAGTAGGTGCCATGAAAATGCTGTGCAGGATGTCCTCCCTGTCAGTAGATGGTTCTTGCTTGGAGGAACAGGCTACGCTGTTGTTTTTGTGTCCTGGTATCAGCTCTTGTTCCTGTAGGGAGGCACTCTAGTGCCTCAGGTGGTCGGTGGGGCACTAGGACTTCCAGGTGTGTCCTTTTTTCCCCCTCAGTGAGGGCTGGTCTAGGAGAGAGTCTGGGAGGGGCTGGGTTGGGTAAGCCTGCCCTCTGGCACCATCAATGCCATTAGCAGGGGTCAAAGTTATGTTCTCTGCTTCCAGGAAAAGCCGTCGTGGAGGGGCTTGAATGGCTCCGCTATTCCAGAAAGTCTGCGTCTGGGGGTGGGGCTGCCTGAGACCCGTAGTCTGGAGTGGGCCTGGCTTCTTTCCACCCTCCCCAACTCCACAGCTACTCCTGGGCCTCTGTCAGCAGGCCAGACCACACGCCACCAGGCCTCCCCAGACTGTGATGCCGGCGGGGAGGTTCTCTGCACAGGAACGCCACCTGGGCTGGCACACGGCCTCCTTTTGGGAGGAGGGTTGCCCTCTAGTACACTGATCTGCCCCTGAAGGCACACACACCTCAGTAGGCTGTTCACGTATATCCCTTCTGTGCCCTGGGCAATTCAAGACCTCGGTGCATGGGATCTGGTTTGCAGGTCTGACCTCTGGGCCCCAGAGTTCAAACTATATCTCCACCAGGGAGAGGAGTGCCAGTCCCAATTCACCCACAGGGAGCCCAAGCTGGGTCCATGTCTCTCAGCCTCAGGTTCTGCACCGTTCTCCTGGGATCACCGTGGCAGCAGGACCTGGGAGGGCTGGCAGGTAGGGAGCTCACAGTCTGAGTTCCCCTTAGTCAGCTGTAGGGTCCCAAAAGGGAAGGTCCCATTCCCTAGAGGTGCCTCCGGCTGGTGGCTATATTGTCTCTTTGGGCAGCTGCGGGTAGGGTCGGCGGAGAGGAGAAGGGGGCAATATGGCTTCTGCTGCACGGCTCTGGTCTGTGCACATGGAGGCGCCCCGAGGGAGTTGGGAGCCTGTTGTCCACTACAGGCTTACCGCTCGCTGGCGGCTTCCATCTCTGGGCTGCTGTCCGCAGGTCTCTCCTCCCGCTGGGGAGCCCACTAGCAGTCCCAGATGCAGGGGAAGGGAAAGATGACTGATCCACATACCCTTCCACGTACACTTCCTGCTGCTCTATAGGCTGCTGTGGGGGTCTCAGCTTCTAGTTGTCCTCTGCAGCCTCCTCCCATGGAGTCTCCTGTGGTCTCAGGTACCCCTCCTTCCGGCCCTCCTCCGCTGTATACTCATCTTCTTGCTTCTTTTTTTCTAATTTCTACTAGAATCTGTCTTTTCTTCAGAGACACTCTGTCTGGCGGTGTTTCTCTTCCACCATCTTGATCCCATCCCAGCCTTTGCATTTTGACACTTTCTTTGTTCTGTTATGACTTCCACAAATTGTGGCTAATGTAAATCATTACTGAAAGTTTCTTACCTTTTTCCATTAAACTCCATGACTGATATTGAGTAATAAAAAAAAAAGAGTTAAAAGTATAACTGCCATTTGATAAATCAATCTCACTAGTGGGTATTTACCCAAAGGAAAAAAAAAGACATGCTATAAAAAAGATAAAGATATCTCCACTTGAATGTTCATAGCAGCACAATTTACAGTTGTAAAGATGTGGAAATACCCAAATGCCCATCAGTACATGAGTGTATTAATAAAATGTGGTATATGTATACAACAGAGTACTTTTCATCCATAAAAAATGGTAAACTTCCTCTTGTATTATCCTAGATAGAGCTAGAACTCATTCTACTAGGTGAAGTATCACAAGAATGGAAAAACAAGCACCACATGTACTCACCATCAAATTGGTATTAATCGAGCAACACTTATGTGCATATGTGGAAGTAACATTCATTCGATGTCATGCAGGTGAGTGGGACAGGAGGGAATGGGTAAATTTATACTTAATGGGTGTGGTGTGCATTGTCTGGGGGCCAGGCATGTGTGTAGCCCTGAATCGGCAGTACAAAGGCATTTTATGTAACCAAAGGCTTTGTACCCCCATAATATTCTGAAATTAAGAAAAAAAAATAATGTAGCTCTTGAATGTTTTGGGAGGGGGGTGAAAAAGGGGGTAGCCAAGTATAATCTCCATGTTTTTGGATTGAGCAACTGAATGATACCATTAATTGAAAAAGAGGAAAGTCAAAGAGAAACAAGAATTTGGAGCACACAGATTTGTTTCACTACAAATTCATTTTATTCCACCTCAGATTGGTTACCAACACTTTCAGTAAAATGTTTATCTTATCTTTAAATATCATAGTCCTGACAGGGTCTATTCTTATTTATTTATTTATTTAGAAGTTTATTTTTTTATTTTTTTATTTTAACATATTATGGGGGTACAAGTGTTAAGGTTATGTATATTGCCTATGCTTCTCTCCCCCCTCGAGTCAGAGCTTCAAGTGTGACCATCCCCAAAATGTTGCACATCTAACTCATTGTATTTGTATATACCCATCCCCTCCTCCCCCCTCCCACCTGCCCGACACCCTATAAATGTTATTCCTTTGTGTCCACTGAGGTGTTGATCGGTACTACCATTTCCCTCCATGTTCTGTAAGGGTACTGCCTTTCTTCCTATTTTATTGAGAATCATTTTTTTGAGAAGCCAAATAGTTTATTTATAACACCCTCTTTACTCTTCATTAAAATATTTTTCCATTCTTATCTTATTTTTCAAAACTTAGAAGATTGCATCCTCTTTTTTTCTATTCACAACCCTCTGATTGAGTGTTACAGTAGACACCCAGCTGATCTCATTTACCCTCATCTTTCCTTGTTCCAGATGCCATCTTAGTTTTCCTGAAGCGCTATTTCATCATACCATTCCTCACACCTTTATATATAAAATGACGTTTTTTCCTAATGAAATTAGTTCAAATTCCTCACTTTGATATTGAAGATTTTTTATCAATTAGCAGAAAAAACTGATAACAATTATGACACTAAAAACAGGAGAGTCTCTGATGCTGAGTCCAACTTTTCCCCTATTTTTAAATTATTACATGATCCATGATAGCACAGGGGAATTCTATTAGCAACAGAACAAATAAGTGAGATAAACTAGCTGGAGTAGAGAGTTGCTGTAGTAGAGAGTTGAAAGAGCAATCAGGTAATCTCTTAACGAGTCCACTCATTCAAAAATCACCTGTATGTTATGCACATAGCACTATTCTAGGCACTGTAGCAGTAGCAGTTCACTGTTTGTATGTAGTCAGGAACCATCTTAGGGAATACCTAAGATTATGAAGAAAGATGGATATTTCAATAACTCCTACATGGAAAAAAAAAGCACATCAAGAAGGGGGAGAGAGAGAGAACAATAGCAGGTTAGGGGAGACTTGGCTTATACAAAGTTTTAGAGGTAAAAAATGAGCAAAGTTCTCTTTCCCAATGCAAAATAGGTCAAGCTGGTCAGAATAAAGGATTTACAGTCATGCATTTCAATGATGGACCTCATAACAGTGATCCCATAAGATTATAATGGAGGTGAAAAATCCTTATCACTTAGTACTTATTATACTATACTTTTATTTTTATTTTAGTATATTACTTCTACTTATATTTTTAAAACTTAACTGTAAAACAGTCTTGAGCAGGTCTTCAAGAGGTATATCAGGAGAAAGCATTTTCATCATAGAAAATGACAGCTCCATGCATGTTATTGCCCTGAAGACCTTCCAGTGGGACAAGATACGGAGGTTGAAGACAGTGATATTGATTATGATCCTGTATAGGCATGGGCTAATGTGTGTGGATCAGTTTATAACCAAACTGTGTATCAGTTTATAACCAAAAAGTTTAAAAAGTAAAAACAGAAAAATAAAAATAGACAAAAGCTTATACAATAAAGATATAAAGAAATAAAATACTTGGTACAACTGTACAATGTGTTTGTGTTTTAAGCTAAGCGTTACTATAAAATAGTAAAAATGTTGAAAAAAATAAAAATTTTATAATATAAAAAAGTTATAGTTAGCTAAGGTCAATTTATTACTGAAGGAAGAAAAAAATTATAAATTTAGCATAGCCTAAATATGCAGTGTATATAAAGTCTACAGTACTGTACAGTAATGTCCTAGGCCTTTATATTCACTCATTAGTCACTCATTGACTCACACAGAGCAACTTAAACTCCGACAGGTCCATTCATCATAAGAGCCTTACACAGGTGTACCAGTTTTTAATCTTTTACATAATGTTTTTACTGTACCTTTTATATGTTTAGATATGTTTAGATGCACGAGTATTTATCATTGTGTTACAGTTGTCTACAGTATTCAGTACAGTAACATGCTTTATAAGTATGTGGCCTAGGAACAATAGGCTATACTATATAATTTAGATGAATAGTAAGCTATATCATCTACGTTTGTGTAACTACACTTGATGTTGTTTCTCAACAATGAAAGTGCCTAATGATGCATTTCTCAGAACATATCTGTGTTGTTAAGCAATGAATGACTTTACACAGGTATACCTGTTTTATTGTAATTTGCTTTATTATGATTCATAGATACTGCATTTTTAAAAACTTTATGGTTTGTGGAAACCCTGCATCAAGCCAGTCTATTGGTACCATTTTCCAACATCATCTGCTTACCTTGTATCCTATGTCACATTTTGGCAATACTCACAATATTTAAACTTTTTCATTATTATTTTATTTGTTACTGTGATCTATGATCTTTGACGTTACTATCATAATTGTTTCATGGTACCATAAACTGCACCCACATAATACAGCCAGCTTAATTGATAAATGTCATATGTGTTCTGACTGCTCCAACTCCTGGCCTTTCCCCATCTCTCTCCCTCTCCTTGGGCCATCCTATTCCCTAAGACACAATAATATTGAAATTAGGAATATTAATAAACCTACAATGGCCTCTGAGTGTTCAAGTGAAAAGAAGTGTTGCACATCTCTCAATTTAAATCAAAATCTAGAAATGGTTAGGTTTAGTGAGGTCAGCATGTCAAAAACCTGAGATAAGCTGAAAGCTAGGCCTCCTTCACCAGTTAGCCAAGTTGTGAATGGAAAAGAAAAGTTCTCAAGGGAAATTAAAATGCTACTCTAGTGAACACACTAATGATAAGAAAGCAAAACAACCTTACTATAATATGGAGAAAATTTTAGTGGTCTGAATAGAACATCAAACCAGCCACCCCATTCCCTTAAGCAAAAAAACTAATTTTTAATTGTATGAAGGCTAAAAGAGGTGATGAAGCTGCAGAAGAAAGTTTGAAGCTAGCAGAGGTTGGTTCATGAGGTTTAAGAAAAGAGGCTGTTTCCAAAACATGGAAGTTCAAGGTGAAGCAACAAGTGTTGATGCAGAAGCTACAGAAAGTTATTCAGAAGACCTAAATAACATAATTGATGAATTTAGCCATGCTAATCAATGGATTTTCAATGTAGATAAAACAGTCTTATATTGGAAGAAGATACTATCTAGTACTTTCATAGCTAGACATGAGAAGTCAATTCCTGGCTTCAAAGCTTCAAAGAACAGGCTGACTCTCTTGTTAGGGGCTAATCAATATAATTGGTGATTTTCAGATGAAACCAATGATCATTTAACCATTCTGAAAATACTAGGTGCCTTTAGAATTATGCTAAATCTATTCCGCCTGTGTTCTATAATTTGAATAACAAAGCCTAGATGACAGCATATCTGTTCACAACATGGTTTACTGAATATTTTAAGCCCACTGTTGAGACCTAATGTTCATAAAAAAAAAAGATTTCTTTCAAAATATCATCAAGTTTTAGGCATATGGGAGGGGGGAAGAAGAGATGGGTATATACACAGCTAATGAATGTGGTGCACACCGTCTGGGTGACGTACACACTTGAAACTCTGATTCAGGTGGGGCAAGGGCAATATACGTAACCTAAACATTTGTACCCCCATAATATGCTGAAATAAAAAAGAAAAAATTATATATTACTGCTCACTAACAATGCACCTAGTCACCCAAGAGCTCTGATGGAGCTGTATAAGATTAATGCTGTTTTCCTGCCTCCTAAAATAACATCCACTCTGTGGCTCTGAATCAAGGAATAACTTTGCCTTTCAGGACTTATTATTTAATAAATACATTTCATAAGGCTATTGCTGCCATAAGGATTAATCTGATGGATCTGGGTAAAGTTAATTGAAAATCTTATGAAAAAAATTCACTATTCTAGATATCATTAAGAACAATTGTAATTCATGGGAGAAGTTAAAAATATCAGTGTTAGTAATGAGTTTGAAAAAAGTTTATTTCAACACTCATGGATGACTTTGAGGCATTCAGAACTTCAGCAAAGGAAGTAACTGCAAATGTGGTGGAAATATCAAGAGAAACAGAATTAGAAGTGGACCCTGAGGATATGAATGAATTAATGCAATCTCATGATTAAACTTTAATGGATGAGAAGTTGCTTATAATGGATTAACAAAGAAAGTGGTTTCTTGAGATGGAATTTGCTGGTAAAGATGATCTGAACATTGTTGAAATAAGAACAAAGGATTTAGAAGATTACATAAACATAGCTGATAAAGCAGTGGCAGGATTTGAGAATACTGACTCCAATTTTGAAAGTTCTATTCTGCGTAAAATGCTATCAAACAGCATCTCATGCTACAGAGAAATAAATCTTTCATGAAAGAGTCAGTCAATACAGCAAACTTCACAGCTGTTGTTTCATTTTTTTAAGGAATTGCCACAACCACCCCAGCCTTCAGTACCCACCACTTTGATCAGTCAGCAACCATCAACATTGAGGCAAGAAATTCTACTTGCAAAAAGATTATGACTTACTGAAGACTCATATGATTGTTAGAAAAAATGTTTTTAATTAAAGTATGTACATTTTTAAAGACATAATGCTATTGCACACTTCATAGACTATAATATCATGTAAAATATCTTTTATATGCATTGAGAAACCAAACAAAAAAAATATGTGATTCACTTTGTTGCTATATCTGCTTTATTGTGGTGGTCTGGAACCAAACCTGCAACATCTCTGAGATATGCCTATAAGTAAGTAAACTTAGAATGACAAACTGGGGCCACACGTTTAAGGGCTTGAATGGCAGGCAAATCACATTGAAGTTGATTATTTGGACAAATGAAATATACTGAAGGATTTTGAGAAGGAAAGAAACATGATGATAACAATGGTGTTGGAAAACTGATCTAGCAGAGGCATGCAGGATAGATTGTTGTGGAGAAATAACAGTTTAAGACATGAATATGAAGATTATTGGAGTAACTGAGAATAAGTAATTAAGGCCAAAACTAGAGGTTAGTAATGGGCACCGTATGAAATATTTATAGGTAACACTTAGTGAAGACTTACTATGTTATCTGCTATGTGCTTAATATATGTCCTATAGTATCTACATACAAATGAGGCAAGTACTATTACCATTCCCACGTTACAAATAAGAAAACTTGGGATTATTATAGGTTATATGCTCACTCAAGGTCACATTGCTAATAATTAACCAGAGCTATAATTAAAACTCTGAATAATCTTCATACTAAATTCTAATATGGCAATTGTGAGAGATATGATAGAACAATTAATGTTTTGGTAACTAAATTATGGGTGAGAATTATAAAGATAATTCATAGATGACTTTGAGGTTTCACATATGGTTTACTGGGTGATGATGATGATATTTACATAAAGCAAATTAGAAAGGACAGTTTTATTAAGCACTTTATGGACAAGCTTATTATTTTCTTTATTTTTTTTATTCTCCCCCCAAAATATTCTTCTATTTCTTTGTTTTGCTTGCCATCATTGCCTTGTAATTGTCTTTGTTTAAAGCTCTATGACAATATAAACTCATTGATGCTTTTCCACTCAATCTCAAGATACACCTTTGTAAAGCTTAACATTTTGATCTATTAACCCTAACTGCAAACTATTTTCCTTTATGTTTAAGTTCCTGCCATACTTACTCATGTTTTCAAGAATAATGCTATTTTAAACTTGCCCATGCTTTTGGTTAAATGATTCTCTCTTTCTGTAAATTGTCCACATTTCCAACTCAGAGGTAAAGTACTATACTTACATTAAAGAGTTGTACATATTTCTGCATTATTGTCCTTAATGCTTAGGAATTTTAAAATAACAGATATTTAAATGTAACCACACTAGCCTACCACTACCACTTTTTTTTTTTAACAACTACAGCTCAACAGTAAAGTATCAAACATTGCAAGACGGCGAATTAGGCTAGATTGAAGTATAAATTTTCTGACAATGAGAACTGCTAAATACTCAAATTTTATTGGGAAATTATAAAACATACCTTTTCATAAAAACTTTATGATAGAATTGGTGTAATATTAGACTTAGTTACTGAAAAAGCAACCTTCTCTATTAAGACTCAATGGAACTTAAGGTATGCTCACTGATCCTGCACATGAAATTCACAAATAAATGTGCAACAATATCAAAGAAAATCTTACCACGGCATGAATAATACATAGCAAATTAATAAATGATTTCATGTTTTAATAATTTTTATGATGTTCTTGCTTTGCTTATGCCTCAAGTATAGACTTAGCCTGCCCAGTCATGATAATCTAACATTTTCTATAAAACAAAGACAATCATTTACCTGCTAAAAAGTAACAATATTGCTTAAGATAGAGTGATAATATCCAAACGTATGAAGACCATTACACTTTACTTTCTTTTTTTATTTCTCCCTCTATCTCTTTCTTTCTTATTTTAATTTTTCTAACACAAGATCCCATGTTGAAAAGTCAAATACTCTCTAATCTGCTTGAAAAAAAACCTGTAAAAAAACTTCAGCTTTAGGCATTCACTGCATGCATTGAAGAGATGTTCCAAAAGGATTGAATTGGGAAAAACTTAAACATTTTGATGCGATCAACAATGCCAAAAGCTTGTGGAAAATTGCTGTGCTGTGCTTTGTTATCCAGGTGCAAGATTCAAAATCCTACAGAAATTTTGCTGTCATAGGATCTGTAGCAATTGGAAGATCTTACAGAGCCATGCATAATTACACCCTAGAGAGGAGTAAAAGAAGAAATATGTGCTGTACAAAAAATAAACACAAGAGGAGCAAGTAAGATGGTCTCAGATAGATGTATTGGTGAATCCAGGTTTTAAAGGGTTTGCCCATTATGTAATTTGAGGCCTCTTTTAGAAAAAGAATGACAAATTAGAAATAAATGTGAATATTTCTTTAGAATGAGCAAAAGAAATTACACAAAATTACAAATATATAAAAGCTGACAAGTATCACAAATATCACAACATCCAGAAAAAAGAACATAATATTTTTTTTAATTAACCATCTGAAAAAAACTTTTATATTATTTTTCCTATATTTATTTGCTCTTTGATCACCTCTTCATAGAACAATGATTTTGTGACATCATTTTTTTGGAGTGAAAAGAAAGATAATTCAGTCTTTCTCATAGCATATTTTATAAAAGTTTCCTTCAGCTTTACAATTCATACTTCTATAGGATTCTGGTCAAATTTCTAAGAGTGCCCATCAAGTCTCTTTTATAACTAAACTGTAAGATTTGGAACACGTTTCCATCTCTTAGCTGCTGGCTATACACATTTTTCCCTTTTTATTTCATCATATTATGGGGGTGCAAGTATTGCTAAGGTTACATATATTGCCCTTGCCATCCCTCCCCCCACCACCGTGTCAGAGCTTCAAGCGTGTCCATCCTCCAGGTAGTGCCCATCGCACTCAATATGTAAGTATACACCCATCCCCCATCCCCCCTCACACCTGCCCACCACCCGATAAAGTTTTTTTTTGTTGTTGTTGTTTTTGTTTTTGTTTTTTACATCTTGGTAACATTTTATATCTTTGCCTCACAATAATAAGGGTTAGAAGTATGCCCTTCCCCTCCACAATGCTGGCCCTATCCCTAAGATGTGGGTCTCCCTCCTCCCAGAATCCCTTGTGAGCACAACCACCATTTGAGACCATAGTTTTAATCAGTCAGTACCAATTTGATGGCGAGTACATGTGGAGCCCATTTTCCTGGTCTTGTGTCACCTCACTTTGGATAAGAAGCTAAAGCTTAATCCAGGTAGTATAAGTGGTGCCAGCTCGCTGTCATTTCTTAGAATTGAGTAATATTCAATTGTGAACATATAACAAATTTTAATTATCCACTCATGAATTGATGGGCACTTGGGTTGTTTCCATGTCCTTGTAATAGTGAATTGTGCTGCCATTAACATTTGGGAGCAGGTGTCTTTATAATAGAATGTCTTATGCTTTTTTATTTTTTTTTTTATTTTTGAGACAGAGTCTCGTTTTGTTGCTCAGGGTAGAGTGAGTGCCGTGGCATCAGTCTAGCTCACAGCACCCTCAAACACCTGGGCTCAAGGGATCCTCCTGCCTCAGCCTCCCAAGTTGATGGAACTACAGGCATGTGCCACCATGCCCGGTTAATTTTTTCTATATATATTGGTAGGTCAATTAATTTCTTTCTATTTATCGTAGAGATGAGGTCTTGCTCTTTCTCAGGCTGGTCTCGAACTCCTGACCTCGAGCAATCCACCCGCCTCAGCCTCCGAGAGTGCTAGGATCACAGGCGTGAGCAACCCTGCCTGGCCAAGAATGTCTTATGCTCTTTGGGGGAGATTCGTAACAATACTATTGCTGGGTCGAATGGTATTTCTATTTTTAGCTGTTTGAGGTATCTCCAAATTCTTTTCCACAAAGATTGCACTAATTTGGAGTCCCACCAGCAATGTAAGAGTGTTCCTGTCTCTACGCACCCTCACCAGTATTTGTTGCTTGGGGATTTCTTGATACAGGCCATTCTCATTGGGGTTAGGTGGTATCTCTTTGTGGTTTTGATTTGCATTTCTCTGATGATTAGAGATGTTGAGCATTTTTTTATATGTTCGAAAGCCATTATTCTGTCTTCTTTGGAGAAGTTTCTGTTCATTTCCATTGCTCATTTCTTGATGGAGTTGTTTGATTTTTTCTTGTTAATTCTTTTGAGCTGTAGATAGATTCTTGTCATTAGACCTGTATCATAAGTGTAGAGAGCAATTATTTTCTCCCATTCTGTAGGTTGTCTATTTTCTCTAAAGATAGTTTCCTTTGCTGTGCAGAACCTTCTTAATTTGATCAGATCCCATTTGTTTCTTTTTGTTGCTGCAGTGATTGCTTTGGGGGTTTTTCTCAAGAATTCTTTGCCTAGGCCAATGTCTGATAGGGTTTTCCCAACATCTCCTTCTAGGATTCTTAAGGTTTCATGCCTTAGGTTTAAATCTGTTATCCATCTTGAGTGGATTTTTGTGAGAGGTGAGATGTAGGGATCCTGATTCATTCTTCTGCATGTAGCTATCCAGTTTTCCCAGCACCATTTATTGAAGAGAGATTCTTTTTCCCATTGTACATTTTTGTCTGCTTTATCAAATATTAAGTTACTGTATGCAGATGATTTCATCTCTGGAATCTCAGTACTATTCCAAATATCGGTGCTTCTGTTCTTGTGCCAATACCAGTCTGATTTAATTCTTATTGCTCTATAATATAGTTTGAAGTCAGGAAGATGGCTGTTTCCCATTTTGTTCTTTTTACTTAAAATTGCTTTGGATATATGAGGTTTTTTCTGGTTCCATACAAAGTGAAGAATTATTTTTTCTAGATCTGTAAAGAATGATGGTGGTACTTTGATGGGGATTGCTTTAATTCTGTACATCACTTTAGGTCATATTGACATTTTAACAATATTGATTCTACCAATCCATGAACAAGGTAGATTCCCACATCTGTTTACATCTTCTACAATTTCTTTTTTTTAGCATTTTGTAGTTATCCTGGTATAAGTATTTTGTATCTTTCGTTAAATATACTCCTAGATATTTAATTTTTTGGGGAAATATAGTGAAAGATATTGCATTTTTGGTTTGAGTTTCAGCTTGATAGTTCTTGGAATATATGAATGCTTCTGATTTGTGTATATTGATTTTGTAACCTCAAACTATACCAAATTTATTGATCAAATCTAGGAGTCTCTTAGATAAAACCATGGGTTTTTCTAGGTATAATATCATATAATTGGTGAAGAGCAAGGTAACAGATTTCCTGAATAGACCAATTACAAGCGCAGAAATTGGAGCAGTAATTAATAACCTCCCTAAAGGGAAAAGTCCCGGACCAGATGGCTACACTTCAGAGTTCTACTAAACATACAAATGTGAACTCATACCTATACTACATAAACTATTCCACACCATTGAGAAGGATGGTATCTTTCCTCACTCATTCTATGAAGCCAATATCAATTTGATACCAAAGCCAGGAAAGGATACAACAAAAAAAGAAAATTACAGACCAATATCCCTCATGAATATAGATGCAAACATCCTAAACAAAATTTTAGCAAGTAGAATTCAGCAGCACAACACAAAAATAATTCACTATGACCAGGTGGGCTTTATTCCAGGGATGCAAGGTTCAACATACACAAGTCTATAAATGCAATTACCTCATAAATAAAAGCAAAAACAAAGACTATATGGTTCTCTCAATAGATACAGAAAAAGCATTTGACAAAGCCCAATACACCTCTATGATAAAAACTCTTAACAAAATAGGCATAGATGGCTCATACCTTAAATTTATCAAATCCATTTATAACAAACCCACTGCTAATATCATACTGAATGGTGAAAAATTGAAATCATTCTCTCTTTGAACTGGAACTAGACAAGGATGCCCACTATCTTCTCTTCTATTCAACATAGTGTTCATAGTCCTAGCTATAGCAATCAGGCAAGAGAGGGATATTAAGGGCATCTAAGTGGGGGCAGTTGAGATCAAACTCTTGCTCTTCACTGATGATATGATATCATACATAGAAAACCCCACGGATTCAACCAAAAGACTCCTAGATTTGATAAATGAATTTGGTAAAGTTTCAGGTTATAAAATCAAAATACAAAAATCAGAAGCAGTCATATATGCCAAGAACCATCAAGCACAAACTCAAATCATAAATGCAATACACTTTAGTATAGCCCCAAAGAAAATTAAATATCTAGGAGTATATTTAGCAAAAGATATGAAAGATTTATAAAAGGAGAGGTACGAAACACTAACAAAAGAAATTGCAGATGATGTAAACAGGTGGAAAAGTCTACTTTGTTCATGGATTGGTAGAATCAATATCGTTAAAATGTCAATATTATCTAAAGTGATCTACAGAATTAATGCAATCCGCATCAAAGTACCACCATCATTCTTTACAGATCTAGAAAAAAAATAATTCTTCACTTGTATGGAACCAGAAAAAACCTCATATAGCCAAAGCAATTTTAAGTAAAACAAACATACTGGGAGGCATCAGTTTTTCTGACTTCAAGCCATACTATAAAGCAATAATAGTTAAATAAGCCTGGAACTGAAGCAAGAACAGAAGCATCGATGTTTGGAATAGAACTGAGATACCAGAGATGAAACCATCAGCATACAGTAACCTAATGTTTGATAAAGCAGACAAAAATATACAATGGGGAAAAGAATCTCTCTTCAATAAATGGTGATGGGAAAACTGGATAGCTACATGTAGAAGATTGAATCAGAATCCCTACCTCTCACCTCTGGCTATACACATTTGAAACTTTGTTTCTTTGCCAATACTCCTGTACTTCCAGTGTTAGGTACCATAGACAGCTTCATATCACATTATGACCCCTGAAATTGCAATTTCATGTCATGACACATAGTCAATTGCACAGTACACACATATGTGCATATGAATGAGATGGAATGAAATGTATGATGTATGACAAGATAATTGGGGAAGTTCATCTAGGGAGAGCTGACAGACTCCAGCTGGGAATCTACAATGGTCATCCATTAAGCCATCTCGTGGCAGGATTCTTTCTACAGTCATGTTTCCCATTCTAAGACATTTGGCATTCCTATTTTTTTTCTAATTACTAAGGGAAAAAGAGGTGAGAGGAGAATAAAAGAGTTTGATCCAAGATGCCTAGAGAGTAATCATGGAAGCAGGGAAATTATTCTATAGCTGCCTGCCACCAGGATTGTTCTGATGCAAGAGTTGACACTGGACTGTCAATGTGCTATGTGCAATGCCTTTTCCTCACAGAAAACTTAAGATTAGAATGCCCAGATTATATAAATCTAACAGTCATAGGTAGTGGCATATATTATCAGTAATCAAAGAGGAGGACAGATATTTTCCAAACACTGCAACCACTGTAGTGATCTCTTCAGAGATTAAAAAATAGAAAGAATATTTCCAACAAATTGAATAAAATAATCTATTTCTTTTTCTTATAGAATCTTCAGAGTTTCATAAAGGAAACTCGATGTTTTACTGCTACAGATTGATAATAAACACCACTGTGTTGGATTCTAAATGATGTATGTATAACTAAAACATCGAGGAAAACTCAAAAGAGTAATAATATTAAAAAAACATTTTTTGTAGTTATAAATTCAGAAAAAAATGAAAAAAATATATTCTTGAAATAAAATGCACAATAATATTATTTCAAAAAGTTCAGATTGTCTAAATCATTGTGTTTGTACCCATAAAAAAATAGAAACCTAGAGTTTTAAGTTTGGAGAGTCAGTAGATCATTGACCTGTCACTTTCCGTAGCCAATTAGTTCCCCAAATTTAACTTTTATTTTTCTGCAAATCTTAAACAATTCATAGTATCATGTGTATATTTAGAATAAAATACTTCCCCTATATTAGGCATTCTCTCTGAGAACTAAATTCTTTGTTTAAAAATATTTTTCCCAAGAAGATTAGTAACAACCATGAATAGGTTTTAAAAAGATTCTATTAATATTCCATAGAGTTACCCTGTTGTCAATTTCGCTTAGTTCTGATTTGATCTTAATGATTTCATTTCTTCTGCTGGGTTTGGGGTCAGTCTGTTCTTATTTTTCTAGCTCTTTGAGACTATTCATTAGGTTGTCTATTTGTGATCTTTTTGACTTTTTGATAGAGGCATTTATGGAAATAAACTTTCCTCTCATGGCCGCTTTAGCTGTGTCCAACAGGTTTTGGTAACTTGTGTCTCCTTTGTCATTTAGTTCAAAGAATATTTTGATTTCCATCTGATTTCTTCACTTATGAAGTGATTATTCAGCAGAAGGTTGTTTAGTTTCCATGACTTTGTGTAGAAATGAGAACTCCTGTGAGGATTGATTTCTACATTTATTCCATTGTGGTCTTAAAAGATACATGGTATAATTTCTATTTTTTTTAATTTTTTGAGATATGCTTTGTGTCCTAAGATATGGTCAATCGTAGAGAATGACCCATGAGCTGATGAGAAGAATGTATATTCAGTGGCTTTGGGGTAGAATGTCCTGTAGATGTCAATCAGGCCCATTTGTTCTAGAGTTCTGTTTAAGTCCATTATTTCTTTGTTGATTTTCTGTTTGGAGGATCCCTCCTGTGCTGTCAGTGGGGTGTTAAAGTCTCTGACTATTATGATGTTGTCATTTATCCATTTGTTTAGATCAAGTACAGTTTGGTTTATGAATCTGGGTGCACGAAAGTTGGGTGCATATATATTTAGAATTGTTATGTCTTCTTGTTGAACTGTACCCTTCGCGATTATATAGTGACCTTCTTTGTCTTTTATAACTTTTGTTGATTTAAAAACTAAGTTATCTATAATAAGCATTGCTATGCTAGCTTTCTTTTGGCTTCTGTTTGCTTGAAATATTGTTCTCTACCCCTTTACCTTTAGTATAACTTCATCCTTGCAGGTTAGATGTGTTTCCTGAAGGCAGCAGATACTTGGCTTGTATTTTTTGTATCCATTTGGCCAGCCTATGTCTCTTGAGTGGAGAGTTCAAGATATTCAAATTTATTGAGATAACTGATAGGTGGAGCAGATTACTGTTCATTATGTTGGGTTGAACTTTGTTGCTTTGTTTTCTCTCTTGAGGCAGTGTGGTATCTTGGATTTGATCTTTAGCTTTTAGTAGACTTACATTCTTGAGTGTTTATTGTGCTGATCCATGGGTAGCACTGTTTTGAGTACTTCTTGAAGGGCTGGTCTTGTCTTGGTGAATTCCCTCAGTGTTTGATTATCTCAGAATGTATTGATTGCTCCTTCATACACAAAACTTAATATTTCAGGGAATAAGATTCTAGGCTGGGCATTATTCACTTTGAGAATAATGAGAATGGAGCCCCAGTCTCTCCTTCCTTGTAAAGTTTCAAGAGAAGTCTGGTGTTATTGACAACAGGGAAATTATACAGAAGATTAATAAAATCAAAAGTTGGTTCTTTGAATAAGTAAACAAAATTGACACACCATTGGCTACAATAATGAAAAACAGAAAATAGAAATCCCTAATAAGCTTCATCAGGAAAACAAAGGAGAAATTACAACTGATGCCCTGGATATACAAGATATAATTTATGAATACTAGAAAACCCTCTATGCAAAAAACTGGAAAATGTGGAGGAAATGGACAAGTTCTTAGAAACACACAGCCTCCCTAGGCTCACCCAGGAAGAAATAGAATTCCTGAACAGACCAATATCAAGTACTGAAATAGAAACAGCAATAAAACACCTTCCTAAAAAGAACAGTCCTGGACCAGATGGTTTCACACCAGAATTTTACCATGCCTACAAAGAAGAACTGGTGCCTATCCTGCAGAAATTATTCCACAACATTGAGAAGGATGGAAGCCTCCTCAACACATTTTATGAAGCGAACATAACCCTGAAACCAAAACCAAGAACGGATGCAATGATAAAAGAAAACTATAGACCAATATCCCTTACGAATATAGATACAAAAATTCTCAACAAAATCCTAGCCAATCGAATCCAGGTGCTTGTTAAGAAAATAATACATCACAACCAAGTGGGCTTCATCCCAGGTATGCAGGGATGGTTCAACATATGCAAATCTATAAATGTAATTCACCATATAAACAGAAGCAAAAATAAAGATCATATGATCCTCTCAATAGATGCAGAAAACGCATTTGACAAAATTCAACACCCCATTATAAGAATGCTCAACAAATTAGGCATAGATGGGGCTTACCTAAAAATGATACAAGCCATATATGCCAAATCGCAGCCAATATCATACTGAATGGGGAAACATTGAAAGCATTCCCATTTACAACTAGAAAAAGACAAGGTTGCCCACTATCTCCACTTCTATTCCAAGTAGTGCTGGAAGACCTTGATACAACAATCAGACAAGAGAGCAGAATTAAGGACATCCAAATGGGAGCAGAAAAGATCAAACTCTCATTCTTTGCTGATGACATGATATTATACCTAGAAAACCCCAAGGATTCAAGCAAAAGACTCCCTGAACTGATAAATGAATTTGGTAATGTCTCAGGATACAAAATCAATACACAGAAATCAGAGGCATTCATATATGCCAACAGCAGTACAAGTGAGAACCAAATCAAAGACTCAATTCCCTTCACAATAGCAACAAAGAAAATAAAGTACCTAGGAATATATTTAACTAAGGAGTTAAAAGACCTCTATAGGGAGAACTATGAAACACTAAAGAAAGAAATAGCAGAGGTGTAAACAGGTGGAAGAATATACCATGCTCATGAGATGGCAGAATCAACATTGTTAAAATGTCTATGCTACCCAAAGTGATCTACAGAGTCAATGCAATCCCTATTAAAATACCATCATCATTTTTCACAGATATAGAAAAAATAGTTTTACACTTTGTATGGAACCAGAGAAGACCCTGTGAGCAAAATCATTCCTAGGCAATAAAAACAAAATAGGAGGTATCAATTTACCAGATTTCAAACTATACTACAAGAGTATAGTAATCAAAACAGCTTTAACTGGCACAAGAACAGGGACATTGACGAGTAGAACAGAACTGAGAACCAAGATATAAAACTATCCTCATATAGCCAACTAATGTTCAACAAAATGGACAAAAACATACACTGGGGAAAAGAATTCTTGTTCAATTAATGGTGCTGAGAAAACTGAATAGCCACATGTAGAAGACTGAAACAGGACCAACACATTTCAACTCTCACAAAAAATCAACTCATGCTGGGTAACAGACTTGAACCTTAGGTGTTAAATTATTAGAATTCTAGAGGAAAACATTAGAAATACTCTTCTAGACATTGGCCTTGGCAAAGAATTTATGAAGAAGACTCCAAAGGCAATCACAGCAGCAAAAAAAATAAATAAATGGGACGTGATCCAATTAAAAAGCTTCTGCACAGAAAAAGAAACTGTCAAGAGAGCAAACAGACAACCCACAGAATGGGAGAAAATTCTCGCAAACTACACATCTGATAAAGGGCTGATATGTAGAATTTATTTAGAACTCAGGGAAATCAGCAAGGAAAAATCAAACAACCCTATCAAAAAGTGGGCAAAGGCTATGAACAGAAATATTTCAAAAGAAGACAGAATGAAGGCCAACAAACATATGAAAAAAATGCTCAACATCTCTAATCATCAGGAAAATGCAAATAAAAACTGCAATGAGATATCACTTATCTCCAGTGAGAATGGCCTTTATCAAAAAGTCCCTAAACAATAAATGTTGGTGTGAATGTGGGGAGATAGGAACACTCCTACACTGCTGGTAGGACTGCAAACTGGTTCAACCTCTGTGGAAAGCAATATGGAGATACCTTAAAGCGATACAAGTAGATCTACCATATGATCCAGCCAGTCCACTACTCGCCATCTACCTAAAAGATCAAATGACACTCTACAAAAAAGACACCTCCACTCGAATGTTTATAGCAGCACAGTTCACAATTGCAAAGGTGTGGAAATAACTCAGGTGCCCATCAATACATGTGTGGATTAATAAAATGTGATGTATGTATACCATGGAGTACTATTCAGTTTTAAGAAACAATGGTGATATAGTACCTCTTGTATTTTCCTGGTTAGAGCTGGAACCCATTCTACTAAGTGAAGTATCTCAAGAATGGAAAAACACGCACCACATGTACTCGCCAGCAAATTGGTATTAACAGATCAACACCTAAGTGGACATATAGGAATAACATTTATTGGGTGTTGGGCACGTGGGAGGGGGAGGAAGTGATGGGTATATACAAACACAATGAGTGAGATATGCATCATCTGGGGGTTGGTTACGCTTGAAGCTCTGACTAGAGGGGGGAGGGGACATGGGCAATATGCGTAACCTTAACATTTGTACCCCCATAATTTGTTGAAATAAAAACAAATGGAAAAAAAATTTCTATAATAAAAATTAAGAACAACATAAGGGAAGGGTGTGCATAGAAGGATGGGAGTACAGCTGAAGGGCAGAGGGGTCTCTTTTTGAAGTGATGGAAATTTTCTAAACTTGTGGCGATGGTTGTACATATATATGAATATACCAAAACTATTAAACTGTATACTGTATTTATTTATGTAAAAAAAGAAATAATAAAAAGTTTCTAATTAGGGAGATATCTTTGGTGCTAGATGATATTTTTTGAGGGTCTGGTTTCACTGCTAGTGTTGAAGATTTATTTCTAATCAAATCTGTTCAGAAAAACATACCTTACTTTCTTCAGAAAGCATTATCTATGAGGCTCCCAACAATCCCAATTTGAGGAATGCCTACTATGCTGCTGGTTTGGAATTCAAATTTTCTATACTTGCACATTTTAATTTGGGATAGGGAAATTGGGGCCTAATCTTTTACACATGGATTGAAGTTTATAATTAATAGGGCCAATTTATTCTACATATAATATAATGACTTTTTAAAACTCATATTTTTGTTCTTTCATTTTCTTTTGAAACACTTGCAAAATGGCCTAGAAATAGAAACCTTGCATCTTTGTCTTTCCCTGTCAAGCAAATGAAGCTGATAGAGTAATAACCTCAACTATCATCTATTATCTGTGATTACTGCCTCAATATGACAACAATGCTGGTGATAGTAATTAGATCAAGATTGAAATAAGGCACTCATAACACATAATGCATCTTTGCAGATATTTCAAAAGAATTTATAAGAAGTTATAAACAAGAAAAATGAGTCATATTTTGCTATGATTACAATAATTTTGCCAATGGTTCTGTCTGTCAACTTGTTGGGTAGAAGGGATATTGTTTAATAAAATTCAATGTGGCAACTATAATAAATCCCAGGGTTGCTCCCCTGTCCCATCATTGCTATTAAAGAAAGGAGAAAAATTTACTTGTATTTTAAAAGAGAAAAGCATTGTAAGACCTAGATCTCAGATTCGTATCTATCATTATCTTATCATATGAAAACTGGAGGTCATCATGGAAGAGATAGTGAAGAGAAAAGCTAAAAATATAGGCATCCAGAGACACTGAAAGATAGAAAGAAATATGCCACACAGAATATCATAAGTATTGAAAAGCTTATCCATGGAGAGTGTGGGAGTCAGGTGGGTGAGCCAAGTAGGATGTATCTAGCTATACCATAGGGTGATGGTCACCAGAAGGTGGTTGTATGCTGCATATAATGAATCAACCATATTGAGGAACTATTAATAGGAGGATAAAGATAACTGCAAACTGTCAAAGGTGACTAAGCCCTGATACTGGTCTGATAAACTTCATCTTATATTCAAAATGGATGCTGAAACAACATAAAAGTGTAGAAAGTAATTATTGCTGTAAAGGAAAATTGCATCTATGCCCAATCTTTGCTTTCAGTGAGGTGGAGGTTGTGTGGGGGAAGAGGGCATAAGAAATGAATAAGGAGTGATTTTTGAAGAGAATAACAACAGAACTGGAGGATAAAAATTAGTTTCATAGAAATACCATTCATTGCAGCAATAGCATTGTTGGGCATCTACCCAAAAGAGCAAAAGACATTCTATAATAAAGACATCTGCACTCAAATGTTTATGGCAGCACAATTCAGTATTGCAAGGATGTGGGAACAACCTAAGTGCCTGTCAATTCATGAGTGGATTATTAAAATTTGGTATATTCATACAATGTAATATTACTCAATTATAAGAAACAACAGTGACCTAGCACCTATTAAATTTTCCTGGATAGAGCTTGAGCCCGTTATCCAAAGTGGAGTATCACAAGAGCAGAAGAATGGGCTCCACTAGTACTCACCATCAAATTGGCACTAACTGATCAACACTATGGTGCTTACAAGGTAGTAATATTCTACAGGGATTAGGGGATTGGGAGTGGGTAAACTCATAACTGAGGGATGCGGTGAGCATTGTAGAGGGGAAGGGCATGCCTCTAATCCTTGCTTGGGTGAGGCAAAGACATAAAATGAAGCCAAAATGTTTGTACCCTCATAATATCCTGAAAAAAATTAGTTTCAGAGATTTAACCCTGAGTGAGAGAATGTTAGGGCCATTGGTTGAAGTTATA
Organism: Microcebus murinus; assembly: GCF_040939455.1. Classification (NCBI taxonomy): domain Eukaryota; kingdom Metazoa; phylum Chordata; class Mammalia; order Primates; family Cheirogaleidae; genus Microcebus; species Microcebus murinus. Next base: position 20,683,508 of record NC_134136.1, read on the forward strand.
AATTTGGGAAATGGGCCAATATTTTTTTTCCTTTTATTTTATCATATTATGGGGTTACAAATATTGTTAGGGTTACATATATTGCCCCTGCCATTTCTCCCCCCGCCCTCCACCTTGCCAAAACATCAAGCGTGTCCAACCTCCAGGTGGTGCGCACAGTACCTATTTTGTAAGTATATATCCTTCCACTCCTCCCCCTTCCCATCTGCCCACTACCCAATAAAAGTATTTTTTTTCCTTTTTTGATCTTTTGGTTACATTGTATATCTTTGCCTCTCCCTAAAAAGGGTTAGAGGTATGCCCTTCACCCCCCACAAAGCTCACCACAACCCTAAGATGTGTATCGCCCCCCAAAACCCTGGCGAACACTACCACCATTTGAGCACCATAGTTTTCATCAGTCAGTATCAATTCGATGGCAAGAGATGCGGAGCCCATTTTCTTGATCTTGTGTCGCGTCACTTTGGATAACGGGCTTAAGCTTAATCCAGAATAGCATTAACGGTGCTAGCTCACTGTCATTTCTTAGAATTGAGTAGTATTCCATTGTGAGCATATACCCAATTTTAATTATCCACTCATGAATTGACGGACACTTGGGTTGTTTCCATGATCTTGCAATAGTGAATTGTGCTGCCATAAACATTCGAGTGCAGATATCTTTATAATAGAATGTCTTATGCTCTTCTGGGTAGATGCCCAAAAATGCTATTGCTGGGTCAAATGGTATATCTAGCCATTTGAGGTATCTCCAAATTCTTTTCCACAAAGGTTGCACTAATTTTCAGTCCCATGAGCAGTGTAAGAGTGTTCCTGTCTCTCCACATCCTCGCCAGCATTTGTTGTTTTGGGATTAAACCCTATCAGACATTGGTCTAGGCAAAGAATTTTTGAGGAAGACCCCCAAGGCAATCACTGAAGCATCAAAAATAAACAAATGGGATCTGAACAAATTAAAAAGTTTCTGCACAGCCAAGGAAACCATCAGTAGAGCAAATAGACAACCCACAGAGTGGGAGAAAATATTTGCTCTCTACACCTCTTATAAAGGTCTAATAACAAGAATCTATCTAGAACTTAAAAGAATTAACAAGAAAAAATCAAACAATTCCATCAAGAAATGGGTGACAGAAATGAAAAGAAACTTCTCCAAAGAAGACAGAATAATGGCATGCAAACATATAAAGAAATGCTCAACTTCTCTAATTATTAGAGAAATGCAAATTAAAACCACAATGAGATACCACCTAACCCCAGTAAGAATGGCCTATATCAAGAAATCCCCAAACAACAAATGCTGGCGAGGATGCAGAGAGACAGGAGCACTCTTACACTGCTGGTGGGACTGCAAATTAGTGCAATCTTTGTGGAAAAGAATTTGGAGACACCTCAAACAGCTAGAAATAGAAATACCATTCGACCCTGCAATAGCATTGTTGGGCATCTACCCAAAAGAGCATAAGACATTCTATTATAAAGATTTCTGCACCCAAATGTTTATAGCAGCACAATTCACTATTGCACGGTCATGGAAACAACCCAAGTGCTCGTCAATTCATGAGTGGATAATTAAAATTGTATATATCCTCACAATGGAATATTACTCAATCCTAAGAACTGACGGTGAGCTAGCACTGTTTATGCTATCCTGGATTAAGCTTAAGCCCGTTATCCAAAGTGAGGTAACACAAGACATGGAAAATGGGCTCTCCATTTACTCGCCATCAAATTGGTACTGACTGATTAAAACTATGATTTTCAAATAGTGGCAATGCTCACCAGGGATTTGGGGGAGGAACCAATCTTAGGGAGGTGGCGAGTATTTTGGAGGGGAAGGGCATAACTCTAACCCTTCTTAGGGAGAGGCAAAGATATACAATGTAACCAAAATGTCAAAAAAAAAAATCAAAACAAAACTTTTTATTGGGTGGTGGGCAGGCGGTAGGGGGGAGGAGGAAAGGGGTGTATGCTTCCATAACGTGTATGATGCACACCACCGGGGGATTGGACACATCATGGGGAGGGAGGGTCGGCAGGGGCAATATTTGTAACCCTAACAATATTTGTACCTCCATAATATGATGAAATAAATAAATATAAAAAAATAAAAAAAAGAAATGATCCAGTCTATTCCTGCCTAGAGCTCACAATCTAGAATTAGAGACAGATATCTCTTATAAGATAATACAAATAATAATAACAAATATTATAATTGCTATAAATACACAAGTATAGACCATTATGATAATATATATCATATATTGCATATGTGTTGGGAGGAAATGAGGTCAGAGAAGACTTCGCTGAGAAAATAATCTTTAAATTGGAACTGAAGGATGAATAAATGTTAATTTAGTGAAGTGGTATAGAGATGAAAAAATATGCCAGGTAGATTAAACTGCATATTCAAAATCTGTGAAGTATATGGAGCCTAAAATTCCCCTAAACTGCAAAAAAAAAGCCATAATTGGACTCCAGAGAGCAACTATGGGTGTATTATAATTATACTGACATCCATCATGTTTGTACACCAGAAGGTGTACTGACCAATTTAGAATGAGTATGCGTGTGAATTAGACTTACGAAGTTCGTGTGGGCTGGAACTTTGAGTTTGCATTAGTGGATATACATTTGTCTCAAAAGCAATGAGAAACTACCGAGTATTTTGGAAAAAATTACCATAAACTTTTAAAGTAATTCAAATAATACATGCTAATAATTTACAGTAAAGGAGTAATGATTAGGATGGATAAACATGGACAAAATTAATTATCTTATATTTAATATCAACTTAATATGAAATTTGATATGTGTCAAGAACTATAAAGGGCCTGGGATTTTACCCTACTAACAAGTTAGCCTGCCACAGTCTCGTGGATGCTGGCAAAGAACATGAGACTTCTATGTCAGGGACCAAGAAATTTAATAATCCTGACAACTGCAATAACTGGAGTGTCAGTAATGGCATTAGTTCTCTGACATCTGATACCCAAAGCAATGTTAAGTGTGTCTATACACACAATAGGTTGACTTACAAGAGAGGAACCCTGAGTTCAGGGAACCCAAATCTTTATAATGGGTAATAAACCTGCCTGACCTTTGTTCTAGAGGGAGCTATAATCTCTATTATAGTAGACAGCAAACAAATCTGCTCTTTGCTCTGGAGAAATTTTATCTTTATTTTCCAAGACAGATAGCTGAACAAACACCTTTGAAAAGATAGTCCAGAACAAAGGCAGTAAATAACACTGCTTGCAAGTCATACAGAAAAATGAGACACCCATGGAGAAATGTCTCCCAAAAGTATGTAATGAAGAGGAAAACAAAAAAAAAATAAAGTTTTGAAATTTATACCTTGTTCAAGACAATCAAAAGTGTGTCTCTCACTAAAATTTAAATACTAGTTAAAAAAAAGTGTGAAGTGAGGAAAAGATCATGATTTCAGTTATAGAAATGCTGGCTTAGAAGTACTTTGAAATATCAAGGTAGTGATGACAGGTAGACAGACATAATGTGAGTGAAACTCAGAAAAATAAATCTGATCTTGTAATATAAATTTGTAAGACACATGCATTACACAGTAACATAAGTCTTAGATATGGATAAGGATTTCAAGGAAAATAGTAACCTTTCATTTCTTCATTATTACCTAGTCATACGGGCCCAGGACTAAACCTTAATCAAAATACAACATCTTGATTTTAATACATAGGCTCAGTTTATTCTTTCAGCTTGATATGTTACTATGTAGAAAAATAAAGTGATGGGGCAAGAAAAGAAGAGCTTAAAGAGTATCTAGATCATCATTTTGAACAATTTTGTGGTCACAAACTCTTTTACATATGTGGAAACTACATATTTTCTCCACAAAAATTACACAAAAGCACATATACACAAAATAGAGATTCATGTGGCCAACAGATCCATGCTTATCAAGTTAAGAACCTTTGATCCTGTTTAATATCCTTATTTTATAGCTGAAGATATGAGTCAAAAGAGGATATTACATGTTCAAAGTCAGAAATATAGCTGAATGCAATGTGGCAATTAAAAATTATGAGAATATTTTTGAGATAGTCACAAGACTATTTTCTTTTTCATGCCTACATCTATGTTCACAAATATAAGAGTGGCTGAGAGTAAAAACTCTTCAAACAGGTGTACTGTGTTCAAATCCAAGAACTATGACATTTCAGTCAGAGTTCTATCACAGTAGCAGAACTGCTAGGACAGATATAACGTTATAGATAGACAGATGATAACAAGTGGATGATAGATGATAGATAGATAACATAGATACATTGACAATACATAAACATTAACAGATAGATAGATAGATAGGAATGATGGATTTGTTAAACGAATCTGTTTGACCTTGTACAGTTACGGGAGCAGGTTATTGTTTTTGCAGCTGATGATGAGCTTGTCTCCACAGGGCAATCAGTGGGGGAGGAAAAGATAGATGTACAGTGAGGGAGATGAAGATCAAGCTGTGACTACATGAGGACAAACTAAAACCCATGTAAGTCCTTTGCTGCTAATCTTGATGATGCAGATGTCACACAGAAGTCAGAATTCTTTGTTGTGTCTATAAACACAACATTGTTTATAATATATAAATTTGTAAGACACGTGCATGTGTAAGGTAAGACATACACATGTTATGTGTATAAACACATCTAGGCTAGAATTTGGAGAAATCAAAGGAAGATTCAGGAAAGGGTGGGGCCCTTACAGGCCAACTACTCCCTCATGTGACCAAGGTGACTTTGTAGATGAATAATAATGTATGTAAGGAACACAATAGCTGCTACTTCCTTTCTTCCCTCTAAATCTCTCAAGAATCTTGCTTATAGTGAACCCTATTTATAAACATACAGGGAAGAAATTTCTGAGAAATGAATTTCAACCTAGCCAAATTGCCACATTAAAAAGCCACCATAAAGACTTATAAGTAATGTATCTTGGAAAATTAATTAATTTTAATATCCTAATCCTCAAAATATAAACAATGATCATATTAATCCCATAGGACTGTTACAAAGGATCAAATAAAAATAAGTATGTAAAGAATATAGGACAGTGCCTAGAATATAGTTTCTACTTCATAAATATTAATGTATAAAGTCACAAATTTACTAAGTACTACCTAAGAATTTATAGTTGCATTTTCTCTATAATCAACTCTAACTTCACTCTGTGCCCCCGTAGATGGATACCCCAGTCCTTAGCTAAAATTTCATACTTAGAAAGACAAAAAGGAAAACATATTAATCCTGTCCAAAGTATTACCTAGTAATTTCATTTATATAGTTTTTTATTAACTGTTGTTCAATATTACCACTCTCTGTTCCTGTTGTTCCTGTTACCATTACCTGGAATGTCTTCTCTTTTTTTCCTCTGTTGGTTCAAAGCCTTCTCATTTTTCAAATCACCTCTTTGCACTTCTAATGAATTTTTCCTTCAGTGGGCTTTCACTTTTCTATACTCATACTCTATATTGGAATATCTATCATGCATAGTTTGTGTCACACACATTAGTAGTTAATTGTATACATTCATATATAATTAAACAACTAAGTGCCAATGTTGGATCTCCACCTGGGTTCCAAGTTTTGGAGAGGCAGAATGAAATCTAAGATTTCCAGTATTTTTATGCATTGAATTCAAGCAATGTAAATTTATTGACTGGGATGAAAACATTTTATGATAAAGCAAAGAATTCAAAATGAACATTTAGTATATGACAAAAGCAACTTCTTCATATTCTAATTGGAACTCAAGTGCTATAATGAATGATGCAAATGAGCAATATAATCAGAAGATCATGCCCCTGAGAGAAAATGCTGTCAATTTTCTGAAGTCTATTTTTAGGGAACAGGAGGAAATCACAGTTTTTAAGTAATACCATTCTTAAAACAATAAATATGTATAGGGCAAGCAAGGGTGCCCCTGGAAAACTAATATTTTTTTGTCATTAAGAAATGCTTTTATATGTTTAGGTTGCATTTAAATGTTAAATTTTAATTGATTCTGGAAAAAAACATACATAGCATATCATATAAAACAGAACATATAAGTTATAAAATTTATTCTTTGGATGAATGTCTTATAGATGAATGAGATAAAACATAAATATCTAAATTAAATATCTAAACAAAATAGTGAGTTTTTAAAGATCTAAGTTACGGCAAAGTGCAAAAAAAATACTTCACTAGGAATATTCAGATGCTCTCAAAGCAATCAAAACTTTGTATCTCCCAAATCAAAAACTTTCACTTTTATAGATAAATAACTCATGGTACATGCAGTGTAAATCACTATATTTAATTATCTCTAAAACAGCATTGACTATAATATTTACCATTATTTTATGAATAAGAAAAGGTTGCCAATTATATTTGGCATCTCATTGATTATAAGTACATTCCTAATTTAGAGATGATAAAAGTATGAAAATACATCTTGGAATCAATAAAATAAGGTTTCCAGCTCTCACTACACCTTGAAAGGCACTAAAAATTTCTGGGACTTACTACTCTCAATTATGCACATTACTCACCACAACTCTTCCGGCAATAGAATAAGAACTTTATCACTTCCACAGACTTCTAATGAAATATGTAGTCATTAATATTTAATTTTAAGTTTCTTTCTTTTTCTGGCTATAAACTCAAATATTTCTATTCTTCTATTTCTATTCAAAAGACCTTTTGAAATATGCTTCAAACAGAAGTAGAATAATTGTTCAGTCTCACTCCCAACACTGACTTCCTCTTAGGCAAGTGCCCTGAGGCTCATCACTTAATCTTCATGTTGCAGCTTCTCTCTGTAAGAATAAAACAATGAATCTTATTTTAATTTATCTATTACTTTAAGAAAGAACAAATGCATTCTATTATTTTTATATTTATAATAGTTATAGTTCAAAAATACATGGTATTAAACTGTAGAAAATTCATTTTAATGGTCAATATTAACAAACCCTGAAGGAATCACAAAAACAGAGTTGGGAAGTAGCATAGAACAACTAATTCCAACACAGACTTGTATGTGGCCATATTTGAACATGCTTACTTTCCACAAAATTTCAATGTGACTCTATCTGTGCTATGCTTTTAAAGCTAGAAACTTATGACACTATAAATGAATCTGTCATGTTAAAACTTTAAGCATGAAATGGCTATAAAACACTTTCTTTGGAAGAATTGACTCCATCCATTTCTTAATTTCTCTATTCATCAAACGTTCCTTTTATTTGTTGTTATTTTTGTTTTTATTTTACACTTTTGTGACCATGGTTAGTATTAAACAGAAGTAAAATTTGACTATATCCAATGAATCAGTTCCCATTTGCTAAAAATAAAATTTTTAAAACATTCTCTTTTTTGGACATTTACTCACTACCTTCCACAATTCGTGTAACTGGATCATTATGAGAAATTACCAGAAATCAATGATTTATTTTTATTTTTTTATTACTTCATATTATGGGGGTACAGATATTGTTAGCGTTACATATCTTGCCCCTGCCTCCCCTCCCCCACCCCACTATGCTAGAGCTTCTAGTGTGTCCAGCCTCCAGGTGGAGTGCACTGAACCCACCGTGTAAGTACATACCCTCCCCCTCATCCCCCCTTCCACCTGCCCACTTCCACAATGATTCTTATTCTTTTAACAAGTCCATTTCTTTTTTTACATATTTTTACAATGTCATTATAAAAACTTCATCTTTTATTATTATTGTTTTCTTAATAGATCTGTAACCTCATTTGAAGAAAAGATTTTCACATTCAAACTACATAGCATTTTCAAGATTCAAAAATGTGTAAGGAGGCCTATGAAACTTTTGCTGTTTGGAGTATAAAAGCTTAAGATTCTTGCAATATATTAATATATTTTTAAATATAGAATATATATTTGAAAAGCATAAAATTATATTCAGGGAAAGTCTTAAAATTTGGTGGATAGTTAAGAAAATATATAGAAATGGAAATGGGCCCTACAAAAGAACAATTTTTTTTTTTTTTTTTGGTTAACTGTCCCAAACTTTTTTTTTTTTCTTTTTTTTATTTCGGCATATTATGGCGGTATAGATTTTAAGGTTTCAATAAATGCCCATTTCCCCTCCTCCCCCAACAAGTCTGAGTCTCCAGCATGACCATCTCCCAGATGGTGCACATCTCTCTCATTATATATGTATATACCCGCCCCCTCCCACCTGCCTAATACCTTATTACTTAAGTACCTATGTGACCACTTAGGTGCTGTTCAGTTAATACCAATTTGCTGGTGAGTATATGTGGTGCTTGTTTTTCCATTCTTGGGAAACTTCACTTAGTAGTATGGGTTCCAGCTCTAACCAGGAAAATATAAGATGTGCTATGTCACCATTGTTTCTTAGAGCTGAATAGTACTCCATGGTATACATATACCACATTTTATTAATCCATTCTTGGATTGATGGGCACTTGGGCTGTTTCCACAGCCTTGCAATTATGAATTGTGCTGCTATAAACATTCGAGTGCAGGTGTCTTTTTTGTAGAGCATCATTGGATCATTTGGGTAGATGCCCAGCAATGGGATTGCTGGATGAAATGGTAGATTCACTTGTATCGCTTTAAGGTATCTCCATATTGCTTTCCACAGAGGTTGAACTAGTTTGGAGTCCCACCAGCAGTGTAGGAGTGTTCCTCTCTCTCTGCAACCACGCCAGCATTTATTGTTTGGAGATTTTTTGATAAAGGCCATTCTCACTGGGGTTAAGTGATATCTCATTGTGGTTTTGATTTGCATTTCCCTGATTATTAGGGATGTTGAGCATTTTTTCATATGTTTGTTGGCCATTCTTCTGTCTTCTTTAGAGAAGTTTCTGTTCAAGTCCTTTGCCCACTTTTTAATGGGGTTATTTGATTTTTTCTTCCTGACTAAGCCCACAAAGGCAAATACAGCAAAAAAAAAAATAAATAAATGGGACTTAAGTTAAGAAGCTTATGACCAGAAAAAGGGATTAATCACCAGAGCAAATGGAAAATGTAAAGAATGGGTGACTATATTCATAAACTATACATCTCACGAAGGATTAATATCTAGAATCTACAAAGAATTCTAACAAATGAGTGATAAAAAGCAAACAACCCCATAAAAAAGTGTATAAAGCACATGAACAAAGTTTTTTCAGAAGAAGATAGACAACTGGCAAAAAAACATATAAAGCATGCCCAATGTCACTAATCATTGAGGAAATGCAGATTAAAACCACAATGAGATAACATCTTACTCCTGTCAGAATGGGCATTATTAAAAAAACATATCCTGAGAATCCAGAGATGAAACCATCCACACATGGGAACCTAATCTTTGACAAAGCAGACAAAAATATACACTAGGGAAAAGAATTTCTTTTCAATAAATGGTGCTGGGAAAACTGGATAACTACATACAGAAGATTGAAACTGGATCCCCACCTCTCACCTCTTATAAAAATCAATTTACAATGGATAACAGACTTAAATCTAAGGCATGAAACCTTAAGAATCCTAGAATAAAATGTAGAGAAGACCCTTTCAAATATTGACCTAGGCAAAGAATTTTGAAGACGACTTCCAAAGAAATCACAGCTGCAACAAAAATAAATAAATGGGACCTGATCAAATTAAAAAGCTTTTAACAGCCAAGGAAAGTATCATTAGAGCTAATAGCCTACAGAATGGAAAAAATATTTACTCTCTAAACATCTGATAAAGAGCAGATAATAAGAATCTATCTAGAACTCAAAAAAAAAAATCAACAAGAAAAAATATTAAACAACCCCATCAATAAATGGGCAAAGGAAATGAACAGAAAGTATTCAAAAGAAGACAGAATAATGGCCAGCATACATATAAAAAATTCTCAACATCTCTAATCATTAGAGAAATACAAATCAAAACCACAATGAGATATCACCTAACCCAAGTGAGATTGCCCTTTATCAAAAAATCCCAAAGCAACAAATGCTGACGAGAATGTGGAGAGATGAATACTCTTACACTGCTGGTGCGACTGAAAATTAGTGCAACCTCTGTGGAAAAGAATCTGGTGATACCTCAAAGAGCTATAAATAGAAATACCATTTGATCCAGCAATAGCACTATTAGGCATCTACTCAAAGGAACAAAAGACATTTTATAATAGAGACATCTGCACTCGAATGTTTATGGCAGCAAATTGACTATTGCAAGGATGTGGAAACAACCCAAGTGCCCATCAATCCATGAGTGGAATAATAAAATATGGTATATGTATACAATGGAATACTACTCAATTATAAGGAATGACGGTGATCTAGCACCTCTTATATTTTCCTGGATAGAGCTTGAGCCCATCCTCTGAAATGAGGTATTTCAAGAATAGAAGAATAGGCACAACATATACCCTCCATCAAATTGGCACTAATTGATCAACACTAAGGTGTTCACAGTGTAATAATATTCTTAAAGCAATGGGGGATTGGGGGTGGCTAAACTCACAAATAATGCATGCAGTGAGCATTGTAGAGGAAAAGGGCATGCCTGGAATCATGGTTGGGATGTGGCAAAGTCGTAACATGTAACCAAAATGTTTGTACCCACATAATATCCTGAAATAAAAAATAAATAAATAAAAAGTCAAATGTCAATATATGCTGGCATTTATGTGGAGAAAAGGAACTCATACACTGCTGGTAGGATTGAAAATTAGTACAACTTCTATGGAAAACATTATGGAGATTCCTGAAAGAAATAAAAGTAGAATTTCCATTTGATCCAGTAATCCCACTACTGGGTATCTACCAAAAGAAAAGAAAGTAATTAATACTGTTTCTTTGGCTGTGCAGAAGCTTTTTAGTTTGACCATGTCCCATTTATTTATTTTTGTTGCTGCTGTGATTGCCTTTTGGGATTCTTCATAAACTCTTTGCCTAGGCTGATGTCTAGGAGAGTGTTTCGAACATTTTCGTCTAGAATTCTAATAGTTTCATACCTTAGGTGTAAGTCTGTTATCTGGCTAGAGTTGATTTTTGTGAGAGATGAAAAGTGTGGGTCCTGCTTTAGCCTTCTACAAGTGGCTATCCAGTTTCCCAAGTACCATTTATTGAAAAGGGATTCTTTTCCCCAGCCTATGTTTTTTTTTTTTTTTTGCTTTGTCAAAGATTAGATAGCTATATGAGGATAGTTTTATATCAGGGTTCTCAGATCTGTTCCATGGGTCAATATTCCTATTTTTGTGCCAATACTAGATTGATTTACTTACTACAGCTTTGTAGTATAGTTTGATATCTGGAATATTAATACCTCCCATTTTGTTTTTGTTGCCTAGAATTGCTTTTGATATTTGGGGTCTTCTTTGGTTCCATACAAAGCGTAAAATTATTTTTTCTATATCTATGAAGAATGCTGATGGGATTTTAATAGGTACTGCATTGAATCTGTAGATCAGTTTGGGTAGTATAGACATTTTAATGATGTTGAGTCTGCTGATCCACAAACATGGTATGGATTTCCATCTGCTTACATTGGCTAAGGTATCAAAAAGCTGAAAAGAGAAATCTCTAAGAAGCTCCATCAGGAACAAAAAAGGAGATATCACAACTGATCCCAAGGAGATACAAGATATACTACAAAAATCTTTATGCACACAAACTGGAAAATGTGGAAGAAATGGACAAATTTCTAGAAACACATAGCCTCCCTAGGCTCGACCCGGAAGAAATAGATTTCCTGAACAGATCAATATCAAGAGCTAAAACAGAAACAGCAATTAAAAATCTCCCTAAATAGAGAAGTCCCAGTCCAGATGGTTTCACACCCGAATTTTACCACACTTATAAAGAAGAACTAGTACCTATCTTGCAGAAACTATTCCACAACATTGAGAAGATCAGAAACCTCCCGGACACCTTTTATGAAGTGAATATTACTCTGATACCAAAACCAGGAAAGGATGCAACAAAAAAGAAAACTACAGACCAATATCTCTAATGACTATAGATGCAAAAATTTTCAACAAAATCTTAGCTAACCGAATCCAGATGCTTATCAATAAAATAATCCATCACAACCAAGTGGGCTTCATGCCAGTGATGCAGGGATGGTTCAACATATGTAAATCTATAAATGCAATTCACCACATAAGCAGAAGCAAAAACAAAGACCACATGATTCTTTAAATAGATGCAGAAAAAGCTTTTGACAAAATTCAACACCCTTTCATGATATTTGTTTATTTTTGATTCTGCGGTGATTACCTTGAGGGGTTTCCTCAAACATTCTTTGCCTAGACCAATGTCTGACAGGGTTTTCCCAATATCTACTTTTAGGTTTGTTAAGGTTTCATGCTTTCTGTTTAAGTCTGTTATCTATCTTGAGTAAATTTTTGTGAGAGGTGAGAAGTAGGGATCCAGATTCAATCTTCTGCATGTAGCTAACCAGTTTTTCCAGCACAATTATTGAAGAGAGATTATTTTCCCCATTGCACATTTTTGTCTGCTTTATCAAAGATTAGGTTAGGGTATATTGATGGTTTCATCTCTGGTATCCCAGATCTATTCCAGATATCAATGCTTCTGTTCTTGTGCCAGTTCCAGGCTGATTTAACTATTATTGCTATGTATTACATCTTGAAGTCAGAAAGACTGATACCTCCCAGTTTGTTCTTTTTACGTAAGATTGCTTTGGCTATACGAGATTTTTTCTGGTTCCATACAAAGTGCAGAATTATTTTTTCTAGATCTGTAAAGAATGCTGGTGGTATTTTGAAGGGAATTGCATTAATTCTGTAGATCACTTTAGGTAATATTGACATTTTAACGATATTGATTCTACCAATCCATGAACAAGGTAGATTTTTCCATCTCTTCAAATCATCTACAATTTTTTTTAGTGTTTTATAGTTCTCCTTGTATAAATATTTCGTATCTTTCATAAACTATACTCCTAGACATTTAATTTTCCTTAGGGCTATAATAAAGTGTATTGCATTTTTGATTTGAATTTCTGCTTTAAGTTTCTTGGAATATATGAATGCTTCCGATTTTTGTATATTGATTTTATAACCTGAAACTTTACCAAATTTAGTTATTAAATCTAGGAGTCTCTTGAATGAATCCATGGGTATTTCTAGGTATAATATCATATTGTCAGCGAAGAGCGAGAGTTTTAATTCACCTGCCCCCACTTGGATGCCCTTAATACCTCTCTCTTCTCTTATTTCTATAGCTAGGAGTTTGAGCACTATGTTGAATAGAAAAGTAGATAGTGGGCATCCTTGTCTACTTCTGGATCGAAGAGGTAATGATTTCAATTTTTCACCATTTAGAATGATATTAGCAGTGGGTTTGTCATAAATGCATTTCATAAATGTAAGGTATGAGCCTTCTATGCCTATTTCATTAAGAGTTTTTATCATAAAGGTGTGTTGGACTTTGTCAAATACTTTTTCTGCATCTATTGACAGAATCATATGGTCTTTGTTCTTGATTTTAAATATGAAATGAATTCCATTTATAGACTTTTGTATGTTGAATGAGCCTTACGTCTCTGGAATAAAGCCTGCCTTGTCATGGTGAATTATTTTTTAGGTGTGCTGCTGAATTCTATTTACTAATATTTTATTTAGGATTTTTGCAAATGTATTCATGAGGGATATTGGTCTGTAATTTTCTTTTTTTGTTGTGTCCTTACCTAGCTGTGGTATCAAGGTGATATTGACTTCATAGAATGAGTTAGGAAAGATATCATCTTTCTCAATGGTGTGGAATAGTTTCTGTAGTATAGGTATGAGTTCACCTTTGTATGTTTGGTAGAACTCTGAAGTGTAGCCATCTGGTCCCAGGACTTTTCCCTTTGGGTAGATTTTTAATTACTGCTCCAATTTCTCAGCATGAGATAGGTCTATTCAGAAGTTATGGTACCTCCTGGGTGAACTTCGGGAGGTTGTATGAATCCAGGAATTTGTCCATTTCTTCCTCATTATGTAGTTTTTGGGCATATAGTTTTTTATAGTAGTCAAAAATAATGTTTTGTATTTCTGTGGTGTCTGTTGTGATCTCTCCTTCTTCATTTCTTATTGAGTTTATTAGAGTCCTTTCCCTTTGAGTCTTTGTCAATCTAGCAAGAGGGCCATAAATTTTGGTCATCTTTTCAAAAAGCCAGCTTCTGGTTTTGTTTATGTTTAGTATAGTTCCCTTGCTCTCTATTTCATTAATTTCTGCTTTGTTCTTCATTATTTCTTTTCTTCTACTAGGATTTGAAGTTGTTTGCTCTTCTTTTTCCAGTTCCTTGAGCCTATTCATTAGGTTGACAGCATCTGAGCTTTGGGGTTTTTGGATTTTAGTTTTAATTGCTATTAGTTTTCCTCTCAGGTAAGCTTTTGCTGTATCCCACAGGTTTTGGTAACAAGTATAACCGTTATCATTTTGTTCAAAGAAACTTTTGATTTCCCTATGAATTTTTCCCTTGACTCAATAATTTCTCAATACTAGATTGTTTAGTTTCCATGATTTTGTGAGGCGTTGAGTGTTTCTATTGGAATTGAACTGTAATTTTATACCATTATGGTTCAAAAAGATACAAGGTATAATTTCTATTTTCTTTAATATTTTGAGATCTGATTTTAGGCCTAGGATGAAATCAATTTTGAAGAAGTATCCATGGGCTGCTCAGATGAATATAAATTTATCTTTATTTGGATGGAATGTTCTATAAAGATGTTTCAGACCTTTTTGATCAAGGTCTCTGTTCAGGTCCATTATCTCTTTGCTTATTTTCTGTTTGGAGGATCTATCCAGATCATTCAGTGGAGTGTTGAAGTCCACTGCTACTATGGCAGTGTTGCATAACATGGTGTTTAGATCAGACAAGGTTTGCTGTAAGTAATTGGGTGCTCCTGTATTGGGAGCATAGATATTAAGAATTGTTAAGTCTTCTTGTTGGATCTTCCCTTCCACCCTTATCAAGTTGCCATCTTTATAATTTTTTACTTTTGTTATTTTAAAGCTTATGTTATCTGCAAATAGTATAGCTACCCCAGCTTTCTTTTGACTTCCATTTGACTGGATGATAGCTTTCCATCTCTTCACCTTCAGCTGGAAGGCATCTTTGTGGGTTAGATATGTTTCTTGTAGACAGCAGATTCTAGGCTTGTGGAGTTTTTCCTCTCTTCTAGTCTATGCCTCTTCAGAGGACAGCTTAAGCCATTTACTTTTTTTGAAAGGATCGAAATTGGAGGAAGATTAGCATTCATATTGTTGGGTGAAGGCTTGTTGCTTTGTCTTACTCCTTGAGCCATCATGTAGATCAAGATGTAAACTTAAATTCTTTGAATGTTTTACTTTGAGGAATATCTATTGCCCTATTTAGTTAGAAATGTAGATCTGAGAAATTCCTGTAGGGGTGGTCTGGACTTTGCATATTCCTTCAATGATTGCTTGTCTGAGAAGAACTTTATTTCTCCTTCATATATGAAACAATTTTGCTGGAGAAAGAATTCTAGCTTGGGCTTTGTTTCTTTTTAGAATGTTAAGGGTAGGCACCCAATCCCTCTGGGCTTGTAAGGTTTCAGATGTGAAATCTGCTGTTAGTCTGATAGGTTTTCCTTTATAGGTTAATTTTTGTTTTCGTATCACTGAACAGAGTATTGCTTCTTTCACATTTACTTTGGTCAACCTAATGACCATGTGACAAGGTGATTGCCTTTTCATGTTGAGTCTCCCAGGCTTTCTGTGTGCTTCTTGTATTTGGATATTAAGATTTCTGGCCAGGCCAGGCATGTTTTCCTTGAGTATTCCATGAAATAAGTTTTCTAGCCCTTGTGATTGTTCCTCTTCCCCTTCCGGAATCTTGATCACACTGATATTTGGCTTTTTTACATAATCCCCTACTTCTTATAAGCTTTGGTCTTGTTTCTTGTTTCTGTGTTCCCTTTCTTCCTCTGCTTTGTATAGCACATAGGCATAATCTTGGTGCCCTGAGATTTTTTCGTCTGCATGGTCCATCCTGTTCTTGATGCTTTCTACTGTTTTATGGAGATCCTTGGTTGTTTCTTTCATTGTCCAGTTTTCTGCTTGATTCTTCTGGATAATTTCAATTTCTTTCGAGAATTTTTCATTCATTTCCTGGATTGTTCTTGTGTTTTTTCTATGTTGTGATTCTATTTTCTTTTCAATTCTGTTGAGCTTTCTGATAAACCATATTCAAAATTATTCTTCCATCAGTTTAATTATATCATATAAGTTGGTGTCTGTTGATGGAGGTAGAGTATTATCTTTTTTTTTTTTTTTTTTTTTTTTTTTTTTTTTGAGACAGAGTCTCGCTTTGTTGCCCAGGCTAGAGTGAGTGCCATGGCATCAGCCTAGCTCACAGCAACCTCAAACTCCTGGGCTCGAGTGATCCTTCTGCCTCAGCCTCCCGGGTAGCTGGGACTACAGGCATGTGCCACCATGCCCGGCTAATTTTTTTTATATATATATTAGTTGGCCAATTAATTTATTTCTATTTATAGTAGAGACGGGGTCTCGCTCTTGCTCAGGCTGGTTTTGAACTCCTGACCTTGAGCAATCCGCCCGCCTCGGCCTCCCAAGAGCTAGGATTACAGGCGTGAGCCACAGCGCCCGGCCTGAGTATTATCTTTTGAAGGTGACTTTTATCTCTGCTCCTTCATGTTTCCTGTGATCTTCCACTGGTTCTTTCTTATCTGGTTGTTCAAGGACCTGAGGTGCTGGGACTGGGTTATGAGCTCAGTTCTGGTGTTCCTAAGGTTTGATCTATGGCAGGGCTGGTAGTATATTATCCAGTCCTGTAGTGACTTAGAGGAGTTTGATTCTGTTGGGTAATCTTTGATCTAATGTCTCCACCTAATTTCTATTGGAATTAATATGTCTAGACCCCTTGCTCAGAGATTTGGGGGTTAGATAACTCTTGTGAGCACGAGTTCACTCTCACCCCCTAGATTGAAGAGGGAGGCACTATCTTAGGGTCTGAGATTACTCTAGCTTTTGCTTCCTGAAGCCTCTGAGAGTCCAAAACCACACAGAGACCTTCCATGTTGCTTATCCCCTGCCGGGATGAGGTCAGTTCCTTCCGCACGAAATCCCAGTGGGTTGGTCGCCTCCAAGGGTATTCTTCAGCCCCATAAAATCTCAGCCCAGACAACACGTTATCTCACCTCTCTGTATGTCCCAGAAATAGAACTTCCCCTTTGGCTGGAGGCACCAGCTTACAGGCCATAGTAAAGAGGTAAAGAGGGGACTCAGTTCGATAGGCTGTCCTGATAGGCTGTTAGAGCCGCCTTTCTATGGCCAATGCTAGCAGGGAGGAGGAAGCGAAGCAGAGGTGACAAACTTTCAACCTGGGACCCTGGTTGAACAGCCTCTTTCTCAACACTGCCCAGAGGCAGAGTCAGACCCTTTAGCATGAAGGATCCAGACCCAAGTCGAAGGAGGGTGTGGGTCTTGGTGTCTTCCCAGGTTATATCTGGAGAAGTAGTTTCCTTCGCCACTCCCCCTTGCCAAGACTGGATCTGCTTTCTGAAAACAGAGCCCAGGTGGCTTTTCCAGCGAGAAATCGCCCAAGATCAATCTGGCAATGCAGCCATGCAAACCACCACTCTCCGTCTTCTCATTTAAATGCAGAATTTGAGGCAAACGGCAGGGATGGGAACAGCCTTTTTTTCAGCTCTGCACCTAGGTAGAGTTGGAACCCTTGGTGCATAGTGTTTGGTCCCAAGTCACAGGAGGGTGTGAGTGATAAAGTCTCTCCACCTTATATATAGAAAAGGCAGCCTTCTTCACAGCTCGGCCTTGCCCTGATGAGCTCTGCTCTGTGGACACAGAATGTGGGAGACTTGTGCAGGGAGAGACTGTCCAGAAACAGAGAGGCAGAAAGCTGGATCCACCAATCTCTGCCTTCTGCCTCTTTAATTACAGAAATGGAGATAAGCTGCAGGAATGGGAACAGTCTCTATCTCAGCTCCACACCAAGGTGGAGACTGAATCTTTGGCATGAAGTGCCCAGTCCCAAGTCACAGGAGGGTGTGGGTGATACAGTCTCTCCACATTATATCTACAAAAATCAGCCTTCTTCATAGCTTGGCCTTGCCCAGGCGGGCTCTGCTCTCTGAACACAGAGTGCAGGCCACTTGTGCAGCGAGGGACTGTCCAATATCAGTCTGGCAGGGCAGTCGCACATACCAGCACTCCCTCTGCACCTCCCCTCCAAACAGCAAGTTCAAGTCAACCTGCCAGAATGGGGAGATGGGAGTGGTGTTGGAGGAGCAGAGGGAGGGGACTCCTGATGGATCAAGGAGTCTAGCTTTGTGCACTCTGTCCAGTCAGCATAAGGCAAAACCTCAACTGTATCCAATATCAAAGCCTCCTTTTGTGTATACTCCTCTTAACCTGGACCTGGAAGTGTTCTGCAGCAAGATGCTGGAGCGGGCTCTCATTCTTGCCACGCAGGAGGAGCGGCCGTTGGGTTCAGACCCTCCCCCACCTGAATCTGCCTCAGCTGTGTGCTCAGTAGAATTGAAAATGTTCCCTGCTATAATCTCCTCTCCACACAGCTTTGCCCAGTTCTACCACTTCCCACCAACTTCAGGCACTTCCCAGCCTACGTGGATGTGGAGCACGGTATAAAAGGGGGCATCTCTCAGCTCCAGGTAGGGCTGATGCCGCTGCCAGCTGACAGCAGCTCAAACCATGCCTTGCTCCCTCCCTGTTGTATATTTCTGATTCCCTGGATTTTGTGGAAGAATATCCAATTCACCTTTGCTTTAGGCTGTAGACTGTCTTATCCCTTTGTTTCCTGGTGAATGTCTACAGGCTTGCAACACTGGTCCGATGGAAGTGTAGATGGCTTGCGTGTGGTTGTCCACTTCCAGGAGGTCATCCCTACTTCGCCATTTTTCACCAAAGGTCTCCTGATTTGGGACTTTTTGATAAAGGCCATTCTCACTGGGAATAAGCAGTATGTCATTGTCATTTTGATTTGCATTTCCCTGATGATTAAAAATGTTGAGCATCTTTTCATAAGTTTCTTGGCCATTAGTCTATCTACTTTTGAAAAGTTTCTGTTCATGTCCTTTGCCCACTTTTTGATAGGGTTGTTTGATTTTTTCCTTCTGATTTTCCTGACTTCTAAATAGATTGTAGCTATCAGCCCTTTATCGGATGTGTAGCATGCAAATATTTCTCCCATTCTATAGGTTGTCTCTTTGCTCTTGTGATACTTTCTTTGGCTGTGCAGAAGCTTTTTAATTTGATCAGGTACCATTAATTATTTTTGTTGTTGTTGTGATTGCCTTTGGGGACTTCTTCATAAATTCTTTGCCTACGCCAATGTCTAGAAGAGTATTTCCAATGTTTTCCACTAAAATTCTTAGTGTTTCATGACTTAGATTTAAGTCTGTTATCCATCATGACTTGATTTTTCTGAGAGGTGAAAAGTGTGAATCCTGTTTCAGACTTCTACATGTGGCTATCCAGTTTTACCAGCACCATTTATGGATTACTTTCCCCAATGTATGTTTTTGTCTGCTTTGTCAAAGATTAAATGGCTATATAAAGATGGTTTTATATCTGGGTTTTCAGTTCTATTCCATTGGTCTATGTCCCTGTTCTTGTGCCAGTCCATGCAGTTTTAGTTACCATAGCATTGTAGTATAGTTTGCAGTCTGTTAAATTGATGCTTACCATTTTTTTCTTTTTCCTTAAGATTTATTTTGCTATATTTGCCCTTCTCTGGTTTCATAGAAAATGTAAAATTATTTTTTCTATATCTGTGAAAAATGCTGTTGGTATTTTAAGAAGGATTGCATTCAATATGTAGATCACTTTGGATATTATAGGCATTTTAACCATGTTGTTCTGCCACCCCACGAGCATGGTATGGTTTTTCACCTGTTTACTTTCTCTGCTATTTCCTTCCTCATTGTTTTCTAGTTCTTCCTGTAGAGGTCTTTAGCTTCTTAGTTAAATATATTCCTAGGTATTTTATTTTATTTATTGCTATTGTAAGGGTATTCATCCTTTGATTTGGTTCTCAATTTGACTGTTGTTGGTGTATAGGAATGCTATTTTTTTGTGTGTACATTGATTGTATAACCCGAGACTTTGCTGAATTTGTTTATCAATTTCAGTAGTCTTATGGCAGAATCTTTGGGGTTTTCCAGGTATAAGATTATATTATCAGCAAAGAGAGTTATTTTGATCTCTTCTGCCCCCATTCGGATGCCCTTGATTTCTTTCTCTTCTCATATTGGTCTAGCTAGGACTTCTAGCACAATGGTGAATGGGAGCGGTGAGAGAGGGCAACCTTTTCAGGTTCCAGTTCTAAGTTGGAATGCTTTCAATTTTTCCCCATTCAGGATGATGTTGGCTGTGGATTTGTCATATATGGCTTGTATAATTTTTAGGTAATCCCCATCTATGCCTATTTTGTTAAGTGTTATCATCATAAAAGGGTGTTGAATTTTGTCAAATGTGTTTTCTTCGTCTATATTTAGGATCATATGGTCTTTGTTTTTTCTGCTATTTATGTGGCAAATTGCATTTTTGGATTTTTGTATGTTGAACCATCCCTACATCTCTGAGATGAAGCCTACTTGGTTGAGATATATTACTATTTTTTTTTTCATAATCACCTGAAGTTGGATTGTTAGGATGTTGTTGAGAATTTTTGCATGTATATTCATAACGAATATTGGTCTGTAGCTTTCTTTTTTTGTTGCATCCTTTCCTGGTTTTGGTATCAGGGTTATGTTGCCTTCATAAAAGTTGTTGGGGAAGATTCCATCCTTCTTGATATTATGGAATAAATTCTACAGGATAGGCACCACTTCTTCTTTGCTAGTCTGGTAAAATTCAGGTGTGAAACCATCTGGTCTTGGAATTTTCTTTTTAGGAAGTTTTTTTATTCCTGTTTCAATTTCAGTAGTTGATATAGGTCTGTTCTGGAATTCTATTTCATCCTGGTTGAGCCTAGGGAGTCTGTGTGTTTCTAAGAATTTGTCCATTTCCTCCATATTTTCTAGTTTATGTTAATAAATGTTTTTATAGTATTTATAGATGATATTTTGTATCTCTGTGGCATCAGTTGTAATTTCTCCTTTTTCATTCCAGGTTCAGCCTATTAAAGTTCTTCTTTTCTGCTTTTAATTCATCTAGCCAAAGTCATGCCAATTTTGTTTATTTTTTAAAGAACCAATTTTTCTGTTTTATTAATCTTCTGTATAGTTTTTTATTTCCAATTTCATTTAGTTCTCATTTGATCTTATTAATTTCACTTCTGCTGGGTTTCAGGTTGTTCTGTTCATTCTTTTCCAGTTTTTTGAGATTACTCATTAGATTGTCTATTTGAGATATTTCTGACTTTTGGATATAGGCATTTATGGAAATAAACTTTCCTCTCTGGACTGTTTTGGCTGTGTCCCATAGATTTTGACAACTTGTGTCTCATTTTTCATTTAGTTCAAAGAATCTTTTTATTTGCATCTTCACTTCCTCATTTATGAAATAATTGTTCAACAGAAGTTTATTTTGTTTCCAGACCTTTGTGTAGAAATGCGAGTTTCTGTTAGGGTTGATTTCTATAAGGTACAAAACAGTTGAGTAATTTTACTATGACCGTGTCCTGTGTCAGAACATAGATGGAAAAAAATGGCAATGATTTAGGCCTTTTAACTGATGGCATTGTACTCTTATTGAAATTTGCAAATAGTTGGCTTCTCTGGGTAATAATATTTTATGCAAAGTGAGTGGAAAGAATACATATTGATCCACATTAATATCACTGTGGCTTTCTTATGATGGAGTTACTTTGTGGATTGGTAACTTGAACTATTCCCAGAAATGCACCAATCACGAAAGCCAAGTTAATCTCTTAGTGAAATTGATAAAGTAAAATAACTACTACACTCACAGATTATAGTATATTCTTACTTTTATTAGCAAAATCAACAAAGGACATGTGCTAAATAAGTTTCTGAGGGAGAAACTGTTTGAATGCAAAACAATAATAACTAATGAAGTAAAAATTGAAAGCCACAAGAAGACGAGAGCAGCTAATACTTCAAGGATAATATCTGCTAGAATTTAAAGTTTAGATAAGAAATTAAAAACTGAACCTGTGAAATATAGCAAAATAGATGCATTGTCCTGTCATAAGTTATTTAATAGCTTTGATGAAAGTGAAGAAAGCTAAAATGTTCTCTGAGATACTGGTACTGGGTATCGTTGAGCTAAAGAATAAAACAAATGTGAGGCACAGGGGCACTCTCCCCCTTCTCTCTTTTTTTTTTCACATGGAGATAAGCCCCTTTGGAAAGCTTGCTTATCAGCTCAGAGGCACAGATCAGAGACAGTGGTGTCAAAGGACTTTACTCCTCCCATAAATTTGCCATCCAACACTTTCCCACCTTTTAGAAGTCTGAAGATATTATCTTCTTTGTGTTATCATTGTATAAGACTGATGGCTCTTTGTTAAAATACTATCTAAGCAATTTCCATAAAGCACTGCCTTGAGAGAGAGGTACTTTTGAACTGAAGCCTCTCCTATGTGATGGGTACAACAAATGTTAATAAACTTCTGCTTGTTTTCCTTTTGTTAATCTGACTTTTGTTTTCAGGAGAGTGTCTCAACTAAGAGCTTAAATATGGAAATAAATTGTGTTTTCTTCCATACAAAAGAAACAAAATTTATGATAACACATAATCATTAGCAATTACATAAAAATGTGTTCTGAAATTGTATAATATTGAAAAGAAACAAAACACAGAACATACCTTCAATTACAATTCATTGTACAAAATGAAATGCATCATACAGATAAAAATTGAATGGAAGATGAAAAACAAATTTTTTAAAAAACATTTTATTTCTTGACATTCTTATATATTCTTTTTATCTTTTCCACCATTACTCTGGTTTAAGCCACCAATTATATTTTATCTGGAATGTAGTTTCTCTTGCTTCACTCCTCCCTTTTAATAATTCTTTCTTCTGAAAGCAACCAAAATGATATACTAGACATCTATGAGAGGCTCCTGTGGCAGAGCTGATAGGAATGGTATCAACAAAAATATTTTAAAGTGTCTAGTATATCAAATAGAGTTTTATATATTAATTTGTTTTATGAAAATTTCTGCATTTTAGTTTGGCATAAGCAGATGCCTCTGTTGGGGCTCAGAAGACAGTACCCCAAAATGAAGTCCTCAGAAGAAAAAGGTTTTCTCTGATTTTCTCCTGCCCTCCTATTTATCAGTCCCATTTTACCCCAGGCTAGTCATAGATGCTAAAATCCTTCTTTCCCAAGGTGAGTCATAGAAATCAGAGGCACTTTTTCTCCAAAGCCAGCCATAAAACCTAAAAATATTACTCTGACTTTTCCTCTGCCCTGTGTAGAAACTGGCCATAAAGAAATTATCTGACCTATCTTGTTTGTAAGTCATAAGACCCATATTTCAAAGCAGGTCTTTCCCTACATCCAGAAGGAAGGAATGCATATGCAGACAGGCCTAGAAAAATCTAGACAGACAAGCCTTGCTGGGTTGCCCAATTCAGTCTAGTAGCATTAGATCACACACTTTTTGTCCAAGCATATTTCCACATGGCTGTCCATACTTTGTCAAACCTAAGCATATAAATGGACAATTTTTTCCCATTATCTTTTGGTCTACAGTCTGAAGACTCCCATGTATGCATGTTAAATAAATTTGTATACATTTTATCTAATTAATATGCATTTTGTCATGATTTTTCAATGTACCTTCAGAGAAGGCCAAGAGTCTCCTTGGCACCTAAAGTTTGGAGTCACAAATAGGTTGGTCAAAGCTTCTGTGTTCTTCAGGAAGCTACAATTAAGAAAATCCAGGAAACTGATCAACTGGCCAAATGATAAGAATTTCTTACCAGCCAGGCTCCTGCTCTCTTTCTCTCTGTAATCCAATTGAGCAGAAAGTAAAAATTGTTGCTTGTCCCCTCTTCAAGGTTGTAAGTAAAGTTGGAGAAAAGACTAGTTTTGTTATAACAACTCTAGTGTACTAGTGTATTTTTTGATATGAATAGTCATATTGTTTGATCCTTTTTCTCCCAGAAATAGTCTTTACCTTTGTCTGTTTTTCTTGTTCTTTCACAAAGAAGGGTACTGGATGAGGTTCCCTCTCTTCTTGTTTTATGTCCTTGAGAACTTGACTTATGACCAATTGAGAGCACTCTCTCTTGGTTTCCACCATAGAGCAGTACTCTTTTTGGTGATGTATGTACGTGTCCAGCCTGAAATTTCTGGGAACCTGAGATTTTTTTTGTTCCAACTGTGTCAAAGTTAGATCCTCTATAAGAGTTAAAACAAAGGCCATCTCATTCTATAGTCCCTTAGTTAAAATTCTGTGCTGTCACTACCATAGCCTGGGCATGATTTCCAGTCAGGGAAGGAATACTTTCTGGTTTGATATGTATATGACTTTTTAGCTTTTGAGGTACTCATTTTTATTGGTCCTTTTCTCTTCCTTGGACAGTGTTTAATTTCCTGTCTTCTTTCATCTTTGGGGGGCACATGAGGTTTCATGGCCTTCATATATAGATGGTCAGCTGAGACTCTAGAAAATATGGCTGGAAAAAAATGTGGGTTGTACTCCATTTGTGGCTAACAAAACTTTCCTTCAGCTGTCTTTGTGGTGGTTCTGAATCTTATGAGCTCTGCTTTGTGCTTTGTTAGAGATGCTTTGGAGATGCTTCATGTATCCTTTGTTGTGTTATAACCTTGCTCAAGGCCTTTGGTGTTGGTGAGTCACTTAAAAGTGCATTTTTTTTAAAAGTTCAAAACCCAGAAATATCAACTGTTTACCCCAGCTAAAATCTGATAAGAGATTTGAAAGGATTTTTTAAAAACAGCTCTGTAGTCAAAAGTCAACTTAAGTAAAACTGATATTTTGGCTATATATATATATATATATATATATATATATATATATATATATATATATATTGTTTGTTTGAAGACCTCTGCTCATTGTCTGTAAAAACTCCTAAGTCTACTGAATAGTCTAAAACGCCTGCTAATCATATACTCTCCCCTTGTCTGATTCTCCATTTATTACTGTCTGTCCCTCCTTCCTTTTGCCACCCTTGATGCTGCATGTCGGGACCTAAAAAAGATTCTCATAGCCTGGTGTCCCTTAAGGAAAACAGAAAAGACACCACAGACTTCTCTTTTGGGGAGAAAGTTCTGTTTTTCATCATGAAACACCAAAAGTTGTAAGTGCATAGATTCCTCTCAAGTTTAAAGCTTTATGCGCTTTAGCTTTAAACTCATTGATCTCATTGGCTTTTAGATAAATAAATATATACATGTATATGTTATATGTATGTCTCAGTGTGTCTACATATATGTATATGTCTATACATATCTATATATTGTCTACACATGGTACCAACTTGATTTATAAATGAATATTCTTTGCATCTTCATTCTAAAAACTTTCATGTATTCATATTCAATAAATTTGTCTGTATTTTCTCTAATTAACCTGAAACTTGTCATGATTTTTCAGTGAACCTTCGGAGGACCAAAGATCCCCTTGGTCCTTACACTTCATACCGCATACAGCTTCCAGACCGATGTTTCTAAATACAAATCTAATCACTACAATGCCCAAATTAATTCTATCTCCAGTCCAAATCTCTGCTAAGATCTAAGTCCATATAGCTATCTGCCTATGAGATAAAATGAGCATACTAAGACTGTCATCCTCAACTTGTTCTAAGCAAGATTCATCACCTCTCTTCTTTTCCCTACCCCGCCTCAGGCAATTCCTTCTCTTGGGTCTGTCTAATATCTCAGTAAAAGGCTGCATTCCTCCAGTTGCCCAAACCAGAACCCTGAAAGGTATATTTGACCTCTTTCTGTCCTCTCCTCTAATGTCCAGTCAAGCATAAAATCTTGATGACTCTTCCTCTGAAACATCACTCATATACAGCCACTTAAATCTTTCTTTCCAGTCCATTATTGAATCTTCTCAAGATCATGGTAAAAGCCTCTTAACTGATGTAGGGGCCAAGGAAAAACTTCCCCTTTTGCCTCTTAAGGTTCACTGAAAAATCAACTGCCAAATGCAGATTAATGGAGAATAGTCATACACATTTATTAATGTGCACATGGGGGAGAACCACAGAGTGATTACTCTAATCCTATGATGAGGTACAGAAGCTTATGTACCATCTTGAGGTTACAGTGAGAATGAGGGCTTGGAGCATGACCAACAACAGGTTACGATGGTAAATCAGGTTATAGTGACAAGACAGGATATGGAAGGGGAGAACAGGAAGCCTGACAGCAAAGATGGTCTTTTTGGGTAGACAAAATTTCTCAAGTAGTAGCCCTCAGAATGAATAGATGGTAAATGTTTCTTTCAGACCTTTAAAGGTATTAGGCTCTCAGTTAATATTTCCTAGATATGAACAAGGGAAGGCCTCAGAGAAAACCTGGCTACATCAATGCAGATTTTCTCTACAGATGCAATCCTCTCCCACAAAAGATAGCTTTGCAAACAACACTACCATAATAGCAGGGAACTTCAACACACCACTAAATGAACTGGATAGATCCTCCAAACAGAAATTAAGTAAAGAAATAAGGGACCTAAACAAAGCTATTCACCAAAAAGATCTCACAGATCTATACAGAACATTCCTCCCAAATAAAGCTGAATTTACATTCTTCTCAGCAGCCCATGGATCCTTCTCAAAAATTGATCACATACTAGGCTGTGAAGCAGATCTAAAAAAATTCAAGAAAATAAAAATAATACCATGTGTCTTCTTTGACTATAGTGGTATAAAATTAGAGTTCAATTCTAACAGAAATATGCACTACATTACTAAGTCATGGAAACTAAACAATCTACTGTTGAGTAACTATTGGGTCAAAGGAAGAAATTCAGAGGGAAATCAAGAGCTTCTTCAAACAAAATGACAATGGAGCCACA
Source organism: Microcebus murinus (assembly GCF_040939455.1). Classification (NCBI taxonomy): domain Eukaryota; kingdom Metazoa; phylum Chordata; class Mammalia; order Primates; family Cheirogaleidae; genus Microcebus; species Microcebus murinus. Next base: position 20,710,507 of record NC_134136.1, read on the forward strand.
TCTTACCAAAACCTGTGGGATACAGCAAAAGCATATCTGAGGGGAAAACTAATAGCAATAAATGCTCACATCCAAAAAACAGAAAGAGTAGACACTGACAACCTAATGTATAGACTCAAGGAATTGGAAAAAGAAGAGCAAACCAATTCCAATCCTAGCAGAAGAAAAGAAATATCTAAGATCAAAGCTCAACTAAGTGAAATGGAAAACAAGAGAATTATATGGAAGATCAACAAAACCAGAAGCTGGTTTTTCAAAAAGATCAACAAAATTGATGGCCCTCTGGCTATGTTGACAAGAACTCAAAGGAAAAGGACTCTAATAAACTCAATAAGAAATAAAAAAGGAGAGATCACAACAGACTCCACAGAAATACAAAACATTATGTTTGACTACTATAGAAATCTATATGCCAAAAAACTACATAATGAAGATGAAATGGACAGATTCCTGGACTCATACAACCTCTCTAAGTTCACCCAGGTGGTAACTGAGTTCTTGAACAGACCAATCACATGCTCAGAAATTGAAGCAGTAATTAAAAATCTCCCCAAATGGAAAAGTCCTAGGCCAGATGGCTACACTTCAGATTTCTACCAAACATAGAAAGATGATCTCATACCTATACTACATAAACTATTCCACACCATTGAGAAGGATGGTATTCTGCCTAACTCATTCTAGGAAGCCAATATCACCTTGATACCAAAGCCAGGAAAGGATGCGACAAAATAATAAAATTACAGACCAATATCCCTCATGAATATAGATGCAAAAATCCTAAATAAAATATTAGCAAATAGAATTCAGTAGCACATCACAAAAATAATTCTCCATGACCAAGTGGGATTTATGCCAGGGATGCAAGGCTGGTTCAACATTCGCAAGTCTATAAATGCAATTCACTTTATAAATAAAAGCAAGAATAAAGACCATATGATTCTGTCAATAGATGCAGAAAAAACATTCACAAAGTCCAACATACCTTTAGGAGAAAAACTCTTAACAAAATAGGCATAGACAGCCCATACCTTAAATTTATCAAATCCATTTATGACAAACCAACTGCTAATATCATCCTAAATGGGGAAAAATTGAAATTATTCCCTCTTTGAACCAGAACTAGACAAGGATGCCCACTTTCTCCCCTACTATTCAACATAGTTCTCGAAGTCCTGGCTATAGCAATTAGGCAAGAGAGGGGTATTAAGGACATCCAAGTTGGAGCAGATGAGATCAAACTCTCACTCTTTGCTGATGATATGATATTATATCTAGAAAACCCCATGGATTCATCCAAGAAAATCCATAGATTTGATAAATGAATTCGGTAGAGTTTCAGGGTATAAAATCAATACACACAAATCAGAAGCATGCATATATGCCAAGAACCATCAAGCAGAAACTCAAATCAAAAACGTAATACCCTTTACTATAGCCCCAAAGAAAATTAAATACCTAAGAGTATACTTAATGACAGAGACGAAAGATCTATACAAGGAGAACTATGAAACACTAAAAAAAAAGAAATTGCAGATGATTTAAACAGACGGAAAAATCTACCATGTTCATGGATTGGTAGAATCAATATTGTTAAAATGTCAATATTACCTAAGGTGATCTACAGAATCAATGCAATCCCCATCAAAATACCACCAGCATTCTTAACAGATCTAGAAGAAATAATCCTTTGCTTCATATGGAATCATGTATAGTCAAAGCAATCTTAAGTAAAAAGAACAAACTGGGAGGCATCAGTCTTCCTGACATCAAACTGTACTTAAAACACTTTTCAATAGCTTTCACCTTTTTTTAAAGAAAGAAAGCCTAACAATGTGCAGATAGTACGAGTTGAAATCCCAACTCTTCCACTTAATATTTGTGTGATATTGTGCACGTTGCTTAAATATTTGTTCCTCAGTTTCTTCATCTGTAATCTGGCATGCTAAAAATTATATCTTCTCCAAGGTTGTTATGAGAATTCTATGAAATAATGTAGAACATCACTTATATAAGGGTGACTGGAACAGATGTGCTCAATTACCTCAAGTTAGATAATTGTTTAAGAAAAATTTCACAATACACATGATGAGTTACAAAGCCCTTTATGAACTAGAAACATCACATCTCTCCATTGTGATAGACATAATTATAGCCCCTAAAAATATTCCACACCATAATCCTAGAGACTGCAAATATTATAAGCTATCATACCTTGAATGATGCCATACATGGCAAAGACAATTTTGCAGATATAATTGTAGTTATTTATCAGTAGACCTTAAATAGAGGTATTCTCATGGATTATCCCAGTGGAAAAAATGTAATCACATAGGCCCTGAAAATCAGAGGAAAAAAGGGCAAGTAAGAGAGATGCTGCAGAAGAGTAAGTCAGAGAAATTTGAAGCAGAAGGATTCAATGATGCTTACTTTGAAGGAGGGATTTATAAGCAAAAGAATATGGGTTGCCTCTGGAAGCTGAGAATAACCCCCAGCCAACAACCAACAGGGAGAGAGAGCCCAGTCCTACAACTTCACAGAATTGAATTCTGCCAAAAATTGGAATAAGCTTAGAAGCACATTCTTCCATATAGCCTCCTAATAGATAGCAGCCTAGGTTGGTGGACGACATGACTTTGGCACATGGGAACATAAACAGAGAACTCAGTCAAGCTACTAGGAGTTCTGACATAGATAACTATGAACTAATAAATGGATGTTGTTTTAAGTCACTAAATTTGCAGTATTCTTTTTTATTCAGCAATAGAAAACTAAAACAATGATCTATAAAAAGTATCTTTCTCCCTTCTCCCACATAATCTATAGCCCAGCCATTTTAATTTCCTTGAAGGGAAAATATCAATTTCTCTTAATATATTTTTCTTTTTCTCTCTCTCCATCTCTCTCTCTCTCTCTCTCTCTCTCTCTCTCTCTCTCTCTCTCTCTCTCTCTCTCTCTCTCTCTCTCTCTCTCTCTCTCTCTCTCTCTCCCACTCCCCACCAACTGCCCCCTGCCCCAGGATTTGGCATATAATTTGGCAAAAATTTCTCTTGTCTGATGAGATATCCTCTCCCTCCTTTTCATCTCTTTTTTCAGATCTCAGCATAGTTATAGTTGTCTAGGAAAGACCAGGTGGGTCCACTGTAATTATATGAGCCCTGGAAAGCCCTATCAAATAGGATAACAACACCTGACCTCTCTCAATAATGCCAAAATGCTATGCAAACTGAGGTCTCATTCGAGAAAATATCTTGAGTTTTAATGAGGAAAATAACAAATACTAGGAAAAAGTTTATAATATTTTATCAAATATCACAGTCTCTCCAATCCAATTAATTATCCCAATAACTACACAACAAAAAAATCAGAAGACTAGATCTCATTCTTGGCATTTCTCTTTCCCTCAATTTTCCCAATCAATTATCAATAAATATCTTTTAAAATTCTTGAATTCATCCACTTTTCTCAGTCTTCACTATTAATATCCTTTTACAGGACCACCATTATTTTTCTCACAAATTATATAGCAATAGCTTCCTACTGCTTTCTCAGCCTCTTATCTTTTTCACTCTAATCTATTCTCTGCATAGTAGTGAAAGCATTCTTTCCAAAGTGAAAATTTGATCTGGTCAAACCCAGCCATGTTTCAAACACTTCATTGTTTTCCTATTATTACTTTTGTCAAGTCTTTTAACTTGGTAAATTACCTCTTTTCAGCTCTTCTCCTCCAAGTCTTGACAAGTTGCCTTCCTATGAGCTTTCAAATCTCACTGTATACATCACTTCCTATTGTAATTGTGCCTTTCTTTTTACTTTTCCTTACCCTCCCTCCTCTCTCAAATATCACCACCTACACAGATGGCAAATTTCTTTCAGGATATATCCCCAGCACCTAAAAATACATATAACACAAAAGTATTTTTAAACACATTTGGAATCAATAAATGTGAGTATAATGTAATAATAACAATCATCTTTCTTTAGCTTACAACAAACTTAGTGAAGTAGGTAAAAGAGTTCTTCGTCCTTCTTTATAGATCAAAGAATTACATACAAGAAACTTGGGGATCTTCAGTTTCTCTGTAAAATGCAATTGAAGTACACATGTTTTTAAAGTTGTCCTCACAGCTGGCACTAATCCATACACACATTAAAAATAAAAGAAAAGAAGATATTTTAAAAATATAAGTAGAAGAAAAAACAATTAAAATGTGGTATATGTATACTATGTAGTACTTACTATTCAGCTACAAGAAATAATGATGATACAGCACCCCCTTTATTATCCTGGATAGAGCTGGAACCCATTCTACTAAGTGAAGTATCCCAAGAATGGAAAAATACGCACCACATGTACTCACCAGAAAATTGGTTTTAACAATTTCAAATTGAACAATTCAAACAAATACACCATACTGCCTCATTTTTTCAGAACAATGTCCCAGCATCTGGCATCTCACTTAACCTTTTCAGGTCTCAATTGCTGATCTGTAAATTGGGGACAAAGTGCTTACCTAGGTGTTGAGAGGCTTAAATTGATTTCAAGTGCTACCTTTAATAATAGGAACCACTCACAAAAATATTACCATAATTACTATTAATGAAGGTTAGCTGCAACTGAGAGAAATAAAGGTTACAATGCATTTTTAAAAATACTTTAAATGGCTCATTTTTAAAGTAATGACTGAAAGGAAATCACACCTTGCTTTCAAAGCAAAAAGAACATCAGAGAAAAGGACAGGCCTTCAGAATCTTATATTTCATATGTTAAAAATGGGCATAAATTTGAAACTCCAGTGTGGAAACTACATGCACATAACATGCACATGTAAGAAAGCAAACATTTTTGTGGTTATAAGCAGCAAAAAGGAAAGATGCAAAGTAATATTAGAATAAATTCAATTTTTGCAGAAATGCTTTTTTCTTAGGATTTTTTTAAATGACCACACTCAAGGGAAAAATCATCTCTCAGGAATGCATTGTGCTCATGAGAATAGTTACAATAAACCTTTTCTGGTTATAATTTTAAAAATCCATGTTTGCTGTAAAAAAAATTAAAAACTGTAAACAACTAAGAAAGGATAAAAGAAATGTACCACAATATCACTACCAAGAGATAACAACTTTTACCATTTTGGAACGTAAGCATAGAGACCATGTAAGGATGTGCATGGATATAATGTGTGTGTGTGTGTATTAATTTCTATACATTATAATTTTTATTAAATATCCCCCAAATAATTTTAATTTCTGCCTACTTTCATCTCATAGCTATATCTCAATTTATTGTAGTTATTGAAATGAGAAATTGAGAAACCTAATTTTATAGTATCACAATTTTAGGACTAGTTTGTGACTAAATAATGTTTTTAAACTGATGACCTCTAAGACCTTTAATCTTCTTTGTGCTTTCTCAGATTCTTAGAATATAAAAGTGCCCTATTGATTTCTCTAAGTATATCACAGTCATAAGCATAGTAGGCCTTCTTCAAGCTCATTTTGGCTATACTGGATGGCTTTTCTAAATATCTCAATATTTTTTCTATTCTAAAAACCAAATTTACTTTACTGTTCACGTATTTTAAAACATCTAATTGTATATTTATCATCATCATTATTATGATTTTTGGTTTCAATGGGCGGTGTATGCAGAGGGGTGTAGGTAGAGTACAAAGAAATAAGAAATTCAAGAAATAATGAGTGTGTCATAGTGCCAAATAAGTTTTTGAATTCCTCTTGTCCAATGTTCTCATGTAGACATCTTCAGTGATAGAGCTGTATAATGGCATTCCTCAGTTACTCATGTCAATTGTCTTAAATGTAAATGTAGTCAGTGCCAAATATTTGTGAACAGACCAGGATTAAATGGTGAGTCAGTCATTGATTTCATTGATATGGTTATAGGTTTGCTCAATTGTGTTGATAACTCATTCCCTATTTTTACTCTCGTTTCTCCAAGTTTCAACATGGGGATCAATCCCATAAAAACATCACCTAGGTCAATGGCCAAAGAAATTATTTATCAGTGGTTCTCAAAGCTATATCTCTATATTTATGTGAGAAGCATTTAAAAATACAGTCTCCTAGCTCAACACTAGATCTAATGTTGGAGGTCAATGCCCAAAATATGGCACCTTGTACATACTAAAAAGTGAGTCTCAAGGTCTCGCTGATCTCCCCTGCCCACTTTCTTTCCCACACCATAGGATAAAGTTTTTCTCTAAAGTTCCTGATTTGCCTAAGGTCTGCACCTCTGGAAGAAAACAATTATCTTTAGTTCCTTCCCTGAGTTTTCATTCACTGTATACATATTGCAGGAAAGAACTCTAAAGTCTGTCAACATACTTGGACGGATTTTTGTCACAAACCATTGTCCACTCAGTTGGTTCAACAGAATTTGCCTAGACCATTGTATGTTCTTCAAGCCTATTGAATTCTCTCTAGTAATCATTTATCACTCCTCAACAGAATTTCTCTTTCCCCCCCGTCTCATAACCCGTTTTGCCCTGCATTATTTCTATAAACTCAAGATGGTATATAAGCTTCTATACTTGATCAAAGGGTTGAACTTTTATTCTGAAAGCTCCCATGTATGCAAATTAAATAACTTCATATGCCTTTTACTGAAGTTAATCTGCCTTTTGTGAGTTGCTTTTTCAGCCAAATTTCAGAGAGCCAAGAGTCCCTTTGGCCCCTACACTACTGTTTAAGAATCTCTAGAGGTTGCACCCTGTTGTTTCTTATGATTAGTTATGGGAGATGCAGGCTTCTGTATTTTTCAAACTCCCCCAGATATTTCTGTAGATCTTTCAACCCTTCGATAATATTGATTTAAGTGATGTATTTAATACTATTAATACATAAAATAATTAAGTACTCTATTTTATTATAAACAAATGCAATATAGTTCCTGCTATATAGAAAAACTCTCAATAAAATTAAGCTTCTATGTCACAAATATAATGTTTAATTCATTTGATTAGGATACTCATTTATTTAATATATTCCTTGTGTTGACAGATTTGTTGTGTATATGTTTTCTTGTTAGGCACTGTTCTGACCTCTAGGGTGATAACACTGTGGAGCGTGTTCACACTGACCTTGTATTCTAGTGGTAGAAAAGAAAAAAATAAGCAAATATGAAAAATTTTGGATATATATACATTAGTGGAATTGCTGGATGATCTGGTAGTTCTATTTTTAATTTTTTGAGAAATTTTCACACTGTTCTTCATAGCAACTTCACCATTATACCTTCCTACCACTAGTATAGAAGGGTTTCAGTCTTTCCACACCCTGACCAACAGTGTTTATCTGTTGGTTTTTGTTTGTTTATATATAATAGCCATACTAATGGGTGTGAAATGTATCATTTTTTTTACAAGGGACTTGAGCATCCAAGATTTTGCCATTCACAGGGTAGGGTCGAGGAGGGGTCTGGAACCAATCACCCACAGATACTGAGGGATGTACTATATTGTGCACTTAAAAATTAGTTAAGAGGGTAGATCTTATGTTAAGTGTTGTTTTAATCAAAATTAATAAAAAGAAATGACAGAAAAGAAAAATTGAGTAAAAGTTAAAATATGTGTAAAAACTACTATGAACAAAATAAAAGCAGGGTAACAGTAATAGGGGATATATAGTTAGGTAAAGAGAGATGATTAAGGAAAACTTCTTTGATAAGGTGATATTAGAGCAAAGAGCTGTCCAAGGAAATATCTTATATCTGAAGGAAGAATGTTCCAGCACTCATTTGCTGCCTTCCTACAGAAGCTTTCCTTATTAATGCTGAATATAGGATACCTAAGTACTGCTTACAATCCAGAGATGCAGGGGAGAGAATACTCCATAGGGTAAAACTTTGATCACTGGAAGACAGAAAGATAAATTCTTCTTTATTCATTCTTAGGAAGATTGTCCTAGTATGTAATAGCTCAGTTGACCCCTCAGAAGATGGTCCTGAGTGATTGATTGATAAGTGTTACTCAGCTCATAATATACCCTTATATTAGTGCTTCCTCTTTTCCTGACTCACTCACTCCCTGTCATTTCACTCCTGCTTCCCTGGTACTGTACTCCCTAATAAAGTAGCGATACCTATGTTTTTGCCTCAGGTTCTGTTTCCTGAAAAATTCAGGGCAAGACAATATCCTTATTTGATTTTTACAACAATTCTGTGAAGTAAAACATATTATTATTCTCAAATAATGTATAATCAAACTGAAGATAAGAATGTGTAATTGACTTGCTCAAAATATTTAAGGTATTCAAGTATTAGAACTGGACCTCTTGACTACAACTGCACTGCTATTTCTACTATTAATGCTATACATCTCCAAAACCCAGTTTAAATGTCCTGAATCCCTCAATCGGTAGTGATCACTTCCCTCTCTAGGCCAATACCAATTACCTTATATTTCTCTAAATGTGTTTTGACATGTCAAATTGTATTGATGACTAGGCTACTACTCCTACTATATGATTAATCGAGAGAAATTGCCTTACCTCCTACAATATTCAGCACAGTATACAATAAATAATTGATTTACATTAAAGAATGTGATGTTGAGAAAGTGAAAGAAATAAATGCATGAAACAATTAAATGACTCGATCTTTTTTATCTTTGACATATATGTGCTTAGGATTCCCATTTCCATTTACTCTTTCCAAAATAGGTGAGGTCTAAAAGTCATATCACAATCATATGAGTATGTAATTTAACAACAATAATTTATGATTTAGGAGTATAATTAAATTGTTTTTTAATTCACTTAGAATTTCACAGATAAGCCTTTAATTTTTTTTTTTTTTTTTTTTTTGAGACAGAGTCTCATTGTTGCCTGGGCTAGAGTGCCATGGCACCAGCCTCGCTCACGGCAACCTCAAACTCCTGGGCTCAAGTGATCCTTCTGCCTCAGGCTGCTGAGTAGCTGGGACTACAGGCATGTGCCATCATGCCCAGCTAATTTTTTTATATAATTTTAGTTGGCCAATTAATTTTTTTTCTATTTTTAGTAGAGACAGGGTCTCACTCTTGCTAAGGCTGGTTTCAAACTCCTGACCTTGAGCGATCCTCCTGCCTCAGCCTCCCAGAGTGCTAGGATTACAGGCGTGAGCTACCACGCCCAGCCAAAGTGCTTTTTAAAATGTTTCATATCTTAGCATGGTGCCCTGGGGATTTGTCTCAAACAATTTATAAGAAAAAATTTATATAAAAATATCTTTACTGTGATATTTGTAATAACCAAAATTATGTAAATAGCCCAATTAACAAATGAAAACTGAAGTAAACTAAACATTGATCAACCAGTCAATTTAGTATCATGAAATCATTAAAATTATGTTTATAAAAGGAAATATAAGGAAGTATTAATAACTTGGGCAATATAAGGAAGTATTAAAATTTTATGCTTTGTAGTCATAATTCCATAAAACAAAAATATAAATAAATAAAGGAGGAACAACAAGAACAAAAAACATACATGAAAAGAACTAGAAGAAAAGACACTATAACTTTAGCAGTAAATTTTCTTCTGTGGTAGAATTATTGGTGATTTTAAAAATACTTATTTTTTATTTCTGTGGTTCTCCAATATTATCTAATATATATATATATATATCACTTCTGTAATGGATAAAAGAAACAAACTTTATTTGAAAAGTAAAATGTGTGAGAGTACCTGAGTACATTCCAATGAACACAACTTAACTTTTCTTAAAATAATTGAGGATCTTGTAAGGCCTCCAGGTCATCTTTCTAAGCATAAATTCTCATTACCAGAATTACAGATCAAGCTGAAAAAGTGAGAGATTGTGTTTAATGTGCATGACTCCAGGATATTCATATATACAGTGAGGGTATTAGGCTTTTAAAAAATTATGTGTGTGTGTGTGTGTGTGTGTATATATATATATATATATTCCAATAATTAGCTTGGATTATCTCACAATTTGATTTTTAAAAGTCTGTTAAATTACATGATTGTTTTATTTTGCATATATTTTAACAACATATTTTTGCTTGTATTTAAAGCCAACATTTTAATTCTATATTCATTATAAGTTGCGATAGAGATATTTGTTTAGCTATGATAATAGAAATGTTTAACCTACTCATTATTTTTCACAATCTTGAATATTTATTATTTTGTATGGCTCTTTGTTTTTCTCCTCTTTTCTTTCTTTTTTTCTTACGTTCCTCTTTTTTTTCCTTTCTTCTTTCTCACCTTTCTTTATTTCCTCCTTTTTTCTTCCCTCTCTTTCTTTCCTTGATTATTACTTAATATTTTATTTGTGCTTTTTCTGGTGATGGGCCAAGATATATATTTAAGTTCTCCATAAGTTTTTGGTTTGCTTTAGCTAAATATTTTCATATATACAGAATAAAAAACAGTACACCATAATAAAGTTCAATTATGGCTTTTAATTTTGGCAGTAACTTCTAATTACAGTATTATCATCTTATGATAAAAATTTCAAAAACAGACTTTTGAATTCCAGAACATAGAAAATCATATAAGAAAAGTAGATGAAAGTTGTTACAGATTTGTAAACATAAAAATTAAGAATAACATGAAATGAAACAGAAAATAGACAACATGTAAAATTTATTTCTGTCTTTGAACTTTGCCATAATGAAATCCAGTAAATAATGGAAATAAGTTTCCATTATTTCCATTTCCATAAAAAATGGAAATAAGTTTCTTAAATTTAAGTTAAAATTGTTTGATGCCAGCAAAAATTTATTCTTGATAGAAAGAATGAAAACACAAATAATGCTTCAGATTTAGACCTCTTTATAATATTACACATTCACCAATATAAATAGGAAAAGGGGTCATAAAAAGGCTTGGAAATTTCTCAAGGAATGAACTAGCAGCAATTGTGTACTTGAGCTGAGGAAGGGATGAGAAACAGGAGAGTCAGAGGAAGGTCACAGCCTGTTGAAAACACAAAACTATTTTTTTTGAGAAGTTGTGGAGAAGTGGGGACAGACACTAGATTAACTTTATTTATTTTAAGTTACTGTTTAGTTCTGGGAGATAACTGTATCTTCATCTGAGGAAATTCTTCCTCTCCTTCACCTGGAATGAGGAATCTCTGTTACCACTGATGTACATATATGAGTAATTAAAATAGAAATCAAGTAGTTCCTGTAGAAAAAGTTATCCAGATCATGGCTTTATGGTGGTAAATTACCTTTGATTTATCATGATACTTCCTATAGCCTATGTATCCCTGAAACAACAACAATGAAAATAAAGTGTTTTGTTGTTACTGATCCTATATTCCTATATGTGAAACTGACACATAGGCACATTATGAGAGTGTCTATGCAAATATTCTGAAGAAAGTTGTCTTAGCCCATTTGTGTTACTATAAAGGAACAGCTGAGGCTGTTAATTTATACAGGTAAAGGGTATAACCTGGCTTGCAGTTCTTCAGGCTGTACAAGAAGAATGGCTTCTCCATCTACTTCTGATGAGGACCTCAGGAAGCTTTTTCTCATGGCAGAAGGCTAAGAGGGAGCAGGCATATCACATGCAAGAGAGGGAGCAAGAGAGAGAGGAAGGGCACCACAAGTTTTAACCAGCTCTCATGTGACTAATAGAGCCAGAGCTCACTTATTACCAGGAAAATGACAGCAAGTCGATCATGAGGGATCCACCCCCATGACCAAAACACCTTTCCCCAGGCCCCACCTCCAATATTGGGGATCAAATTTCTGCATGAGATATGGAAGGGGCCAATATCCAAACAATATAATTCCATCCTTGGCCCTCCATATCTCATGTCCTTCTTACACTTCAAAATATAATCACCCCTTCTCAGGACTCCCCAATAGTCTTAACTCATTCCAATATCAACTCAAAAGTTCAAAGTCCAAAGTCTCATCTGAGACTCAAGGCAAGTTCCTTCCAGCTATGATCTTGTAATATCAAAAACAAGGTATTTACTTCAAAGATACAATGGTGGTACAGGCATTGGGTAAGCATTCCCACTCCAAAAAAGAGAAATTAGCCAAAAGAAAGGGCCCCAGAGATGTCTGAAGGATAGAAATAAAATCTTAAAGGTTGCAAATAATCTCCCTGAAGCAATATGCTGAAATTTAAAAAAATAAAATAAAATAAAAATCTTCCTGGACTTTATGTCCCATATCCCAGTCACACTGGTGTGAGGCATGAGCCCCTAAAAGCTTGGACAGCTCTACACTTGTGGCATTTCTGTGCACAGCCCAATGACTACCCTCATGAGTTGGAGTCTACTGCCTGTGGCTTGTCCAGATGGAGGTTGCATGCTGCTCGTGGCTCTGTCATTCTGGAGCCTGGAAGGTAGCAGCTCCATTACCACAGCTCCATTAGGCAGTGCCCTGGTGGAGACTCTGTGTGGGGGCTTCAACCTCACATTTCTCTGTGACACTGCCTTAGTAGAGTCTCCCTATGGAAGCTCCACCCTTGCAACAGGCTGCTGCCTGATACATCCTCTGAAATCTAAGTGGAAGCTAACAAGCCTTCACCACTGTTGCATTCTGTGTGCCTGCTGTTTAACACTATGTGGAAGCCACCAAGGCTTATGGCTTGTAGCCTACAGAGCAGCAGCATGAGCTACACTTGTAGCCCTTTGAGCCCTAGCTGGAAAGGGAGCTGCCAGGTTGTAGGGAGCAGCACCCCAACATGGCACAAGGTAGCAGTGCCTGGAGGCTGGACTCCCCAAAAATACAGTCCTCCTAGTTCTCAAGGGTTGTGATGGTAGAGGTGGCAGGTAATATTTCTGAAATTACTTGAGGAAATTTTTTCCATTGTTTTGAATATTAACACCTGGCTCCTTTTTAGTCATGCTACTCTCTCTAGTAAGTGTTTGCTCAGTAGCTTGCTTGTATTCATCTTCTGAAAATGCTCTTTTCTTCTCTACCAAATGACCCATCTGAATTTTCCAAACTTTTATGCTTCTCTTTTAATTATAATTTTCAACTTTAAATTATTTATTTGCTCCTATATCTGATCATAGGCTGTTAGAAAGAGCCACACCAGTTCTTTCTTTCATTTCTTAACATGTTTTTCTTTTTTGTTTTGTTTTGTTTTTTTGAAATTTCTTTTTATTTCAGCATATTATGGGGGTACAAATGTTTAAGTTACGTATATTGCCCTTGCTCCCCTCCTGAGTCAGAGCTTTAAGCATGTCCATCCCCCATATGGTGTGCACTGCACCTATTAGGTGCGTATGTATATACCCATCCCTGCCTTCCCACTCCCATCTGCCTGACACCCTATGAATATTATTCCTATACGTGCACTTAGGTGTTGATCAGTTAAAAGCAATTTGCTGGTGAGTACATGTGGTGCTTATTTTTCCATTCTTGGTATACTTCACTTAACAGAATGGGTTCCCACTCTATCCAGGATAATACAAGAAATGCTTAGATCACCATTGTTTTTTTGTGGCTGAGAAGAGCTGCACAGTATACATATATCACATTTTATTAACCCACTCATGTATTGATGGGCACTTGGGCTGTTTCCACATCTTTGCAATTGTGAATTGTGCTGCTATAAACATTCGAGTGCGGATGTCTTTTTTACATAATGTTTTTTTTGTTCTTTTGGGTAGATGATCAGGAAAGGAATTGCTGGATAAAATGGTAGATCTACCTGTATGGCTTTAAGGTATCTCCATATTGCTTTCCACAGAGCTTGAACTAATTTGCAGTCCCACTAGCAGTGTGTGAGTGTTTTTATCTCTTTGCATCCACGCCAACATTTGTTGTTTTGGGACTTTTTGATAAAGGCTGTTCTCACTGGAGATAAGTGATATCTCATTGTGGTTTTGATTTGCATTTCCCTGATGATTAGCGATGTTGAGCATTTTTTCATGTTTGTTGGCCATTATTCTGTCTTCTTTTGAAAAGTTTCTGTTTGTGTCCTTTGCCCACGTTTTGATAGGTTATTTGATTTTTTTTTTTTTGCTGATTTTCCTGAGTTCTAAATAGATTCTAGTTGTCCCATTTCTTGAATGATTTGCTTCTTAGAAACTTCTACCACCAGATGGCCTAGATCATCAGTCTTAAGTTGAGCCTTCCACAAAGCCTAGGACATGGACACAATGCAGCCAAGATTTTGCTGAGGCATAACAAGGGTGACTTTTGCTCCAGTTCCCATTAAGTTCCTCATTTCCATCTAAGATCTCATCAGCCTGGCCTTCACTGTCCATATTTTTATTAGCATTATGGTCACAACAATTTAACCAGTCTTTAAGAAGTTCTAAACTATTCCTCATCTTCGTGTATTCTTCTGAGCCCTTCAAACTCTTCCATCGTCTGCCTATTACCCAGTTCCAAAGCCACTTCTACATTTTCATAAATCTTTCTAGTAATGTCCCACTCCTTAATACCAAATTTGGGTCTTAGTCTGTTTTGCATTGCTCTAAACAAATACCTGAGGTTGGGTAATTTATAAAGAAAAGAGGTTTATTTGGATCATCGTTTGCTGACTGTACAAAAAGCATGGCTTCAGTATCTGCTTATGATGAGGGTTTCAAGAAGCTTTTGCTTATGGCAGAAGGCAAAAAGGCAGCAGCCATATCATATGGAGAGAGAGGGAGCAAGAGATAGAGAGAGATTAGGGATGCCACACTTTTTAAAACAATCAGCTCTAAAATGAACTAATGGAGACCTCACTAATTACCAGGAGGATGGTACAAAGCCAATCATAATGGATCCACCCCCATAACCCAAACACACTCAGGCCCCACCTGTGACATTGGGGACTAAATTTTTACATGATATTTGGTGGGGACAAATATCCAAACAATATCAAAAGTCAACAAGTTATTCACAATAGGTTCTGCTTGTTCATACACATTCTAAAAAAGAGTAATGTGTATGCATCAAAATCCTACCTAGAAGTAATAAAGTGGTAGATATATATACACACATATCATATTTTTAGACTTGGAAAATCATTGCATGTGCAATTTAGTCTATCCAAATAGCAAAAGAGCAAGAGTTATAATTAAACTAGATTTTCACTGTATTGCTTAAACTTTTTCTAGTGCTAGACTAATTACAGTCTCAGTTTTACCAGATACTCATGAAATTCAGGTAAAATGTCTTTTTAAGTAAGGCTACCCTTAAAATCATGTACACAAGTAAAACAAATTTTAATTACCTACTTTTTCATTCACTATTTGCAGATATTCATTTTATATAAATTTCTATTTTATCATTAGTTCTGAAATTTAAGTACTTCATAATGTCCTCTGACATGAATGTCATGACATTTTAATGTATGTTTTAACATTAAACTTGAGATCATTTCCTCTGACTTATGTGTGGCATGGTGAAACAATCCATATCAACACAACAAAGGCAATAGGTTAACTCCTCCACATTGATACCTGATTTGAAGATTTTTTCCTTCATTCTTTACTGTCTCTATGCAAACCCTGTGTTGGTTATTTATCTATCATCTCTCAGTTCCACTCTTTTCTTTTTATGCTATGTTTTGTATTGCTGAACATGGCAAACAATATTTCCCAGGCTTCCTTGCAGCTGGCTGCCTATTAGATATTGCCAGTGAGAGGCACTGTTGAAAAAACAGAAAGAGATACTAAGAGAGGAGCTTTTGGCCTTAAAGAGCTGAGTCTGTTGCTGGTGATTGGTGGAACAGCAACAGGAAGGGAGCAATTGCAGATTCCAGCAGCCTGGGCAGCAACAGCATGCTTTGCCAATGCCAGTCTCAACTGCAGCAGTACCTCTTGGCAGTTTCCCAGGATCTGGCCGCATCTAAAATACCTAAATAACAGGTGCAGGCTCATAAGAATCCAGCCCAGGAGCTCTACCAGCTTTCTGATCTCTGGGTATCATTTTTACTCTTTTTTTGTTCCTTCAGGTGACCCTTTTTCCCTTTTGTTCCTCCAACCTTTTCAATATCTTTGTAACATTGCTTGAAAAGAATCCTTAATGTTTGAAATTCCTAACCTATTATCTATTTACTTGGCTGGACCCTGACTAATATCTTGTGTTTACTCAATTCAGTGGAAAATATTGATTTAATTTAATAAGATATTTTGCTTTATTTATTTGTTTTAGTAATAGGCATGTCCTATTAGAGTTTATACTTTCAATATTTTCAGAGATCAGAAAGGTGAAATAAACATCTATTTTGTATCCATAATTGTGTGTTAAAGACTGCAATGACTGTGACAGAGAATGCATTCCAAAGGCATTCAAAATAAAATTGTTTATTCTGTTGACCACTGGTGTCATAATTTTCCATTAATTATGATTGGACAAAGTGGTTGCTTAATGAGTTGTATCATTTAAGAAAAATATTTTAGAAAAACGAATCTCTTTTATGAGGGTATAAATATTAAATTACGTTTGCCAGTACCAATTTACCTCTACAAGTATTCAATTACATTTGCAAATTCTTTTATATTGACATGAATTATGTCCTTAATTGGCAATTTTTGCATTATGTAAGGGAAATGTTGAAGTATCCTCCAAGAACCTAGATAAATAAGGAAATGTGTTTGTTCTCTAAGAGAATCTTTAAAAAATATATAATGGAGTAGATATCAGAAATTAGCAGAAATTAGCAGTGATAATTAACAGAATCGGATAGTTTCTAAATCAGGATTTAAATGTAACCTGAAAAAAAGTAGTATACTATGTAAAAAATTACATCAATTAAAAGGGTTTTATCAGTCACAGAAAATAGTAAGGAAAAAATTGTCAGTGTCCATCCAAGTACAGCCCAGAGGAGAAACTGCTTTTTCAGATCAGCGTGCGGATTTGATACGTGCAGGTATAGTAGATTCTCAGCCTTCAAGGTCACTGAAATACTTGCAGTGCTTCAAATTGAGGCTCACCAAGTAATCTTCCAGTTGACGTATGTCCTCCTATGTATGTATATCTAAAAAGGGGGAATGTGGAAATTGGGGAGCAAGAATATCTTGTATGTTTGATACTTATATTTCTTAGAAGAGTTTACACCAGCATTCCAGTTTTGTGAATTTGATTGGTAAAAGCTGGTTTCCAGGCATCTGAGCAAATTTGGGTTCATTAAAAACTGATTCTCTGAACACAAAGCTAAAGTTGACAGACACTGATATAATCTGTCAGGAATGTAAAACTATAGCATAAAAATATAAATAATTATTATTAAAGCATTAAAGTGTGGAAATAAAGGCTATAGAAAAGAAGGTAGATGTTTAACCATGAAATAAATGTTACATAATGGTAAAAATAATAATTCAATAAAGAGGAAAACAACATCAGAGCTTCTTAATAAAATTCGGGAAATAGAGGAAAAGTGTGAAAAGAGAAAGAGTGGGAAGCTAAACTGAACTAATTTTCAAAACAAGAAATCTATTGATGGTACTTCATTTTATAAGTTGATGAATACTTTAAAAAGAGCTATATATATTTTCTTTAAAGGCATGATGGTAGCAAACCCAGAATTTAAAAATGATATAAACTTACCATATTATTTAAAAACATATAAAGGAGGAAATAAAGAGCATGTGGCAAAGATTGAAAATAAACAATAAAATACTGCCTAAAACAGAGACATAATAAAAACTAATGAAATATTTAAGCCTAAACACATCTACATCAAAATAAAATAAATGATTTAAATTAGAATTATAAATTATCGGATCTGTAAAACTCCCCAATTATATACTATATAAAATTTTTTCTCATGTAAAATTTAAGTTAGTGTCTGTTAAAAACAAAAATATACCAGAATAAAAGGTAAGAGACAAATTACAAACTGGGTATAATCTTACTATGTGTAACTTAGAGATTATGACTATTTTCTTTAATATCACAAAAGCTGATATAAATCAATAGGAAAATTGTTTTAAAACATGAAAAATGGCAAAAGTTGTTAAGAATTAAAAGAAAAAAAAGGAAGGAATGAAAATGGTGAGCAAACATTTGAAAGATGCTCAACCTCCCTCATCACAGAAATACAAATTAGCAGTGGGATATCATATGTTATCTCTTAAATTACAAAAGACTTAAACATTTGATCATACCAAATATTGACAGTAATATGAAGAAGTAGACACTCACAAACTAAATAGGAGTGAAATTTAGTGCATTCTTTCTGAAATGCATTCTAACAGTATCTATCAAAATTTTAAATGCATGCCATATTGTGGCAGCTTGGTATTTTCCAAAAATGTCTGCCAAGGGTGCTCCTCTCTTATCTGCTCTCCAATAGTGTGACATTGCTACTTTATTTTAAGAGGTGGAGTCCTCTTCCCCTCTTCTTGAAACTGGGTGGTCTTAGGTCTGCTTAAACTAATATATAGTATTATAGAAGGGATCCTGCATGACTTTTGAGGCTGAAACACTAATAGTCGAGTTGAAATCCTCAGCTGCCATGTAAAAGTCTGACTATACTGAGATCAATATGCTGTTAAGATACATAAATATATATTTTTTATATGTGTGTATATGTATACACATACATTCATAATGTATACATTAATTCATGGAAAAATATTAAAAGAGTAATAAGGATATATTAACAATAGTTATTTCTGTAGATAAGGATTTAACGGAAGAATGCCAGTGAATGAAATAGTGGACTTTCCTTTTTATATCTTGTATCTTTCCCTTCTATTTTATTATTTCTTTCATAAACATACAATATTCATTTTATTAAAGTTAACAACAACAAAATTTGAGTTAACCTTTCACTAATCTCACCATCACTATTACACTTGCTATTATGTCAACTACAAAAAGAAGCATAAACTGGTCATCCAAGATAGCTGACAAGAGGTACCTAGCATTTGCCTCCTCCGCAAAGAAGGAAAGAAACACCAAATAGCTAACCATATGTACAAGGAGAACACTGAAATTTAGCAAGGAAGTGGCAAAGATCCTCTGAGGCCAAGGAAATTTGAGAAGGCAACATAGAGAGGGAAGCACAGCAGCTGACCAGGATTGGCTCAGAATCTAGAGGGAATCCCATTGTGGTAAGAAGGTAAGTGGGTGATCCCCAGCAGTCCACACTCCCACCACAGATGCTTGCAATGCAAATTACAGGAAAGAAGAGTTCCTCAGCCTTAAAAGGCCTTGAACCTAGTATTTGAAATTTCCTCAAGTCCATACCACTACATTGTCCCAGTGAGGGAATCCACATTGGGTCCTCGTCATCCTCTAAGATGCAGAATGTTACAGCATAGTGATGTTTGGAGAGTTGAGTAACCACCAGACCACATCCTGCCCTGGGGTCCAAAAGCTTCTGCATCTCTGCATCCCTGGGACACTGCTAATATTTCCCTGCATCCAGCAGCTGGCTTCAGCAGTATGGCCACATCCCCAGCAAATAGGCCCATGCAGCACCCTACACACAGGAAGCAGAAAATCTGACATATCAGGAAGGCTGTCCCCAGGACGTAAAGAGACAAATCATGCACTCGAAAGTCACCTGATTGAGGCCCAAAAGGCAATCCAACATACTGATATTAAGAAAACTAAGTGAAATGCAAGAAAACAAGTAGGCAGTGCAAATATATCAGAAAAACAATTCATTATCTGACCTCGAAATTAAACAAAGAAATAGATATAATGAAAAAGAACCAAATAAATATTGGAAATTAAGAGTTAAATGAATGAAATAAAGATGCATTGGAAGCTTAACAATAAGCTAGATCAAGCAGAAGAAATAATTTCTGAAATTGAAGACAGATATTTTGAAATAACAAATCAGACAAAAATAAATAAATGGGACCTGATCAAATTAAAAAGCTTCTGCACAGCCAAAGAAACTATCATAGGAGCAAACATACAACCTACAGAATGGGAGAAAATATTCGCATGCTACACAGCCGATAAAGGGTTGATAACTAGAATCTACACAGAACTCAGGAAAAGCAGTCAGAAAAAATAAAAACAAACAACCCTATCAAAAAGTGGGCAAAGGACATGAACAGAAACATTTCAAAGGAAGGTAGACTAATGGCTAACAAACATATGAAAAAATGCTCAACATCTCTAATCATCAGGGAAAGGCAAATCAAAACCGCAACAGATATCACTTATCTCCAGTGGCCTTTACCAAAAAGTTCCCAAACAGTAAATATTGGCATGGTAGCAGAGAGAGAGGAACACTCATACACTGCTGGTGGGACCACAAACTTGTACAAGCCCTGTGGAAAGCAATATGGAGGTATCTCAAAGAGCTACAAGTAGAACTACCATTTTACCCAGCAATCCCATTACTGGGCATCAACCCCAAAGAAATTCTATAAAAAAGGCATCTGCACTTGAATATTTATAGCAGCACAATTCACAATTGCAAAGATGTGGAAACAACTCAAGTGCCCATCAATCAATGAGTACATTAATAAAATGTAGTATATGTATACCATGAAGTTCTTTCTATTCAGCCACAAAAAAGAATGGTGATATAGCACCTCTTGTATTAACCTGGATAGAGCTGGAACCCATTCTACTAAGTAAAGTATAGCAAGAATGGAAAAACAAGCACCACATGTATTCACCATCAAATTGGTTTTAACTGATCAACATTTATGTGCACATATAGTAATAACATTCATTGGGTGTCAGGCAGAGGGGGGAAGGAGGAGATGGCTATATACACACCCAATGGGTGTGGTGAGCACCGTCTGGGGGATAGGCATACTTGAAGCTCTGACTCGGATGGGGCAAGGGCAATATATGTAACCTAAACATGAGTACCCCCATAATATACTGAAATATAAAAGAAAAAAAATCAGACAAAAAGAAAAAAAATAAAATTATAAAGAATGAGGAAAGCCCAGGTATGGAACACCATGAATGAAAAAAAAAAAAAAAATCTGCATTTGAGAGTTCCAGAAAGAGAAGAGATGGAAAAAATATAGAAAATCCATTTAATTAAAAAATAGCTGAAACATTCCCATATCTTGAGAGATATAGACATCCAGATATATGAAGCTCAAATATTCTCATATAGATTCAGTGCAAGGGTCCTCTCTAAGGCACATTATACTTAAACTGTTAAAAGTCAAAAAGGGGATTAATAAAATAGAAAGAGAAAAGTGTCAAGTGACATATGAGGGGAATCTCCAGCATAATAACAGCAGCTTTCTCAGCAGAAAATTTACTGACCAAAGGAAAATGGAATGATATTTTCAAAGTGCTGAAAGAAAAAGTTGTCAGCAGAGAAGATCAAACTTACCAAAGCTATATTTCAGAAATGAAGGAGAAAAAAGTATTTGCTAGGGGAACAAACAGCGAATTCAACATTATGCTAACCCTACAAGAAATACTAAGGGAGTCCTACATTTGAAAGTGAAAAAATGACATCCAACATCATGAAAACATATGAAAGTATAAAACTCACTGGTAGAGAAGATGTACAAGTGAGAAAGAGAAAGGAATCAAACATTATCACTACAGAAATCCCCCAAAACAACCACAAAGATAAACAATAAGAGAGGAAGAAAGGAGAAAAAACATATAAAACAATCAGAAGACACTTAAGAAATTGACAGAAATAAGGATTTGAAATATCCCCCATCAAAAGCAACCTTGAATGTAAATTATTTAAATTCTCCAAATAAAAGACAATGATTTAATGGAAAAAAACAAAAAACACAAGACCTGCATATATGCTGCCTATTACATACTCATTTTACTTGTACAGATATGCATTGACTTAAAGTGAAGGAATAGAAAAACATATTCCACATAAACAGAAATAAAAAATATGCAACGTAGTTATACTTACATCAGACAAAATTGACTGCAAATTTTTAAAAAGTGGGGATAAAAAGGTGTATTATATTATGATCAGTTCAGCAAGATAATATAACTCTTGCAAATACATATGCACTCATCACTGCAGCACCCAGATATATAAAGCCAATATTAATAGAGCTAAAAAGAGAGAAAGATGCCCAAATAATAATATTTTAGGAGTTTAATATCCTACTTTCAGCATTGGACAGATTATCTAGACAGAAAATCAACAATGAAACATCAGATTTAAACTGTGCTATAGAACAAAGTTACCTAACAGCCATTTACAAATTATTTCATCAAGCAGCTGCAGTACAAACATTCTTATCATTAGCACATGGAACATTCTTCTGGATAGACCATATATTAGGCCACAAAACAGTCTCAATAATTTGAAATTATTGAAATGATATCAGATGTCTTCTTAGACAACAATGAAATAAAACCAGAAATCAATAACAAGAGAAACTTTGGAAACTGTACACATATATTAAATGTAAAGAACATGATCCTGAATGACCAATGGGTCTATGAAGAAATTAAGAAGGAATAAAAAACTTTCTTGAAACAAATGAAAATAGAAACACAATATACTAATTTATGGGATATAGAAAAAGCAGTACTAAGAGGGAATTTTATAGCAGTGGGCATGTACATCAAAAAAGTGAAGTATTTCAAATAAACAATCTTATGATGTACCTCAGGGGACCAGAAAAAGAAAGAAAAGACAAAACCTAAAATTAGTAGAAGGAAAGCAATGATGAAGATCAGAGCAGTACTAAATGAAATAGAAGCTAAAAAAATAAAACTTTCAACAAAACAACAAGTTGTTTTTCTTTTCAAAAGACAAATAAAATGAACGAACTGATAGATAAACTAATAAAAAAGAGATGAGTCAAATGAAATCAGAAACAAAAAGGAGACATTAAAATTTATATCACTCAAATACTAAGGATAATTAGAGATAATTAGAGAACAACTATATTGCAACAAATTAGAAAACCTAGATGAAATGAAATGAATAAATTCCTGGACACATATAGTTTACAAAAATTGAACCAGAAATAAATATAATATGTGAAAAGATCAATAAGAAATAATGAGACAGACTCAGTAATAAAATGTTTCCCCAAAAGGAAACACACAGGACCTGATGACATTACTGCTGAATTCTAACAAACTTAAAGGATTCAATCCAATTCTCAAGCTACTATAAAATTTAAAGAGGAGAAAATTAATCCTAACTCATTCTATGAGGCCACCATTACCCAGACACCAAAATCAGACAAGGGGACAAAAGAAAAACCCTGCAGGCCAGGTTTTTGATGAATCTAATTTTTGATGAAATTAGATGCAAAAATTATCTAGGAATACTAACAATCAGAATTCAACGCACATCAAAAAGAAAAATCACCATGATCAAGTAGAATTTATTCCAGGCATGCAAGGGTGGCTCAAAAAATGTAAATCAATAAACACAATATACCATATATATAAAATGAAGGACAAATATAATACAATCATCTCAATAGATGCAGAAAATGCATTTAATAAAATTCAGGGGCGGAGCAAGATGGCGGACGAATAACACCGCCAGACAGAGTGTTTCTGCAGAAAAGACAGATTCTAGCAGAAATTAGAGGAAAGAAGCAAGAAGACGAGCATACAGCGGACAAGGGCCGGAAGGAGGGGTACCTGAGACCCCGGGAGACTACAAGGGAGGAGGTTGCGGAGGAGAACTGGAGGCTGAGACCACCAGAGCAGCCCGGAGACCAGCGGCAAGGGTAGGTGGATTTGCTGTTTCCCCTCCCCTGCATTCGGGACTGCTGGTGGGCTCCCCAGTGGGTGGAAAGACCTGCGGACACCAGCCCAGAGACTGCCGCCGCCTGCCAACGGTGAGCCTGTAGCAGATGTGGCACCAGGTTCCCAACTTCCTCCGGGCACCTCCGTGTGCACAGACCTGAGCCGCGCGGCAGGCGCCATATCGCCTCCTCCTCCCCTCCGCTGACCCTACCCGCGGCTGCCCAGAGAGACAATACAGCCACCAGCCGGAGGCACCTCCAGGGAACGGGACCTTCCCGTTTGGGACCCCGCCTGCCCTCCCAGGTGCTGCTGGCACCGTGTTCCCAGGAAAACGGTGTGGACTCAGAGGCTGAGAGACATAGACCCAGCTTGGGCTCCCTGTGGGTGAATTAGGACCGGAAATCCTCTCCCTGGTGGGAATAGAATTTGAACTCTGGGACCCAGAGGTCGGACCTGCAGACCAGATCCCCTGACCCGAGGGCTAGCATTGCCCGGGGCACAGAAGGGTTATACGTGAACTGCCTACTGAGGTGTGTGTGCCTCCAGGGGCGGATCGGGGTCTTAGAGGGCAATCCTCCTCCCTGGAGGAGGCCGTGTGCCCAACCCAGGTGGCGTTCCTGTGCAGGGAACCTCCCCGCCGGCATCACAGTCCGGGGAGGCCTGGTGGCTTGTGGTCTGGCCTGCTGGCAGAGGCCCAGGAGTAGCTGCGGACTTGGGGAGGGTGGAAAGGAGCGAGGCCCGCTCCAAACTGCGGGTCTCAGACAGCCCCACCCCTACACACAGACTTTCTGGCTGAGCGGGACCATTCCAGCCCCGCCCTGACAGTTTTCCCTGGAAGCAGAGAACAGAACTTTGACCCTGCTAATGGCCTGAGGGGAGGCTTACCCAACCCAGCTCTGCCCAGAACGAGAGCTGATAACAGGACTCAAAATCAACACCATAGCCTGTTCCTCCAAGCAAACGCCACCTACTGACAGGGACAGCCTCTTGCACAGCCTTTCCACGGCACCGACTGACTCAATATACAGGGAATGGTTCAATTTCACCCATAGGCACCACCTAATGCCTCAGAAACTAAACAAGGTGTGTGAATACCCAAACAATAACCTAAGGAAAGAAACAACAACTGATCGATATGGGAAGAAATCAGTGAAAGAACTCAGGAAATATGAAGAACCAAAAGGAAAACACACCCCCAAAGAGGAGCACCAGCCCCCTAGAAATGGACACCGACCAAAATCAAGCAACCAATATGACAGAAGAGGAATATCGTATGTGGATCATAAGAACACTCACCCAGCTGCAACAACAAATCAATAACCAACACAAAGAAACCAGAAAAAGTCTCCAGGATATGGGAAAAGAAATAGACACATTGAAGAAATGTGTAACCGAACTCCTGGAAATGAAGAATCAATTCAAAGAACTACAAAATACAGTGGAAAGTCTCAAGAACAGGGTAGATGAAACAGAAGAAAGAATCTCAGAGCTTGAAGATAACACCCTCCAATTAAATAAATCAGTCACAGAAATAGAGCAGAGACACAAGAGAAAAGAGCAAAGCCTACAAGAGCTGTGGGATTATGTGAAGAAACCTAATGTGAGGGTCATAGGGTTGCAGGAAGGGGAAGAAGACAACACTCAAGGGTTGGACAAGCTGTTTGAAGATATAATAGAGGAAAATTTCCCAGGCCTTGCTCAAAATCTTGATATACAAGTTCAAGAAGCTCAGAGGACCCCTGGGAGATTCAAGGCAAACAGGAAGACGTCACGACATGCAGTCATCAGACTGACCAAAGTATCAACTAAAGAGGCCCTTCTAAGAGCTGTAAGACAAAAGAAGCAAGTAACATACAAGGGAAAGCCAATTCGAATAACATCAGACTTCTCTAATGAGACTTTACAAGCAAGGAGAGACTGGGGCCCCATTCTCACTCTCTTGAAACAAAACAATGCCCAGCCTAGAATATTATTCCCTGCAAAACTAAGCTTCGTATATGAAGGAGAAATAAAAATATTCTCAGACAAGCAAAGGCTCAGAGCATTCACCAAGACAAGACCAGCCCTACAAGAAGTACTTAAAACAGCGTTATGCACGGAACATCATAATAATAACCCACGAATATAAAAACAACCAAAACCCAAAGATATTAAAGGCCAGATATTACAATAGCTCAAGACAGAAATCATAGCAACAACATCCAACCCAACAGAATGATTAGTAATCTACCTTACCTATCAGTTCTCTCAATAAATGTGAATGGCTTAAACTCTCCACTCAAGAGACATAGGCTGGTTGAATGGATAAGAAAATACAGGCCAAGTATATACTGTCTTCAGGAAACACATCTAACCTGCAAGGATGCATATAGACTAAAAATAAAAGGGTGGAGATCAATATTCCAAGCAAATAGAAGCCAAAAGAAGGCTGATGTGGCAGTTCTAATTTCAGACGATTTAGTTTTTAAACCAACAAAAGTAGTAAAAGACAAAGAGGGTCATTATATAATGGTGAAGGGCACAGTCCAACAAGAAGAGATAACAATTTTAAATATATATGTACCCAACTTAGGTGCACCCAGATTCATAAAGCAAACCTTACTGGATCTAAGCAAATGGATTGATAGCAACTCCATAATCGCCGGAGATTTCAACACCCCACTGACGGCACGAGACAGATCCTCCAAACAGAAAATTAATAAAGAAATAATGGACTTAAACAAAACCCTAGAACAATTGGGTCTGACAGACATCTACAGAACATTCTACCCAAAATCCACTGAATATACGTTCTTCTCATCAGCTCACGGGACATTCTCTATGATCGACCATATCTTAGGACACAAAGAAAATCTCAAGAAAATTAAAAAAATAGAAATCATACCATGTACCTTCTCAGATCACAGTGGAATAAAACTAGAAATCAACCCTAACATAAACACACATTTCTACATAAAAACGTGGAAATTAAACAACCTCCTACTAAATGATTACTTCGTAAATGAAGAAATCAAGACTGAAATAAAAAAGTTCTATGAAGAAAACGACAATGGAGAGACAAGTTATCAACTCCTCTGGGACACAGCTAAAGCAGTTCTGAGAGGAAAGTTTATCTCCATAAATGCCTATAACCAAAAGGCAAGAAGATCACAAATAGACAATCTAATGAAACGACTCAAAGAGCTGGAAAAAGAAGAACAGACCAACCCCAAACCCAGCAGAAGAAGTGAAATCAACAAGATCAAATCAGAACTAAACGAAATTGAAAACAGGAAAGCTATTCAGGAGATTAATAAAACAAAAAGTTGGTTCTTTGAAAAAATAAACAAAATTGACACACCATTGGCTAAGCTAACGAAAAGCAGAAAAGAGAAATCTCTAATAAGCTCCATCAGGAATAAAAAAGGAGATATCACAACTGATCCCAAAGAGATACAAGATACAATTTATGAATACTACAAAAATCTTTATGCACACAAACTGGAAAATGTGGAGGAAATGGACAAATTTCTAGAAACACACAGCCTCCCTAGGCTCAACCAGGAAGAAATAGATTCCCTGAACAGACCAATCTCAACAGCTGAAATAGAAACAGCAATTAAAAATCTCCCTAAAAACAAAAGTCCCGGTCGGTCCAGATGGCTTCACACCTGAATTTTACCATACTTACAAAGAAGAACTAGTACCTATCTTGCAGAAACTATTCCACAACATCGAGAAGAACGGAAACCTCCCCGACACCTTTTATGAAGCGAATATTACTCTGATACCAAAACCAGGAAAGGATGCACCAAAAAAAGAAAACTAAAGACCAATATCCCTAATGAATATAGATGCAAAAATTTTCAACAAAATCTTAGCTAACCGAATCCAGACACTTATCAAAAAAATAATCCACCACGACCAAGTGGACTTCATCCCAGGGATGCATGGGTGGTTCAACATACGTAAATCTATGAATGCAATTCACCACATAAACAGAAGCAAAAACAAAGACCACATGATTCTTTCAATAGATGCAGAAAAAGCTTTTGACAAAATTCAACACCCTTTCATGATACGAACACTTAAAAAATAGGCATAGAAGTGACATACCTAAAAATGATACAAGCCATATATGACAGACCCATAGCCAACATCATACTGAATGGAGAAAAATTGAAATCATTCCCACTTAGAACTGGAACCAGACAAGGCTGCCCACTATATCCACTTCTGTTCAACATAGTGCTGGAAGTCTTGGCTACAGCAATCAGACAGGAAAATGGAATCAAAGGTATCCAAATAGGGGCAGAAGAGATCAAACTTTCACTGTTTGCTGATGATATGATATTGTATCTAGAGAACCCCAAGGATTCAACCAAGAAACTCCTGGAACTGATCAATGAATTTAGTAAAGTCTCAGGATACAAAATCAATACACAGAAATCAGAGGCATTCATATACGCCAACAACAATCTAATTGAGAACCAAATCAAAGACTCAATTCCCTTCACAATAGCAACAATGAAATTAAAGTACCTAGGAATATACTTAACCAAGGACGTAAAAGACCTCTACAGGGAGAACTATGAAACACTGAGGAAGGCAATAGCAGAGGATGTAAACCGATGGAAATCCATACCATGCTCTTGGATCGGCAGACTCAATATCATCAAAATGTCTATACTACCCAAACTGATCTACAGATTCAATGCAATACCTATTAAAATCCCATCAGCATTCTTCATAGATATAGAAAAAATAATTTTACGCTTCGTATGGAACCAAAGATGACCCCGAATATGAAGAGCAATTCTAGGCAACAAAAACAAAATGGGAGGCATTAATATGCCAGATATCAGACTATACTACAAAGCTGTAGTAATTAAAACAATATGGTATTGGCACAAAAACAGGAATATTGACCAGTGGAACAGATGTGAGAATCTTGATATAAAACCATCCTCATATAGCCATCTAATCTTTGACAAAGCAGACAAAAACATACGCTGGGGAAAAGAATCCCTTTTCAATAAATGGTACTGGGAAAACGGGATAGCCACGTGTAAAAGGCTAAAGCAGGACCCATACCTTTCACCTCTCACAAAAACCAACTCACGCTGGATAACAGACTTAAACCTAAGATATGAAACTATTAGAACTCTAGAGGAAAAAGTTGGAAACACTCTCCTAGACATCGGCCTGGGCAAAGAGTTTATGAAGAAGTCCCCAAAGGCAATCACAGCAGCAACAAAAATAAATAAATGGGACATGATGAAACTACAAAGCTTCTGCACAGCCAAAGAAATAGTCATGAACGTAAACAGACAACCTATAGAATGGGAGAAAATTTTTGCATCCTATGCATACGATAAGGGACTGATAACTAGAATATACTTAGAACTCATGAAAATTAGGAAGAAAAAATCAAATAACCCCATTAAAACGTGGGCAAAGGATTTGAACAGAAATTTTTCTAAAGAAGAGAGAAGAATGGCCAACAAACATATGAAGAAATGCTCAACATCTCTAATCATCAGGGAAATGCAAATCAAAACCACAATGAGATATCACTTAACCCCAGTGAGAATGGCCTTTATCAAAAAATCTCCAAACAATAAATGCTGGCGTGGTTGCGGAGAGAGAGGAACACTCCTACACTTGGTGGGACTGCAAACTAGTTCAACCTCTGTGGAAAGCAATATGGAGATACCTTAAAGCGATACAAGTGAATCTACCATTTGATCCAGCAATCCCATTGCTGGGCATCTACCCAAATGATCCAGTGACACTCTACAAAAAAGACACCTGCACTCAAATGTTTATAGCAGCACATTTCATAATTGCAAGGCTGTGGAAACAGCCCAAGTGCCCATCAATCCAAGAATGGATCAATAAAATGTGGTATATGTATACCATGGAGTACTATTCAGCTCTAAGAAACAATGGTGATATAGCACATCTTATATTTTCCTGATTAGAGCTGGAACCCATACTACTAAGTGAAGTATCCCAAGAATGGAAAAACAAGCACCAGATATATTCTCCAGCAAATTGGTATTAACTGAGTAGCACCTAAGTGGACACATAGGTGCTACAGTAATAGGGTATTGGGGAGGTGGGAGGGGGGAGGGGGGTGGGTATATACATTCATAATGAGTGAGATGTGCACCATCTGGGGGATGGTCATGATGGAGACTCAGACTTTCGGGGGGAGGGGTGGAAATGGGCATTTATTGAAACCTTAAAATCTGTACCCTCATAATATGCCAAAATAAAAAAAAAATTCAACAACTGTTCATGATTAAAAAAAAAACCAAAACAACAAACTCTCAACAAATTAGGTATAGAAGGAACATACTTCAACACAATAGAGAACATGTATGATTAAAATCCAAAGCTAGCATCATACTGAATGGGGAAAAGTAGTAATTTTTTTCTGCAAGATCAGGAACAAGACAAAAATGCCTTTTTAAGCAATCTTATACAACATAATACTGGAAATCCTAGCCAGAGTGATCAGAGAAGAGAAGGAAATAAAGGGCATAAAAATTGAGAGAGGAAGTAAAATTATCCTTCTTTGCAGATTACATATTTTATACATACAAAAGCCTAAAGACTCTACCAAAAATCTCTCAGAACTGATAAATAAATTCAGTAAAGTTGCAGTATTCAAAATCAACATGCAAATATCCCTGGTGTTTCTGTACACCAATAAAAACTAGGTGAAGGAGAAATCAAGAAAGTAATTCTATTTACAATACCTACAAAAAAATCTATGAATAAATTTAACCAAGGATGTGAAAGTTTTCTACAGTGAAAACTATAAAACATTGAGGAAAGAAATAAAAAAATGTGAGGACAAAATATGGAAAGACTATTCCCATGCTCATGGTTTAGAAAAATTAATATTGTTAAAATTTCTATAATACTCAATGTTATCTATAGTCTTAATGTAATGTCTATCAAAATATCAGTGACATTCTTCACAGAAATAAAAAAAAATTGTATGTAAGCATAAAAGAACTTGAATAACCAAACCAATACTGAGTTAAAAAAACAAAAAACAAAAAAACTAAGCTGGAGGCATCATTTTACCTGTCTTCAAAATGTAATACACAGCTTTAGTAACTAAAGCATGGTATTGGTATACAATGAGATACATAGACCAATGAAATAAATAGAAAACTCATAAATGCATCTACCTATTAACAACCAACTGATTTTTAACAAAGGATCCAAGAAAATGCATTGGGAAAAGGATAGGTTCTTCAATAAATGGTGTTGGGAAAACTGGATATTTCTATCAAGAAAAATGAAACTAGACCTCTATCTCTCACCATCTCAAAATCAACTTAAAATGGTTAAATATTTAAATGTAGCACCACAAACTATAAAACTACTAGAAGAAATTATAGGGGAAATCTTTCAAGACATTGGTTTAGGAAAAGATTTTGTAGCTGAGACTTTAAAAGCACAAGAAACAAACAACCAAACAAAAATAGACAAATGGGACTTTGTCATACTAGAAGTCTTCTGCATAGTAAAGAAAGCAATCAACAGAATGAAGAGACAACCAGTAGAATGGGAGAAAATATTTGCAAACTATTTATCTGACAAAGGACTAATATCCAGAATATGAAAGGGACACAAACAACTTGACACCAAAAGATACAAATAATCTGATCTAAAAATTGGCAAAGTATATGAATAGTTAATTCTCAAAATAAGAAATACAAATGACCAACAGATACATGAAAAAATGATGAGCACTACTAATCATCTAGAAATGTAAATCAAAATCACAATGAAATATCTCTCCCCAGTTAAAATTGCTATCAAAAAAACAAAAAAATAACAAATGCTGGAGAGGAGGTAGAGCAAAGGGGACTCTTATGCAATGTTGGTAGAATTGTAAATTAGTACAGCCTCTATGGGAAATAGTATGGAGATGTCTCCAAAAGCTAAAAATATGACTGTATGATCCAGCAATCCCACTATTGGGTATTTATTTAAAAAGAAAGTAAATCAGTACATGTAAGAGATATCTACACCCCCAGGTTTACTGCAGCACCATTCACAGCAGCCAAGATATGGAATCAACCTAAATGTTTATCAACATATGAATAGCTAAAGAAAATATGATATACATGCACTATGGAATACTATTCAGCCATAAAAAATGAAATTCTATCATTGCAGAAACATAGATGAGCCTGGAATATGTTAAGTGAAATAAGTCATACACAGAAAGATTAACACTACATGTTGTCACTCATATATGGAAGCTAAAAAAGTTGAGCTTATAGAAGCAGACAGTAGAATTGTGGCTATTAGAGGCTGAGAAAGGGGTAAGTTAGGGAGAGATTGGTTAATGGACATGATTATTATAGTTAGATAGAAGGAATGAGATAGAGTGTTCTATAGCAGTGGTCCCCAACCTTTTTGGCAGCAGGGACTAGTTTCATTGAAGATAATTTTTCCACTGATGGGTCAGGGTAGGCAGAGTTCAGGTGACGATGTAAGTAATGAGCAGGGGAGCAGCTATACAGATGAAGCTTTGATAGTTCGCCTGCTGTTCACCTCCTGCTCCTGCTGTACACCCATGAGCACCCCCACCAAGTTTCATGGAAGGCAAATTTTCCACGGATGGGGAGGGGGTGGAGGAGGAGCAGCAGACCTACAGTGTCCAGTTCCTAAAAGGCCATGGACCAGTACCAGTATGCCTCCTGGGGCTTGGGGACCACAGTTCTACAGCACTGTGGAATGAATATAGATAACAATAACTTATTATATATTTTGAAAATGCTTGAACAGAGAATTTAGAATGTTCCCAACACAAAAGAATGATAAATATTTGAGGTGATGAATATGCTAATTGCCCTGATTTGAACATGACACATTGTATACATGTATCCAAACATCACTCTGGGAGAGGGGAAAAATGGCGGAGTAGAGGCAACTCTCCAGACTTCTGCTCCCAGAGAAGGAGACATAAATCTTGTTCTCCTACATGTGAGTGGATCTCCACACTACAAGGACAGCGTTGAGAATCAGCAGAGGTACAGTGCGGGACTCCCATAAAAGGATACAAGGTGACCAGGAAATAAGATGGCGTTCTCTGGAGAGTGCAGAGCTAACAATAAGGCACGTGAGAGGGCGCCAGCCCACCAGGCCAGGTGGTGAAGTGGGATCAGACCCACAGGAGAACTCCTTGCTTCCCCATTGACCTCCACACCCACCCAGCCAGGGACCTGTCTGAAACTGGTGCGAAATCGCAGCAGGAGAAGAGGGTGCTGAAGGATGCGGTTGATGGCGAGAGGCGGCAGCCTGGTCTCCCCTGAGCCCCATGCTAGGACGGCTCCAAGACAGAAAGAAACTGATCGGCGCAGACAGAGGAGGCAGTTAGAGATCTCACCTCCGGTAACCTACAAAACTCAGAGGGGGCTCTAAGCTGGAACTGCCCTGGGTGAATAAAACTGCACAGGGCAGATCAGTAAAAGCATGGGCTCTGACTGAACAGGTGGGCGGGCAGGCAGGCGGCGGCGTGGAGGAACCTGCGGGGCGTCCTATTGAACCAGGCCCCCAACCCGGCACCGGCTGCAACCTAATCAGTCGCCCTCAGTACTGGAGCCCTACAAGTGGGCCAGTGATCGCCATTGAGGGGGTCCACAGCCCAGCTGGCAGCGGCAAAGCTCCCCGCCCCGCCCAGACTAGAGTCTCTCCTGGCAAATCCCGCCCCTACACAATCTGGGATCGGCTCGTCAGGCCTGTCTTCATCAAGTATCTACTGAGAATCCTAGCAACCGAGGGGAGTCATAGCCTGCAGTGCAGGGCAAACTGGGGAGATACCGCCTCCCCTCAGCCCACATCTCTTCTCCCCAAAGTGGTAGGCTCCACCCTTGGAGGCGGGGCGAGACGAGAAAACCCACTTTGCCAAAAACCTACGCCTGTCAGGGGAACCTTCCAAGTGTGGTGGAAGAGCTCCCCCCAGTGCTGGATCAAGAAATTACAAAAAGTAGTCCACTGAGCTCTAGCAATTGACCTAGGATGGGGAGGACACAATGCAACTCAAAAAAAGAAGCCGAAAATCCCCCCCCCAGGAGATACACCAGCTCTCAAGAAATGGAGCCTGAACAAACCCAAAACACTAAAATGACAGAAGAAGAATTCCAAAATTGGATTGTTAAAAAGCTCAATCAAATGCAAGGAAAAATGAATAATCAACACAAAGAAACCACATAGAAGATTCAAGAATTGGAAGAAAAATTCACTAAGGAGATTATCATCTTGAAGAAGAATCAATCAGACATCCTCGATATGAAGAACTTATTCAGGGAAATTCAAAACACAGTAGAAAGCCTCAAAAATAGGGTAGAACAAAGAGAAGAAAGAATCTCAGAGCTGGAAGACAACTCATTCAAATCAAATAAGTTAATCACAGAGCGAAAGCAGAAAAATAAGAGACATGAGCAAAGCTTACAAGAATTGTGGGATTATATGAAGAAGAATAACCTGCAGGTCCACTGGATTCCCGAGAAGAAGGAAGAAAAAACCCAAAAGTTACATAAGCTTTTTGAAGAAATAATTGAGGAAAACCTCCCAGGTCTAACCAGTAACCTAGAATTAGAAATACAAGAGGGCAAAAGGGCTCCTGCGAGATACAATGCAAACAGGAAAACACCACACCATGTAGTCATCAGACTGACCAAAATATCAACAAAAGAGACCCTCCTACAAGCGGTGAGAGGCAGGAAGGAAATCACATATAAAGGAAAACCAATCCGAATTACTCCAGATTTCTCAACTGAAACAACATAAGCAAGGAGGGAATGGGGACCCACTTTCACTCTTCTAAAACAAAATAACACCCAGCCTAGAATCTTGTACCCTGCAAAATAAAGCTTCATATATGAAGGAGAAATTAAGACATTCTCAGACAAGCAAAGTCTCAGAGAATTCACCAAGACAAGACCAGCCTACAAGAAGTACTCAAAACAGTGTTATGCACGGAAAACCATAATAAAAACTCAGGAATATAAAAATAACCAATACCCAAAGATTAAAGGCCAGATACTACAATGGCTCAAGAGAGAAATCAAAGCAACAACATCCAACCCAACAGAATGAACAGTAATTTACCTTACCTATAAGTTCTCTCAATAAATGTGAATGGCTTAAACTCTCCATTCAAGAGACACAGGCTACATGAATGGATAACAAAATACAGGCTAAGTATATGCTGTCTTCAGGAAACACATCTAACCTGCAAGGATGCATACAGACTAAAAGTAAAAGGGTGGAGATCAGTATTCCAAGCAAGTGGAAGCCAAAAGAAGGCTGGCGTGGCAGTTGTAATTTCATACGATCTAGTTTTTAAACCAACAAAAGTAGTGAAAGACAAAGAGGGTCATTATATAATGGTGAAGGGCACAGTTCAACAAGAAGAGATAACAATTTTAAATATATATGCAACCAACTTAGGCGCACCCAGATTCATAAAGCAAATCTTACTGGATCTAAGCAAATGGATGAACAGCAACTCCATAATCACTGGAGATTTCAACACCCCACTGACGCCACAAGACAGATCCTCCAAACAGAAAATTAATAAAGAAATAAAGGGGGGGGATCAAAATGGCGGATGAGAAACACTGCCAGACAGAGTGTCTCTGCAGAAAAGAGAGATTCTAGCAGAAATTAGAAAAAAGAAGCAAGAAGACGAGCATACAGTGGACGAGGGCTGAAAGGAGAGGTACCTGAGATCCCAGGAGACTCCACGGGAGGAGGCTGCAGAGGAGAACTGGAAGCGGAGACCACCAAAGCAGCCTGGAGACCAGCGGGAAGGGTAGGTGGATAAGTCTCTTTTCCCCTCCCCTGCATTTGGGACTGCTGGTGGGCTCCCTAGTGGGTAGAGAAACCTGCAGATACCAGCCCAGACACGGCCACCGCCAGCTAGCGGTGAGCCTGTGGTGGACGCGGCACCAGGCTCCCAACTCCCTCCGGACACCTCTGTGTGCACAGACCCGAGCCGCAAGGCAGGCGCCATATTGCCTCCTTCTCCCCTCCGCCGACCCTACCCGTGGCTGCCCAGACAGCCACCAGCCGGAGGCACCTCCAGAGAACAGGACCTTCCCTTTTGGGACCCTACAGCTGCCTAAGGGGAACTCAGACTGTGAGCTCCCTACCCGCCAGCCCTCCCAGGTGCTGCTGGCACGGTGTTCCTAGGAAAACGGTGCAAACTCAGAGGCTGAGAGACATAGGCCCAGCTTGGGCTCCCTGTGGGTGAATTGGGACCAGAAATCCTCTCCCTGGTGGGGATACAGTTTGATCTCTGGGACCCAAGGTCAGACCTGCAGACCAGATCCCGTGCACCGAGGTCTAGCATTGCCTGGGGCACAGAAGGGATATATGTGAACAGCCTACTGAGGTGTGTGTGCCTTCAGGGGCAGATCGGCATCCTAGAGGGCAACCCTCCTCCCAAAAGGAGGCCGTACGCCCAGCCCAGGGGGCGTTTCTGCGCAGCAAACCTCCCCACTGCCATCACAATCCAGTGAGGCCTGCTGGTGTATGGTCAGGCCTGCTGGCAGAGGCCCAGGGGTAGCTGCAGAGTTGGGGACGGTGGACAGAAGCTAGGCCCACTCCAGACTGCGGGTCTCAGACAGCACCAACCCCACAAGCAGACTTTCTGGCTGAGCGGGGCCATTCCAGCTCCGCCCTGATAGCTTTTCCTGGAAGCAGAGAACAGAACTTTGACCCCTGCTAACAGCATTGGTGGTGCCTGAGGGCAGGCTTACCCAACCCAGCTCCGCCCAGAACAAGAGCTGATAACAGGACACAAAAAACAACAGCATAGCCTGTTCCTCCAAGCAAGTGCCACCGACTGACAGGGACGACATCCTGCACAGCCTTTTCACGGCACCCACTGACTCATTATACAGGGAGTGGTCGAATCTCACCCACAGACACCACCTAACGGCTCAGAAACTAAACAAGACATGTGAAAACCCAAACAAAAACCTAAAGGAAAGAAACAACAACTTATCGACATGGGAAGAAATCAGCGAAGGAACTCAGGAAATATGAAGAACCAAATGGAAAGCACACCCCCAAGGAGGAGTACCAGCCCCCTAGAAATAGACACCAACCCGAATCAGGCAGCAAAAATGACAGAAGAGGAATTTCGTATGTAGATCATACGAACACTCACCAAACTGCAACAACTCAATAACGAACACAAAGAAACCACAAAAAGCCTCAAGGACCGAGAAGAAAAGTTCACTAAAGAAATAGACACAATGAAGAAATGTTTAACCGAACTCATGGAAATGAAGAATCAATTCAGGGAACTACAAAATACAGTGGAACGTCTCAAGAACAGGCTTGATCAAACAGAATAAAGATTCTCAGAGCTTGAAGATAACACCCTCCAATTAAATAAATCAGTCACAGAAATAGAGCAGAGAAAAAAGAGAAAAGAGCAAAGCCTACAAGAGATGTGGGATTGTGTGAAGAAACCTAATGTGAGGGTCATGGGTTTACCAGAGGGGAAGAAGACAACACTCAAGGGTTGGACAAGCTGTTTGAAGATATAATAGAGGAAAATTACCCAGGCCTTGCTCAAAATCTTGATATACAAGTTCAAGAAGCTTAGAGGTCCCCTTGGATATTCAATGAAAACAGGAAGACGTCACGACATGCAGTCATCAGACTGACCAAAATATCAACTAAAAAGGCCTTTCTAAGAGCTATAAGATGAAAGAAGCAAGTGAGATACAAGGGATAGCCAATTAGAATAACACCAGACTTCTCTAATGAGACTTTACAAGCAAAGAGAGACTGGGGCCCCATTCGCACTCTTCTGAAACAAAACAATACCCAGCCTAGAATCTTATTCCCTGCAAAAGTAAGCTTCATCTATGAAGGAGAAATAAAGACATTCTCAGACAAGCAAAGTCTCAGAGAATTCACCAAGGCAAGACAAGCCTACAAGAAGTACTCAAAACAGTGTTACGCACGGAACACCATAATGAAAACTCACGGATATAAAAACAACCAATACCCAAAGATTAATGGCCAGATACTACAATGGCTCAAGAGAAATCAAAGCAACAACATCCAACCCAACAGATTGAACAGTAATTTACCTTACCTATCAGTTCTCTCAATAAATGTGAATGGCTTAAACTCTCCATTCAAGAGACACAGGCTACATGAATGGATAACAAAATACAGGCTAAGTATATGCTGTCTTCAGGAAACACATCTAACCTGCAAGGATGCATACAGACCAAAAGTAAAAGGGTGAAGATCAGTATTCCAAGCAAGTGGAAGCCAAAAGAAGGCTGACGTGGCAGTTGTAATTTCATACGATCTAGTTTTTAAACCAACAAAAGTAGTGAAAGACAAAGAAGATCATTATATAATGGTGAAGGGCACAGTTCAACAAGAAGAGATAACAATTTTAAATATATATGCACCCCACTTAGGCGCACCCAGATTCATAAAGCAAACCTTACTGGATCTAAGCAAATGGATGAACAGCAACTCCATAATCACTGGAGATTTCAACACCCCACTGATGCCAGAAGACAGATCCTTCAAACAGAAAATTAATAAAGACATAATGAACTTAAACAAAACCCTGGAACAATTGGGTCCGACTGATATCTCCAGGACATTCTACTCAAAATCCACTGAATATACATTCTTCTCATCAGCTCACGGGACATTCCCTAAGATTGACCATATCTTAGGACACAAAGTTAATCTCAAGAAATTTAAAAAATAGAAATCATACCATGTATCTTCTCAGATCACAGTGGAATAAAAGTAGAAATCGAACCTAACAGAAACTCACATTTCTACACAAAAACGTGGAAATTAAACAACCTCCTACTAAATGATTTCTTCATAAATGAAGAAATCAAAACGGAAATAAAAAAGTTCTATGAAGAAAATGACAATGGAGAGACAAGTTATCAACTCCTCTGGGACACAACTAAAGCAGTTCTGAGAGGAAAGTTTATCTCCATAAATGCCTATAACCAAAAGACAAGAAGATCACAAATAGAAAATCTAACAAAAGGACTCAAAGAGCTGGAAAAAGAAGAACAGACCAACCCCAAACCCAGCAGAAGAAGTGAAATCAACAAGATCACATCAGAACTAAATGAAATTGAAAACAGGGAAGCTATTCAAGAGATTAATAAAACAAAAAGATGGTTCTTTGAAAAAATAAACAAAATTGACACGCCATTGTCTAAGCTAACAAAAGGCAGAAAAGAGAAATCTCTAATTAGCTCCATCAGGAACAAAAAAAGAAGATATCACTGCTGATCCCAAAGAGACACAAGATATAATTTATGAATACTTCAAAAATCTTTATGCACACAAACTGGAAAATGTGGAGGAAATGGACAAATTTCTAGAAACACACAGCCTCCCTAGGCTCAACCAGGAAGAAATAGATTCCCTGAACAGACCAATCTCAACAGCTGAAATAGAAGCAGCAATTAAAAATCTCCCTAAAAAGAAAGTCCCGGTCCAGATGGTTTCACACCCGAATTTTACCACACATACAAAGAAGAACTAGTACCTATCTTGCAGAAACTATTCCACAACATCGAGAAGAACGGAAACCTCCCCGACACCTTTTATGAAGCGAATATTATCCTGATACCAAAACCAGGAAAGGATGCAACAACAACAAAAAAAACTACAGACCAATATCCCTAATGAATATAGATGCAAAAATTTTCAACAAAATTCTAGCTAACCAAATCCAGACGCTTATCAAAAAATAATCTATCATGACCAAGTGGACTTCATCCCAGGGATGCAGGGATGGTCCAACGTATGTAAATCTATAAATGCAATTCACCACATAAACAGAAGCAAAAACAAAGACCACATGATTCTACCAATAGATGCAGAAAAAGCATTTGACAAAATTCAACACCCCTTCATGATACAAACACTTAATAAAATAGGCATAGAATGAACATATCTAAAAATGATTCAAGCCATATATAACGGACCCATAGCCA
This sequence comes from Microcebus murinus, assembly GCF_040939455.1. Taxonomy (NCBI): domain Eukaryota; kingdom Metazoa; phylum Chordata; class Mammalia; order Primates; family Cheirogaleidae; genus Microcebus; species Microcebus murinus. Next base: position 20,750,111 of record NC_134136.1, read on the forward strand.
ACATCATACTGAATGGGGAAAAATTGAAATCATTCCCACTTAGAACTGGAACCAGACAAGGCTGCCCACTATCTCCACTTTTATTCAACATCATGCTGGAAGTCCTGGCTATAGCAATCAGAGAGGAAAGTATAATTAAAGGTATCCAAATAGGGGCAGAAGGGATCAAACTTGCACTGTTTTCTGCTGATATGATATTATATCTAGAAAACCCCAAAGATTCAACCAAGAAACTCCTGGAACTGATCAATGAATTTAGTAAAGTCTCAGGATACAAAATCAATACACAGAAATCAGAGGCATTCATATACGCCAACAACAATCTAATTGAGAACCAATCAAAGACTCAATTCCCTTCACAATAGCAACAAAGAAATTAAAGTACCTAGGAATATACTTAACCAAGGAGGTAAAAGACCTCTACAGGGAGAACTATGAAACACTGAAGAAGGAAATAACAGAGGATGTAAAGAGGTGGAAATCCATACCATGCTAGTGGGTCGGCAAACTCAACATAGTTAAAATGTCTATACTACCCAAACTGATCTACAGATTCAATGCAATACCTATTAAAATCCCACCAGCATTCTTCACAGATATAGGAAACGTAATTTTACACTTTGTATGGCATCAGAGAAGACCCAAATATCAAAAGCAATCTTTGGCAACAAAAACAAAATGAGAGGTATCAGTATGCCAGATATCAAACTATACTACAAAGCTTCCATAATTAAAACAATCTTGTAATGGCACAAAAATAGGAATATTCACCAGTGGAACAGATGTGAGAATCCTGATATAAAACCCTCCTCATATGGCCATCTAATCTTTGACAAAGCAGACAAAAACATACGCTGGGGAAAAGAATCCCTTTTCAATAAATGGTGCTGGGAAAACTGGATAGCCACCTGTGCAAGGCTAAAACATGACCCACATCTTTCACCTCTCAAAAAAACCAACTGATGCTGGATAACAGACTTAAACCTAAGGTATGAAACTATTAGAATTCTAGAGGAAAATGTTGGAAACCCTCTCCTAGACAACGGGCTAGGCAAAGAGTTTATGAAGAAGTCCCCAGAGCCAATCACAGCAGCAACAAAAATAAATAAATGGGACATGTTCAAACTACAAAGCTTCTGCACAGCCAAAGAAATAGTCAAGAAAGTAAACAGACAACCTACAGAATGGGAGAAAATCTTTGCATCGTACGCATCTGGTAAGGGGCTGATAACTAGAATCTACTTAGAACTCATGGAAATCAGCAAGTAAAAATCAAATAACCCTATTGAAAAGTGGGCAAAGGACTTGAACAGAAACTTTTCTAAAGAAGACAGAAGAATGGCCAACAAACATATGGAAAAATGCTCAACATCTCTAATATCATCAGGGAAATGCAAATCAAAACCACAATGAGATATCACTTAACCCCAGTGAGAGTGGCCTTTATCAAAAAGTCCCCAAACAATAAATACTGGCGTGGATGCGGAGAGAGAGGAACACTCCTACACTGCTGGTGGGACTGCAAACTAATTCAACCTCTGTGGAAAACAATATGTAGATACCTTAAAGCGATACAAGTGGATCTACTATTTGATCCAGCAGTCCCATTACTGGGCATCTACCCAAAAGATCCAATGACACTCTACAAGAAAGACACCTGCGCCCGAATGTTTATAGCGGCACAATTCATAATTGCAAGGCTGTGGAAACAGCCCAAGTGCCCATCAATCCAAGAATGGATTAATAAAATGTGGTATATGTATATCATGGAGTACTATTCAGCTCTTAAGAAACAACGGAGTTATAGCACATCTTATATTTTCCTAGTTAGAGCTGGAACCCATACTGCTAAGTGAATTATCCCAAGAATGGAAAAACAAACTCCACATATACTCACCAGAAAACTGATATTAACTGAGTAGCACCTAAGTGGACACATAGGAACTACAGTAATTGGGTATTGAGTAGGTGGGAAGGGAGGAGGGCAGGTATATACATACATAATGAGTGAGATGTGCACCATCTGGAGGATGGTCGTGCTGGAAACTCAGAGTTGTTGCAGGGAGGGGAGGAAAGAGCATTTTTTGAAACCTTAATATTTGTACCCCCATAATATGCAGAAATAAAAAAAATCACTCTGTATTGCATAAATATGTTTAACAATTATGTGTCACCTAAAAGAAAGGAAAGAAAACAAAAAAGAGGCATAAAACTAAGTGGGTTACTACAGTGGAGTGAGATAAGGGCTACAACAGGATCAAAGGATAAAGGGAGCTTTCAGGAATAGATCTTAACAAATTTTGAGGGCCAGAAATGGCTTCCTATTGAGATGAAGCAAATTATATAGGAATAGTGGCATAAGATCTAGAGATAAGGTTCTGGCCAAATGTGAGGGCTGTAAAGACCCATGGAGAAAAATATCTCAGGAACTTGAAATCTCAAAGATTATTTACCCAGTGACAGATAGTTGGCCATATGTACTTCATCAAACAACATATAATCTAAGCCCTTGCCACACAAAATGTAGTCTAGGGTTCAGCAGCATGAGCATTTTCAGCAAACTTATTGGAAGTAAAGTAGTTCCAGCTTCACGCCAGACCTATGGAATCAGAGAATCTACATTTTACCAAAATCCTCTGGTTATCACTGAGCACATTAAAGTGTGAGAAACAAATAAACAAATCAATGCCACCTAAGAACTAAATGTTAGATTTTATACCTAACTTGTTAATTGCAAACCTGCGGGCTAGAAACCAGATCATAAACTTAGCCCAACAATTTCATAACTTCTTTTCAACATGAGTTATGCATTAGCACAGGCCTGCAATACATTTCTATAATGACATCAAACACTTGAGAAGATCTTATTGGGAATAACTTCCCATGATTTTCTCTTGATGTTCTATTGGGCCAAAACTCACAAACTAAATTTTTATGTCCAACAATAAGCCAAACTCTAAAGCTTAGAATTTGATTTATTAGCTATGTAGCAACAACTCAGTAAAAAAGAAGCTTCTTAAAGCTCATTATAGAAAATATACATAAGCACCATCTGGTGCTTACAGGTATTGTATTTTGATAAGAAAGAAAAAAGTAATATTTTTTCAAAGGTTAAAATACAATAGAGTTTTTCAAAGTTGCAAATATAATAGAGTAATAATAGAAAATGAAAAATATTAGAAAATCAATTAATTGGTAGAAAACACTTTGAAAGAAAACATTTATAAGTTCAGTTTTTGTTGGAATATGAACAATGAATACAACATGAAAATATTCACTCTAATAGTAAAATAATGCACATTCAGTAAGCTATCTATGTACAATATGGAATTTATACAAATTATGTGGAATATTTTTCTTTAGTTGTCTAAATGTTTTTTACAAAATTTTGTCTTGCAAGTCATGCTAAGAATAAATAAATTTTCTTAATGATTACATAATGACTTTGCCTGTGATGTGGTTTTTGTCTTTACATAAATGCTTTTATTGGTATTCCTGTCTCATACAAATTTTAAAGATGCAAATAACAGGCTACCAAACTATTTTTCTCACCAATCAGCACTATTGAAGTATATCAATAAGCTTTGAGTTTCCATGACAACACAATTCAGATCTATAAGAATTAACCACATACAGAAGTAGATTTCAAAGCACTACCTGAACAAATGTAGAACATATGCAAAGCAGTTACTGTGAAGAAAAATGAGATTAAAAAATATTTGACTCTTTTTTTTTTTTGCCTAAGTGTTTGGATTTATTTTTTTCAAAAGTTCCTTTCAGTTAATGCAAAGAAAGACAGTTGAAAACCTTTTGTTTCATGTAATTAGACATAATCCTTCTTGGTGAAAGTAGAATATGATAAGTGGATATGAACATATTTCATTAAATATTTATATAAACCAGACAAAAGAAACTACTATTTAAATTATCACAAGCTTTGAAGTATCTACAACTTCTTTAAGATTGCCTCATAATATAAAGATGAAAAACACCATGGTAATATTCGTTTTAGAACTTTACTATTGGAATGTTCAAGATTCATTCATTTTTTTAGAAAAGACAGTAAGGCTTTGAGGTTTATGATATATCTAATGATTTTTATTAATCATTAAGCAAAATTTTTAGTTGTAAAATATATCACATATTTAATAAGTTCATAAAACACAAATGTACAGTTTAAAGATGAATCATCATAAAGTAATCATCTGCATAATCACAATCTGTATCAAAATAGAACACTGCTAGCTACCCAGAAGCCCTTCACTGTCCCATTGTCCCTGACTAATATCAAACCTTGGCTTCCCCAATAGACAAAATATTTGTCATGACCCTTATTTTAATCTCTTCCCTTTATTTTTCACAAGTGTACCACCTAAGTATAAATGTCTAACGTGTATATATCTATACCTCTATCTGGATATATGTTGTGTGCTAGTTTACCAATATATCTAAAAATGGTACTTGATAAATTATAGGGTACATGTATCATCAACTTTACTAGGCACTAACTTTTATTGAAAGAGATTATACTAATTTACACTGCAGCCAGAAGTGTATGAGAGTACTTATTGTTCTGAGGCCTTCTAACATCTTTAAGTTATTGCCAATCTAGTGAGTAAATTAAGTTATCTCACTGTGTTTTCTTTTTTCTGGCATATTATGGGGGTACAGATTTTAAGGTTTCAATAAATGCCCATTCCAACCCTCCACCCACAAGTCTGAGTCTCCAGCATGACCATCCCCCAGATGGTGCACATCTTTCTCCTTATATATGTATATACCCAACCCGTACCCCCTCCCACCTGCCCAATACCATATTACTGTAGTACCTATGTGCCCACTTAGGTGCTACTCAGGTAATACCAATATTCTGGTGAGTATATGTGGTGCTTGTTTTTCCATTCTTGGAAAACTTCACTTAATAGTATGGGTTCCAGCTCTAACCAGGAAAATATAAGATGTGCTATATCACTGTTGTTTCTTAGAGCTGAATAGTACTCCATGATATACATATACCACATTTTATTAATCCATTCTTGGATTGATGGACACTTGGGCTGTTTCCACAGCCTTGCAATTATGAATTGTGCTGCTATAAACATTCGAGTGCAGGTGTCTTTTTTGTAGAGTGTCATTGGATCTTTTGGGTAGATGCCCAGCAATGGGATTGCTGGATCAAATGGTAAATCCACTTGTATCCCTCTAAGGTATCTACATATTGCTTTCCACAGAGGTTGAACTAGTTTGCAGTCTCACCAGCAGTGTAGGAGTGTTCCTCTCTCTCCGCATCCACGCCAGCATTTATTGTTTGGGGACTTTTTGATAAAGGCCATTCTCACTGGGGTTAAGTGATATCTCATTGTGGTTTTGATTTGCATTTCCCTGATGATTAGAGATATTAAGCATTTTTTCATATATTTGTTGGCCATTCTTCTGTCTTCTTTAGAAAAGTTTCTGTTCAAGTCCTTTGCTCACTTTTTAATAGGGTTATTTGATTTTTTCTTGCTGATTTTTGTGAGTTTTAAGTAGATTCTAGTTATCAGTCCCTTATCGGATGCATAGGATGCAAAAATTTTCTCCCATTCTGTAGGTTGTCTGTTTACTTTCATGACTATTTCTTTGGCTGTGCAGAAGCTTTGTAGTTTGATCATGTCCCATTTATTTATTTTTGTTGCTGCTGTGATTGGCTCTGGGGACTTCTTCATAAACTCTTTGCCTAGCTCGTTGTCTAGGAGAGTGTTTCCAACTTTTTTCTCTAGAGTTCTAATAGTTTCATACCTTAAGATTAAGTCTGTTATCCTGCGTCAGTTGACTTTTGTGAGAGGTGAAAGATGTGGGTCCTGTTTTAGCCTTCTACAGGTGGCTATCCAGTTTTCCCAGCACCATTTATTGAAAGGGGATTCTTTTCCCCAGCGTATGTTTTTGTCTGCTTTGTCAAAGATTAGATGGCTATATGAGGATGGTTTTATATCAGGATTCTCACATCTTTTCCACTGGTCAATATTCCTATTTTTGTGCCATTACCATATTGATTAAATTGCTACAGCTTTGTAGTATAGGTTGATATCTGGCATATTAATGCCTCCCATTTTGTTTTTGTTGCCTAGAATTGCTCTTGATATTCGGGGTGTTCTTTGGTTCCATACGAAGCATAAAATTATTTTTTTCTATATCTGAGAAGAATGCTGATGGGATTTTAATAGGTATTGCATTGAATCTGTAGATCAGTTTGTATAGTATAGACATTTTAATGATGTTGAATCTGCTGAAATCCATGAGCATGGTATTGATTTCCATCTGTTTACATCCTCTGCTATTGCCTTCCTCAGTGTTTCATAGTTCTCCCTGTAGAGGTCTTTTACGTCCCTGGTTAAGTATATTCCTAGGTACTTTAATTTCTTTGTTGCTATTGTGAAGGGGATTGAGTCTTTGATTTGGTTCTCAATTAGATTGTTTTTGGCATATATGAATGCCTTTGATTTCTGTGTATTGATTTTGTTTCCTGAGGCTTTACTAAATTCATTGATCAGTTCCAGGAGTTTCTTGGTTGAATCTTTGGGGTTTTCTAGATATAATATCATATCGTCAACAAACAGTGAAAGTTGGATCTCTTCTGCCCCTATTGGATACCTTTAATTCCATTTTCCTGTCTGATTGCTGTAGCCAGGACTTCCAGCACTATGTTGAACAAAAGTGGAAATAGTGGGCAGCCTTGTCTGACTCCAGTTCTAAGTGGGAATGATTTCAATTTTTCCCCATTCAGTATGATGTTGGCTATGGGTATGTTATATATAGCTTATATCATTTTTAGGTATATCCCTTCTATGCCTATTTTCTTAAGTGTTCGTATCATGAAAGGTGTTGAATTTTGTCAAAAGCTTTTTCTGCATCTATTGAAAGAATCATGTGGTCTTTGCTTTTGCTTCTGTTTATGTAGCGAATTGCATTTATAGATTTATGTATGTTGAAGCATCCCTGGGATGAAGCCCACTTGGTCGTGGTGGATTATTTTTTTGATAAGTGTCGGGATTCCATTAGCTAAGATTTTGTTGAAAATTTTTGCATCTATATTCATTAGGGATATTGGTCTGTAGTTTTCTTTTTTTGTTGCATCCTTTCCTGGTTTGGGTATCAGTGTAATATTTGCTTTATAAAAGGTGTCGGGGAGGTTTCTGTTCTTTTCCATGTTGTGGAATAGTTTCTGCAAGATAGGTACTAGTTCTTCTTTGTAAGTATGGTAAAATTCGGGTGTGAAACCATCAGGACCGGGACTTTTCTTTTTAGGGAGATTTTTAATTGCTCTTTCTATTTCAGCTCTTGAGATTGGTCTGTTCAGGGAATCTATTTCTTCCTGGTTGAGCCTAGGGAGGCTGTGTGTTTCTAGAAATTTGTGCATTTCCTCCACATTTTCTAGTTTGTGTGCATAAAGATTTTTGTAGTATTCATAAATTATATCTTGTATCTCTTTGGAATCAGTTGTGATATCTCCTTTTTTATTCCTGATGGAGCTTATTAGAGATCTCTTTTTTCTGCTTTTCGTTAGCTTAGCCAATGGCGTGTCAATTTTGTTTATTTTTTCAATGAACCAAGTTTTTTTTTTTATTAATCTCCTGAATAGCTTCCCTGTTTTCAATTTCATTTAGTTCTGATGTGATCTTGTTGATTTCACTTCTTCTGCTGGATTTGGGGTTGGTCTGTTCTTCTTTATCCAGCTCTTTGAGTTGTTTTGTTAGATTGTCTATTTGTGATCTTTTTGACTTTTGGTTATAGGCATTTATGGAAATAAACTTTACTCTCAGAACTGCTTTAGCTGTGCCAGAGGATTTGATAACTTGTCTCTCCATTGTCATTATTTTCATAGAATTTTTTTATTTCTATCTTGATTTTTTCATTTATGAAGTAATCATTTAGTAGGAGGTTGTTTAATTTCCACGTTTTTGTGTAGAAATGTGAGTTTCTTTTAGGGTTCATTTCTATTTTTATTCCACTGTGATCTGAGAAGTTACATGATATGATTTCTAATTTTTTAAATTTCTTGAGGTTTAATTTGTGTCCTAGGATATGGTCAATATTAGAGAATGTCCCGTGAGCTGATGGGAAGAACTTACTGTGGTTTTAATTTGCATTTCCTTGATTACTATTGAGATTGGATATTTATCCCTGTTTTGATCCTTTGGATTTACACTTCCATGAAGTTCCTGTTCAACTGTTCCACCCATTTTCTAGAATGGATCCTCTATCATTATTCTTATTGATACACAAGAGTATTTCACATTTTCTAGATAATAAACCTTTCTATTATACATATGGACCATGTATTCTTCCACCCTGAGTTTATCTTTTAATGGAGTTTTTGATAAAAAGTTTTTTTTTTTTATTTTGGCATATTATGGGGGTACAGATTTTAAGGTTTCAATAAATGCCCATTCCCTCCCCTCCCCTCAAAAGTCTGAGTCTCCATCATGACCATCCCCCAGATGGTGCACATCTCGCTCATTATGTATGTATATACCCACCACCTCCCCCTCCCACCTGCCCAATATTCTATTACTGTAGCACCTATGTGTCCATTTAGGTGCTACTCAGTTAATACCAGTTTGCTGGAGAATATATATGGTGCTTGTTTTTCCATTCTTGTGATACTTCACTTAGTAGTATGGGTTCTAGCTCTAACCAGGAAAATATAAGATGTGCTATATCATCATTGTTTTTTAGAGTTGAATAGTACTCGATGGCATACATATACCACATTTTATTAATCCATTCTTGGATTGATGGACACTTGGGCTGTTTCCACAGCCTTGCAATTATGAATTGTGCTGCTATAAACATTCGAGTGCAGGTGACTTTTTTGTAGAGTGTCATTGGATCTTTTGGGTAGATGCCCAGCAATGGGATTTCTGGATCAAATGGTAGATTCACTTGTATCGCTTTAAGGTATGTCCATATTACTTTCCACAGAGGTTGAACTAGTTTGCAGTCCCACCAGCAGTGTAGGAGTGTTCCTCTCTCTCCGCAACCACGCCAGCATTTATTGTTTGGAGATTTTTTGATAAAGGCCATTCTCACTGGGGTTAAGTGATATCTCATTGTGGTTTTGATTTGCATTTCCCTGATGATTAGAGATGTTGAGCATTTCTTCATATGTTTGTTGGCCATTCTTCTGTCTTCTTTAGAAAAGTTTCTGTTCAAGTCCTTTGCCCACTTTTTAATGGGGTTATTTGATTTTTTCTTCCTGAGTTTCGTGAGTTCTAAGTATATTCTAGTTATCAGTCCCTTATCGGATGCATAGGATGCAAAAATTTTCTCCCATTCTGTAGGTTGTCTGTTTACTTTCATGACTATTTCTTTGGCTGTGCAGAAGCTTTGTAGTTTGATCATGTCCCATTTATTTATTTTTGTTGCTGCTGTGATTGCCTTTGGGGACTTCTTCATAAACTCTTTGCCCAGGCCAATGTCCAATGGAGTGTTACCAACTTTTTCCTCTAGAGTTCCAATAGTTTCAAACCTTAAGTTTAAATCTGTTATCCAGCGTGAGCTGGTTTTTGTGAGAGGTGAACGACGTGGGTCCCGTTTTAGCCTTCTACAGGTGGCTATCCAGTTTTCCTGGCACCATTTATTGAAAAGGGATTCTTTTCCCCAGCGTATGTTTTTGTCTGCTTTGTCAAAGATTAGATGGTTATATGAGGATGGTTTTATATCAGGATTCTCACATCTGTTCCACTGGTCAATATTCCTATTTTTGTGCCAAAACCATATTGATTTAGTTACTACAGCTTTGTAGTATAGTTTGATATCTGGCATATTAATGCCTCCCATTTTGTTTTTGTTGCCTAGAATTGCTCTTGATACTCGGGGTCTTCTTTGGTTCCATACAAAGCGTAAAATTATTATTTCTATATCTGTGAAGAATGCTGATGGGATTTTAATAGGTATTGCATTGAATCTGTAGATCAGTTTGGGTAGTATAGACATTTTGATGATATTGAGTCTGCCGATCCAAGAGCATGGTATGGATTTCCATCTGTTTACATCCTCTGCTATTTCCTTCCGCAGTGTTCCATAGTTCTCCCTGTAGAGGTCTTTTACGTCCTTGGTTAAGTATATTCCTAGGTACTTTAATTTCTTTGTTGCTATTGTGAAGGGAATTGAGTCTTTGATTTGGTTCTCAATTAGATTGTTGTTGGCATATATGAATGCCTCTGATTTCTGTGTATTGATTTTGTATCCTGAGACTTTACTAAATTCATTGATCAGTTCCAGGAGTTTCCTGGTTGAATCTTTGAGGTTTTCTAGATACCATATCATATCATCAGCAAACAGTGAAAGTTTGATCACTTCTGCCCCTATTTAGATACCTTTGATTCCATTTTCCTGTCTGTTTGCTGTAGCCAAGACTTCCAGCACTATGTTGAACAGAAGTGGAGATAGTGGGCAGCCTTGTCTGGTTCCAGTTCTAAGTGGGAATGATTTCAATTTTTCCCCATTCAGTATGATGTTGGCTATGGGTCTGTCATATATGACTTGTATTATTTTTAGGTATGTCCCTTCTATGCCTATTTTCTTAAGTGTTCGTATCATGAAAGGGTGTTGAATTTTGTCAAAAGCTTTTTCTGCATCTATTGAAAGAATCATGTGGGCTTTGTTTTTGCTTCTGTATATGTGGTGAATTGCATTTATAGATTTACATATGTTGAACCATCCCTGCATTCCTGGGATGAAGCCCACTTGGTCGTGGTGGATTATTTTTTTGATATGTGTCTGGATTCGGTTAGCTAAGATTTTGATGAATATTTTTGCATCTATATTCATTAGGGATATTGGTCTGTAGTTTTCCTTTTTGTTACATGCTTTCCTGGTTTTGGTATCAGTGTAATATTTGCTTTATAAAAGGTGTCGGGGAGGTTTCCATTCTTCTCGATGTTGTGGAATAATTTCTGCAAGATAGGTACTAGTTCTTCTTTGTAAGTGTGGTAAAATTCAGGTGTGACGCCATCTGGACTGAGACTTTTCTTTTTAGGGAGATTTTTAATTGCTGTTTCTATTTCAGCTGTTGAGATTGGTCTGTTCAGGGAATCTATTTCTTCCTGGTTGAGCCTAGGGAGGCCGTGTGTTTCTAGAAATTTGTGCATTTCATCCACATTTTCCAGTTTGTGTGCATAAAGATTTTTGTAGTATTCATAAATTGTATCTTGTATCTCTTTGGGATCAGTTGTGATAGCTCCTTTTTTATTCCTCATGGAGCTTATTAGAGACTTCTCTTTTCTGCTTTTCGTTAGCTTAGCCAATGGTGTGTCAATTTTGTTTATTTTTTCAAAGAACCAATTTATTGTTTTATTAATCTCCTGAATAGCTTCCCTGTTTTCAACTTCGTTTAGTTCTGATGTAATCTTGTTGATTTCACTTCTTCTGCTGGGTTTGGGGTTGGTCTGTTCTTTTTTTCCAGCACTTTGAGTCATTACATTAGATTTTCTATTTGTGATCTTCTTGTCTTTTGGTTATAGGCATTTATGGAGATAAACTTTCCTCTCAGAACTGCTTTAGCTGTGTCCCAGAGGAGTTGATAACCTGTCTCTCCATTGTCATTTTCTTCATAGAACTTTTTTATTTCCGTCTTGATTTCTTCATTTATTAAGAAATCATTTAGTAGGAGGTTGTTTAATTTCCACGTTTTTGTGTAGAAATGTGAGTTTCTGTAAGGGTTGATTTCTACTTTTATTCCACTGTGATCTGAAATGGTACATGGTATGATTTCTATTTTTTTAAATTTCTTGAGATTTTCTTTGTGTCCCAGGATACGGTCAATCTTAGGGAATGTCCCGTGAACTGAAGAGAAGAATGTATATTCAGTGGATTTTTGGTAGAATGTTCTGTAGATGTCTGTCAGACCAAATTGTTCTAGAATTTTGCTTAAGTCCATTATTTCTTTATTAATTTTCTGTTTGGAGGATCTGTCTCGTGCCGTCAGTGGGGTGTTGAAATCTCCGGCGATTATGGAGTTGTTATTAATCCATTTGCTTAGCTCCAATAAGGTTTGCTTTATGAATCTGGGTACACCTAAGTTGGGTACATATATATTTAAAATTGTTATCTCTTCTTGTTGGACTGTGCCCTTCACCATTATATAATGACACTCTTTGTCTTTCACTACTTTTGTTGGTTTAAAAACTAAATCGTCTGAAATTAGAACTGCCACACCAGCCTTCTTTTGGCTTCTATTTGCTTGGAATATTGATCTCCACCCTTTTATATTTAGTCTATATGCATCCTTGCAGGTTAGATGTGTTTCCTGAAGACATCATATACTTGGCCTGTATTTTCTTGTCCATTCAGCCAGCCTATGTCTCCTGAGTGGAGAGTTTAAGCCATTCACATTTATTGAGAGAACTGATAGGTAAGGTAGATTACTGATCATTCTGTTGGGTTGGATGTTGTTGCTATGATTTCTGTCTTGAGCCATTGTAATATCTGGCCTTTAATATCTTTGGGTTTTGGTTGTTTTTATATTCGTGGGTTATTATTATGATGTTCCGTGCGTAACGCTGTTTTAAGTACTTCTTGTAGGGCTGGTCTTGTCTTGGTGAATTCTCTGAGCCTTTGCTTGTCTGAGAATGTTTTTGTTTCTCCTTCATATACGAAGCTTAGTTTTTCAGGGAATAATATTCTAGGCTGGGCATTGTTTTGTTTCAAAAGAGTGAGAATGGGGCCCCAGTCTCTCCTTGCTTGTAAAGTCTCATTAGAGAAGTCTGATGTTATTCGAATTGGCTTTCCCTTGTATGTTACTTGCTTCTTTTGTCTTACATCTCTTAGAAGGGCCTCTTTAGTTGATACTTTGGTCAGTCTGATGACTGCATGTCGTGACATCTTCCTGTTTGCATTGAATCTCCCAAGGGTCCTTTGAGCTTCTTGAGCTTGTATATCAAGATTTTGAGCAAGGCTTGGGAAATTTTCCTCTATTATATCTTCAAACAGCTTGTCCAACCCTTGAGTGTTGTCTTCTTCCCCTTCTTGCAACCCTATGACCCTCACATTAGGTTTCTTCACATAATCCCACAGCTCTTGTAGGCTTTGCTCTTTTCTCTTGTTTCTCTGCTCTATTTCTGTGACTGATTTATTTAATTGGAGGGTGTTATCTTCAAGCTCTGAGATTCTTTCTTCTGTTAGATCTATCCTGTTCATGAGACTTTCCACTGTATTTTGTAGTTCCTTGAATTGATTCTTCGTTTCCAGGAATTCGGTTACACTTTTCTTCATTGTGTCCATTTATTTTCCCATATCCTGGAGGCTTTTTGTGGTTTCTTTTTGTTGGTTGTTGAGTTGTTGTTAGAGCTGGGTGAGTGATCTTATGATCCACATACGAAATTCCTCTTCTCTCATATTGTTTGCCTGATATTGGTTGGTGTCCGTTTTTAGGGGGCTCGTGCTCCTCTTTGGGGGTCAGTTTTCCTTTTGGTTCTTCATATTTCCTGAGTTCTTACGCTGATTTTTTCCCATGTCAATCAGTTGTTGTTTTTTCCTTAAGTTATTGTTTGGGTATTCACACACCTTGTTTAGTTTCTGAGGCGTTAGGTGGTGTCTGTGGCTGAAATTGGACCACTCCCTGTATATTGAGTCAGTGGGTGCTGTGGAAAGGCTGTGCAAGATGCATTCCCTGTCAGTAGGTGGCGTTTGCTTAGAGGAACAGGCTATGCTCTTGATTTTGTGTCCTGTTCAGCTCTTGTTCTGGGCGGAGCTGGGTTGAGTAAGCCTGCCATCAGGCCCTTAGCAGGGGTCAAAGTTCTGTTCTCTGCTTCCAGGGAAAGGTGTCAGGGTGGGGCTGGAATTGTCCCGCTCAGCCAGAAAGTCTGCGTGTGGGGGTGGGGCTGTCTGAGACCTTCAGTCTGGAGTGGGCCTCGCTTCTTTCCACCCTCCCCAAGTCCGCAGCTACTCCTGGGCCTCCGCCAGCAGGCCAGACCACAAGCCACCAGGCCTCCCCGGACTGTGATGCTGGCGTAAAGGTTCCCTGCTCAGGAACGCCACCTGGATTGGGCGCACCGCCTCCTCCTGGGAGTAGGGTTGCCCTCTAGTACCCCGATCCGCCCCTGGAGGCACACACACCTCAGTAGGCAGTTCACGTATAACCCTTCTGTGCCCTGGGCAATGCTAGCCCTCGGTGCAGGGGATCTGGTCTGCAGGTCCGACCTCTGGGTCCCAGAGTTCAAACTGTATCCCCACCAGGGAGAGGATTTCCGGTCCCAATTCACCTACAGGGAGCCCAAGCTTGGTCATGTGTCTCAGCCTCTGAGTCGGCACCGTTCTCCTGGGAACACCGTGCCAGCAGCACCTGGGAGGGTGGGCGGGTAGGGAGCTCACAGTCTCAGTTCCCCTGAGTCAGCTGTAGGGTCCTAAAAGGGAAGGTCCCGTTCCCTGGAGGTGCCCCTGGGTGGTGGCTGTATTGTCTCTCTGGGCAGCCACGGGTAGGGTCGGCGGAGGTGGGGAGGAGGCAATATGGCGCCTGCCTCGCGGCTTGGGTCTGTGCACACGGAGTTGCCCGGAGGAAGTTGGGAACCTGGTGCCACGTCTGCTACAGGCTCACCGCTGGTTGGTGGCGGCAGTCTCTGTGCTGGTGTCCACAGGTCTCTCCACCCGCTGGGGAGCCCACCAGCAGTCCCAAATGCAGGGGAGGGGAAACAGCAAATCCACCTACCCTTGCTGCTGGTCTCCGGGCTGCTCCGGTGGTCTCAGCCTCCAGTTCTCCTCAGCAGCCTCCTCCCATGGAGTCTCCTGGGGTCTCAGGTACCCCTCCTTCCGGCCCTTGTCCTCTGTATGCTCGTCTTCTTGCTTCTTTCCTCTAATTTCTGCTAGAATCTTTCTTTTCTGGAAAGACACTCTGTCTGGCGGTGTTATTCGTCCGCCATCTTGCTCCGTCCCCTCCTTTTTCATTTCTAATTGAGTTTATTAGTGTTCTTTCCCTTCGCGTTCTTGTCAATCTGGCAAGAAGGCTGTCAATTTTGTTTATATTTTCGAAAAACCAGCTTTTGATTTTGTTGACCTTCTGTATAGTTCTTTTGCTTTCAATTTAATTTAGTTCTGCCTTGATCATATTTATTTTCTTCTGCTAGGTTTGGATTTGATTTGCTCTTCCTTTTCCAATTTCTTGAGACTGTTTATCAAATTGTTTATATTTGAGTTTTCTGTTTTTTGGATGTGAGTATTTAATGCTATTAATTTTCTTATCAGGAATGCTGTTGCTGAGTCCCACAGATTTTGATCACTTGTGTCCCCATTATCATTAAGTTCGAAGAATGTTTTGATTTCTCTCTGTATTTCCTCCTTTACCTAATAGTTATTCAAAAATAGATTGTTTAATGTCCATGATTTTGTGAAGTGGTGTGTGTTATTTCTGTTGGAATTGAACTCTAATTTTATACCACTATGAACTGAGAAGACACATGGCTTTATTTCTATTTTTTTGAATTTATTGGAGTCTGATTTGTGGCCTAATATGTGATCAATTCTGGAGAAAATTCCATGAGCTGATGAGAAGAATGTATATTCTGCTTTATTTGGGTGGAATGCTCTATAGAGGTATAAGTCCACTGAGATTGGTCTTTATAAAAAAATCCTAAAGCAACAAATGCTGGTGAGGATGTGGAGAGATAGAAACACTCTTACACTGCTGGTGAGACTGTAAATTAGTGCAACCTCTGTAGAAAAGAATTTGGAAATAACTCAAAGAGCTACAAGTACAACCAACATTTGATCCAGCAATAGCAGTAATAGGTATCTAGCCAAAGTAACAAAAGTTATTCTATATTAAAGATATCTGCACTCAAATGTTTATGGCAGCACAATTCACTATAGCAAGGATGTGGAAACAACCCAAGTTCCCGTCAATCCATGAGTGGATTAATAAAATATGAAATATGTATACAGTGGAATACAACTCAATTATAAACAAACAAACAAACAAAAACAATGGTGATCTAGCACCTCTTATATTTTCCTGGATAGAGCTTGAGCCCATCCTCCGAAGTGAGGTATCACAAGAATGGAAGAATAGGCACCACATGTACTTGCCATCAAACTGGCACCGACTGATCAACACTCAGGTGCTCACATAATAGTAATATTCTTTGGGGGTTGGGTGGTTGGGGTAGGTAAAGTCACAACTAATGCAGGAGGTGAGCACTGTGTGGGGGGAAGGGCACATCTCAAATCATGGTTTGGATGTGGAAAAGTCATAACATGTAACCAAAATGTTTGTACCCTCATAATATCCTGAAATTAAAAAATAAAATGTTAAATAGACTTCTTTTCAAAAAGTTGGCTATATATGTAGGTATGTGCATATACATGTACACATATAGATATGATTTTATCATATTATATAATCCAAAAGATTTATTATTAAAAAATAAGCTCCTACAGAGTAAATCAAGAATGTTATTAGTATTATTCAGGAGATTTCAGTGCATGAGAAAGTGAAATTGATGTGTAGTTGTACTAAGATATCAATGCCTGACTTTAAAGGACCAGCATTTCAGTTTATATCTTATTTTTCATACTGACGCAAGAGCGTACCTTACTGTTCTTGACAAATGAAAATTATTAGTTAGACTCTTAATCCTCACAAGATGATAATTGATCAAACCTTATGAAAGTTATTATGAGGTCAAAATATTGTAACAGATAGTAAGCAATCCCATATGTCTGGTTCCAGTCAAATCTTTGACAGATCTGTCATTTCAGTTACCTCCAATAGAAGAATTATAGAAATCATTTTTATGTAGCAGTTTTTGACAATTTAAAATTGGGAAACTGAGTTGATTTTATTATTCATATTAGATATGTCACATTTTTCTTCCTGGCTATTGGCTGTGCTTGTCAGTCATATCTCTATGATCTTACTGTATGCACATGTTAATACAAAATGTGGAAGGTGGTGCTGGTGGTGTTGATGGTGCTGGTGGTAGCAAAAACTGTTGCTATTGTTCCATATATGAGAAATATATAGTATACAATACTTAAGAGACTGCCTAATAGTTTCTTTTAAGTTTCAAATAACTCACTATACTTTGGTTTTTGTCAAAATAGCTGTTCTTTGAATTTTTCTTAATTTCTTAAAAATATTTTATAGTTTTACCTGGCTAATAAATTTTATAAGCTAATTTATAGAGAGAGCATGCACGGTATTAAAATGTTAATAACAATTACCACTAACCCTTCCAAGGGAAAGGCAAAGATATACAATGTAACCCAAAGATCAAAAAAAAAAAAAGGAAAAAAAAACCCACAAACTTTTATCGGGTGGTGGGCAAATGGGAGGGGGGAGGAGGAGAAGAATTTATACTTACCAAATAGGTGCGATGCGCACCACCTGAAGGTTGGACACGTTTGATGTTTTGGCAAGGGGGGGCGGGGGAAGGAATAGCAGGGGCAATATATGTAACCCTAACAATATTTGTACTCCCATAATATGATAAAATAAAATAAAAGAAAGATAAAATAAAATATATTATTTTTTTTGTTGAAGGCCAAGAAGCAATGTGCAAATTTCCTATGGAATAGTATGCATTCATGTGTTGGGGTGGGTTGGGGATTATCTCTTTAAGATATCTCTTTCCCTAAATCTACTTTTATGTGAAAATTGCTCTTGGAGACAGCAATCCCAGTATCCTATAATTTCAAATGAATAGTAGTGTAACATTCAATGTAAACTCTAGAAAAGAGGCCATTCCACAACCCAAATGTAATTCAATGAGTTGCAGTATCATTGGTTAACATTTCAAACATAAGAGCTTTCTATGCATTGATTTCTCTATATTCCTTGTAATAATTTACCTAATTTGTTTGATTAATTGACTCTGTGAATTGCAGGACACATATATTTGAGTGCAATACCTACATCATCAAATCAATATAGAGCCATGTTCCTGCATTAAGTACCATTTTAGAAAGTGTGATTGAATTTCCATAGAAATAAATTGATGTGGTAGCTTTCTTTGCTATTTGCATTAGACAAAATAAGAAGCAAGATAGTATAAGTTTGCTTTGTTTTATTATGAGAATAGAATCCGGTTATTTTTTAAGGACTTGTTAGTCCTTGAATGGGATATCAGGTAGCTTTCAAAAGCATACTATTTAAATAATGGACATTAATTCTTAATATTATACATTATATAGGTACAAGATTATGTAGGATACATTCACTGAGACTACTATGAATTTGGATATTTTAGTATGATTCTCAAGAATAAATAAAGCTCCTAGAAAGAATATGTAATTGGCTAAAAGATTATTGTGACACAAACACATAATATCTTATCTAAAACTGTATTTAAAAATTCCTATCAGGCAAATAACTTTATAAATTATACACTGGCATAAATTATATGAATGTTGTAGCTCTCAGATGCCAAAACAACTGTTTTTATTTATGCAAATTTATGGGGCACATGAGAAATTTTGTTACAAGTATATAATGTATAGTGATCAAGTCAGGGTATTTAGGGTGCTCATTATGTGAGTATAATACATTTTTAAGTATAGTTATCCTACTCTCCTATCAAACATTGAATTTACTTCTGTTATCTTATTCTATGTTTGTACTTTTAATTCACTCCTCTTCATCCTCCCCACTCACTTTTTCCAGTCTCTGTTTTTCCACTGTCTACTTCCATATGTTCAAATTTTTTAGCTCCCACATAGATGTGAGAATGTGAGATGTGTGCCTTTCTGTGCCTGGCTGATTTCACTTGAGATAATGACCTCCAGTTCCATCAGTGTTGCTGCAAATGACATGATTTCATTCTTTTTTATAGCTGAATAGTATTGTATTTCATCTATGTGTGTGTGTGTGTGTGTGTGTGTGTGTGTATACACATATATACACAGTGGAATTTTTGGATTGAATGGTAGTTCTAGTTTTTATCTTTTGAGAAATCTCTATACTGTTTTCCATAGCGGATGTACTACTTAACATTCCCACCAACAGTGTATAAGAGTTACCTTTTATCCACATCTTCTATGGAAAGGATTGCCCACACTATGGAAAAGAACCCAATAGAGAGAGCATGATGAATGATTGGAAGGATTACACCATTGAAAATGTCATTGTTATTATGGATAAAGCCATGGAGCCTGAAACAATAAATTCTTTCTGGAGAAACTGCATCCAGATGCTGTGCTTAAGTTCACAGATTTACAACAAAGACAATCAAGAAAATCATGAAAGAGATTGTGAACATGGCAAAAAAGGTGTGTGTGTGGCGGGGGGAGGGGAGGGTGAAGGATTTCTAGATATAGATCTTGGAGAAATTCTAGAGTTAATAGACACCACACACGAGAAGAATTAACAGAAAACAACTTGTCAGTGATGAGTGCTTCAAACCAGTGCCAGATGATTAGGAAGAAGACGCAGAAGAAGCAGTACCAGAAAACAAATTGACATTAAACAATCTGGCAGAAGGTTTCCAATAATTCAAAACTTCTTTTGACTTCTTTTACAGCATGGACCTTTTATGATACAGGCACTTAAACTAAAGAAAGCAGTGGAAGAAGTATTGGTGCTATAGAAACATTTTTAGAGAAATAAAAAAGCAAAAAAGTCAGACAGAAATTACAATGTATTGCTATAAAATTAAACAAGGTATGCTTGCCTATCCTGCCTCTACTACCTCCTCCATCTCTTCCACCTCTGCCACCTGAGACAATAAGATCAACCCCTCATTTTCTACTTCCTCTTCAGCCTACTCAAAGTGAAGTCAATGAGGATGAAGACTTTTGTGATAATCTGCTTTCACTTAATGAGCAGTAAATACATTTTATCTTTTTTGTTAATAACATTTTGTTATTAACAAAATAACATTTGTTAATAACATTAATGATTTTGTCAATAACATTTTCTTTTTCCTAACTTAATTTATTGTAAGAATATAGCATATATATATATATATATATATATATATATATATATATATGGCATGCAAAATATGTGTTGACTGTTATTGTTATCATCAATGTTTCTGGTCAACAGTAGGTTATTAGTAGTTAAGTTTTGGGGGAGTCAAAACTTATACACATAGTTTTGATTGCACAGGGGGTTGACACTCCTAACCCCCATATTGTTCAAGAGTCAACTGTATATATATATATGTATATATATATATACACACACACTTACACACACAGAGACAGAGAGACAGACAGACAGAAATTTTATGGACTTGACTAAGGCAATTGGGGAGACTGGTCAGTCTGAAATATGTAGGGTAGGTCAGCAAGCTGGAAACTGAGGCAGGATTTCTATGTTAGTCTTGAGGCAGAATTCCTACTTTTCCAGGACACTCCAGTGTTTGTTCTCAAGGCCTCCAATTGATTGTATGGGCCCCACCTATATTATCAAGGGTAGCCTTTTTTGCTTAAAGTCAACTGATTGTAAAAGCTAATCATATCTACAAAATAGCCTGACATCCAGACTACTGTTTGACCAAATAACTGGGCGCCATGATCTAACTAAGATGACACATAAAATTAACCATCATAGTATTATATAAATAAAATAGATCATTGACTGCATTTTCCCCTTTTAAAAAGATAGTTATTAGTTATCAGTACATTGTGTAAGTATAACATTAATCTTATGGTTATAATGAATATATAAGAAAATAGCTTATTAGAACAATTGAACTGTATTAGGCTAAATTATTGTATTCTGGATTGCTATAGCTAGCTTATAAATAGAAGCTATTATTTTGAAGATCACCTAAAAATAGAGTTACCAATCTCCCTCTTGGAGTCAAATGGGTAGATTAACATGATTTCTTCATAATCTCTTTTAATCCTAAATAATGACCCTAGGATATAAGGTTATTCTATTTTTGATCAAATCCCCTGCTCAAGCTATATTTATCCCCATTTTTGGAAGTAATTGGATATGTTTATTACTTTGATTGTGGTCATGGTTAACAAGGGTGTATACATATGTCTAAACCCACCAAATTATTTATATTTATTATGTTCAGGGTTTTTCATATACCATTTATACCTTAATACAGTTGGCAAGATAATCATAAAGAGCTTAGCACAGTATCTAGTGAGTAGCTAGTATTTGATAAATGTTAGATATTGTTATTATGCCTGATTCTACACTATATAGATTGCAAGGAGACTAGACATAAAGTCCTAGGGGTAAATGACTATGGTCTACAATGGGAAAGCATTCAGCCTCCAGTCTATAGATGCTAAAAAGATTAAGCTTCAACCTATCCCCTGTCAAAATGGTGACAAATTATGAATTTCAATGAATGAAAAGTTTCTGTAGCATTAGTGTCTGTTTACTCAGAGTCATATGGATCCTACCTACCTGACAACCTAACCAAGCATAGTTCATAAAATGAATACATTCCAACAAACCGAATGTGCCACACAGAAGTCAATTGCCCCTCTGGCCAGTGCTTTGCTATAGCTCTATTTTTAAAGCAATATAATTAAAAATGTATTCAGAAATTTATATAGTTTTATAGTTGATAGCTTTTCAAGTTCATTTCAGAATGAATGTTATGTAAAATTATACTATAAATGATTAATTATAAAAATATTATTTTTCTGAAAGACAAACAAGGAAAAAGTTATAAGTATTGTTTGGATATTTTCTTTTTTTTTTTTAATTATTTTTTTTATTTTGGTATATTATGGGGGTACAGATTTTAAGGTTTCAATAAATGCCCATTTCCCCCCCTCCCCCCAAAAGTCTGAGTCTCCATCATGACCATCCCCCAGATGGTGCACATCTCACTCACTATGTATGTATATACCCGCCCACCTCCCCCCTCCCACCTGCCCAATACCCTATTACTGTAGCACCTATGTGTCCACTTAGGTGCTACTCAGTTAATACCAGTTTGCTGGAGAATATATCTGGTGCTTGTTTTTCCATTCTTGGGATACTTCACTTAGTAGTATGGGTTCCAGCTCTAACCAGGAAAATATAAGGTGTGCTATATCACCATTGTTTCTTAGAGCTGAATAGTACTCCATGGTGTACATATACCACATTTTATTAATCCATTCTTTGATTGATGGGCACTTGGGCTGTTTCCACAGCCTTGCAATTATGAATTGTGCTGCTATAAACATTCGAGTGCAGGTGTCTTTTTTGTAGAGTGTCACTGGATCATTTGGGTAGATGCCCAGCAATGGGATTGCTGGATCAAATGGTAGATTCACTTGTATCGCTTTAAGGTATCTCCATATTGCTTTCCACAGAGGTTGAACTAGTTTGCAGTCCCACCAGCAGTGTAGGAGTGTTCCTCTCTCTCCGCAACCACGCCAGCATTTATTGTTTGGAGATTTTTTGATAAAGGCCATCAGGGAAATGCAAATCAAAACCACAATGAGATATCACTTAACCCCAGTGAGAATGGATATTTTCTTGATATCTGCAAACATAGACCATAAATAATCAATTGCTTTGTGCCATAACAAAATTATATTTGAAGGATATTAATTATTCTAATTATTCTTGATATTTCTTAAAGGGAAAGGTTTTGATACTCACCATCAAATCGGTACTAATTGATCAACACTTATGTGCACATATGGTAGTAACATTCATTGGGTGACAGGAGGTGGGAGGGGGAGGAGGGTGGTTATATTCACATCTAATGGGTGCAGTACACACAATCTAGGGGATGTATACATATGTAGCTCTGACTTGGTGGGGCAAAGGCAATATATGTAACCAAAAGATTTGTACAGCATGATATTCTGAATTGACAAAAGAAGGATTATTACAATTGTTTAAATATCTATTTTGAGACATTATTTCACAGTTGTTTTTTTTTTTAATTTGGGAGTTTTTAAGGACATTCTTTTTTAAAAAGATGGCTTACCAGCTAACTTAGGAAGGATGGCCTTGAAATTAGCTGCCTAATCAGTAATTATAAAAGTGACATCCATTTCAATGATATCCTTCTTTACATAATCTTTTGGTTTCTAAACATGGCCATTTTCTCCTAATAACAGGGTATTATAGGAAACAATGGAACATATTTATTTCTTTCATGAAAATACTTCTGACCAATGAGTCTTTAATTATATCATTACATTAGAATGCTATTGAATGATTTTAGCTCATCATGCCAGAAGAGGTATTCTGTTGAACAAAACTTGGTAGATTATTTTGGTTCCTTCTTTCTTTTCCTGAGAGTTTTGATAAACACATTAGAAATTAATGATGGATCACCTATAAAATATTGCAGAGCTATAGTCCAGCAAGCACAGAAAATTTTAATTTTTATCAAAATTAGTAGATTAAAATTGATTTAGTAATCTTTATATTCAAAAGCCTCTTAAATGGTTGCACTTATGCTTTATTTTTTTTTTATTTTGGCATATTATGGGGGTACAGATTTTAAGGTTTCAATAAATGCAAATTTCCCCCCCTCCCCCCAAAAGTCTGAGTCTCCATCATGACCATCCCCCAGATGGTGCACATCTCACTCATTATGTATGTATATACCCGCCCACCTCCCCCCTCCCACCTGCCCAATACCCTATTACTGTAGCACCTATGTGTCCACTTAGGTGCTACTCAGTTAATACCAGTTTGCTGGAGAATATATCTGGTGCTTGTTTTTCCATTCTTGGGATACTTCACTTAGTAGTATGGGTTCCAGCTCTAACCAGGAAAATATAAGATGTGCTATATCACCATTGTTTCTTAGAGCTGAATAGTACTCCATGGTATACATATACCACATTTTATTAATCCATTCTTTGATTGATGGGCACTTGGGCTGTTTCCACAGCCTTGCAATTATGAATTGTGCTGCTATAAACATTCGAGTGCAGGTGTCTTTTTTGTAGAGTGTCACTGGATCATTTGGGTAGATGCCCAGCAATGGGATTGCTGGATCAAATGGTAGATTCACTTGTATCGCTTTAAGGTATCTCCATATTGCTTTCCACAGAGGTTGAACTAGTTTGCAGTCCCACCAGCAGTGTAGGAGTGTTCCTCTCTCTCCGCAACCACGCCAGCATTTATTGTTTGGAGATTTTTTGATAAAGGCCATTCTAACTGGGGTTAAGTGATATCTCATTGTGGTTTTGATTTGCATTTCCCTGATGATTAGAGATGTTGAGCATTTCTTCATATGTTTGTTGGCCATTCTTCTGTCTTCTTTAGAGAAGTTTCTGTTCAAGTCCTTTGCCCACTTTTTAATGGGGTTATTTGATTTTTTCTTCCTAATTTTCGTGAGTTCTAAGTATATTCTAGTTATCAGTCCCTTATCGGATGCATAGGATGCAAAAATTTTCTCCCATTCTGTAGGTTGTCTGTTTACTTTCATGACTATTTCTTTGGCTGTGCAGAAGCTTTGTAGTTTGATCATGTCCCATTTATTTATTTTTGTTGCTGCTGTGATTGCCTTTGGGGACTTCTTCATAAACTCTTTGCCCAGGCCGATGTCTAGGAAAGTGTTTCCAAATTTTTCCTCTAGAGTTCTAATAGTTTCATATCTTAGGTTTAGTCTGTTATCCAGCGTGAGTTGGTTTTTGTGAGAGGTGAAAGGTGTGGGTCCTGTTTTAGCCTTCTACAGGTGGCTATCCAGTTTTCCCAGCACCATTTATTGAAGAGAGATTCTTTTCCCCAGCGTATGTTTTTGTCTGCTTTGTCAAAGATGAGATGGCTATAAGAGGATGGTTTTACATCAGGATTCTCACATCTACTCCACTAGTCAATATTCCTGTTTTTGTGCCAATACCATATTGTTTTAATTACTACAGCTTTGTAGTATAGTTTGATATCTGGCATATTAATGCCTCCCATTTTGTTTTTGTTGCCTAGAATTGCTCTTGATATTCGGGGTCTTCTTTGGTTCCATACGAAGCGGAAAATTATTTTTTCTATATCTGTGAAGAATGCTGATGGGATTTTAATAGGTATTGCATTGAATCTGTAGATCAATTTGGGTAGTATAGACATTTTGATGATATTGAGTCTGCCGATCCACGAGCATGGTATGGATTTCCATCTGTTTACATCCTCTGCTATTTCCTTCCTCAGTGTTTCATAGTTCTCCCTGTAGAGGTCTTTTACCTCTTTGGTTAAATACATTCCTAGGTACTTTAATTTCTTTGTTGCTATTGTGAAGGGAATTGAGTCTTTGATTTGGTTCTCAATTAGATGGTTGTTGGCGTATATGAATGCCTCTGATTTCTGTGTATTGATTTTGTATCCTGAGACTTTACTAAATTCATTGATCAGTTCCAGGAGTTTCTTGGTTGAATCTTTGGGATTTTCTAGATACAATATCATATCATCAGCAAACAGTGAAAGTTTGATCTCTTCTGCCCCTATTTGGATACCTTTGATTCCATTTTCCTGTCTGTTTGCTGTAGCCAAGACTTCCAGCACTATGTTGAACAGAAGTGGAGATAGTGGGCAGCCTTGTCTGGTTCCAGTTTTAACTGGGAATCATTTCAATCTTTCCCCATTCAGTATGATGTTGGCTATGGGTCTGTCATATATGGCTTGTATCATTTTTAGGTATGTCCCTTCTATGCCTATTTCCTTAAGTGTTCGTATCATGAAAGGGTGTTGAATTTTGTCAAAAGCTTTTTCTGCATCTATTGAAAGAATCATGTGGTCTTTGTTTTTGCTTCTGTTTATGTGGTGAATTGCATTTATAGATTTACGTATGTTGAACCATCCCTGCATCCCTGGGATGAAGCCCACTTGGTCGTGGTGGATTATTTTTTTGATAAGTGTCTGGATTCGGTTATCTAAGATTTTGTTGAAAATTTTTGCATCTATATTCATTAGGGATATTGGTCTGTAGTTTTCTTTTTTTGTTGCATCCTTTCCTGGTTTTGGTATCAGAGTAATATTCGCTTCATAAAAGGTGTCGGGGAGGTTTCCATTCTTCTCGATGTTGTGGAATAGTTTCTGCAAGATAGGTACTAGTTCTTCTTTGTAAGTGTGGTAAAATTCAGGTGTGAAGCCATCTGGACCGAGAATTTTCTTTTTAGGGAGATTTTCAATTGCTGTTTCTATTTCAGCTGTTGAGATTGGTGTGTTCAGGGAATCTATTTCTTCCTGGTTGAGCCTAGGGAGGCTGTGTGTTTGTAGAAATTTGTCCATTTCCTCCACATTTTCCAGTTTGTGTGCATAAAGATTTTTGTAGTATTCATAAATTGTATCTCGTATCTGTTTGGGATCAGTTGTGATATCTCCTTTTTTATTCCTGATGGAGCTTATTAGAGATTTCTCTTTTCTGCTTTTCGTTAGCTTAGCCAATGGCGTGTCAATCTTGTTTATTTTTTCAAAGAACCAACTTTTTGTTTTATTAATCTCCTGAATAGCTTTCCTGTTTTCAATTTCGTTTAGATCTGATTTGATCTTGTTGATTTCACTTCTTCTGCTGGGTTTGGGGTTGGTCTATTCTTCTTTTTCCAGCTCTTTGAGTCGTTTCATTAGATTGTCTATTTGTGATCTTCTTGCCTTTTGGTTATAGGCATTTATGGAGATAAACTTTCCTCTCAGAACTGCTTTAGTTGTGTCCCAGAGGAGTTGACAACTTGTCTCTCCATTGTCGTTTTCTTCATAGAAGTTTTTTATTTCCGTCTTGATTTCTTCATTTACGAAGTAATCATTTAGTAGGAGGTTGTTTAATTTCCACGTTTTTGTGTAGAAATGTGAGTTTCTGTTAGGGTTGATTTCTAGTTTTATTCCACTGTGATCTGAGAAGGTACATGGTATGATTTCTATTTTTTTAAATTTCTTGAGATTTTCTTTGTGTCCTAGGATATGGTCAATCTTAGAGAATGTCCCATGAGCTGATGAGAAGAACGTATATTCAGTGAATTTTGGGTAGAATGTTCTGTAGATGTCTGTCAGACCCAATTGTTCTAGAGTTTTGTTTAAGTCCATTATTTCTTTATTAATTTTCTGATTGGAGGATCTGTCTTGTGCCGTTAGTGGGGTGTTGAAATCTCCGGCGATTATGGAGTTGCTATTAATCCATTTGCTTAGCTCCAGTAAGGTTTGCTTTATGAATCTGGGTGCACCTAAGTTGGGTGCATATATATTTAAAATTGTTATCTCTTCTTGTTGGACTGTGCCCTTCACCATTATATAATGACACTCTTTTTCTTTCACTACTTTTGTTGGTTTAAAAACTAAATCGTCTGAAATTAGAACTGCCACACCAGCCTTCTTTTGGCTTCTATTTGCTTGGAATATTGATCTCCACCCTTTTATTTTTAGTCTATATGCATCCTTGCAGGTTAGATGTGTTTCCTGAAGACAGCATATACTTGGCCTGTATTTTCTTATCCATTCAGCCAGCCTATGTCTCTTGAGTGGAGAGTTTAAGCCATTCACATTTATTGAGAGAACTGATAGGTAAGGTAGATTACTGATCATTCTGTTGGGTTGGATGTTGTTGCTATTATTTCTGTCTTGAGCCATTGTAATATCTGGCCTTCAGTATCTTTGGGTTTTGGTTGTTTTTATATTCGTGGGTTATTATTATGATGTTCCGTGCGTAACGCTGTTTTAAGCACTTCTTGTAGGGCTGGTCTTGTCTTGGTGAATTCTCTGAGCCTTTGCTTGTCTGAGAATGTTTTTATTTCTCCTTCATATATGAAGCTTACTTTTGCAGGGAATAATATTCTAGGCTGGGCATTGTTTTGTTTCAAAAGAGTGAGAATGGGGCCCCAGTCTCTCCTTGCTTGTAAAGTCTCATTAGAGAAGTCTGATGTTATTCGAATTGGCTTTCCCTTGTATGTCACTTGCTTCTTTTGTCTTACAGCTCTTAGAAGGGCCTCTTTAGTTGATACTTTGGTCAGTCTGATGACTGCATGTCGTGTCGTCTTCCTGTTTGCGTTGAATCTCCCAGGGGTCCTCTGAGCTTCTTGAACTTGTATATCAAGATTTTGAGCAAGGCCTGGGTAATTTTCCTCTATTATATCTTCAAACAACTTGTCCAACCCTTGAGTGTTGTCTTCTTCCCCTTCCTGCAACCCTATGACCCTCACATTAGGTTTCTTCACATAATCCCACAGCTCTTGTAGGCTTTGCTCTTTTCTCTTGTTTCTCTGCTCTATTTCTGTGACTGATTTATTTAATTGGAGGGTGTTATCTTCAAGCTCTGAGATTCTTTCTTCTGTTTCATCTACCCTGTTCTTGAGACTTTCCACTGTATTTTGTAGTTCCTTGAATTGATTCTTCATTTCCAGGAGTTCGGTTACACTTTTCTTCAATGTGTCTATTTCTTTTCTCATTTCCTGGAGACTTTTTGTGGTTTCTTGGTGTTGGTTATTGAGTTGTTGTTGCAGCTGGGTGAGTGTTCTTATGTTCCACATACAAAATTCCTCTTCTGTCATATTGGTTGCCTGATTTTGGTCGGTGTTCGTTTCTAGGGGGCTGGTGATCCTCTTTGGGGGTGTGTTTTCCGTTTGGTTCTTCATATTTCCTGAGTTCTTTCGCTGATTTCTTCCCATGTCGATCAGTTGTTGTTTCTTTCCTTAGGTTATTGTTTGGGTATTCACACACCTTGTTTAGTTTTTGAGGCGTTAGGTGGTGCCTGTGTGTGAAATTGGACCACTCCCTGTATATTGAGTCAGTGGGTGCCGTGGAAAGGCTGTGCAAGAGGCCGTCCCTGTCAGTAGGTGGCGTTTGCTTGGAGGAACAGGCTATGGTGTTGATTTTGAGTCCTGTTATCAGCTCTCGTTCTGGGCGGAGCTGGGTTGGGTAAGCCTGCCCTCAGGCCATTAGCAGGGGTCAAAGTTCTGTTCTCTGCTTTCAGGGAAAGCTGTCAGGGCGGGGCTGGAATGGTCCCGCTCAGCCAGAAAGTCTGGGTGTGGGGGTGGGGCTGTCTGAGACCTGCAGTCTGCAGCAGGCCTTGCTTCTTTCCACCCTCCCCAACTCCGCAGCTACTCCTGGGCCTCTTCCAGCAGGCCAGACCACAAGCCACCAGCCCTCCCTGGACTGTGATGCTGGCGGGGAGGTTCCCTGCACAGGAATGCCACCTGGGTTGGGCGAACGGCCTCCTCCTGGGAGGAGGATTGCCCTCTAGGACGCCGATCCGCCCCTGGAGGCACACAGACCTCAGTAGGCTGTTCACGTATAACCCTTCTGTGCCCCGGGCAATGCTAGCCCTCAGTGCAGGGGATCTGGTCTGCAGGTCCGACCTCTGGGTCCCAGAGTTCAAACTGTATTCCCACCAGGGAGAGGAGTTCCGGTCCTAATTCACCCACAGGGAGCCCAAGCTGGGTCTATGTCTCTCAGCCTCTGAGTCGGCACCGTTTTCCTGGGAACACGGTGCCAGCAGCACCTGGGAAGGCAGGCGGGGTCCCAAAGGGGAAGGTCCCGTTCCCTCGAGGTGCCTCCGGCTGGTGGCTGTATTGTCTCTCTGGGCAGCCGCGGGTAGGGTCGGCGGAAGGGAGGAGGAGGCAATATGGCGCCTGCCGCGCGGCTTGGGTCCGTGCAAACGGAGGTGCCCGGAGGAAGTTGGGAATCTGGTGCCACGTCCGCTACAGGCTCACCGCTGGCAGGCGGCGGCGGTCTCTGGCCTGTATCCGCAGGTCTCTCCACCCGCTGGGGAGGCCACCAGCAGTCCCAAATGCAAGGGAGGGGAAACGGCAATTCCACCTACCCTTGTGGCTGGTCTCCGGGCTGCTCCGGTGGTCTCAGCCTCCAGTTCTCCTCTGCAGCCTCCTCCCGTGGAGTCTCCCGGGGTCTCAGGTACCCTCCTTCCGGCCCTTGTCCGCTGTATGCTCGTCTTCTTGCTTCTTTCCTCTAGTTTCTGCTAGAATCTGTCTTTTCTGCAGAGACCTTCTGTCTGGCGGTGTTATTTGTCCGCCATCTTGCCCAATCCTCCTTATGCTTTATTTTGAATAAAAATATACATGTCAATGTTAAATATCATTTTTGAAAATATATCATAAAAGAACCTCTTTGAAAAATAAAATTACAAATATCTTTATTCTTTGAAATCTGAAAAAACATCATAATCTCTCCTTGTTCCCTTATAGCCAGATTGATAATCCATGTTATAATCCCTGATGTCATCTGTTTTGTTAGATAGAGAATCAGCAACTGAAAACAATATCAGGCTGCCTACAGAGATTGTGGTCTTGGTCTTTTGGTTTAACCAGTATTTATTCACACATGATCTTAGACTCAGTTACCATCACATATATTCTTTTATATATTCCTGTTACAATCCTTCCTATTTTGCCTTAAATCTTTCAAAACTTTTGTTGCTCTTTGTAAATACTTTTAATTTAGTCCAGTGGTTCTCAAAGTTTTGCATGCATCTAAATCACTGGAGGTCTTGTTAAAACACAAATGGCTGCACCCTACTCTAAAGCTTCTGATTTGCCAGATCTAGGATGTGGTCCAAAAATGTGCTTTTCTAACAAGTTTCCATGTTATATTAATATTACTCATCTGGGAATGACACTTTGGGAAACCTTAATTTAGTCTTCCTGCTTCTTGGACTTGGCATTTTATGTATTGTAGATAGGGAAGAGCTGAAAATACTAAGAAGAAACTAGATGAGAATGTTTTCTAGATTAGTGGTTTTCAATTTTAGCTACACATTGGAAATGCTTATATAGCTTTAAAAACTAAGCATGTCTCGATCCCTTCCCCACAGATTTTGAGTTAATTGTTCTGGGCAGCTTCTTGGCATTGGAATCTTCAAAGTACCTTGGGTGATCCTGATATGTGATGAATCTTGAGAATCTCTCTTCTAGTTAGATAGTGGTTACAACTAACTCCCCTTTTCACTGCAAATGAATGACAATGTAGTAAAAACCACTTTTTCAAGAGACCACCTTTCTAGAAATATTCACCTAATCCTAGAAATATTCAAGCAAATAGTTCAATATTATCTATAGAGTTGTTTAAGCTTTGTAGTCAGAAAGAGTTTTCATTCATTCATGCAATGAGATTTTGAGATCCTCAGCTTTTCAGGCTTAGTCAAAGGAATTAGAATATCTGGAAAAAGAAAATAACATAATCACAAAAATATTGGCAATAAATTTGGTACTCTTATCAGAATACTTTATCTTCATTCACTCTAACTGGTAATCATCTACAAATTTTAGTTTCTATCAACAACCTAGAAAGCAGAAACCTCAGTTCCTGGTAGAAACTACTATTAATTAGGATTTTAAAAAGAGACAAAAAATATTATAAAGAACATCTACTAGCTGAGTTTTAACACATTGGAATGAACCAACTAAGTGGTTCTCATTCAAGACTGATATGGGCACTTGGATTGTTATCCTGGATAGAGCTGGAAGCCATTCTACTAAGTGAAGTATCCCAAGAATGCCAAAACAAACACCACATGTACTCACCATCAAATTGGTACTAACTGATCAACACTTAAGTGCACATATAATAATAACATTCATCAGGTGCCAGGCAGATTGGAGGGGAAGGGAGTGGATTGATATATTCACACCTAATGGCTGTGGTGTGCACCGTCAGGGGGATAAACAAGCTTGAAACTCTGACTCAGGTGGGGCAAAGGCAATATACCTAACATAACCATTTGTACTCCAAAAATATGCTGAAATTTAAAAAAAATGACATGGGCCCCCCGAAGATATTTGGCAATGTCCAGAGACATATTTGGTTGTCACACCTGGTTAGAGGAGAGGAGCAGATTTGAAATATGCAAGTTTTTACAGATTTCACTGAGCAGAGGACAGGAATGCTGCTAAACATCCTGCAAGGCATAGGGAAAACTCCTGCAACCATTATGCAAGAATGTCAAAAGTGTTTAAGTTAAGAAATTATAATCTCAGCCATCTCCATCAATAAATTATTGTTTTGAATTCATCTATAGGAATCTGGAATAATTATAGCTTTAAATGAGCATGTTGCTTTTTGATATGGAACATCAGTAGAAAAGAAAACTGATATGATCTGATCAATTAATATAACTAATTATAGAACATAATTTGGAAAACTGTTAGCATTCTATACTGTACCAAGAACAATGATATGCTCTGAGTACTACCATTACAACTATTATTGTTATACTTACTATAATTATTATTGTTAAGGAATTGTCAGTGCCAGTATAAAGAAAGAGTTACTAACAATCTTTATTGCCACATTTAAAAATGAATGGGACCTGATCAAACTAAAAAGCTTCTGCACAGCCAAAGAAACTATCATGACAGCAAACCTACAACCTACAGAATGGGAGAAAATATTTGCATGCTACACAGCCGATAAAGGGCTGATAACTAGAATCTATTTGGAACTCGGGAAAATCACCAAGAAAAAAATCAAACAACTCTATCAAAAAGTGGGCAAAGGGCCGGGAGCGATGGCTCACGCCTGTAATCCTAGCACTCTGGGAGGCGGAGGCTGGCAGATTGCTTGAGGTCAGGAGTTTGAAACCAGCCTGACCAAGAGGGAGACCCCGTCTCTACTATAAATAGAAAGAAATTAATTGGCCAACTAATATATATATATATATATATATATATATATAACAAATTAGCCGGGCATGGTGGGACATGCCTGTAGTCCCAGCTACTGGGGAGGCTGAGGCAGTAGGATTGCTTGAGCCCAGGAGTTTGAGGTTGCTGTGAGGGAGGCTGACGGCCATGGCACTCATTCTAGCCTGGCATGAGGCCATGGCACTCATTCTAGCCTGGGCAACAAAGCAAAACTATGTCTCAAACAACAACAACAACAACAACAAAAACCCCACAAAAACAAATGTAGGCAAAGGACATGAACAGAAACTTTTCAAAAGAAGAAAAACTAATGGCCAATAAACATGAAAATATGTTCAACATCTCTAATCATCAGGGAAATGCAAATTAAAAACACAATCATATATCACCTTACCCCACTTAGAATGGCTTTTATTAAAAGTCCCAAAACAGATCTGTAAAGAATGATGGTGGTACTTTGATGGAGATTGCATTAATTCTGTAGATGACTTTAGGTAATATTGACATTTTAATGATATTGATTCTACCAATCCATAAACAAGTTAGATTTTTCCATCTGTTTACATCTTCTACAATTTCTTTTTTTAGTGTTTCATAGTTCTCCTTGTATAAATATTCTGTATCTTTCATTAAATATATTCCTAGATATTTAATTTTCTTTGGGGCTATAGTAAAAGGTATTGCACTTTTGCTTTGAGTTTCGGCTTGATGGTTCTTGGCATATATGAATGCCTCTGATTTGTGTATGTTGATTTTGTAACCTGAGACTTTACCGTATTCATTTATCAAGTCTATGAGTCTCTTGGGCAAATCCATGGAGTTTTCTAGGTATAATATCATATCATAGATGAAGAGCAAGAGTTTGATCTCATCTGAACCCACTTGGATGCCCTTAATATCCCTCTCTTGCCTGATTGCTATAGTTAGGACATCGATCACTATGTTGAATAGAAGAGGAGATAGTGAGCAAACTTTTCTAGTTCCAGATCAAAGTGGCAATGGTTTCAGTTTTTCCCCATTGAATATGATATTGGCCATCGGTTTGTCATAAATGGATTTGATAATTTAAAGATATGAGATGCCTATGCATATTTTGTTAAAAGTTTTTATCATAAAGATGTGTTGAACAAAAGGAGAAGGTGGAGCAAGATGGCGGACGAATAACACCGCCAGACACAGTGTCTCTGCAGAAAAGAGAGATTCTAGCAGAAATTAGAGGAAAGAAGCAAGAAGATGAGCATACAGAGGACAAGGGCCGGAAGGAGGGGTACCTGAGATGCCGGGAGACTCCACGGGAGAAGGCTGCGGAGGAGAACTGGAGGCTGAGACCACCGGAGCAACCCGGAGACAAGCAGCAAGGGTAGGTGGATTTGCTGTTTCCCCTCCCCTGCATTTGGGACTGCTGGTGGGCTCCCCAGCAGGTGGAGAGACCTGTGGACACCAGCACAGAGACCGCCACCACCAACCAGCGGTGAGCCTGTAGCAGACGTGGCACCAGGTTCCCAACTTCCTCCGGGCACCTCCGTGTGCACAGACCCGAGCCGCGAGGCAGATGCCATATTGCCTCCTCCTCCTTTCCGCCGACCCTACCCGCGGCTGCCCAGAGAGACAATACAGCCACCAACCAGGGGCACCTCCAGGGAACGGGACCTTCCCTTTTGGGACACTACAGCTGACTCAGGGGAACTGAGACTGTGAGCTCCCTACCCGCCAGCCCTCCCAGGTGCTGCTGGCATGGTGTTCCCAGGAAAACGGTACCGACTCAGAGGCTGAGAGGCATAGACCCAGCTTGGGCTCCCTGTGGGTGAATTGGGACCAGAAATCCTCTCCCTGGTGGGGATACAGTTTGAACTCTGGGGCCCAGAGGTCGGACCTGCAGACCAGATCCCCTGCACAGAGGGCTAGCATTGCCCGGGGCACAGAAGGGTTATACGTGAACAGCCTACTGAGGTGTGTGTGCCTCCAGGGGTGGATCGGTGTCCTAGAGGGCAACCCTCCTCCCAGGAGGAGGCCGTGCGCCCAACCCACGTGGCGTTCATGTGCAGGGAACCTC
The DNA here is from genome assembly GCF_040939455.1 of Microcebus murinus. Lineage (NCBI taxonomy): Eukaryota > Metazoa > Chordata > Mammalia > Primates > Cheirogaleidae > Microcebus > Microcebus murinus. The sequence goes on from NC_134136.1 coordinate 20,784,639, forward strand.
ACTGCCGGCATCACAGTACGGGGAGGCCTGGTGGCTTGTGGTCTGGCCTGCTGGCAGAGGCCCAGGAGTAGCTGCGGAGTTGGGGAGGGTGGAAAGAAGCGAGGCCTGCTCCAGACTGTGGTTCTCAGACAGCCCCACCCCAACACGCAGACTTTCTGGCTGAGCAGGACCATTCCAGCCCCACCCTGACAGCTTTCCCTGGAAGCAGAGGACAGAATTTTGACCCCTGCTAATGGCCTGAGGGCAGGCTTACCCAACCCAGCTCCGCCCAGAACAAGAGCTGATAACAGGACACAAAATGAATAGCATAGCCTGTTACTCCAAGCAAACGCCACCTACTGACAGGGACGGCATCTTGCACAACCTTTCCACGGCACCCACTGACTCAATATACAGGGAGTGGTCCAATTTCACCCACATACACCACCTAACACCTCAGATATTAAACAAGGCGTGTAAAACCCAAACAATAACTTAAGGAAGGAAACAACAACTGATCAACATGGGAAGAAATCAGCGAAAGAATTCAGGAAATATGAAGAACCAAATGGAAAACACACCCCCAAAGAGGAGCACCAGCCCCCTAGAAACGTACACCAACCAAAATCAGGCAACCAATATGACAGAAGAGGAATTTCGGATGTGGATGATAAGAACACTCACCGAGCTGCAACAACAACTCAATAACCAACACAAAGAAACCACAAAAGCCTCCAGGATATGTAAAAAGAAATAGACACATTGAAGAAAAGTGTAACTGAACTCCTGGAAATGAAGAATCAATTCAAGTAAATACAAAATACAGTGGAAAGTCTCAAGAACAGGGTAGAGCAAACAGAAGAAAGAATCTCAGAGCTTGATGATAACACCCTCCAATTAAATAAATCAGTCACAGAAATAGAGCAGAGACACAAGAGAAAAGAGCAAAGCCTACGAGAGCTGTAGGATTATGTGAAGAAACCTAATGTGAGGGTCATAGGGTTACCACAAGGGGAAGAACACAACACTCAAGGGTTGGACAAGCTGTTTGAAGATATAATAGAGGAAAATTTCCCAGGCCTTGCTCAAAATCTTGATATAAAAGTTCAAGAAGCTCAGAGGACCCCTGGGAGATTCAATGCAAACAGGAAGACGTCACGACATGCAGTCATCAGACTGACCAAAGTATCAACTAAAGAGGCCCTTCTAAGTGCTGTAAGACAAAAGAAGCAAGTCACATACAAGGGAAAGCCAATTCGAATAACACCAGACTTCTCTAATGAGACTTTACAAGCAAGGAGAGACTGGGGCCCCATTCTCACTCTTTTGAAACAAAACAATGCCCAGCCTAGAATATTATTCCCTTCAAAACTAAGCTTCATATATGAAGGAGAAATAAAAACATTATCAGACAAGCAAGGGCTCAGAGAATTCACCAAGACAAGACCAGCCCTACAAGAAGTACTTGAAACAGCATTACGCACGGAACATCATAATAATAACCCACGAATATAAAAACAACCAAAACCCAAAGATACTGAAGGCCATATATTACAATGGCTCAAGACAGAAATCATAGCAACAACATTCAACCCAACAGAATGATCAGTAATCTACCTTACCTATCAGTTCTTTCAATAAATGTGAATCACTTAAACTCTCTACTCAAGAGACATAGGCTGGCTGAATGGATAAGAAAATACAGTCCAAGTATATGATGTCTTCAGCAAACACATCTAACCTGCAAGGATGCATATAGATTAAAAATAAAAGGGTGGAGATCAATATTCCAAGCAAATAGAAGCCAAAAGAAGGCTGGTGTGGCAGTTCTAATTTCAGACGATTTAGTTTTTAAACCAACAAAAGTAGTGAAAGAAAAAGAGTGTCATTATATAATGGTGAAGGGCACAGTCCAACAAGAAGAGATAACAATTTTAAATATATATGCACCCAACTTAGGTGCACCCAGATTCATAAAGCAAACCTTACTGGAGCTAACCAAATGGATTAATAGCAACTCTATAATCGCCGGAGATTTCAACACCCCACTAACGGCACAAGACAGATCCTCCAAACAGAAAATTAATAAAGAAATAATGGACTTAAACAAAACTCTAGAACAATTGGTTCTGACTCACATTTACAGAACATTCTACCCAAAACCCACTGAATATACATTCTTCTCATCAGCTCACGGGACATTCTCTAAGATTGACCATATCCTAGGACACAAAGAAAATCTCAAGAAATTTAGAAAAATAGAAATCATACCATGTACCTTCTCAGATCACAGTGGAATAAAAGTAGAAATCAACCCTTACAGAAACTCACATTTCTACACAAAAACGTGGAAATTAAACAACCTCCTAGTAAATGATTACTTCATAAATGAAGAAATCAAGAAGGAAATAAAAAAATTCTGTGAAGAAAATGACAATGGAGAGACAAGTTATCAACTCCTCTGGGACAAAGCTAAAGCAGTTCTGAGAGGAAAGTTTATCTCCTTAAATGCCTATAACCATAAGACAAAAAGATCACAAATAGACAATCTAATGAAACGACTCAAAGAGCTGGAAAAAGAAGAACAGACCAACCCCAAACCCAGCAGAAGAAGTGAAATCAACAAGATCAAATCAGAACTATACGAAATTGAAAACAGGGAAGCTATTCAGGAGATTAATAAAACAAAAAGTTGGTTCTTTGAAAAAATAAACAAAATTGACACACCATTGGCTAAGCTAATGAAAAGCAGAAAAGAGAAATCTCTAATAAGCTCCATCAGGAATAAAAAAGGAGCTATCACAACTGATCCCAAAGAGATACAAGATACAATTTATGAATACTACAAAAATCTTTATGCACAAAAACTGGAAAATGTAGAGGAAATGCACAAATTTTTAGAAACACACAGTCTCCCTAGGCTCAACCAGGAAGAAATAGATTCCCTGAACACACCAATCTCAACAGCTGAAATAGAAACAGCAATTGAAAATCTCCCTAAAAAGAAAATTCTCGGTCCAGATGGCTTCACACCTGAATTTTACCACACTTACAAAGAAGAACTAGTACCTATCTTGCAGAAACTATTCCACAACATCGAGAAGAATGGAAACCTCCCCGACACCTTTTATGAAGCGAATATTACGCTGATACCAAAACCAGGAAAGGATGCAACAAAAAAAGAAAACTACAGACCAATATCCCTAATGAATATAGATGCAAAAATTTTCAACAAAATCTTAGCTAACCGAATCCAGACACTTATCAAAAAAATAATCTACCACGACCAAGTGGGCTTCATCCCAGGGATTCAGGGATGGTTCAACATACGTAAATCTATAAATGCAATTCACCACATATACAGAAGCAAAAACAAAGACCACATGATTCTTTCAATAGATGCAGAAATAGCTTTTGACAAAATTCAACACCCTTTCATGATACGAACACTTAAGAAAATAGGCATAGAAGGGACATACATAAAAATGATACAAGCCATGTATGACCGACCCATAGCCAACATCATACTGAATGGGGAAAGATTGAAATCATTCCCACTTAAAACTGGAACCAGACAAGGCTGCCCACTATCTCCACTTCTGTTCAACATAGTGCTGGAAGTCTTGGCTACAGCAATCAGACAGGAAAATGGAATCAAAGGTATCCAAATAGGGGCAGAAGAGATCAAACTTTCACTGTTTGCTGATGATATGATATTATATCTAGAAAACCCCAAAGATTCAACCAAGAAACTCCTGGAACTGATCAATGAATTTAGTAAAGTCTCAGGATACAAAATCAATACACAGAAATCAGAGGCATTCATATTCGCCAAAAACAATCTAATTGAGAACCAAATCAAAGACTCAATTCCCTTCACAATAGCAACAAAGTAATTAAAGTACCTAGGAATATACTTAACCAAGGACGTAAAAGATCTCTACAGGGAGAACTATGAAACACTGAGGAAGGCAATAGCAGAGGATGTAAACAGATGGAAATCCATACTATGCTCGTGGATCAGCAGACTCAACATCATTAAAATGTCTATACTACCCAAACTGATGTACAGATTCAATGCAATACCTATTAAAATCCCATCAGCATTCTTCACAGATATAGAAATAATAATTTTACGCTTTGTATGGAACCAAAGAAGACCCCGAACATCAATAGCAATTCTAGGCAACAAAAGCAAAATGAGAGGTTTTAATATTCCAGATATCAAACTATATTACAAAGCTGTAGTAATTAAAAGATTCTGGTATTGGCACAAAAATAGGAATATTGACCAGTGGAACAGCTCTGAGAATCCTGATATAAAACCATCCTCATATAGCCATCTAATCTTTTACAAAGCAGACAAAAACATACGCTGGGGAAAAGAATCCCTTTTCAATAAATGGTGCTGGGAAAACGGGATAGCCACGTGTAGAAGGCTAAAGCAGGACCCATACCTTTCACCTCTCACAAAAATCAACTCACGCTGGATAACAGACTTAAACCTAAGGTATAAAACTATTAGAATTCTAGAGGAAAATGTTGGAAACACTCTCCTAGACATCAGCCTAGGCAAAGAGTTTATGAAGAAGTCCCCAAAGGCAATCACAGCAGCAACAAAAATAAATAAATGGGACATGATCAAACTACAAAGCTTCTGCACAGCCAAAGAAATGGTCATGAAAGTAAACAGACAACTTACAGAATGGGAGAAAATTTTTGCATCCTATGCATCTAATAAGGGACTGATAACTAGAATATACTTAGAACTCATGAAAATCAAGACGAAAAAATCAAATAACCGCATTAAAAAGTGGGCAAAGGACTTGAACAGAAACTTCTCTAAAGAAGACAGAAGAATGGCCAACAAACATATGAAGAAATGCTCAACATCTCTAATCATCAGGGAAATGCAAATCAAAACCACAATGAGATATCACTTAACCCCAGTGAGAATGGCCTTTATCAAAAAATCTCCAAACAATAAATGCTGGCGTGGTTGCGGAGAGAGAGGAACACTCCTACACTGCTGGTGGGACTGCAAACTAGTTCAACCTCTGTGGAAAGCAATATGGAGATACCTTAAAGCGATACAAGTGAATCTACCATTTGATCCAGCAATCCCATTGCTGGGCATCTACCCAAAAGATCCAATGACACTCTACAAAAAAGACACCTGCACTCGAATGTTTATAGCAGCACAATTCATAATTGCAAGGCTGTGGAAACAGCCCAAGTGCCCATGAATTCAAGAATGGATTAATAAAATGTGATATATGTATACCATGGAGTACTATTCAGCTCTAAGAAACAATGGTGATATAGCACATCTTATATTTTCCTGGTTAGAGCTGGAACCCATACTACTAAGTGAAATATCCCAAGAATGGAAAAACAAGCACCAGATATATTCTCCAGCAAACTGGTATTAACTGAGTAGCACCTAAGTGGACGCATATGTACTACAGTAACAGGGTATTGGGCAGGGAGAAGGGCGAGGGGGGTGGGTATATACATACATAATGAGTGAGATGTGCACCATCGGTGGGATGGTCATGATGGGGACTCAGACTTTTGTGGGGAGGGGGTGAAAATTGGCATTTATTGAAACCTTAAAATCTGTACCCCCGTTATATGCCAAAAAAAAAAAAAAAGACGTGTTGGACTTTGTCAAATGCTTTTTCTGTATCTCTTCAATCTATTCTGAATCATCTGGTCTTTGTTCTTGTTTTTATTTATGAGACAGATTGCAGTTATAGACTTGCATATGTTGAACCAGCCTTGCATCCCTGGAATAAAACCCACCTTGTCATGGTGAATTATTTTTTTGATGTGCTGCTGAATTTTGTTTGTTAAAATTTTGTTGAGGATTTTTGCATCTATACTAGTGAGGGATATTGGTCTGTAATTTTCTTTTTTTGGTTGCGTTCTTTCCTGAGTTTGGTATCAAGGTAATATTGGCTTAGTAGAATGAGTTAGGAAGGATACCATCCTTCTCAATGTTGTGGAATAATTTCTGTAGTATAGGTATGAGTTCATCTTTGTATGTTTGACAAAACTCCAAAGTGTAGTCATCTGGTCCAGGACTTTTCCGTTTGAGGAGGTTGTTAATTACTGCTCCAATTTCTGCACTTGAGATTGGTCTATTCAGGATTTCTGTCACCTCCTGGGTGAACTTCGGGAGGTTGTATGAATCCAGGAATTTGTCCATTTCTTCCTTATTATTTAGTTTTGGGGCATATAGTTTTTTATAGTAGTCAAACATAATGTTTTGTATTTCTGTGCTGTTTGTTGTGATCTCTCCTTTTTCATTTCTTATTGAGTTTACTAGAGTCCTTTCACATTGGGTTCTTGTCAGTCTAGCAAGAAGGCTATCAATTTTGTTTATCTTTTAAATAACCAGCTTCTGTTTTTGTTGATCTTCCATATAATTCTCTTGTTCTGCATTTCATTTAGTTCTGCTTTGATCTTAGTTATTTATTTTCTTATACTAGGATTGGAATTGGATCGCTCTCTTTTTCCAATTCCTTGGGTCTATTCATTAGGTTGTCAGTATCTAAGCTTTCTGTTTTTTGGATGTGAGCATTTATTGCCATTAGTTTTCCTCTCAGGTGTGCTTTAGCTATATCCCGTAGGTTTTGGTACATTGTCTCCATTATCATTTTCTTCAGATAAACTCTTAATTTCCCTCTGAATTTCCTCCTTGACTCAAGAATTCTTCAATAATAAATTGTTTAGTTTCCATGACTTTGTGATTCGTTGAGTGTTTCTATAGTAATTGAACTCTAATTTTATACCACTATGGGCAGAGAAGACACATGGTTTAATTTCTATTTTATTGACTTTTTTGAGATATGCTTTGAGGCCTAGTATGTGATCTATTTTGGAGAAGGAACCATGGGCAGCTGAGAAGAATGTAAATTCAACTTTGAGTGGAGTGTTCTGTTGAGATCTGGCAGACCTATTTGATCAAGAGCTTTGTTTAAGCCCGTTATTTCCTTTCTTATTTTCAGTTTGGAGGATCTTTCCAGTTCATTCAGTGGAGTGTTGAAGTCCCCTGCTACTATGGCATTATTGTATAACATGCTCTTTAGATCATACCAGGTTTGCTTTATGTAACTGGGTGCTCCTGCATTGGGTGCATAAATATTAAGAATTGTTAAATCTTCTCGTTGCATCTTCCCTTTCACCATTATAAAGTGGCCATCTTTATCCTTTTTTACTTTTGCTATTTTAAATCTTATGTTATCTGCAAATAGCATAGCTACCCTTGTTTTCTTTTGATTTCCATTTGCCTGGATGATAGTTATCCATCCCTTGACCTTCAGCCAGAAGGCATCTTTGTGGGTTAGATGTATTTCCTGTAGAAAGCAGATACTGGGATTGTTGATTTTTATCCACTCTGCCAGTCTATGCCTTTTCAGAGGACAGTTCAAAACATTTACATTTATTGAGAGGATTTAAATTGGAGGAAGATTTCCATTTATATTGTTTGGTGAAGTCCTGTTGCTTTGACTTGCTCCTAGAGCCATCATGCAGTTCAAGTTCTAGCCTTTAATTCTATAAAGATTTTACTTTAAGGAGTGTCTATTGCCCTGTTCAGTGTGGAAGGCAGATCTGAGAACTTCCTGAGGGGCTGGTCTGGTCTTTGCAAAATAATACATCACATTTTGTTAGTCCACTCATCAATTGATGGGCAGTTGGGTTAATTCCACATCTTTGCAACTGTGAATTGAGCTGCAGCAAACATTAGAGTGCAGGCGTCTTCTTGATCAAATGACTTCTTTTCCTTTGGGTAACTACACGGTAGTGGGATTTCTGCATCAAATGCTAGGTCTACTTTTAGCTCTTTGAGGAATCTCCATTCTGTTTTCCATAGAGGTTGTACTAATTTACAATCCCAACAACAGTGTATAAGCGTACTGTTTTCTCTGCATCCACGCCAGCATCTAGAGTTTGGGGACTTTTTTAAATTTCAGTATATTATGGGGATACAAATGTTAACATTACATATATTGCCCTTGTCTCCCCTCCCTCCTCGAGTCAGAGCTTCAAGCGTGTCCATCCCCTAGACTGTGTGCATCGCACTCACTATGTATGTAAATACCCATCACCTCCTCCTCCCTCCCACCTGCCTGACACTGGATAATTTTTTTTTTAACAGTTTGGCTACATTTTATATCTTTGCCTCTCCCTAGCAAGGGTTAGAGGTATGCCCTTCACCCTCCACAATGTTCACCACATCCCTCAGATGTGGGACTACCCCCACAATTCCTGAATCCCTGGTGAAGGCCACCACCCTTTGAACATCATAGTGTTAGTCAGTACCAATTTGATGGTGAGTATATGTGGAGCCCATTATTCTGACCTTGTGTCTGTCACCTCACTTTGGATAATGGTCATAAGCTCAATCCAGGATAATATAAGGGGTGCTAACTTACTGTCATTAGTTAGAATTGAGTAATATTCCATTGTAACATACACCAAATTTTAATAATATTTTAATAATGTACTCATGAATTGATGGGCACTTAGATTTTTTCCACATTTTTGCAATAGTGAATTGTGCTTCCATAAACATTTGGGTGCAGATGTCTTTATTATAGAATGTCTTATGATCTTTTGGTTAGAAGCCTAATAATGCTGGGTCAAATGGTATTTCTATTTTTAGCTCTTTGAGTTATCTCAAAATTCTTTGCCACGAAGGTTGCAGTAGTTTGCAGTCCCACCAGCAGTGTAAGAGTGTTCCTGTCTCTCCACATCCTCACCAGCATTTGTTGTTTGGGGATTTCTTGATACAGGCCATTCTCACTGGGGTTAAATGATATCTCATTGTGATTTTGATTTGCATTTCTCTAATGTTTAGCGATGTCAAGCATTTTTTAATATGTTTGCTGGCCATTATTCTGTCTTCTTTAGAAAAGTTTCTGTTCATTTCTATTGCCTATTTTTTGATGGGTTTGTTTGATTTTTTTTTGTTAATTATTTTCAGCTCTAGATAGATTCTTGTTATCAGACCATTAATGGAAGTGTAGAGAGCAAATATTTCCTCCCATTCTGTAGGTTGTCTATTTGCTCTAATGATAGTTTCCTTGGCTGTGCAGAAGCTTTTTAATTTGATCAGATCCAATATCCCATTGATATCCAGGTAATATTTTGAAATAAAAAATATTGCAAAAAAAAGAATATCTGAGTAAATATATTTTTTACAGCCATTCAGCAAACAAAAATATAAAAGGAATAAAGACCACTTTTCAGATCATCCACCAAAACAGAAGCAACTATATATTTGCAATAAACATATTTATTTTTCCATATTACATTGTGAGTGAAACAATTTATAAAATTTCCAAATGTTAGAAGGAAATTATTGAATCTATTTTATTCATTAATTGAAAATGATCTAGTTTTTCTCTTAAAAATTCAAACAGTATGCAATTATGTATCATACAAATGGAAAATCACCTTCTCCATTTTTAATACAGGCTCTCAATTTGGTGTGAATCATTCAAAATTCAAAAATTCTTATATATTTACCCACCCACAAACACACATGCATTTTCATATTAGTATCCTAGTGTGCATGTGTACTTATTTGTATATAAGCATTTACTTTTGGTTTTGTTTTATATAACATAATCCTTATTTTTATGACAGAGGCTTTTCTTTACACTAAGACTTGAAAATCTTTCTATATCATTACATGGATTTCTACTCTGTTCTTTTTTTTTTACATAATGTATAACATTTTAACTATTTTTCTATGAATGTAAATTTATTTTTTCCAACTTGTCAGCATTTTAAAACTTACTAGTACTACAATAAAGAGATTTGTATTTGGTGTTTTGGGTATACGTATGAATAGTTTTCTATGTCAAAAAAATCCTTATAATAGAATTTTTAAGTCAAAATATATATGTACTTAAAATTGTTACATTTTTTACCAAATTCTCCCCAAATATCTGTACTTATTTATGTGACCACTCTTGATGTGTATGTGTATGCATTTATCCAACAACCTAATCACCACTACCTCTTAACCTTTCCAAGATGGACAATATAAGAAGAGGTCCTGTTTGCTTGTTTGTGCATGTGTATGTGGTGGGAGAGGGAAGTAGCATTAAAGTGAATTGCTTTAAATCCATCCAGTAGAAATTTCTTAATGGCACAAATTACTTGATTAGAGATAGAGCTGTGGGAGTATTTGAAATCTTGGAAGCAGATATGTTTACAGGAATTTCATGCCCAATGAGTTATAGTTTCATGACATTTCAGTGCATTACTATATGTAAATAATTTTATATGAGAATATATTGCTTAATGTATACTAGATTGATAAATTCTATGATTAATTTGGATTCCCCTGAAAGCATACCTTGAGACAATGGTTGAAAGCAAGTAATTTCATGGGGAGGTATTCCAGGAAGCCAAGATGAAAGGGCAGGAGAGTGAGAAAGGAAAGAAAGAAATGCTATAGGGGCATGTTTAAGTTTCTTACCACTCTGGGAAACTGTAACTTAATCCTGCTAGAACCAGGGAATTGAGGAGAATGCAACTCATAATTTTGCCCCTGTACTCTCCTCGCCTATTGGCTTGAAAGTTTACTCACTGTAATGTTAATATCCCCCAGCACACACACACACACACACACACACACACACACACACACACACTACTCTTCTGGGCTGTATCTGTGGGCAGGTTGAGCAAGATTTTGGCCTTAGAAAAAGCCCTGAGGCACAAATGCAGGAAGTCTACATCAGAGATAAACTGTGGGAATGTGTTTTCTGCAGTTCTTACTCTATTTTTTTTTTATTTCGGCATATTATGGGGGTACAAATTTTAAGTTTTCAAAAAATGCCCTTTCCCCCCTCCCCCCACAAGTCTGAGTTTCCAGCGTGACCATCCCCCAGATGGTGCACATCTCACTCATTATGAATGTATACACCTGCCCCCCTCCCCCTTCCCACCTGCCCAATACCCTATTACTGTAGTACCTATGTGTCCACTTAGGTGCTGCTCAGTTAATACCAGTTTGCTAGTGAGTATATGTGGTGTTTGTTTTTCTTACTCTATTTTTTGACTGCATTCTCACACTAAGAAGTAAGAGGACCTTATATATTAATATTTCTTGTCTCATAATTATCACCTTCATTTGCAAAATTTCAGGTTATTCAGTAAAAATTTCCTAATTTCTTTTTAGCTCTGAGATTTATAGAATGTGCAATCAAAAACATACAGTACGGTGAGCTAGAAATAGTAAATAACAAACCATAAGCCTAATGAAACATTTGCATCATTTCAGCATGCCAAGTACCTATGTTAATAACATAATTCTTAGCTGTTTGTCTTCCATGTAGTGAAGTTATTTTTAAGTCAGTAACCACATTACAGATCATAGATTATACAAAGAAATTTTCCATAAGTGCTACATCCCAGCCAACCATAAAATAAGAGGTAAAACAGCAAGAAAAGACAATTGAAAAGTTTAACGAAGTGTATGCAGAATATTAATGTGTCGCTATCACTTCCTTATGTGTGGCTAATTGTCCACAGCTTGGGGTATGAAATGACAGTGTTATAAAGAGGCATACTCTTCAATAAGTATTATTTTATCCCTTGTTGTGGGAAAATATTAATTCAGTAAGTCTCCTGTGAGGTTTAGCAATGGTGTAGGCATAATTGGCATATGTCCATACTTTGCAAATTACATTTTCTTTTCTGCTATAGAGTTTCCTGGAAATATATTTATCTTCAGCAATTCTTCCTTATGTCATGTTAATAATGTCATCTACAAAGATTGCTTCTTTTTTACATAAACGTTAAATTTGTAGCATATCTCTGAGGAAAGCTATTCATCTTTCTCTTTAATTTCTTTCAGAGCAATTAGAATCTCAGGCACATTCTATCATTACCACAGGCTTGTATGTGCAAAGTGGGATTAGAAGAAACAGTAAAACAATAAGAGGTTTGTCATATCTCCCTTGGAAAATTTTTATTCTAACCCAGTGTATGAAGCAATGGTTGAGGCAGTTGTCACAGTTTGTTATTATTAATACAATTTCAAGAAGTTGAGAAGTAATTACCTCCAAGTCTGAAATTCCATGGTAAATTTCAAGGACCCTTCTGTTTTTCTCAAATCACCATATCTCCCTTCCCTCACAGAAATAATTTCTACAATCCTTCTTGTACAGTCTTACTAAGCAGAAAAAGGTAAAGAAGCAATTGCTTCTAGTAAATTCCACATCTAATTTACTATAAATAATATCTGTACAATACTGTCTTCTTTAAATACTAGGAAAAGTTGTAGTATATGAAAACAAATGTATTCTTGATAGCCATCCCATGTCTACTCAGCTGGACAAATAATACTTATAGCCAATTCCAACACACAGAATTTCAAGTAGACATACTTCAGTTATTTTAATATTGTAATGGTGGCAGATATTTGAGGATGACTGACCCCAATTCATTTCTTAAGTATATTGATTTGCCATCTTGTGGGTAAAATAAACATTTCTCATCTGGTACAGAGGGAGGGAATATTTTCTCTATTTTCCTAAAACAATTATACTTTCAAATTGCTTCTTTGGAGCTAGAATCTTCTGTGGTTGCTGGCACCAAAAATTTCTTACATTACTCTAAAATCAGCATATGAAAAAGACATGGTTATGGTAATAATACAAGTATTAATAGCTGCTATAAGGTCAGAAGTTCAACACATTCCCTAACTCACTTTCCCAGGCACCTAAGATCTTCTCCAAAACAAGGCTAAAATTATACTCAGAAGCAGATAAGTATTTATTATATTGTACTATACCACAAAGGAAGAGAGTTTCAGGAAGTACCCTGACTAAAGCTTTGAATGCTTTATTTTGTAGTGGAGAGAAGAATTAAGGAAAAATTGAGAAATGGTTTTATTGATAGGGACTCACTTATGGTTTAGTAACAAAAGAACTTATTAAAGTAGTAGTTAAAATGTAACTGTGTCTCAGTTCCCCTAGATTTGTGAATTAAACTGTGGCAATAACTGTTAATGACAAATACATACTATCACATTTCTATTTATACTTAGCCAAATTGTGGATAATATTAATAATCTTAAGGTGATACTGTCAGGACAAGGTGACCATATAACCACTTAAAAGTAATCATGCACATTTTAAAACTAAATTTACATAGTATCTTTCATATCAAGTGATTGTTACATAACTTCCACAAAGTATTCACAATTTTTAAATTATCAGTGAACAAAATTTGAAATAATAGATTATAAACATACATAATATATTATTTTGTGAAAGCAAGTTACAGATTTATATAGCTGCTTTGGCTTTTTCAGTAGCTCTTCCAAATGTAATGTAAAAATATCATGATTGATATTCATTTACAAAAAAGGTTGATGATATTACCTTATATTTCTAGTTTTCTGATATATATTTGTTTTATTATGAATGAGTAGTGAATTTTGTCTAGGATTTTTCTACATGTATGGAGAACATCTGATATTTCTCTTTTATTCCTTTAACATGGTAAATTAAATTGACTAACATTTGAATATTAACCTTGAATTCCAAATATAAATCCCACTTTGTCATGCTGTATTTTCTCTTTAATATTGTTTACTTTAACTTGATAATATTCTGTTAAGAATTTTTGCAGCTATATTCATGAAGAATATTTGTAGGCAGTTTTTGTTGTTTATTAGAATATTCTGTCTGGTTTTAGTAGCAGGGTAATGTAGACCTCATAGAAAGAACTGAAAAATATTTCCCCTCTATTTTGTCAAAGAGTTTTCATAGGATTGATATTTTCATAGGTGTGATATTGATTTTATATATTGATATCCTTCCTTAAATGTTTTATAAAATTCACCAGTGAAATAATCTGGGCTCCAAGCTTTATTTGTAAAAATGTTTTAAATATTTATTTCATTTTAAATCATTATAAGACTATTAAAATGTTGTTTATTTTTGAGTCCATTTTGATATTCTATATCTTTCAAGAAATTTTTCTATGCCATCTGAGCATTGAAAATGTATTGGTATAAGTTATTTTTAATTGTATGTTATTTTTTTAATGTCTGTAGAATCTGTATTAATGTTCATTCATTAATTTGTGGTATTATTTATGTCTTCTTCCCTTTCCTATTAATCATCAAGGCTAAAGTTCATCAAATTTTATTATTTATTCTTCTAAAAAAATGTTTTGGTTTTATATTTGATTTAAAATATTTTTGTTTCTTTGATTTCTGTTCTTATCTTCATTATTATTTTGTTTATTTTGGATTTAATGAAATCAATAAATGTTATTGTTCTCCCTCCAATCACTGCTATGTTAAGTGTTGGCTGTTATTTGGGAAGGTGCTGGCCCCACGGGTGTGCGACTGAGGCATCATAAGGCAGAGAAACTGCCCCGCGTGGGGAGGAGAAGGCTGAGAAGATGAGTAGGGAGCCTATTATACATTTTTTTTATTTTTTCTTTTTATTTCCTCATATTATGGGGGTACAAATATTGTTAGGGTTACATATCTTGCCCCTGCCCCCCCACACCACTATGCCAGAGTTTCACATGTGTCCAGCCTCCAGGTGGAAGGGTGGAAGGGTGTGTAAGGGTGTGTAAGTACACACCCTTCCCTTGCTCCCCCACATTTTTATTTCCATTTAGTTTGATATTATTTATAATTTCCCTTGTAATTTCCTCTTTGACTCCTGGGATTTTTTATCTCAAAATATTAAGAGGGTACAAATATTTTGTTGCATGCATAACTTTTGTAATGCTTCAGTCAGGGCTATAAATGTGCCCATCATCAGAATAGGGGCCATTGTACCTGCTAGGTAGATTTTTGCCCCTCCCCTTCTACAGCCTCTCCCCTGCTTAATTTCCAGTGACTTTTACTTCATTCTGTGTACAAATGTGTGCCGTGGTTGGTTCCAATTTATTAGAGAGTACATGTGGTGTTTGTTTTCTCCATTCTTTAGATACTTCACTTAGAATGGTCTCCAGTTCCATCCAAGTTGTTGCAAAAGGCATTAATTCATCCTTCATATGGCTGAGAAGTACCCCATGGTATGCATATACCACCTCTGTTAATCCACTTATGAATTCATGAGCACTAGGGTATATTCCACAATTTTGCAATTATGTGTTGTGCTGCAATAAACATCCGAGTGCAGGTGTCTTTTTGATAAAATGATTTATTTTCCTTTGAATGGACACCCACTAGGGGGATTACTGGATCAAATAGTAGGTCTACTTTTAGTTCTTTAAGAGCTTTCTATACTACTTTCCACAGAGGTTGTACTAGTTTGCAGTCTCACAAGCAGTGTATAAGAGTTCCTTTCTCTATGCATCCATGCTAGCATCTATTGTTTGGGGACTTTTTAAAATAACCATTCTTACTGGGGTAAGATGATGTCTTATTATGGTTTTTATTTTCATTTCTCTAACGATTAGTGTCATTTGTTCATTTGTTTGTTGGCTATTTATCTATCTTCTTTCAAAAAGCTTCTGTTCATGTCTTCTGCCAATTTTTAAAGTTTTTTTTTTGTTTGTTTCTTGCTGATTTGTTTGAGTTCTTCATAGATTCTGGAAATTAGCCCTTTATTGGATGTATGATTTGTGAATATTTTCTCCCATTCTATAAGTTGCCTATTTGTTTTGTTGATTATCTCCTTAGCTGTGCAGAAGCATATTAAGCTCATGGATTAATATGGTTAAAATGTTCATGCTGCCTAACATGATTTATAGATTAAATGAAATACCCACTAAAACACCAAGATCATTCTTCACAGATCTAGAAAAAAAAAATAATTGTGCACTTTATTTGAAACCAGAAAAGAGCCTGGTAGCCAAAGCAATCTTAAGCAAAAAGAACAAATCTGGAGGCATCATGTTACAACACTTCACACTATACTACAGGGCTACAGTAATCAAAACAGCATGTAATTGGCACAAAATAGAAACATAGACTAGTGGAACAGAGGAGAGAACCCAGATATGAAACCATCTACATATGGCCAGCTGATCTTCAACAAAGCAGACAATATACACTGGGGCAAAGAAGCTCGATTCAATAAATGTTGCTGGGAAAATTGGATAGCCATGTGCCGAAGAATGCAACAGGACCATTGTCTCTCACCACTCACAAAAATTAATTGAGATGGATAAAATTCTTAAATTTAAGGCATGAAACCATAATAATTCTAGATGAAAACGTAGGAAAAACTCTTATAGATATTGGCCTAGGCAAAGAATTTATGACTAAGATTGTAAAGGCAATTACAGCAACAACAAAAATTAATAAATGGGACTTGATGATCCCCTGAGATTATTAAAAGTGTGTTATTTAATTTCCAACTATTTCACATTTGTTCATTTATCTTTATTTTATTTGTTTCTAATTTGTCTACCCTGGGACAGGAGACCATACTTTCTACGATTTCAGTCCCTTCACATACATTGTACCTTTTTTTATCATTCAGTATGTAATGTATCTTGGTGAACATTACATATGCACTTTAAAAGAATATGCACTGTACTTTGTTGTTGTTGGATGGAGTGTCCTGTATATGTCAATTAGGCCACTTTGGTTGATAATGTTGTTCAGGTTTTTGTATTCTTACAGAAAATTCCTTCTATTGTTCTATTCATTATTGACAGATTAGTGTTAAAATTTTCAACTATAAACAGTGTATTTGTCTTTTTCTCCATTCAGTTGTGTCAGACATTATTTTAAGTATTTTCAAACTACATATTGTGTGGACACATTAAGATTATAATCACTTCCTGATTCATTAACCTCTTCAAAAATTAAGAAAGGTTTCATTTTACTACTGGTATTAATCCTTATTCTAAGGTCTACATTTTTTATTTATATCATCATTATAGATTTCTTATGTTTAGTGTTTGCCTTATATATTGTTTTCTATATTTCCTTTTAATTTTAACAAATCTAGGTCTTTGTATTTAAAGTGAATTTTTTTGTAAACGACATGTAGTCAAGACTTGCTATTAATTTGTTTTTTTCGTATTTTAAAATATTAAGGGGTACAAATGTTCTTGGTCATGTGGATCACTTTATTATTATTATTTATTTATTTCAGGAAAATATGAGAGTACAAACATTTTGGTTACATTTTATATCTTTGCTTCTCCCTAGCAAGGGTTAGAGGTATGCCCCTCCCCTCCACAATGCTCACCACATCCCTCAGATGTGGGACTACCCCCACAACCCCCGAATCCCTGGTGAACACCACCACCATTTAAGCACCATAGTGTTCATCAGTCAGTACCAATTTGTTGGCGAGTACAAATGGAGCCCATTCTTCCGGTCTTGTGATACCTCACTTCGGATAATGAGCTCAATCTCAATCTAGGAAAATATAAGAGGTGCTAGATCACTGTCGTTTCTTATAATTAAGTAATATTCCATTGTGTACATATGCCAAATTCTAATAATCCACTCGTGAATTGATGGACACTTGGGTTGTTTCCACATCCTTACAATAGTGAATTGTGCTGCCATAAAAATTTGGGTGCAGATGTCTTTATTATAGAATGTGTTATGTTCTTTTGGGTAGATGTCTAATAATGCTATTGCTGAACTGAATGTTATTTCTAATTTTAGCTCTTTGAGGTATCTTCAAATTTTTTTCCACAAAGGTTACACTAATTTGCAGTCCCACATCAGTGCTTTGTAATGCTTGAGTCATGGCTATAAGTGTTCCCATAACCCAAATAGTGTTCCCTGTACACATTAGGCAGGGTTCTGTCCATCCCTTCTCCCCTCCCTCTGGTTGATTTCCACTCTATTTTACTTACCTCTGTACACATGTGTGCTCATCTGTTAGTTACAATTTTAAACCGAGTAGATGTGGTGTTTGTTTTACCATTCTTTATATATTTCACTTAGGATAATGGTTTCCAATATCATCCAAACTGTTGCAAAAAGCATTAATCCATTCTTCTTCATTGCTGAGTAGTACTCCATGGTCTGCATATACTGTATTTTATTTATCCACTCATGAATTGATGGGCACTTGAGTTGACTTCACATATTTGCAATTGGGAATTGTGCTGGAATAAGCATTTGAGTGCAGGTGTCTTTTTAATAAAATTACTTATTTTCCTTTGGGTAGATAGCCACCAGTGGGATTGCTGGATCAAATGATAGATCTACTTTTAATTATTTGAGGAATCTCTATACTGTTTTCTGTAGAGATTGTACCAATTTGCAGTCCCACCAACAGCACAGAAGCGACCCTTTCTCTGCATCCACACCAGCAACTGTTGTTTTTGGTCATTTTAATAAAAGCCATTCTAACAGGAATAAGTTGATATCACATTGTGGTTTTAATTTGCATTTCCATGATAATTAGTGACATTGAACTTTTTTCATATGTTTATTGGCCATTTGTTTATCTTATTTGAAAAAGCTTCTGTTCATGTCTTCTGCCCACATTTTAAGGGGGTTGTTTTTTCTTGCTGATTTGTTTGAGTTCTTTGTAGATTCTGGATATTAGCCCTTTATCGGATATATAGTTTGTGAATATTTTCTCCCATTCTGTCGTTTGTCTATGTATTCTGTTGATTAGGTGTGCAGAGGCTATCAAATTTAATGAATTCCGATTTATTTATTTTGTTGTTGCTATAATTGCCATTGGAGTCATAAATTCTTGGCTTAGGCTGATATCTAGAAGGGTTTTTCCTGAATTTTCTTCTAGAATTCTTATGGTTTCATAACTTATATTTAAGTCTCTTATCTATCGTGAATTAATTTTTATGAGTGGTGAGAAGTAAGGGTCCTGTTTCATACTTCTGCATGTGGCTATCCTATATTCCCAGAAACATTTATTGAATAGGACTACTTTTCCCCAGTGTACATTGATTTCTGCTTTGTCAAAGATCAGTTATCTGTATATAGATGGTTTTATACCCGGGTTCTCTGTTCTGTTCCACTGGTCTATGTCTCTATTTTTGTGCCAATACCTTCCATTTTGGTTGCTATAGCTTTGTAGTATAGTTTCAAGTCAGGTAATGTGATACCTCCAGATTTGTCCATTTTGTCTAAGATTTATTTGGCTATTTGGACTCTTTTGTGGTTCCAAATGAGGCCTAGAATTATTTTTTTCTAGATCTGTGATATATGATGTTGTTATTTTGATGGGGATTTCATTGAATCTGTAAATCACTTTAGGTAGTATGGACATTTTAACAATGTTGATTATACCAATCCATGAGCATCATGGTTTCCATGTATTTATGTCATCCGTGACTCCTTTCCTGACAGTTTCATACTCTTCTTTATAGAGATCTTTCTCTTCCTTGGTAAAGTATATTATTATATGTTTTATTTTCTTTGTAACTATCATGAATGATATTGACTATTTGATTTTATTCTCAGCTTGACTGTTATTGTTATATAGAAATGCTACTGATTTGTGTACATTGATTTTGTAACCTGACATTTTTTTTGAATTCATTTATCAATTCTAGAACTTTCATGGTGTAGTATTTGTGATTTTCTAGATATATCATCAGTGATAAGCACAGTTTGACCTGCTCTTTTCTGATTTGGATACACTTTGTTTCTTTTCCTTGCCTGATTGTTATGGCTCGAACTTCTAAGCCTATGTTGATTAAATGTGTTGAGAGTGGGCACCCTTGTCTTTTCCAGTTCTTAGGAAGAACACTTGCAATTTTCCCCATTCTGTAAGATATTGGCTGTGTGTTTGTCATATATGGCTTTTTATAATTTTGAGGTATGTTCCTTCTATGAGTTTTTTGTTAAGGGTTTTTATCATTACAGGGTGCTTGATTTCATCAAATGATTTTTTTGCATCTATTAAAATAATCATATGATCTTTTGGTTTGCTTCTGTTTATGTGGTGAATCACATTTATTGATCTATGCATGTCAAACTGTCCTTGCATCCCTGGGATGAGGTCCAATAAGTTATGGTGGATTATTTTTTGATGTGTGGTTGAATTTTGTTTGCTAGTGTTTTATTGAGGATTTTTGCAGTTATATTCAAAGGAAATATTGATCTGTAATTTTCTTTATTGTTGTGGGACCCACACTGCACTCTCTTTTATGTTCTGCCCGTGTGGGCTCCCTCACCTTCTGAGATTAGTTTACAAATCTCCTCTCCATGTCACCTAGAAACGCAATCAAGTCCTGGGGTTAGGGGATCTGGCTTGCAGGACTTACCCCAGGTCCCTGAAGAGCAATCCTGACCATGTTAGGGAGAAGTGTGCTGGTCCTGAATTGCCTATGGGGTGCTCGAGCAGGTTTGATGGCCCTTCACCTTGGGATGTGCTCTGCTCTGAGGAGCAGCCAGGCAACTAGCTCCAGGGAAGACCAATGGGCAGGGAGCTCACAGTCTGAGCACCCCTTAGTCTGCTGCAGGTTTTTAATAGGAAAAGTATGAGCCCTACTATCTGTGGAAGCCTCAGTGTGGTAGATGCACCAACGAGGGAAATAAGGTGTTCCTGAAAGTTCCAGCTCAATTATCTCAGTTGCTGTGGGCAGGGGAGGGGCAAGGGAGGAATAGAATCTGAATGGAGGACAGCTAGCATTCTGGTTGTCTCTGTCTCTCTCCATCGAATGCCACCTGCCTTGAATATCCAGGCTCTAGGGTTACAAAGTTACCCTAGGATCCATCAGCTCCTGTGGCTCCCACAGTCTGGGCTGGAGCTGGGTAATGTTTGTGTGAGAATGAGCAAAATGAAAACTGAGAGGCTGAAGCTCCCTGAGGAGCACACAGAGGGTGGAGAAGCAATATGGCTCCTGCCATCTCAGCTTGCATCTGTGGTGACAAGAAGCCACCCCAAGAGGGCTGGCAGCCTGGTGCTTTGTCGACAAGAAGCTCCTGTTTCAATGCTGGCAAGGATGTGTAGAGACAGGAACATTCTTACACCTGGTGGGACTGCAAATTAGTGCAACCTCTGTGGAAAAGAATTTGGAGATACCTTAAAGTGCTAAAAATAGAAATACTATTGGACCCAGAAATAGCATTATTAGGCATCTACCCAAAAGAGCATAGGGCATTCTATTATAAAGACATCTGCACCTGAATGTTTAATGCAGCACAATTCACTATTGCAAGGACGTGGAAACAACCCAAGTACCTGTCAATTCATGAGTGGATAATTGAAATTTGGTATATGTTCACAATGGAATATTATTCAATTCTAAGAAACGACAGCAAGCTAGCACTGCTTATACTATCCTGGATTAAGCTTAAGCTTGTTATCCAAAGTGAGGCTACACAAGATCAAGAAAATAGGCTCCACATCTACTCGCCATCAAATTGGTACTGACTGATTAAAACTATGGTGCTCAGCTGGTGGTAGTGTTCACCAGGGATTCGGGGAGGGGAGAGAGACCCATATCTTAGGGTTGTGGCGAGCACAGTAGTGGGGGAAAGGGAATACCTCTAACCCTTTTTAGGGAGAGGCAAATATATACAATGTAACCAAAATGTCAAAAAACAAAAATCTTTTATCGGGTGATGGGCTGGTAGGAGGGGGGAGGAGGTGAAGGATATATACTTATATAATGGGTGTGGTGTGCACCACCTGGGGGTTGGACACACTTGATGTTCTGGCACAGCGGGGGGGAGGGGTGGCAGGGGCAATATATGTAACCCTAACAATATTTGTACCCCCATAATAAGATAAAATAAAAGGAAAAAAAAAAAGAAGCTCCTGTTTCACTGGAGGAAGCAGCTATTGGTATCTTTTTTTTTTTTTTTTTTTTTTTTTTTTTTTTTTTTTTTTGAGACAGAGTCTCGCTTTGTTGCCTAGGCTAGAGTGAGTGCCATGGCGTCAGCCTAGCTCACAGCAACCTCAATCTCCTGGCTCAAGCAATCCTTCTGCCTCAGCCTCCCGAGTAGCTGGGACTACAGGCATGCGCCACCATGCCCGGCTAATTTTTTATATATATATATTAGTTGGCCAATTAATTTCTTTCTATTTATAGTAGAGACGGGGTCTCACTCTTGCTCAGGCTGGTTTCGAACTCCTGACCTCGAGCAATCCGCCCGCCTCGGCCTCCCAGAGAGCTAGGATTACAGGCGTGAGCCACCGCGCCCGGCCAGCTATTGGTATCTTGAGGATAAAAAGTCTTAGGAGCCTGATGACTACCAGAGATGTGACAGAGGAAGAAACACCCCCAACCTGCCTTTTTTACCAGGCTCAAAGCCTCTCTGTGGTTGATCTCTGCCAATATTTTGCTCCTTCTTGTTCTGCTCCACAACTTCTTCCCATGGAATCTTTGGTATGTCCTGACACTTTCCCCTCAGAATTGCACTTTATCTATGTTGTTTGTTTGTTTCTTTCTTTTAATCTGAAACTTTTCCTACTTTCTGAGACAATCTGGCAGCTGATGTCTCTGGTTAGTCATCTTGTCTCCCTGTTAAGTCTTGCTTTTTAAAACATTTTGCTAGTCCTGGCTTTTTATCCGCTTTATTTATTTATTTTTTATTTTTGGCCCATCCCCAGTCCTGGCTTTTTCTTGGTAGTTTATACCATTTACATTTATTAATAATGTATCAACTGATATGGTTGGATTTAAGTTTACAGTTTATTAATTCATGTTCTTTTCATCCCATCTGTTTTAAATTTTACTACCATTATGTGTCCCCTGCTTGTATTTTTAGTGGCCAGTTTTACATTTATATTATACCTTTTTAACTTATCCTTCAACTGATATTTTACTACTTTATGTGTAATGTCTGATTCCTTAACAGTTTACTTCTATTTGCTGCCTTTTGACGATTGTGCTATTATTTTTATATAGTTTACTACCACATATACTACAGCCTACACAATACATTAATGTTTTGTGCTCTGAATAAATTTTGTTTTAAAAACTTACCAATGAGAAAAATGTACCTTTTATATTTACCCACATATTTATCCTTTTCAGCACTCTTCATTCTTTAGCATAGATCCAAGTTTCCATCTGGTGTAATTACCTCTGTCTGAAAAATATCCTTTAATATTTCATATATCACAGGTCTGCCTGTGATGAATTTACTCTAGGCCAAATTTAGTTTTATTTCAGTGGTGTGGTGTTTGTGGGATCTCTACTGATGGATACCATGCATTCACAGAGGTCTTTCTGTATTGGATATTGAGACCTTAAACTATTCTTATTCCTGTGTGAATTTGGGAATTATTCCTCTCACAATTCTGTGTCAATCTTCCTTAAGTTTTTGTTTTCATTTTTGGTTTTTGTCTGCCCTTGTGGAATTTCATCTACACATACAAAGATTGGCAAATAGCAAATTCTCAAGGGGAAATCTATGCAGATTTCTATAGTTCTTTTTTATTCCTAGATCTCTCATTAGGGCACTCTGCCCTTTAAATTTTAGCCATCTTAATCTCTGCAAATGCAACTGTGTGCTTAGTTAGTTAATCAAAATTGTGGGAGTTTTTTTGTTCCTTCCTTATCACTCTGCAATTCAAAAACTGCCCTCAGCACCACTTTTTCATAAGACATCTATGTCCCCTTTGAATTGCTACGGCAGCTTTGTTTAAAGTTACTACATACATATGGTTCTACTCCAAAAATATATTCTATCTCATTAGTCTATTTGTCTACAATATGTGTGGCAAGAAGATGCACTCTAAAATATTGTAGCTTTATGTTAAGTCTTGAAATATTGTAGTGTATTCTTCTAATTTGGTTTCTTCTTTAAGTATGTCATAAGTATTCTAAGTCTATTGCATTTCTATATATATTTTAAATTCAGCTTTTTTAAATTTCCTCAAAAATCTGGGAATTTGCTTTTTAATTTTCCACTTTTAAGTTTATCAAGATATAATTTACAGGCAGTGGAATATACAGATGTTAAATACAGTCATCCTTTGTTATCTGTGCATAAATAGTTCCAGGACCACCACCTCCAACATGCACACATGCAGATAAGAAAATCCACAGATTACATTCTTTATAAAATGGTATAGTATTTGCATATAACCATTCTTCCATATATTTTAAATCAGCTCTACATTACTTATAATACATAATACAGCGCAAATGCTATATACATAGTTGTTATACTGTATTGTTTTTTAATTTCTATTTTTTATTGTTGTATTTTTTCCAAATATTGACACTCTGCAGTTGGTTAAATCCACAAATGCAGAATCCAGGAATACAAAAGTCTGACTATATACACTGCATTCATTTTGGACAAAAGAATACATCTATGTCTTATCTATACTTCTATCAAGATATGGAGAATTTTCATGCTTTTAGAAATTTTCTTAGAATACCTTCCCAGGGAATCACTCACTGAAGCTACCACTTATCTGATTTCTGTCACTACAGAGCTCTGTTTATTTTAGAACTTCATAAAAATGGAATTATACACTATGTCTGCTTTGTTTCTAGTTTCTTTTCTCAGCATAAAGTTTCTGAGACTCCTCATGTTTTTGTATAGTATTTCATTTATTTTTGTTGCTAAGTAGCTTTCTGTTATTTAAATAAACCACAGTTTGTTTATTCAATCTACTTTTGTTTTTTTTGAAGCATAATAGACAACATTTTTGATATACATATACATTGTGAAATGATTACTACAATCAAGCTAGTTAACATATTCATCACCTCACATAGTTATCTTTTGGGGGAGATAAGAATACTTAAGATCTATCTACTCCTAGCAAATTTCAAGCATACAATACATTATTATTAACTATAGTCACCATGGTGTATATTAGGTCTCCAAATGTATTCATCTTATAACTGAAAATGTATACATTTTGACCAACATATCTCCTGTATCCCCTGTCCCTGTCCCTGGTAACTACCCTTCAACTCTCTGCTTCTATGAATTTTACTTTTTAAGATTCCACATGTAAGCGAAATCATGCAGTATTTGTTTTTTTGTGTGTGTCTGGCTTATTTTACTTAGAATAATGTAATCTAAGTTCATCCATGTTGTTACAAATGGCAGGATTTTCTTCATTTTAAAGGCTTAATAATATTCCTCTGTGTGCGCATGTGTTTGTGTGTGTGTGTGTATCACATTTCCTTTATCCATTCATCCCTCAACAGTTATGTGTATTGTTTCATACCATGGCTGTTATGAATAATGCTGTAATGAACATGGGAGTGTGGATGTCTCTTGGAGATAGTAGTATTATTTCCTTTGTATGTATACCCAGAATTGGAATTACTGGATCACTTGGTAGTTCTATTTTTAATTTTTTTGAGGAACCTCTATACCATTTTCCATAGTGGCAGTACTAATTTACATTCTCCCACACACCATATAAGAGTTTTATTTTCTCCACATCCTGTCAACACTTATTATTAATTTTCTTTTTGTATTTTTGATAATGGCCATCCTAACAGATGTGAAGTGATATCTCATTGTGGCTTTGGCTTGCATTTCCCTGATGATTAGTGATATTGAGCATCTTTTCATATACCTGGTGGCCATTTATGTCTTCTTTAAAAAAATATCTATTCAGGCCACAGCCCATTTTTTATTTGTTTGCTTTTTGTTTGCTTGCTATTGAGTTGTATGAGTTTCTTTTAAATTTTGGATATTATATTACCCATATTGAATATATAATTTGTAAATATTTTCTCCCAGGTTACCAGATTACATTTTCATTTTACTAATTGTTTGCTTTGCTGTGCAGAAGCATTTTAGTTTGATATAGTCTTATTTGTTTACTTTTGCTTTTGTTGCCTCTGCTTTTGGTATCCTATCCAAGAAATTATTGCCAAGACCAATGTCATAGAGCTTTCCCTCTGTTTTCCTCCAGTAGTATTACAGTCTTCAGATCTTACACTGGTGGTATTAATCCATTTAGAAGATTATAAGATAAGGTTCCAATTTGTTCTTCTTCTTCTTTTTGCACATTGATATTCAATTTTTTCAGCACCATTTATTGAAGAGATTGTCCTTTCCCCATTGTGTGTTCCTGGAATCTTTGTTGAAAATCAATTGACTGTAAATGTTAGTGTTTATTTCTGGGCTGTCTATGCTGTTCCATTGGTGTGAATGTGTATGTTTTTATGCATGTGTCATGCTGTTTTGATCCCTATAGCTTTGCAGATTTTAAAATCAGGTAATGTGATACCTCTAACTTTGTTCCTTATGTTCAAGATTGCTTTGGCTATTTGGGGTATTTGGTGGTTCCATATGAATTTTAGAATTGTTTCTTTTATTTCTATAAAAATATCATGGAATTTTGATAGGGATTTCATTGACTCTGTAGATATCTTTGGGTAGTATAAATATTTTAACAATATCAATTCTTTCAGCCCATGAATATGGGATATATTTTCATTTATTTGTCTCTTCTTCAATTTCATTCTTTGGTGTCTTATTGTTTTCAGTGTATAGATCTTCCACCTATTTGGTTAAATTTATTCCTAAGTATTTTATTTTTATTTTTTTTTCGATGCTGTTACAAGTGGGTTTGCTTTCTTAATTTCTTTTTTGATTCAATTGTTTTTAATGTGTAGAAATATAACTGACTTGTATGTTGATTATTTAGCCTGCAACTTCACTAAGATTTTTTATTAGTGCTAACAGTTTTTGTGTAATCCTTAGGGTTTTCATTATATAAGATCGTAACATCAGCAAACAGAGAGCATTATACTTATTACTTTCTGATTTGGATGCCTTTTTTCTGTTCCTTGCCCAATTGCTCTGGCTAAGACTTCCAGTACTATGTCTCCTAGAAATAGTTGTGTGAATGGACATCTTTGTCTTGTTCCTGATCTTAGAGGAAAAATTGTCAGCTTTTCACTATTGAGTACGACGTTAGCTTTGGGCTTTTCTTATACGATCTTTATTGTGTTGTGGTAGATCCCTTCTATACGTAATTGAGTTTTTATTATAAAAGGATGTCGAATATTATCAAATGCTTTTTCTACATCTATTGAGAGCATCATTTGACTTTTATCCTTCATTCTGTTAATGTGGTGTATCGCATTAATTGATTTGCACATATTGAACCATCCTTACATCCCAGGGTTGAATCCCACTTAATCATGATGTATAATCCTTTTAAGGTGCTGTTGAATTGAATTCGGTTTGTTATTATTGTTGGAGAATTTTTGTATCTAGACTCATCAGAGTATTAGCCTGTAATTACCTTTTCTTTTAATGTCTTTGTCTGACTGCAGTATCAGAGTGATTCAGGCCTCATGAAATCAGTTTGGATATATTCCCTCCCTTCAATTTTATTAAAAAAATTTGAGAAAGATTAGTATTAATTATTATTTAAGTCATTGGTAGAATTAAACAGTGATGTCAACTTTTCTTGGGATTTTCTTTGTTGGGAGATTTTTGATTAATGATCCAATTTTTTAATCATTATTGATCTGTTTAGACTTTCTGTTTCATCCTGATTCAGTATTAGTAAGTTGTGTATTTCTAGGAATTTATCCATTTCTTCTAAGTTATCTATTTTTTTTTGGCGTAGAATTGTGCATAGATGTCTCTTATGATCCTTTGTGTTTCTATGGTATCAGTTGTAATGTCTCTTTTATTTCTAATTTTATTTGAGTCTTCTCTATTTTCTGTATTTTCTATAAGTCTTCTCTATTTTCTATAAGCTAATGTTTTTTGATTATTTTTTTCAAATAACTAACTCTTAGTTTTTTGAGTTTTTATAGTTTTTATATTCTCTATTTGATTTACTTCTGTTCTGATCCTTATTATTTCCTTCTTTCTGCTAGCTTTGAGTTTAACTTGTTTTTCTTTTTCTAGTCCCTTGAGGCATAATGTGTATAATGTTAGCTTGTTTATTTCAGATCTTCCTACTTTTTGCTACCAATTCACCCTCTGGTCAGCATAGAGCTTTGGGAACACTAGGAATTTAACTAATATTTATTAAAATGGTTATTTAATTGATTTATACTATGTTAAGGAAGTGGTATGAAATTATGTATGAGAGAGATTTTATCCTAAGTATAAGTCTAATTGTCTATGAGAGAAATTATATCCTAAAAGATTTCATACTTTTTACCTTAAAATATATCAAATGAAGTTGATACTGAATAATTGATTAAAAATATTTGTGAGTACCACTATGTGCTAAACAGGGTGGTAAGACATGTATGTATAGAAAAAGATTTCCCCATGACTCATAGCTTCAAAGAGTTAAGATAAACCATCAATTTACCATTAAATCACATCATCAATTAAAATGCTAACAATGATAGTGTACAAGATACCTCTTAAGATGTAGATAGATTCTTTGGGTTCCTGAAATCATTCTTTCCTGATACTGTTAACACAGTAACAATATTTAATAGATTCCCACATAATAGCCATTTATGTACACATGATCTTAAAATCAATTAAAATATGCAGTGATAAAATTTGTCATACTTAACCTTTTTTCCAGAAAAAAGAAAATGGATAGAAATATTGATATAATGTCTAAATATTACTATGATTAATATAGGCAGGCCTGACCATCATTATCATGAGGGAGGTCATTTTTGTACCTAAGCCTGATGTTCTTTTAGGTGTGTATAAAGAGAAATATTTAGGATTAAAATATCTCCTCTTGTTGCTTATTAATCTAAGGGAAAATAGTTGTTGATATGAATAAAACTGTATAGGCTATAACTGGAACTTGCGGATTAAGTAAATATATAAACAGTAAATTATTTTTATTATAAATGAGTCAATGTTAACAGAATTTTAGTATCCTGGGTGGAAGAATAATAGTATGTAAACATTTGAGGTAGAAATTTGAAAGAATGGTGCTAATCTGATAATGCTGTACCAAGAAAAAATTAATCTGCTTTAAAAGAAATGTTGTGCAGTCCATTAGGTTTAAAATAAAGATATTTCAAATAGATTCTGACTGCCATGAGGTAAATCTACAAAGATTTTCAGGATCATACAGATTAGAAATAAAACAGTTGCCTTTTGTGAAGTAAAACAATAATTAAGATATATTGGATCCTGATGCTAAATAAAGGAACTGAAATGAGTGTTTTTATGGGTAATTAAGACAAGTTACCCAACCAAGAAGTAAAGCAGTCCCTTGTTCTTATCTTTGAAATGAATAAAGATAAGATTCGGAAATACGAGGAATATTTTACTTTCTCTGCCATGCCCTATAAAATAACCATTAATTAGAGACTGGAAAATGTCTGTGCAGATGCAGAAAAACAGGATAAAATTTCTCAAATACCTCAAGAACTGTCTTAGAAATGACTGGTCCATTATAGACTTATTGAAACATGATAGCAAACTGAGAGGTCAATGGCAAAGGCAGTGCCTTTGAGTGTAAATATTCATGCTTTGTAGCTCAGAAAATGATAGCCCCCAAGGAGGTAACTAGCCAGAAGAAGTCCTATTTTAGATTAGTATCCCATATCTGAGAAAGTGGATAATATACTTTTGGAAATAGATAGCTGGTCCCTATTCAAGTTTAGAAACTTAAAATTGATTTTATTTTCTTTTATCATTTTGATATTCTCTAAGAAGTTGTTGTGCAAGTTTTTCTTTGATACTAACAAACTTAGCATTTTAAAAGATGTTTTATATTTCTAGCTTTGCTTTGGCTGTTCCTGAAAAGAAGTGGATGGTTGATTAATCAAGGTTGCCAAATACAGAAGAGAATTACCTAGTTGTGAATCCATCAAAGTGTGAATTAATGACCCCTAGGTCACAAGAGGAGTTCTAATCTGTTAGATTCAATTTATATACAGTAATACCATATTAGATATATTTCACTTCAATATTAATCTTCTTCTTTTTATGTTTCATAGATAGTTTTCTTCATTGAAAAAAAAAATTTCTCTTTTAGTGGAATTGCAAAGAGAAAGGAGGGGAAAGAGGAGGGAAGAGGGAGAGAAGAGGGAGAGAGAGAGAAAAGAAGTATATCAAAAGATCTCTATGTTTTTCCAGAAAAAAGGAAAATGGAGAGAAATAATAGATAAAGTATCTAAATATTACTATGATTAATATAGGTAGGCCTGACTTTAAATGCTTCTTGTTATGCTTTACATGCACATCACTTCTTTTGCAACATCCTCACTCTTTGGCAGGTTTGTTTTGATGTCTGAACAAAAACATATACAAAGACAGTATTTTGCCTCATGGCAATCTGTTTAAAAGTCTACATTCAAAAATATACTGTCTCTCAAATTGGAGAAAACTTGTATATGATAGAAACTTATTGAAGCCCAGTGAAGTTGAATAGAATTGAAGTTGTTTTCTGTTTAAATATCCAGGTGAATACCATAAGTGAAAATAGCGTACCTTATCCAGGAATTAGTTACACACATATCCCTCAGCAAATACATCTGTTACTCCAAATATTTTCTAACTGTATACACCCAATCTGGTCAAGCCATTCAATATGAACTTACTATGCAAAACAACTAAAATGCAATAAAACATTAGATTAGGGATGACAAGTAGTTTTTGACCTATGTACAAGCTCCAAGTTATTACTAATGGCTGCCTGAAGTTCTTATCAAAAAGATTAAGAAATCACTTTGGGGTGGAAGACCCACATCTTAAGGAAGTGGCGAGCATTGAGTGGGGGGCAAGGGATTACCTCTACCACTTTTTAGGGAAAGGTAAAGATATACATTGTAACTAAAATGTCTGAAAAAAAATCTGTAATTGGGAAGTGGGCAGGGGGAAGGGGAGAGAAGGGGAAGGGTATGTACTTACACGGTGGGTTCGGGGCGCACTACCTGGAGGTTGGACATGCTAGAAGCTCTGGCATAGCGGGGTGGGGAAGGGGGCAGGGGCAAGATATGTAACCCTAACAATATCTGTACCCCCATAATATGAAGTAATAAAAAAAATAAAAAATAATAATAAAAAAGATAAAAAAGAAATCACTAGTGACTCTAGCAAGGAAATGGATCATGATTGATTGGTAATATCTTTCACTGGTACAAAATAGTAATATGTATTGTCCATTTAGTGGCCTGTACACACACACACACACAAAAAAAATACATATATACACACCAAACATGTTCTTCCAAATTTATCACATAATAGAATTTTGCTCCAATATCACTTTTTGCTCAATTATTATTCTAAATTTAAGAATAGTAGTAAGTTGTCATGCTATAGTTATGATATCACCAATAAATTCACCACATATAGGAAGGTAATCACTATAAAGTGTGAAAAGTTGATTTTATATACTATTAAAAAATTTGCACTTAAAACCTATGACTCTAAAAATTATAGGTTAATATCTCTATTAGATCATTTTGTCAATTTCTCCCATGATGACTCTTGGATTTACATTACTGTCTCATGCTCCAACTGAAATAATTTTAGTTTGTCTCATTTATTGAGTCTGGTTATCCCATTTCTCTTCCTCCTATTATTTTTGTTTATTATATTAAAACAGAAATTTAAAAGTCAAATGCTGAGGAGCCATGTGGTTAATATAAATGCTTGAATTTAACAGGGTGCTAAAGTCAATAGGTGCTAAATTTATTGTATTACCATCAGGAATAGCATCTGTCTAGTTACTTTGCTCTTTTTCTAAGATTAATATAAGGGCCCTTGTGTTCTATATAATATATTTTATGGACATTTTGAAACCTCTTAACTAAACAGGCAATTAGATTTAACTATCAAAAGCTATCTGCCTCTTTGGAAGCAACAATCACTGAATAATCTCAGGTTTAATACTTTTGCTCCAACTTCCACAGGATAAATTGACCAGTGAGGGGATGGACTGAAGTAACTGTCCCAACTAGTTGAAAGAAGTGTGAACTAATGTTTTTCTTACTTTTAAAAAGACATTTAAGATGTGTTCCCAGTTAAATAATGGGTATGAAAACAGACATAAGCTTGATGTAAAAATGTTTTATAATGCATATTTTTTTTATTTTGGCATATTATGGGGGTACAGATTTTAAGGTTTCAATAAATGCCCTTTCCCCCCCTCCCCCCACAAGTCTGCGTTTCCAGCATGACCATCCCCTAGATGGTGCACATCTCACTCATTATGTATATATATACCTGCCCCCTCCCCGCGACCCCCTGCCCAATACCCTATTACTGTAGTACCTATGTGTCCACTTAGGTGCTACTCAGTTAATACCAGTTTTAATGCATATTTTAATAAAATTATATATTTCATAGTTAAAGGAAATTTGCATTACCGATATGCTATAAGATGCCCTCCAACACAAGTGGATGAAAACCTGTTTTGAGGTTTTGAGCATACAGCTACTTTGATATGACTCCTATTTAAACTCTATATTTTCTATTTATTTAAAAGAGTTTATTAGATAGAAACAAACCAAGAATTAATACTCTAAGTTAACACTTAGATGGTGAGAAGAAGAGGCAATTTTAGATTAGATAATGGTATTCATACAGCTCAGGTTTATATACATTTTTATGACATGTAACCAGCCGTGTGTGTGCTTTTGGTTCCATTCAAAATATTTTGAAAAGATATTAACATTTTTCCAAGCAACACATCTTGAAGACTCAAGTGAAAACATTCAGAAAATTTCTAAAATACATACTTTGTATTCCATAGTGTTTCTGTGATCCTCAAAAAATAAATTGAAAGTATTTGGTAGTTATTTGTAAAGAATTACTGTTGGATTTGTGAAGGATTTTAATATCAGGCTATGGTGTAGATAAAATATTTCTGTAAAATTACTATTTCCAAAGAATATCCAGAGGATTTCTGGACAATTTCAGTAATAATTGAAAGAAATAGAAAGCTATTTATAAAGTTCAAGCAAAATTTTTAAAATATATACCTCTTCTCTTAATAAATAGAGTCATTTTTAAGAGGCATATTATATTTTCTATGACTGTAAATGACCCCAATATGACTATTTTTATGTGGGAATTATGTTATATTTTGTAAAATTTGAAAATTATGATGTTTTTATATATGTTGTCATTTGTTGATTGGTAATCATATATATGAAACATATCTATATGATTGTAGATATATTTACAACAAGAAAGGGACAAGTAAAAGTTGATTGTCATATATCAAACATGAATTTGCAGTATTGCATAATGGTTAGGATATAAGATGTGGAGTTACACTGCTCAGTTTGAACCCTGGATCAAATACTTCTTAATTTTGTGACGTTGGCCAACTCACTTAGTTTCTCTATATCACAGCTTATACATCCGTAAATAACATTTATCTCATAGGATTGTTGCATTAAAAGAGAAAATAGCACATAGAACATTGCTAACATATGATTAAATATAATCCTTGTTAATTCCATGGCTTCTTGATCATCAGTATTATACATTTCATTTGCTTTGTATCTTCTATCTTCTCTTTAATTATTTTCCCCTAATATTTCTTTCTCATTTAACTGTGCTATGAGCCTGTTTTCTCATCTATTTTTTCTTGCTGTTGTGGCATCCATGGAGATACACTAGTCAAATCATTCAAGAATGAGCTTGTAGTTCAGCTATAAATAGTGACTTTTACTGATAGCCTCTGGCTATTAGTGCCCTCAGGATGTGCCTCAGCTTTCCAACCAAGCCCTTGCTCTTCCTAGGCAGCCCCCAACCAACAACTGGCAGTTGTCCTAGGACCCAGCTATTTCTATTTGATGAGATACTCCATTAAGGGGCAGTCTTTGCTCCAGGCCATGTAGGGTTGGTCAAAACCTTGAACCAGAGTTTGAGAGTCTCTACTCATTCTGTTTCCCTGTCTTTTTCTACATGCATATTAGACCTGCATACAATCATAGGGCTTTCCCTGTAGACTCTTGCTTTATCCACATTTTATCATACACAGGCATTGCTACCACCACTCCCAATAAACTCTGAAATTCTAATTCTGCCTTAGCATCTGCTTCCCTGGGTAACCAACAGACAAAATTGGTGACGGAAGTGAATGAAGAAAGCATGTGATAAGAGGAGATTTGGCAATCAAAAACCTATTACAAGTGGTATGTTGGGCATATAGAGTCCCTGACGTGAGGTAGTGGCTGAATTTCTAAAATATTCACCTGCGGTGAATTGGGAGACAATTCCAGTGGATAGGATTATTTGCACCCATGAAATGACTCAGGCTCTTGAAAAGTAAAGATGTTGGGGAAATAATGTATAAAAATACAGTGGATGTGGTTGACTTTTAATAAATTGCAATGATACTCTACAAAAAAATATTAATAAGCAATTAAAAACTAAGTATAAAGACCAACTTGCTCAAGCACCACATGTACTCGCCATCCATCACATTGGTATTAACTGATCAACACTTACGTGCACATATAGTAATAACATTCATTTGGTGTCAGGCAGATGTGAGGGGGGAAGAGGGGATGGGTATATACACACCTAATGGGTGCAGTATGCACCCTCTGGGGGATGGACACACTTGAAGCTCTGACTCTGGGGGGAAAAAGGAAATATATGTAACCTAAACATTTGTACCCCCATAGTATGCTGAAATAAAAAAAATATTAAAAAATAGACGAACTTGCCTTTTTGGCAGTGCACAAAGTGGACCTTATCTCCACAGAATGAAAACAGAAAATCTAAAAACCAAACTCTGCTTTAATAGAGTAGTCCAAGCTAAAATGATTATTGAATGCATGTATATGGCAAGTCTGTTATGTCAAGGTCAGGATCCTTGTTGGAAGACCTGAGGCTATGACCCATTGTACTGGAGTAACTGAGTGAATAGCCCTGAAGGTTGTGACTCTTCAGGCACCTTTGATCCCTCAGAACCCACAACAGTGGCCCACACTTTCCTATTAAGAATTAATATTCCCACCATCTGGGAAGATACTGCAGAGCTATTCTCCCTGGAAGGAAAGTTTTCTTCAGGAATTGCCGCTACATCCTTTTTTGTCTGGCAGGGCAAGAACTAGGAATAATTTGTAGCATAAATCCATTGTTGGCATGCTATGGGAGTACATATGGATTTGCATTTTTAGGGTGCTTGATCAATGGGGCTAGATTATAAGACTAAGTAGAGAAGTCTGTTGACTTTGAGGCGCTCTCTCAAAATACAGAATTTAATGCCTGGCCAAGCTCGAATGTATAGGGCAAACTTACTGCTATGGTCATCTCTAAAAGATTAGAGAAACTAATGATCCATGCTAAGTGAAGTGGAAATATCTGAATTGCCCTGGCATATGGGGCATGTGGTAAAAGAAGAACTAAAGAAGCTCAGGGAGGTGTAAATGTTGAAATAAATACATTATGTGAGGCCAGAAGACCCAACAGAGCATTATATTCCACTGGAGGGCCCAGAGGACACACTATTAATTGAAGCCATTGGGGATGCATTGGTGAGGGAGACACTAGCTTTTCTAAGAATTGCAGAGATGGTTTTTCTCGGCAAGCTGAGTCTCAGATAAGATAGGCAATCAAAGAGTTTATCTCATTAATATCCACGGGGGTGATGTTTTCCACTCTTCCTCCACCCAAGTAATAGAGATGAAGTGGAAGTGCTTAACCATGAGCAGCTAAGCAGGCAAAATTACTCTAATGACCAGCAGACCTGCAGAGAGTTATGGAAATGACTAAAAGAGCATAGCATCCCTAGGGGTAACAAGGATACTGCTTAATATATTATTTAAGTCCATTTTTCATTCCTATAAATAAATACCTATGGCTGGGTAATTTATAAAGAAAAGAGGTTTATTGTCTTGATCATCAGTATTATACATTTTATTTGCTTTGTATCTTCTATCTTCTCTTTGATTATTTTCCCCTAATATTTCTTTCTCATTTAACTGTGCTATGAGCCTGTTTTCTCTTCTATCTTTTCTTGCTCACAGTTCTGCAGTTCTGCAGTCTGTACAAAAAGCATGGTGCTGGCATCAGGAAGCTTTTACTCATGGCAGAAGACAAAAGGGGAGCAAGAATGTCACATGCCCAGAGAGGGAGCAAGAGAGAGAAGAGGCACAATGCTCTTTTTAACAACCAATTCTCACATGAACTAATAGAGCTAGAACTCACTCATTATCAAAGGCATCAAACCATTCATGAGTAATCTGCCCTCATGACCCAAATATCTCCCACCAGGCCCCACCTCCAACATTGTGGATCAAATTTCAACATGAGATTTGAAGGGAACATATATCCAAACTATATCGCAAAATATAATCTAAAGAAAGCAAGACAAAATGAGAGAGAAGCTGAGGGTTGTCATCCCAATAAAATGTATTTATCCCTGCAGATTTCAGGATTTTAAGGAATGCAGTAAGTTGGCCACAGCCTCCAAATTTCTTTACTAACAGGATTTATTAATTCATCCATTAATATGTCTTCTACTTTTCTTAGAGAAGTGTTTCTGTGTAAATGAGGACATATCTGAGCTAGACACTCACTTTGAAGAGATTGGGCTTTTCACTGTCTTCAACTCCCTCCTCATCAGTATGATCTATCCCACAGATATATTGAAGGACCAAATCCACCAGTATCTAGTTAATAATAATCATGTCACTGAAGGATTATTCAAATGATTGTTTTAGAAATAAAAGAGCAAGGAATCATTGAAGGAACATTTCCCTAAAAACCTCTCCTCCCACATTGAACTCAGTTCAAAGGTCTTTGGGGTAATAAAGACTTGCTACAAGGATATTAACCAGGGAGAAAGAAGCATATTCTTACTTCAACTACACTGGATTCTTATTTCAAGAAACATAAGACCCTGGATTATGCAGGAAAAAAAAATCCTCAAAGAACATGTACGATATGGCTTTTATATTGAATACTTGATTTTACATATTTAATATAGGGGATAGATTGAAATTTATATGTTCTAAACTTAGATGAATAGATATTAATGAAAATTTCTTTACTTCCTGTAACTGAATACAAAAGCTCTGTCAAGCTTCTACTCTACA
Organism: Microcebus murinus; assembly: GCF_040939455.1. Classification (NCBI taxonomy): domain Eukaryota; kingdom Metazoa; phylum Chordata; class Mammalia; order Primates; family Cheirogaleidae; genus Microcebus; species Microcebus murinus. The sequence continues at coordinate 20,821,455 of NC_134136.1, forward strand.
AAAACAGATATTTTTATCCTAAACCACTTTGTTATAGTCAATTTGATCTAGTCTTTATTTCCCACAAAATTCAAACATTATTACAAGCACTGTGTAGATCAAACCTTAGTTATTTGGGAGTAAAATCCAGTCTTGTGGGGTTTCTTATTTCTCTCAATGGGCCTACACTGCACCCATTTCTTTTAAGATGGCGTCTAGGAACAAGATAAAGTTTATATATTCTTATATGTTTAGAGAATAGACATTTGATGTTGTCTTTCTGTACTCACGGTATTGTCTTTGGTTTACTTGAGCCCTCCTGCATCTACATTGCTATGAGCCAAGGCATAAGTTATCTTGCTCTTTTGGTCATCTTTGTAGCACTCTTAGGGACCAAGGACTTCTTGGCTGTCTAATTTGTATCAAGTTGGAGTTTAAGGCCTATCCCTAGATCTATGAACCCAGAATCTAGAATTTATGAACCCTTATCTCAGTTCTAGCTAAATTATTGGATCTGTACTACATTTAATACAATATTGTGTCAAACACAGGCTTGTAGAACACTGATAATATGTGCAGAAATCAAAATACACATCTGAATTTTCGTGTATTTCCCCAAACCTGTCTGTGTGTCTTGATCTTAACTGCTGTTATATATATTTTTTTCTTTTTTTAACCTTGAAGACAAACCTAGGAAATTCACAACTAGAATCCTGTCCTTTTCTCGCTCCATTTTTCTATATCTGTATCTCTTTGCTCTTCCTCCTAGCACCAGAGAGGCAATACTTCCAGTGTATGAGGATCTTCTCTTATCCATATTGTCACCTTTCTGACTCTATGGCTTATTCTGGTAAAATTCCAGCTTTGGGAATGTCAATGAAACACTTTAACTTAAATAATGATTTATTTGCACTCAGAAGCATTTAGCATATTTATCACATATTTATCTTTCTTTTCTTCATTTAGTTGCTCTAGTTTTATTTTTTAATTTTTTTTATTTCAGCATATTACGGGGGTACAAATGTTTAGATTACATATATTGCCTTTGCCCCACCTGAGTCAGAGCTTCAAGTGTGTCCATCCCCCAGACAGCACACACCGCACCCATTAGGTGTGAATATACCCATCCTCTCCTTCCCCGCTACCTGCCCAACACCTGATGAATGTTACTACTAAATGCGCCCATAAATGTTGATCAGTTAATACCAAATTGATGGTGAGTACATGTGGTGCTTATTTTTCCATTTTTGTGATAATTCACTTAGTAGAATGGGCTCCAGCTCTATTGAAGATATTATAAGACATGCTAGATCACCATTGTTTTTGTGGCTGAGTAGAACTCCATGGTATATCTATACCACATTTTGTTAATCCACTCATGTATAGACATTGGCCTGGGCAAAGAATTTATGAAGAAGACCCCCAAAGGCAATCACAGGAACAACACAGATAAATAAATAGGACCTGATCAAATTAAAAAGCTTCTTCACAGCAAAGAAAACTATCACGAGAGCAGACAACCTATATTATCCTGCTTCATGAAAGGACTGTTGGAAAGAAAAACAGCAATAATGTCTTCATCTGTACCATAAGCTGTGTTGTTTATAAACAATAGCAATATTTTTATTAGAGATTAATCAATGTTGTATCAATAGTTTCTTTTTTTCCCTCTTTTTATTTCATCATATTATGGGGGTACAAATATTGTTAAGGTTACATATGTTGCCCTTGCCATCCCCTCTCTCTGTGTCTGAGCTACAAGCATGTCCATCCTCTAGGTGGTGCCCATCACACTCATTATGTAAATATACCATCATCCCCTCCTCCCCCTCCCACTTGTCCGCCACCGAATAAACATTTTTTTGTTTTTTGTTTGTTTGTTTTATGTTCTTTTGTGGGGTTTTTTTTTTGACATTTTGGTTACATTTTATATCTTTACCTCTCGCTTAGAAGGGTTAAAGATAAGCCCTCCCCCTCCACAGTGCTCGCCATATCCCTCATATCCCTAAGATGTGGGTCTCCCCCCACTCCTGAATCCCTGATGAGCACTACCACCATTTGAGCACCATAGTTTTCATCAGTCAGTACCAATATGATGGTGAGTACATGTGGAGCCCATTCTCCTGGTCTTGTGTTGCCTCCCTTTGGATAATGGGCTTAAGCTTAATCCAGGGTAGCATAAATGGTGCTAGTTCGCTGTCGTTTCTTAGAATTGAGTAATATTCCATTGTGAGCAAATACCAAATTTTGATTATCCACTCATGGATTGACAGACACTTGGGTCGTTTCCATGTCCTTGCAATAGTGAGTTGTGCTGCCATAAACATTCAGGTGCAGATGTCTTTATAATAGAAAGATTTATACAAGGAGAACTATGAAACACTAAAAAAAGAAATTGCAGATGATTTAAACAGATGAAAAAACCTACCTTGTTCATGGATTGGTAGAATCAATATCGTTAAAATGTCAATGTTACCTAAAGTGATCTACAGAATTAATGCAATCCCCATCAAAATACCACCAGCATTCTTTACAGATCTATAAAAATTAATTCTGCACTTTGTATGGAACCAGACAAAACCTCATATAGTCAAAGCAATCTTAAGTAAAAAGAACAAACTGGGAGGCATCAGTCTTCCTGACTTCAAGCTGTACTATAAAGCAATAATAGTTAAATCAGCCTGGAACTGGCACAAGAACAGAAGCATGGATATCTGGAATAGATCTGAGATACCAGAGATGAAACCATCAGTATACGGTAACCTAATCTTTGATAAAGCAGACAAAAATATACACTGGGGAAAATAATTGTTCTTCAATAAATGGTGCTGGGAAAACTGGTTAGCCACATGCAGAAGATTGAATCTGGATCCCTACCTCTCACCTCTCACCAAAATTCAAGATGGATAACAGACTTAAACAGAAGGCATGAAACCTTAAGAATCCTAGAAGAAGATCTCAGGAAAACCCTATCAGACATTGGTCTAGGCAAATAATTTTTGAGGAAGACCCCCAAGGAAATCGCCACAGCATCAAAAATAAACAACTGGGATCTGATCAAATTAAAAAGCTTCTGCACAGCCAAGAAAACTATCATTAGAGCAAATAGACACCCCACAGAATGGGAGAAAATATTTGCTCTCTATACTTCTGATAAAAGTGTAATAACAAGAATCTGTCTAGAACTTAAAATAATTAACAAGAAAAAATCCAACAACCCCATCAAGAAATGGGTAAAGGAAATGAACAGAAACTTCTCCAAAGAAGACAGAATAATGGCCTGTAAACATATAAAAAAATGCTCAACATCTCTAATCATCAGAGAAATGCAAATCAAAACCACAATGAGATACCACCTAACCCCAGTGAGAATGGCCTGTATCAAGAAATCCCGAAACAACAAATGCTAGCTAGGATGTGGAGAGACAGGAACACTCTTACACTGCTGGTGGGACTGGAAATTAGTGCAAACAATAACAATTTATTTCTCACAGTTTTGGAGGCTGGGAAGTCCAAGATCAAGATGTCAGCAGATTTGGTATCTGGTGAGGGTCTAGTTTCTGGTTCATAGATGTTGTTATCTCACTGTGTTTCCACATGGTGGAAGGGGAAAGGCAGCTCTTTGGAACCATTTTTATCAGGGCATGAATCCGGTTCATTGGGGCTTTTCCTTCATGATTTAATCACATCCCAAAGGCCTCATCTTCTAATACCATCACAATGGAGATTAGGTTTCAACATATGAATTTTGTGGTGACACAAACATTCAGACCACAGCAAACAGTAAGAATTACTAAAGTAGGGAAATTCCTCAGGCCTTATCTCTTGTTTGTAAATCCATAAAATTATATCTTATTTTCTTTTCAGTGATTCTTGTGGTCTATTTTTATATTTCTGAGCTTGACTGCCTTAGTCTGATTCTAGTCTCATCACTTAATAAAAATGTGCTTTTGGACTACTAAATAAACTCTCCATGTCTCAGATTCTCAATTGTATCATGGGGATACTAATAGGATCTCCCCCATAAGGTTGTTGGAAAGATTACATGAGTTTATATATGTAACATTCATTAATATAATTAGAGCAGTAACTAGCATATAGTCAGTACTAGATACCAGCACTGCAACTTGAAAATATATGTGTGTGTATATGTATATGTGTGTGTGTTTGTTTCTATTCATGTATACTCTATGGTGATTAGAAATTGAGGAATTATTTTAAGGTAACTTATACAAAAATACTGATTAAAAATCTTGAGGCTTTATTCATTTAATATGACAATTGTAACTTCCAATTGCATCAGAGCATTTTCTCTGATTAAAAATAACCTTAACATTTGTACCCCCATATTATACTGAAATAAAAAAAAACTGAACTAAATATCATCATTGATGCTTTTGTCTATCTAGTGTAGTCAATTCATAGTTGTTAGATTGTGAAAAAAATGGAATACAGGATTTCTCAGATAAAGCAGGCACAACAGAGTTACTGAGATGGGGGTGAAAAATGGGGCACCAAATGCAGAAGTAGTAAGTATGATGACTTAAAGCTATGCTTTTACAATTTTCTAGAGAACAGGTACATATTAACTTACTATTTACAAAAGATTGTGCCAACTGCTAGTTTTCACAGAAGTGCAAGTTCAAACAGTGACATTTCAGGTTTCAGCTTATCATTGATGGGTCAAAGCACAGAAGAGAATGACAAAATATATTTTAGTTTAGAAATCTAACCTACAGATTTGATATTTTTTCTATGCACCTACTGCCAATTTTTATAACACTGGGGATATCACAAAATTCAGTACTATGGTATTATAAAAATATCTTAATTATTTGTAAATGTAATTATATCCACTTGAATGAATATCCGTTTTAGAAACTCCCTTTTTAATTAGACAGTAAACAAAGCAAAACAAAAGCATCAAATTTTGGTGCATGTGAAATTAACGATAACACTATACATGAGAAATGACATTAGCTAAAATTACTTTCCATGCTATTTTTTAAAAAAGTTATATTCAAATTAAATTCAAATTTTATCTGTTGGGCAAGCCTCAAAAGGAGATATTACTCTTGCATATTCACACCATAACTCTCTTTCTTAGGAACTTTTAATCAGTCCTGAGATACCAAGGGAAGTAGTATAAACAAATGATAAAGTGATAAGTCTTTTTTAAATTAGCCAGTGATGGGAAATTGGATATAGTTACCAACACCTTACAAAACACAAATATAATTACAAGTGCTCCTAATCAGTTAAAGAAAAGACCCTTTCAAAAACAGTGTGAACTCCAATGGAGAGACAGAAAAACCTGCAATATTGAGAGGATTCAAGACAAGGGTGTGCAAAATCTCTATCAAAGACAGCATGAGTTTTATACAGGCAGATGAAAAATAGTATATTGTATCAAAGATGAGCTTTTTCCTTCATTAAATATTTCCAACCGGAGATTTTCTTTACTTTGCCCCTGCCTCTACATTTTCTGTCAACTTCTCCTGCCAACCTCAGGAACACATGTGCTCCACATTCTAATTATATGCTATGCTCCAACTAAAGCTCATTAAGCACATTATAGATACTAACTTTACTAATGTCAGTAACTATCCTACCTAAAACTGATTTTCACTTTTATATCTATGTTCCAGTGAATCCTGTCCATTTTGTCAGTTATGCTGTTTTTTGTTGTTGTTGTTGTTGTTGTTTTTATGAACCACAGAGCTCAATAATGTGTAGCCAAGAAAAAAGATGACAGGGAAAATAAAAGTGGCTACCCTTACAGGTGTTTTGCTTCCTCCCAACTTGTTCTTAGGTTTGTCAGTAAATGTTTCCTAATATCTATATCATTAGATAGTCTCACAGGCTTCTTATTTTTTATCTCACAGGCTTCTTTGTAAACAGTCTTAGCTTCTTACCAGTAAACAGCAAAGAAAAACATTCCTAAGACAAGAGTAATTCTAAACATTCTCACCTACCCACACATTGCTTTCTCTTAGATGGGTTCTTCAGATCATAATTTATAGAAATAGCTTATTTCTCTTAAAAGTTTAAGCTATCATATTGATCATATCTTATTAACGATATAATTTCTTCTAAAGGCTTGAAATTCTAGCAAGGTTGTGGGTTCGAATTTCATTGTTGTTTTATTCCTTTTGAACTCTCCCAAGTAATTTAATTTCTTAAATCCACCTTGAGCAAAATCTTCACTATCTGTCAGAAAGCAGTTACCTTAATCCAAGACTGTAGTGGACAATATGATTCCTCTAAAAGATGAATTATTTACTTTAACAAAATATTATCTGATAGCCTCTGGAGTATGAATTTACCATATTCTATGAACAGAGAATATTATTCCTTAAAACTATCAAGCTTAAAACATGATCAAATATGGATAGTACCTATATAAAGCCAAGGGAACAGCTCCCAAGAGAGACAATAGGAAGTAGGGCGAAAGTGTTTTATGCCTAAGTATAGAATATCTCATTCTTTGTAGATTCAAATTTAGTAACATTAATTTAAACACAGACACATTCACAATTTCCATGTTTCTAAAATAATTTTAGAAATTTCTAAATTTGTTTATTTGAATCTCTAGAATTGGGGATTATTCAATTTAGGTTAAAGTTTTTATTTCCACTACCTATAATGTAGAGATAATTCAAAGCTTCCTGTCAGGGTTTTAGATTCCAAGCTTATACTGTTACTGACTCAGTGAGTGACCTGAGAAGGGTGTCTTAAACGTTTTCAGCCTCAATTTTTTCATGCATAAAATTAGTAGTATAAATGAAATTATTCTTTAGCTTTCTTACAAGTCTAACCCTCCATTAATCTGTGATTCCAATAAAAAATTTTGTAGGCAAAATATCTTACACTCTTATTTGTCCTCTTAGGTTTTGCTAATATTTTGGCAAAATTGTTTGGAAAATGATTTATGTATTTTGAACTAACTTATTTTAAACAAGTTAAGGTAACAACAAAAAAAACTTATTACATATGCACAGGCTAGTAATAAAACCTCCATAATCTGAAACTCCAGTCATGGTCAAATTCACCTATCTGAATAAGATGAGAACCCAGAAATAAATATAACATTCTAAGCCACTAAAATGCTACCCACTTTCAAAATCAAAGGTATTTTCGAAGATTCATGAACAGGAGTGATACTGTAATTGTTTAACAGCCAGACTGTATAGGTACTGACCAATCCAAATGGGTTCAATCAAAAGAGATACCAGCTAACAGGTGCGTATCAGGTGAAATCAGCTGGCTTCATAAAATTATACTAAAAAAAGTATTTCATACTGAGGGTAGAAATAAAGTTTAATATCCCATGACATACTATATTTTACTTATTGTTAATGGCTCCTTAAAATACTGTGTTGAGAAGAACAGTGAAGTTGTACATAGCCTTTGAGGGGGAAAAATGCTCAGATAAATTATCCTTTTCTTTTCAGAGCTATAGGATAGGGGATAGTGTTTGGAATGTTACATGACAACATTTCTAATATCAGACACTTGTTTTGAGCTTGCTTATACTTAATTAGCACACAATTTTAGCCTATTTGTTTTCTGAACTGATGATATCATGCCTCAGGAGGTATTCAGAAATCAGGAGTTTTTCAGTACCTAAGGGAGAACAAGTTTAAATGTTCTGCAATATTTTGTAATTTTATTGAGGTGAAATATACATATAATTTACCATCTTTACAGTTTTTGTGTACTGTTTAATGTTAATAAATGCATTTATTATCAGTCCTCTCCCCCTTCCCAGCCTCTAGTAATCAGCAATCTACTCTCTATCTTCATTGAGATCTACTTTTTTTAGCTCCCACAAATGAGTAAGCATATGCAATATTTATCTTTCTCTGCTTGGCTGATTTTACTTAACATAATTGCCTCCAGTTCCATCCATGTCACTGCAAATGACAGGATTTTATTATTTTTATGCCTGATAAAATATTCTGTTGTATATATATATATATATATATATATATATATATATATATATATATATATCACATTTTCTTTATCCATTCATCTATTGATGGGCACTTAGGATGATTCCATATTTTGGTTATTGTGAATATTGCTGCAATAAACATGGGAATGTAGATGTATCTTTGATATATTGATTCCTTTTCTTTGGGGCATATAAACAGTAGTGGGCATATAAACAGTAGCTGAATCATATGGTAGTTCTATTTTCAGTTGTTTTTGTTCGTTTGTTTGTTTTTGTTTTTTGGGGGTGGGGACCTCCATACTTGTCTCCATAGTTGCTTTATGAATTTACATTCTCACCAATGGTGTACAAGGGTTTCCCTTTCTCCACATCTTCAACAGCACTATTATTGCCTATCTTTTTGGTACAAGCCATTTTATCTAGGGTGAAATGCTATGGCATTGTGCTTTTGATTTGTGTTTCTCTGATGATTAGGGATGTTGAGCATTTCTTCATCTATTGTTGGTCTTACTTTGAGAAATGTCTGTTGAGATCTTTTGCCCATTTTTTTAACTGGATTATTTGTTTTTTATCATTAAGTTGTCTGAGCTCCTTATATATTCTTGTACTTAATCCCTTGTCAGGTGGATAGCTTGCAAATATTTTATCCCCTACTGTGGGTTGTCTTTTCACTTTGCTGATTGTTTCCTTTGCTGTGAGGAAGCTTTTTATCTTGATGTAATATTAACTGTCTATTTGTTCCTCTGGTTGTCTATGCTTTTTAGGTATGACACACAAAAAAATATTTGCCCAGATCAATGCCCTAAAACACTTCTCCAATGATTTCTTCTAGCTGTTTCATAGATTCAGGTCTTGTATTTATTGCTTTAATCCATTTTGATTTGATTTTTGTGTACAGTGAGAGACAAAACTCTAGTTTCACTTTTCTTCATAGTTAACCAGTTTTCTAGCAATATTTATGAAAAAAACTGTTCTTTTTCCCATTGTAGGTTCCTGGTGCTTTTGTCACAGATGAATTTGTTTTATTTCTTTCTTTTTGTTTCATTACTATTTTTATTTCAAAATATTAAGGGAGTACAAGTGTTTTTGGTTACATGGATCATTTTTGTAATGCTTGACTCAAGGCTATAGCTATGCCCATGACCCAAATAGTATTCATTGTACACATTAGGTAGTTTTTTCCCCTCCCCTACACCATCTTCCCACCTGCTTGATTTCCAATGAATTTTACTTCCCTCTGTGCAAATGTGTGCTAATCAGTTAATTCCAATTTAATAATCAGTATACATGGTGTTTTTCAAATCTTGATATACTTCACACAGGAAAATGGTCTCTAATTCCAAAAGGCCTTAATTCATCCTTTTAATGAGTAATAGTAATACTCATGATATACGTATGCCACATTTTATTAATCTACTCAGGAATTGATGGGCACTTGGATTGATTCCACATATTTGTATCCTTTTAATGAGTAATTCATCCTTTTAATGAGTAATACTGAGTAATATTCCATGCTATACGTATACCACATTTTATTAATCTACTCATGAATTGATGGGCACTTGGGTTGATTCCACATATTTGCAATTGTGAATTGTGCTGCAATAAACATTTGAGTTCAGGTGTCTTTTTGATAAAAAACTTCCATCCCTTTGGGTAGACATCCAGTAGTGAGATACCTAGAACAAATGGTAAGTCTACTTTTATTTCCTTGAGGAATCCCTATACAGTTTTACATAGAGGTTGTACTAATTTGCAGACCCACAAACAGTGTTTAGGGTATGTAAGTTGCCCATGCCCTCCCCCCCATCCCGAGTCAGAGCTTCAAACAGCATGTCCATCCCCCAGATGGTGCACACCACACTCATTATGTATGTATATACCCAACCCCCCTCCCATCTGCCCAATGCCCAATAAATGTTATTACTATATGTGCACTTAAGGTGTTGATCAGTGAAACCAATTTGATGGTGAGTATATGTGGTGCTTATTCTTCCATTCTTGGGATACTTCACTGAGTAGAATGGGTTCCAGCTCTATCCAGGAAAATACAAGAGGTGCTATATCATCATTGTTTCTTAAAGCTGAATAGTACTCCATGGTATAAAAATACCACATTTTATTAATCCACTCATGTATTGATGGGCACTTGGGCTGTTTCCACATCTTTGCAATTGTGACTTGTACTGCTATAAACATTTGAGTGCAGATCATTTTTTTATAGAATGTCTTTTGTTTTCCTTTGGGTAGATGTCCAGTAATGGGATTGCTGGATCAAATGGTAGATCTACTTGTATCTCTTTGAGGTATCTCTATATTTCTTTCCACAGAGGTTGCACTAGTTTGCAGTGTATGAGTGTTCCTATCTCTCAACATCCATGCCAACATTTATTGTTTGGGGACTTTTTAATAAAGGTCATTCTCATTGGATATAAGTGATATCTCATTGTGGTTTTGATTTGAATTTTCCTGATGATTAGAGATATTGAGCATTTTTTCATGTGTTTGCTGGCCATTTGTCTACCTTTTATTGAAAAATTTCTATTCGTGTCTTTTGCACACTTTTTACCAAAGCCAGGAAAGGACACAACAGCAACAACAACAACAACAGAAAACTACAGACAAATATTCCTTATGGATTATAGATTTAAAAATTTTCAATAAAATACTAGCAAACTGAATTCAGCAGCACATTAAAAAAGTCTACCATGACCAAGTGGGCTTCACCCCAGGTATCCTAGGCCTGGTCAACATATGTAAATAAGTAAATATGATTCACCACATAAACAAAAGCAAAGACAAAGACCATATGATCATCTCAATAGATGCAGAAAAAGAATTGAACAAAATTTATCACCCCTTTATGATACAAACCCTCAACAAACTAGGCATAAAAGGAATATGTTTCTAATTTATAAAGCCATATATGACAAACCCACATCCAACATTATGCTGACTGGAGAACAGTTGAAACAATTTCTCTCAAGAACTAGAACAAGACAAAGGTGCCCACTGTAACCACTTCTACTCAAGATAATGTTGAAAGTCCTAGACAGAGTAATCAGGCAAACAAAAGAAACAAAATGTATCCAAATCAGGAAAGAGGAGGTCAACCTATTGCTTTTTTCTGATGACATCAGCTTGTACCTAGAAAACTCCAAAGACTCCATCAAGGGACTCCTGGAATTGATAATTGAATTCAGGAAGTCTCAGGACACAAAATCAATGTACATAAATCAGTAGCATTTTTATATACCAATAACAATCAAGCTGAGATTCAGCTTGATTCAAAAACTCCATACCATTCACAATAGCTACAGAGAAAATCAAATACCTAGGAATATACTTAACCAAGAAGGTAAAAAATCTCTACAAAGAGAGCTAAGAAACACTTAGGAAAGAAGTTGAAGAGGACACAAACACATGGAAAAATATATCATGTTCACGGATTGGTAAAATCAACATTGTTAAAATGTCAATACTACCCAAAGTGGTTTACAGACTCAATGCGATCCCCATCAAAACACGAGCATCATACTTAACTGACCAAGACAAAATAATTCTACACTTTATTTAGAACCAGAAAAGAGCCAGGTAGCCAAAGACATATTAAGCAAAAAGAACAAATCTGAAGGCATCACATTACCAGACTTCAAATTATTCTTCAAGGCTAAAGTAATAAAAGAGCATGATGCTGATACAAAAATGGAGACATAGATCAATGGAACAAAAAAAATTGAGAACCCCAATATAAAACCACGTACCTACAGCCAACTGATCTTAGACAAAGCAGAAAACAATGTACACTGGGGAAAAGAAGCCCTATTCAATAAATGCTGCTGGGAAAATTGGATAGCCCCATGCAGAAGAATGAAACAGGACACTTAAGTCTTACCACTTCAAAAATTAATTCAAGGTAGATAAAAGACTTAAGTGTATGACATGAAACCACAAGAATTCTAGAGGAAAATGCAGGAAAAACTCTTCTAGATATCAGCATAGGCAAAGAACTTATAAAAAAAGATCCTGATGGCAATCATAGCAACAACAAAAATAAATAAATGGGATGTTTTTAAACTAAAGAAATTTTTCACACCTACAGAAACAATCAACAGAATGAACAAACAACCTACAGAATGAGAGAAAATATTCACAAGCTATACATGAGATAAAGGGCTAATAACCAGAATGTATAAAGAACTCAAGCAAATAAACAAGAAAAAAATGAGTTGGTTTTAAATGCATTAACTTATATCTGGGTTCTCTATTCTATTCCATTCTTCTATGTGTTTGTATTTATCCCAGTACATGCTGATTTGGTTATGATATCTTTGTAGTAAATTTGGAAATAAAGTAGTATGATGCCTCTAGCTTTGTTATTTTTGTTCAGGATTGCTTTCAACATGCAAGGTCTTTTGTTGTTCCCTATAAATTTTTAGTTTTTTTTCCTATTTCTGTGAAGAATATCATTGGTATTTTGATAGGGATTGCCCTCTCTATATAATTTTTTGGATATTATTTTTATCTTAACAATATTAATTCTTCCAATTCATGGGCATGACTTTTTTCCCATTTTTTTGGTGTGTATATCCTTCTATTTCTTTCATCAAAGTTTTATAGTTTTCCTTGTATACATTTTTCACTTCTTTGGCAAGATCGATTCCTAGATATTTTATGTTGTTATAGTTGTTGTAAATGAAACTGATTCATTTCTTTTTCAGATTGTTCACTCTTGGTATATATAAATGCTACTGATTTTTGTATGTTGAATTTGTATCCTGCAACTTTACCGAATTTGCTTATCAGTTCTAACATGTTTTTGATGGAGTCTTTGGTTTTTCTAGGAATAAGACCATGTCATTAGCAAACACAGCTATTTTGACTTCTTCCTTTCACGGTTGGATTCCCTTTATTTCTTTCCCTTTTCTAATTGCTCTAACCAGGACTTCCAGTGTTATGTTGAATAATAGGCAAGACAAAGTAGGCATTCTTGTCTTGTTCCAGACTTTAGAAAAAAAGCTTCATTTTTTTTGCCCATTGAGTATGATCTTAGTAGTGCGTTTGTCACAGATGGCCTTTATTATTTTAAAGAATGTCCCATCTATACCAATTTTGATGAGAGTGTTTTATCATAAAGGGATCTTGAATCCAATACTCTTCTGGCAAAAATTAAAATAATTATATATATTTTGTTCTCAATTTGGTTAATGTAATCTATCACATTTATTGACTTGCATATGTTGAACTATCTTTATATCCCTGAAATGAATTCTACTTGATCACGGTGATTGACCTTTTTAATATGCTGTTGAATTTAATTTGCTGATATTTTGTTGAGGATTTTTGCATCTAATTTCTCCATAGACATTGATCTGTATTTTTATAGTTGTTGTATCCTTGTCTGGTTTTAGTATCAGGGTGTTGCTGGCCTCATACAAACAGATTGGAAGTATCCTCTCCTGTTCAATTTATTTGAAGATTATGAGTAAGATTGGCATTAGTTCCTCTTTAAATATTTTGTAGAATTTATCCGTGAATCTGTCAAGCCCTTTGGTAGGAGATTTTTTCTTACAGTATCAATCTCATTACTCATTATTGGTTTGTTCAGGATTTCTAGTTCTTCATGATTCAATCTTGGTAGGTTGTATGTGTCCAGGAACTTATCCATTTCTTCTAGATATTCCAATTTTTTGGTATACAGCTGTTCATAGCAATCTCTAAAGATGTTTTCTATTTCTGAGGTTTCAGTTTTTATGTCTCCTCTTTTGTTTCTCATTTTATTTGAGTCTTCTCTTTTTTATTAGCTAAATGTTTGTCACTTTTGCTTGTCTTTTCAAACAGCCAACTTTTCATTTTGTTCATCTTTAAATTTTTTAAGTGTCAATTTCATTTATTTCTACTTTGATCTTCATTATTTTTTTCCTTCTACTAAATTCAGGTTTAGTTTGTTCTTGCTTTTCTACTTTGTTGAGGAACATTGTTAGTGAAATCTTTCTACATTTTTTATATAGGGATTTATTGCTGTAAACTTCCCTCTTAGTATTGCCTTTTCTGTATTTCATAGATTTTTGTATATTGTATTTCAATTTTCATTTCTTGCAAGAATTTTTAAAATTTCCTTTTTAACTTTTTATTGAGCCATTGGTCCTTTTGGAATATATGGCTTAATTTTCCTGTGTTTGTGTATTTTCCAAGTTTCCTCTTGTTATTGATTTACAGTTTTATTCCAGTGTGGTCAGAAATGATATGATTTGATATGATTTCTATTTTTGTAAATTTGTACAGTCATGTTTTGTGACCTAAGATATAGTCTATTCTGGAAAATGTTCCATGTACAGGTGAGAAAAATATGTATTCTGCAGAAATTGGGTGAAATGTAAATGTCCATTAGGTCTATTAGATCTAGTGTGTAGTTCAACTCTGATGTTTTTTGTGGATTTTGTATGTGGATGTTCTGTCCTTTATATTGAGATGTTAAAGTCTCCTACTATTGTTTCACAGTCTTTATCTCTCTTTGGATCACTAATGTTTGCTTTATATACTTGGGAGCTCAAGTGTTGAGTGCATAGACATTTATAATTGTTATATCCTCTTACTAAATTGACCCCTTTATCATTATACAGTGACACTCTGTCTTTTTTTACCATCTCTGATTTATAATCTATTAAATATTTTGTCTGATATAAATATAGGTACTTCTGGTTTTTTTTTTCTTTTTTCTTTTTTGTTTCAGTGGAATGGAATATATTCCTCCACTCCTTCACTCTCTGTTTATGTGTCTCTTTGTAGATGAAGTGGATATCTTGAAGGCAGAATATAGTTGCATCTTGTTTATTTATCCATCCAGTCACTCTATGTCTTTCAATTGGAGAATAGAGGCGATTCAAATTCAGTGTTATTATTGATAGGTTAGTACTTACTACTGCCATTTTTATTCTTGTTTTCTGATTGTTTTGAGACTCCTCTCTTCCTTTCTTCATTTCTTCCTGTCTTCCTTTGTGGTTAAGTGATTATTTCTGGTAGTATGTTTTAATTTGTTGCTTTTACATATTTTTATATTACACATCTTTTAATGGGTTGCTAGCTATTATTGTTTTTTGATAGATTTGTCTTTTGGGCTTCATACTAGAATTATGTGTGGATTTCACAGAACAAATACAGTAATATTCTGTGTTTGTCCATGTAGTGAATTTTGCCAGTAGGTTTTATACTTTGAAAAGTTTCCTTTTGCATGCTAGTGTTTTTTTTGTGTTTTTTTTTTTTGTTTGTTTTTTTCAGATTGTAGAACTCCCTTTAGACTTTCTTGTAAGACAGGTGTAGTGGTGGTAAATTCTCTCGGCTTTTGTTTATGGGAAATATTTTATTTCTCATTCATATCTGAATTATAATTTTCTGGATACAATATTCTTGGATTCTGTTTTTTTTTTTTTCATTGAGCACTTATAAACTGTTGTTCTACTCCCTCATGGCTATAGGGTTTGCAATGGATACGACCATTGCCTGACAAATTGGCACTCCTTTATATGTTATTTGCTTCTTTTCTCTTGCTGCTTTTAGATTCTTCTTTTTTTCTTTGAACTTTGAGAGTCCTTGACCTTTGATTATTGTATGCCTCAGGGCAGACTTATTTAAGTCAGATCTATCTGGTGTTGTCTGACCTTCCTATATCTGGATATCCATATCTTTCTTGAGTTGTGCAAATATTTCTGTTATTATTTCACTGAATAGGCTTTCTACTGCTTGCTCTTGCTCAGCTCCATCTTGAATATCAATTATTCTTAGATTTGGTCTTTTGAGATTATTTTGTATATCTTATAAGCAGTCTTCATTCCTTTTGTTTCTTTTTTCTCTGCTAACTGTGTATTTTCATATAGCTGGCCTTCAAGCTCACTGATTCTTTGCTCTGTTTGGTTCATTATGCTGATGAGAGCCTGTAAAGAGTTCTTCAGTTCAGCAAATGCATTTACAAATTCCAAAGTTACTGTTTGATTTTTTTCTATTATTTCAATATCTTAATTAAGTTTCTCTGATAAATTTCTGAATTGTTTTTCTGTGTTATCCTGAAGCTCAATGACTTTTCTGAAAACTGCTAATTTGAATTATTGAACTAATAAAAAAACTGTCATCTTGTTAGAATCAATCACTGGACTTTTGCTTTGTCCTTTGGGTAGGTCATGATTCCCTGTTTGCTCCTTTTTCTTGTAGGTATCTATGTATGTTTTTGCATGGAAAAATTAATTTGTTTTCTAGTTTTCTCTGCCAACCTTATTTTGCTTTAATATTTAATATATTTGCTTAGAAAATCTTCTCTGTTAGGTTGCTGCCTTATTTTTGCCTCTAGGTGTCACCTTAAACCCAGGTAGCTTTACTAAAGGGTTGTAGAGATGCCTTTCTCAAATTAGAAAGATCCCACAGGGATTATCCCTGAAGTGTGAGAAGCCTAGCTAGCAGTTCTTGCCCAGGAGACCTAGGGAATATACCTCCTACAATGTATGGTGCTGAACAGCCACCCTAATTTGGTGTCTCCTTTGGCCAAGTTACAGAGCAGAGTTTCCAAGGCTAAGGACAGTAATTTAGCCTACCCCCATTTGTTTGTGCTTGATCTATGGGATATTTCTCCCTTTAGGCAGTCATGATTCTTCCTGTGGGTTAAGGCAAAAAATAGTTCTCCTGCAAGGGAAAGCAAGAAAGTGGAGAAGCTTGTTTCCACCTCAATTTCTCATTTTTCAATGTAGAAACTGTGAGTTAGGAGGAGATTACCCAAGCACTTTGTGCCAGAATGAATGTGTGGATGGGTATCATAGATGGGTATCAACTGATACCCATGATACCCATCTATGGGTATCAGAAAAATAAGCGGGTCTTATTTTTCTTGCGTCTTCTCAGAGATTCTCCACTTCTCTGTGGCCCCAAGAACCATCTCATCCTCATACTTGAGCTCTAGGTTGTTGCCAGCGTATATATTGGCATTGTATATTTGTTTGGGGTTTTCTGTTAGGTGGGTAGTGAAGCTAGCATTCCTCTATGCCACTATTTTGGAATCAAAAGTCTCCTGCAATATTTTAGATAGTCCTACACCCAAAAGTGTTGTTCCAATCTAAATATCATACTGCCCCCTGCTGGTGAACACTGCTGTGGTTTAATAGAAGAAGCAATTTTGTAAACAGGAAGGGGGCAGATTTAACTTGATACAGTGAGTTTCTTGAAAAGTAACACTAACAGCAAGCGAAGGAGCAGAAAAAAATACAATGAGAAAACAGATACAATTAGAAAGCACAATAATATAACACTTAGTATGATCAGAGATAGTCTACAAACGTGATAAGTCATTGAAATTGTACTTTATTACAACATAGTAATTGATTATTACATCTATCATCCTGAGTTATAAAGTTATTAATTTATATATACATAAGCTAAGAATATAGAGTAGTTTGTAACACATTTTCAAAAATTTTTCATTCAAATCAGATGATAAAAATATTTTAAAAGGTTTCCGCACTTCATGGAGACTTCATAAAATATGGCCATCTACAATTGCTCTTCCTCATTTTGCAGAGGAGTTTCATGAGAAATGAATTGATTCTCTCCTCTTGTTCAGCTATCAACTCGCTATAAACTTGCTTTTACTCTTATTTCTCTGAAATGGTTTCACCAGTGTCGTCAATGGACTTTATAGCACTAAAGGCAGTGATAAATTCCCATGAGGTATCTCCAATATTTGATACTATTGATCTCTCCTTTCTTCTTGCGATTTCTTTGTCCTAGGTTTCAACAACACTATTATTTTGTTATTTTTTCACTACACTCTTGGTTCTCTCATTCTCAGTCTCAATTGTGAGCTCTTCTTATATCTGCTTCAGAATTATTTGTGGATCATGTTCCTTTTATTTTTCAGGGCAATATTATCCATTGATGTTTCAACTTACATCTACATGTTATGAATCACATCTTCATCTCAAGTCTTAACTGCTTTTCTGATAGATAATCATTAATAGGCCATCCGCCTAATGGACAACTCAATCTTAGTATCTTGTATGTCCCCTAATTTCTTATAACACTCCTATATCCCTCAAGCTCTTTCTTCTATGTAGTCTATTGTGATTAATCACATTATTAATCCTTCTTCCAAGCCTGAGATCTGATATCATGCTTGATTTTTCCTTTTACCTATTATGACACCCAATTGGAAATCAGATTTAATAAATTCTGGTTGTTAAATTAATTTTAGACCTGTTCTCCCATCTCTATCTCCATTATCTGTGCCTTGGTTCAAATTTTCATTATTTCAATAGCATTCCATCTGATGTCCTATCTCCAGTATTTCCCCTGTATAAAAGCTTCTTCCACTGCATATGAATATGAATGGATTTTATAAAATGAAATCCTAATCATGTCAGAAATACCCACACCCTGATTTCATCTTATTTAAAATATTTGACAATTCCAAATTACACTTAGAGTAAAATATAAATGCTTCAATATAGCATACATCTAGATCTGTAAGTTCTTCTAACTTTCCTCCTATGTGACTGTACTCTAGCCTTCAGTAATCAGATTTTTCTTTCAAAATGTAGCATGCTTCCTTTCAATGTGAGATATTAAAAAATATTTTTACTTTCTATAATGCCTTCCCTCCTTCAAATTATTAATTATTAGCTATACTTCAGATTCAGCTTCATAGTGAATATCTCTGAGAAGCTTTCTGTGGCATCTATTGTCATCTCATTCAATCCCATTCTAAGTTTATTATACTTTATCTAAACTTGTGTAGCACACTATGTATACATCAATCAATAGTGTTTTTCATATTGTGTAGACATTATTATTTTGATTATTTTTACTCTCAATTCTATTGTGTGATACTTCAGGATTGGGATCTTGTCTTAGTTATTTCTATGTCCTGAGTGGTTACCACAGTGCTTCACACATAACATACCACAAGTAGAACTACTATTTGATCCAGCAATCCCATTACTGGGAATCTACCCAAAGGAAAAAAAAAAATTCTACAAAAATGACATCTGCACTAGAATGTTTATAGCAGCATAATTCACAATTGTAAAGATGGGGAAACAACCCAAATGTCCATCAATACATGAGTGGATTAATAGAATGTGGTATATGTATACTGTGGAGTTCTACTCAGTCACAAAAAGCAATGGTGATCTAAAACCTTTTGTATTATCCTGGATAGAGCTGGAGCCCATTCTACTAAGTAAAGTATCACAGGAACAGAAAAATAAATACCACATGTACTTATCTTCAAATTGGTATTAACCAATCAACACTTATGTGCACATTTAGTAGTAACATTTATCAGGTGTTGGACAGCTTGGAGCAGGCAGGAGGGGATGTGTATATACATATCTAATGGGTGTGGTGCACACTGTTTTGGGGATGGACATATGGAAGCTCTGACTTGGGTGGGGCAAAGACAATATATGTAACCTAAACATTTGTGCCCCCATAATATGTTGCAATATAAAATAAAAAAATAAAAAATGTAAAATCATTTGTGATCAGTAGTGCATATTAAAATTTTCATACTTCTCAGTAACCCGAGATTTCTACATTTGGTGTAATTACTCTAAATGTAATAATATATTTCACAAAATCAACCAATATGTTTTAAATATCTATTATATGCCAGCACAATGCTGGAAAACACAGATATATAACTGAATGCCACAAATACTGTCTTCATGGATGTTATACTCTCACTTATCTTCTTTTGTGCACTAAATACAAATTGAATTGAATTGAATTGAAAATTGAACAAATTATGCTATATACCTAGAACACTTGCATTATATTCTAAATATAAAGTTTAAATTATATGAAGTATTAGTACTTCTCCTTTGTATGGTTCAGTCTAATAAAATTTAAAACCTTTCTTCTGTATAATTTCTTGATTTATACAAACTCACAAAATTAAAATGCAAACAGAATATTCTTAATTTATAACAGAATTTTTTAAAGCATCTTAAACATAGGCAGAGTATTCAATGACACATACATTGTGATAGGAGACTTAAGAGAAATTTTGTCACCAAATATTTCTACTCCAGTCTGTCATAGATTTCCATTGAAGGGTCTGAAATAAAGTTTATCTAGTGAAAGCCTTATACTACCTAAATGTCTCAGGGGAAGGAATGTAAAGTAACAGGCCTTAATCTTTTTCAGTAGTTTTAAAATAATTTTATCCTTAGAAGCATATACCTGTGTGCCTTTGAAAGTAAATCTTACATAGATGTCTCAATTAATAAGCTTGTAAAAGTAGAGCAACTTCTCATCTGCCCCCACTTGGATGCCCTTAATACCCCTGTCTTGTCAGATTGCTATAGCTAGAACTTCAAGCACTGTGTTGAATAGAAGAGGAAATTGTTGGCATCCTTGTCTAGTTCTAGTTCAAAGAGGGAATGGTTTTAATTTTTCCCCATTCAGTATGATATTGGCAGTAGGTTTGTCATAAATGGATTTGAGAAATTTAAGGTATGAGCCGCCTATGCCTACTTTGTTAAGACTATTTATCATAAAGTTGTGTTGGACTTTGTCAAATGCTTTTTCTGCATCTATTGAAAGAATCATATGGTCTTTGTTCTTGTTTTTATTTATGAGGTAAATTGCATTTATAGACTTGTGTATGTGAACCAGCCTTGCATCCCTGGAAGAAAGCTCACCTGGTCATGATGAATTATTTTTTTCATGTACTGCTGAATTCTATTTGCTAAAATTTTGTTGAGCATTTTTCATTTATATTCATGAGGGATATTGGTCTGTAATTTTCTTTTTTCATTGCATCCTTTCCTGGCTTTGGTATCAAGGTGATATTGGCTTCATAGAATGAGTTAGGAAGGATACCATCCTTCTCATTGTTGTGGAATAGTTTCTGTAGTATAGGCATGAGTTCATATTTGTATGTTTGGTAGAACTCTGAAGTGTAGCCATCTGGTCCAGGACTTTTCCATTTGGGGAGGTTATTAATTACTGCTCCAATTTCTGAGCCTGAGATTCTGAGTACATGTCACTCTATAAAAAAGACACCTGCACTCAAATGTTTATAGCAGCACAGTTCACAATTGCAAAGATGTGGAAACAACCCAGGTGCCCATCAATACATGAGTGGATTAATAAAATGTGGTATATGTGTACCATGGAGTACTATTCAGCTTTAAGAAACAATGGTGATATAGCACCTCTTGTATTTTCCTGGATAGATCTTGAACCCATTCTACTAAGTGAAGTATCTCAAGAATTGAAAAACAAGCACCACATGTACTTACCAGAAAATTGGCATTATCAGATCAACACCTAATTGGACATATAGGAATAACATTTATTGGGTGTGGGTTGGGTAGGAGGGGGGAGGAAGGGATGGGTATATACAAACATAATGAGTGAGATGCGCAACTTTTGGGGGATAGCCACGCATGAAGCTCTGACTTGAGTGGGGAAGGGAGGCATGGGAAATATATGTAACCTTAACATTTGTACCCCTATAATATGCTGAAATAATAATAATAATAATGAAATAATAGTTAAATCAGACTGGTATTGGCACAAGAACAGAAGCATCGATATTTGGATTAGAACTGAGATTCCAGAAATGAAACCATCTGCATACAGTAACTTAATCTTTGATAAAGCAAACAAAAAATATACAATGGGGAAAATAATCTCTCTTCAATAAATGGTGCTGGGAAAACTGGATAGCTACACGCAGAAGAATGAATGAGGATCCCTACCTCTCACCTCTCACAAAAATCCACTCAAGATTGATAGCAGATTTAAACCTAAGGCATGAAACCTAAGAATCCTAGAAGAAGATGTTGGGAAAAGCCTATCAGATATTGGCCTAGGCAAAGAATTCTTGAGAAAGACCCCAAAGCAATCACTGCTACAACAAAAATAAACAAATGGGACCTGATCAAATTAAAAAGCTTCTGCGCAGCCAAGGAAACTATCATTAGAGCAAATAGAAAACCTACAGAATGGGAGAAAATATTTGCTCTCTACACTTCCGATAATTGTCTGATAACAAGAATATATCTAGAGCTGAAAATAATTAACAAGAAAAAATCAAACAACCCCATCAAGAAATGGGCAATGGAAATGGACAGAAACTTCTCCAAAGAAGACAGAATAATGGCCAGCAAACATATAAAAAAATGCTCAACATCTCTAATCATTAGAGAAATGCAAATCAAAACCACAATGTGATACCACCTAACCCCAGTGAGAATGTCCTGTATCAAGAAATCCCCAACAAATGCTGGTGGGGTTACCGAGAGACAGGAACATTCTTACACTGCTGGTGGGACTGCAAATTACTGCAACCTTTGTGGAAAAGAATTTGGATATACCTTAAACAGCTAAAAATAGAAATACCATTTGACCTAGCAATAGCATTATTAGGCATCTACCCAAAAGAGGGTAAGACATTCTATCATAAAGACATCTGCACCCAAATGTTTATGGCAGCACAATTCACTATTGCAAGGTGGTGGAAACAATCCAAGTGCCCGTCAATTCAGTTTCAGTAAATTGGAGGAGTGAAGGCAGAAATCATGAATAAACCGATAAACATCTAAGAGGGCTTTAAAATATTTATAAAATTTTAGACATAGAAGACTTAAAGAAATATGTTTTTCCAATAAAATCTGTCTCATATGACAAGAAGAGTCATGTCACAGAATTCTTCAGACTCTAGATATTTCAGGTGAGAGTATTTATAGAAAAGGTGAAATTAACCATGACACTAATTAGATTTAAACTTATTTGCACATGCAACTTCCAAATACATGGTGGGGGCAGCACAGTGTTCGTAGGGTTATATGGTTTTATTTTGTTCTGATTTATTAAATTTATGAAAACTACAATTAGTTGAGACAGTTGTTTCTTTCCACTCTAATTTCCCTTCCATCATATTTCTAATGTCAGATAAAGTTGGAGTATTCACAGGTATTTTAGGTATTTGATTAAGATGACCAACTGGAGAGACATTTAATTGGAGTATTCACAGGTATTTTAGGTATTTGGTTAAGATAACCAACTGGAAATACATTTAATTTGGATTTATGAGATATATTTGTGTGATTTTCACTCACTTTCAGTTACGTTATTGGTAGTTATCCTGGAATTCTTGTAGTGACTATTGTGTGGATTCATCCAATGTGCTTACATGAAGGTTCTTAGCTTGATTTCATCAGCAGCCTACATGTAGGAAAAATGCATTTTAAAGGACTGACGTAAGTACAGTGAAATAATTGGCAGCTTAAACTGTCTGTGCTTTTATAGAAACATCAAAAAACACTAAAAGAGACTGTCAGAACCAACTTTGTCAGAATTCTGGAAAACATTTGAAGGTTTCCAGCTACAAAGCAAATGCTGAATCAAGAAAAAGAAAACTAAAAAAAAATGTTCCTGGCATTCAGAGAAATCTCTAAAAACATTAACTGGACACAAACTAATGGAACAGAGACTTTCATAACCACATATGACAAGGAATGCAGTCCTTTCAAAAATGGTTTGAAAATCACTAAACGAATTGATAACTACAGACTTCAACAGTTAAGAACAGCAAGTTCTTAGGTAGTGGTGGAATATACAGTCATGCACTGCATAACAGCATTTTAGTCAAAGATGGACCAAATATATGATAGTGGTCTCATAAGATCATAATGGAGCTGAAACATTCCTATCACTTAATGAGGTTACACCTGTCTCAAAGTCATAGCACAATGAGTTACTCATGTGTTTATGATGATGCTAGTTTAAACAAACATACTGTACTGCCAGTTGTATAAAAAAGTATAGCATATACAACTATGTACAGCACATAATACTTGACAATCATAATAAATAACTATGTTACTGGTTTATGTATTTACTGTACTATACGTATTGTTGTTATTTTAAAGTGTGCTAATTCTGCTTATTAAAAAATGTTGACATTAAAACAGCCTCAGGCAAATCCTTCAGGAGGTATTGCAGAAGAAGATATTGTTATCATAGGAGATGACAGCTCCATACATGTTATTGCCTCTGAAGACTTTCTAGTGGGACAAAATGTGGAAGTGGAAGACAGTGATATTGACAATCCTGATCCTAGGCTATGTGCGTGTTTGTTTCTTAATTTTTACAACAAAGTTTAAAAGGTAAAAATAAAATAAAATAAAATAGAAAAAACTCATAGAATAAAGATATAAAGAAAGAAAATATTTTGTTCAGGTATACACTGTGTTTGTATGTTAAGCTAAGTGTTTGTATGTTAAGCTAAGTGTTATTGTGTTTGTATGTTAAGCTAAGTGTTATTGCAAAGGAATCAAAAAGCTGAAATAAAATAAAAATTTTATGCACAAAAGTTACAGCAAGCTAAGGTTAATTTGTTATTGAAGAAAGAAAAAAAATTAAATAAATTTAGTGCAGCCTAAGAGTGCAGTGTTTATAAAGTCTACAGTAATGTATAGTAATATCCAAGGCATTCATATTCACTCACCAACTAACCCCGAGCAACTTCTGGTCCTACAAGCTTCATTCATGGTAAGTACCTTACACAGGTATACCACTTTTTATCTTTTATACTATTTTTTCACTGTACATTTTATATGTTTAGATATATTTAAATATACAAATACTAACCACTGTTTTATAATTGTCTACAGTATTCAGTACAGTGACATGTTTTACAGGTTTGTAGCCTAGGAGCAACAGATTATACCATATAGCCTAGATAGGTAGTAGGCTTTATCATTCAGGTTTGTGTAAGTACACTCTATGATATGCACATAATGAAGAAAGCACCTAATAACACATTTATCAGAACATATTCCCATTGTTAAATGAGGCATCAATTTAATTTCCATATTTGCCACATTATTATATTCAATTGTCTAGTTTTTGTCAAAAAATCAAAAAGCATACAAGTAAACAGGAAACTATGACCTGTTGAAAGTAAAAAAAAAAAAAAGTACTGCTTAGCTATAAAAAAGACAAATTATTAGCTTTTGCAACAATATGGATGGAATAATTCTCCTTAGTGAAGTATCTCAAGAATGGAAAACAAATACCACATGTACTCGTTATTAAATTGGAACTAACTGATGAGCACAAATGTGCACTGAGGTAAGTAAAACTCAGTGGAAGTCAACCAATGGGGAGTAGAGAGGGAAAACCTACCTAATGGGTACTATGAACACTATTTGGATGACAGGCACACTTAGAGCCAGGACTCAGGCATGACAAAAGTGATTAATGTAACCTAAAACATGTATACTCTCTTAATATTTTGAAAAAAAAATCTATATGTTAACAAAGTATAGCTATAGATACAGGCAATTTTAGCCAAAATGTATGTAAATTATGGTGTGATTATTTAAATATAAATTATTATAAACATATTACTAAATGTAAAAAACAAAAAGAAGAAAGTAAAAAAATAAATAAATACATTAACAGAAACCATGCCGGAGGAAGCTCAGCCATTGGACTTACTGGAAAAACAATCAAGAGAATCTCTAATAAAATGAGAAGCCTATTTCTCACCAGCAATCCCACTACTGGGTATCTACCCAATGGAAAAGAAGCCATTCTACCCAAAAGACACCTGTACTAGAATGTTTATTGAAGCACAATTCACAATTGCAAAGATGTGGAATCAACTCAAGTGCCCATCAATTCATGAGTGGTTTAACAAACTGTGATATATATATATATAATATATATATATATATATATATTATATATATATATCATGGAGTACTACTTGGCCATAAAAAGAAATGAATTCTGAAATAAAAAAAGAAATGAATTAATGTCTTTTGTAGCACTTTGGATTGAACTGGAGACCATTATCCTAAGTACAGTATCTCAAGAATGGAAAAACAAACACCAAATATACTCTCTAATAAGTTAGAAGTAATTTATGGTCACACATGGGCACAGATAGAAGTAAAAATCATTGAAAATCAAGAAAGAGGGGGGCGTGGAGGGGTAAAAACATACTTAACAGCTACAATGAACATTATTTGGGTGGTGGCACACATATAGCCCTGACTAAAGCATTACAAAAGCTATCCATTTAACAAAAAACATTTGTACCCCCTTAATATTTTGTAACTAAAAAAAGAAACTGTGAAAGGTAAAAGACAGTGGAATCACATATTTAAAGTGCTAAAAGTAAAAAAAAAAAAATGTCAACCAAGAATTTTACATCTGGAAAAATTATCCTTTACAAATAAAATAAAAATTAAAACTTCTCTTTATAGACAAAAGCTGAGGGAATAAATCTGCCCTATAAGAAACACTAATGGGCAATTGAAAGTATATGTTCCCAATATGACTATATTGAAAGTTGTTTGCCAAACTTGTATGTATTTGTTGTTTTATACTTCTTTAAATATTTATCTGATTATATTAAAGGCTATTTCCTGTGAGGAAAGAAATAGACAGAAGAAAGAAAGAAAGAAAGAAAGAAAGAAAGAAAGAAAGAAAGAAAGAAAGAAAGAAAGAAAGAAAGAAAGAGAGAGAGAGAGAGAGAGAGAGAGAGAGAGAGAGAGAGAGAGAGAGAAAGAAAGAAAGAAAGAAAGAAAGAAAGAAAGAAAGAAAGAAAGAAAGAAAGAAAGAAAGAAAGAAAGAAAGAAAAGCTAATGGAAATTCTTGATGTTGAAATGAAAGAACACTAGATAGTTTGACTCAAAGCCATACTAAGGAATAAAGATCTCCAATAAAGATAACTACAGAGGTAGATATAAAACCCAATATTATTGTATTTGGTTTGTAATTCCAGTTTTTATTTCCTACATGATCTAAAAAATAAACTTATAAAAATATAAATATATGTTATTGAGGAAGCACAGCATACATATATATGTATAATTTGTGACAATATCAAAATAAAGAGGAGGAGTGATGAGCTGTAGGAGAGCAGAGTTTTTGTATGCTAATAAAGCCAAATTGCTATAATTTCAAACCAGAATTTCATAAATATAGGATGTTAATTTTAATTTCCATGATAATCACTAAGAAAAAACGTCAAAATATACACAAAAGTAAATGAGAGGAGAATAAAAATGATACACTCAACATCACTAATTATTAAGTAAATGCATATTAAAATTCCAACAATGTATTACTTCACAGCCACTAAAATTACAATAACTGAATATAAACAGAAAATGTGTTGAAAAGGATGTGGAAAAATTGGAACCCTTGTACACTGCTGATGAGAATGTGAAATGATGGAACACTATGGAAACTAGTAAGGGAATTCCTCAAATTATTAAAAATAAGATTGCCATATATTCCAGCAATTTCACCTCTAGGTATATATTCAAAATAACTGAAGAAAAATAACTGAAAATAAATATTCAAACATGTACACACATGTTCATAGGAGCATTATTCACAATAGCTAAAAGATGGAAATAGCCCAAATGTCCATCAACAAATGAATTCATAAACAAATTGTGGTATATACATATAATAGAATATTACTCAGCTACAAAAAGAAATAAGTACACACACACACACTGACACACACACAAAATGTGGATGAATCCCCAAAGCATCATGCTAAGTTAAAGAATACAGACACAATAGTTCAAATATTGTCTGATTCCACTAAATAATAATAAATACCTATAACAAACGTATCTGTACAGACAGAATGCACAATGTGGTTGCCAGCATCTGAGGGGAAGGAGAGTGGGGGAAAGCTGCTTAATGATTAAGGAGTATTATTTGGAGTGGTCAAAATTCTTTAGAACTAGATGGAGGTGGTAGTGTACAACATTGTAAATGTTATAAATGTTATTGATTTGTTCTTTTCAAAATGTTTAAATTGATGTGCAAATTTCACTTTGATCAATTAAAAAGAAAATATTTTAGAGATGTGCTATGAAACTAAGAAAAAATAAACTTTACTTTTCTGTAGTATTTGGCTATCTATAATTCGATGCTTATTGTATTTTATTTTCTCATCTAAATAGATTCTTATATTTAATTTTTAATTATTATTTTTAATTTTTTTCTTAAAGAAGACTCCCTCTCCGCATTCCTGAATTCAACTTACATGAGCTTCAGGCCCCAAAAATCTAGATCAGGGGTCCTCAAACTTTTTAAACAGGGGGCCAGTTCATTGTCCCTCAGACTGTTGGAAGGCCGTTGGAGAGTGCAGCGCACTTTCCACACATGCGCACTGTGGGCCCGGGACAAGTCCGCTGCTAAGCAGGACAGGCGGTGGCAGCAAAAACACATGGTGGGCCGAATAAATGTCCTCAGCGGGCATGTGGCCCGCAGGCCGTAGTTTGAGGACGCCTTATCTAGATCATTACCAGGACTCTAAAGGTATAGACCAGAGACCATCCTGACATGTCATATGTATATGAATATTGTATAACATAATATATAATAACTTCTAGAGAACTGAATCGCCTTACACTTTGTAAACCAAGGTGTCTTGCAAACCTCTTATAAGTTTGAGTAAAAACAAATCAATGGTGTCAATGGAATGATTTTTCCAACCACGTTAGCTTCTTAGAGCTCTCTCAGATTTCAACCACCTATTAGAATGACATGATATTTAGAAGGAGGCTGGTTTTTAGTCTTTGATAATTTCCTGTGAACTAATTGATTTTGGGCATCAGTCATTTTATGTACAGAGGCATGGGGGTATCAATTAAGAGATTACAAAATAAATCAATTATAGACAATCGTCAATATCTGAGTCACATAGCTGCTTTCAAAATTCTATAAATGCATTTCTAATAATTACTTATTCAATGACAATGTTATCTAACCCTGGTTTCCTTTTTTGATTGTTAACACTATATAATACCTTTATAATTAGCTAGCTAATATGCTGTAATATTATTTCCTTTCCCATATATATTTACCTTTTTGTGAAATAGGCTTCTCTCATTATGTACAAATTTCTCGGTGAATAATCAGAGGCAAGATGTGACTTTAATGACTAAATATAGCATCTACTCTTTTTTTTTTTTACTGTCTGACATTTTCTAAATTTATTTTTATTTACTTATATACTTATTATTTACTTATTTCAGTCTCTTTTTAAAACAATATCATCAGAAATTTTATCCTGATTGCTAAATTGCATTTTGCCATGAATGTCCTAAAATTGTTTTACACATTTTCTATGGTCTTTGTAAATTTTGTTGTTTTCCTGTCTGGCTACTCATTAAAAGTACAAAGTCATATGCTAAAAGATATATTTACTGTTCACAAATGAAGCACTAACAGTTACATCTGGTTATACTAAGAGGCCATTCTAGTGACCCTATATCATGAGTAAACTGTTTGTAAATAGTTTCTTCAGTTGATTTCCTGCCTCCTACCTCACTGGCTGTCTTTTCTCACTCTTCTTACCTGTATACTTTTTCTCTTGCTGCTGTAAATGTTTGAATGTCCTAGGGCACAGTTCTAGGACCCTTCTATCTGCATCTGCATTCTATCTGATCTAATCAAGCCCTGATGCTTAAAAAAACCACCATGTATTCATGATTCCTGAATTTATATTTCTAGTCCAGAACTTGCTCCTGAAATCCACCTTACAATATCCAACTGCAAACTCAAAATATTCACTTGTATGTCTAACAGTCATTTCAAATTTAAGCATGTTTACAACTGAACCTTTGACTTCCTCTCAATTTGCTCGGCCAACAGAATTCCAACCTCAAATAATATTATTATTTACTCAGGTACTCAGGCCAAAACATTTTAGAAAATTCTTGACCTTTCTTTTTCTCATTTCCTAAATCCAGTTTATCCTTAAAACCAATGGGTTCAAACTTCAAAATATGTACATAATCTGATCACTTCTCACCCCCTCCACTGTTATTACCCTCGTCCAGCCACCGTCACCTCCTACCTAGACTACTGCAGCCTCCTGACTGTTCTCCAGTCCTTTACTCTTTATCTTCTTGACAATCTATTTTCAACATAGCAATTAAACCAATTATGTCAAAACATAAGGCTTTCAGTTCCTCCAACACAATAAGTTCTCTCACTGTAGGCTCTCAGAACATTATTTCCTTTGTGTTAAATACTACTTACCCCAGCCTTGCTCCCTTCATTAAAATCTGTGCTTCCCTTGGATCTCAGCCCAGCTTCCATTATAAAGTCTTCCCAGACCCTCCTTTCCATTATAGCACTGCTTGGAATATAAATTTTAAATTTATTTCTGTTTTTGTCCCATAACTGTAACCACTTTATTATAAGCTTTATAAAGGAAGTGATCATGTCTGTTTTGGTTCACTTTACCCTATCTTCAATCTCTAGCACAGTACCTGGCTTATGAAAGAAGGAAGGAAAGAGGGAAGGAACGAACAAATGAATGAAGGAACGAAGGAACAGAAGATGAATGGAAGGAAGGGATTATGTCAAAAGCAAGGCACTAAAATGAAGATATATGAATTACTGTTTCTGAGGGTGTGAAAAGATAAGTATATCCCCATACGTGTCTAATATCCTCTCATTGGCACCTGGTCATAGATCAGTTCATTCTCTTCTTGTGAAATTTTCATCTCACTTAAGGCCATGTGCGTCCTTATGAGAAATTCCTACCAGTGTGAACACTGAATGATCCTTTGTTCCTTACAGTCAAGAAGCCTAATTGATGTAAGAGGTGAGTTTATGACCTAGTTAAATGTTTAGAAAGGTAAGTGTATGAGTGTCTGTGTGTGTATTTTATACTAAGATATAGAAATATATTAATATACATATGTGTATATATACAAATATAGTTATATACCAAAATATTTATGTAATAGTTTGTTAATTTTTATAGGAATAAATGTTGCTTTCTGTATCTTTATGTCAAAAATTCAAGATCTCATAATCTATAGGAATATCATGTTAAATTGAGCTAGCAATAATAAAATATTCAGAAAATATAGGATAATTTAATATTAGGCACATATTTTAAGAAGTTATGAGAAATGACATAGTAAGAGTTTAATATGTATAAAAGAAGGAATTCTAAAATATAGAGGTTGAATTAACCCCTGCTTTTGGTAAGTAACCTATCTTTTTTATATTTTAAATTATGAAATACTCAGAAATACCAAAATAGAGAATATAACACTATCTACAAATAAACTACAAGGATTTAAGATTAACAACTTACTATGTTTGCTCTAGACTTCTTTTGGTAAATAAATAGAAATAGAGATAGATGTTATGCCATGAATTGAAGAATATAATCAATACAAGTGACCAATTTTCCCACATTGATTCCTAAACATAATCCTACAGGAAAGTTAAGAATATTCTTCTTGTATAGACATAATTGAACCTCTATTATGTTCCACAAGTTCAAAGTGTGATTCCTTTTTTTATAACTGGGTGTGGACAAAGTATCATCTGGGATATATATGCCAATGGATGGGCCCTGGGACATCTAAGGAACTCTTGCATTTAGAATATATAAACTATACATTATGTTATTTTAACTTTATAAGAGTATACAATTAATAAGAGAACCTAAGCTAGTGTGAAAATTTGGGGTGGAGTGTTGGCCTATTTCTTTGTCATGTTTGTTTTGGACCTCAGATTAGGTAAATTATGTTCTTCATTTCATGGCGTACTATCATTAATACATGAATTACTCTTCTACTTTCTATTAACATATTCTCCTTCATACCTTATCTAAAATCCCACTCCTCTACCCACATAGGAACCCAGTTTCATGTATATATATCATGTATATATATGTTCTTCCAATCTGCCTTCTATAGACTTACTTACCTATTCAAAATGCCTTGAAAAAATATAGTATTTTGGGAGATAAGCTTTTTTTTATTTTACATAAATGGTCTTGTGCTTTTATTTTTATTCTTGATGGTTTCAAGTAAGTTCCTTGTAATATTATAGATGTCAATGCTTTGTTAGTGATGAAAATTGCAAATATCTTCCCTGTCTTGGACATTTCTCCCTTAATTTTGCTTTGGTATCCTCTGCAGATTATAGATCTTGAATTTAACATGGTCAAATCCATTAATTTTTATCTTTATGATTGGTGCTTTTAAGGTTTTGTTAATAATACCTTTACCTTCCTCTTTGTTTAGAACAGAGGTCCTTTAGATTTATAATTCATGTCCTTTTATATGCTGAAAAAAACGATCTTTTTTTTTTTTTTCTCACAGCAGGATCACAAAACTCTTGACTGGCCCTCAGTGCCTTATTGATCCACAGACAGCATAGAGACATCTTTAACATCCTGCAGACTCCACACTCTTTCAAAGGTCTACTAGGCTATTTCTCAAACCAGTGTCCTCCCCCATAAATGTCCTACAGTTCATACAAAAGACACTAGCTAGCCTCTTGAGGGGAATCTTTACAATTTTCAGTGACACCAGTCTTTTCAAGTTACTCCATGCTGCTAAATTAAAACCATTTCCCTCGATGTGGTATTGTGTAACATGACAGAACCTTGCCCCTAATTGTGCTCTCCTTTCCTTTACAAGACTCACTCAGTACAAACTTTCCCTATAACTCGCAGATGTACCCCACTAAGATAGGGAGGGTATTCTTACATGTGCACACAGCTGACCAAAGATATCATCTCAGAATCTCAAATAGTTTTCATTCCCTTTAAGCTGACTTATTGAATAAAGGAAAGAGATATCATATTCTAGGTTCATTCAACTTGAAAATATATGATTTAACATATCACGATTCCCATAAATTTAATTCATTCATATTTCAGCAAATTAATGATAGTAGCTCCTACATATATACCTAAACAGTTACTTAGCAGGACTCTAATATGGTACAAAAGTGCAAACAAAATGGGAACTTATGCTTGGAGAGATCCAAAAGTTCCCATGGATTGACCATTTTAGGAAAGAAATGTATGATCAACTTCAAAGAGACTTTATTTTTGTTGAATAATTTTATTTAAACATTTCATGTTCATTTTTATTTCATAATATTTACAATTTAAAAATCTATCACTGTCTAAACCCAGTTTCCCTATAAAAGAGCTCGGTTTTGCTCAAAAGACACAATCAACTAGAAGGAGTTTATTACATTATAATCACAGGAGTCATCAAATTATTCTCACACTGCTAAAAACAAATCAATTTCTGTATGCATTCCTAAGCAAACTTATAACTGTTTGCCCCCATTGTGGAACCTGCTGTCTTTTTAAGAAAGCCTATACAGTAAATAAAATCTCTGTGATTTATGGACCCACTTCACCAATGATGGGGACAATTCTAACTTGAACATACACACACACATGCATACATACAAACACTCTTCATCTTTAAAGACCATTTCATAATTTTGGACATATTTTTTCTATATAACTTTTCTTCAAACATTTAATGACAAAGCATCCCCTTAAACTTATTAATACTTCTCCCATCTTGGGAACTTGAGAGTAGCCCAAAGGATTCCTTACCTTATTACAGAAATGTAAGTTTCATAGTAGAGCCCCAAATACTTCATATAAATCAATGATTTATAAAGGACTTTTGAAAAAAAATATACAAAATTTCTTAAAAGGTCCACTTTGGTTAAGTGAATCACAGTGTTTATACATGGATTTCATCAAAATAAAATGTAAATAGCTATGCTTTGTAGGCAAATGCTTTAGACACAACAAGTACTCCATACCTTTGCCTGACCTTTTATGTACATGCATACCATATAGCAAGGCAAGGAAAAGGAATAAATTCAAGAAGGAACTCCTTTTAGTCAATAGCCATTTTAGACCCACAATTCATAATAATGGGTATGATGAACAAATCTAATCATTGATGACGTGTTTGTTAGTATCTGGTACCATATAAGAAACTTTCTCATACATTACTCTAGCATAGCAAGTTCAGGATGAGTTTTCCTTTCCTTCTACATATATCTGCTCCATAATATGTACCATAGCATAACAATTATAAATTCCTTGCTCTCAGGAAATTTTAGGTCTAAGTTACATGTTCCACATAGAATCTACTGTGCATGACCAATGACGATCCCTGTTCTCTTATCAGTAATACCAGATTGTTTACTAAGCTTTTCATACCTTCCTGAATCAACAACAACATGGATAAGTTCCTTATATCACCCAGGTTTTAAAATAATTCCCAAAGCTTCAATGTGATTTCTTTTTTTCTTTATTTTTTATTTCAACATATTACCAGGGTATAAATGTTTAGGTTACATATATTGCCTTTGCCCCACCCGAGTCAGAGCTTCAAGTGTGTCCATAACCCAGATGGTGTACCGCACCCATTAGGTGTGTATATACCCATTCCCTCCCTCCCACCTGCCTGACACCTGATGAATGTTATTACTATATGTGCACTTAAGTGTTGATCAGTTAATATCAATTTTATGGTAACAAAAACGCTTGCATGATTCATTATGTTTTTACTTAAACTTGTTATTTGACATTGCAACATTAGAGTCTCTTGCCCCATCTTGTGCTATGCTGTCCTTTACAGAGATCCCAGTCAACAAATGAGATTCAACTTTGAATGAACCACAGGAAGCAATTCATTGCTCTTTGCTATATACCTATTTTTGGTTCATTATACAATTTCTATCTTTCATGAATGTATCAGTCAAGTTAAATTGAAATTTCAAATATATAAAATTTCCCATGCATCTCTCATATTTTTCAACAACTTATAACCCTGATGTCATCTCTTAATGGTTAAAAACAGACCATTCCATTAAATAGATCTATGCCAAATCTGAAGATTTAGAGTCCCAGAGAATTTATATGTAAGTCCTCAGAACTTTACAACAAACAGGAGCTTAACATGTTTTTTGTTCCAACCTGATAATTCATAAACCACACATCAATAATAGAACCTCTTTGATTTATATAATTTTACGTGTTATGTCATCAAGTCTGGGTACATTCAGGTACAAGTAATAGCAAAGTAAAATAATTTGGCTAAACAGGGAAGGATTCTTTTATGACATGAAAAGAAGCCCAGTGGCAGGAATCTCAAAGTTATTGATGAGATTCACCAATGCCAGCAGAAAGACAGAATCTTTGCAACTTTGAATTCTTCTGATCTTTGAGTATAGAGTCTTTCATGCTCAAGGGTACCCAGTGGTCATATAAAACCTGCTGGCTTCAAAACTAATTAGACAGGTAGAAGGGCGAAAGGTGAAATGATGAAGAGATTCTTCCCTGAGACATATTGCCTTTTTATTAAGAATGGATTCCCTCCCCAGGGATTTCTGCCTATATCTCATTGGCTAGAATTGTGTCACACAGTCACTATAGTCCTAAAAGAGGCTGGAAAATTAGGTATTTCTATCC
The DNA here is from genome assembly GCF_040939455.1 of Microcebus murinus. NCBI lineage: Eukaryota > Metazoa > Chordata > Mammalia > Primates > Cheirogaleidae > Microcebus > Microcebus murinus. The sequence goes on from NC_134136.1 coordinate 20,856,698, forward strand.
TGGCACATTGACACCATGAAGTTCTCTTAGTAAAGAAAGGAGTAGTGGACCTTGGGTAGGCCATCATCAATTTGATTACAGAGAACTTTATGTCAAAAATTTATGGCATTTCTTACCCTTATGTAAATATCAGCTTGCAACATATCAAGGGCTCCAGCATTCCACAGATATATAAATAGTTGTGGATTCCAGAAGTAATTTAACGGTGCTTCAGATTCCTGTTGCATGTCCCTTTACATGTAGAAGATAGTTGACATTGGTACATACATTGATCTCATCAGGAATTGCTATTGAATAGCATTTATGTTCCTTACTTATCATAACAATATAGGAAATACATAACTTCATAAAGAATCTAGATAAAAGATTCTCAATCTTCAAAATGCTTCAAAGTCTACTTGTATTTCTTTGCATATATTGGATATAATCATTGAGCATATATTAATTATTTCTATTTCAGCATCAGGTATACCAGAAACTTAACTTGCCATTTTGTACTTTAATAGTATTTATAAGACTGTCTTCCTTTCAACTTACAGAGGCCACAGTAATGTGTGAGGAAAACAAATTATGATGTAATATCTTCTGAACTTTTACATACTAAGCATTTAACAGTGTCTATTATTTTTCAATTTCAAGGCATTTCAAACTCATATGGCCTGTCTGATTTCAGTGCTGAAACTGCCTGATCATTGATAGACTATTGCTAGCAGAAAACAGACTATTGGCCTGTCCTTCCAGGCCTTACTAATGTAGAAATACATGAGAAGATGTCACTATATCATGCTGATTCAACACTTTTTATAAAATATCTATATACTTCCAAAATAAATATCTGAATAAATTAGTTCTATTCAATCAAAAACACAATGACCTTGAGGTGTATATCATTATACTTTTAATCATACCTGTCATTTGAAGTTTCACTGTATAGCTAAAAAAAATACTACTCAATATTAGATATAGTCTTATGCATTGTTATAGGAACTTTTTCTATTAATATCTTGGACTTTCTTGTACCTTGCCAAGAGAAAACCTCATAAATTAAAAACTTACAATTTATAAACACATCATACTATTAAATTGAACTATTGGGAGTCCCTCTTACAGTTGGGATTTAGATAAAATAGAAGAAATCTTTGCTCCTAGGGTAACACATGAAAAATCAGAGAAATTAAAAATTATACTATGGGGCTCAGATGCTTATCTTGCTGTGTCTCTTTGTCATTCTGTGAGTAAAGCCTTGTTCCAACCAGTGCATTCTGTGTTGAGCCCACCGTGGAAACTCTGAATCCATAAAAGGTACAATGGGTTACTATGTCTGGTGGTTGGCTGTTATGATCTTTGCTGTCCTCCAGGTGGTGGGAGTTCTCACTTGGGATTGGTGACTAGATCTTTCTGCTTGACAGGAAGTGTAAGAAGTAGAATGGGAACACAGAGAAAGAAACCAGTAGTGCTGCCTTGAATAAAATTATAATTTAGTAAGTTTTCTCTTGAACTATAATATTAATAATTTCTTAAGTAGAATCATTGATTCACTGTAAGTATAGCATTAAGTATAGAGACTTGAGAATGTTTGACACAGTCAGCAATGTAACAAAGTAAGAAAAGTACAGTTATGAAAAAGCTATACATACATACATGCACACACAAAGATATATAACTATATACATCACGGTGAAATCTCTGAGAGACAGGTAGAGATGGTACTGTCTAGTAACCCCTTGTAATCACCATGAAGTCCAGTGGTGCTCTCAATATTGTTTGTGGATATGCATGGCATTCTTTATTTAATTCTTAAAATAACTTTCATGCTACCCCACTATTTCTTATTCTACACTGAGTTTAGAATCAATGAATCGCCTTGCTTTCCAAACATACACATGCCAAAATGTACTGTTAAAAGAAATTGACACTGCTAACTGGGCTGACACAGATAGCCATTTTTGAGCCAGGTGTCCTTCCCCATGTAGGTAACTGCATGGGAAAGTTAGCACCTGTCTAAAGAGCTAACAAATCTTAGCTTTATCTAGTAAAAATAGATAAGATGGGTCAAACACCAGTCTTGGAAATTTCAGAAATAGGAAACAGAGACATTGGACAATTTTTTCTGGAAAAGTTGAAATAGGCTTTAATATCGAGGTAGAAGATAAGAACTGGAGTCATAGGTCACAATGAGTCATGTAAACAGAGTGTTCATGAATACACAGAGAACGCATATTGGCACTCAAAAAAAAAGCAGCTGAAACAAATATACTAATAGAAGCAGAGATGGCTATGGATAGAGAGAAAGAGACATCCTGCTGACTTGGGTTTCTGATTTCTCTCCAGTTACCTAATATCTTGGAATATAGCAGTTTCTTTTCCTAAAATCCTGAGGGCCTCATGTACCCTTATAATTCCCTGTATTTATTGAGCTAGGTTGAATTAATCTATTATCTATCAAAAACTAATAAAAATAAGTTGTTACTAATGCAGACAGAAAATTATGATCAAGAAGAATAAGGAAGAAACAAAGATAATGAAATACTTTTTAATAATACAGCTGAAAGTTTAAAGAAGGTGAGGTTATTTTTTATCTATAGTAAAAGAGCAAGGGGACATTTTTGTAGTACTCTCCAACCAAATATATGGGCAATATACAAATTTTTACTAACATCTATTCTCCATATGGAATACAGGTACAATATAAACCAGCAGTCCCTAAACTTTTAAGTACCAGGATCTGGTTTCATGGAAGACAATTTTTCCATGAATCATCATGGGTGGGGGGGATGGTTTAGGGATGATTCAAGCACATTACATTTATTGTGCAGTCAAACCTCTGTTAATGATCTGTATTTGCAGCTTCTCCCCAGTGCTAGCATCACTGCCTCAGCTCCATCTCAGTTCATCAGGCATTAGATTTTCATAAGGAGCGTGCAACCTAGATCCCTTGCATGCACAGTTTACAGTAGGGTTGATGCTCCTATGAGTATCTAATGCTGTTGCTGATCTGACAGGATGCAGAGCTTATGTGGTGATTCAAGTGATGGGGAATGGCTATAAATACAGTTGAAGCTTTGCTTTCTCCCCCTGCTGCTCACCTCCTGGTGTGCGGCACAGTTCCTAACAGGCCACAGACTTGTATCAGTCTGTGACCCGGGGGGTGGGGACTGCAGATATAAACTATGCAAATTTAGAATTTGCTTACTAGGTTTCAGAGAAGATTGTGTAACCTACTGCTCAGGCAGTAGATTTTAGTGTACATTTTAGTGTGTATTTTCATATCTGCAAGGAATAACTAAAGAGTTTTGCAATTCAATCTATCTGGAAAGGATATTGGCCTAAATAAATCATAAGAATTTGGTATTTGTTGCTATATACAAAGTGAGTATGACATGGTATATTAAATAAGGTACAGTTGCCGGTGTAATTGATAAACCCTCAAAATACTCATGTCTTTAAAAAAATTAAAGGTTATTTTTGAGTCCCATACTGTTGAATACAGGTGTTCTTAGTATTTGACTTGTCCAACCTTCCATCTTGTAGCTCTACTATATCAAGCACATAGCTAGCAAAATCATTTCCACTCCACTTAGCCAAAGGGGAAAATAATATGGAGGGTCACATATGTGAGGATTTTTTGATCAAAGCCTAGAATTGGTATAAATCACCTCTCCACATATTCTATTGTCCAGATCTCAGTCACATGGTCACACCTAACTTCAAGAGAAATTGGACAATGGAGCCAAGGTTTGTGCCAAGAAAAAGAGCAAAATGATTTAAAGAACATCTGGTAGTCAGAGGCACATATAGTAATACAAAATACATATTCAAGTTAATTCATTTACAATAGAAATATCTTACATGAATTGTCATAAAAATTTCTTTCACCCAGAAACTTAATTTTGCTGGATAAATAATTCTAGGTTGGGCATTACAGATGAAAGAAAAAGCAACTAAATTCTGAAAAGGGAACTCAGGTGTGTAGTTTCTAAGTGATAAATTGTGAGGACTAAAGATCAAGGGTAGCTTAGAGTTGTAAGCTATATGCTCTTTGAAATAAATAGCACATTGAATGTTGCTTGGATATTCAAAACATTTCAGGGTTTAAAATGACCTGTATGCAAATTTACTCACAAAAGAATCACTGCTTATTAGTTTTCCCAATGAATTTTTTAAAATCAATATTCTTTTTAGGTTCAAAAAGTTTGTGCTTGGTCCAATCCAAGCCAAACTTGGATTGCATGTTGCCATTTCCTCTCCTATTACCTCTTAAAGAAACAACACAGAAACATACCCATCTACATCTCCACACATTCACATGCATATAATGGACTTTACACACTGTAACCAATTTTATATAAACACACAAAAGAAAGAAGGAAACATAGGCTAGAATAGTACCTGGAGTGATAAAAAAGTAGGTGTTAGCATATACGACATTTTTGGTTTCAAATTTCTCTATTTGACCTCAGGCAACTCATTTAACCACTTTTGCTTGAGATACTTCATCTACAAAATAGAAAAACAATAACATTTATATTAAATAATTATTGTGAGAACTAAATAAGTTAATATATGTAAAGAACAGTTCCTGGCATAAAATCTGGTAAAATATTAGCCATTATAATTAAACGTATTATCTTATATTTATTATATTGTTATGACCAGTGTCTTTTAGGTATTTTTATTCAAACTTCCTGTATATTGAGGGATAAGCAACTATAAAACAACTTCTAAAACACTCTGTAAATACTTTGTTCCATGCATTTGTATTATCTCAACTGACATTGTTCATTTTCACCATTGCTGTGCTTTAACTTATACTATTCTCCTCTTCAGCTGTGTTTTTCTCACCTATTCTGTTTCGAAGAATTACTGATATCCAAAGCAAGATTAAATTCACAAGTTGTTTTTAGTTATTTTAGAAAGAGATGACATCATTTCCTTTGAGTTCATATAGAATTTACTATATTATTGAAATAGAGAACTATCTGATTGGAGCATCTGTCACTGTTGACTGATTTGGACCAGAATGCTCATCTTAATAAAAGCTATGTCAACCCCTCCCCCCAAAAAATTCTTTCGCCCAGGTATTTTAAAATCTACTAAGTATATGCAAGAGTTTATATCTACTATTTAACTATTTTATGTTCTAAACATTGAATTTTCCCATATATTCAACAAGAACAGCAAGAAAAAGATACAATTTATATAATTGATTGAAAAATAGCATTCCTCCTCTAAAATCATTACCTATTGTTAGGATAAGCCAAATATTTTATGGCACTGATTTTGTGATATTTAATCAGCAAATTTAGCCAAAGTATATAGGAAAAGGAAAAACAAAAATATTGACTAGTATAAGTTTAATGAATTATAAATTTTGTTAGTTCACATAATAAACCTAATATGCTATTATGGATGATTTAGAAACAGGTAGGGAGATTCATGAACTTTTATCTTTGTTTCAAAGGTACATAGATTGCTTAGTATTGGTAGTTTCATTAATGATTTTTCTTTCTTTATTTCAAAATATTAAGGGATATGAATGTTTTTGTTATAATGGTAGCTTGTATAATGCTTAAGTCATTTTTAGTGAGTTTGTCACCAGAATAGCATTCACTGTACACAATAAGTAACTTTTTATGCCTCATCCCTCTCCTAAACCTGTCTGTGTCTTGGTTTCTAATGTTCTTTATATCTCTTTGTGCCCATGTGTTTGCATGATTTAACTCTCAATAATTAGTGACAACATGTGGTGTTTGTTGTTCCATTCCTGAGATAATGGTCTTCACTTCTACCCACATTGCTGCAAATGAGATTATTTCTTTCCTTTTTCATAGCTGAATAGCACTCACACACAGATATATACACACACACACACACATATATATATATATATATATATATATATATATATCACATTTTCTTTATCCATTCATGGCTTGATGGGCACTTAGTTTGATTCCACATCTTTGTGAATTGTGCTGTAATAATCATCTGAGTGCAGGTGTCATTTTGATAAATGACTTCTTTTACTTAGGGTAGATGCCCAACAGTGGAATTACTTGATCAAATTGTAAGTCTACATGAATTTGTTTTAAGAATTTCCATGCTGTTATCCATAGAAGTTGTACTAATTTACAGCCCTACCAACAGTGTATAAAAGTTCCTTTTTCACTGCAGCCACACAAGTATCTATTGGTTTTTGACTTTTTAATAATGTCTATTCTAATAGAGGTAAAGTGGTTTCTCATCATGGTTTTAATTTGAATTTCCGTGATGATTAGTAATGTTGGGTACTTTTTTAATAAGTTTATTGGCCAATTGTCTATTGTCTTCTGAAAAAGGTCTGTTCATATCTTTGGCCCACTTTTTAATGGGGTTATTTGGGTTTTGTTCTTTCTGATTTATTTGTAAATTCTTAATATTAGCTCTTTGTCAGATATACAGTTTGTAAATATTTTCTCCCATTTTGTGGGCCATTGTTTACTCTGTTGATTATTTCCTTTACTATGCAGAAACTTTTATATTTAATTGTCCCATTTATTTATTTTTGTTATTGCTATATTTGCCCTTGAGGACTTAGTCATAAATTCCTTGTCTAGGCCAATGTCTAGAAGAATTTTTCTTTCATATTCTTTGAGAGTTTTTATGGTTTCATGCTTTGTTGGGAAAATATAATTGAGGAATTAATGAGATGTAGCTCATAAGACCATTATTCTATTGTATTCCCCTATATTACTATATTAAAGACAGACACAGGCATTTGCAGGGTTTTGCCCTGAAGGAATCTGTAAAATCAATGGTTCACTTATTAGAGGCTGCTATCATGGGAGAGCTCTCAAATCTCTGGTAGGGATGTTTTACAGGAAGGCTTCCCAGTATCTCAAAATCTGTGAGTTTTCCTGTGTCTTGAGAGACAAGGCAAGGCAAATATGGCCCACAGGATAGAAGCCGGAGACTATGAGTGCCCTTTGCTCAGAGATGCACCCCGGTGGTTATAAACAATCTGTTTATTAGTGATGGGCTTCCTGCTCTCTCCTGTCTGTCTACCTTTAAGTCCACCATAAGTAATCAAAGAAATACAGAGTCACTATACCTCTTTTGCTATACCTTTGTTAATTGATAACTACCTCTTAGAACTTAGAAGTTATTCCCTGAAAGACTTTGTACCTGTTTATTCACCTATATAGATTAGAAGTCCTTTGAGAAGACTTTTGACCCCAACCCACTTCCCATAGCAACTGCATTCCCTGATATGTAAATGTGTTGCTATGGCAACTGGTAATTGATATTTGTGGTTATAAAAACCTATGTGAATCTAACCATATTGCTGGACATTCACGGGGATATGTCCAGTCTCCTAAGTACCCCACTGTGATTATTCAGAATCTTTTTCTATAAAACTATAAACTATACCTTAGACTCTGTATATTCTTTTATTCTCGCTATTTCCTATCAATTTTCTTATCCTCTGTGGTGACCCCTATCTAAGGGACTTGGCTCTCTTGGGAGAAATAGCTGATCTCTTCTCAGGCCTGCCTCAACTCCCCCACAATGCTTTACATTTAAGTCTTTTATTCATGTTGAATTAATATTTGTATATAGTGAGAGATACAGGTCCTGTTTTAATCTTGTGCATGTGGCTATCCAGTTTTTTCAGTACCTTTTATTGAATAGGGGGTCTTTTCCCCAGTGTATGTTGTTGTCTGCTTTGTCAAAGATCAGTTGGTTTTATGTAAATGGTTTTATGATTGGGTTCTCCACCCTGTTCCATTGGTCTATGTATCTACTTTTAAACCAATACCATGCTGCATTGGTGATTATACTCTTGTAGTATAATTTGAAGTTGGATTAATATGATGCTTCCAGAATTGTTTTAGATTGTTTTTACTATTCAGGCTCTTTGTTGGGTTCAAATGAAGATTAGAATTAGTTCTTCTATATCTGTTAAATAATGGCCTTGGTAGTTTGATGGGGATTTCGTTGAATCTATAAACCAGTTTGGACTGTATTGACATTTTAATGATGTTTATTCTACTAATCCATGAGCATGGAATGTTTTTCCATTTGTTTGTGTCATATATGATTTCTTTTTTTTAATTTCAAAATATTTAGGAGATAAAAATGTTTTTGGTTACATGTATCAATTTTGTTGTGCTTGAGACAGGGTTATAAGTGTGTCCATCACTCAGATAATGTTCATTGTATACCTTGGATAGGTTTTCACATAATTCCTCATCCTCCTTCCCCATGCTTGATTTCCACTGATGCTTGCTTCCTTCTGTGTGCATGTGAGCTCATCAGCTAGTTTCAGTTTAATAGCAAGTACATGTGTGTTTGTTTTTCCATTCTCTAGATACTTCACTTAGGACAATAGTCTCCAGTTCCACCCAAATTGGTGCAAAAGAACTTAATGCATCCTTTTTATGGCTGAGTAATATTCCATGATATACATATATCAGATTTTATTAACCCACTCATGAACTGATGAGCATTTGGGTTGATTCCACATCTTTGGAATTGTGAGTTGTTCTGTGATGAACTTTCAAATACAGGTGTCTTTTTAATAAAATGACTTCTTTTCCCTTTCCCCACATTAGCTGGAATAAATGGCAGGTCTACTTTTAGTTCTTTGAGAATCTCCATACAGTTTTCATAGAGATTGTACTAATCTCTAGTCCCACCAACAATGTATAAGTGTTCCATTCTCTCTGCATCCACGCTAGCATATATTGTTTTTGGAATTTTTAATAAAATCCATTCTAACAGGGATAAGGTAATATCTCATTGTGGTTTTAATTTGTATTTCCCTGATAAGTAGTGACACTGAGCATTTTTTTTTTCATATGTTTATTGGCCATCTGTCTATCTTCTTTTGAAAGGCTTCTGTCCATGTCTTTTGCCCACTTCTTAAAGGACTTGTCTTCCTTGCTGATTTGCTTGTGTTCATTTTAGATTCTGGTTATTAGCCCTTTATCAGATATAAAGCTTGTGAGTATTTTCTCCCATTCTGTGGATTGTCTGTTCTGTTGATGGTTTGCTTGGCTGTGCAGAAGCCTTTTAATTTAATCAAGTCCTACTTATTTATCATTGTTGTTGTTATTGCCATTAGGATCTTCTTCATAATGTCTTTGCCTAGGCTGATATCTAGTTTTTCCGTTTTATTCTAGAATTGTTATGATTTTATGCTTTATATTTAAGAATTTTATCCATCTTGAATCAATTTTTATGAGTAATGAGAGAGGTGGATCCTGTTTTATTATTCCACACATGGCTGTCAAATATTCCCAGTACCATTTATAGAATAGCGCTTCTTTTCCTCAGTGCATATTTTTGTCTGCTTTGTCAAAGATCAGTTGGCTATATGTGGATGGTTTTATATTTGGGTTGTACATTCTGTTCCATTGGTCTATGTCTCTAGTTTTGTGCCAATAACATGCTGCTTTGGTTACTATAGCCTCGTAGTATAGTTTGAGGTCTGGTAATGTGATGCCTCTAGAATTGTTCTTTTTGCTTAAGATTACGTTGGACATTCAGGCTTGTTTCTGGTTCAAAATAGAGTGTAGAATTATTTTTTCTAGATCTATGAATATGGCATTGTTATCTTGATAGAGACTTCATTGAGTCTGTAAATAACTTTGGTTAGTATGGACATTTTAACAATGTTGATTCTACCAATCCATGAGCATGATAAAATTTTCTATTTGTTTGTATTGTCAGTGATTTCTTTTCTCAATATTTTGTAGTTCTCTTTATAGATATCTTTTACCTCCTTGGTTAAGTATATTCCTAGGGGTTTTATTTTCTTTGTAGCTATTGGAAATATTATTGATTTGACTCTCAGCTTACTATTATTGAAATTTTCAGGGACCCACTCACCACCTGGAGCATTAAAGTGCTTTTCTTGATGGGTTAGAGCCAGTCACAGGTCTCCAAATGAACACTGCTGCTGTTCCTGACACCAAGTGTCACCTACTGACCAGGAGTTCAATTTGAACTACCCTTTATAGCATTACTGACACAAGTACCACCTACTGTCTCAGAGATTAAACTTGGCCTGCCATTATAATTCACACTGTTAAAAAATCGACAAGGCTAGGGAAGCAAAAGGGATCTCAGAGACCTCCATGCTCCCTCATCAACCAGAGAAAGGAAATCTTCCCACATGCATAGCTCACTACTGTTATAGCCTACAAACAACTAGCAAGTGAGAAAACCACCACACTAAGGATATCTTTAACCAAGGCATCCATCCAGAACCCAGAGCCTCATGAAAGCATCCACAAGCAAAACCACATGTTCTTCTCACCTGATATATGGTACAGACACTCCCTTATGAGTGAGTGGGGGTAGTAAAAAAACCCTATCCCATCTATGATTTCTTTCATCAGTGTTTTGTCATTCTCCTTGTAGAGATCTTTTAACTCCCTGGTCAAGTATATTTCTAGGTATTTTCTTTTCTTTTTTTTTTTTTTACATGGGTTTCTTATTCTTTTTTATATCAGGAAATTATGAAAGTACAAACATTTTGGTTACATTGTATATCTTTGCCTCTCCCTGGCAAAAGTTAAAGGCATTCCCTTCCCGTCTACAATGCTCACTGCATCGCTCAGTTGTGAGTCTTCCCTCCTCCCAACCCCCAATCCCTGGAGAACACTGCCACAATGTGAGCACCATAGTCTTAATCAGTAAGTACCAATTTGATGGTGAGTACATGTGGAGCCCATTCTTCCGATCTTGTGTCACCTCACTTTGGATAATGGGCTCAAGCTCAATCCAGAAAAATATAAGCAGTGCTAGCTTACTGTCATTTCTTATAATTGAGTAATATTCCATCATATACATATACCAAATTTTAATAATCCACTCGTGAATTGACGGGAACTTGGGTTGTTTCCACATCCTTGCAATAGTGAATTGTGCTGCCATAAACATTCAGGTGCAGATGTCTTTATTATAGAATGTCTTTTGCTCTTTTTGGTAATAGCCTAATAGTTCTATTGCTGGATTGAATGGTATTTTTATTTTTAACTCTTTGAGATATCTCCAAATTCTTATGGTATTGAATCCTTGATTTGTCTCTCAGCTTGACAGTTATTAGTATATGGAAATGCTATTGCTTTGTGTGCATTGATATTGTTACCTAAGATTTTGATAAATTTATTTATCAATTTTAGGAGTCTTTTGACAAAGTCTTTAGGACTTTCTAGATACAGGATCACATAACTTCCCAAGCTTGAATCAGGAAGGAATAGAAATCCTGAACAGACCAATAATGACCATTGAGATTGAAGTAGTAATAAAAAAATCTCCCAACAATACAAAGCTCCAGATGATATGGCTTCACAGCTGAATTCTACCAGAACTGCAAAGAAGAACTGGCACCTATCCTGATGAACCTGTTTTCTAATACCTAGAAGGAGGGAATCCTCCCTAACTAATTTTATGAAGTCAGGAAAGCCAGGAAAAGACACATAAGAAAAGATAACTTCAGGCCAATATTCCTTATGAATATAGATGCAAAAATCCTCAACAAAATACTAGCAAGCTGAATTCAACAGAACATCAAAAATATAATTCACCATGATCAAGTGGGTTTCATGTCAGAATGTGAGGATGGTTAAATGTATACAAATCAAAAAAATGGAATTCACCACATGAACAGAAGCATAAACAAACACCATATGATCATCCCAAGAGATGCAGAAAAAGCATGTGATAAAATCCAGCAGCCTTTCATGATAAAAGTCTTCCACACACTAGGCATAGGAGGAACACATCTCATAATTGTAAAAGCCATACATGACAAACCCACAACCAACATCATACTGAATGGGAAAAAGTTGAAAGCATTCTCTCTAAGAATTGGAACAATACAAGGGTGCCATTTCTATTCAACATAGTACTGGAAGTTCTAGCCAGAGCAATTACACTAGAAGAAGAAAGAAAGAAAGAAAGAAAGAAAGAAAGAAAGAAAGAAAGAAAGAAAGAAAGAAAGAAAGAAAGAAAGAAAGAAAGAAAGAAAGAAAGAAAGAAAGAAAGAAAGAAAGAAAGAAAAGAAAGATTATTCAAATTGAGAAGGAGGAAGTCAAACTATCCTTTTTTGTTTGTTTCTTTATTTTAATTGGTTTATTTTTAATGAGGAATAAATATCTAGTATGGAAATTATTTAAAGAGGAAAACAATTGGACCATAAACATAGTGTCCTCAAATTAATTATCCAGGGAATTTTTAATTTGTTTTATCTCATACTTCCAACATTTATTTCCAGTAGCTGACATTTTTTGAATATCTATATATACAAATTTCTATAGTTGTGGGGGGAAAGGGAATGCCTCTAACCCTTTTTAGGGAGAGGCAAAGATATACAAGTTAACTAAAATGCCAAAAAAAAAGAAAGAGAAAAACTTTTATCAGGTGGTGGGCAGGTGGCAGGGGAGTGGAGGAAGGGTAGGGTGTATACTTACATAATGGGTGTGGTGTGGTGTTCACCATGGGGGTTGGACACACTTGAAGCTCTGGCATGGCGGGGGGGCAGGGTGGCAGGGGGTAATATATGTAACCCTAACAATATCTGTACCCCCATAATATAATGAAATAAAAGAAAACAAATCATATAAGTTTTACAATTGTCATCATTTTACAGATGAGGACCTTGTATCATGTTGTATTTGATTTGTAGGGCTGCTACAACAAGGACCCAAAACTAGGGGATTTAGAAGAATAAAAATTTACTATGTCACAGTTCTGGAGGCTAGAAATCTGAAATCAAAGCGTAATCAGGATGATATTCTCTCTGATGTCTCTAGAGAAACCTTCCCTGCCAGTTTTAGTTTTTGGTGAGTTTTGTTTATTTGTTTTGTTTTGCAATTCTTGGCATTCCCTGACTTGTAGATGCATCACTCAAGTCACTTGGCACCTTCTCTGGATATATCTCCACATAGTTCTCACATAGTCTATGAGTGTCTTCTGTGTCCAAATACCCACTTTTTATAAGGACACCAGTTATATTGGATAAAGGCCTACTCTAATAAACTCATTTGAACTTAATCACCTGTGTAAAAACACTATTTCCAAGTATGATCGTATTCTGAGGTACCAGGAGTTAGAACTTTCCCATATTTTTGGAAGGTCATAGACACAATTCAACCCATACATGCCTAAATATTATTAATGGGATAATCTGACTCCAGAGTCCACACTGTTAGCCCCTAAACTCTCTTTCAGTCTCTCTGTCATCTTTTTTTCTCTCTCTCAGTTTCTATGTATCTATCCATTTATTCATTTATCTAGAAAACCTTGATAAAGCTCCAAAGAAAGATCATAATGGTTTGAAGGCTGTAGTTCCAGGAGTCAAATATTGTACTTAATATATTCTGCCATTTATACATTTTTAGGTATTAATAATTGCCTTTTGCATTAGACTAAAGGTTCTTGCAGTCGGGGTTTCTTCTTGTTCATAATATTTCCCTCTATAATGCAATGCATATAGTCAGTACTTAGTATGTATTAATATAATATTTACTTCGATGATTTTCTTTCATGACTAGAAATAAGAGTAGAAATCTTCAGGTTCTCTTCAATCCAAGTTATTTTTTTATAAGATTCACAAATGTATGGATTTTAAAGTGATATTTTATGCTCTTCTTTAGCATAGACCAGAACAAATTGTGAAGTTTATAAAACTCTTTTATTTAACTTTGTATTTTTCTGTCTGAAATCATATATTGTGTGAATGCACACAAATAACTATTTTTATTATTAAGACATTCTTTTGGTGCTTTGTTACCCTGAAAACTTTGCTCGTCAATGGATTTCTATCATGACACCTGATAAATTAGAGATGGGAGTAGAGGTTAGACTATGCTATTTTGGGACATCTGTGACTCATATCATGAATCACACTGTGGCATGCTCTAATGAGAGATCAATAATGCTTTCACAGAGAGACCCTATAGTGTTTTATAAATGATAAGAGGTTAGTGTAAAGTGCAGGAGACAAAGTACTAATCATATTTCTACCTGAAGGAATTTGTTTTTGCTTTCTTTTGCTTTCTAAATCATACCTTGAACATGATAAATATGTGAAGATAGAAATAAATACAACAAATGCTAGGCTTGTTGGACTAGGGTGCTCCTTAAAAATGGAAATGTTTATTTTCTATTGAAAACCTTGTGACTGTTGTCGTTAGTCTATCTTCTATTATTTTATCTTTTAAATATATATTTATCCAAGATCTTTTGTGAATCATAAAATATGTCAATATGTATAATGAAAAAATTATTAATTTTATATTACAAATTAAATTACAGTTTCTGAATCTCTTACAAATAGGCTGTCTTTACATGAGGCCAATGCTTGCTACAAACATATAAAATTGTTTGTGACTAATATTTCCAAACCAAAGGCTTTTATTGAAGATGAGGCAGGAAATGAGGCTGGAAAACATGTGTAGTGCCATGTCATTGTAAATAGTTTTGATTATATTTAAAAGCAGTCAGGAGCTATGAAATATTTTGAATAACAACAATCCATTATAAGAGTTTTGTTTAAGGAAGAGTAGTTTGATGGCAGTGGGAAGATGGAATAAAACAAAGAGAAAGTATAAGCTGGAAGTTCCCCTTCTACACTAATAATGGTTAATATATATTGAGATTAGTTTCAGATATTTTATAATGTTAGCAGTCATTCACATGGAAATATACAGCAGAGAGTTGGAATTTCCGATCTTTAATTTGGGAGAGAGGTCAAAGCTAGAGACAGATTTGAGAATTATACATTTATATAAGAACTTTAGAAGTTGGAGCTGTAGATGGCATAGTGTGGATAAAAGTGCAGACTGGGAATAAATCTCAATTCTGTTTAGCACCTGCAGAAAATCTACTCATGCAAATAACCATGTTTAGCACCGAGGACAAAAATATCAACAAGACAAATTGCCCTTAAGAATCTCACAGTATAGCAATAGAGAAGACATGTAAATAACCATAAAGAGGTATTAATATCATATGTATTAAAAAATGATGATACCTAGGAAATATTGTATGTTTTGATGATCTATGGAAAAATAAGTTTGTGAAATATTGCCTACTAAATTTCACCTTAGTATATCAATAAATAAAACTTTTAATAATAATAATAACAAAACACACACAGATCTTGTCTGTTAGACCTTGTGCTAAGGATTTTGTATGAAATATCTCTTTATTCCCCATATCAACCCACAGTTTTTGGATAAGGAAAATGAGATATAGAGTATTTTAAGTAACTTACCAAAAGTTACACAGCTCTATGGATATTTATTTTGTTTTTCTCTGAAATAAATACTTTCATTTATTTATACTGCACTTTGATGAAACAAGTTTTTAGCTGAATAATATATTACAAAGCATACATAGCATGCAAACACACAAATTTTAACCCAGAAAGTCTGACCATAGAGCTGGAACATTTTTTAAGAGCATTACACATATTAATTTATTTAGTGTTCAACACTGTTAGTAGATAGAACTTTTAAGCACTGCACCACTTACTAGGATAGGAAAGGTATTGAGAAATCTTGAGATAAAGTACTAATCTATTCACCTATCTTTAAAAATGTGTAACAATGTTACTTCCTTATGTGCACATAAGTGTCAATTAGTATCAATTTAATGGTGAGCACATGTTGTGATTATTTTGCCATTCTTCTGATACTTTACTTAAAGAATATGTTCCTGCTCCACCCAGAATAATACAAGAGGAAGTTCACCATTTTTTTGTGGATGAGTAGTACTCCACGGTATACATATATCCCACATTTTATTAACTCACTCATGTGTGATGGATGGCCACTTGAGTTGTTTCCACATCTTTGCAATTGTGAATTGTGCTGCTATAAACATTTGAGTGCATGTCTTTTTATAGAATATCTTTTTCCTTTGGGTAAATATTCAATAAAAGGATTGCTGAATCAAATGGTAGTACTACTTTTAGTTCTTGAAGGTATCTCCATATTGCTTTCCATAGAGGTTGTTCACAGTCCAAACAGGAATGTATGAGTGTTCCTATCTTTCCACATCCATGCCAACTTTTGTTGTGTTGAGACTTTTTTTTATTAAAATTAGTCTCACTGGAGTTAAGTGTTATATTATTATTATTTTCTTCACTTTTTAAAAATATTTATTTCAGTATATTATGAGGGTACAACCATTTTGGTTACATTTTATGTCTTGCCTCATCCAAGCAAGGATTAGAGGTGTGCCTTTCCCCTCTACAATGCTCACCATTTGCACTTCCCTGATGATTAGAGATGTTAAGCATTTAGAAAAAATAATTCTATGCTACCTATGGAACCAGATAGGATCCTGTATAGCTAAATAATCCTAATCAAAAAGAAAAAAATGGGAGGCATCAATTTACCAAATTTCAAGCTATACTATACTTTGGCTATAGTAACCAAAGCAACATGTTCATGGTGTAAGAATGGAGACATAAACTAATGGAACAGGACTGAGAACCCAGATATAAAAACATCCTCAAATTGCCACCTGATATTTGACAAAGCAGACAAAAACATACTCCAGGAGAAGAGCCTCTATTCAATAAATGTGCTGGGAAAATTGGATAGCCACATGTAGAAGACTATAAACAGGATCTGCTCCTCTCACCTCTCACAAAAATCAACTCACGATGGATAACAGACTTTAACCCAAGGCATGAAACCCTAAGAATTCTGGAAGAAAATGATGGACAAACTCTTATAAAATGCTGGCGAGGATGTGGAGAGACAGGAACACTCTTACACTGCTGGTGGGACTGAAAATTAGTGCAACATTTGTGGAAAAGAATTTGGAGATGCCTCAAACAGATAAAAATAGAAATACCATTCTACCCAGCAATAGCATTATTAGTCATCTACCCAAAAGAGCATAAGACATTCTATAATAAAGACATCTGTACCCGAATGTTTATGGAAGCACAATTCACTATTGCAAGGATGTGGAAACAACCCAAATGCTCATCAATTCATGAGTGGATTATTAAAATTTGGTATAGTCTACAATGGAATATTACTCAATTTTAAGAAATGATAGTGAGCTAGCGCTGCTTATATTTTCCTGGATTGAGCTTAAGCCTGTTATCCAAAGTGAGGTGACACAAGATCGGAAGAGTGGGCTCCACTTCTACTCGAATTGGTACTGACTAATTAACACTACGGTGCTCAAATGGTGGTGGTGTTCTCCAGGGATTCTTGGGTTGGGGGGGTAGATACACATGTAAGGGATGCAGTGAGCATTGTGGAGGGGAAGGGCATATCTCTAACCCTAGTTACGGAGAGGCAAAGATATAAAATGCAACCAAAATGGTTGTACTCTCATATTTTCTTGAAAAAAAGAAAAAAAACTCTTATAGGCATTGGCAAGGCAAAGAATTTATAAAGAAGACCCCATAAGCTGTCACAGCAACAACAGAAATAAGTAAATGGGTCCTGATCAAATTAAGAAGCTTCTGCACAGCCAAGGAAACAATCATTAAAGTGAATAGATAACTTATATAATGAGAGAAAATATTTGCATGCTATACATTTGATAAATGGTTTATAACTAGTATCTGTAAAGAACTCAGCCAGGCCAGGCATGGTGGCTCACATCTGTAATCCTAGCACTCTGGGAGGCCGAGGCAGGCTGATCATTTGAGCTTAGGAGTTCGAGACCAGCCTGAGCAAGAGTGAGACCCCATCTCTACAAAAAAAATAGCCAGGCATGATAGCACATGCCTATAGTCCCACCTACTTGGGAGGCTGAGGCCGAAGGATTGCTTGAGTCCAGGAGTTTGAGGTTGCTGTGAGTTAGGCTGATGTCATGGCACTCTATCCAGGGCAACAGAGTGAGGCTCTGTCAAAACAAACAAACAAACAAACAAAAAACCTCAGCCAAATCAAACAAAATATCAAACAACTCCATTAAAAAGTAGGCAAAGGACATGAAAAGAAACTTTTCAAATGAAAATAGCATAATGGCCAAAATCATGAAAAAATGTTCAACATCTCTAATCATCTGGAAAATGCAAATCCAAACCACAATGAGATATCAGCTAACTCCAGTGAGAATGGCTTTTATCAAAAAGTCCCAATGCAGAAAATGTTGGTGTGTATGTGGAGAGATAGAAATACTCATACTATGCTTGTGGAACTGAAAACTATTAATAGTACAATTTCTTTGGAAAGTAGAGATACCTGAAAGAGCTACAAGTAGAAATACCATCTTATACAGCAGTACCACTACTGGGTTTTTACCCAAAGGAAAAAAAAAGGTATTGAGTAAAAAAAGACATCTGTACAAGAATGTTTATAGCAGCAAAATTCACAACTGCAAAGATATGGAAACAACCCAAGTGCCCATCAATACATGAGTGGATTAATAAAATGTGAAATATGTGTACCATGGAATATTACTCAGCCATAAAAATGGTGAATAATACCTCTTGTATTATCCTGGATGCAGCTGGAGCCCATTCTTCTAAGTGAAGTATCAGAACAATGGCAAAAAAAAAACAACACCACCTGTACTCACCATTAAATTGATACTAATCTATCAACACTTATGTGCACTTATGAAAGCACATTATTCATCGGGGATCAATCAGGTGAGGGGGGAGGAAAGGATAGGTAAACTCACACCTAATTGGTGTGGTGCCTGCTGTCTGGGTGATGTGCAGACTTGTAGCTTTAATAGAGTGGTGCAAAGTCAATTTATGTGACCAAACTGTTTATACCCCCATAATATTTTCAAATTAAAAACATCACTAAATTCCAAAAAAAGAAAAGAATGAAAAAATTTATTCATTATATTGCTAATGAATAAATATGCAAATTTCTTCTACTCATATGGTTTAGGAAAAGTCTGTGTGATTTCTAGTTTTGTGTAAGTAGTGTTTATTTGAAGATTATGGGATGCTTATGTCAACAGATACATGTTTATGCATTAAATCTATGTGATTTCCTGCAAAATCTAGAAAGTAGGAATAAAGACATTTCTAAGAGAAAACAAATTCAAAGACAATACATTATAATTATTGAATCGTAATCATTTTGTTGTAATCTTAGAACATTTTGATTAGCTTACTATAGTATCATATGAAGGGAGAGTCATTTTTTATATAAAAATATAGCTGTGCCAACATAATACTTTAAAAATTACTGTTGGTATTAATTTAAAGAATTTGTACATCCTTTATAAATATTATTCCATTCTACATCTTATATCTTTCCTGCTAGCTTATACAACCCCTATACTTATAGGAACAAAATCTATACTCAGTTATATTAACAGTAGCCAAATTACTTTTAATAGTCACTGATGGTTTTTGAGGTTCAGTTTTACTTGGTTTAAAGTGGTGATAATTTTACCTGTATACTTAACAGTGTTATTGCAAGGATTAAATGAGTAGATTACAAAGAATTTTACATGGGGAAGGAAAAATGGTAAAGGTAACCCCCTGGATTCCTGCTCAGAGAGAAGGAGACAAGGAGACATAGATCTTGGTCTCCTACACACGAGTGGATCTCCCCCCTACAAGGATAGCATCGAGAATCCACAGAGGTTCAGTGTGGGAATCTCAAAAAAAGAAAAAAACAAGGTGATCAGAAGATAAGATCATGTTCTCTGGAGAGTGCAAAACAAACAATAGGGCACCTGGGAGGGTGCTGGCCCGCCGGGCCAGGGGGTGAAGTGGGGTCAGACCCACAGGAGAACTCCTTCCTTACCCATTGACCTCCACACACATGCAGCCAGGGACCTGTCTGAAATTGGTGTGAAATGACATCAGGAGAAGAGGGTGCTGAAGAGTGCCCTCATTAGTGGAAGGCACCGTAAATGCCCCAGAGCCTCTTATGAGGACAGCTTCAAGAGGGGAGGAAACTGAACTGAGCTGATAGAGGAGGCAGTTAGATGTCTTGCCTCTGGTAATGAGCGGGGCAAGCCCTACAGAGCTGTTAACTAAGTTGAGGACTCTAAGCTGGAACTGCCTTGGGCGAATAGGACTGCAAAGGGTGGCCCAGTAAGAGCAAGAACTATGGCTGAGGAGGCAGGAGTTTTGGGGAGGGCAGCATAGAGGAGGCAACGGGGCATCCTGATGACCCATACCCCCAACCCGGCACCTGCTAACTCCTAAACAGTAGCACCCAGTGCTGGAGCCCTGTGAGTGGGCAGGTGGTCACCACTGAGGGTGTCCACAGCCCAGCCAACGAGGTGCGATGTGGTGCAGTGGGCAGATCTCCTCCCCCAGCCTGGAGACCCTCCTGGCAAATTTGGCCCCTACACAATTTGCGATCAACTGGCCAGGCCTGGCTTGATCTACGAACTACTGAGAAGACTAACGCCAAGGAGAGTTGCAGCCACTGGGGCACTGAGGTGCAGGCAGACTGGGGAGCTAACTCTTCCCCCTAGCCCGCATCTCTCCTGCTGAAAATGGTAGGCTCTACCCCTGGAGGCAGGGTGAAACAAGAAAAGCCATTCTCCCCCAGATCTAGGGAGAATCTACTGGGCCTGTGTGCAGTTCGTAAGTGGGCAGTATAAAAGTCTTTGCTTCCCAGAACAGTTTAGGTCACTCAGTTGATCAAAACGCTGGGGCTGGATGTCCTCCCCTGGTCAGTGGCCAACAGTCAGCGCCGTGGTCAAGGAATAAATCTCCCACAAGTGGCCATAATAGGCTCCACAAGTAACCCCTCCCATCAGGGGTACCCTCCAAGTGTGGTGGAAGAGCTCCCCCAGTGGCAGATCAAGAAACTACAGAAGAGAGGACCCCTCAGCAGCATAGGAAATAACAAAAGCTGATCCAGATGGGGAAGGCTCAGCGAAAGAATTCTGGAACTTCGAAGTATCAAACCGAAAACATTTCCCCTAAGAGATACACCACCTCTCGAGAAATGGAGACTGAACAAACCCCAAACACTAAAATGACAGAAGAAGAATTCTAAAATTGGATTGTAACAAAGCTCAATGATATGCAAGAAAAAATGGATAGCCAACACACACACACACACACACACACACACACACACACACACGCCAAAAAAAAAAAAAAAAAAAAAAGAAAATTAATGACTTGGAACAAAAATTCACTAAGGAAATTGAGATCTTAAAGAAAAATCAATGTGATCTCCTGGAAGTAAATAATGTATTCAGGGAAATACAAAACATAGTGGAAACTATCAAATATAGGGTGGGCCAAACAAAAGAAAGAATCTCAGAGATTGAATATGACACATTGATATCAAATAAGCTAATCACAGAGATAGAGTAGAAAAATAAGAGATATGAGTAAAGCTTACAAGAATTGGGGGATTATAAGAAGAAGAATAACCTGTGGCTCCACTAGATTCTGGAGAAGGAGGAAGAAAAAAACACAAAGGTTGGATAAGCTATTTGAAGAAATAATTGAGGAAAATTTCCCAGGTCTGGTCAATAACTTAGAATTATTAATACAAGAGGCCCAAAGGACTTCTGGGAGATACAATGCAAACAGGAAAACACCAAGACACGGAGTCATCAGACTGATCAAAATATCAACAAAAGAGACCCTCCTACAAGCTGAGAGGTGAAAGAAGCAAGTTAAATATAAAGGAAAACTGATCAGAATAACACCAGATTTCTCAACTGAAATATTACTAAACAAGGAGAGACTGGAGCCCCATTCTCATTCTTCTGAAACAAAATACTGCCCATCCAAGAATCTTGTACCCTGAAAAACTAAGCTTTATATATGAAGGAGACATTAAGACATTCTCAGATAAGGAAAGTCTGAGGCAATTCACCAAGACAAGACCAGTCCTACAAGAAGTACTCAAAACAGTGTTATGAACAGAACAGCATAATAGATACTCATAGACATAAAAACACCCAAAACCTAAAGATTAAAGGACTTATATCACAATGGCTCAAGAGAGAAATCACAGCAACAATGTCCAACCTAACAGAATGAACAGTAATCTGCCTCACCCATAAGTTCTCTCAATAAATGTGAATGAATTAAAATCCCCACTCAAGAGACATAGGCTGGATGAATGGATAAGAAAATACAAGCCAAGAATCTGCTGTCTTCAGGAAACATATTTAACTTGCAAGGATGCATATAGACTTAAAGTAAAGGGGTGGAGATCAGTATTTCAAGCAACAGGAAGCCAAAAGAAGGCTGTCATGGTGGTTCTGATCTCAGATGATTTAGTTTTTAACCAACAAAAGTAGTGAAAGACAAAGATGGTCATTATATAAAGGTGAAGGGTACAGTTGAACAAGGAGATATAACAATTTTAAATATATATGCCCCCAACTTAGGTGCACCAAGATTCATAACGCAAACCTTACTGGATCTAAGCAAATTGATTAACAGCCAGTCCAAAATAAATGGAGATTTCAACACCCCACTTACTGTGCAAGACAGATCCTCCAAACAGAAAATTAATAAAGAAATAATGGACTTAAACAAAACTCTAGAACAATTGGGTCTGGCTGACATTGACAGGAAATTCTACCCAAAATCCACTGAATATATGCTCTTCTCTTTAGCTCACAGGACATTCTCTAAGATTGACCATATCCTAGGACACAAAGTAAGTCTCAAAAAATGAAAAAAGAAATAGAAATCATACCATGTATCTTCTCAGATCACAGTGGAATAAAACTAGAAATCAACCCTAACAGAAACTCACATTTCTACACAAAAATGTGGAAATTAAACAACCTTCTACTAAATGATTACTTCATAAATGAAGAAATCAAGATGGAAATAAAAAAATTATTTGTACAAAATGACAATAGAGAGACAAGTTATCAAATACTCTGGGACACAGGTAAAGCAGTACTGAGAGGAAAGTTTATTTCCATAAATGCCTATAACCAAAAGTCAAAAGGATCACAAATAGACAACTTACTTAATCAACTCAAAGAGCTGGAAAAAGAAGAACAGACCAACCCCAAACTCAGCAGAAGAAGTGAAATTACCAAGATCAGATCAGAACTAAATGAAATTGACAACAGGGAACCTATAGAGAAGATTAATAAAACAAAAAGTTGGTTCTTTGAAAAAATAAACAAAATTCGCACACCTTTTGCTTGGCTAATGGGAAGCAGAAAAGAGAAAACCCTAATAAACTCCATCAGGAACAAAAAAGGAGATATCACAACCAATCCCAAGGAGATACAAGATATAATTTACGAATACTACAAAAACCATGCACACAAATTGGAAGATGTGGAGGAAATGGACAAATTTCTAGAAACACACAGTCTCCCTAGGCTCAACCAGGAAGAAGTAGAATTCCTGAGCAGACCAATATCAAGAGCCGAAGTAGAAACAGCAATTAAGAAGAAATGTCTTAGCCCAGGTGGTTTCCCATCCGAATTTTACCACACTTACAAAGAAGAACTGTTGCCTATCTTGCAGAAATTATTCTACAACATCGAGAAGAATGGAAACCTCCCCAACACCTTTTATGAACCGTACGTAGCCCTGATTCCAAAACCAGGAAAAGATGCAACAAAAAAAGAAAACTATAGACCAATATCCTTTATGTATATAGATGCAAAAATTTTCAACAAAATCCAAGCTAAACGAATCCAGATGCTTATCAAGAAGATAATCCATCACAACCAAGTGGGCTTCATCCAAGGGACGCAGGGATGGTTCAACATATGTAAATCTATAAATGTAATTCACCACAGAAACAGAAGCAAAAACAAAGACTATATGATTCTTTCAATAGATGCAGAAAACGCTTTTGACAAAATTCAACACCCTTTCACGATAAGAAAATTTAATAAAATAGGCATAGATGGGACATACCTAAAAATGATACAGGTCATATACGACAGACCCAGAGCCAACATCATACTGAATGGGGAAAAATTGAAATCATTCCCACTTAGAACTGGAACCAGGCAAGGCTGCCCACTATCTCCACTTCTATTCAACATAGTGCTGGAAGTCCTGGCTATAGCAATCAGACATAAAAGTTGAATTAAAGGTATCCATATTGGGTCAGAAGAGATCAATCTGTCACTGTTTGCTAATTTCTAAATATATGATATTATATTTAGATAATCCTAAGGATTCAACCAAGAAACTCCTGGAATTGATAAATGAATTTAGTAAAATCTCAGGATACAAAAACAATACACAGAAATCAGAATACATTTATATACGCCAACAACAATCAAATTGAGAAAAAAATCAAAGACTCAATAACCTTCACAATAGTAACAAAGAAAATAAAGTACCTAGGGATATACTTAACCAAGGAGATAAAAGACCTCTACAGGGAGAACTATGAAACACTGAGGAAGGAAATAGCAGAGGATGTAAACAGGTGGAAATCCATACCATGTTCATGGGTCGGCAGACTGAACATCCTTAAAATGTCTATACTACCCAAACTGATCTACAGATTCAATGTAATATCTATTAAAATCCCAACATCATTCCTCATAGATATGGAAAAAATACTTTTATGCTTCCTTTGAAACCAGAGAAGATCCCGCATATCAAAAGTAATTCTAGGCAATATAAACAAAACGGGAGGTATTAATATGCCAAATATCAAACTATACTACAAAGCTGTTGTAATTAAATCAATCTGGTATTGGCACAAAAATAGGAATATTGACCAGTGGAACAGATCTGAGAACCTTTATATAAAACCATCCTCATATCGCCATCTAATCTTTGACAAAGCAGGCAAAAACATACACTGGTGAAAAGAATCCCTTTTCAATATATGGTGCTGGGAAAACTGAATAGCCACTTGTAGAAGGCTGAAGCAAAATCCACACTTTCCACCTCTCACAAAAATCAACTCATGATGAATAACAGACTTAAAGCTAAGGTATGAGACTATTAGAATTCCAGAGGAAAATTTTGGAAACACTCTCTGAGTCATCGGCCTAGGCAAAGAATTTATGAAGAAGACCCCAAAGGCAATCACAGCAGCAACAAAAATAAATGAATGGGACATGATCAAACTGAAAAGCTTCTGCACAGCCAAAGAAATAGTCATGAAAGTAAACAGATAACCTACAGAATGGGAGAAAATTTTTGCATCCTACGCATCTGATAAGGGGCTGATAGCTAGAATCTACTTAGAACTTATGAAAATCAGCAAGAAAAAAAATCAAACAAGCCTATCAAAAATTGGGGAAAGGACATGGACAGAAACTTTTCTAAAGAAGATAGAATAATGGCTAACAAACATATTAAAAAATGTTCAATATCTCTAATCATTAGGGAAATGCAAATCAAAAGTACAATGAGATATCACTTATTTCCAGTAAGAATGGCCTTTATCAAAATGTCCCCAAACAATAGATGTTGGCATGGATGCAGAGAGATAGGAACACTCTTACACTGCTGGTGGGACTCCAAACTCATTCCACCTCTATGGAAAACAATATGGAGATACCTTAAAGCGATACAAGTGTATCTACCATTTGATCCAGCAATCCCACTACTGGACATCTAGCCAAAAGATAAAAGTTCACTTTATGAAAAAGACACCTGCGTTTGAATGTTTATAGCACCACAATTCACAATTGCAAAGCTATGGAAACAACCCAAGTGCCCATCAATTCATGAGTGGATTAATGAAATGTGGTATATGTATACATGGAGTACTATTCAGCTCTAAGAAACAACGGTGATATAGCACATCTTGTATTTTCCTGGTTAGAGCTGGAACCCATACTACTCAGTGAATTATCCCAAGAATGGAAAAACAAGAACCAAATATACTCACCAGCAACTGGTATTAACTGAGCAGTACATACCTGGACACATAGGAACTGCATTAATTGGGTATTGGGTTGGTGGGAGGGGTGAGGGGGGCTGGTATACACATACATAATGAGTGAGATGTGCTCCATCTGGGAGTTGGTCACGCTTGAAGCTCAGACTTGTGGGGGGAGGGGGACAAGGAAATTATTTGAAACCTTAAAATTTGTATCCCCATAATATGCTGAAATAAAAAAAATAATTATACAAATGTTTTATAATAATAATTTTTATTATTTTATCTTTATGATCCTTTACAGTATGTTTTAAATGGCATACATATTCAATTAATGTTTGAATGCTGAGTAGATCTAAGGTAAAATATTCAATAAAATTAATTGTTTTTGAAAGTCGTTTTCATTTTTCTGTGGAATTAATAATTCCATTGAAATATAGTGTTTTTTGAAGAAATATACAAGAAACTTACAGTTTGAGACAAGGTTCATTTTTAAGTCCTGTCAGTGATTAACATTTGTGTCCTTAGACAACTCTTTGCACATTTCTGGTCCTTAATTTTCTTATCTGATTTCCTTCTGGCTTAAAGGCAAATTTCTTAAAGTTTTCAGCTGAGAAATATATTTTAAAACATAGCATAAAATATCAATACCACAGCTGATTCCATCCTAAACGTATTTTCTATTTATAGGATACTGTTTTGTATCCTGCTGAAAGGAAGCTATCATAAATTTGTAAGATAATTATTATTAATTTGGTAATAACATTTGCTGTCAACAACAAAATTATCATTAATAACTTTGTTATAGGGTTAAAAATAGTACTTTAGATGTTTTCAGCTCCCAGACGTAACTGGAGTTCTCTCAAAAATCTAACATAAAAACCCATTTCAATAAATGTAGATATTAGCACATACATATGCCCATGTAGAAATTAAAACATGTAGCAAGTTTTTCTCATTCTTTAAAGCACTCTAAAATCCTAAATGGAGACAAAAGATATATAAATCACTTGACTTAATTCTGACAAAAAAATATCAGAGTGTAAATAATTTTACACCTCTCGTATGGCATTGATGAAGGGATCACAATGAATGCTTTCAATGATCTGAATGAATTACAGAAAGAAGGAAGTTTTGAGTGTGGCTGAAAAGATAAATAGAAACTTAATAATAATTGGTAAAATGTGGTGGGTGTCACTAAGAAGAGCATCCCAGGGAAATCAGTAATCTATGTATAGGGAAATACAAGTAAAGCAGTAACAATAGCAAAATCTTAATTTCATGAGATTAGCATGTGATGGTAGTAAAGGAGAAGAGAAAATGGAATAAGCAAAGGATAGGCATTTGAGTCAGGGCTCTAATACTTGTAGTACTTTAAATTCTAAAGCAGAGTTTTGAAATTACGAAAGTGATATTTGAGTATTATTCTATCAGTTCCATTGATTAGCAACTAACAAGATTGGCAGAACGTATTTAAGCTAGGAAAGTGCCTCAATAATACAGACGTAACTTTGCTAAGGACAGGGGGGTGCCCATTGGTTATGGAAATGCAGAGGTATGGGAGTAGATATGAGAGAGATGACAGGTAATGAATTGGAGAGCTTCAACAATGGATAATATATGTGCATGGGGAGGAGAATAGCATTAAGCAATTTAGCAAGGACTGAGGTGTTCCAGAAAGACTAAATGAAACTTAAATTCAAAACTAGTACAAATGAAGCCTAAAAATCTTAAATTCAATGTCCTGAGACAGAGAAAATATCTATAACCACATTTTATAAATCCATGTCTTACTAACAAGGGTGTTTGAGAATTTAAAAAGTATATTTAGTTTTCTGTTTTCATCGATATTCAGTTTTGTCCTTCTTTGTTGCACCAATCTAGCCTGGTGGTGCTTAAATTCACAAGACCTTTAAAGTAACAAAATAATATTGTATTATACTTGAAAACATTAGACCTAATAAGGCTGGTGTGACATCAGTGTCCATATACTGTCATTAATCTGTGGAGATATCCAGTTGGTTAGCTTGTGTTCAAAGAGCTCAAGGGACAAATTAATATCAGTGTCAATTGCTTTTTTGACAATTGTATTAAGCCTGGTGAGTTTTCAATATTCATATGTTGCGTAATCCCTTGAGTTCACTTTAACCTAGGTAAGTAATCTTAGCAACTTTATTTGAACTATTTTATCTCAACTCTGTATTTATTTTCTACTAATACTTAAATAAAATAAAATCCAGAACAAGCAATTTGTTATGTAGGGATTAACATTTTAATAGCTAAGTTAGTTTTTACTCACCAGATAATTTAATACATCTCTCAAAAGTGTTATGGTCCGGGGGGGCGGAGCAAGATGGCGGACGAATAACACCGCCAGACAGAGGGTCTCTGCAGAAAAGACCGATTCTAGCAGAAACTAGAGAAAAGAAGCAAGAAGACGAGCATACAGCGGACAAGGGCCGGAAGGAGGGGTACCTGAGACCCCGGGAGACTCCACGGGAGGAGGCTGCGGAGGAGAACTGGAGGCTGAGACCACCGGAGCAGCCCGGAGACCAGCGGCAAGGGTAGGTGGATTTGCTATTTCCCCTCCCCTGCATTCGGGACTGCTGGTGGGCTCCCCAGCGGGTGGAGAGACCTGCGGACATCAGCCCAGAGACTGCCGCCGCCTGCCAACGGTGAGCCTGTAACAGACGTGGCACCAGGTTCCCAACTTCCTCCGGGCACCTCCGAGTGCACGGAGAGCCGCGCGGCAGGCGCCATATTGCCTCCTCCCCGCCCTCCGCCGACCCTACCCGCGGCTGCCCAGAGAGACAATACAGCCACCAGCCGGAGGCACCTCCAGGGAACGGGACCTTCCCGTTTGGGACCCCGCCCGCCCTCCCAGGTGCTGCTGGCACCTTGTTCCCAGGAAAACGGTGCCGACTCAGAGGCTGAGAGACATAGACCCAGCTTGGGCTCCCTGTGGGTGAATTAGGACCGGAAACCCTCTCCCTGGTGGGAATACAGTTTGAACTCTGGGACCCAGAGGTCGGACCTGCAGACCAGATCCCCTGCACCGAGGGCTAGCATTGCCCGGGGCACAGGATTATACCTGAACAGCCTACTGAGGTCTGTGGGCCTCCAGGGGCAGATCGGTGTCCTAGAGGTCTGTGTGCCTCCAGGGGCGGATCGGGCGGAACGTCCCAGGAGGAGGCCGTGCGCCCAACCCAGGTGGCGTTCCTGTGCAGGGAACCTCCCCGCCGGCATCACAGTCCGGGGAGGCCTGGTGGCTTGTGGTCTGGCCTGCTGGCAGAGGCTCAGGAGTAGCTGCGGAGTTGGGGAGGGTGGAAAGAAGCGAGGCCTGCTGCAGACTGTGGGTCTCAGACAGCCCCACCCCCACACCCAGACTTTCTGGCTGAGCGGGACCATCCCAGCCCCGCCCTGACAGCAGAGAACAGAACTTTGACCCCTGCTAACGGCCTGAGGGCAGGCTTACCCAACCCAGCTCCGCCCAGAACGAGAGCTGATAACAGGACTCAAAATCAACACCATAGCCTGTTCCTCCAAGCAAACGCCACCTACTGACAGGGACAGCATCTTGCACAGCCTTTCCACAGCACCCACTGACTCAATATACAGGGAGTGGTCCAATTTCACCCACAGGCACCACCTAACGCCTCAGAAACTAAACAAGGTGTGTGAATACCCAAACAATAACCTAAGGAAAGAAACAACAACTGATCGACATGGGAAGAAATCAGCGAAAGAACTCAGGAAATATGAAGAACCAAACGGAAAACACACCCCCAAGGAGGAGCACCAGCCCCCTAGAAACGGACACCGACCAAAATCAGGCAACCAATATGACAGAAAAGGAATTTCGTATGTGGATCATAAGAACACTCACCCAGCTGCAACAACAACTCTATAACCAACACCAAGAAAACACAAAAAACCTCCAAGAAATGGAACAAAGGTTCAACAAAGAGATTGACACAGTGAAGAAAACTTTAACCGAAGTCCTGGAGATGAAGAATCAACTCAGAGAACTACAAAATACTGTGGAAAGTCTCAAGAACAGGGTGGATCAAGCAGAAGAAAGAATCTCAGAGCTTGAAGATAACACCTTCCAATTAAATAAATCAGTCACAGAAATACAGCAGAGAAACAAGAGAAAAGATCAAAGTCTACAAGAGCTGTGGGATTATGTGAAAAAACCTAACGTGAGGGTCATAGGTTTAGCCGAAGGGGAGGAAGACAGCACTCAAGGGCTAGACAAGCTTTTTGAAGATATAATAGAGGAAAATTTCCCAGGTCTTGCTCAAAATCTCGATATACAAGTTCAAGAAGCCCAGAGGACCCCTGGGAGATTCAATGCAAACAGGAAGACGTCACGTCATGCAGTCATCAGACTGACCAAAGTATCAACTAAAGAGACCCTTCTAAGAGCTGTAAGACAAAAGAAGCAAGTGACATACAAGGGAAAGCCAATTCGAATAACATCAGACTTCTCTAATGAGACTTTACAAGCAAGGAGAGACTGGGGCCCCATTCTCACTCTTTTGAAACAAAACAATGCCCAGCCTAGAATATTATTCCCTGCAAAACTAAGCTTCATATATGAAGGAGAAATAAAAACATTCGCAGACAAGCAAAGGCTCAGAGAATTCACCAAGACAAGACCAGCCCTACAAGAAGTACTTAAAACAGCGTTATGCACGGAACATCATAATAATAATCCACGGATATAAAAACAACCAAAACCCAAAGATATTAAAGGCCAGATATTACAATGGCTCAAGACACAAATCATAGCAACAACATCCAACCCAACAGAATGATCAGTAATCTACCTTACCTATCAGTTCTCTCAATAAATGTGAATGGCTTAAACTCTCCACTCAAGAGACATAGGCTGGCTGAATGGATAAGAAAATACAGGCCAAGTATATGCTGTCTTCAGGAAACACATTTAACCTGCAAGGATGCACATAGACTAAAAATAAAAGGGTGGAGATCAATATTCCAAGCAAACAGAAGCCAAAAGAAGGCTGGTGTGGCAGTTCTAATTTCAGACGATTTAGTTTTTAAACCAACAAAAGTAGTAAAAGACAAAGAGGGTCATTATATAATGGTGAAGGGCACAGTCCAACAAGAAGAGATAACAATTTTAAATATATATGCACCCAACTTAGGTGCACCCAGATTCATAAAGCAAACCTTACTGGAGCTAAGCAAATGGATTAATAGCAACTCCATAATCGCCGGGGATTTCAACACCCCACTGACGGCACGAGACAGATCCTCCAAACAGAAAATTAATAAAGAAATAATGGACTTAAACAAAACTCTAGAACAATTGGGTCTGACAGACATCTACAGAACATTCTACCCAAAATCCACTGAATATACGTTCTTCTCATCAGCTCACGGGACATTCTCTAAGATTGACCATATCCTAGGACACAAAGAAAATCTCAAGAAATTTAAAAAAATAGAAATCATACCATGTACCTTCTCAGATCACAGTGGAATAAAACTAGAAATCAACCCTTATAGAAACTCACATTTCTACACAAAAACGTGGAAATTAAACAACCTCCTACTAAATGATTACTTCGTAAATGAAGAAATCAAGACGGAAATAAAAAACTTCTATGAAGAAAACGACAATGGAGAGACAAGTTATCAACTCCTCTGGGACACAGCTAAAGCAGTTCTGAGAGGAAAGTTTATCTCCATAAATGCCTATAACCAAAAGGCAAGAAGATCACAAATAGACAATCTAATGAAACGACTCAAAGAGCTGGAAAAAGAAGAACAGACCAACCCCAAACCCAGCAGAAGAAGTGAAATCAACAAGATCAAATCAGAACTAAACGAAATTGAAAACAGGAAAGCTATTCAGGAGATTAATAAAACAAAAAGTTGGTTCTTTGAAAAAATAAACAAGATTGACACGCCGTTGGCTAAGCTAACGAAAAGCAGAAAAGAGAAATCTCTAATAAGCTCCATCAGGAATAAAAAAGGAGATATCACAACTGATCCCAAAGAGATACAAGATACAATTTATGAATACTACAAAAATCTTTATGCACACAAACTGGAAAATGTGGAGGAAATGGACAAATTTCTAGAAACACACAGCCTCCCTAGGCTCAACCAGGAAGAAATAGATTCCCTGAACAGACCAATCTCAACAGCTGAAATAGAAACAGCAATTAAAAATCTCCCTAAAAAGAAAAGTCCCGGTCCAGATGGCTTCACACCTGAATTTTACCATACTTACAAAGAAGAACTAGTACCTATCTTGCAGAAACTATTCCACAACATCGAGAAGAACGGAAACCTCCCCGACACCTTTTATGAAGCGAATATTACCCTGATACCAAAACCAGGAAAGGATGCAACAAAAAAAGAAAACTACAGACCAATATCCCTAATGAATATAGATGCAAAAATTTTCAACAAAATCTTAGCTAACCGAATACAGACACTTATCAAAAAAATAATCCACCACGACCAAGTGGGCTTCATCCCAGGGATGCAGGGATGGTTCAACATACGTAAATCTATAAATGCAATTCACCACATAAACAGAAGCAAAAATAAAGATCACATGATCCTTTCAATAGATGCAGAAAAAGCTTTTGACAAAATTCAACACCCTTTCATGATACGAACACTTAAGAAAATAGGCATAGAAGGGACATACCTAAAAATGATACAAGCCATATATGACAGACCCATAGCCAACATCATACTGAATGGGGAAAGATTGAAATCATTCCCACTTAGAACTGGAACCAGACAAGGCTGCCCACTATCTCCACTTCTGTTCAACATAGTGCTGGAAGTCTTGGCTACAGCAATCAGACAAGAAAATGGAATCAAAGGTATCCAAATAGGGGCAGAAGAGATCAAACTTTCACTGTTTGCTGATGATATGATATTGTATCTAGAAAACCCCAAGGATTCAACCAAGAAACTCCTGGAACTGATCAATGAATTTAGTAAAGTCTCAGGATACAAAATTAATACACAGAAATCAGAGGCATTCATATACGCCAACAACAATCTAATTGAGAACCAAATCAAAGACTCAATTCCCTTCACAATAGCAACAAAGAAATTAAAGTACCTAGGAATATATTTAACCAAAGAGGTAAAAGACCTCTACAGGGAGAACTATGAAACACTGCGGAAGGAAATAGCAGAGGATGTAAACAGATGGAAATCCATACCATGCTCGTGGATCGGCAGACTCAATATCATCAAAATGTCTATACTACCCAAACTGATCTACAGATTCAATGCAATACCTATTAAAATCCCATCAGCATTCTTCACAGATATAGAAAAAATAATTTTACGCTTCGTATGGAACCAAAGAAGACCCCGAATATCAAGAGCAATTCTAGGCAACAAAAACAAAATGGGAGGCATTAATATGCCAGATATCAAACTATACTACAAAGCTGTAGTAATTAAAACAATATGGTATTGGCACAAAAACAGGAATATTGACCAGTGGAACAGATGTGAGAATCCTGATATAAAACCATCCTCATATAGCCATCTCATCTTTGACAAAGCAGACAAAAACATACGCTGGGGAAAAGAATCCCTCTTCAATAAATGGTGCTGGGAAAACTGGATAGCCACCTGTAGAAGGCTAAAACAGGACCCACACCTTTCACCTCTCACAAAAACCAACTCACGCTGGATAACAGACTTAAACCTAAGATATGAAACTATTAGAACTCTAGAGGAAAAAGTTGGAAACACTCTCCTAGACATCGGCCTGGGCAAAGAGTTTATGAAGAAGTCCCCAAAGGCAATCACAGCAGCAACAAAAATAAATAAATGGGACATGATCAAACTACAAAGCTTCTGCACAGCCAAAGAAATAGTCATGAAAGTAAACAGACAGCCTACAGAATGGGAGAAAATTTTTGCATCCTATGCATCCGATAAGGGACTGATAACTAGAATATACTTAGAACTCACGAAAATTAGGAAGAAAAAATCAAATAACCCCATTAAAAAGTGGGCAAAGGACTTGAACAGAAATTTTTCTAAAGAAGACAGAAGAATGGCCAACAAACATATGAAGAAATGCTCAACATCTCTAATCATCAGGGAAATGCAAATCAAAACCACAATGAGATATCACTTAACCCCAGTGAGAATGGCCTTTATCAAAAAATCTCCAAACAATAAATGCTGGCGTGGTTGCGGAGAGAGAGGAACACTCCTACACTGCTGGTGGGACTGCAAACTAGTTCAACCTCTGTGGAAAGCAATATGGAGATACCTTAAAGCGATACAAGTGAATCTACCATTTGATCCAGCAATCCCATTGCTGGGCATCTACCCAAATGATCCAGTGACACTCTACAAAAAAGACACCTGCACTCGAATGTTTATAGCAGCACAATTCATAATTGCAAGGCTGTGGAAACAGCCCAAGTGCCCATCAATCAAAGAATGGATTAATAAAATGTGGTATATGTCCACCATGGAGTACTATTCAGCTCTAAGAAACAATGGTGATATAGCACACCTTATATTTTCCTGGTTAGAGCTGGAACCCATACTACTAAGTGAAGTATCCCAAGAATGGAAAAACAAGCACCAGATATATTCTCCAGCAAACTGGTATTAACTGAGTAGCACCTAAGTAGACACATAGGTGCTACAGTAACAGGGTATTGGGCAGGTGGGAGGGGGGAGGGGGGGCGGGTATATACATACATAGTGAGTGAGATGTGCACCATCTGGGGGATGGTCATGATGGAGACTCAGACTTTTGGGGGGAGGGGGGGAATGGGCATTTATTGAAACCTTAAAATCTGTACCCCCATAATATGCCAAAATAAAAAAAAAAAAAAAAAAGGAGAAGAAAAAAAAAAAAAAAAAAAAAAAAAAAAAAAAAAAAAAAAAAAAAAAAAAGTGTTATGGTCCATCCAGTCAAAAGCTTAAATGTAGTGGAATTGCAAAATATTTTGTGAGTGCTAAAATTAGAAACTTTCAACCAACACCTTCTAAATATTCCAGTACTGGAAATAGTTTACAATTAATCTGTATGAATAATTTGTTTGTGAGTGATATAAAGAAATATCTTGCAGAATGAGGTTCCATGCCTGTTTTCAGCACAGATTTTCTGGTATAGATAGGTAAATGAAAGCTGAACATGGGGTTAGAAAAATTGAATGCAAGTTCCAGCCTCATAATAACAAGTTCAATTACCTTGAGCAAGTCAGTTAATCTTTCTGAACCTCAGTTACCTTATCTATAAAATGGAAAAATAAAATAAAACAACTCTGTCCAACATATAGGGTAGACAATGAGAAATGAAAGTAATAATATGTGGTAAAATGGTATACTTGGAAACTTACTAAAGAACAACTCAGGCATATAAAAATATAACATTATGTCTACATTATATGAAACCAACCCTAATAATTCCACTTCTCACTAGTTCATTTCTCTTTAATTTTACTTTGGTTGTATTTATATAAGATATCCCATCACTCTTTAGAAATGTCATTATACTACATTGTAGGATCCTACATTGTAGGACACATTTGGGAAGCTATAGCAAAGTACCACAGACTGGAAATTTATTTCTTACGGTTTTGGAAGATTTCAGAACTCCTAAATCAGGGTGTTAGCAAATTTGGTGTCTGGGAGGGTCCTCAGCTAACCTTTTTTTGTAACCTTATGTGACTGGAACAGGGGTATAGAGCTGTCTAGGATCCCTTTTATAAAAGCCAAAATTCCATTCACAAGGGCTCCCCACTCATGACTTAATCACCTCCTAAAGTCCCCACTCCCTAATACCAATCACACAGGAGATTAGAATGTCAACATATGAATGGGGGGGCGCACACATATCTAATGCCTATATTTTCAACATTTCATTCATCTCAAATTCAGAAGAAATAAGAAACATGTGCTCAGGTATTGTCGATTTTATAACATATTAAAGATACAGAGAGATTTCCTGATTAATTGTTACTGATGCTCAGCCTCACATCTGCTTTTGCATATTCTGTTCGATATCGCTGGGGCCGGAGTTCTGAAAATTATGTTTCTTACACTCACTTGATATCTGGCTTCCTGTTACTTTCTGCCAATAGAAGGCACTAGTAGAAGATCAAAAGGCAGGAAGAGGAGAAAAACATCATAGGTCTGGCTCTCAAAGTGTGGCAGTTGTTCACACTTATAGCAACAGCAAAGATGGGTAGACCACTTACTCAAGTAGTGTGAGCAAAGATATCATCTTATTTCAGTGGTTCCAGCCCTGAAAAAGGCAATATCTTCTCAGTGGATCTAGAACCAACTGCAAAAATAGGTGCAGCTTCATGAAACTTAGTCCAGGATTGTTTTCATTCTCTAATCTCTGGCATTATTCATTATTCATTTATTGATTTTCCAGGGCCTTTCCCTACTCCATCATCTTTCTATTTCTCTTCCAGCCCTTATAGCACCCTAAAAATGAGTTCCTTCTGCTTGAAATGCCAAGAATAGTTTCTGTTTTTCTGACTGGACTTTGACTAGAACATTTATATAAAGGAATGCTTATTTGGAGAAATGAATCGATCTTTTCTATATGATTTAATTAAAAATCAAGAGAATATAAATAACAAAAATAAAATATGTGATTTTGAAACCTCAGAAATTTTACATAGTTCTCATGTAAAATTTTGTCATATGAGGCAATACCTTTCACAATAGCAACAAACAAAATAAAATACCTAGTAATATATTTAACTAAGGAGGTGAAAGACCTCTATAGAGAGGAGAACTATGAAACACTGAGTAAAGAGATCACAGAGGCTATAAACATATGAAAAAATGTATCATGTTCATGGATTGGCAGAACCAACATTATTAAAATGTCTATACCACCCAAAGTGATTTACAGATTCAATGCAATCTTCATTAAAATACCAATGCCATTTTTCACAGATCTAGAAAAAAATAATTTTATGCTTCATTATGGAACTTGAGCATTTTTTCATGTGTTTGCTGGCCATTAGTCTATCTTCATTTAAAAGTTCTGTTCATGGCTTTTGTCCACATTTTAATGTGGTTGGGCTATAGTAACCAAAACAGCATGGGACTGACACAAAAATAGAGATGTAGATCTATATACCAGAACACAGAACCCAGATATGAAACCATCCTTTTATTGCCACCTGATTTTTGAAAAAGTAGACAAAAGCATGCACTGAAGAAAAAAAAAATCCCTATTTAATAAATGGTGCTGGGAACATTGAATAGCCACATGTAGAAGCCTGAAACAAGATCCACACCTCTCACCACTCGAAAAAATTAATTCATGATGGATAATAGATTTAAACCTAAGCCATGAAGCTATAAGAATTCTGGAAGAAAATGTTGGAAAAACTATTCCAGATATTGGCCTAGGCAAAGAATTTATGAAGAAGATCCCTAAAGCAATCACAGCAATAATAAAAATAAATTAATGGGGGCTGATCAAATTAAAAACCTTCTGCATAGCCAAAGAAACAATCAATAGAGCAAATAGACACCTACAGAAAGAGAGAAAATATCTGCATGCTATATATTCAATAAAGGGCTGATAACCATAATCTAAAGATATATCAAACAAATCAGCAATTAAAAATCAAACAACCCCATTAAAATGTGGACAAAAGACATGAACGGAACTTTTCAAATGAAGATAGACTAATGGCCAGCAAACACATGAAAAAAATGCTCAATGTCTCTAATCAACATGGAAATCTGAATCAAAACCACCATGAAATATCACCTAACTCCAGTAAGAATGGCTCTTATCAAAAAGTTCCAAAACAACAGATGCTCACATGGATGAGGAGAGAAACACTGTTGGTGGGATTGCAAACTAGTACAATCTCTATGGTAAGTAATATGAAGCTAACTCAAAGGACTAAATGTAGATCTGCCATTTGACTGAGCAATCCCACTACTGGTAACTTACCCAGAGGAAAAAAAAAGCCATATTATCAAAAAGATACTTGCACCTGAATGTTTATTGCAGCACAATTCACAATTGCAAAGATGTGGAAACAACCCAGTACCATTAAAATATAAGTAGAGTAATAAAATTATATATATATATATATATATATATATATATATATATATATATATATTAGAGTACTACCCAGCCATAAAAAAATGGTGATCTAATGTCTTTTGTAACAACCTGGATGTAACCAGAGAACATTCTTCTAAGTGAAGTATCACAAGAAGGGAAAAACAAACTACATATGTACTCAATGCTAAGTTGGAACTACTTGATTATCATTTATGTGCTAATATGGAAGTAAAACTCAATGGAAATAAAGCAGGTGGGAGGGGAATGTAGGGGATGGATAAATCCACACTTAACAGGTACAATGCACACGATCTGGGTGAAGGGCACACTTACCACTTTGACTCAAAGTGTACAAAAGCAAATTATGCAACCAATGTGTGCATGTCTGCAATATTCTGAAATTTAAAAAAATAAACAAATAGAAATCTGAAAAAAGAATTAAAACAAACAAAAACAAAAACAAAGAAACTAAAAGGCTGTAAATTGAATTTAAAGCTCTACAATACTTTGCAATAAGCTAAATCATTTATTAAAATATTCTGAGGATGTCCACATTCATTAGTTGAAAGACAATATATAGAGTGCAATACTTTTCTCTCATGTTGAAAGTTTCATAAACATATTACCACTTTTAAGAACTCAACATGCTGGGTTTTTCATGTTTCTAGAAAAATACAGAAAATTTTGATATAGCAAAATAGATAATTGAAGGAACCTCCCTCTGCAGAGTAATTGGATACTAGCATATTTTCTAATGAATTGCAGAACAGGCAACAAAGGATTTATTTTCAAAGGCTATCCCCACTAAAAACAAAAACACACAGATCTGTGGGCAAAGCTGGGGTGGTTACTGATAACAATGATGTGAAAATAATGAAGTTCAGGACCAAATAATGAGAGAATTCACCTGCTCAATTAATATGAAGCTTTTACAAAATTACCCAGGCATTGGGCCATGAAATTAGTCTCAAAAATTTTCAAATATTCTTATTATATTTCAAATACACTATGTAGCCTGACTGTAATGCAATTAAGATAAGCATCAACAATTAAAATATAAATAAAAATACCAATATATTTAAAAACCATAAGATATTCTACTGTGAAGCTCACTGGTCAAAGAAAAATTTATAATGAAATTTTTATATACTTAGAACTGAATAATAATAAAAATAGTATATATCAAATTTGTGGTGCTAGCATTATGGAGTAAAAGCTTCAAAAATTCTCTCCCTAGCAAAACAACAATTTAACTGGAGGAAATTATTTTTAAAAAACAATGATATTATTCAAAAAACAATAATATAATGTCTTTGGAAATTATCCTAAGGTCACACTGCAAATAGAGAAGCATTCATTCAAAAATCCTAGTAAATCTTAGTAAGAACAATGAAACTGCAACCTTGCCACCCTCTTTCCTGTGTCACAGAAGCTTTTACCTTGGTCCTCTACTCTGGGAAGGTGTGACCTTAGTGACAGAACTCCCTCTCTTTCTAGCTCCTAGTCTGAGGTTATAGTTTCATGTTGAGAGAGAGAGTTTTCTTTCTCATTTTTCCCAGTCCCATGTTACAGATCGTCTGTTCCATGCAAGAGTGACTAAAAAGCTGAGAGGTCTAAGGCTCACTTCTTCCATTCAGGACCTACTCATAGGACAGAAGCTGTATCACAGCTGCAACGGGCCAACAATACTGGGTCCCAATATTTTTAGCAGTAGTTCCTCCAGGAAGTGATGTGCTTGGAGGGGCAAGGCAAAAAGACTAGAAAGTATTGTCTCTCTATGACCAGCCCTGCTCAAGGAAACTACTTAAAATGGAACAGAGTTTGGAGAATTCTATTCCTAATGTTGTTGTTGAAAATAATGGAGATCTTGGTAAAGAAAATCTAAGAGGGCATTCCTAGCTACATGAAACAAATAGGAACAAGCAAACATCATAGCAATATGAAGCTTAACAGAGAAACCTAAGGAAAAATACAGAAAAAGAGTCATCATGTGATTATAGTCAATCCTGGAGGTGGGGAATGCTATGTGTATCAATTAAGCTGCACCCACTCAAAAGCAATCACATCAGGATAGGGGCAGACTTGAAAATATTTCTTAAGCTACACTTAAACCAATCAGCACAGGGAAGATGTCTCACTGACAGAAGGAACTGAAAC
The DNA here is from genome assembly GCF_040939455.1 of Microcebus murinus. Taxonomy (NCBI): domain Eukaryota; kingdom Metazoa; phylum Chordata; class Mammalia; order Primates; family Cheirogaleidae; genus Microcebus; species Microcebus murinus. The sequence continues at coordinate 20,896,703 of NC_134136.1, forward strand.
ATAACTTCTGACCAAACACTGATAGAAAAATAAGTTAGTCTTACCCAGTGATGATTTCTAGAAAGCCAGGCTTAAAAATAAAAATACATTCAATCATGGTAGTCTGGAATATTGTGTACATACTCAACGCTACACCCTTTCAGGAGCCACCAGAAAGTGAACTTCCAAGATACTTGTCACTGGCTGAACATGTGGCAAAAAAAAACATAAATTCCCTGAACTCTGATAATAGCCCCCAAGGCATACACACATCAGCAGTGAAGGGTAAACACTAATTTCCTAAGGAGGCTTAAGAACACCTTTGACCAATAAGTGACTTATGCTAACCCAGAAATTACCCCTAGGTATAGTAAAACTTATCAGAAAAGGGAAAAAAAAATAGGACCAGGGATATTAGAGTTTGCACACTACAGGAGAAATACACATCTCTCAGAATCAGTTCATCCTGGACACAACAAATAGGAGAGTGGTATGAGAAATCAGTATCCAGAGTTGCTACAACATATTATATAAAAACTCCAGTTTTCATATAGAAATAACTCCCACAACTTAAGGAAAAAATTAAATAACTTGATTTAAAGATGAGCAAATAACATAAATAGACATTTCTCCAAAGATGATATACAAGTGGCCACCAAGCATATAAAATGAGGTCAACATCACTAATCATCAGATAAATGCAAATTAAGACCACAATGATATATTGCCTCACACCTGTTAGGATGGCTATTATAAAAAATACAAGACATAACCAGTATTGGCAAAGGTGTAGAGAAAATGTAAACATTGTACACTGTTGGTAGCAATGTAAATTGGTACTGCCATTATGGAAAACAGCATGGGAGTTCCCCCAAAATTAAAACTACTACTACCATATGATTCAGCAATCACTTCTGCGGATATACCCAAAAGATTGAAAGCATGGTCCTGAAGCAATATTTGTACAGGCATGTTCATAGAAGCACTATTCACAATAGTCAACAGGTGGAATCAAGCCAAATGCTCACAAATAGATGAATGGATAAATAAACTTTGATATATACATAGAATGAAATATTATTAAGCTCTAAAAAAGAAGGGAATCATGTAATTTGTTATAACATAAATGAACATTGAGGACATTTTTCTAAGCGAAATAAGCCAGTCACAGAAAGAAAAATACCATGTGACTCCACTTATATAAGGTATCTAGGATAGTCAAATTTGTAGAAACACAAAATAGAATGATGCTTGCCATGGTCTGAAGGTGGGGTAAAATGGGTTGGTGTTAGTTAATGGATATAGAGTGTTAGATTTGCAAGATGAAAAAGTCCTGAAGATATGTTTTACAACACTGTGAATGTACTTAACACTGCTGAATTGCACACTTAAAAATGGTTAGAATGGCAAATTTTATGTTATGTATTTTGCTACAATTAAAAAGCGTTATGGGCCCATGCCTGTAATACTAGCACTCTGCACTCTGGGAGGCTGAGGTAGGCGGATTGTTTGAGCTCAGGAGTTCAAGACCAGCCCGAGTAAAAGCAAGATCCTGTCTCTACTAAAAAAAAAAGAAGTAGACAGAAATTAGTTGGACAACTAACAATATATAGAGAAAATATTGGCCAGGCATGGAGGCACATGCCTGTAGACCCAGCTATTCAGGAGGGTGAGGCAGTAGGATTGCTTGAGCCCAGGAGTTTGAGGTTGCTGTGAGCTAGGCTGACACCACAGGCAATAGAGTGAGACTTTATCTCAAAAGAAAAAAAAGCTTTATAATAAAAAAATCCAATTTTTTGAAGTCCAGCTAAAATAAAATATTACAAATGTGTGACAAATTCACAGGAATAAAAGTCAGCAATAGAAACTACCTTTGATAGAGCTCAGATGATTAATTTAACAAAGACATCAAAACAACTATTATAAATAAATAAAAAAACAATAAATCAAAAAGAAACAATGCTCAAATAATTAAAGGAAATTATGATGACAATTTATCATCAAATAAAGGATATCAGTAAAGAAATATAAATTATCAACTTATGTATTGATGGGCACTTCGGTTGTTTCCACATCTTTGCAATTGTGAATTGTGCTGTTATAAACATTTGAGTGCAGGTGCCTTTTTAATAAAGTGACTTTTGTTCTTTTGGGTAGATGCCCAGTAATGGAATTGCTGGAGCAAATGGTAGATCCACTTGTATCGCTTTGGATGTTGGGCAGGTGGGAAGGGAGGGGATGGGTATATACATACATAATGAGTGCAGTATGCACCAACTGGGGGATGGACACGCTTGAAGCTTTGACTAGAGGGGGCAGGAAGGCAAGGGCAATATAGGTAACCTTAACATTTTTACCCCCATAATATGCTGAAAATAAATAAATAAATAAAATAAAAAATAATTAAAAAATATAAATTATCAAAAAGAAACAAAATTTTGGACTTGAAACATATGATAGCTGATAGAAGAAATGAATTCAAATGGATCAACAATAGATTTGACCTACCACAAGAAAGAGTCAGCAAAGTTGAAGATAGATTAATAAAGATAATATAATCTTAAAAGCAGAGAAAAAAGAAAACTGAAAAAAATCTCAAAGAAATGTGGGACACCATTTAGGACATAAACATAGGTTTAATAAGAGTACCAGGAAAAGAGGAGGGAGGAAAGGGGACAGAAAAAGTATTTAAATGATAATGGCTGAAAACTTCTCAAATTTGATAGAAAACATTAGTTTACACATCCAAGAACCCCAAAAACCTCCAAGTAGAACAGAAACAAAGACATCCACACCAAGACATATCATAGTCAAATATTTGAAATCTAGAGATAAAAAGAAAACTTTAAAAGCTGTAAATTAAAAGGATTTATCACTGACAAGGGAGCCCAAATAAGATAAAGGGCTGAATGCTTATTAGAACAAAAGGAGTCTAGAAGACAATGGGATGCCATATTCAAAGTGTTGAAAGAAAAAAAAATGTACATTGGTCAAAACTCATCCAACTGTACACTTAAAATGAGTATATTTCATTGTATGTAAATTATACCTCAATCATAAATCATACCTCAATGATAAAATTATTTTATCAATCAAGTTGATAAAATAAAATAGTGATTTGCCCCCAAATTGCAGTGGGCAATATGAAAGAACAGGAATATGGGACATTAAAAATAAAGAATAGTATATATAGCAAAACCAACTTTCAAAAAATGAAGGTGAAATAAAGAAATTTTTAAGTTTTAAAAAAATATTGAAAGCTTTGCAGATAGGTCTGCCTTTCAAGAGAGACTAATTGCTGAAATCAGTGACCCCAGACATTAATTTAAATCCACATGAAAAACAAAGAGCACTGGAAATGTGATTACTTAGGTAATTAAAAAAGACAGTGTATTTGTGTATTTCTTCCCTTCACCTTACTGATTTCCAAAGCAATTCCACAAAAATTATATATATGAAATATGTTGTTGGATTTAAAACATGTAAAATGTACTGTATTTGACAACAAGAGCACAAAAGAAATGGATGGAAGCAAAACTGTTTTGTAGTATGGAAATAGCACCAGATGGTAACAAGAATGCACAGGAAGAAATGCAGAGAATCAAAAATAGTAAACAAGAAGGCTGTATAACAAAATCTATAAATATATATTTATTCTCATTTTTTCTACTGGCTTATGTGAAATACATAAAGTTATATGAAAGCATAAGTATCAAATATATTGTTTGGCTTTTAACATAAATAAAGTTAATTTGTATAATAATAACAACACTCGAAGTGTGTGGAGGGAATGGAGCTATACAGGAAAAATTTTCTGTATTTAACTGGAAGAAAGTATAAATCTGAAGTAGATTCTGATAAACTAAAAAGTATTTTAAGGTATGCTTGAGGTGATGGATACCCCAATTACCCTCATTTGATTATTATACATTGTATGCCTATACTAAAATGTCATATGTACCTCAGAAATATATACAACTATTAGGTACCCATAATAATTAAAAATAATAAAATTTTAAAAAGATGTAAGTTATAGGTATCACTAAGAAAATAACTAAAAAATATAGTTAAAAGAATTAAAATATTACATTAAAAAATAAGCACTTAATACAAAAGAAGTCAATAAAAAATAATAGAGAAACAAAAATACATGAGGCATATAGAAAACAAAAAGCAAAATAGGTAAATGCAACCATTTTTATAGTATAATTCATTGTGAATCAATTAAATAATCCAATGAAAGTACAAAGATTGTCAGAGTGGGTGGACAAAATAGGATTAACTGTATGCTCTCTACTAGAAATACACTTTATTTTCAAGGAAACAAATAGGTTAAAATAAAAGGATAAAAAAAATCATGCAAAATTATGATAAGCTGGAGTAATTATACCATTTAAAATCTAGACTTTGAAACAAAAAATACTAGAGATAAAGAGGGATGTTTCATAACAATAAAAGGGAAAATTCACCAGGAAGTTATAACTATTGTGTATAGGCACCTAACAATGAAACTCAAAAATATCTGAAGCACAAATCAACATAAACAAAGGAAAAAATAGACAATTTACCAAAAATAGTTGGAGACTTCAATACCTCACTTTCATTAATGGTAACAACGCTTATGCAGAAGATCAACAAGTAACAGAAGACTTGACCAACAATAGAAATCAATTAGAACTACAACATATCTACAGAACACTCCATCCAACAACAGCAAAATATATATTCTTCTCAAGTGCATGTGAAACATTCTCTAGGATAGAATACATGCATAAAATAAGCCTTAATATATTCAAAATGATTTTACAAATCAATAACTATGGATAATTTGAAAAATTATTTAATATGTAGAAATGAACACAAAGAACTAATGGGTTAAAGAAGAAATCAAAACTGGAATAGAAAATACATTGAAATTTATGGAAATGAAAACACAATACCAAAATTTATGGTTTGCAGCTAAAGTGATGCTCAAAGGGAATATCTTATCATTTGTGGCAATATGGATGAACTTGGAGGATGTTATGTTAAGCAAAGTGAGCCAAACACAGAAAGACAAATACTGCATTATATCATTCATATGTGAAATATTAAAAAGCTGATCTCACAGAGGTAGAGAGTAGAATTGTGGTTACCAGAGATTGGAGAAGGGAGGGAGAGGGGAGACGGGAAGAGAATGGTTGACTGGTAGAGAGTCACAATTAGACAGGAGTGATAAGTTCTGGTGTGCTGTTGTGCAGAGGGTGATTATGTTACAGTAAACCAGACCGGGAAAGAAACTGAGAGCCATACGAGAGTACTGCAAAATGGGCTTTTAATATGCCAGAGGCCTCAGAGGGGTCTCACCTCCTAATTCTAAGCAAAATGGTGTCTAAGCATTGTGGCTTTTATATGTTACACAAGCAAATGTTTACAAAGTCCGCACAAGACCGAGGTCTAGTCACGTGTTATTCCATAGCTGCTTAGTCATGCTATTTTGAAGTTATGTACAAGATTGAAATCTAGTCAAAGGTTACTATTTTAGCTGCTTTGTCATGCTAGTTTGCAGTTATGCTACTATTAGGAAGGAAGTGGAAAGATTCTCCCTTACAATTACAGTAACAATATTGTATGGTATATTTCAAAAATAGCTAAGGGAGAGGATTTTGACTGTTCGAGATGATGGAAATACTAAACACCCTACTTTGATTTATACAAAATACTTACATACTGAAACATCTCCCTGTACCCCCTAAATATGTATAGTTATTACGTGTCAATTGAAAAACTAATGCACATAAATCGAAAGAAAAAATATTTTTGTTTAATCCTCAAAACAAAAAAAGAAAAGAAACGCACAGGAAAATCTCAAATCAATAGTCTATGCTTTCACATTAGGAACCTAAGAATGAAGAGTAAGCTAAACCCAGAACATTAAAACAAAAGAAATAATAAAGATTTGATAAGAATGAAATGAAATAGAAAATGAAAAAAAAATGAAGAAAAATGACCAAAACTAAAAGTTGATTCTTTGAAAACATAATATTGAACAAAAGTTCTGCTAGATTGATCACGAAAAAGAGAGGAAATAATCATATTACTAAAATCAGGATGTAAAAAGGAACATCAGTACAGAACTTACAAAAAATTTTTAAAAGAACATAAGGATATTCTATGAAAAACTGTATTGCAGCAAAGCAGGTTAACTAGTTTAAGTAGATAAACTCCTAGAAAATCCAAAGTTACTAAAGGTGACTCAAGAAGAAATAATAAATATGAATAGATGCTAACAAATAAACATATTGAATTAGTAATTTTAAACATCTCATAAAGTAATTTGCAGTTCCAGATATATTCACTGGTGAATTTATTGAAGAATTAATATCAATTATTTATAAATCCTTCCACAAAGTGGAATAAGTGATTACAAACTCATTCTATGAGGTTAGTATTATCTTGGTACCAAAGGTAGACAAAGACACCACAAGAAAGAAAACTACAGACCAATATCTCTTGTAATATAGATGCAAAAGTCTTCAACAATATCTTAACAAAAGGAATATAGAAACATTCAAAAATAATTATACACCATGACCATGAGGGATTTATCCTGGGAATTTGATGTTTATTTAACACCTGAAAATCAATTATTATAATACACCATATCAATAAAGGGGAAACAAACACATCATCATCTCTGTAGACACAGAAAAAAATATATGATTAAATCTAACACCACTTTATTATAAAAATATTCAACAAATTAGAAAAAAAACAAATAAAAACACCTTCCTCAAATTGATAAAAGGAATCAAGGAAAATCCACAGGAAACTTTTCCAACCCACAGTCAATGCTTTCTCACTACACCATTGAGAATGAGAAAGGATGTCATTGTACTGGAGCTTCTAGCTGGGATAATTAATAAAGGACAAGAAATAAAAGGCAAGAAATCCAGTTTGGAAAAGAAAAAGTAAAATTATTTCTATTTTTAGATAACATGATCTTTTAAATATAAAATATGAAGGTATCCACTAAAATACTAATAGCACTAATGAAAGAGTTGGGAAAGTTTGCAGCACACAATGTCCATATACAAAAAAATATTGTTTCTGTGATACATCCAAAAATAAAAGTAAGAACACAATTTAATTTACAATAACATCAAAAAGAGTCAAATATTTAAAAATAAATTTAGCAAAAGATAAGCAAGATTTCAACATTCATTTTTTTCCAGTTCTTCCATATTGTTATGTGTCTTATTGTGTTATTTATCCATTCTACAGTAGATGGACATTTGAGTAGTTTCTTGTTTTTGTTGTTATAAATAGTGCTGCTATGAACACTCTTGTAAATGTCTCATATGCACATGTTACATGTACAAGAGTTTCTCAGTGGCAGTGATCTTTAAACACTTTTACTCCAGTACCTACTAAAATAAGTATTAAAACATTTTTAATTTTAAATAATTATAGATTTATAGATAGTTGAAAAGATAGTGCAGTCTCATGTACCCTTCACTCTGTGACTAAACTTCTGAAACTATAGTACAACATCAAAACCAGAAAATTGACATTGATGTGTGTTATAGCTCTTGGACACTTTATTACATGTGTAGTTTCCTTTAACCACACTGTAATCCAGATATGGAACAGAACTATTTCACCACTGCAAAGATTTCCCTTATGCAATGTCTTTACATATATACCTATCACCTCATAGCCAAGCACCTAACCTTTGACAGCCATTAGTCCATTCTGCTTCTTTGTAGTTTTGGCATTTCAAAAATGTTTTTAAAGTGAATACTACAGTATGTAACCTATTGAGGTTGGCTTTTTTTTTTTCCGCATTCAGTATAAAGTCCTTGAGATTTATCAAAGTTATGTGTATCAATAGCTCATTTCTTTTATTGCTGAGTATAATACCATGTTGTGAGTGTATCAGTTTAAAAATTTATTTATTAAAGGACATTTTGGTTGTTTCTAGTCTGAGGCTAACACAAATAAAACTGGCTTAAACAATGATTTTCAGGTTATTCGTGTAAATGTACGTTTCATTTTTCTGGGATAAATATTAAAGAGTACATTTCTTAGGTAATATTTAAAAATGCCTGTTTAATTTGTTGAAAAATCAATAAAGTTTAGTATTAATTTGTATTCACTATATATCACACAATTTTTTAATGCAACAATCTTAATGTCCCATTAGCTTATGTTACAGGCATTGTCACAGTCTTTTCCTTTTTTAAAAAATTAGCTTTATTAAGATATAATTCATATATCATACAATTTACCCATTTAAAGGGTACAATTTAATGGTTTTTAGTATATTAACATTGTTATGTATCCATTACCACAATCTAATTTTGGGGAGTTTGCTGAAGTTTATTAAAATTGAAATATATTTTTTCCAAGATGGCAAATTAGAGTCTTTGTTAGCGGGCCTCATCCACTTAAAAACAGCAAAGTAGTGTGTAGATATTCACAGCATGAACTTTTATCCAAGAACGAACACCAGAGCCAAACAACAAGTGAAAGAAACTTCAGAAACTCTGAAAGATGTAGGGGACAGCAGCCTGCACTGCAGGTCCAATGGAAAACTGTGAGTTCCCAGTGAATGAGAGTGGATGAAACTATTTCCACAAGACACATTCCCTCTGGGGAGCTGGGAAATCCAGGCCAAGGGGGAACTCCTTGACCCTACCAACTGCTGGATCTGACTTGGGGAGTGCTGAGGAGTGTGCGAGAGGAGTGGTATTGGTAAGTGCTTTGCACATACTCCCAGACCCCAGCACCAAGGAGGCCATTTCTGATTCTACTCGTGGAGCACTGCATGGAAATCTATGAGCCAACACAGGCAGCAGTCACATACAGGGAGAATCTCTAAACTGAGATTTGTGTTCTAATCTCGAAAAGGGGATGTTCCCTCACCACCAGAACTCAAAGGCAACTGTGGCATGGGCTTGTGTTGTGAGCACAGAAGTTGCACCCAGCCCCCATTCATGGGACTGACTAAACCAGGAGGGTTGTGGCCTGAGAGTCACAGTTTTTTTACCTGGGCAGGGAGTTAAGTGGCCCGGGCAATTTTCCAATCTGAGTACAGACTGTTTGGGACTTGGCTGGCTATTTCAGCTTGCTGCCAGTGGCTGGCTATGGCAGAGAGACCCACAGGGTTGAGGGTATGGGGGCTAGGCAGGTCCTATCACTGCCTGATAGGCTGTGGAGCCTGAGCTGCAATTCTTTTCCAGTGTGGACATTTTAATGCAGCAGAGGAAGCTCCATACCTCCTTGGAACTTTGTCCAGTGACCTGAGAGCTGCCTTCTGATCCCCATGAGGGCTGGAACATGTGCCCACAATTGGGAAGCCTGAATATGGATTTGCCTGATCCAGTCCCACCTGATTTGAACCACATATGCACAAATGCCTCAGTGGCAGAACACAGGACAGGGACCCCAGGCAGTTCCATGGCCTTTCCCATTACCTGGGACATCTAAATATTTCTCTTGGTTAACAACGGTCAAACATAAATCTCTGCTGCTACTGCAGCTGGCTCTCCCCTGCAAGTACTGCCTGCTGGCCAGGATTAAACCTGTACAGTCCATTACAACATTTATTGACACGATTGCACAGTGCTTGGGAAGGAGACAAACTTTACATGACCTCACCTACCACCATCACCAACACCACCCTGGCTACTCGTAAGGCCTTGTGCCTGTTTACCTGCCCAGTACATTATTACTACAACTGACATTTGATAAAGTCATCATACTAAGGCTGTTCATAACCAAGGAAGTTTTGCAGAGTCTATGCCACTCCTCAGGCACCACAAACAGAAGTAGTGCTTGTGTTTGCCATCAGGAGACCCAATCTGGCCTGCCCAGAACAGCTCCACCAAGCTTTTCCCCCACCACCAGGGATGAGAGTGGACTCTAATTCATTGTTCTTCCCACAGACCAATCCATGGTCTGAGGCACAAGAGAGCTTCTCCCAGAAAATAAAAATTAAGCATGTACCCTACTGCTATCTCCATAGCTGGCTCTTACCTGCAAGTAGCATCTACTGTCCTGGAGGTTGAACTACACAACCCAGTACAAAATTAGCTGAAAAAGTGCATAGTTCTTGGGAATGATTAAAGTGTTTCAAGGTATCTTCCACATTGGCTCTATTGGAGGCTGAAGGAATACCCACGCACCCAGTATAACACTACAACAAAAAGCATTTGAGAAAACCACCACGTTAAAGATATCTATAGCCAAGTGGTTCATACAAAGCCTTGGCCACTGAAAGCACCCATAAGCAAAGCCAAATGGCCCTACTCAGCAAATATTTCAGTCAGATCATCAAAGGGCAAAAATAAGTCCCATCCAAATGAGAATAATTATTAAAATAAGAAGCGATAGTTTCTCCAGATGAGAGACCCATCATAAAAATTCTTACAGCATGAAAAAAACAGGGTGTTATGACCCCCCCCCAAAGGATCACAATAACTCTTTAGCAGTAGACTCTAAGCAAAATGGAATTCATTCCACTCTAAGCAAAATGGAATTTCTGAAAAGCCAGACAATGAACTCAAAATATTGATTTTAAAGAAGTTTAATAAATTCACGACAAATCTGAAAACAAATACAAAGAAGTCAAAAACTCAATTCAGGATATAAAAGAAATTTAACACAGAGATATTAATAGATATTTAAAACAAAACTAAAGCAAAATTTCCGGAAATAAAAAAAATATATATATTGAAGAAAGTGTAAAAGCACAGTTGAAAGCCACAACAATAGACTAGTCAAAGCAGAAGAATCTCAGAACTAGAAGACAAATCTTTCAAATTAAACATAAAAAACAAAAATAATAAAAAAAAATAAAGCCTTCATGAAATATGAGATTATGTGAAGAGTCCAAGCCTATGAGTCATAGGTATGGCTGAGCAAAAAGAAAAAGACAAAAAGTCTGGAAAATCTATTTGAAGAAATAATTGAGGAAAACTTTTGTGATCTTGCTAGAGACTTAAACATCCAGATACAAGAGGCTAAAGAAACTCTAGAAAAATGCACTGCAAGGATTTCACCAAGACATACAGTCATCAGATTATCTAAAGTCAATGTGAGGGGAAAAATTCTCAAATTAGCAAGAAAAAAGTGACTAGTAACCTATAAAAGAAAACCTATCAGATGTACAGTGGACTTCTCAGTAGAAACTTTATAAACCAGAAGAGATTGGGGTCCTAGTTTCAGATTTATTAAATAAGAAAAACTGTCAACTACAAATTTTGTATTCTGGTAGAATAAGCTTCATAAGTGAAGGAGAAATAGTCTTTCTCAGACAAGCAAACCTGAGGGAATTTGTCATCATAAGACCAGCCCTACAGGAAATGCTCAAAGAAGTTCTAAACATGAAAACAAAAGGTCAATAGTCAACAACATAAAAACAGATGAAAGTATAAAACTCAGTCTTTTTTTACAATTTTTTAAGTGGATTTAGTGAGTACAAGTGTTTTATTATTACATGGATGGATTGCATAGTGGAAAATTCTAGGCTTTTAATTTACCCATCACCTGAATAGTATAAATTATATACAAAAGGTAATTTATTACCTCACATCTTCCTCCCCACTTCCACCTTCTGAGACTCTAATATCCAATGAGACAATCTTTAAGCATTCCCTTTTCTAAGCATTCCCTTTTCTAATCTAAGCATTCCCTTTTCACCACATCTTCACAAGCATCTGTTATTTTTTGACTTAATAATGGCCATTCTGAATGTGGTAACATGGTATCTCATAAAGGTTTTAATTTGCATTTCCCTGATAATTAGCGATGTTGAATATTTATTCATATGTTTGTTAGCCAATTGTATATAGTCATTTGAAAAATGTGTTTTCATGTCTTTTTCCCATTTTTAATGGGGTTATTCATTTTGTTCTGGCAAATTTGTTTGAGTTCCTTGTAGATTTTGGATATTAGTCCTTTATCAGATGTATATTTTGGGAACATTTTATTTCATTTTGTGGGCTATTTACTCAGTTGATCATTTCTTTTGCTGTACAGAAACATTTTAGTTTAATTAAGTCTCATTTATTTATTTTTATTTTTGTTTTGTTTGTGTTTGGGGTCTTAGTCATAAATTCTTTGCCAATATCCAGATGAGTTTTTCCTAAGTTTTCTTATAAGCATTTTTATGATGTCACGTCTTCCATTTAAAACTTTAATCCACCTAGAGTTAGTTTTTATATATGATGAGAGATATAGATTCAGATAAATTCTTCTCCATGTGGCTCTCCATCTTTTTCCAGCGTAGTTATTATATGGAGGGTCTTTTTTGTCCACTTTGTCAAAGATTAGCTGGTTGTAGATATGTGGTTTTACTTCTGGATTCTCTATCCTGTTCCAGTAATTTGTATCTGCATTTATACTATTCACATGCTGTTTTGGTTACTACAGCCTTGTAGTATAATTTGAAGTTGGGTCATGTGGTGCTTCCAGATTTGTTCCTTTTGCTTAGTACTGATTTGGCTATTTGGGCTTTTTTTTTTTTTTTTTTGGTTCCATATGAAACGTAGGATTTTTTCTAACTCTATGAAAAATGACCTTGACATTGAGAAGGGAATTGCATTGAATCTGTAAATCACTCTGTGCAGTGTAGATATTTTTACAATATCAATTCTTCCAATCAATAAATGTGAGAAGTTGTTCCATTTGTTTGTGTCATATATAATTTCTTTCATTAGTGTTTTATAGTTTTACTTATGGAGATCTTACACCTCCTTAGTTATTATAAATATATTCCCAGATATTTTTTGTAGGTATTGCAAATGGAATTGAGTTCCTAATTTGATTCTCAGCTTGGCTGTTATTAGTATATAGAAATACTACTTACTTGTATGCATTCATTTTATAAAAGGAGACTTTAGTGAATTCCTTTATTGACTTCAAAAGTCTTTTGGAAGAATCTTTAGAGTTTTCTAGACATAAGATCATATTGTGTGCAAAAAGGTATAGTTTGATTTACTCTTTTCTGATTTTGATATCCTTTATTTCTTTCTCTTGCCTAATTGTGCTGGCTTGGATTTCCAGTACTATGTTGAATAGAAGTGGTGAAAGAGGGTATCCTTAAGCCAGGCACAGTGGCTCAGTCCTGTAATCCTAACACTTTGGGAGGCTGAGGCAGGAGGATTGCTTGAAGCCAGAACTTCCAGACCAGCCTGAGCACCATAACAAAACCTTGTCTATGAAAAATACAAGAATTAGCCAGGCATGGCCTATAGTCTCAGCTATTTGGTAGGCTAAGGCAGAAGAATTGCTTGGTCCCAAGAGTTTGAAGTTGCAATCAATGAGCTATGATGATTCCACTGCACTCTAGTCTAGGCAACAGAGCAAAACTCTATCGAAAGAAAGAAAGAAAGAAAGAAAGAAAGAAAGAAAGAAAGAAAGAAAGAAAGAAAGAAAGAAAGAAAGAAAGAAAGAAAGAAAGAAAGAAAGAAAGAAAGAGAGAAAGAAAGAGAGAGAGAAAGAAAGAGAGAAAGAAAGAGAGAGAGAAAGAGAGAGAGAAAGAGAGAGAGAGAGAGAGAGAGAGAGAGAGAAAGAAAGAAAGAAAGAAAGAAAGAAAGAAAGAAAGAAAGAAAGAAAGAAAGAAAGAAAGAAAGAAAGAAAGAAAATAGGCATCTTTCTCTTATTCCAGTTCTTAGAGAAAATACTTTCCACTTTTCTCCTGTCACTATGATCTTGGGTGTAACTTCGTCATATATGGCTTTTATTAGTTTGAGATATGTTTCTTCTATGCCATTTCTTAAGGTTTTTTGTTATGAAGCATTGCTGGATTTTAACAAATGCTTTCTCTGCATCTATTGAGATGATCATATGATTTTTTTATTAATTTTATTTATGTGGTGACATTCATTGGTCTGTGTATGTTGAATCATCTTTGCATCCCTTAGATGAAACCTACTTGATCATGATGAATTATTCTTTTCATGTGCTGTTGGATTTGGTTTGCTAGTATTTTCTTTTCTTTTCTTTTCTTTTGAAGATTTTGGCATCTATGTTCTTGAGAGATGTTGGTGTATAATTTTTTGTTGTTGTTGTATCCTTTCCTGGCTTTCATATCAGTGTGACACTGGCTTTGTAGAATAAGTTAGGATGGATTCCCTGCTTCTTGATGTTATGAAACAGTTTTGGTATGAATAGGCACCGGTTCTGCCTTGTAGGTTTGGTAGATTTGGCAGTGTGTCTGTCTGGTTCTGGAAACTTTTTATTCTGGGAGCTTTTTTTTTTTTTTTTGGAGACAGAGTCTGGCTTTCTTGCCTAGGCTAGAGTGAGTGCCGTGGCGTCAGCCTAGCTCACAGCAACCTCAGACTCCTGGGCTCAAGCGATCCTCCTGCCTCAGCCTCCGGAGTAGCTGGGACTACAGGCACGAGCCACCATGCCAGGCTGATTTTTTTTATATTATATATATTAGTTGGCCAATTAATTTCTTTCTATTTTTATGGTAGAGACGGGGTCTCGCTCAGGCTGGTTTTGAACTCCTGACCTTGAGCAATCCGCCCGCCTCGGCCTCCCAGAGTGCTAGGATTACAGGCGTGAGCCACCGCCCCCGGCCTCTGGGAGCTTTTTATATTACTGATTCAATCTCACTATTCAATATTGGTTTGTTAAGGATTTCTATTTCTTCCTGATTCCAGATTAGGAGATTGTGTGCTTCTGAAAATATATCCATTTCTTCTAGATTTTCTAGTTTGTGTGCATTGAGGTATTCATAATAGTCTGTGATGATCTTTTTTATTTCTGTTCTATTAATTGTAATGTTTCCTCTTTCATTTCTGATTGAGCTTATTTAAATGTTTTCTCTTCTTTTCTTGGTTAATCTAGCTAGTGGCTTGTCTACTGTGTTTATCGTTTCAAAGAAGGAGCCAACTTTTCATTTCATTGCTCCTTTGTATTCTTTTCTTGAATTTCCATTACATTTATCTATTTTCTGATCTTTGTTATTTATTTTCTTCTACCAGCTTTGGGTTCTGTTTGTTCCTGTTTTTTCAGTTCCTTGAGATGAGACATTAAATTATTAATGTGTGATCTTTCTGTCTTTTTAATGTTGGTATTTAGTGGTATGAATTTCCCTCTTAGCACTACATTTGTTGTATCCCAAAGATTTTTTGGTGGCTTGTATAACCATTGTTATTCATTCAATTTTTTTTTATTTTCATGTTGATTTCATCATTGACCCAACAGTGGCCCCAAAGCCAGCAGGTTGTATAACTTTCTTGTATTTATATAGTTTTGAGTGTTCCTCTTGGAATTGATTTCTAGTTTTATTCCACTGCGGTGTCTGAAGATACAAGGTATGATTTCCATTTTTTTAAAATTTACTGTGATTTGTTTTGTGTCCTAGAAAATGGTCTAAGTTGAAGAATGTTCCATATGCTCACAAGAAAAATGTATATTCTTCAGTTTCTAGGTAGAATGTTCTATAAATGTCTATTAAGTCCATTAGGTCTAGTGTCCTATTTGAATTTAATATTTCTTTATTGATTTTCTGCCTTAATGATCTGTCTAGTTCTGATAGTGGAGTACTGAAATTTCCCACTATTATTATGGTGCTGTCTATTTCATGCCTTATGCCTAGTGGTATTTTTTGTGTATCTGGAAGCTCTGATGTTGTGTACATAAATATTTAGAATTGTTTTATATTATTGTTGAATTGATGACTTTATCATTATATAATGACCATTTTTGTCTGTTTTCACAGTCTCTGATTTACAGTCTGTTTCATCTGATATAAAAATAGCTACTCCTTCTCACTTTTGGTTTCCAATTGTGTGGAATGTTTTCTTCTACTCCCCTTTCCTTGAGTATATGTGGTTCTTTATAAGTTAATTGTATTTCTTGGGGATAACAGATATTTGGGTTATGTTTTTTTATTCTAGTTTGTCAATCTATATATTTTAAGTAGGAAATTTAGACAATTTATATTCTATGTAAATATTGACAAGTGAGTTATTATTCCAGTCATTATGTTGTTTATTATCTGTTTGCTTTGTGTTACTGTTTTATAGAAGCTGTGGGTTTTTGCTGTTGAGTGTTTTTAGTCTGCTGCACATTGACCATTCTCTTCCATGTTTAGAGCTCTTCTGAGCATTTACGGTAGGGAAGTATAGCAGTGAAAAGTTTCCTTCATGTTTTCTTGTCTTGGAAAAATTTTATTTCTCCTTCATTTCTGAAATGTAAATCCTTATATGAGTTTAAAATGAACCATTCAAATTCTGTCAATTAATGATTATATTTTGTCCATATAATATACTTTCATTTAAAAATTGTGATTTTAAATATACTGCAAAACTACTGTGAAAAGAAATTGTATATTTATGTGTGTGTTTTGTGTTGAGGAAGAGATAGAGAGAAATAGATAACCAGAGACAAAAGAAAAGAAATAATGTGTGGATAATGCATTTTGCAAATGAAGGGCATAATTTTAAAATATGTACAAAGATATAAAATGACACTGTAGGCAAAAATATGATTTTTCTCTGAATGGTCAATTTCAGATGCTCACATATTTTAAGGCCAGAAAACATTAATAGATTTTAAGCATGTATTAGATAATCAAATAATACTTTACTATTTATCAATCTATCAAGACTAATTTTTGATATTTCTTTGTGAAATGGAGCCCCTAAGTCCACTGTAAATTGTGACATTTATTAGGCTTGTGTAAGATAATTTATAATAGATAAATATCCCTTTTGCCAAAATGTAACCATATTGTCAATTTTCCATCAAAATTTAAACGAGTCAACACCCAGGCTAATTATCAGCAAATTAGTAAAGAAGAATGTCAGAAGGAAATAATGTGTTAGCTGAAGAAGCAGAAAAGAGTCCCTTCAATACCAAGATCTATAATTCTTTAATCATTCACTCATACCCTTTTTACACTTTTCACAAAACTATTAATCCCAAAATACATTCAAAATATTTTGTACGCCACATAATTGCATTTTTACTATTAGTGTTAGATAAGCTAAAAAATTTCTCACAACTGTAACAGCATAAAATGAATAATTAAGGAAGGCTTACCATAAGCATCAAGTGAGATATAATATTGTAGCAGGAATTTATCACCTTGAATAAAATTCTTAAGCTCCATACAATTAGAACAATGTATTATGGCATATTTCAAAAGACCCATCTGATAGTATGTCTACTCAGGGTTTTAAAAATAGACATTAAAAATCTTATGTGGAACACAATAAACCATAATAACTACATAAACTATAGCAGCTCAGAAAAACATTTTTACAAATTTCTAAATATTTATTAAATAAGATATGCTGATATATTAATCATGTATATCAAAAATTCAAATATATGATAGTCAAATTATAGTATTTATAATTTTACAAAAGTTAAAATAAGGTTGGTCTACAACTAATTAAATAAAGGCAAATAAAAAAAGGTATTTCCATTTACTTTTTTAGTCAATATATGTTAGGGACTAAATATTGAATACAAACATATAGAATAACATAAATGTATCATCTATACTTTAGATTGAGCTATGGACATGACACCAAGTCAACTGGGGCTGAGTACTCACATCTGAGACAATATATGAAGAAAAAATTGTGATGAAAATTTAATAGGATGGTTGTCCCTGATTCATTAACAACTAAGAAAGACTCTATGAAATACATTTCCACTGGGGTGAAGCTAAAGATTAATATCATTTAATTGTTTTATTTGTGTCTTACACAATGGAATAAACACCTGGCTATTTTAAAACAAATTTTGGAATTCAAGATATTTAATAATAAAGACATTATAGAAAGTCATTTCAGCAAACTTGTTCTTGTCATGTCTTTGTACATATGTATATTTAAGTGTGCAATATTTTATCACATAGCTTTAGGAATGATCAGGCAACAATTTTGTTTATTTAATGTACAAAAGAAGGAGGTTTTGTCCTACATTTGCAAATATGACCTTCCTGAAATATTCTATTTTTTTCAAAGAACAAATAATTACAAAACTGCATGGAGTGCTAAATATCCTAAAAATCTCTGCTGCTAAAAATGAAGTAGACTTTGGGTAAATTATCACAAGTATAAACTTCAGTTTATTGATGAGCTCTTTATATATTCTAATATAAATCTTCACAAGGGGAGGGGGAAGCACCCAGCTGATACTAGAGTAAGAATGTATGAACTTTAAGCAAACACAATTAGACTTCCCATAATGCTTCTATTGTTGTTTCCACTGAAATCCAAATATTTGGCTTCCACCAAAATGGAGAACAAAATGTGAGGCTCTCCTGTTCAGCTGACACACCTTAATTGGATCTAAAGTGGCTCCTGATTCTAGGCAGAAGCAAATACAAATCCCCTATGAAGGAAAGTATTTTAATGCATTTTAGATATTTAAGATTCCCTCAGATTAAGGTAAAAGCAAACAAAAACTAACAAAACAAAGAAAAACAGAATTACCTGAAGCAACCAAGAAAAGAAACAAAGAAAAACAGGTTTAAATTTATATCTGTAATGTTATCACATACAGAAAACAAGCTAACTATGCATTAAATGGTTAATGAAATAAATGAATTAATGAGAGAATAAAAAAGAAACAAAGAAAAATGTACCATCAAAGATAGGAAAGTTTGACTGTGCAGAAGCTTTTTAGTTTGATCATGTCCCATTTATTTATTTTTGTTGCTGCTGTGATTGCCTTTGGGGACTTCTTCATAAACTCTTTGCCTAGGCTGATGTCTAGGAGAGTGTTTCCAACATTTTCCTCTAGAATTCTAATAGTTTCGTACCTTAGGTTTAAGTCTGTTATCCAGTGTGAGTTGATTTTTGTGAGAGGTGAAAGGTGTGGGTCCTGCTTTAGCCTTCTACAAGTGGCTATCCAGTTTTTGCAGCACCATTTATTGAAAAGGGATTCTTTTCCCCAGCATGTGTTTTTGTCATGAGAGTAAACAGACAACTTACAGAGTGGGAGAAAATTTTTGCATCCTACGCATCCGATAAGGGGTTGATAACTAGAATATACTTAAAACTCACGAAAATCAGCAAAGAAAAAATCAAATAACCCTATTAAAAAATG
This sequence comes from Microcebus murinus, assembly GCF_040939455.1. NCBI lineage: Eukaryota > Metazoa > Chordata > Mammalia > Primates > Cheirogaleidae > Microcebus > Microcebus murinus. The sequence continues at coordinate 20,915,747 of NC_134136.1, forward strand.
GACAAAGGACTTGAACAGAAACTTTTCTAAAGAAGACAGAAGAATGGCCAACAAACATATGAAAAAATGCTCAACATCTCTAATCATCAGAGAAATGCAAATCAAAACCACAATGAGATATCACTTAACCCCAGTGAGAATGGCCTTTATCAAAAAGACCCCGAACAACAAATGCTGGCGTGGTTGCGGAGAGAGAGGAACACTCCTACACTGCTGGTGGGGCTACAAACTAGTTCAACTTCTGTGGAAGGCAATTTGGAGATACCTTAAAGCGATACAAGTGAATCTACCATTTGATCCAGCAATCCCATTGCTGGGCATCTACCCAAAAGATCCAATGACACTCTACAAAAAAGACACCTGCACTCGAATGTTTATAGCAGCACAATTCATAATTGCAAGACTGTGAAAGCAGCCCAAGTGCCCATCAATCCAAGAATGGATTAATAAAATGTGGTATATGTATACCATGGAGTACTATTCAGCTCTAAGAAAAACGGTGATATAGCACATCTTATATTTTCCTGGTTAGAGCTGGAACCCATACTGCTAAGTGAAGTATCCCATGAATGGAAAAACAATCACACATATACTCACCAGCAAACTGGTATTAACTGAGCAGCACCTAAGTGGACACATAGGTACTACAGTAATAGGGTATTGGGCAGGGGGGCGGGGGGTGGGTATATACATACATAATGAGTGAGATGTGCACCGCCTGGGGGATGGTCATGCTGGAGACTCAGACTTGTGGGGGGAGGGGGGAAAGGGCATTTATTGAAACCTTAAAATCTGTACCCCCATCATATGCCAAAATAAAAAAAAAATGCCCTTCCTTTTAATGGCTACAATTGGGTTATTTTAATGCTTGCTAATAAACATTTGGAAATTGTGGCATTAAAAAAAAAAGATAGGAAAGTTTGAAAACCTAATGGAACTTTTAGAAATAAAAAGTATTCTCATTGAAATAAGCTTCCATGGGAAAAATTGTAAAAATTTAATGGATAGTTTAAATAGCAGATATGATGAGAATAGTGAAGTAGTAAACTTGAAATATAGACATGAAAATATTATCCATAATTTAACACAATGAATTATGGAGATGTAAAATAAGCAATCCAGGTTCAAAGCAATAGAGATAATGTGAAAGTATGTAATATACAATCATGTGTTCTTTAATGACGGGAATATGTCCTGAAAAGTATGTCGTTAGGTGATTTAGTCTTATGAACATCCTAGACAATACTTATACAAACTTATATGATATAGCTTACTACACACCTAGGCTATATGTTATAGCCTATTGCTCCCTAGGCTACAAACTGGTACAGCATGTCACTGCACAGAAGACTGTGGGCAGTTGTAACACAATGTTAAGTGTTTGTATATTGAAACATATCTAACCATAGAAAAGGTACAGTAAAAATATGGTTTTATAATCTTATGGGACCAATATTTTATGCAGTCTCTTGATGACATAAAATCTTATGCAGCACATGATTGTATATATAATTAGAGTATCAATAGGAGATAATAAAAATAATGGAGAGGGAATATTATAAAAGCAATACTGGCTGAGATTCTTACAGAATCAAAGATAAACATAAATATACAGATTTATAAAGCAATAAATAAAACAATAGTTTAAAGAAACTTTTACAAACCTCCTACACAAATAATGTATAAATGAAGAAATAAATTATATGGACAGCAAAAACAACAGAATATTCAGCTGGTATGCATTGGCCAACCTGTACCAAATGTTCGCAGCCTGCATCTTTCTGTTTTGCCCAACATTGTTTCTGATTGATTAATACCTGTCACTTATCACTTTACAAAAGGAAGCAAAAAGGGAAGGAAGGAAAGAAGGGAGTGTGAGTGGGAGAGAGGGAGAGTGGGAGGGAGAGAGAATGGGAGAAAAGAAAAAAAATGTTTAAAAATTGTTGCTGAGGTAGAAAAGGTGTTGTGGTATGAAGGGTGAGACTTGCATCTGAAAATAACCACAAAACCCAACTTTCAATCATTGGCTTAAGAATAACATCAAAACTGAGAATGCAGAATATCAAAATGGAAATAGAAAATCTCTTGCAAACCTGACACTATACATCACCTTCACTCCCATGTAAAACATGGTACTATATTCTACTGAACCTCTACTTTTTTCAACATAGTATCTCACAAAGTTTTACCAATAAGTTTTGGTCCCTGAGATGTTGCCTAGTTGACATCCTAGATATAGATGATGATAAACTTGAAACACTATCTAACAAGAATTATGGGAATAGGCTAAGGCTAGCCTTAGAATAAAATCCATAACCTTATAAATTTTATTCACCAAAAAATTCAGAATGAAAGAATATAAATCTAATTCAGGAAATTTTAAAAAGAACAATAAGCTTATAATCAAGGAAGGGAGTATCAAGCAATCACTGAATTAGAAAATATAAAATGAATAAAATTATGAATAGAGATGACCTTTAGGAAAATGTACAACATGAAAGCTATTAATGTCATAAAATACAAATACACACATATATGAGAATAAAATATAATTACTGCAACAAGGGAAATTAAAATTCTACATTCAAACAATTGTATGTGAATTAATGAACTTAGCTACCTATTGGAATGAAGGGTAGAAAAAATTAAAATAAATAGAAAAGTATAAGGTCAATTGATAAATGTCACTCTACCCTCAAAATGTAAGGCAGAACTAAATGGTAACACAATACCATTCTTAAAATTACTAACTAAAAGATAATGCCCATGTTATTTAAACTATTCCACAACCCACAGGAAGAATGACTGTGTCCCATCCTATTTTACTTTAACACTGTAAACAAAATGTGATGTTGAAAGCAAAAAAATGAGAAAATAAAACCACATAACAACTCATAAATATTAATATAAATATAGTCTAGAATAATTTATCAGATGTGCAAATAAATCTTACTAGCAAGGCAAATAATAATTTTACAGATATGTCTCAAAGTCCCTTAAGAGAACAAAATAACACAACTGGCCATATTAGACAATTAATGGAAAAAAATAAATATACATTGACATGGAGAGTCCTTTGTAAAATGAGAATGTGAATAAAGTGAAAAATGGTATGATATATGTCAAAGACTAAATGGAATAGGAATAATAAGTGTGTGTCAATAATATTTTAGTACAATAGCATTGAAAATTGGGTTTGATTTGACATGAAAATACTCTTCAATGAATTTATCTTAGGTAATTGGACAAGTCTGAAAATATTTGTGTACAAGGAATTTTGTCATAGCAAAAATTAATAGCAAAAAATCATAAAAGCTTAAGTATCTACTGATGAGCACTGATAAGAGAGTTATAATATGAATTTTGGTACAGCTATGTAATCTGCAGTCTTTAAAAATAATAAAATATCTGTGTTGTTGATATCTAAGTTACATATAAGAAAGTTGTTAGTGCTTAAATGGAAAATGCATAATAGTTTGTATAGTGTGAAACTACTCATATAAAATTGCACCTGGGTGTCTGTGTGTATTGTATCTGTGTAGAGGGGGAAAGAGAGAGAGAGAGTAATGGAGAGAGAGAGAGAAAAAAGATATCTCAACTGATATTTGGAAGCATGTTCTCCAAAATGTTATCAGTGGTTACGATAGGTGGTGGAACTTAGAGGGATTTTTATTTTCTTCATTATTTTCCGTTTTGTTGTTTTTTTTTTTTCATTTTTTAAACTCAGATATTATGGGGGTACAAACATTTTGGTTACAAGTAATGACTTTGCCTCACCCAAGCCAGGGCTAGAGGCTTGCCCTTCCCCAATACAGTGTGCACCAAATCCATTAGTTGTGAGTTTACCACCTCCCACCCTCCCACCTGACTGACACCCAGTGAATATTTCCACCATGTGAACACCTTAGCATTGATCAACTAGTACCAATTTCATGATGAGTACATGTGGCACTTATTTCTCCATTCCTGTCATACTCCATTTAGAAGGATGGGCTCATGCTCTATGCAGGATAATATAAGAAGTGGTAGATCACCATTGATTTTTGGAATTGAGTAGTATTTCATAGTATACATATACCACATTTTATTAATCCACTCATGGATTGAAGGTCACTTGGATTGTTTCCACATCCTTGCAATAGTGAATTGTGCTACCATAAACATTCGACTGCAGATGTCTTTATTATAGAATGGCTTTGGTTCCTTTGGATAAATGCTTAGTAGTGGGATTGCTGGATAAAATGGTATTTCTATTTTTAGCTCTTTCAGGTATCTCCAAATTATTTACCACAGGGGTTGTACTAATTTGCAGTACCACCAGCAGTGTAAGAGTGTTGTTTCTATCTATCCACATCCACTCCGGCATTTGTTGTTTCAGGACTTTTTGATAAAGGCCATTCTCACTGGAGTAGGTGATATCTCATTATGATTTTGATTTGCATTTCCCTAATGATTAGAGATGTTAAGCATTTTGTTATTATGTTTTCTGGCCATTATTCTGTCTTCTTTTGAAACCTTCTGTTCATGCCCTTTGCCCATTTATTGATGGGGCTATTTGATTTTTTCTTGTTGATTTTTTTTAAGTTCTATATAGAGTCTTGTCATCAGTCCTTTAAAAGGATGTGTAGAAAGCAAATATTTTCTACTATTTTGTAGGTTGTCTATTTGCTCTAATCAAAGGTTCCTTGGCTGTGCAGAAACTTTTTAATTTGATCAGGTCCCATTTATTTATTTTTGTTGCTGCTGTGATTGCTTTAGGGGTCTTCTTCATAAATTCTTTGCCTAGGCCAATGTTTAAAAGAGTCTTCCCATGGTTTTCTTCTAGAATTCCTAAGTTTTCATGCCTTAAGTTTAAGTCTATTATCCATCATGAGTTAATTTTTGTGAGACATGAGAAGTGGGGATCCAGCTTCAATCTTCTGCATGTAATTATCGAATTTTCCAAGCACCATTTATTGAATTGAGATTCTTTCTCTAGTGCATATTTTTGTCTGCTTTGTCAAAGATTAGATGACAATATGCAGTTGGTTTCATATGTGGGGTCTCAGTCCTGTTCCAAAAGGCTTTATCTCTGTTCTTGTGCTATTACCATGCCATTTCGGTTACTATAGCCTTGTAGTAACCAAAAAGGCTTCAAACCAGCTTGAAGTCTGGTGGACTGATACCTCCCAGGTTCCTTTTTTTTTTTTTCCTTAAGATTTCTTTGGCTATACAAGGTCTTCCCTAGTTCCATATAAAGTATAGAATTATTTTTTCTTGATCTGTAAAGAATGATGATAGTACTTTGATAGAGATTGCATTAATTGTACAGATCACTTTAGGTAGTATGGGCATTAACAATATTGATTCTGCCAATCCATGAGCAAGGTAGATTGTTTCCATCTGTTTAAACCTTCTGCAATTTCTTGTCTCAGTGTTTTGTAGTTCTCCTATATATCTCTCATGATTTTCATTAAATATATTTCTAGATATTTAATTGTCTTTTAAGCTATTGTGAAAGGTGCTGCATTTTTTATTTGATTTTCAGCTGGACCATTATTGGCATATGTGAATGTCACTGATTTGTGTGCATTGATTTTGTATCTTGAAACTTTACTGAAATCATCTATCTATTCTTGGAGTCTCTTGGTTGAATCCTTTGGGATTTCTTGATATAGCATCATATAATCAGCAAAGAGTGAGAGTTTGGCCTCTTCTGCCCCCATTTGGACTGACTTAATTCCCCTCTCTTGTCTATTTGCTCTGGGAAGGACTTCCAGACATATGTTGAATAGAAGTGGAGATACTAGGCAACCTTGTCTGGTTCCAGTTCTAAGTGGCAATGCTTTTAATTTTTCCCCATTTATTATGATATTGGCTGTGGGTTTATTATATATAGCCTTAATAATTTTAAGGTATGCCCCATCTATGCCTATTTTGTTAACAGTTTTTATCATAAAAGTGTGCTGGATTTTGTCAAATGCTTTGTCTGCATCTATTGAGAGAATCATATGGTCTTTGTTCTTGCTTTCATTTATGCGGTGAATTATATTTATAGATTTGAATATGTTGAACCAGCATTGCATCTCTGGGATAAAGCCCACCCAGACATTATGAATTATTTTTTTTTGATGTGCTGTTGGACTCAATTTGCTAAGATTTGGTGAGGATTTTTGCAAAATTCTGTTTTATATTGTATAGCTAAGATATTTTTCCAAGAGAGTACTTGGGTAAATACATGGTATCTTCTTCTCTTCTTTTTATCTTCTTTGTTCTATAACTTCCATACCACAGAACCCTGTAATTTTGGGATCCTCAGGAAATGTTCATTGAATATTCAAATCTTACAAAGAATAACTCCAAATCAGGCAGGATTGCTAAAACTTCTAATACCTGAACTATAAGTAGAATTCAAAGTGACCCTACATATTAGTCAAATATTCTTTTCAAATCAGACTGACCTATGAAAATGACATACAAAATAAAATGAGTAATAGTAGAATGAATATATCAATCATTTAAGGATAGCAGCAGACAAATTGATAATAATTGAACTGAATAGCAGAAATTAGGTTTTAAAAGCTAAATAGAGGAGGTGAATATAGAGGTCTGAAAGATTACATTTGGAGAGTTAGCCCCATTTTCTCAACACATACACATACCCACATACAAACACACACTTTTAAAACTTTAAGTCTTCTAAGAACCTATTTTCCTTGAAGAAATAAAGCTAAGCTAAGGAACTAGTATTTGTGTCATTCAATGTCTGCCAAGATGGCTAGCATGATCTTCACATCTTCAAATGGTACACGCACCTAGAAGAGAAAATATATAAAATTTATTATCTGTGATGATTGCTCTTAATTTTGGTTTGTTTGATCATTTCCTCATGATTAGATTGAGCTTACGTGTTTTTAGTAAGAATCCAGAGAAGTTGCATGTCATTCTCATGGTATCACATCAGGGGGCACAGGAGTCAATGTGTTCTAATATCAGTTTTATAATAATACTTGGTTAACTTTAATCACTTGGTTGAAGCAAAGTTTACCAGATTTCTCTCACTGTATTAGAACTTCTTCCCCCTTTTGTAATTAGGAAGTAATCTGGGAAGAAGATCCCTAAATATATATATATATATATATATATATATATATATATATATATATATATATATGTGTGTGTGTGTGTGTGTGTGTGTGTGTGTGGTCTGTGTGTGTATCCCTTATTTAATCTAGAAGCATGGTTATTTTTAGAAATAATAAACACCAAATGCAAGAGCCTAGCAAGAACTAAGTCAAAGAGTGTTCCATACATGCATAAGATACTTTTAAAAATTGCATAATCCTATGTTTGCATTCTAATAGGTAACTCCTTGGAATATGTAACATCAACATAAGCATATGAGACAATCCCAGTGTAAAAGAAGAATACTTAGGCTCAATATATGTTACATAAACTCACAAAATGCTACATACTAGAAAAATACAAATGTGATCCTTCAAGAAAGGACATAGTGAGTTCTGGAAAATATAATTTTCATATAATGGGGGTATAGCTACTGAATATTATAGCTAGCATAATAAATGTTCATGTATTTTCTTAGAGAGCTAAACAAAATATGAACAACCAGAATATGCACATATTTCTTTATACATATACATAAAATAAAAAGATACATGGAAGAAAAGAGAAAGGGATTATGGCATATCAATACAAAAAATTAAAACACAAATGAGGACAGCTAGAAAAGAGGGACAAAATGGTATAAGACACACAGAAAACAATGAACAAAGTAACTATAGTAAATTCTTACCTATTAATAATTAATTGAAATGTAAATGGATTAAACTCTTCAATCAAAAAATATAGATATTGAATGGATAAAACCAAAACAAGATCCAACAGTATACTGTCAACCAGAGACTCACTTTAGACTTAAGGGCACACTTAGCCTGAAAGTGAAGGGATGGACAAAGGTATCCCATGCAAATAGTAATCAAAAGAGAGCAGGGGTGGCTATGGTTATATCAGACAACATAGACTTTAAGTCAAAATTGTTATAAGAGACATAAAAGGACATTATATAATGATAAAAGGGTCAATTCATCAGTAATACAGAACAATTTAACATCCCTAACAGCAGAGCACCCAAATATATGAACAAAACAGTGAAATAACTAAAGAGGGCCAGACATTGTAGCTTGTACCTATAGTCCCAGCACTTAGGGAAGCCAAAGCAGGAGGATGGCTTGAGGTTAGGAGTTTGAGACCAACCTAGGAAACAGAGAGATCCTATCTTTACATTTTTTTTTAATTTAGCTTAGAATGGTGGAACTTGCCTGTAGTCCCAGCTACTGGGAAGACTGAGGCAGGAGGAGCACTTGAACCCAGGCATTTAAGGCTGCAGTAATCAGGCCACTGCACTCCAATTGCTGGGTGACAGAAGGGAGACCTATGTCCAAATGAAATAAAAAATAAAAAGAAATAACTGAAAGGTGTAATAGATAGCAATACTATAAGATTAGGAGTATTTAATACCCTAGTTTTAATAATATATTGGACATTCAGACATAAAATCAACATGGAAACAGCAGACTTAAAATATACTATCGCAGCAGTCTCCAACATTTTTGGCACCAAGGATCCATTTCATGGAAGACAATTTTTCCATGGACCAGGGTGGGTGGGGGATAGTTTGGGGATTATTCAAGTGCATTACATTTATTTGGCAACCAAACCTCTCTGCTAATGATAATCTGTATTTGCAGCCACTCCCCAGCCCTGGCATCACCACTTCAGCGCCACCTCAGATCATCAGGCATTAGATTCTCATAAGAAGCAAACAACTTAGATCTCTCACATGTACAGTTTATAGTATGGTTAGTGCTCTTAGGAGAATTTAATGCTGCAGCTGATCTGAAATAAGACAGGGCTTACATCGTGATCAAAGCAATGGGGAGTGGCTATAAATACAGACAATAATTCACTCACTTGCTTGCCATTTACATCCTGCTGTGAGTCCCCACTGCTAACAGGCCATGGACCTCCATGGCCCACGGGTTGGGGAACCCAGTACCACAGAACAAATAGACCTAAAAACATATACAGGACATATACAGAACATTATGTATCAAATGGATTTAACAAACATATTTAAGACCCAAGAGCAGCAGAATATACATTCTTCTGAAGTATACATGGAATATTTTCCAGGATAATTTGTATATTAAATCACAAAATAATCCTTCATAAATTTAAGAAGATTGAAATCATACTAAATATCTCTCCAACTTCAAGAGAATAAAGCTTGAAATAAATATCAGAAAAAAACCAAAAAATTTGCAAATATGTGAAAATGAACAACATAGTCTCCACAACCAATGGGTAAAAAAAATCAAAAGAGGAATTCAAAATATCTTCAGACAAATGAAAACAAAAACACAACATACTATAACCTATGAAATTTAGCAAATGATTAAAGCAGAAATAAATGAGATAGATGATAGAAAAATAGAGAAATCAATAAAAGTAAGTTGTTTATTTTGAAAAGATAAGGAAAATTGACAAACTTATGCCTACATTAACTATAAAAAGAGCGAAGACTAAATAAAGAAGATTATAAAGAGGAGACATTACACCTGATACCACAGAATATAAAGAATAATAAAAGAATAATAAACAATGATATGCAAAAACATTAGATAACATAAGTGAAATCAATAAATTCCTAGAAACCTAACAATCTACCAGGATTAAATCATGAAGAAATAGAAATCTGAACAGATATATAACAGAAGATTGAGTCAATAATTATAAAACTCCTACAACAACAAAAAGATAATCAACCAAATGGCTTCACTGGTGTATTTTATAAATCATTTCCAGAAAAATTTATACCAATCCTTCTCAAACTTTTCCAAAAAATTTAAGATGAATATGTTCTTGAGATCTACTGTACAACATTGTGCCCATAGTTACCAATATTGTATTGTACACTTAAAAGTTTGCTAAAAGGGTGGTTCTCATGCTAAATGTTTTACTACAATAATAGCAATGTTAATAATATTAAATTGCTTGTATTTGTTTTTCATGGAAATCAAGACCAGTATACTCTTTTAATTCTGTACATATATGTTTACATCTCTACAAGCCAGCGAATGGTTTGTGGAATCTTTGTACTTTGAAGGGGTTCAGATTAGCAAATATATCTTGACTTTAAAAAACTTATAATCTGACTGGATAAACAGATCAAAAACATTTAAAATTAAAAAATTAAATTTGTTAGAGTACAAAACTGCATTGTAGTACAGTCTACTAAAACATGTTTGGCTCTATTATGTTGTGCATTATCCATTTTTATGTCACATTTGCAACCCCTGGCCACTAATGTTATAATCTTCACTCCTGCAATTACTAGTATTTACTGAGTGCTGATTAATAAAATTTTCCAGGCACAGGGTTAAGAAATTTATAAGTAATATCTGATTTAGTCTTCATAATGACATTATGAAGTAAATACTGTTTCCATTTTGAAGATATGTAGACTAAGGCTTCGAAAGGTTAAGTGACTTAACCAAGACCTCTGAGTTTGAAAGACATCGAAATAAGATTTTCACCTAGCTACCTCTAGAAGTACCCCAGAATTCCAGAGTCTCTATGTCTATAAGTATGTTATGTTGCATTCCAGAATTCTGGTTACCTCTCCAATGAAGCTAAGCTGTTACAAATATTAGACTGAAAGTGTCAGGAAAGTTAATACCCCCATACTGCTCTGGGAAAATCAATAGTACATTCAAAGGGCAATTAAAAATAACTTCTTCATTACATCTTACATTGGATTACTTATGTCCATGGGCCTAAAAATGATAATCTGGACTCTGCTCTTTGGTTTGTTAAAGTAGTTATTTTCCTTTCTTGCAACAGTGTAACTAACACACACACACACACACACTCTCTCTACACTTGTATTATAAGGGAAAATTCAAATTCTTATTTTGCATATTAGAGTTACAAGTGAAGAGAAAAACAAAAACATTTTGCTATTTCAAATTATTTTAAAATATCATAGCTACAGATATAGCCATATGATTCAGCTATTCTAAGACAAAAGTAATACCATAATTTTTATAAATTCTCCCTAACTTTGTCTCTAAGCTTGAATAGATATTACATTTTGCATATATTAACCACTCATACATGAAATCTGAAAAATAAATAGGTTACAAGTTAATTTCCTCAACTCTTACAAATAGATAAAAAAACGTGTGTGGATTTTTGACATAGGGGGGGGCGGAGCAAGATGGCGGACGAATAACACCGCCAGACAGAGGGTCTCTGCAAAAAAGACAGATTCTAGCAGAAACTAGAGGAAAGAAGCAAGAAGACGAGCATACAGCGGACAGGGGCCGGAAGGAGGGGTACCTGAGACCCCGGGAGACTCCACGGGAGGAGGCTGCGGAGGAGAACTGGAGGCTGAGAACACCGGAGCAGCCCGGAGACCAGCGGCAAGGGTAGGTGGATCTGCTTTTTCCCCTCCCCTGCATTCGGGACTGCTGGTGGGCTCCCCAGCGGGTGGAGAGACCTGCGGACACCAGCCCAGAGACTGCCGCCGCCTGCCAACGGTGAGCCTGTAGCAGATGTGGCACCAGGTTCCCAACTTCCTCCGGGCACCTCCGTGTGCACAGACCCGAGCCGCGCGGCAGGCACCATATTGCCTCCTCCCCCCCTCCGCCGACCCTACCCGCGGCTGCCCAGAGAGACAATACAGCCACCAGCCGGAGGCACCTCCAGGGAACGGGACCTTCCCGTTTGGGACCCCGCCCGCCCTCCCAGGTGCTGCTGGCACCGTGTTCCCAGGAAAACGGTGCCGACTCAGAGGCTGAGAGACATAGACCCAGCTTGGGCTCCCTGTGGGTGAATTAGGACCGGAAATCCTCTCCCTGGTGGGAATACAGTTTGAACTCTGGGACCCAGAGGTCGGACCTGCAGACCAGATCCCCTGCACCGAGGGCTAGCATTGCCCGGGGCACAGAAGGGTTATACGTGAACAGCCTACTGAGGTCTGTGTGCCTCCACGGGCGGATCGGCGTCCTAGAGGGCAACCCTCCTCCCAGGAGGAGGCTGTGTGCCCAACCCAGGTGGCGTTCCTGTGCAGGGAACCTCCCCGCCGGCATCACAGTCCGGGGAGGCCTGGTAGCTTGTGGTCTGGCCTGCTGGCAGAGGCCCAGGAGTAGCTGCGGAGTTGGGGAGGGTGGAAAGAAGCGAGGCCTGCTGCAGACTGCGGGTCTCAGACAGCCCCACCCCCACACCCAGACTTTCTGGCTGAGCAGGACCATTCCAGCCCCGCCCTGACAGCAGAGAACAGAACTTTGACCCCTGCTAACGGCCTGAGGGCAGGCTTACCCAACCCAGCTCCGCCCAGAACGAGAGCTGATAACAGGACTCAAAATCAACACCATAGCCTGTTCCTCCAAGCAAACGCCACCTACTGACAGGGACGGCATCTTGCACAGCCTTTCCACGGCACACACTGACTCAATATACAGGGAGTGGTCCAATTTCACCCACAGGCACCACCTAACGCCTCAGAAACTAAACAAGGTGTGTGAATACCCAAACAATAACCTAAGGAAAGAAACAACAACTGATCGACATGGGAAGAAATCAGCGAAAGAACTCAGGAAATATGAAGAACCAAACGGAAAACACACCCCCAAAGAGGAGCACCAGCCCCCTAGAAACGGACACCGACCAAAACCAGGCAACCAATATGACAGAAGAGGAATTTCGTATGTGGAACATAAGAACACTCACCCAGCTGCAACAACAACTCAACAACCAGCACCAAGAAACCACAAAAAATCTCCAGGATATGAGAAAAGAAATAGACACATTGAAGAAAAGTGTAACCGAACTCCTGGAAATGAAGAATCAATTCAAGGAACTACAAAATACAGTGGAAAGTCTCAAGAACAGGGTAGATGAAGCAGAAGAAAGAATCTCAGAGCTTGAAGATAACACCCTCCAATTAAATAAATCAGTCACAGAAATAGAGCAGAGAAACAAGAGAAAAGAGCAAAGCCTACAAGAGCTGTGGGATTATGTGAAGAAACCTAATGTGAGGGTCATAGGGTTACAGGAAGGGGAAGAAGACAACACTCAAGGGTTGGACAAGCTGTTTGAAGATATAATAGAGGAAAATTTCCCAGGCCTTGCTCAAAATCTTGATATACAAGTTCAAGAAGCTCAGAGGACCCCTGGGAGATTCAACGCAAACAGGAAGACGTCACGACATGCAGTCATCAGACTAACCAAAGTATCAACTAAAGAGGCCCTTCTAAGAGCTGTAAGACAAAAGAAGCAAGTAACATACAAGGGAAAGCCAATTCGAATAACATCAGACTTCTCTAATGAGACTTTACAAGCAAGGAGAGACTGGGGCTCCATTCTCACTCTTTTGAAACAAAACAATGCCCAGCCTAGAATATTATTCCCTGCAAAACTAAGCTTCGTATATGAAGGAGAAATAAAAACATTCTCAGACAAGCAAAGGCTCAGAGAATTCACCAAGACAAGACCAGCCCTACAAGAAGTACTTAAAACAGCGTTATGCACGGAACATCATAAAAATAACCCACGAATATAAAAACAACCAAAACCCAAAGATATCAAAGGCCAGATATTACAATGGCTCAAGACAGAAATCATAGCAACAACATCCAACCCAACAGAATGAACAGTAATCTACCTTACCTATCAGTTCTCTCAATAAATGTGAATGGCTTAAACTCTCCACTCAAGAGACATAGGCTGGCTGAATGGATAAGAAAATACAGGCCAAGTATATGCTGTCTTCAGGAAACACATCTAACCTGCAAGGATGCATATAGACTAAAAATAAAAGGGTGGAGATCAATATTCCAAGCAAATAGAAGCCAAAAGAAGGCTGGTGTGGCAGTTCTAATTTCAGACGATTTAGTTTTTAAACCAACAAAAGTAGTAAAAGACAAAGAGGGTCATTATATAATGGTGAAGGGCACAGTCCAACAAGAAGAGATAACAATTTTAAATATATATGCACCCAACTTAGGTGCACCCAGATTCATAAAGCAAACCTTACTGGAGCTAAGCAAATGGATTAATAGCAACTCCATAATCGCCGGAGATTTCAACACCCCACTGACGGCACGAGACAGATCCTCCAAACAGAAAATTAATAAAGAAATATTGGACTTAAACAAAACTCTAGAACAATTGGGTCTGACAGACATCTACAGAACATTCTACCCAAAATCCACTGAATATACGTTCTTCTCATCAGCTCACGGGACATTCTCTAAGATTGACCATATCCTAGGACACAAAGAAAATCTCAAGAAATTTAAAAAAATAGAAATCATACCATGTACCTTCTCAGATCACAGTGGAATAAAACTAGAAATCAACCCTAACAGAAACTCACATTTCTACACAAAAACGTGGAAATTAAACAACCTCCTACTAAATGATTACTTCGTAAATGAAGAAATCAAGACAGAAATAAAAAACTTCTATGAAGAAAACGACAATGGAGAGACAAGTTATCAACTCCTCTGGGACACAGCTAAAGCAGTTCTGAGAGGAAAGTTTATCTCCATAAATGCCTATAACCAAAAGACAAGAAGATCACAAATAGACAATTTAATGAAACGACTCAAAGAGCTGGATAAAGAAGAACAGACCAACCCCAAACCCAGCAGAAGAAGTGAAATCAACAAGATCAAATCAGAACTAAACGAAATTGAAAACAGGAAAGCTATTCAGGAGATTAATAAAACAAAAAGTTGGTTCTTTGAAAAAATAAACAAAATTGACACACCATTGGCTAAGCTAACGAAAAGCAGAAAAGAGAAATCTCTAATAAGATCCATCAGGAATAAAAAAGGAGATATCACAACTGATCCCAAAGAGATACAAGATACAATTTATGAATACTACAAAAATCTTTATGCACACAAACTGGAAAATGTGGAGGAAATGGACAAATTTCTAGAAACACACAGCCTCCCTAGGCTCAACCAGGAAGAAATAGATTCCCTGAACAGACCAATCTCAACAGCTGAAATAGAAATAGCAATTAAAAATCTCCCTAAAAAGAAAAGTCCCGGTCCAGATGGCTTCACACCTGAATTTTACCATACTTACAAAGAAGAACTAGTACCTATCTTGCAGAAACTATTCCACAACATCGAGAAGAACGGAAACCTCCCCGACACCTTTTATGAAGCGAATATTACTCTGATACCAAAACCAGGAAAGGATGCAACAAAAAAAGAAAACTACAGACCAATATCCCTAATGAATATAGATGCAAAAATTTTCAACAAAATCTTAGCTAACCGAATCCAGAGACTTATCAAAAAAATAATCCACCACGACCAAGTGGGCTTCATCCCAGGGATGCAGGGATGGTTCAACATACGTAAATCTATAAATGCAATTCACCACATAAACAGAAGCAAAAACAAAGACCACATGATTCTTTCAATAGATGCAGAAAAAGCTTTTGACAAAATTCAACACCCTTTCATGATACGAACACTTAAGAAAATAGGCATACAAGGGACATACCTAAAAATGATACAAGCCATATATGACAGACCCATAGCCACATCATACTGAATGGGGAAAGATTGAAATCATTCCCACTTAGAACTGGAACCAGACAAGGCTGCCCACTATCTCCACTTCTGTTCAACATAGTGCTGGAAGTCTTGGCTACAGCAATCAGACAGGAAAATGGAATCAAAGGTATCCAAATAGGGGCAGAAGAGATCAAACTTTCACTGTTTGCTGATGATATGATATTGTATCTAGAAAACCCCAAGGATTCAACCAAGAAACTCCTGGAACTGATCAATGAATTTAGTCAAGTCTCAGGATACAAAATCAATACACAGAAATCAGAGGCATTCATATACGCCAACAACAATCTAATTGAGAACCAAATCAAAGACTCAATTCCCTTCACAATAGCAACAAAGAAATTAAAGTACCTAGGAATATATTTAACCAAAGAGGTAAAAGACCTCTACAGGGAGAACTATGAAACACTGAGGAAGGAAATAGCAGAGGATGTAAACAGATGGAAATCCATACCATGCTCGTGGATCGGCAGACTCAATATCATCAAAATGTCTATACTACCCAAACTGATCTACAGATTCAATGCAATACCTATTAAAATCCCATCAGCATTCTTCACAGATATGGAAAAAATAGTTTTACGCTTCGTATGGAACCAAAGAAGACCCCGAATATCAAGAGCAATTCTAGGCAACAAAAACAAAATGGGAGGCATTAATATGCCAGATATCAAACTATACTACAAAGCTGTAGTAATTAAAACAATATGGTATTGGCACAAAAACAGGAATATTGACCAGTGGAACAGATGTGAGAATCCTGATATAAAACCATCCTCATATAGCCATCTCATCTTTGACAAAGCAGACAAAAACATACGCTGGGGAAAAGAATCTCTCTTCAATAAATGGTGCTGGGAAAACTGGATAGCCACCTGTAGAAGGCTAAAACAGGACCCACACCTTTCACCTCTCACAAAAACCAACTCACGCTGGATAACAGACTTAAACCTAAGATATGAAACTATTAGAACTCTAGAGGAAAAATTTGGAAACACTCTCCTAGACATCGGCCTGGGCAAAGAGTTTATGAAGAAGTCCCCAAAGGCAATCACAGCAGCAACAAAAATAAATAAATGGGACATGATCAAGCTACAAAGCTTCTGCACAGCCAAAGAAATAGTCATGAAAGTAAACAGACAACCTACAGAATGGGAGAAAATTTTTGCATCCTATGCATCCGATAAGGGACTGATAACTAGAATATACTTAGAACTCACGAAAATTAGGAAGAAAAAATCAAATAACCCCATTAAAAAGTGGGCAAAAGACTTGAACAGAAATTTTTCTAAATAAGACAGAAGAATGGCCAACAAACATATGAAGAAATGCTCAACATCTCTAATCATCAGGGAAATGCAAATCAAAACCACAATGAGATATCACTTAACCCCTGTGAGAATGGCCTTTATCAAAAAGTCTCCAAACAATAAATGCTGGCGTGGTTGCGGAGAGAGAGGAACACTCCTACACTGCTGGTGGGACTGCAAACTAGTTCAACCTCTGTGGAAAGCAATTTGGAGATACCTTAAAGCGATACAACTGAATCTACCATTTGATCCAGCAATCCCATTGCTGGGCATCTACCCAAATGATCCAGTGACACTCTACAAAAAAGACACCTGCACTCGAATGTTTATAGCAGCACAATTCATAATTGCAAGGCTGTGGAAACAGCCCAAGTGCCCATCAATCCAAGAATGGATTAATAAAATGTGGTATATGTATACCATGGAGTACTATTCAGCTCTAAGAAACAATGGTGATATAGCACATCTTATATTTTCCTGGTTAGAGCTGGAACCCATACTACTAAGTGAAGTATCCCAAGAATGGAAAAACAAGCACCAGATATATTCTCCAGAAAACTGGTATTAACTGACTAGCACCTAAGTGGACACATGGGTGCTACAGTAATAGGGTATTGGGGAGGTGGGAGGGGGGAGGGGGACGGGTATTTACATACATAATGAGTGTGATGTGCACCATCTGGGGGATGGTCATGATGGAGACTCAGACTTTTGGGGGGAGGGGGGGAAATGGGCATTTATTGAAACCTTAAAATCTGTACCCCCATAATATGCCAAAATAAAAAAAAAAAAAAAAAAAAAAAAAAAAAAACGTGTGTGATATTTCAAACAATTTTAATTAAATCTAGATAATAGAAAAATAAGGAATATATGCACTTTAATTGAAATAAATCACCACTTAGAGAATACTAAAACAGGAAAACCATCAGGAAAGCATTGAGATATAAATTACACAGTTACATAAACTGAATTTGCTTCAAAGTTATTGGTTTCAGAATATAATGAAAAACTGAAAAAATTAAACCACTGAAAAAATAAACCTATTATATGGATTCTATAAGTATAAATTTATACTCTCTATGAAGTTAATTTAATAAAAAGAATTACAGAAAGCAAATAAAATGTATAAAATGTAAAGGTTATATTTATCTGCTCTGTTAGCTACTACTTCTATATTTTCTCAAACTGCCTTCTGATTTCTGCTGACATTTGAAAATCGAACTTCCTCATAGTGGCTTAAACAATTAGTTCTAAAGCAGGATCTTTAACTAGGTTTCACATCAGAAATACACTTTGGTTATAAAGTCACTGATATTTATATCAACATAAGACTTTTGGGATATTATATATGCTAATAGGCTCTCCTTATTGCAGTTTTAGCAATAAATTTAAGTCAGAGAAATTAATAAATCATTGTTTATAATTAACACACATGGCTCACAAAATCCTTCAATTTGGGTAAAAATACAATTAAAACTGGAAGAATTTATAGGTGAGATATTGGCTGTAAATCGCTAAAACATTCTTTATTTTCTCTTCATTGCATACTCTAAAAGGCTAAATTATTTGCATAATCACTATTTTGTTAACTGGTAAAACCCTAAAGCCCTATCATGACCTTCATGGAATATTAAAACAGATGTATGAGGATTAGAGCAAGCCTAAAATGTCTTCTTTATTTACAGTACCTCATTTTGTCATAATTTGAGGTCTATAGCATAAGCCAAAAATTAAATTGACCCATTCATTCATTTTGCCTCAATCAGTGAGAATTTAGGTATATTCTTGATATCTGCCTCTTGTTTTTTTATGTCTAAAAGATTTCAGTAGGCCGGGTGCAGTGGCTCACGCCTGTAATCCTAGCACTCTGGGAGGCCGAGGCGGGTGGATTGCTCAAGGTCAGGAGTTCGAAACCAGCCTGAACAAGAGCGAGACCCCATCTCTACCATAAATAGAAAGAAATTAATTGGCCAACTGATATATATAGAAAAAATTAGCCAGGCATGGTGGCACATGCCTGTACTCCCAGCTACTTGGGAGGCTGAGGCAGCAGGATTGCTTGAGCCCAGGAGTTTGAGGTTGCTGTGAGCTAGGCTGACGCCACGGCAGTCACTCTAGCCTGGGCAACAAAGCGAGAATCTGTCTCAAAAAATAAATAAATAAATAAATAAAAATAAAAATAAAATAAATAAAAGATTTTGGTGCTTTTTCTGAAGCCAACTAAAATAAACTCTGAAGTAATAAAATTGCAGAAGATGTGAATTGAAAATGCACTTATAGACTTCCACTTGCAGCAAAGGCAGGTGTACAATTGGGAAGCTATATAGAAAAAAATGAAATTTGACCACTACCACACACCATACATTGAAATCAATTGCAGGTAGATTACATGTCTAAATGTGAAAGTCAAAGCAATACAAATTTTCAAAATAATAAAGGAGACAACTTTCAAAACATCAGGAAAGTGAAGCTTTCTTAATTAAGATACAAAATGCAACAAGTACAAGGTAAATGATTAACAAATTCACAATGAAGTTGAAGAAACTATAAAGAGTGGGAAGGACAAACCAGAGTGGAAGAAGTGATTTGCAGTACATACCTCTATAAGAAGAGTTTTGTTGGATTTTTGATATTTATCTTTATTAATTTTATCCTTAATGTACATTTGAGATATTCTAATAATAACTGTATCTCCTTTCCCTGCTTGTCCCTGTTATGGTGATTAAAGCCACATATATAATAAACATCTCCAACACACATGAATATCTGTACATTTCACAGGTGAATAGAGAAAGACAGATTTTCTCTACTTATATATAGGAGAAAAGGCAGCTCTCTACCTCTTCCCTTCTGACAGGAGGGAGCAAAAACTTTGCTTCTTGGAGAGACTGAATAGAAATAATCCTGGGTTCTCACTTTAATCTTTTGAAATGTAAACACAATTCTCCAAGGGTCAGATAAGTCCCAGAGTCTCCAGCTTTTATGACCTAGACATGTCACAACCCTCTTGGATCTCATCTCCTTTGAAATGTAAACACATTCCTCCAGCATTAGATAAATCTCTCTGGAGATCTTTCAGTATTTTTTTCTATGCTCTACAGTTTGTATTCAGGATATATAAAATGTTTTCACAAATCAATCAAGGAAGAAACAGTCAAGTAGAAAAGTGGGCAAGAAAGTTGAACATATATAACCTACAATACAGCATGACTTCTACATTTAGATTTATATACCCAGAGAAATATGTGCAATTGTGCCTCAAGAGACAAATATCATAGGTGCTGGAAAAAATGGCAAAGTAAAGGTAACCTCCTGGATTGCTGCTCCCAGAGAAAGAAGTGGGAAGCATGGTCTCATACACATGAGTGGATCTCTCCCCAGCAAGAACAGCATTGTGAAGCAGCAGAGATTCAGTGCTGACACACAAAACAGGAAAAAACAAGGTGAACAGGAGATAAGATCACAATCTCTGGAGAGTGCAAAACAAACAATAGAGCATAGAGTGCAGGAGGGAGCCAGCCCAATGGGCCAGCGAGTGAAATGGGATCAGACCCACAGGAGAACTTCTTGCTTCCCCACTGATCTCCACACCCAATCAGACAGGGACCTGCCTGAAGTGGGTGCAAAATCACAGCAGGAGGTGTGAGGCTCTGTGGAGATGGGACAATTGCGGGAAGCACCTTGAACTCCCTGGAGCTCTGTACCAGGATGGCACTAAGAGGGGAGGGATCTGGTCTTAACTTCTGTGGTGGTAGTTAGGAGACAGTTAACTTGCCTCTGGCACCCAGAAGGTCCAGACCCACAGAGATGTTCACTAAGGTGGGGGCTCTAAACTGGAACCATCTCAGGGGAATAGACCCGCTCAGGGTGGGACAGTAAGAGCCAAAGCTATGCCTGAACTGCCATGATACTGTGGGAGGGTGACATAAAAGAGACAATGGGGCATCCTGATGACCCAGCTCCCCAATCCAGCACCTGAAATCTCCTGAACAGTCACCCTCAGTGTGGGTGCTCTGTGAGGGTGTGGGTGGTGGCCACTGTTGGGGTCCACAGCCCAGCAGCCATGCTGTGACATGGTGTGTCGGGAAGATCCTCGCCCAGCCCAGGGACTCTCCCAACAAGCTCCACCCTTACACAATCTATGATCAACTAGCCAGGCCTGTCTTGATGGATGAATTCTGAACACTTCCCTAGTAGTGAAGAGGCTAACTGCCTGTGGGAATTATAGCCTCTGGGGCATCGGGGTGCCGGGCAGACTGGGGAACTAACCCTTCCCCCAAGCCAGCATCTTTCATGCCAAAAGTGTTAGGCTCCACACCTGGAGGTGGGGTGAGACAAGAAAAGCCACTTTCCCTCTGCAGCTAGGGTGAATCTGCCAGGCCTTGGCACAGATCAATAGCTGACTGCCCAATGAGTTTGCTCTTCAGACCAGCTTAGGTTACCCAGTAGATAAAAATGCTGAGAATGGATATCTTCCCTTGGTCAGCTGTTAACAGGGAACTCTGTGGTAATGGAACAAATCCCCCACAAGTGGCCACAATGGGCTCCACAAGTTATCCCTCCCATCAGGAGTAGCCTCCCAGCTGGTGTGGAAGAGCTCCCTCCAATGACAGATCAAGAAACCATAGAAGTGAAAAAAAACAATGGCTGATCCAGATGGGGAGGGCTCAGTGAAAGAATTCCAGGAGTATGAAGAATCAAATGAAAAGCCCTCCCCCAAAGAGGTACACTAGCTCTCAAGGAATGGATATCAACAAAATTGAGAACTCTAAAATGACACAAGAAGGATTTCAATCATGGATTGTAAGACACCACAAAAAAAATCTAGGACTTGGAAGAAAAATTCACTAAAGAAATTGAAATACTAAAGAAAAATCAAACTGAACTTCTAGAAATGAAGAATCTATTCAGGGAACTACAAAACACAGTGGAAAGCCTCAAAAATAGGGTAGACCAAAGAGGAGAAAGAATCTCAGAGATTGAACATAACACCTTCAAATCAAATGACTTAATTACAGAGATAGAGCAGAAAAATAAGAAACAAGAGCAAAACTTATAAGAAATGTGGGGTTATATGAAGAAACATAACCTGAGGGTGTTATGGATTCTGGAAGGGGAAGAAGAAAAAAATGCAAGGATTGGATAAGCTATTTGAAGACATAATTGAGGAAAATTTCCCAGGCCTTGATAAAAAGCTAGATATCCAACTACAAGAAGCTCAAAGGACCCCTGGGAGTTACAGTGCAAATAAGAAGACACCACGACATGTAGTCATCAGACTGACCAAAATATCAACAAAAGAGACCCTTGTACAAGCTGTAAGGTAAAAGAAGCAAGATACATACAAAGGAAAACCAATTTGAGTAACCTCAGACTTATCAACTGAAACCATAAAAGCAAAGAGAGACTGGGCCCCATTCTCACCCTTATGAAACAGAATAATGCCCATCCTAGAATCTTGTACCCTGAAAAACTAAGTTTTATGTATAAAGGAGAAATAAAGACATTCTCAGATAAGCAAAGACTGAGGAAATTCACCAAGACAAGACAAGCCCTACAAGAAGTACTCAAAACAGTGTTACACACGTATCGGCATAATAAACACTAATGAATGTAAAAACATTCAAAAGCTAAAGATTAAAGGCCAGATATCACAATGGATCAAGAGAGAAAAGAAAGCAACAACGTCCAACCCAACAGAATGAACAGTAATCTGCTCCACCTATCGGTTCTCCCAATAAATGTGAATGGCTTAAACTCCCCACTCAAGAGACATAGGCTGGCTGAATGGATAAAAAGACATACATAAGCCAAGTATCTGTCGTCTTCAGTCAACACACCTAAACTACAAGGATGCATACAGACTAAAAGTAAAGGGATGCAAAAGAGTATTTCAACCAAATGGAAGCTAAAAGAAGGCTGGCGTGGCAGTTTTGATTTCAGATAAACTTAGTTTTTAAACAAACAAAAGTAGTGAAAGACAAAGAAGGTCATTATATATGGTGAAGGATACAATTCAACAAGAAGACATAACAATTTTAAATATATATATATGCACCCAATTTAGGTAAATCCAGATTCATAAAGCAAACCTTACTTGATCTAAGCAAATTGATAAACAGCAACTCCATAATAACCAGAGATTTCAACACCCAACTGACTGCACAGGACAGATCCTCCAAACAAAAAATTAGTAAAGAAATAATGAACTTAAACAAAACTCTAGAACAATTGGGTCTGAGAGACATTTAAAGGACATTCTACCCCAAATCCACTCATTATACTTTTTTGTCATTAGCTGATGAGACATTCTCTAAGATTGACCATATCCTAGGACACAAAGCAATTCTTAAAAACGTTTAAAACATAGAAATTATATCATGTATCTTCTCATATCACAGTGGAATAAACATAGAAATCAACCCTAACAGAAACTTCCATTTCTACACAAAAATATGGCAATTAAACAACCTTCTGCTAAACGATTACTTCATAAATGAGCAAATCAAGATGGAAATCAAAAAGTTCTTTGAACTTAGTGACAATGGAGACACAAGTTTTCAAATCCTATGGGACACAGTTAAAGCAGTACTGAAAGTTTATTTCCATAAATGCCTATAACCAAAAGTCAGAAAGATCACAATAGACAACCTAATGAATTGATACAAAGAGCTGGAAAAAGAAGAACAGACCAACCCCAAACCCAGGAGACAAAGTGAAATTAACAAGATCAAACCAGAACTAAATGAAATTGAACACAGGGAACCTATACAGAATATTAGTAAAGCAAAAACTTGGTTCTTTGAAAAAATAAACAAAATTGAAACAAACATCATAGGTGCTGAAAAAATGACAAAGTAAAGGTAACCTCCTGGATTGGTGCTCCCAGAGAAAGAAGTGTGGAGCATAGTCTCATACACATGAGTGGATCTCTCCCCAGCAAGAACAGCATTGTGAAGCAGCAGAGATTCAGTGCTGACACACAAATCAGGAAAAAACAAGGTGAATGGGAGATGAGATCACAATCTCTGGAGAGATTTAAGCCTTTGGCTAGACCAGGGGTCCTCAAACTTTTTAAACAGGGGGCCAGTTCACTGTCCTTGAGACAGTTGGAGGGCTGTATTATAGTTTTTTTTAAAAGTATGAACAAATTCCTATGCACACTGCACATATCTTATTTTGAAGTAAAAAACAAACGGGAATGACACCTGCATGTGGCCTGTGGGCCGTAGTTTGAGGACACCTGGGCTAGATATAACAAAAAGCAGAAAAGAGAAATCTCTAATAAGCTCCATCAGGAACAAAAGGAGATATATTACCACTGATGCCACGTTTATACAAGATATAATCTATGAATACTACAAAAACCTTTATGCACACAAACTAGAAAATGAGGAGGAAACGGACACATTTCCAGAAACATACAGCCTCCCTAGGCTCAACCAGGAAGAAATAGAATTCCAGAACAGACCAATATCAAGAGCCAAAATAGAAACAGCAATCAAAAATCTTACTCAAAAGAAAAGTCCCGGACCAGATGGTTTCACATTCTAAATTTACCACACGTATAAAAAAGAACTGGTGCCTATCCTGCAGAAATTTTCCTGAACTTTGAGAATGATGGTATCCTTCCCGAGTCATTTTATCAAGCCAACATCACTTTAATACCAAAACCAGGAAAGGATGCAACAAAGAAAGAAAACTACAGACCAATATCACTTATGAATATAGATGCAAACATTCTCAACAAAATCCTGGCTAACCAATTCCAGGTGCTCATCAGAAAATAATTAATCACAACTAGGTGGGCTTCATCCAAGGGATGCAGGGATGGTTCAACATACACAAATCTATAAATGTAATTCACCATATAAGCAGAAGCAAAAACAAAGACCATAAGATCCTTTCAATAGATGCAGAATAAGCATTAGACAAAAATCAACACCCTTTCAGGATAAGAACACTTAACAAAATAGGCATAGAAGGGGCTTGCCTAAAAACGATAGAAGCCATATATGACAGACCCACAGCCAACATCATACTGAATGGGGAAAAGTGTAAAGCATTTCCACTTAGAACTGGAACCATGCAAGGTTGCTCATTATCTCCATTTCTATTCAACATAGTGATGAAAGTCCTGGCTATAGCAATCAGACAAGAAAATAGACTTAAAGCCATCAAAATGGGGAAAGAAAAGATCAAACTTTCAATCTTTGCTGATGATATGATATTATACTTAGAAAATCCCAAGGATTCAACCAAGAGACTCCTGGAATTGCTAAATGAATTTAATAAAATCTCAGGATATAAAATCTATACACACAAATCAGAGGCATTCCTATACACCCATAACAGTCAATTGAGAACCAAATCAAAGGTTCAATACCCTTCACAATAAAAACAAAGAAAATAAAATACCTAGGAATATACTTCAAAGACCTCTACAGGGAGAACTATGAAACACTGAGGTAGGAATTAACAGATGATGTAAACAGATGGAAATCAATACCATGCTCGTGGGTCAGCAGAATCAAAATTGTTAAAATGTCTATACTAACTAAACTGATCTACAGATTAACTGCAATCCCTATTAAAATCTCAACATCATTTTTTTTCACAGATATAGAAAAAATAATTTTATACTTCATGTGGAACCAGAGAAGACCCTGTATATCAAAAGCAATTCTAGGTAATAAAAATAAAAACAAAATGGGAGGTATCAATATGCCAGACTTCAAACTATACTACAAAGCTGTAGTAATTAAATCAACTTCGTATTGTCACAAAAAATAGGTACATTGACCAGTGGAACAGAACTGAGAACCCAGATAAAACCACCCTCATATAACCATCTAATCTTCTACAAAGCAGACAAAATCATACACTAGGGAAAAGAATCCTTATACAGTAAATGGTGCTGGGAAAACTGCATAGCCACATGTAGAAAGCTGAAGCAGGATCTACACCTTTCATCTCTCACAAAAATCAACTCACACTGCGTAAGAGACTTAAACCTAAGGAATGAAACTATTAGAATGCTAGAAGAAAATGTTGGAAATACTCTCCTAGATATTGGCCTAGGCAAAGATTTTATGAAGAAAACTCCAAAGGCAATCAAAACAGCAGTGAAAATAAATAAATGCAACCTGATCAAGCTAAAATGGTTCTGCATACCCAAAGAAACAGTCATGAGAGCAAACAGGCAACCTATTGAATGGGAGAAAATTTTCGCATCCTACACATCTGATAAGGGGCTGATAACTAGAATCTACTTAGAAATCACGAAAATCAACAAGAAAAAAATCAAAGAACCCTATCAAAAAGTGGGCAGAACATGAACAGAAACTTCTCAAAAAAAGACAGAATAATGGACAACAAATGAAAAAATGTTCAACATCTCTAATCATCAGGGAAATGCAAATCTAAATCACAATGAGATATCACTTAACTCCAGTGAGAATGGCCTTTATCAAAATGTCCCCAAACAACAAATGCTGGCATGGATGCGGAGAGAGAGGAACACTCCTACACTGCTGGTGGGACTGCAAACTAGTTCAACCTCTGTGGAAAGCAATATGGAGATGCCTCAAAGCGATAGAAGTAGATCTACCATTTGATCCAGCAATTCCACTACTAAGCATCTATCCAAAAGATCAAAAGTCACTTTATGAAAAAGACACCTACACTCGGATGTTTATAGCAGCACAATTCACAATTGCAAAGCTGTGGAAACAACCCAAGTGCCCATAAATTCATGAGTGGATTAATAAAATGTGGTGTATATATATATACCATGGAGTACTACTCAGCTTTAAGAAATAATGGTGATCTAGCACCTCTTGTATATTCCTGGATACAGCTGGAACCCATTCTACTAAGTGAAGTATCTCAAGAATGGAAAAACCAGCACCACATGTACTCACCAGCAAATTGGCATTAACAGATCAACACCTAAGTGGACATATAGGAGTAACATTTATCGGGTGTTGGGAGGGGGGAGGAACGGACGGGTCTATACAACCACAATGAATAAGATGTGCAACATTTGGAGGATGGACACTCTTGAAGCTCTTACTTGATGGGGGAGGAAGGCATGGGAAATATATGTAACCTTAACACTTGTACCCCCCATAATATGCTAAAATTAAAAAAAAAAGAAATCATTGGAAATTGGGAAAGAAGCACCCCTGGGGATTCTCAGTGCTACATCCAGGTTCTCTCCTTCTTTCTCTCTCTTTCCCTCCCTCCCTCACTGTCGCATCTCTCAGCTTTTCTCTTCTCTATGATTTAGGAATTCCCCTTTAGATAATTTTCTTCGTAATGTTAAGGTGACTCTATAATTTATGGTCCAAGCTGGAACATTTTGAATACTGAAAAATCAAAAGGGATACTGTGAATAATTGCAATGGAAAAACAGGCATAAGGTGATACTGCATTCAGAAAACTGTGTATAATCACCCAAATTACAGTGGAGGATTATAGCTAGGACCATTGTTCATATCTTTTCGGCTTTATGATTAGAAAGAAGAGGACCTCTCTCTCCCAACTCTAGAACGAAAATCCTGATGTACACTATTTTTCACAGTTTTCATCCTGTGAGCAGGGCGTTGGTTTACTCTGAATAGCACCTCCCTCTTGAAATAATTGATTTTGATGAACAGGGCAGAAAGTGATAGTGGTTCCTAAAAACAAGACATCTATGTTTCACTGAATAATAGTGGAGGAGTACTAGACTAAAAAAATTGAATTACCTTGGTCGGGCGTGGAGGCTCACTCCTGTAATGCTAGCACTCTGGGAGGCTGAGGCAGGCGGATTGCTCAAGGTCAGGAGTTCGAAACCAGCCTGAGCAAGAGCGAGACCCCATCTCTACTATAAATAGAAAGAAATTAATTGGCCAACTAATATATATAGAAAAAATTAGCCGGGCATGTTGGCACATGTCTTTAGTCCCAGCTACTCGGGAGGCTAAGGCAGCAGGATTGCTTGAGCCCAGAAGTTTGAGGTTGGTGTGAGCTAGGCTGACGCCACGGCAGTCACTCTAGCCTGGGCAACAAAGTGAGACTCTGTCTCAAAAACAAAACAAAACAAAACAAAACAAAACAAAAAAAAACCCTGAAGTACCTCTAAATGCATAATTCAAATATTTCAGGCATATATAATGTGATCAGATTTATATGTTTATATTTGTATGCATCACCCTTATTCGTTTATTCTCTGTATGATATTTTTAGCAGGGTCATTATACTGTTGACTAATATTGAGCTTCCAGATAACTAAATTCCTTTTGCATTACAATAATAATCCATCTCTCCCATACCATAGTTTTAGATTTGGAATTTTGTACCGAAACACAAATATTAAATATCATCTTTTTTAAGTCTTCCTGCCATACTAGCCTATTGAGATGTTATTAATACTTGATCCTGATGTCCTATAATGCAATAATAAGACATTCTATGAATATCAGTTATGAATACCAAATGAGATATTATATACAAAAATGCTTTGAAAACTGTAAAATGTTATGCAAATGTAAGGTAAAATATTAAAGATATTTATTTTGAAGTAGAGATTGGATAGTGATTTTACTAGTGTATTCGAAGTTTCAGTTGTCTAAAAACAGTATAAAACTAAAAATTATTTGCATAAATGATAATTTTATATAGTAAGTGGATTCTCAAAGTAAACATTTTTTTCACTTTATTTACCAGTATTATACTTATTATGTTTGCAAAAGGTATTAGCCCCTTTGGAATATTATTTCAGGAAACTGTTTTGTTTGTTTTTATTTTAATATGACAGAATAAAAGGTGACAGGACATATTACTAGGCACTCATGCCATATATATATAAAATGTGGATTAATGCTTTATTCATTATATATATATATTTCTATTCAACTCTAAAATCTTGTAATTCTGTGATCAAATCTTTAAATTGCTTTAATTTTCCACAGATTAATTTAGTATTTTGGCTAAATTATTTGATGGAAATATACTGTCTAACATGGACTCAATAAGTTAGTAAGTTTTCTTCCTTTTTTAAAAAATATAAGTGATATTTAAGCTTATGGGTCCATAATATTATAGCCTATGCTATATATAAAATTGTAATAAATTTGGTACCTAAAAATTACTACAAAAATTTTATCTGTTACTATAACAACTGCTGAACAAAAAGTAGTCATTATTATTTCAAGTTTATTACACACTATTGGCCTGATGTAAAACTATTTTAAATGTTTTTTCAGTAAGGTAGATTGGAAATGGTGTAGGAGGAAAGAAAAGCTGACTTTTAGTTAAGACATACCTGAAAGTTGTTGGGCAATAAATTATTGATATAATGTAAGTTCATGAGTTTACTTGCATGTGTTAAATAATCACCATTCAAAATTCTCATTAAACGTTAAAAGTGGGTGGCTTATGTTGCTGATATCTGTTTCCTTTTCAGGAATCTTTTTTTTTTTTTTCAGTATACTTCTTGAGAAATTGCTTTTATCCTCTTGTACCTACAGATATAGGGTATTTCCCTCTACAGAATCTGTTGAAGTAGTAGTTCTAGGTTCAACTAGAATCTGTTGAACTATTGGAGGATGAATAAAATTTAATATAGATTATGCAAAATATAAAATATGTTCATAATTACTTCCCTACAAAAGCAATGATCTCAAATTAAAGACTTTTTAATGTGAAGACCACATCAAATTAAATAATGAGATTCAAAATAAGAACTCAGCAGTGTTGTGATGTCTTGCAGGTTTCTCAGCAGTATTTGTTTAAACCAGCTATCAGAACATAGCAAATTATGTGTAGTAGTAGTTGATGCATTGCTTTATGAGCACATAAAGGTTACATTTTCAATGTTTGATAAAATTAAAAGGTAACATCAGTGGAAAAAACAATCTATAAGTAGGATAAAATGTGAAGAGATAAAAAAAAAAGGGGGGGATATGTAACAGAGTAGTCACCCCTCCTCCCATAGATATGGAAAGGTAAAATTGACAGTGGTAATATGTAACAGAGGAAATGCCCTGAAAAAAAAAATGGGAAAAATATTTTCTGTCTCTTTAACATATCTTCCATTCCTTTTTGATAACTACAACCTGCATCTCTGCCTCAGGCCAGTGGTTTGGAGTGGCAGAGTAAGACTTTTGTTATGTTTACTATAGGAGGTCGCTCAGCCAGGAACTGGAGAAATGGTGGAGGAAGGACTTAGGTGGAGATCATGGAATTGTCTTCCTGGGAAATGGGACAAATCACAGTCATCAACTGTAGTTGAACAGCAATTGTCTGAAGCTGATTGGCCTCCCTTTAAAAGCTCTGAATGTGTGCTTAGTATTAGGATTATGGCATTTCAGACAGGAGTCTCCATCATCCTCATTTGCTGGCAAAATAATAATAAACCTCTCATTCTTTCTCCTAAAAAAAATTGAATCTGGTTCAGAAAATAATGACAAACTATACTCCATTGTAAGAATCATACATGACCTTCACCTGGAGCCTTGCAAGCTCTAAACTTACCTATGAGTACGTGAACTAAAATAAAATCTTAAGGTCCCCCCACTGGATGACTGAATGGACCCCCTCTTGGCCAAGAGGGGGCTCTCTAAAAACTGAATCGGCTGCCATGAGGAGGGAGGTCAGACATGCCTCATCATGCCCCCCTCCCTTCTTATAGTTATCTTTTGTAGCTAATTAGCAGACCTAAGGCTATGCAAGATAAACCTGCAGGTCCTCAATTTACACAACAAATATATGTCTGGTGGGCTGTCTCTCATTAACAGAGCTCCTTATCTTAAAACATTCCAAGCCTTTAGACAAAGCTTCATGTCTTTAACCAATTATAAGTCAAAGAGTCTTTAAACCCACCTATAACCTGTAAGCCCCGCCCCGTGAGATGTCCCACCTTTTCAGGCCAAACCAATATATGCCTTCCTTGTATTGATTTATGACTTTACCTGTAATCCATGTCTCCCTTAAAATGTATAAAACTAAACTGTAACCCAACCACAGCGTATCCACTTGCTCAAGGCTTCTTGGGCATGGCTCTAGGTCATGGTCCTCAAATTTGGCTCAGAATAAACTAATTTAAATATTTTACAGAGTTTGGCTTTTTGCCATTAACAAATAGATACTTTGTATTGAGCTAGATAATCATTTCTATTTATTTCTACACGTATTTACTACTTGACTATGATGTATCAAACTGTAAAATAAACTGAGCACAAAGAAGAGATTAGAAGGTTTGTTGTAAAGAACACTTATATATAGTGTTTTTCAGATATTTATAATTTTTTTTACATTGTTCTAAGGACATCAGGTGTACTTTCACAATTCACTCCCTAAAACTGAAGAGAAACCTACTATTGTTATTATAACTTTATATCTGAGAGAATGAAGGCACAGAGAGACTAAGTAACTTGCCCAAGGTCAGACAAGTGATAAGCAGTAAAACAAAAATTAAATTTCAGTTTCTAAGTACAAAGTTCATATTCTTGAATGCTACTCTATATTGAAAGTTTAACCTGCCAAACTCTGTAAAATTTTGACTTTTATCCAAGATATCTTAAGAATAAAACTTCATGCTATCCTGATCTGAAATAAGGTTACTACATGTAAGAAATACTGAATATTGCAAGCATTTACCACAGGCATACTTAAATGCATTTTAAGTGCAACTCAACATGCAAAAATTGACTATTAAAGAATATCTAAACCAAGAAACTTATTTTATATATGTTACCTTATTAAATTGTAATTAGGAGATTTTTATTTCCCCTTCAGCTTTATGTTTCAGTAAATGTCTTTCTATGTATTTTACTTTCTCTTGCATTAATACTGATATATTTTGCCTCTTCCTTCTCCTCCATCCTGTAACCCAGACCAATGCTTCTTTAAAAACAGACCAAAACAATAGATTCTACATTGTCTGAGTAACCAAGAAAGTGGTATATTCTTATGTTGTGAAACACTGAGGAAGAACGGATGATTAACTCAAAAACTTTTTTCTTGTTTTATTCTCAATAGTTTCCTTGCTAAGATTGTTGAGCAAATGTTCCAAAGAACAATAGAAGAAACTCTAGCAAATTTGTTTTCCTTTGAAATTGATCTCTTTGCCAAAAGTAAAGTCATGTCACCTTTAAAGTCATAATATTTGAAAATTTGCTATAATAGTAATATAACCCACAGGTTTGAAGAATTAATGATATCTATGACCAAATGTTTTTCTTCTTAACTCACTACCAGTGTTAGTGTAATAGTCAGTTATGAGGTAGAGCTTGACACATCATCATCATGTACAACTCATTTTGTACTCATTTGTTCAGGATGTCCTAGACAAAAGGAAAAATGTGGGAAAAAATTAACAGAGGCAATAATTTTAAATGTAGTAGAAAATGAAGTAACTAGGGAATACTGTTACTGGAAGATTTTCAGACATAAACATTTCACAGCTACAAGTCTTCAAGTAACATATACAAATTTTGCTCTCAACTTTAAATTTTTTATTATGGAGAAGGTTGGTTTATAGAATTTATTTGTAGTACATAGTTCCTACATGCCCAAAGTATGTTTGGGGTTATCTCCCCTTATAGTGAAACTATGCAGTAGTATAATTTAAAGAAGAAAATCTGAAGTCATTGTCTTTATGAGTTCAAATAATTTAAATATGTCAATTGAAGAAATGCACATTGATCATTGATTAAAGATGCATAAATATCACATTTACACATACTTGGTTCTTAAATTTTGATATTTAAGTGATTTTAATAACATTTTTTTCTGGTGACTATACCTCTTCAAGTAGCTGAGAGTGAGTATACTTTATTTCTAAATGACAGAATGTCAAACACAATTCTATCAGTAATAGTGTTGTCAGTAACAAAGCTTTAGAAGGTCAATCATTCTCTAAAGATGTAGAAGGTGGAAAGGTGGGTGGAGGCAGTAATAGAAGGAAGTGAATTGGGAGATAATAGAGTCTCCAAGAGCTGTAGACTGAATAATCCTCTCAGGTCATTATGATATGCTCTAACTTCCTCCTAAATCTTGGTTGGAATCATTGTTTTAAAGAATGTACTCAAATGTCAGTGTAAACTCTCATTTATCCAGAATCCAAACAGTTACAAATTTAAAGCATAAATGTTCTATATTCTATTTGTATAAGCAACAGAGAAATGGCAATAAAACAATTTAATATTAATAATTTCGCTTTTAAATCACCTCCTGAAGTTGTACATAAATCTACATCCAATGTCCTGTACAATGATTATTATGTTTTAAAATTAAATTATATTCAGTTTAATTTTAATGAGAAATATTTTTGTCTATCTTTTCCTTTTGAAATTATAAATCTATTTATAACATAAAGATAATTCTCATTTGTGTCAGCATTCCCACCCAGGGTATTTCAGGATATACAGAAAAATTTTACTAATTCTAAAGCTTTCTTGGTGACTAAATGATCTTAAAGTGATAGTATTAGCTATGATTTAATAAGTACTATCAGCCAGAAAATCTATTAAGCACTTTATTATTATTTATGTATGCTGTTTTTTCAACATCAATCAAATTTCTAACACCACCTAAGTATCCTACAAATCAAGTTAATTTTGACACTAACTGCCCAGGGTCAACACAAAACCTACAGGTTAAAGGCTTAGTCCTACAAGATTGCCCCCACTTTAGACACCAGCCGCAATTCCTGCATACTTCAAAGTTGCCTTCACTCTGCCCAGCTTAGTACAAATTTGAGAGTTCCCATGAACACCTCCTCAAGTTCAATTATTTGATGGAACAATGCACAGAACTCAGGAAAGCACTCTATTTATGATTGTAGTTTTATTATAAGGCATACAACTCAGGAATAGCCAAATGGAAGAGATTCACAGGGCAAGGAGTGGGGGAAGAGTAGAACTTCAGGCTAAAATTATTTTATCAGAGGCATGAAAAATGGTCAAAGGTCTACAGCAACCAAGCAAATATCCAATTTTTAAAAAGCCATTTTCAAAACAGTAATGTATTTTATGGCATTTTTGCTCACCATGTTCCATACCCTTCCCAGCATGGTGTGGCCTTAGTATGGGGGAGGTGACTGCCTAATTTCCAATTCCCTCCCTTGAACCAGAGAGAGAAGAGTAGACATTATTTGCTACTTTCTATCATTTCTGGGAGCTGCTTGAATTACAGGTTTCTATTTGGCTTAATTCATATCTTAAGGTAGGGGGAAAGTGGCATGACTCAGTTCTGAGGCAGAGAGAAACAGCAGGCACTTCTCAGGAAAACGGAAAGTACCTACAGTCCTACATATGTCTGGAGTATGAGATTATAGGTGGAGCCATACAGCAGACTATATAAGGCAACAGTCCAGTTGCCATTTCTATTCTTCAAATGGGAAGGAACAGAGATTATTTTATTTATAATGTTCTAATCCTTCTCAGATGTTTAAAGAGCTGATCTATTTTGCCTAGCTCAGATCACAGAAAAGCAGAAGCAGTGGGCACTGCTTGGGAAAGCAGAAAGGGGACCAAGACCCACAAATGCCCAGGGCAAGAGATTATGGGTAAAGACATTCAATAGACCATCTAAGGTCCTTATAAGAAGCTAAAGTGAAACTCTTTTAAAAGTTAGGACATTTAAAAGCAGACATGTATAAATAAAATAATAATTTAAAAGAACATACACAGGCCCAGGAAAGACATATAATCATAAAACATCTGAGAGACTGTAAGCATTCCAATTGGGTTGATCACAAATCTATGTGATGGCTAATTTTATGTGTCAACTTGCTTCGGCTATGGGATATCCAAGATATAGGTTAAATATTATATCTGGGTATATCTATGAGTGTATAAATGGAGGAGATTAGCATTTGAAATGACGGATTGAGTAAAGCACATGGCCCGGCCCCCATAGGTGGGCATCATACAATTTTTTGAGGAAGCAGTTCTCAACATTTTTGGCACCAGGGCCCAGTTTCATGGAAGACAATTTTTCCATGGACCAGTGGTGGAGATGGGGATGGTTTGGGGATTATTCGAGCACATTATATTTATTTTGCAATCAAAACTCTCTGCTAATGATAATCAGTATTTCCAGTCACTCCCCAGCACTAGCATCACCACCTCAGCATCATGTCCAATCATGAGGCATTAGATTCTCATAAGAAGTATGCAATCTAGAGCTCTTGCATGCACAGTTTACAGTAGCATTTGCACTCCTATGAGAATCTAATGCTGCTGCTGATCTGACAGCAAGAGGACCTTATGTGGTAATGCCAGTGATGGGGAGCAGTCATAAATATAGATGAAGCTTCCCTTGCTCACCTGCTGCTCACCTGCTGCTGTGCAGCCCAGTTCCTGATATCAGTATTTGGTTTGGGGACAACAGCTTTGAAGGACTTAATAGAACAAAAAGCTAAAGTAAGCTTGAATTTACTCTCTGTCCTACTGCTTGATCTGGGACATCAATATTCTCCTGCTTTTGGTGTCCATGTTTCTCAGGTCTTCAGATCTGGACTGGAACCTACACCATTGGCTCTCTGCCTTTCAGGTTTTCAAACTAAACCACCTCCTTTCTTGTGCCTCCAAGTTCCAGATGGTAGGTTGTGGAACTTCTCAGCCTCCATAATGTCATAAGTCAGTATCTTATAAATCTTTTATTCCTGAAACGTAAAATGTTTAAATATGAAAAATAAATTAATATAATATAATGAATTAACAGATCAAAGAAAGGAAACAACTAGATCATCTCAATTGATGCAGTAAAAGCATCTGAAAAATTTCAACAAGTTAT
This sequence comes from Microcebus murinus, assembly GCF_040939455.1. Taxonomy (NCBI): domain Eukaryota; kingdom Metazoa; phylum Chordata; class Mammalia; order Primates; family Cheirogaleidae; genus Microcebus; species Microcebus murinus. The sequence continues at coordinate 20,951,508 of NC_134136.1, forward strand.
GATAAAAACATTCAACAAACTAGGAATAGAAGGAAACTATCTCAACATAATAAAGCCCCTATATGAAAACTCCACAGCCAACATTACACTCAACAAAGAAAGAATTAAAGCTTTTCCTCTAAGATCAGGAACAAAAATGCCTAACTTTCCACTTTTATACAATATAGTACTAGAAGTCCTAGCCAGAGAAATTAAAAAAGAAAAAGAAATAAAAGACAACCAAATAGGAAAGAAATAAAATTATTTCTGTTTAAACATAACATGATCTTATATGTAAAAACAACCTAAAGATTCCACATTAAAAACTATTAGAACTCTTAAGCAAATTCAACAAATTTGCCAGATAAAAGGTTAATACATAAATATCAATTTCAATTAAATATACTACTAATAAATAATTTGAAAAAATTAAGACAATTTCATTTATAGTAGCACCAAAATGAATAATATATTTAGAAATAATTTTTTTTTTTTGAGACAGAGTCTCACTTTTGTTGCCCTGGCTAGAGTGAGTGCCGTGGCGTCAGCCTCGCTCACAGCAACCTCAGACTCCTGGGCTCAAGCAATCCTCCTGCCTCAGCCTCCCGAGTAGCTGGGACTACAGGCATGTGCCACCATGCCCGGCTAATTTTTTCTATGTATATATTAGTTGGCCAATTAATTTCTTTCTATTTATAGTAGAGACGGGGTCTCGCTCTTGCTCAGGCTGGTTTCAAACTCCTGACCTCAAGCAATCCACCCGCCTCAACCTCCCAGAGTGCTAGGATTACAGGCGTGAGCCACCGCGCCCGGCCTAGAAATAATTTTAATCAAGGAGGTGAAAAGCTTGTACATTGAAAAATACATATAGTCAAACATTCTTGAAAAAGAAAAAGTTGTAGTTCTCACACTTCCTGTTTTCAAACACTTATTATGAAATGTGGTAGTCCCATAAAGAAAGACATATAGATGAATGAAATAGAATAGAGAGCTTCAAATCAACCCTTACATGCATGGTCAAATGATTTTTGTCAAGGGAACGAAGACCATTCAATCAACAAAGGACAGTGTTTTCAAAAATATTGCTGGGAAAAGTGGATAGCCACATGCTAAAAACGGAGTTCAACTCTTAATTTATACCATATATAAAATTAACTCAAATAAGGCAACAACATAAGTTCTAAGGCTATTAAAAACTCGAAAGAAAACATAGGAAAAAACTTAGAAAAATTGAATATGGCAATGATTTCCTAGATATTACAGCAAAAGCACAAACAACAAAAGAAAAAATAGATAAATTAGATTTCATCAAAATTAAAAATTTTGTGCTTCAAAGGACACAATCAACAGAGTGCAAAGTTAATTTATGGATTTGGAAAAAATATTAACAAATCATATAGCAAATTTAATCTATAGCTCAATCACAAAAATAAGAAAATCACCCAATTAAATAGGCAAAATGGGTAAATAATTTGAATAAACATTTCTGAAAAGAACACATACAAAACCAACAGGTATATGAAAAGATGCTCAATTTCAGTAATTATCAGGGAAAAGCTAACAAAAACCAAAAGGAAATACCACTTGACATTCACTAGGATGGCTGCTAACAGAAAAAGTAAAATAACAAATGTTGGCAGGGATGTGGAGAAATTGGGAGCCTTGTGCATTGCTAGTAGAAATATAGATGATTCAGCCACTGTGGAAAAAATTCGGTGGTTCTTCAAAACATTAAAAATGAAATTGGCCGGGCGTGGTGGCTCACGCCTGTAATCCTAGCACTTTGGGAGGCCGAGGCGGGCGGATTGCTCAAGGTCAGGAGTTCGAAACCAGCCTGAGCGAGACCCCGTCTCTACCAAAAATAGAAATAAATTAATTGACCAACTAAAAATATATATACAAAAAATTAGCTGGGCCTGGTGGCGCATGCCTGTAGTCCCAGCTACTCGGGAGGCTGAGGCAGTAGGATCGCTGAGCCCCGGAGTTTGAGGTTGCTGTGAGCCAGGCTGACGCCATGGCACTCACTCTAGCCTGGGCAACAAAGTGAGACTCTGTCTCAAAAAAAAAAAAAAAAAAAGAGGGGGGAGGAGAAAACGGCGGAGTAGGGGTGCCCTCCTGGCTCTCTGCTCCCAGAGCAAATAGTGAAGAAAGCGGATAGCCACACTCCAGCGATCTACACTTCCATGAGACCAGCTTTGCCAGCCTGCAGACACTCAACAGGAAATAGAGGGATAAGACCATCTACAGCCTAAAGCAAAGGTGAACCGATCATTCTTCCGCAAAACTCGGGGATTCGGAGGCACACATCAGGGAGGGAGCGAGGCGCGGCTTAAGCCGCTGCCGGCGGGCAGTGGCGCCAGCCTCTAACCGGTGCTGAGAAACACCCCCTCCTACACCGAGCTCCACTCCCACGTAGGCCGGGAGGTGCCTGAAGTTGGTGAGAAGTGGCAGCGCGGGATTAAGCTGTGTGGAGAAGAGACTAGAGTAGGGAACGCCGCGGTTTAAGGCGGGGGAGGGGGTCCGCACGCAGCAACCGCTCTCCGCGCATCAGGAACCAGAGCCCTGCCGAACACTCCCAGGTCAAGAGTAAGGGGAGTTTACACAGCAGGAGGCTTTGACTTTGGATTTGGAGGAGGTTTGGGATAGCACTGAGAGGTCAGAGTGCACAAAGTTAGACTCCTTGATCCATTAGGACCCCCCTCCCTCTGCCCCTCCAGCACCACCGCTCCGCCCCTGCATTCCAGCGCTGACTCAGCATTCCAGCGCGGACTTGCGCTCGGGGTTTGGAGAGGCTGCGCAGAGAAAGCGCTGGTACCCGCCGCTGCTCCACCAATTTGATATTGGACCGTCACTTGCTGCACAAGCGGCATTGACTCTGTGCTCAGAGAGTGGACCCTGCCTGGATGGGGCAGAGCTACAGGGGAGATTGATTGCCCTTGGCGAATTTAAGGCAGAGAAAGGGTGCCTTCCACAATCTCCTGCGACCCGGAGCCCCGCCCTGGGCTCCAAAGTCTCTACCCCAGCCTTGGGGGCGGAGCTGAGATAGAAACTGTTCTTATTCCTGCCGCTTATCTCCACCTGGGTAATTCAAGAGACAAAAGGCAGGGATAGGTGGGTCCCATTGACTGCCTGCCAGCTTATGGTCAGTCTCACCCTGCACAGGTCTCCTGCGGGCTGTGCCCAGCGTGTGGAGCGCTGGGCCTTGCAGGAGGCAGCCGTCAGTGGTTATAAAGCAGAGATATTTTACGGACCCCCACATCCGGGGATTTGGGGCTAGGCCTTTGGCTCCAAAGTTTGTATCCCCGCCTTGGGGGTGGAGCCGAGATAGAAACTGCTCCGGTTCCTGCCACTTATCTCCACCTGTGGAATTAAAGAGACAGAACAAGGGGCCTGGTGGGTCTGGCTTCAGGACAATCTCTCACTGCACAGGTCTCCTGCGTTCTGTGTCCAGAGTGCAGAACCTGCCTGGCAGGAGACACCCACGAAGGAAGTTACCCTTAGCTGCTATAAGGCAGAGCATCTTTAAATCTACCACCGTCCTGTTTCTTGTGGCTGAGCCTTGGCTCCAAAGTTTCTGTCCTTGCCTTGGGGGCAAAGCTGAGATAGGAACTGTTCCCATTCCTACCGCTTATCTCCACCTGTGCAATTAAAGAGACAGAAGACGGGGTTCCCTGGGTTTGGCTACGGGCCTGCCGGCTTCTGGCCAATCTCTGTCTGCACAGGTCTTCTGTGCTCGGTGTCCAGGCCCTGGAGTTTGCCTGGGCAGAGCCGAGCCTTGTAGGAAGCAGGCTTCAGCGAATACAAGACAGAGAGACGTTACTACCCACACACTCTGGTGACTTGGAGCTGGGCCTTCGGTTCCAAAGTCTCTAGCCCCGCCTTGGGGGTGGAGCTGAGAGAGGAACTGCTCCAGTTCCTGCCATCTATTCCCACCTGTGTAATTAAGGAGACCAGCAGGAGGGGTAGGGTAATTAGCTGTTTCCCCTCCTCTACATCTCGGACTGCTGGATCCCCAGTGGGTTGAGAGACCTGCAGACACCATCCCAGCGAAGGCTGCTGACAGAGAGCAACTCCACCTACTGGCTCAGAAAATAAATAAGATGTGTGAATACCTAAAGGAAAGAAACAACAACTGAGCAAAATGGGAAGAAATCAGGGAAGGAACTCCGGAAATATGAAGAAACAAACGGAAAACACACCCCCAAAGAGGAGCACCAGCCCCTTAGAAACAGACAACAACCAAAACCTGGCAACTAAAATGACAGAAGAGGAATTTTGAAAGTGGATCATAAGAACACTCACTGACCTGCAACAACAACTCAATAACCAACACCAAGAAAACAGAAAAAGCCTCCAGGAAATGGAACAAAGGTTCAACAAAGAGATTGACACAGTGAAGAAAACTTTAACCGAAGTCCTGGAGATGAAGAATCAACTCAGGGAACTACAAAATACTGTGGAAAGTCTCAAGAACAGGGTGGATCAAGCAGAAGAAAGAATCTCAGAGCTTGAAGATAACACCTTCCAATTAAATAAAGCAGTCACAGAAATACAGCAGAGAAACAAGAGAAAAGACCAAAGCCTACAAGAGCTGTGGGATTATGTGAAAAAACCTAACGTGAGGGTCATAGGGTTAGCCGAAGGGGATGAAGACAACACTCAGGGGCTGGACAAGCTTTTTGAAGATATAATAGAGGAAAATTTCCCAGGCCTTGCTCAAAATCTCGATATACAAGTTCAAGAAGCCCAGAGGACCCCTGGGAGATTCAATGCAAACAGGAGGACGTCTCGTCATGCAGTCATCAGACTGACCAAAGTATCAACTAAAGAGGCCCTTCTAAAAGCTGTAAGACAAAAGAAGCAAGTAACATACAAAGGAAAGCCAATTCGAATAACATCAGACTTCTCTAATGAGACTTTACAAGCAAGGAGAGACTGGGGCCCCATTCTCACTCTTCTGAAACAAAACAATGCCCAGCCTAGAATCCTATTCCCTGCAAAACTAAGCTTCATATATGAAGGAGAAATAAAGACATTCCCAGACAAGCAAAGCCTCAGAGAATTCACCAAGACAAGACCAGCCCTACAAGAAGTTTTCAAAACAGTGTGACACATCGAACACCATAATAGAAACTCACGAATATAAAAAAAAAAAAAACCAACACCCAATGATTAAAGGCCAGATATCTCTATGGCTCAACAGAGAAATCAAAGCAACAACATCCAACCCAAGAGAATGAACAGTAATCTACCTTACCTATCAGTTCTCTCAATAAATGTGAATGGCTTAAACTCTCCACTCAAGAGACATAGGCTGGCTGAATGGATAAGAAAATACAGGCCAAGTATATGCTATCTTCAGGAAACACATCTAACCTGCAAGGATGCATATAGACTAAAAGTAAAAGGGTGGAGATCAGTATTCCAGGCAAGTGGAAGCCAAAAGAAGGCTGGTGTGGCTGTTCTAATTTCAGACGATTTAGTTTTTAAACCAACAAAAGTAGTGAAAGACAAAGAGGGTCATTACATAATGGTGAAGGGCGCAGTTCAACAAGAAGAGATAACAATTTTAAATATTTATGCACCCAACTTAGGTGCACCCAGTTTCATAAAGCAAACCTTACTGGATCTAAGCAAATGGATTAATACCAACTCCATAATCACTGGAGATTTCAATACCCCACTGACGGCTCAAGACAGATCCTCCAAACAGAAAATTAATAAAGAAATAATGGACTTAAACAAAACTCTAGAACAATTGGGTCTGACTGACATCTACAGGACATTCTACCCCAAATCCACTGAATACACGTTCTTCTCATCAAATCACGGGACATTCTCTAAGATTGACCATATCCTAGGACACAAAGTAAATCTCAAGAAATTTAAAAAAATAGAAATCATACCATGTATCTTCTGAGATCACAATGGAATAAGGGTAGAAATCAACCCTAACAGAAACTCACATTTCTACACAAAAACGTGGAAATTAAACAACCTTCTACTAAATGATTACTTCATAAATGAAGAAATCAAGACGGAAATAAAAAAATTCTATGAAGAAAACGACAATGGAGAGACAAGTTATCAACTCCTCTGGGACACAGCTAAAGCTGTTCTGAGAGGAAAGTTTATCTCCATAAATGCCTATAATCAAAAGTCAAAAAGATCACAAATAGACAATCTAATGAAACGACTCAAAGAGCTGGAAAAAGAAGAACAGACCAGCCACAAACCCAGCAGAAGGAGTGAAATCAACAAGATCAAATCAGAACTAAATGAACTTGAAAAGAGGGAAGCTATTCAGAAGAGTAATAAAACAAAAAGTTGGTTCTTTGAAAAAATAAACAAAATTGACACACCATTGGCTAAGCTAACGAAAAGCAGAAAAGAGAAATCTCTAATAAGCTCCATCAGGAATAAAAAAGGAGATATCACAACTGATCCCAAAGTGATACAAGATACAATTTATGAATACTACAAAAATCTTTATGCACACAAACTGGAAAATGTGGAGGAAATGGACAAATTTGATGAAACACACAGCCTCCCTAAGCTCAATCAGGAAGAAATAGATTCCCTGAACAGACCAATCTCAACAGCTGAAATAGAAACAGCAATTAAAAATCTCCCTAAAAAGAAAAGTCCCGGTCCAGATGGCTTCACACCTGAATTTTACCATACTTACAAAGAAGAACTAGTACCTCTCTTGCAGAAACTATTCCACAACATTGAGAAGAACGGAAAACTCCCCGACACCTTTTATGAAGCGAATATTACTCTGATACCAAAACCAGGAAAGGATTCAACAAAAAAAGAAAACAACAGACCAATATCCCTAATGAATATAGATGCAAAAATCTTCAACAAAATCTTAGCTAACCGAATCCAGACACTTATCAAAAAAATAATCCACCACGACCAAGTGGGCTTCATCCCAGGGATGCAGGGATGGGTCAACATACACAAATCTATAAATCCAATTCACCACATAAACAGAAGCAAAAACAAAGACCACATGATTCTTTCAATAGATGCAGAAAAAGCTTTTGACAAAATTCAACACCCTTTCATGATACGAACACTTAAGAAAATAGGCATACAAGGGACATACCTAAAAATGATAGAAGCCATATATGACAGACCCATAGCCAACATCATACTGAATGGGGAAAAATTGAAATCATTCCAACTTAGAACTGGAACCAGACAAGGCTGCCCACTATCTCCACTTCTGTTCAACATAGTGCTGGAAGTCTTGGCTACAGCAATCAGACAGGAAAATGGAATCAAAGGTATCAAATAGGGGCAGAAGAGATCAAACTTTCACTGTTTGCTGATGATATGATATTGTATCTAGAACACCCCAAAGATTCAACCAAGAAACTCCTGGAACTGATCAATGAATTTAGTAAAGTCTCAGGATACAAAATCAATACACAGAAATCAGAGGCATTCATATACGCCAACAACAATCTAATTGAGAACCAAATCAAAGACTCAATTGCCTTCACAATGGCAACAAAGAAATTAAAGTACCTAGGAATATACTTAACCAAGGATGTAAAAGACCTCTACATGGAGAACTATGAAACACTGAGGAAGGAAATAGCAGAGGATGTAAACAGATGGAAATCCATACCATGCTCGTGGATCGGCAGACTCAATATCATCAAAATGTCTATACTACCCAAACTGATCTACAGATTCAATGCAATACCTATTAAAATCCCATCAGCATTCTTCACAGATATGGAAAAAATAGTTTTACGCTTCGTATGGAACCAAAGAAGACCCCGAATATCAAGAGCAATTCTAGGCAACAAAAACAAAATGGGAGGCATTAATATGCCAGATATCAAACTATACTACAAAGCTGTAGTAATTACATCAATATGGTATTGGCACAAAAATAGGAATATTGACCAGTGGAACAGATGTGAGAACCCTGATATAAAACCATCCTCATATAGCCATCTAATCTTTGACAAAGCAGACAAAAACATACGCTGGGGAAAAGAATCCCTTTTCAATAAGTGGTGCTGGGAAAACTGGATAGCCACCTGTAGAAGGCTAAAACAGGACCCACACCTTTCACCTCTCACAAAAACCAGCTCACGCTGGATAACAGACTTAAACCTAAGGTATGAAACTATTAGAACTCTAGAGTAAAAAGTTGGAAACACTCTCTTAGACATTGGCCTGGGCAAAGAGTTTATGAAGAAGTCCCCAAAGGCAATCACAGCAGCAACAAAAATAAATAAATGGGACATGATCAAACTACAAAGCTTCTGCACAGCCAAAGAAATAGTCATGAAAGTAAACAGACAACCTACAGAATGGGAGAAAATTTTTGCATCCTATGCATCCGATAAGGGACTGATAACTAGAATATACTTAGAACTCACGAAAATCAGCAAGAAAAAATCAAATAACCCCATTAAAAAGTGGACAAAGGACTTGAACAGAAACTTTTCTAAAGAAGACAGAAGAATGGCCAACAAACATATGAAAAAATGCTCACCATCTCTAATCATCAGGGAAATGGAAATCAAAACCACAATGAGATATCACTTAACCCCAGTGAGAATGGCCTTTATCAAAAAGTCTCCAAACAATAAATGCTGGCGTGGTTGCGGAGAGAGAGGAACACTCCTACACTGCTGGTGGGACTGCAAGCTAGTTCAACCTCTGTGGAAAGCAATATGGAAATACCTTAAAGCGATACAAGTGAATCTACCATTTGATCCAGCAATCCCATTGCTGGGCATCTACCCAAATGATCCAATGCACTCTACAAAAAAGACACCTGCACTCAAATGTTTATAGCAGCACAATTCATAATTGCAAGGCTGTGGAAACAGCCCAAGTGCCCATCAATCCAAGAATGGATTAATAAAATGTGGTATATGTATACCATGGAGTACTATGCAGTTCTAAGAAACAATGGTGATATAGCACATCTTATATTTTCCTGGTTGGAGCTGGAACCCATACTACTGAGTGAAGTATCCCAAGAATGGAAAAACAAGCACCAGATATATTATCCAGCAAACTGGTATGAACTGAGTAGCACCTAAGTGGACACATAGGTACTACAGTAATAGGGTATTGGGCAGGTGGGAGGGGGGCGGGTATATACATACATAATTAGTGAGATGTGCGCCATCTGGGGGATGGTCATGATGGAGACTCAGACTTTTGCGGGGAGGGGGAGAAATGGGCATTTATTGAAACCTTAAAATCTGTACCCCCATAATATACCAAAATAAAAAAAATAATTAAAAAAAAAAAAAGTACATAGCTACAGGGTGGAGAAACCTTTATCTGAAACAAAAAGGAGAGTTTCACAACAATGTTTCTCATGATCATATAAAGTATGACCAAAATGAGAATTACAGTTTTCCACTTGGAATAAATATTTGCTGTTCTTAATATTGTGCATGCTCACTGGTTGTTAGACTTTCGTATCCTTTAACATTTGAAAAAAAATATTACATATTAAAAAAACAGAGACTGTTTTTTTCATGCAATTAATAAATGTGTTCTGAAAGAGGAAATGTTTTTGTATGAAAATAACTTGGGAACACTTTTAGCAATTAGTGGTAAAAGTAGAAGTAATAATTATTATCTTTCAGGAACTGATTTTTTCCCCAATAGTTTATTTCAAACTCATCCCAAATAAACCCTTTCATTTGTACTTAGTAGCTTCTTAATAGGATATAGATTATTCTACATACTAGTCCAAATATCTCCTCAAAATACTTTCAAATAGAATGGGGATTTTTGCAACAAAGAAAAATTACACATACACATACAAACACACACACACACACATACAAGCTTCTGCCATTGAGTTTTTAAAGTGTTTCTTCAAGTGGGGCACTCAAATAAATATAAGATTATTTAATTACTATTGTGAAGGTGCTGCTGTTTATTTACTTATCTAATTTAGTTACCAAAATTTTGATTACAGCTGCCAGATACATCTAATAAACACAGTTCTACTCATTATAGCAGCTACGTTTAATCAGGACTATAGTCAGTAATAACCGAGCCTATATTATCAAATAAGTGTGTTTAATATTCACAAAAAACTAAAAATAATGCAGAGATAAAAAAGAGTGTGATGTTTTGATATTAATATCATTCCTTCTACAGTAGCTAATTGATTAAAATCTTGAGCAATGGTGGCTTGGTGAATTGTCCTTGATTATTAGCCTGTTCAGATCTTAGCTGCTTTTTTAAAAATTTCATTCTTTTTGACAATGGTATGGAAGTTCCATGCTGATTTATAAAGTCAATCACTTCTTTATTTTAGATCTAATGTAAAAAATACGAAGAAGTATTTTTCATATATATAACAGATGTACATATAAAGTTACATGCATATAACATAAATACTTTATGTATGCTCTCTATATTATATATACTTTTTAATAAATGTATCTGTGTATTCAAATTTTAGAGGAAAAATTGACCATTAAATGAAGATATCTACAAAATAAATTATAGTTATACTTAAGCTGCTCCCTTTTGGAAATGTTGATGTCCCTGCCCTTGTTCATCACACTTTCTTTGAAAGATAACCATTTATCCTCTTTCACTGATTTTATATTATTCCCGAAAGTGGATGTTTGAGATGACTTATTGAGCTGAAAATCCAAATTGTGAGAAATCTGTGGCCCCAATAAACAGCATTTGACAAAATAAAATTATCTTCTATATTAGTTGAATTGATTTAGGATTATACCATGTTTATCACTTAGAAAAAGCATTAAAAGCCATAGTAAAGAGAAAGCCAACCACACATACTGTGAAATGTTATGTAAACAATATAGCTAATAGGCAGAGTCTAGAGAGTCTAGAGTCTACTACTTATTTTCACTTATTCATAACCTTTCATAACTCATTCATAGTTCTGTTACTTGTAAGTTATTAAATAATTAATAACTGGTAGAAATAATGTATCCACAATCAACCCATAAACATAAGCAATATATAATGTTCTATAATTTTAGAATCCTCCAACCAATAAAGAATTTTGATACATGGCATTTTCATTTTAGAAACTTTCCCTACTTTTTAATGATGAATAACCAGATAAAACCTTGAATGACCTAAACCTCTTTGGAAATTATACTCAGAAAAATTTAGAGAAAATATTTGAAACATAACAATATATAAAAATTATACTTGTCTATGAATTATGAAAGCATGAATCTGTCAAATATAATTCCAAGCTTTAAAAGAATAGAACCAAATATTTTTTGTGCCTTAGTTTCTCCCATCACTACCTTTGGTCAGTCATGAGCAATATTCTTGAATATTGACAGCACATTTTAGAAATTATGTCTCTGATAACTTTTCAAAGATATTTTCACATTAAGAACAAATAAATAAAACAAATGAGTTATTCTTTATTTAATTTTCCTCAAAATAATATTCTTTCTTCTTTTGTGTTTACCTTTTGATTAAATACAGTTTTAATCATAACTTCTAAACATATATTTTCACTCTTTTAGGCAAGATTACTATTTTATTTCATTCTTTGTTTTTTACTTCATATGAATTATTTTTATCCTGTTTTTTTCCTTTCACCCAATATAATCTATTTACTTATTCTATTCACTTTTTATAGTCTGTTCATTGTTTCCTTACCTTTTTTATGTGATCTTCTCATACCCCCAATACTAGCTGTATGTTTTAAAAATATTAACTTTTGGTGTATAGTAAATATTATATGGAAAGAAATCAAAGCAGCCTCCTTGGAAACAGTTTTTAAACACATAAGAAAAGACTAGGGAAATCTTATTTTCTCTTAATTATCACACTGACAGAAAAAAATAGAAGTTCATTAAACATAGAGTTCTCTCTTGGCAGAATAAATCAGTGATATGCAGAACACATTTTAATTTGTTTTTGTATCAAAAAGAAACCAAGTTGAAATTTGTATCAATTTATTTTAATGATTTCTGGAAGCATCAACTGAGACTGGAAAATCTATACAAGTAGATCATTCACATAGCATTCCACTGTGCAATCACAATTCAATTTGTGGCTAATTTAATGACATTAGTACACTGTGAACTCCACCCATGAAGAAGAGCTAAGAGCTGAAATAAATAGTTCCTTTGTATGATTTCTTAATTTAGCATGAGCCAAAAATGCAGAGTTAACAATCTGAAATATGGTAGAATTATCAAAACCAGCTTAGAGTTACTTAATGTGGGAACACACAGTTTGGACCATGTAATAATGGTAATTTAAAAATACATCACTTTTAACATTGTTTCCAGATATATGAGGTTTCTCAGACCGTTTACACTGAGGAAAAAATCACAATTACCATTTTAGGATAATTAATATTCAATTGAATCTATTTTTTCCTGTTGTTCTCTTTGTTATTTCATGCATGTAGATATTTTTCTTACTTCAGTATTTTTCAATTATCAGCATATTTAACAATAATGTGTATCAGATACATTCAATAAGAAAATATATATTTACTTACCTAAGAGATATTTTTACTAAATTTGTGTTTTTAGTTTTAAAATAAAAACAGAAGGAAAACATATATAATAGGAACACAAGGAAAGTGGCGGGATTTAAATGTTTTGTACTAAGACATGGAACAAAGTAGGATTATAGCAGAGTTTGTGCAAGTATCACAGACAATGGAAAGCTGAGATGCATAATTGCACCATTTTTGTACAAAATGACTAAATTTTAAGATAAGAACAAAGAGGCAACCTGGGCAGCTGTAATAGGAATTCTAGGATGATAATTCATCTTGTTCAGATAATCTTCTTCTCTGGGCTCTATAACATGTTCTAGCCATCCTATAACTTCACTAGACAGGGTAAGGAACTATCTTCAGTTAAAAATATGGAAAGATATAGATTACTCAGAGACTACATAAAAGATACATCTCAATTTCACAACATTATGATTTGGTAGTGCTTTTATAATCTATCTTACAGGTATTATACAAAGGAAATATTCCTTAATGTAGTCAATAAATGGCTACTTCTCATGACCTTTTGTATATTTTCTCTAAATATATTGTTTGCTTCTTGTTTAAAATGAGATATCAAAGTCTGTTTAGATTATAAGACTGCTTTTATTATAACAGCATTTTAGTTTCCAATTTCCTTGTTTCTACAGAAAGGACCTTGAAGTTATTGTTACACCAGAATTGGTCTCTCTCTCTCTCTCTCTCTTTCTCTTTCTCTCTCTCTGAAACACACACACACACACACACACACACATATGCACACAAAGTATTATGGGGGTACAAATGTTTTGGGTTACAAGTATCACTTTTGTAATTCTTGAGTCAGGGTTATAAGTGTGCCTGTCACCTGGATAGTGTTCATTGTATTTGTTAGATACATTTTTTCCCATCAACCCCTCCAGCCTCCACTCTCAGTAAATTCCATTGAGTTATACTTCCCTCTACACAAATGTGTGTTCACCAGTCAGTTCAAATTGAATAGTGAGTATGTTAGGCCGCAGAAATGTACAGCCCGTGTGGGGGAGAGACGACCGCTCAAAAAGACTCAGAGTCCAGAGACTTGATGCAAGAGCAAGAGGATTTATTTCCAGCGCAGCGCAGGGGCGAGCAGCACCACTGAGCTAGGGAAGCTGCCACCCCGACCTTTTTTTTCCGTAGGATTTTATAGGCAGAAACCACACGCAGGTGGCTAGGGACCACAGGGTGGGGGGAAATTCCATGGGCTTTGACCTTGCACAAACATGTACCAGATGAGCTAATATCGGGAACTTCTAATCTTGGTCAATAAATTCCAAGGACTAACGGCAAGCGGTTTTTGGGAAGTTACAGAGTGGCGCCGGCGGGGGAGGGAGTAGGGTTGAGCGAGCGGATTTTACAGAAGCAGAACAGCGGGTTAGATTTTTCTCCACAAGTACACATGGTGTTTGTTTTTCCATTGTTTAAATCAGGAGTCCCCAACTTATGGTCAGTTGTATAATTATTTCATTAAATATTACAATGTAATAATGATAGAAATAAAGTGCACAATAAATGTAACACACTTGAATCATCCTGCAACCATCACCCCCCGCCCCAGTCTGTGGAAAAATTGCCTTCCATGAAAATGATTCCTGGTCCCAAAAAGGTTGGGGACCGCTTCACTTAGGATAATAGTCTCCAGTTCCATCCATATTGTTATAAAAGGCATTAATTCATTCTTGTTTGTGACTGAGTAATAATCCATGATTAAATTAAAAAGTTACTGCACAGCCAAGGAAATAATCAACAGAGCAAACAGACAGTCTATAGAATGAGAGAAAATGTTCGCAAGCTATACATCTGATAAAGGGCTACTAACCAGAATCTACAAAGAACTCAAGTAAATCAGCAGGAAAGAAATCAGACAACTCCATAAAACAGTGGGCAAAAGACATAAACAGAAGTGTTCCAAAAGAAGATAGACAAATGGCCAGTAAACATACGAAAAAATGCTCAAGTCACTAATTATCAGAAAAATGCAAATTAAAACCACAAAGAGATATCACTTTATCCCAGTTAGAATGGATTTTATTAAAAATTCCAAAAACAATTGATTCTGGCATAAATGTAGAGACAAAGGAACACTTACACACACTGTTGGTGGGACCAAATTAGTATAACCTCTATGGAAAAAGTACGAAGATTCCTCAAAGAACTAAAAGTAGACCTACTATTCAATCCAGCAATCCCACTACTAGATATTTACCCAAAGGAAAAGAAGTTATTTTTTCAAAATGACACCTGCACTTGATTTTTTACTGAAGCACAACTCACAATTGCAAATACGTGGAATCAACCCAAATGCCCATCAATTCATAAGTGGATTACCAAAACGTGCACACATTTTTTGATGAATGAATACATGATTCTTGCTTAACAGGACAGATGCACATACAGATGTTGTGACATTTGATTATTTTCTTTAAAACACTAGAATAATGGTAAAACAAAGCTTTCGATTATTCATTAAAAGCTTTTACAAAGAATTATTTTGTGGTGGTACATGGGCTGAAAAACAGCAGGTCAAATGTCATGGTTCTATCAGGGATGTAACTAAAATAAAATCTTAGGGCTCCCCCTCATTGCCTGACTGAATGGACCCTCTCTTGGCCAAGGGGATACACTAAAACTGAATTGCCCACCATGAGGAGGGAAGTCAGACATGCCTCATCATGCCCCCTTCCTTCTTGCCCATGTTCTTTGTAACCCATTAACAGGCCTAAGGCTATTCAAAAGAAACCTGCAAGTCCTTAATTTACACAACAAATATATCACCAGTGGCTTGTTTCTGATTAACAGACTTACTTATCTTAAAGCATCCCAAGCCTTTAGACAAAAGCTTCATGTCTTTAACCAATTACAAGTCAAAGAATATTTAAACCCACCTGTAACCTGTAAGCCCCCACTTCAAGGTGGCCCACCTTTTTGGGCCAAACCAATATTTGCTTCCCATGTATTGATTTATGCCTTCACCTGTAATCTCTGTCTCCCTGAAATTTATAAAACCAAATTGTAACACAACCACAGAAAGTCCACCTGCTCAAGGCTTCTTGGGCATCGTTTCTGGTTATGGGCCTCAAATGTGGCTCAGAATAAACCTGTTTAAATTATTTTACAGAGTTTGACTTCTTTTCCATTGACAGGGATTACAGTAAATAAGTAGGATCCTGACTTTGCCATTGATTTTCTTTCTGGCCTTGGATAGATTGCTGATCTTTTCTTTTCACTTTATTTCAAATATTAAATTGAAACAAATTAAAAACTCATTATCAAGCTTTTTTATAAAGAGTAATTGACAAGCTCATAAAGATGACTCTAAATTCAAGTATATGTGATATCCTGTTATGATTAGTTTATTATCATTTTATCAAATCCTGCTCTTCTTTTACTTTTCTATTAGATTTCTATGTGTGTGCATTTTCAAACCAATAGCATTTCATTCATTTAAAAATGTATATACATGTATTTTTATATATGTTTTGGTTTGATTCATAGAATAAATGTTCCACAAAAGTGTCTTAGCTGTTTAACAGGTACTCTTTTAAGTGAACACCACTGTAATTTGTTAGTCTCCTATGACAATTCAAGATGTTCCTCAAATTCTTATTTAACATTTGAAAGGGAATAATTTGCATACATTTTCAGAGTTGAACATGCTGAGAGGCAGGGAAGAAGATGTGTCTAATAAGACATTCATTATGTACACTAGGCTTTAAGAATAATTTTTAAGTTCAAATTTTAACATAGGGCAAGATAATAACCATGTTTAGAGCTACTGCTGCAGTTTAGATGCTTTGACTTTAATCTCTGTGGTGCAGTTTGCAAAGACACTTTTTTGATGAGAAAGCCTGCTACTAGATCTACCAAAGAAGAAACTATTTATTTAAAAGACACCATACCTCACATTAGTGGATCAAAAGAGTCCACATTTTATTGTAATATTGCCAATGTCTTCTATAGAACAGAATTTTGACAGGTTTACCTAAAGACTTTTTCTAGTCTATCTTCAGTGAGTTGTGCCAATGGAAAATAAAAAGCGAAACACTGTAAAATAATTTTAAAGAGATTTATTCTGAACCAAATTTGAGAACCATGACCTAGAGCCACACCTGAGAAACCTTAAGCAAGTGGACTGACTGTGGCTAGGTTCCAGTTTGGTTTTATACATTTCAGAGAGATGGATTACAGGTAAAGTCATAAATCAATTTGTGGAAGGTATACATTGGAAGGCATACATACGTGGATGGCCCACCAAAAAGTGGGCCATCTCAAAGCAGGGGCCTTACGGGTTATAGGTAGGATTAAAGATTCTTTGACTTATAATTGGTTAAAAACAGGGAGCTTTGTCTAAAGCCTTGGAATGTTTTAAGATAAGGAGCTGTTTATCAGAAACAATTCATTGGAGATATATTTGCTATGTAAATTGAGGACCTGCAGGTTTGTCTTGCATATCCTTAGGCCTGTTAATGGGTTACAAAGGATGTCTACAAGAAGGGAGGGGGGGCATGATGAGGCATGTCTGACTTCCCTCCTCCTGGCAGGCAATTAAGTTTTAGGATATTCCCGTGGCCAAGAGGGCGTCCATTCAGTCAGGCAGTGAGGGGGAGCCCTAAGATTTTATTTTAGTTCACAGTTGAAAAATATGCGAAATGGTCCCAAGAACGTAGGTGGCATGTTTGCTAATACTTTTCTCCAAATGCATTCTTTCCAAACTCATTTTTAATTAAAATATATATTTCTGATTATATAATTAATAATGCTTATTTTAGAAAAGTAGAAAACAAAAAGTAAAAAGAATATAATCTATCAACAGAGATATGGGAACTTGTAATAATTTGGCATATTTTTCTCATTAAATTTCTATTCAAATATGGTTGACATAATAGGAATCATATTTTACATACAGTTTGTTTATTTAAAACTTACATAATAAAGATCATTATCTGGCCTTTGTCCCTGGTTCCAGGGAGGCAGCCTCTAAATCCCTGGAATTTTTCAAATGATAGGGGTGTCTTTGTTATTCACTGTGAGCTCTAGAATCACACTGAAGTTTATGCTAATGAGGTGACTGATGGTGGACTCCTAAATAGTTTAAGCTAAAGAAATTAAATAACCAACAGGATGGGGGCTGGTAATGGAAGAAAGACCAAACATGGTTGATGAGTTGGAGCTTTGGACCACATGATATCAACTTTACCAGCAGAAAATGGAATGGGGCTGGAGATTAAGCTCAGTCAAGTAAACAGTGCTTTGATCAGTCATGCCTATGTAAAGAAACCAACAAAAAATTATGGACAATGAAGCTCAGATAAGTTTCCTTGGTTGGCAATACTCTGCATATTATCATACTCTGCTGTGCCAAGATAGTGACTGTCCTGGTCCATGGGGAAAGAATAATGGAAACATAATTTGATACTCTCTCAAGCCTTACCCTATGTGTCTCTTTATTTTCCTGGCTCTGATTTTATATACTTTGGGTATAATAAAATCATAATCATATGTATAGTGTTTTCTTTAGTTTTGTGTACCATCAGAGTCAATTTTAGAACCTAAAGGGGAAATCTTCCAGTATGTAACCAGCTGTTCAGAAGCACAGGTGGCCTGGGGACACTCAAACTTACAGTTGGTGTCTCAAGTTAAAGCAGTGTTGTTCAGGCTTGTGCTCTTAAGCTGTGAAATTGGGTCCAACTCAGGGTACTTGTTGTTAGAAATCCTTGTAATACTATATAATAAAAATTTCTAATTATTTAAAGTTATTTCAAAACTTAAAATATAAATTTATGAATGTTATACTATGATTAATTTAAAAAATTGTAATCATTCTGTAAGGAGTTATAACATTTTACATCATATTTTTCTTATTTATAAATTAGTACACTTTTATGGCTGAAAGATTAGAAAATAACTTTTCAAAAACTGAACATAATTTCCATTAGTGAAAATGAAGCACTCTAATTCTTTTGATGCATATTTTTCAGAATTGTATGCAGAATGTGATTATCTTTTTTCAGTATATTAGTGTGCTTTAATAGAGAAATTTGAGTACTATGAAATTTTCAATATTACAGGTAAAGATATGAGAGACATTCCTGTAAATAAAGCAATGTGTACACCTTTGATTACTTCTTTTGTATAAAATCCTAACAGCAGAATTAATGTTCAATGAGTGTGAACATTTTTAAAGTAATAGAATGCCAAGTTGTCTTCCAAAGAAACCTCTGTACCAACAATGTCTATTTCATTATATCTTTTTTAAAATATATATTTTAGCATATTATGGGGGTACAAATGTTAAGGTTACTTATATTGCCCATGCCCCCTTTTCCCCTCAAATAAAAGCTTCAAGCATGTCCATCCCTCAAACGTTGCATATCTTACCAGTTGTGGTTGTAACAAATAGTACGATTTTTAAAATCTTCACTAATTTTACAAGGAAAACATTATTTAATTCTTTTAACTTATATTTATATGTATATATTATGACCATGTCTACTACACTTTCATGAGTTTATGTACCATTTGTATTTTTCATCTGAATTATTTGTTTTATCTTAGTTAAATATTCTTTCTTATTAATTTTTTCAAATTGTGGTAAAATGCATCTAACAAAATTTGCCATCTTAACCATTTATTAGTGTGTAGCTCAGTATTATTATGTACATTCATGTTGTTCTGTAAATAGTTCCCTAAATCTTTTCACTTGGCAAATCTGAAACTCTCTACCTAATGAATCACAATGGCATATTCCCCCCCCCCCCGAGCCTTTGACAACCACCATTCTACTTTAAGTTTTTATAAATTTAACTATTCTAGATATCTCATTTAAGTAGAACCATGTAGTATTTGTATTTTCGTGACTGGTGTATTTTGCTTAGCATAATATCCTGAAAGTTTGTGTATGTTGTAGAATGTGGCACACTTACTTTCTTTTTTTAAGACTGATTAATATTCAATTATATGGACTCACATTTTGTTTAAACATACATGTATTTATAGACACTGGATTGCTTCTACCATTTGCTTTTTTTTTCTTTATTTCAGCATATTATGGGGGTACAGATTTTAAGGTTTCAATAAATGCCCTTCCCCACCTCCCCCCACAAGTCTGAGTCTCCAGCATGACCATCCCTCAGATGGTGTGCATATCACTCGTTATGTATGTATATACCAGCCCCCCCCCCAATACCCTATTAGTGTAGTACCTATGTGTCCACTTAGGTGCTACTCAGTTAATACCAGTTTGCTGGAGAATATATCTGGTGCTTGTTTTTCCATTCTTGGGATTTTTATGAACAGCACTACTATGAATGTGAGTGTACAAAATTCTCTTTAAGACGTTGCTTTCAATTCTTTCAGATATATACCCAGAAGTGACATTGCTGGATCACATGATAATTCTATTTTTAATTTTCTGAAGAATTGCCATAGAGTTTTCCACAGTGGCTGTATGATTTTGTATTCTCACCAATAATGTACAATGGGTCCAATTTCTCTTTATCCAACCAACAGTTGTTATTTTCTTTTTCCTTTTTTATGTAGCAATTCTGATGGGTATAAGGTAATCTCATCGTGGCTTTGATTTGCATTTCCTAGTGACTGGTGATATCGAGCACCTTACCTTGTACTTGTTGGCTTTTCTTATTAATATTTTATATATATATATATATATATATATATATATATATATATTACCCTTTTTGAATTTGTTCCAAATATGTTTATCAGTTGCGATTATCTTAATTCAGACTATGTAGGGTTTTTTAACATTAGCAACTAGTTTATTTTGGAAGACACACTACATTTACATGTCTCAAAGTAAGATATTTTCTGGGTTACTGAGTTTCTTTATGGATAAATTAAGCATCTGGTTAAATCTACTTTAAAAGTTAATTAACCTTATAGCATTAAGATCATGATTTATGAAGTAATTTCCAACTTTTCAGTATGAATATATTTATTGTTTTATTTTATTTGTTATAAAAGTATTTTTAAAAATACAAATACTGCTATGACTTGGCTATGTCTCACAAAGCTTATGTGTTGAAAAAGTTTTCAGATAACCCAGTCTGTGGTATTCTGTTATAGCAACCTAAAATGGGCTAAGATAAATGTTTTCCAAGAATAAAGTAACAAAGCCATGTAGCCTATGAAAGAACAAATGTCAGTCATTATCGTCTGTTCAGGGTGCTGTAACAAAATACCATATACTAGGTGGCTCATATATAACTGACATATATTTCTTGTAATTCTGGAGTCTGAGAATTCCAAGATAAAGGCACTAGCAGATTTGGTGTCTAGTAAGGACCCACTTCCTTACTGATGGCCACTGATCACTGTTACCTCATGTAGGAAAAAGATAGGTGTCTCTCTTAAACCTCTTGCATAAGGGCACTGATCTCATTTTGAGAGCTTTCCCCCCATGACATAATCACCTCCCAAAGGTCCCATGTCTTAATACTATAAGCTTGAGGGTTACGATTTCAACATATGATATTTGGAGGGACACAAATATTCAGACACTAGCATTCTGCCCTGATCCTCCCAATTTATGTCTTTCTCATATACAAAATGCATTTATTTCATTTCCAAATCCCCACAAGTGTTCGCTTATTCTGGCATCAACTCAGAAGTCTAAAGTACAAAGTCTCATTTAAATATCAACTAAATTGGTTATGGGCAATACTTAAGATAAGATTTATTCTGAGGAACGTTGCTCTCTAGCTGTGACTCTGTGAAATCAAACATGTTATATGCTTCCAAAATACAGTGGCAGAGCAGGCATAAGATAGACATTTCCATTTCAAAATAGAGAAATAAAAGAGAATAAAGGAGTAACGGGCTCCAAGTAAGTATGAAATACAATAGGGTAAATACCATTAAATCTCACAGAGCGAGAATAATCTTCTTTGGCTCAATGCTTTGTCCTCCAGGTCAAATTAGGGAAAGTGTCCCACCTTTCAGACACACATTAGCAAAGTTATCACCTTCTGGACACACTGGGGTTGGAATCCTGCCTTCTGGACACACTGGGTGGTGGTGCAGCCCAATGGCTTTGGGTGGTCTTACCTCTTTGCAGATCTCTGCAGTAGCCCCAACTCCAATGTAACTCTGTGTCTGGGTCACATGCCATGAATTCCACAAACTAGAATCATGTGCCAGTAGCTCAACCAGTCTGTGGTCATGGAGCAGCCACATTCCCACTGCTTGGTTAGGCATTGCTCTAATAAGGGCTCTCTGGATTGTGGCCCTGAGCTCACTAGGGCTTTTATACTATGGGCCTGTGATAGAAAGAGTACCTCTGACAATTTCTGAATTTCTTTCAGGGTCATTCTTCCATTGCCTAGGACAATAGGTCCTGGCTTCTGTTTAAATTGTTGACTAATCTCCTAATCAGATAGTCGCTTAGCCACACCCTTGCTTTTCTCTTCCATACACACTTTTTCATTCTTTATAATATGGGTAAGTTGAAAATTTGCCAAATCTGTAAATTCTGGTTTACTTTTGATTAATAATTCCATATTGAAGACATTTCTATCTTCTCTCATTTTACGATAAGCAGTCAAAAAAGAACAAGCCACACTTTCAAAACTTTGCTTATAAATAAATACCAATTTCTACCATCCACAAAACAGTGGAACACAAACTCAATTCAGCCAAGCTCATTGTTCTTTTATAACAAGGATTACCTTTCCTCTAGTTTCCAATAGCATGTTCTTCACTTGCATGTAAGACATCAGAATGGCCTTTACCTTCCATGTTTCTGCCAACATTCTATTCACAATGATTTAAACATTCTCTCAGAAGATTGAGACTCTGTTGACAGGCTTTCCTCTTTTTCTTTCTGGGTCATTACTTGAAATGTCCTAAACAGTCCATGCATGGCAATGTAGGCTTTTTCCAGTATACACCTCAAAACTCTTCAAGCCTCTATCCATGACCCAGTTCCAAAGCTGCTTCCACATTTTTAGGTATTTTTTTAAGCAGCAATCCAACTTCTAGGTAAAACTTTTCTATTTTAGTTCATTTGGCCTGCTATCACAGACTACCATGCACTGAGTATTTCATAAATAACAAATATATTTCTCACGATTCTGGAAGGTAAGAAATTCAAGATCAAGGTGCCAGCAGATTTAGTGTATGGCAAAGGCCCACTTCCTCATGGATGGCTAGCTTGTCACTGTGACATCACATGATGGAAAGAGTGAGGGGATCTCTCTCAGGCCTCTTTTATAAAGGCAATACTCCCATTCATTAGGGCTCCACTTTCTACCTCCATAGCCTAATTACCTCCCAAAGATACCACCTTCTAATATTAATATTATCACCTAGGGGTTAGGAGTTCAACATACAAATTTTGTGGAGAAACAAACATTCAGACCACAGCATTAATATCAACTCAAACTTATATCATTTTTAAAACAAAATAAATATCACACTATACGTATAGTTCAGGCCTATTTTGTACCTTTTTCCAGCTTCATTCCCTTCCTCCACAAAGGTGACTGTTATGATAAAAATTTTACCTTTCTTATTTATATTTCTATACTTTTGCTATACAAATGAATATTTACAAACAACCTTTTCTTTTTTTATGCTTTATATGTAATTTTTACCAAACAAATCTTTTACAACTGATATTTTGTGGAATGTATTATTGTATGACCTTTTTTTAATTTGTCTTTGTTCTCAAGATCTACTCATATTGACACCAAGGAATCTAATTCAAGGATTTTAGCTGCTATGTATTATTACATTGTATGATTATATGACAATTTACTCACATAGTTAACTGTTGAATCATTAACAATATATAATGAGCATTCTCTTTCATTATTAAAAGAAAATTTATTTTAAGAAAGCACAAACATCTCTGGCTATATAAAGAATACATTTCAAGGCTGAGCATGGTGGCTCATGCCTATAATCCTAGCACTTTGGGAGGCTGAGGCAGGAGAATATCTTGAGGCCAGGAGTTCGAGATGAGCCTGAGCAACAGAGTTAGACACTATCTCTATATCCAATATATATATATATATATATATATATATATATATATATATATATATGAATGTGGTGCATGCCTGTAGTCCTAGTTACTCTGCAGGCTGAAGCAAGAGGATTGCTGGAACCCAGGAGTTTGAGGCAACAGTGAGCTATGATCGTGCCACTGCTCTCCAGCCTGGGTGACAGAGTGAGACCCTTGTTTCTAAAAAACAGCAAAACAATACAGTTAAATTACTGGGAGCAAATTAACTAGGAATGCTTTCTTCTTTGTTTTTAAAGAAAGACAAGAAAATACATTTAAGTACCACCACACGTAATGTTCCCTTTCTTCCATGTTATGTTGGAATTCTAAAAAGACTGGGCACTATGATTTGAATGCATGTCTCCCTCCAAAATTCATATGTTAGAATTTAACACCTAAGGTGATGGTGTTAAAAGGTGGGGCCTTTGGGAGATTAGGCCATGAATGCCATGGATAAATTTAATGACCATATGAAAATGCTTCAGAAGCCAGGTGTGGTGGTTTATGCCTGTAATCCCAGCACTCTGGGATGCTGAGGCAGGAGGATCACTTGAGTCCACGAGTTTGAAGGTTGCAGTGAGCTATGATGATGCCACTGCATTCTAGCCAGGGTTACAGAAAGAGACTATATCTCAAAAAAGGAAGGAAAGAAAGAACAAGAAAGTAAAAGAAAAACAGAAAAGAAAAAAATCAAGGCTTCAGAGAGCTGCCTCTCGCTCTCACCTTTCTGCTATATTAAAACACCTAGATAGCATCATCTATGTGAAAAAGGATCTCACCAGAAACTTGGCCTGCAAATGTCCTAATCTTGAACTTCCTATTCTCCAAAACTGTGAGAAATTAATTTCTATTGTTTATAAATTGCATGGATCCAGGGTAGGCTCCCCAGCTGGTGGAGAGACCTGAGGACACCAGCCCAGAGATGGCCACCGCCAGTGAACGGGAAGCGGCACCAGTAGCGGAGGCGGCACCAGGTTCCCAAATCCCTCGGGGAACCTCCGGGTGCACAGACCCGAGCAGTGTGGCAGGTGCCATATTGCCTCATTCTCCCCTCCGCCGACCCTACCCGCGGCTGCCCAGAGAGACAATATAGCCACCAGACGGAGGCACCTCCAGGGAACGGGATCTTCTCTTTTGGGGCCCTATAGCTGACTAAGGGGAACTCAGACTGTGAGCTCCCTCCCCTCCAGCCATCCCAGTGCTGCTGGCATGGTGATCCCAGGAGAAAGGGGCAGACCCTGAGGCTGAGAGACATAGATCCAACTTAGGCTCCCTGTGGGTGAATAGGGACTGGCACTCTTCTCTCTGGTGGGGATATAGTTTGAACTCTGGGGCCCAGAGGTCAGACCTGCAGACCAGATCCCATGCACCCAGGTCTCACATTGCCCGGGACACAGAAGGGATATATGTGAACAGCCTACTGAGGTGTGTGTGCCTTTGGGGGCAGATCAGCATCCTAGAGGGCAACCCTCCTCCCAAAGGGAGGCCGTGAGCCCAGCCCAGGTGGCGTTCATGCTCAGGGAAACTCCCTGCCAGCATCACAGTCAGGGGAGGCCTGGTGGCGTGTGGTCTGGCCTGCTGGACGAGGCCCAGGAGTAGCTGCGGAGTTGGGGAGGGTGGAAAGAAGCAAGGCCCGCTCCAAACCGCAGGGCTCAAACAGCCCCACCCCACATGTAGACTTTCTTATTGAGCAGAGCCATTCCAGCCCCTCCCTGACAGTTTTTCCTGGAAGCAGAACTGAACTTTGACCATTGCTAACAACATTGATGGTGCCTCAGGGCAGGCTTACCCAACCCAGCTCCGCCCAGACTCTTTCATAGGCCAGCCCTCACTGAGGGGGAGAAAAAGACACACCCGGAAGTCCCAGGGCCCCACCGACCACCTGAGGCAAAGAGTGCCTCTCTATAGGAACAAGAGCTGAAAACAGGACACAGAAACAACAGCATAGCCTGTTCCTCCAAGCAAGCAACACCTACTCACACGGAGGACATCCTGCACACACTTTTCACAGCACCTATTGACTCATTATACAGGGAGTGGTCAAATCTCAACCACAGACACCAACTACTGGCTCAGAAACTAAACAAGGCGTGTGAATACCCAAACGAAAACCTAAAGGAAAGAAACAACAACTGATTGACATGGGAAGAATTCAGCAAAGGAACTTGGGAAATATGAAGAACCAAACGGAAAACACACCCCCAAAGAGGAGCACCAGCCCCCTAGAAACAGACACCAACCAAAATCAGGCAACCAAAATGACAGAAGAGGAATTTCGAATGTGGATCATAAGAAAATTCAACGACCAGCAAGAACAACTCAATAACTAACACAAAGAAACCACAAAAATCTTTCAGGACCTGGAAAAAAAGTTCACTAAAGAAATCAACACAATAAAGAAAAGTTTAACTGAAGTCCTGGAAATGAAGAATCAATTCAGGGAACTACAAAATACAGTGGAAAGTCTCAAGAACAGGGTAGATCAAACAGAAGAAAGAATCTCAGAGATTGAAGATAACACCCTCCAATTAAATAAAACCGTCACAGAGATAGAGCAGAGAAACAAGAGAAAAGAACAAAGCCTACAAGAGATGTGGGATTATGTGAAGAAACTTAATGTGAGGGTCATAGCGTTACCAAAAGGGGAAGAAGACAACACTCAAGGGCTAGACAAGCTATTTGAAAATATAATGGAGGAAAATTTCCCAGGCCTTGCTCAAAATCTTGATATACAAGTTCAAGAAGCTCAGAGGAACCCTTGGAGATTCAATGCAAACAGGAAGACGTCACAACATGCAGTCATCAGACTGACCAAAATATCAACTAAAGAGGCCCTTCTAAGAGCTGTAAGACAAAAGAAGCAAGTAACATACAAGGGAAAGCCAATTCGAATAACACCAGACTTCTCTAATGAGACTTTACAAGCAAGGAGAGACTGGGGCCCCATTCTCACTCTTCTGAAACAAAACAATGCCTAGCCTAGAATCTTATTCCCTGCAAAACTAAGCTTCATATATGAAGGAGAAATAAAGACATTCTCAGACAAGCAAAGGCTCAGAGAATTCACCAAGACAAGACCAGCCCTACAAGAAGTACTCAAAGCAGTGTAATGCACGGAACACCATAATAAAAACTCATGAATATAAAAACAACCAAAACTCAAAGATTAAAGGCCAGATAATACAATGGCTCAAGAGAGAATTCAAAGCAACAATATCCAACCCAACAGAATGAACAGTAATCTACCTTACCTATCAGTTCTCTCAATAAATGTGAATGGCTTAAACTCTCCACTCAAGAGACATAGGCTGGCTGAATGGATAAGAAAATACAGGCCAAGTATATGCTGTCCTCAGGAAACACATCTAACCTGCAAGGATGCATACAGACTAAAAGTAAAAGGGTGGAGATCAGTATTCCAAGCAAGTGGAACCCAAAAGAAGGCTGGCGTGGCAGTTCTAATTTCAGACGATTTAGTTTTTAAACCAACAAAAGTAGTGAAAGACGAAGAGGGTCATTATATAATGGTGAAGGGCACAGTTCAACAAGAAGAGATAACAATTTTAAACATATATGCACCCAACTTAGGTGCACCCAGATTCATAAAGCTAACCTTACTGGATCTAACCAAATGGATTAATAGCAACTCCATAATCACCGGAGATTTCAACACCCCATTGACGGCACGAGACAGATCCTCCAAACAGAAAATCAATGAAGAAATAATGGACTTAAACAAAACTCTAGAACAATTGGGTCTGACTGACATTTACAGGTCATTCTACCCCAAATCCACTGAATATACATTCTTCTCATCAGCTCACGGGACATTCTCTAAGATTAACCTTGACCTAGGACACAAAGTAAACCTCAAGAAATTAAAAAAAAAATACAAATCATACCATGTATCTTCTCAGATCACAGTGCAATAAAAGTAGAAATCAACACTAATAGAAACTCACATTTCTACACAAAAACGTAGAAATTAAACAACCTCCTACTAAATGATTACTTAATAAATGAAGAAATCAAGATAGAAATAAAAAATTCTATGAACAAAATGACAATGGAAATACAAGCTATCAAATCCTCAGGGACACAGCTAAAGCAGTTCAGAGAGGAAAGTCTATCTCCATAAATGCCTATAACCAAAAGTCAAAAAGATCACAAATACACAATCCAATGAAACGACTCAAAGAGCTGGAAAAAGAAGAACAGACCAACCCCAAATCCAACAGACGTGAAATCAAGAAGATCAATTAAGAACTAAATGAAATTGAAAACAGGGAAGTTATTCAGGAGATTAATAAAACAAAAAGTTGGTTCTTTGAAAAAATAAGCAAAATTGACACGCCATTGGCTTAGCTAACGAAAAGCAGAAAAGAGAAGTCTCTAATAAGCTCCATCAGGAACATAAAAGGAGATATCACAAGTGATCCCAAAGAGATACAAATATAATTTATGAATACTACAAAAATCTTTATGCACACAAACTGGAAAATGTGGAGGAAATGGACAAATTTCTAGAAACATACAGCCTTCCTAGGCTCATCCAGGAAGAAATAGATTTCCCAAACAGACCAATCTCAAGAGCTGAAATAGAAATAGCAATTAAAAATCTCCCTAAAAAGAAAAGTCCCAGTTCAGATGGTTTCACACCTGAATTTTACAACATTTACAAAGAAGAACTAGTACCTATCTTGCAGAAACTATTCTATAACATTGAGAAGAACGGAAACCTCCCCGACACCTTTTATGAAGCGAATATTACTCTGATACCAAAACCAGGAAAGGATGCAACAAAAAAAGAAAACTACGGACTAATATCCCTAATGAATATAGATGCAAACATTTTCAACAAAATCTTAGCAATCTGAATCCAGATGCTTATCAAAAAAATAATCCATCACGACATAGTAGGCTTCATCCCAGCAATGCAGGGATGGTTAAACATACGTAAATCTATCAAAGCAATTCACCACATAAACAGAAGCAAAAACAAAGACCACATGATTCATTCAATAGATGCAGAAAAAGCTTTTGACAAAATTCAAAACCCTTTCATGATACGAACACTTAAGAAAATAGGCATACAAGGGACATACCTAAAAATGATACAAGCCATATATGACAGACCCATAGCCAACATCATACGGAAAGGTAAAAAATTGAAAGCATTCCCACTTAGAACTGGAACCAGACAAGGCTGCCCACTATCTCCACTACTATTCAACATAGTGCTGAAGTCCTGGCTACAGGAATCAGACAGGAAAGTGGAATTAAAGGTATCCAAACAGGGTCAGAGGAGATCACACTTTCACTGTTTTCTGATGATATGATATTGTATCTAGAAAACCCCAAAGATTCAACCAAGAACCTCCGGGAACTGATCAATAAATTTAGTAAAGTCTCAGGATACAAAATCAATACACAGAAATCACAGGCATTCATATACACCAACAACAATCAAATAGAGAACCAAATCAAAGACTCAATACTGTTCACAATAGCAACAAAGAAAATAAAGTACCTAGGAACATACTTAACCAAGGAGGTAAAAGACATCTACAGAGAGAACTATGAAACACTGAGAAAGGAAATAGCAGAGGATGTAAACAGATAGAAATCAATACTATGTTCGTGGATTGGCAGACTCAATATCATCAAAATGTCTATACTACCAAAATTGATCTACAGATTCAATGCAATACCTATTAAAATCCCATCAGCATTCTTCAGAGATATAGAAAAAATAATTTTTCGCTTCATATGGAACCAAAGAAGACCCCGAATATCAAAAGCAATTCTAGGCAACAATAACAAAATGGGAGTTGTTAATATGCCAGATATCAAACTATACTACAAAGCTGTAGTAATTAAATCAATATGGTATTGGCAGAAAAATAAGAATATTGACCAGTGGAACAGATGTGAGAATCCTGATATAAAACCATAGTCATATAGCCATCTAATCTTTGACAAAGCAGACAAAAACATGCACTGGGGAAAAGAATCCCTTTTCAATAAATGGTGCTTAGAAAACTGGATAGCCACCTGTAGAAGTCTAAAGCAGGACCCACACCTTTCACCTCTCACAAAAATCAACTCACGCTGGATAACAGACTTAAACCTAAGGTATGAAACTTTTAGAATTCTAGAGGAAAATGTTGGAAACACTCTCCTAGACATAGGCCTAGGCAAATAGTTTTGAGGAAGTCCCCAAAGGCAATCACAGTAGCAACAAAAATAAATAAATGGGAGATGATCAAACTAAAAAGCTTCTGCACAGCTAAAGAAACAGTCATGAAAATAAACAGACAGCCTACATAATGGGAGAAAATTTTTGCATCCTACCCATCTGATAAGGGGCTGATAACTATAATATACTTAGAACTCACGAAAATCAGAAAGAAAAAAATCAAATAACCCTATTAAAAAGTGGGCAAAGAACTTGAATAGAAACTTTTCTAAAGAAGACAGAAGAATGGCCAACAAACATATGAAAAAATGCTCAACATCTCTAATCATCAGGGAAATGCAAATCAAAACCACAATGAGGTTTCACTTAACTCCAGTGAGAATGGCCTTTATCAAAAAGTCTCCAAACAATAGATGCTGGCATGGATGTGGAGAGAGGGGAACACTCCTACACTGCGGGTGGGACTGCAAACTAGTTCAACCTCTGTGGAAAGTCATATGGAGATACTTTAAAGCGATACAAGTGGATCTACCATTTGATCCAGCAATCCCATTGCTGGGCATCTACCCAAAAGATCCAATGGCACTCTACAAAACGACACCTGCACTCGAATGTTTATAGCAGCACAATTCATAATTGCAAAGCTGTGGAAAGAGCCCAAGTGCCCATTATTCCAAGAATGAATTAATAAAATATGGTATATGTATACCATGGAGTACTATTCAGCTCTAAGAAACAACGGTGATATAGCACATCTTATATTTTCCTGGTTGGAGCTGGAACCCATACTACTAATTGAAGTATCCCAAGAATGGAAAAACAAGCACCACATATACTCACCAGCAAACTGGTATTAACTGTGCAGCACCTAAGTGGACACATAGGTACTACAGTAATAAGATATTGGGAAGGCGGGAGCTGGGAGGGGGGTGGGTATTTACATACATAATGAGTGAGATGTGCACCATCTGGGGGATGGTCATTCTTGAGACTCAGACTTGTGGGGGGAGGGGGGAAGGGCATTTATTGAAACCTTAAAAACTGTACCCCCATAATATGCTGAAATAAAAAAAATTGTCTAGATCTAGGTATTTTGTTATAGTTTCATGAACAGACTTAGACAGAAATTGATAAGTAGTGGGGTGTTACTATAACAAATACTTAAAAATTTGGAAGTCACTTTGGAACTGGGTAATGAGTAGAGGTTGAAAAAGTTTGGAAGTTTATGCTAAAGGAAGCCTATATTTCTCTGAACAGAGCATTAAGGATGATTCTAGTAAGAGCTCAGAAGAAGAGAAGAGCTGTGAGGATAGTAAAGCTTCTTAGAGATTACTTGAGACTACTTAAGTAATCTGAATGTGGTAGAGATATAGATGATAAAGTCGATTCTGATGGAGTCTTAAGTAAAAATGAGCAACATGGCATTAAAAACTGAAGGAAAGTCCATTCTTGTTATAAAGTGGTGAAGAGCTTTGCTGAATTGTGCACATTCCCTAGTACGTTGTGGAAGACTGAACTTAGCCATGAATTGGGATATTTGGCAGAAGATATATCTAAGGAAAGTGTTAAAGTTGAGACATGGCTTCTTTTGACAGCTTACAGTAAACTGTGAGACAAGAGAAATGTTAAAGACAGAGTATATAATCAATAGAGAAGTAGAACTTAAAGATTTGGAAATTTATCAGCCTGGATACATTGTAAACAATGAAAAAGCACATTCAAGAGGGAAAACCAAGGGTATGGTCAAGTAACCATTTAATAAAAAGATAAGTATAGGTAGAAGAAAATCAGATATTAGACATCAAGTTAATGAGAGAATGATCACAAAGTCATTTCTGAGATTATAATAACTACCACTCCCATCACCTTCCCAGAGTGTCAAGGCCTGAATGACAAAACTATGTCAAAAGAGGGGCCTCAGTTGCCCTGAGGATCTTGGGATCACACCCCCAACTCTACCTCAAGTCTCTGATCCCTGCATTTGGGCATAGTGGTCTGTGACTGCCCCAGTTCAAGCATGCCCAGGTGCAACTAGGAAAGCCCTCCATATTGGACACTTTACAGTGTCCACATGGTGCTAACTCTGCAGGCACCCAGAGTGCTTGAGCTGTGGAGGCCTAACTGCCTCTCCATAGATTGCAAAAGATGCCTGAGAAAGCCTGTGGTCCAGAAAGAGAACTGATATGGAAGTAGGGCCACCAAAGAGAGTACTTACTATGGGAATAAACAGCAGAGCTCTGGATATGGAGCCACAAAAGATAGGTCCTATTTGGCCAATGTCTGGTGGAGTCATGGGGGCAGGGTTGCTCCCAAGATCCCAGAATTGGAGAGTCACCAATATGTGATTCTAGCCAGGTAGAACTACAAACATGAGGCTGCAACCTGTGAGAGCTGTTGTGTGAGCCATGTCCAGCAACACTATGAGGCAGGGTCATCTGGATCCTAGGAGTCCAAACCCCACACTAGTGTGTCCAGATGGCAAGAGGGGAGATCAAAGATTATTCTCAAACCTCAAGATTTAATATTGTTTTCCCTGTTGGATTTTGGACTTATCTTGGCTCTATTACCCCTTTCTTCTTACCTAATTCTCCCTTTTGTAATGGAAATGTATATACTATGTCACATTATTGTATTTTGGAAATATGTAACTTGTTTGATTTCACAGGCTTATATCTGGAGGAGGAATTTGCCACAGGATTAATCACATTTTGAGTCTTGCCTGTATCTAATTTAAATTTAAATTTTTGAAGCTACTGGGATAAAATGAATGTATTTTGTATGTGAGATCGACATGAATTGGGGGGATTCAGGGGTAGAGTACTATAGTTTAAGTGTGAATGTTTAAGTGTAAAATTCATATGTTGAAACTTAACCCCCAAAGTGATAATATTAAGAGGGGAAGCCCTTGAGAAATAATTAGGCCATGAGAGCTCTGTTCTCATGAATGGAATTAATATCCTTATAAAATAGCCTTCAGAGAGCTGCCTCTTCCTTTCTGCCATATGAGAGCATCTAGATAGCATCCTCTATGAGGATAGGGCCCTCAACAGATAATGAACCTGATCATGCTTTGTTCAATTTTCAGCCTCCAAAACTGTGAGAAAGTTTTATTATTTACAGATTACCAAGTCTGTGGGATTTTGGCATAGCAGAATGAATGGACTGAGACACTAGGATTATGTTGTCTCCTATTTTCTGCTTCTTCTTGAAATTTTTATCCACCGGAATATATACTCATTACTGGGGGATAATATTTTTTTATCTGCGTATTCCACTTAATGATATTCTCTGTAAATTCCAGTCTTCCTTGTTTTTCTTAGTAGTTTTTTATTTGGAAAGATGTATACAATTTAAAATTTTATCATTTTTAAACTATTTTAAATGTATATAATTCAGTGGCATTGGGTTTACTCATATTTCTGTGCAACCATCATCACACTCAACTTCAGAAATTTTTCTTCCTCACAGACTGAAATTCCAAACCCTTTGAAAAATAACTCACTATTTCCTCCTATGTATAACTGCTGAGAACTCTTATTCTACTTTTGCCTTTATGAATTTGACTACTTTATGTACCTCATATAACTATTTGTGATTTTATGACTTATTTATTTATTTAATAAAAAGCAAATGTTTGTTTTTCAATTTGTTCCTCTTTAGCAGCTATTTACTTTGATTTTTTTTTTTTTTTAGTATTTTACATGAGATATTTATTTTGTGAAACAATGCAAGTGATTGTAAGTCCCCACATACTATTTAAGGTGCAATAGGGTACAGTCGTGTAATCTCTTTATACAGTAGTGCATCTAGTCCTTTGCCTTTAGTTATTGCACAAAAATTATAAAGACCAGTGAACAGGACACTGGCAGGCAAATTGGCCTACAATGAGAAATTAGAACAGTACACGGACTGGAATGGTCAAGCAATTTAAGTCAAATGTTTTAATGGTGCAATTAAAACAATCAAATAAGGATTCAAATATACTTTTTCAATATATTAATTTATTTAAGGTCATATTCAGGCAAAGAGTTACTTAAAAAAAACACTATTAGCTTTGTCCACAGATGAAAGTTATCAAAAATTACCCAAAGGTAATCTTGACATTGGAGTTTAAATAACCAAAAAATGTATTAAGTTTACTTCTCAAAGCAAATAATACAATTAGAGAGCCCCCAACCTTGTAAAATAAACATTCTGACACAAATGCACAAAATTAATTTGACAACATTAAAGAAAGGTCACATTAATTTTGAGTATGTAGTGTTGAGTAAACTTTTGGTCTTGACTTAGAGGACAGTTCCACTTTTGGCCATCAGAATAAGAAACTGCCCACAAAACTCTCCCCAACCAATTAGATTAACAAAGCATTTAGATTCCTGTATAAAAGCTGGAGCACACAGGAAATGCCAGATGGGAAGACTGGCTCTGGCTTTCTGGCCCCACCCCATGAGAGGACAATCTAGTTGTGTGCAGTGTTGCTGTTTTCACATATGCTCCTGTCTCAGGAAAAATCAGAATTAGTTCGAAACCTGGTGATTGTACCTCATTGGTAAAAAGGCTTGGGATGGTTTGATCTCATGGCTCTGCCTAATGTTCACATAAATCCCACTGTCCCTACCCCAGCTGACAGTGTGTTAGTGTGTGTATGTTCTATGGCTGCTTGCTTCCAAAATGCACAATTTAATGTGGAAAAAAAGTTGCTTAACACCAATGAAAAGGTTCACAAAATTCCACTCCCCACCCTCCACACACGTCACCACATTGACATTCTCTAGGAATGTGGAGGGCTGCATACAAAGTTGCAGCCCTCTGTGCACTGTTGCCTGAGGAAAAGCTTTGGAGGAGTCGAGGAGACAAGGGGAAGCCTTCTAGCTGTACAGCTTTGCTCTTAATGTGCTCATATCCTGATACAAAAACTGGTAGACTTAAAAAAGCAGCAGTGTGAATCACCTGTAACTTTAGGATTCACTGTGATGATTCTTCCATAGTCTCCTTTGCCAGGTCAAAGCTTTGTAGTAGGCAGTCCAGACACCTGTCACTGGATGCAGGGAATGACACCTCACAGTGGAATGGGCACGGGCAGGCAGAGGGCAGAAGCAGTCCTTTAAGAAATAGTGGCTGTGGCACATTAAAGGCCAGTGCTACAGCACAGATGACGACCAAGAACCCCACACCTTGAGCTTGATCTCATAATACTAGGAACGTCCAACGTCCAACGTCATCCATCATGGCTGATCTGCTGCCTCCACAGATGGGTCTTTCAGGAGGCAGGAAGTGGAATGAGGGTCCATGGCTGAGTGCATTATGGGGATATAAACATCATCCATGTTTGGCATGACAAAAACTTTCTGAAACTCCCTGCTCCAGTTTCTTCTCTATCCAGTCTGTCACGTGAACTAAAGTTATTTCTCTCTCTCCAAGTTTTGGCTGAGCTTTCAGCTCTACATATGGTGGCCTCTGGAAACCATACCATATTCGGTCAGTTGGGGGTGGTGGAATGTTGACCGCCAAGGTTCCTCTACATTCCTGTACTTAAACAGTTAGCAGAAGGGGTGTATTGGAGAGTTTGAATTTTTAAATTTTGAAATAATTTTATATTTACAGAAAAGTTGCGAAAAATATTTAGAAATCCCTGACATCCTTCACCCAGTTTCCCTAACATCTTTTTTTTAGTTAAAATGTGATTGATTTATTTTACTGAGTCTTACATAATGTATTCACAGTTCATCCATGTAGTATGTGTCAGACTTTCCTTCTTTTTAAGGTCCTAGAACCGGAGATGAACATATTTTTTTTTCATTTTAAAGAGTTTTAATATAGGATGTTAATATTGAGGACACTTCAAAGCACCTTATACTTCTAAGCAGATTTTGGGTAACTGGTTTTAAAGTGTTACTTGAGTGTTTTTCTCATACTGGTTTTCAGGTAAAAGTACTACTCAGTGACTGTTTAAGAGATGTTAATTTGACTAAACAGTTTATTCTTAATAACCTGAGACATCAATCCATGGATAACTTCTATGGTAGTTTTACAGCTGTCTCTCATACCTTTGGCAAGTTTGTATTCTGGCTTCGGTGATGTGTTTCTACACCCAACATGAAACTCCCTCGTCCCAGCTGGGCTTCTGACTGCTCTAACTTTTCAGACAAATCCAAGGCCTGATCAGTGGTATGGTCTGCATTAGTAAGCAAGCTGGAGGAACTCAGCGTGTTCACCCAATATTTATTCCATAAAAGTTCAAGCAATTTGAGATCCAAAGAGGATTTGAAATATGAGATTTCTAAGGCATAATATTGTTTGCAGTGTACACCAAAGTCTTCTATTTTATTAAGTGGGATAGTCTGGTACTCAGAAGGTCTTTCATCAGGAGGTTTGTAGCCCTTTGGGTATGTCCTAAAGGCGCCAAGTTTCACTTTCCCTGCAGATGTTGTTCTTGTTGGATCAATCACCACTGCTACAAATGGTTCTTGGAACTGCTGATTGAGCATCTGAGTACTAACATCAATCCCAGAAAGCCAGCAGCCATAGCCAGGCTGGCTATGATACCAACCAATTGCATTTTCATTTCATTTCATTTATATTCCATTTTATGTATACACCACATTTTGTGTATCCATTCATGTGTCAATGGACACTTGTATTGCTTCCACCTTTTAGCTGTCACAAATAATGCTGCCCTGAACACAAGTGTAAATATTTCCTTGATTTTTCACTTTAAATTCTTCTGGGTATCTACTCAGGAATGGAATTGCTGGAATATATGGTACTTCTATATTTAATTATTTGAGAAACTGCTATACTGTTTTCCACAGTAGCTGTGCCATTTTACATTTCCATCAGCAATGCACAAGCATTGTAATTTCTCCACAGTATTGCCACCACTTGTTATTTTCTCTCTCTCTCTCTCTCTCTCTCTCTCTCTGTGTGTTTAATAATGATCATTATAATGAATGTGAGGTGGTTTCTCATTAAGGTTTTGATTTGCATTTCTCTATGTATTAGTGACCAAATTGTTCTTCTTCAATATTGCATTGGCTATTCTGGGTATTTTGCCTCTCCATGTAAACTTTACAATCAGTTTGCTGATGATCACCAAATAATTTGCAGAAATTTTGATTAGAATTGCACTGAACCTATAGATCAAGTTGGGAGAACTGATATCTTGACAATATTAAATCACCCATTCATGAACAAAAATTATCTCTCAATTTATTTAGTTCTTTGATTTTATTAATCAGAGTTTTGTAGTTTTTTCTCATAAATATCTTGTACATATTTTGTTAGAATTATACCTAAGTATTTTATTATCAAGGATCCTAATGTTAAGTGGAATTATACTTTCAAGTTCCACTTGTTCATTGCTGGTATATAGGAAAGCAATTTACTTTTTATATTAATCTTATATTGTATATTGCAACCTTGCTATAATCACTAATTAGCTTGAGGATTTTTTGTTGCTGTTGTTGATTATTTGGATTGGCTATAATATATAAATGATCATGTCATTTGCAAATAAAGGCAATTTTATTACTTCCTTCCCAGTCGGTATAATTTTTTATTTCCTTTCTTTGTCTTATTGTGTTAACTAAGATTTCCCTACAATGTTGAAAAACAATAGTGAAAGGGGCATTTTTGTCTTTTTAATGATTATATTGGGAAGCTTCTACTTTCTTACCATTAAGTATGTTAGCTGTAGGTTTTCTGTAAATCATCTGTCAAGTTGAGGAAGTTCCCCCTATTTCTAGTTTACTGAGTTTTTTCTTTATTAACATGAGTGTGTGTAGAATTTTGCCATTTTTTGCATGTATTGATGTGATCCTGTGATTCTTCTTCTTTAGCATATTGATGTGATAGATTACACTAATTGATTTTTAAATGTTGACCCAGCCTTTTACAGTTGGTATAAATTCTACTTGATCATCGTGAATCACTATTTATATACATTGTTTTATACTATTTGCAAATATTTTTTGAAATTTTTTGCATCTATATTCCTGAGAGATATCGGTGCATAGTTTTCTTTTATTGCAATGTCTTTGGCTTATTTTATATTAGAGTAATGCTGGCTTCATAGAATGACTTAGGAAATCTGTTTCTATGATCTGAAAGACAGTGTAGAGAATTAGTAAAAATTCTTTCTTCAATGTTTAGTAGAATTCACTCATGAACCAACCTGGGCTTGGTTATTTCTATTGTGGGAAGTTATTAATTACCTATTGTATACTTATGTGAAGTTTGGCAGATTGAATATTTCAAGGAATTGCTCTATTTCATCCAGGTTATCAAATTTGTGAGCATAGAATTATTAACAGTATTCCTTTACTCTGCTTTTACTGTTCATGTGATCTGTCATTATGTTTCCTCTTGAATATATTATTTTAGTATTTTTTTATCATTTTCCTTCTTAGTTAGCTTGGCTAGAGGCTTATCATTTTACTGGTCTTTTCAAATAAATTTGTTTTGGTTGATTTTATGTATTGATTTTTGTGTTTTTGATTTCATTGATTTTGGTATAATTTTCATTATTTCCTTTCTTCCTCTTACTTTGCATTTAATTTGGTCTTCTTTTTTAGTTTCTTAATGGGGAAGTTTAGAGGATGGACTTTAGATCTTTCTTCGTTTCTTATATGTTCATTGAATGCTATGAATTTACCTCTAAGATCTGTTTATGCTTCATTCTACACATTTTGATAGATTGTGTTTTCATTTTCATTGAGTTCAAAATACATTTGATATTTCTTTTTTGATCCGTGTATTATTTAGTACTGTGTTTTTTAGTCTCTATGTATTTTGGGATATTTCAGTTATCTTTCTGTTATTGACTTGTAGGTTAAAATTCTGTTGTTCTAAAAGCAGAAATTGTATTATTTCTATTCTTTGAAATTTGTCAAGCTGTGCTTTATGGCCCAGAATCATGGAGTATTTTCCATTTGAACTTTAGAATAATGAGCATTCTGCTGCCATTGGATGAAGTAGTCAATAGATGTCAATTATATCCAGTTGATTGATCATGCTGCTGAGTTCATCTATGTCCTTATTGATTTTCTGCCTGCTGGATCTTTCCATTTCTGATAAGAGTGTTTAAATCTCCAATTCTCATAGTGGATTTATATATTTTTCCTCAAGCTTCTATCAGTTTTGCCTCATGTTAGATGCATGCACACTAACGATTGTTATGTCTTC
This sequence comes from Microcebus murinus, assembly GCF_040939455.1. Taxonomy (NCBI): domain Eukaryota; kingdom Metazoa; phylum Chordata; class Mammalia; order Primates; family Cheirogaleidae; genus Microcebus; species Microcebus murinus. The sequence goes on from NC_134136.1 coordinate 20,990,430, forward strand.
TTGGAGAATTAACCCCTTATCATCATGTAGTGTACTTCTTTACTATTGATATTGCTTTGAACTTTGCTCTGATTAATATGGCTACAGTGGCCTGGTGTTGTGTATTTCTTTTCCTCTGGGTGAGTTAGCCTGTGATAATACTCCTCAGGTTAGACTGTGGTTAAATAGTTTCTCCTGAAAGCATGCCTTGTTAAGAATGGAGTTCTCTGGCATATTTAATTTTTTTCCCTACCTGATTGAAGCATGAGAGGATTTCCCCCTTATATTTAGTGTAAAGACCTTATTGAGTTTCTGGAGATAAAATTAACACAATGTGTGGAGACTGTGAAATGACTGCGTCCTCCTTGGGTTTTAATTCTCAGACTTGTCCACATGGATCCTCCAGCAATTCACCAATTGCAGTTTGACTTTTCCTACCCCACCACTGTGAGCTGTGGTGTTTTCTCTTTATGAGTCTCTGCTCCACTAAGCTATGACTCCTAGTAAGGCTGTATATCTCTCCAGACTTTGGGGGCAGTAGTTTACCCTGTGTCTTGACTCTCTCACTGATCCAAGAAGAGTAGTTGATTTTTCAGTCTGCTCAGCTTTTCACTTGGTAGGACTGAATGGCAATTTATGAGTTCCTTAAATGCCAAACTGGAGCCCAACGTCTTATTTTTTAGAATCTTCATGTGCATAATGTGTTTTCTTAAATTTTACTTTTATATTTTAAAAAATTAATATTAATTATTAATAATGGTTTCAATTAACAAAATATTTGTCCCATATTCTCTCCAGACTATTCTGCTTCATATAAATGGAATTATATGTGATCTTCATGACTCCCTCTTTTCACTTAATAAGTTGTTTTTGAAATTGCCTGAATTGTAGCATACTCAGTACCTTATTTCTTTTATGGCCAAATAATAATCCATTGAATGCTTATATGTTGGGAGCTGTCCCGAACACGGGAGAGTTAAAGTGCGGTTGCTGCCCGGAACACTGGGGTCCTTGAGACACAGCACCTGGCGCCTTAACTCATAGCTCTGACATTCTTGGCCTTTTTTCTAGCTCACAGAGGGTGCTGGAGATAGCAGTAGCAGTTATAGAAGGTCACTGAAGTAATCCTGTGCACACAGCCCCTAGGCCCTGCACACTCCTTTTTCAGAATTGTTAATTACGCTTGGGTGCTCTTTTCCTTGAACTGTCTGAGTGATCATAGTTGAGTATTTGTAGCTTTTTTGATATCAGAAAAAAGTTAAGTTGTAGATTAGAAAACTGCTTAAGCGAGGGAAAGGATTATCAAAGTGACGTAAGGTTAAAAGAAACAAGAACTGTTTTGTTTTCTGGTTTAATGAAGACATGCACCACCTGTTCCTTTGCATTTTGCTTCTCCTTTGTTCTTATCTGTATAAATACAGCAACTGAAATAAACGAGGCGCGGCAGTCACCAAGGACTCCGTCCTCCCGTCCCCATCTTTTTGTTGTCTCTTCATTTCTCAGCCTCACCCCCTAACTCCAGGTGCCGCACGTCGCCGGCTGGCTCCGGCACTTATACCACATTTTATTTATCCAAGCATATTTTCATGAGCATTTGATTGAATTCTGTTTTGGGGCTAATATGTTCACTGATGTAAACATTCATATTTTGGGTGGACACTAGTTTATTTGTTTTTTTCCTTCTCTTGGGATATAACTAAAGTGGAATGTGGAATGGCTAGGTTATATGGTAACTCTATATTTAAAATTTAGAAGAATTGTTAAAAGTGCTTTAAAAATTACCTGCAGTATTTTACATTATCACAGACAATGTGTGAGGATTCTGACTATTCCATATCCTCATCAACACTTGTTTTTATCTATGAATTTGATTATAGCCATTCTCTTTGGTGTGAAGTGGTATCTCATATTTGTTTTGGTTTGCATTTACCTGATAGCTAAGGATATTGGATATATATTTTATGTGCCAATTGGCCATTACTGTACACTATTTGGAGAAATGTTGGCTCATGTTTTTGCCTATATTTAGTTTTTTTTTTAAATTTTTGAGTTGTATAAGTCCTCCATATTATCTAGATATAAGTCTCCTATCAGATACATGATTTGCAAATATTTTTTTCCATTCTCTGTGTAAGTATCTTCATAATCTTAGCCTTATTTATACTACTTAATATCTAAAATGGCTATCAAATAAAGAAGTAAGCATCTTCTATGATCTCAATGTGTCCCCCAAAATTCATCTTGAAACTTAATTATCAATGTGCTAGTATTAAGAGATGGGGCCTGTAGGAGGTGATTAAGGGATGAAGCCCTCATAGATGATATCAGGGCCTTGATAAAAAAAGCTTGAGAGAGTGGGCTCACCCTCTTCTGCTCTTCTACTATGTGAGGGCACCTAGATTACCCTATCTATGAGGAATGGAATTTCACCAGATACCAGGTCTGCCATCACCTGGACCTTGTACTTCTTAGTTCTAGAACAGTAAGGAAATAAATTTCTGTTCTTTATAAATCACCCAGTCTCATGTATTTTATTATAGCAGCATAGACTAATACAGACCCCCCCACAGGGCAATTTCAGTAGAGCCATGGGCATAAGGCTGTTCTTGAGACTCCAGAACTTTAGAGCCACCAGTGTGCAACTCCAGCATGGTAAAAGTATAGGCATGGGACTCTAAACTTGGAGAACTTCTGTGTGGCCTGCACTTAGCAAATCCATGAGTGTGAAGCTGTCTGGAGCTTTGGGGACTTTTCTCCAACCCCAGTATTTACAGAAGACAGAAAATAAAGTCAAAACAGATCATTCTTAAGTCTTAAAATTTGATGTTGTTTGCCTTGTTGGGTTTTAGAATTACTTCGGATTATTTATCTCTCTTTTTTTTTTCTTTCCTATTATTCTTTTTTGGAATTGTAATGTCTATTCTATACCAGTCCCACCATTGTAATTTGGAAGTACATAGCTTGCTTGATTCCAGAGATTCAGAGCTGGAGTTAAATTTGCCTCAGGATGAATCATACCTTGAGTCTCACCTACATCTAATTTAGATTATATTTAGATGAGACTTTGAACTTAGACTTTTTAAATTTCATTTCATTTAATTGATTACTTGATTGATTTATTTCTATTTCAGAGTATTATGGGGGTACAAAGTCTTTGGTTACATAAATTGTCTTTGCACCACCCAAGTCAGAGCTATAAGCATGCCATCCACTAGATGGCATGCACCACATCCATTAGGTGTGAGTTTACCCATCCTCTCTTCTCCCCACCACCTGCCTGACATTTGATGAATTTCACTGCCATATGTGCACATAAGTGTTGATTAATAAGTACAAATTTAAAATAAGTACATGTGGTGTTTGTTTTTACACTCTTGTGTTCACTTGGAAGAATGGGCTCCTGCTCCATCCAAGATAATAAAAGACAGTTCACATTTTTTATGGCTGAGTAATACTCCATGGTATACATATACCACATTTTATTAATCCATTTAAGGAGTGATGGACACTTGAGTTGTTTCCACAGCTTTTCAATTGTGAATTGTGCTGCTATAAACATTCGAGTGCAGACATCTTTTTATAGAATGTCTTTTTTTTTTTTTCCTTTAGGTAAATACCCAGTAGTGGGAATGCTGAATCAAATGATAGCTCTACTTTTAGCTCTTTGAGGTATCTCCATATTACTTTCCATGAATTTATACTAATTTGCAGTCCCACCAGCAGTATATGAGTGTTCCCATCTCTCTGCATCCATGCCAACATTTGTTGTTGTGGGAATTTTTGATGAAAGCCATTCTCACAGGAGTTAAATGATATCTCATTGTGGATTGATTTTTGTTTCCCTGGTGATTAAAGATATTGAGCATTTTTTTCATATTTTTGTTGGTCATGTCATTAGTCTTCTTTTGAAAAGTTTCTGTTCATTTTCTTTTCTCCACTTTTTAATGAAGTTGTTTGGTGTTTTCTTGCTGATTTTCCTGAATTCTATATAGGTTCTAATTATCAGCCCTTTATCAGATAGGTAGATCAATTCCAGTAGTCTCTTGGCAGAATTTCTAGGGTTTTCTAGATACAATATCATATCATCAGCAAAGAGTGGTAGTTTAACCTCTTCTGCCTCCATTTGGATGCCCTTGATTCCCTTCTTTTGTCTGATTGCTCTGGCTAGGACTTCCAGCATTGTTCTAAACTGGAATACTTTCAATTTTTCCTCATTCAGTATTATGTTGTGGGTTTGTTGTATGTGGCTTTCATCATTTTGAGGTAATGAACTTAGACTTTTGAGTTGGTGCTGGAACAGGTCATAACTTTTGGGGCTAGGATTAAAATAAATGTATTTTGAAGGACACAAATTTTGGGATCTAATGGTGGAATGTTATGGTCTGAATGTATTCCCCCCAATTTATATTTTGAAACTTCATCAACAACCTGACAGTATTAAGAAGTGGGGGCCTTTAGAAAGTGATTAAATCATGAGAGTAAAGTCCTCATTTGTGGCATTATGGCTTTTATAAAAGGGTTTGAGGAAGTCAGTTCACCCACCTCTGTTCTTTTGCCACATGAGGACACAGTGGTAATCCCCGGTTTGCTCTTCTATCCATTTTTCCATATAAGGACACCTTGATGGCACCATCAATAAGGAACAAGCCTTTACCAGAAACCAAGCCTGCCAGTGTTTTGAGTTTGCTTTCAGTCTCCAAAACTGTGAGTAAATAAATTTCTGTTATTTAGCAATTACCCAGTCTTAAGATATTCTGTTAAAGGAGCATAAACAGACTAACATAATGTTCTTACACAAATCAATATAAATCTGGGTGAGAACAATTTACCATGCAATAGTTTCCAATGGAATACTGGGATAAATGAGTTCTTCAATGAAATCAAAATAATGTACAGAGATGTACCTGTGTGTGTGTGTATATGTGTGTGTGTGTGTGTGTGTAATTTCTATCTAATCTTGATTTTACATATAAATGAAGAAAAAATGTTGTAAGATTCCACATGGGGTTGAAGTCTAAGAAGACATTTATTTTAGGCTAAGTTACAAAGAGCAACATGAAACAACGTAGTCGCCTTTTGATAGTCCTCTGATTATATTTCTTTTCATTACAGATAAAACTTAAAATTTGGGAAACTATTATATTTCAAAAGTTGAAATATGCTAATGTGAAGGTTCCTGAAGCACCAATTATTCAAGAGATTTCTTATTGTAAAAAGAAGTGTTAAACTGCATTTTTATTAACTTAAACATAGCATACAGAAATTTGCCTAGGGCAGCCAACTCCAAGCAATTCTTCTAGTCACAGTGCAGTGACAGTGCTTTACTTCTATCATCTCAGATTGAAACATCTGTTGCCCATGATTTCAGGGAGCTGAAGAACTAACAGTTTGGAAATTAAGCAGAATTTATCTGATGATTGGGCTGAAATTTTGAGTCAGCCCCTAACTCCAATTTATTATGTCCTTTTTATTCTTGGTAAATCCTTATCATGCTTTAACTTTAGTGCCATAACTTGATAAAATTGGATGGGAAAAAAGATAAATCTAGTAAGACATTGATTTCTCTATATAATAATTTAGAGTGTAAAATAAGCATAGTAACAATTAAGTCCCCTAATAATGGATTTATTAGCAAATGTATTATCAAGTAAACATTAGTAAATTTTACTCTGTCAAATGTAATTATAATGCAAATTAAACAAACACAATGCATGCCCTCGGGGAATTTATATACCAAAACAGACATTGACATAGAAATACATACAAATGTATTAACATCAGGTAACTATACAATTATGTTTATATATTTTAAGTGTTAAGGATAGTGATAATATAAAAAAACACAAATCAAGCATTTTTTTCTATAATGTACAAGGTTATTCATTTTTATTAGCATAGCATTCATGTTATTTTTTGATTTGGAGAAAGAATGATCATATATTACTCAAGCATGACAATGTTAAACAGAGGACACAACTATATTTCTGATACATTATACTCATGCCATAAATGTAGCAGCTTTTTAGGAGGTGCTCATATTCATTTGAGAATCTGCCTTTTTTATTCCAACAAAATATTTTTGGACTCATGCTAAAGCTTATCTTTTAAAATGCATAAAGGAAATACAACACAATTCTTATGCACCTCAAAAATTAAATTATGTGTTGTATATGTCAAATGATCTGCAAACTAAATATGTAAGCAGTATTATATATAGTTCAATATCATTGTTAAATATATTTTTACAGAGTAAGTGTCTTTATTATAGATTCTGCTTACAGGTCTAACTTGAAGAAAACCTGATCTGTGATCTTTACAAAAAAGACATTACTTCAGTGTTGCCCATATTTGAGTTCTATATAATGCCTGTTAGAAGAGAATTCAATATTCTCTAAAAAGTCACTTATAGATTGTGTCTATTATATCCATACAAATTTTAATGTCTGATTATTTGATGGCTACAATAATTGCAAAGACGTCTATAAAGAAAATATTAAAATAAAATGTAAATTAAGAAGATATAGATGCCCATATTGCCACTTCTAATGAGCAAAGTACTGGAAGCCCTAGACAAAACAATTAGAATAAAAAGGAAAAATAAGCATCCATATAGGAAAGGAAAAGTAAAATTATTAAAATTATTTCTGTTTGAAGATGACATGATCTTATACATAAATAACTTTAAAGATTCAATGAAATAAACTCTAAGAACTAATAAATTTAGCAGAGTAGCAACAATAAAAAATCAACCCACAAAAATCAACTACTATTTTATACACTAGCAATTAAAAATGTGAAAAGGAAATCAAGACAACATTTCCATTTATAATAGCATCAAAATAATAAAATGTTTGAGAATAAACTTCAAAAACGGATTTGAAAGATTTATACAATCAAAACTAAAAAGTATTGCCGAATGAAATTGAAGAAGAGAGCAATAAATGGAAAGATATCTGTGTTCATAGATTGGAAGACTTAATATTGTTAAGACATCACAATACTATCCAAACTAATGTATAGATTCAATACAATCCCTATCAAAATCCCAATGAAGTTTTTTTCAAAATTAGAAAAATTCATCCTAAAATTAATATGTAATTCCAATTACTACCAAATTGCCAAGGCAATCTTAATAAATAAATAAATGGACAAAGTTGGAGCTCTCATGCTTCCTGATATCACAATTAATACAAAATACAGCAATCAAAACAATGTGGTACTGACTTAAAGACAGACATACAGACCAATGGAATAGGATAGAGATCCCAGAAAAACAATCAGATAATGGCCAAATGATTTTTGACAAGGATGTCAAGACCATTCAATTCGGTAAAAGACAGTTTTTATAGCAAATGTTGTTGAGAAAACTGGGTATCTACATAGAAGAGAATAATGTTGGACCCTTACCTTATACTATATACAACAATTAACACAAAATGGATCAAAAACTTAAATGTAAACACTATAAGTGTAAAATTTTTAAAAGAACACATAGGGGTATAATTTATAACATTGGATGTGACAATGATTTCTTGAATGTGACACAGTCAACAAAAATTAGATACATTAGGCTATATCAAAATTAAAAATTTTGCTCATCAAAGGATACTATCAACAGAATGAAACATCAACCCAGATAATGAGAGAAAGTATTTGTAAATCATAGATATGGTGACAAGTTAACATCCAGAATATGTAAAGAACTATGATTTAACAACATATAAACAAACAACCCAAATAAAAAATGAACACAAGAGTTGAATAGACATTTCTCTAAAGAAAACATACAAATGGCTAATAAGCACATAAAAAGCTTTTCAGCATCACTAATGATTATGGAAATGTACATCAAAGCTACAATGAGATCACACTTTACTCTCATTAGGATGACTATTATCCCCCAAACAAAACAAAACAGAAAACTCAGAAAATATGTGTTGGCAAGGATGTGGAGTAACTGGAACCCTTGTGCACTTCCTGTGGGAATGTGAAATGTTGCAGCTGCTATGTAAAACAGTTTGGCAGTTCCTCAAAAAAAATAAACATAGAATTATAATATGATCCAGTAATTTAACTTTTGGGTATGTACCCAAAAGAATAGAAAGCAGGGACTTGATAGGATATTTGTACGGTCACGTTCATAGCAGCAGTATTCACAATAGCCACAAGATGGAAGCAACCCAACTCTCCATTAATTCAGGCCCTATCTGAATGGATGAATGAATAAGTAAAATGTGACATATATAGTGATTCGTTAATATCCATGGGGAATTGATTCCAGACCCCCCCCAAATACCAAACTCCATGGATGCTTAAGTCCCTTATACAAAATGAGGTAGTATTTGCATATAACCTATGCACATATTCCTGTATACTTTAAATCATCTCTATATTACTTATACCTAATACAATGTAAATGCTATGTAAATAGTTGTTATAATGAATTATTTAGAAAATAATGACAAGAAAAAAGTCTGCGATTGTACAGTACGGATGCATCTATCTATTTTTTTCAAATACTTCTAATGCACAGTTGGTTGAATCCATGGATGTACAACCCATGTACATGGAGAGCCTACTGTACATATAATACAATATTGTTCAGCCATAAAAAGGAAGGATATTTTGATATATGCTACCACATGGATAAGCCTTGAATACTTTATATAAGACTTAGTGAAATAAACCATTCATCAAAGAATAAACATAGTTATATGAGGTACTTAGAATTGTCAAATTCATAGAGACAGAAACTTGAACAGTGATAACTAGGGGCTGTGCACAGGAAAAATGGGTGGTTATTGTTTAATGTGTACAGAAATTCAGTGTTGGATGATGAAAATTTCTAGATATGGATGGTGGTGATGAGTACACAGTAATGTGAATGCACTTAATGCCAATGAATGGTAAACTCAAAAATAGTTAAAATGGCAAATGTCATATGCATATTTTACCACAGTATTTTAAAAGTAATTGACAAAACAATAAAATAAATATTGATTTAATAAAAAATTTTAATTAAGCCAATTAGAGTTAATTTATAGTATTTTTATAGTACAGGTTCTGAGATAAATATATTTATATACTTAGGCATTTCCAATAATGAAAAATTTATTGTACACCAATATTCATTTTTATATAGTAAGGTTATTTTAAGTATCAGACCCATATATATTAGTAGTAATACTAATTCTAATACATATTTTTTTTACTATTTTACTAAGGGCCAGGCCCTATCAGAAGTACTTTAAAATATGTATCCTAATTAATCCTCAAAACAATTCTGTACAAGTATTATTACTCTTTATACTTACAAATGAAAAATTTAGGCAAAGAAAAGATGTCATTTAAACACAGTCACACAGAAAATAAATGGATTGAGGATTTAAAACCAATAATTCTGTTCTCAGAACCTTCCCTCATAATTATTATACCATCACATTTAGTCCTTTCTTCAATCATTTTGATTGAAACTATTATTTCCCTTCTTTTCCAAATAAACTGAAATATAAGAATTTAATTAACTTGTCCCAAATCATACATGTTCAGGATATATTCTCATGCCTATTTGACGCTGAAAACCTGGCTATTAAATAATCTAATGATACTTGATTTTTCCAACTTGCAAAGAGTTAATTTACACCTGACACAGCACAAAATAAACTCAAGAACCACAGAATATTGCAGTTTTTGTCCAAAACATTGATCACAATGAAAAGAGAACTTTAAAAAACAGTAGAATTGATAAGTAAATCAAATAACTTATTTTTAAAATATAGATAAGTAAATAGATATTTCTCTAACTGAGGTAAAAAGTTGAAGAGGAAAACAAAAATATGCAACATTAAAATATAAATGTGGAAACAGACACCAATTCATTGACAAATAATATGATAAAATAACTTATTCAAGTTCATGAAAATAAAATTAAAGATATACATGAAATACCTGGTTTTCTGAGAAATATAAAATTGCAAAATTGCTTTTTTAAAAAAGCTATAAAGTCTAAGCAGAAAAATTGTCATCATAAAAATAATTTTTGAGAAAATGTTCAAAGTATTACTGTTTAAAAACTATTAGTCACAGAACAATTTTGCAGGTGTATTATCTTAAAACTTTAGGGAACATATATATATATATATATATAATATTATTTGAATAATTCCTGTAATGGTTCTCAATAAAATCTAAGCAAATCAAATTTATCTGCTCATCAGAAAAATAATCCATCATGACAAGGTGAGCTTTATCCCAGAGATGGAAGGATGGTTCAACATATGCAAACCTATAAATGTAATTCACCACATAAATAGAAGTGAAAAAAGAGACCACAAGATCCTCTCAAAAGGCACAGAAAAAGCATTTCACAAAATTTAGCAACCCTTTATGATAAGAAAGCTTAACAAAATAGGCATAGATGAGACATACCTTAAAATGATAAAAGCCATATATGACAAACCCACAGCCAATATCATACTGAATTGGGAAAAACTGAAAGCATTCCCACTTAGATCTGGTACCAGACAAGGTTGTCCTCTACCATCATTTCAAATCAGTATAGTGCTGGAAGTCCTAGCCAGAGCAATCAGACAAGAGAAGGAAATCAAGGGTATCCAAACATGGGCAGAAGATGTCAAACTTTCATTCTTGGCAAATGATATGATCTTATATCTAGAAAAATCCAAAGATTCTGCCAAGAGACTGCTGACATTGCTAAATAAGTATAACAAAGTCTCAGTTTACACAATTAATGTACAGAAATCAGTAGCATTCATATATGCCAACAACAACCAAGCTAAGAACCAAATAATCAAAGACTCAGTAACTTTCACAATAGCAACAAAAATATAAAATACTTTGGAATATATTTATCTAAGGAGGTGAAGGACCTCTAGAGGGACAAATATGAAATACTGAAGAAGGAAATAACAAAGGACACAAACAGATGGAAAACCATACCATGCTCATGGATTGGCAGAATCAGCATTGTTAAAATGTCAACTACCCAAAGTGATCTACAGATTCAATGCAATCCCTATTAGAATACCATCATCATTTTTTCACGGATCTAGAAAAATTAGCTCTATGTTTGGTATGAAACAGAGAAGATCCCATAGCTAGAACAACCTTAAGCAAAAAGAATAAATTGGGAAACACCAATTTTGCAGACTTTACACTATACTAGTGTATAGTGTACACTATACTACAAGGCTATAATAACCAAATCAGCATATTACTTGCATAAGAATAGAGACATAGACCAATGGAACAGGACTGAGAATCCAGACATAAAATCATCTTCATATAGTCTTCTGATCTTTGACAAAGCAGTCAAAAACACACATTGAAGAAAAGAATCCTTATTCAATATATGGTGCTGGGAAAACTGGATAGCCACATGTAGACGACTGAAACAGGATCTGCACCTTTCATTCACCTCACAAAAAAATCAACTCACAATGGATAACAGACTTAAATCCAAGGCATGAAAATGCAAGAATACTAGAAGAAAATGTTGGGGAAACTCTTATAGACATCAGCCTAGGGAATGAATTTATGAAGAAGACCCCAAAAGTAATCACAGCAACAATAAAAAAATTAAATGGGACTCGATCAAAGGTTTTGCACAGCCAAGAAACTATCAATAGAGCAAATAGACAACCTACAGAATGGGAGAAAATATTTGCATGCTATACATCCAACAAAGGGCCAATAACTAGAATCTATATAGAACTCAGGAAAATGAGTAAGAAAAAATCAAATGACACCATTAATCGTGGGCAAAGGACATGATCAGAAACTTTTCAAAAGAAGATAGACTTATGGCCAAGAAACATGAAAAAAATGCTTACATCTCTAATCATCAGGAAAATGCAAATGAAAACAACAATGAGATATCACTTGAGTCCAGTGAGAATGATTTTTATTAAAAGTCCCAAAACAACAAATGTTGGCATGGACGTGCAGAGACAGAAACACTCAGACACTGCTGGTGGGACTGAAAACTAGTACAACCTCTATAGAATATAGTATGGAGATACCTTAAAGAACTGAAAGTAAAACTACCATTTGACCGAGCAATTCCATTATTGGGCATCTACCCAAAGAATAAAAAGACATTCTGTAAAAAGGACATCTGCACTAAAATGTTTATAACAGCATAATTCACAATTTCAAAGATGTAGAAATAACCCAAGTGTCCATCAATACATGAGTGAATTAATATAATGTGGTATATGTATACAATGGAGTATTAATCACAGAAAACAATGATGAACTAGCACTTTTTGTGTTATCTTGGTTGGAGCAGGAGCCCATTCTATTAAGTGAAGTATCAGAAGAATGGAAAAAGAAGCACCACATGTACTCACCATAAAATTGGAATTACTGATCAATACTTATGTGCACATACGGAAGTAATAATATTCATGGGGTGTTGGGCATATGGAGGTAGGAGGGGATGGCTATATTCACATCTAATGAGTGGAGTGCACACTGCCAGGGGAATGGGCACACTTATAGCTCTGACATGGGTGGTGCAAAGGCAATATATGTAACCTAAATGTTTGTATCCTTGTAATGTTCTGAAATTAAAAAAAAAAAAATTCTGTTATGGGCTGAATTGTGTCCTCTCCAAACTCAGATTTTGTAGTCCTAACACTTGGTATGTTGGACAATGTGGTTGTATTTACATAGAGGGTCTTTAAAAAGATAATTAAGTCAAAATGAGGACATTAGAGTGAGCCATAATCCAATCTGACTGGTATCCTTTCAACAATAGAAAATTTGGACTCACAGAGAGAGAACAGAGACATGTGGGCACAGAGGAATTACTATGGAAATCACAGGAAGAATGCAGCCATCTGCAGGCCATGGAGAGGGGCCTCGAGAGTAACCAAATGTGTGGACATCCTTTTCTTGTATTACTGGCATCCAGAACTGTGAGAAATGAATTTCCCCTGTTTAAGCCACTCAGTATTTGGTATTTTGTTATTGCAGCCCCAGCAAACTAATACAGTTATAGAGCACACAGAAGGGAACCTTTCACTTATTTTAAGGCTCACATAATGCTAACACCAAAGCTGACAAAGCACATGGAGAGAAAACAAAAACACAGAACAAGTTCAATCATATACAAAACCTTAAATAAAATATTAGCTAAGAAAGGCATAGTCTTAGATAAATAATTAATGTATTTTATCATACAAATAAAAGGCCAATGAATAAAAAACACTAAATGAGCATAGTGATATCAGCAAGATGGAGAAATAGGAGCTTCCAGACTAATATCCCCTCACAGCAACAATAAATTTTATAGCAATCTATGAACAAAATTGCCTTTGTTGAAGCTCTGGAATTAAGGTAGGAGACTATGAAACTCCAGTGAAGCCCAAAACCTAGGTGGGCCAATTTAAGACATCAGACCCACTCCCAAGTGGCCGAGTGCCCAGTCACGGTCCCAGCTCCAGATCTATAAATAGGTCTGATCCCTGTGGATTCATCTATATTCCTATTATACCTTAGCCCACCTACCAAAACCATCTGCCAAAGGACCCAGGAAGTGATGCACACTAGTACCACCAGGGCAAACTTGCAGACTTAGATCCCACAGCAGATGCTGAAATAGCCTTCAAACTCAGCTCCAGTCCCTTTCAGCTGTGGTGTGAGAGCAGTTCTGCCTGAAGGAAGAAATACATGTCCATGGCTCCACAGCTAGGCCATCTGGCATTGGCCCCATAGAAGATCCTGAAATGGCTCTCTAACTTTGCCCAGCACCTCTAAGCTGTGATTTGAGAGCAGTCCTGCCCATGCCACACAGAGACTTGGAGGGAAAGACACCCATCAGTGTCCCTGTAGGCAAACCAACTGACCTTTGTCCCACTATGAATCTTGAAACAGCCCTGTAAATTGGTTCAAGCTCATATCAGCTATAGTCTGAGAGTAGTTTTACCTGCCAAGGGACTGTGGGGCGCGGTGTTAACGCCATTGCAAGATGGCACCGGCTTCCTGGTCACACCCATACTACAAGACTGATAAACAGGGTGAACTGCGCAGGTGTAGGGGCTTTTCCTGTCTCTCATCAAGTATGCTAATGAGGGCTCTTGTGTGAGCCAATCAGATTCTGCCTAATGAACTTAGTGCCTATATAAGCCCGCTCCGAGAGCTCCTCGGCGTCTTCCGCATGTAACCAGTTAAGCAATCCCCATTAAAGCGCTGTCAGAAGAACTCCGGTTGCTGCGTCTTCCTTGCTGGCAAGGCGGGCGCGACAAGGGACTTTCTAGGAGACACACCCACATGTGGGCCCAGAGGTAGATTTAAAGGCGTCATTCTCAGCTGTAGACCTTGAATCAGCTATATGGACTCAGTTCAAGCCCCTTTCAGCCACAGTCTAGGGTCAGTGCTATCTGTCTGAGGACCCACAGAGTGACTCAGCACAATCCTTCCCAGGAACACAGAAGATGCTGCACTCATCCATTTGCCACCTGTTAACAGGCCCATCTTCTGAAGACTTTGAACCTTCATCTCAGGTCCTGGAGTCAGTCCATTCCACCCAGGAAACAGATAGGTAACAGTCCTTAGAAACTGTAAACTCTACTGTGGACCTAGCAGCAGCCATGTGACCCAGCTCCAACTGCTCTTGGTGACAACCCTGGAGGTAATCTAATCAACACAGGAACTCTACAGAACAAGGTCTTTACCTGGCAAAACTAGTCTGAAAATATTGGAAGAGGTATTTCCTCATTCTAAAGCACAGGCCAAATGGACCTAACTGACATATATGTAGCATTTCATCATACAGCAGAGGCATACACATTTTTGTCAGGCATATATAGAATATTCTTCAGGATAAATCATATATTGGGCCACAAAACAAGTCTTAACAAATTTAAAAATATTGAAATCATATTTAACATCTATTCTGTCTACTATGTTATAAAACCAAAAATCAATAATAGATGGAATTTTGTAAAATCAGAAATATATATAAATTAAATGTATTCCTGAAGAACCAATGAATCAAAGAAGAAATTAAAAGGGGTATTGAAAATATTTTGAGACCAGCGAAAATTGAAGCACAACATACAAAAACTTATGGGGTACAGTAAAAGAAGTTTTAAGAGTGAAGATTATAGCAATAAATGTCTTCATTTTAAAAAAAAGAAAGATCTCAAATAAACAGCCGAACTCTGCAACAGGAAACTAGAAAAATAAGCCCAAAGTCAGCAGAAAAATGAAAACAATAAAGATCAGAATAGAAATGAAAGAAATAGGCCAGGCCCGGTTGCTCACGCCTGTCATTCTAGCACTCTGGGAGGCTAAGGTGGGAGGATCGTTTGAGCTCAGGAGTTCGAGACCAGCCTGAGCAAGAGTGAGACCCCATCTTTATTAAAAAATAGAAAGAAATTAACTGGACAACTAGAAACAATATATTAAAACAATTAGCTGGGCATGGTGGTGCATGCCTGTAGTCTCAGTTACTCGGGAGGCTGAGGCAGAAAGATTGCTGAGCAAAGAAGTTTGAGGTTGCCATGGGCTAGGCTGATGCCACGGCACTGTAGCCTGGGCAACACAGTGAGACTCTTTCTCTAAATAAATAAATAAATAAATAAATGAGACTAGAAAAACAATGCAAAAATTCAAGGAAACTAAGATATGGTTTCTTGAAAATATAAGCAAAATTGACAAACCTTTGCATAAAATAACTGAAAAAAATAAAGAGAGCTCAAATAAAATTATAAGTGAAAAAAAGCAGACATTGAGACTGATAACACAGAATATAAAATAACCTAAGAGGCTACTATAAATAATTATATGACAATAAATCAGAAATGGACAAATTTCTGCAAACACATGGAAAATCTGAACAGACCAATAAAGAGTACATTAGTGAGGGTTCTCCAGAAAAACAGAACCAACAGGATGGATAGATAGATAGATGAGAGAGGACTTATTAAGGGAATTGGCTCATGTGATTATGGAGGCCAAGAAGTCTCACATTAAGCCATCTGAAGCCATAGATCTGAGCATGCTTGTACTGTGGGGCTCTGTCCAAGTCTGAGAGCTTCAGAACCACAGAAGCTGATGTTGTAACTCTCACTCTGAGGTCAAGGCTGAGAACACAGGGTGGGGAGAACCTAGTGCAAGTCTTGTAATTCAAAGGCCAGAGAGCCTGAAATTCTGATTTCCAAAGAGAGAGAAAAAAAGATGCCTCAGCTCCAGGAAAGAAAGAGCAAGTTCATCTTTCTTTTGCCTTTTTGTTCTTTCCTCAGCCAATTAGATAGTGCACACTCACACTGAGGGAAACCTTCCTCACTTGGTCCACTGAGTTACAGGCCAAATTCCTCTGGAAACTCTCACAGATACACCAAAATATGATTCTTTACCAGATCCTTAGCTATTTCTTAATCCAGCCAAGTTGACAACTAAAACAAACCATCACAATTAGTAAGGAGATTGAATTGATAATCAAGTACCTACCAACAAAGAAAAGCCCAAGGCAACATGGCTCACTAGTAAATTCCATCAAGCATTTAAAGAAGAATTGATTCCAACCTTATCAAACTCTTCCAAAAATTGAAGACCATGGAACACCTTCAAACTCATTTAATGAGACTAGAATGACTCTCATTAAATTACTCTCATAGCAAACCCTGATAAAACACTACAAGAAAAGAAAATTACAGGCCAATTTACCGGATGAACATATATGCAATAAAACTCAATAAAATACTGGCAAACAAAATTCAACAGCATGTTAAAATGATTATACACCATGATAAAGTGGGATTTATCTCTGGGATAGAAGAATGGTTCAACATATGCAAATCAATACACCAAATTAAGAGAATGAAAGATAAAGACCCTATGAAATGAAACTTTTAGCAGATGTCGAAAAAGCATTTGACAAAATTCGACATCATTTCATGATATAAACAGACTAGGCAACAGACTAGGTACTATTATATTATGTGCCTCAACATATTAAAGACCATATATGACAAGTACACAGCTAACATTATAATCAATGGTGAAAAAATGAAAGCTTTTCCTCTAAAATTAAGAACAAGACAAGATTGCCCACTCTCACTGCTTTCATTCAACCTAGTACTTACTGGAAGTCCCAGTGAGAGAAATTAGGCAACAAAAAGAAACAAAAGATATCAAAATTGGAAAGATAGAAGTTAATTGTCTTGTTTGCAGATAGCATGATCTTAAATTTGAAAATCCTAAAGACTCCATCAAAAATCTGTTAGAAACCTTTCAATTTGATCAGGTCCCATTTATTTAATTTTGTTGTTGCTGTGATTGCCTTTGCAGTCTTCTTCATAAATTCTTTGCCTAGGTCAATGTCTATAAGAGTTTTTCCAACATTTTCTTCTAGACTTCTTATAATTTCACGCCTAAGGTTTAAGTCAGTTATTCACTATGAGTTGATTTTTGTGTGAGGTGAAAGTTACTGATCCTGTTTCAGTCTTCTATATGTGGCTATTCAGTTTTCCAGCACCACATATTGAATAAGGATTATTTTCTCCAGTGTAGGTTTTTGTCTGTTTTGTCAAAGATTAGATGGCTATATGAGCATGGTTTTATATCTGGGTTCTTGGTTCTGTTCATTTGGTCTATGTCCCTGTTCTTGTGCCTGCCCCATGCTGTTTAAGTTACTATAGCCTTGTAGCATATCTTGAAGTCTAGTAAATTGATGTCTCCCAATTTGTTATTTTTGCTTAAGATTGCTTTTGCTATATGGGTCTTCTCTGGTTCCATACAAAGTGTAGAATTATTTTTTCTATATCTGTGAAAAAATGATATTGGTATTTTAATAGAGATTCCATTGAATCTCTAGATCACTTTGGGTAGTATTAGACATTTTAACAATGTTGATTCTGCTGACCCATGAGCATGGTATAGTTTTCCACACGTTTACGTCCTCTGCTATTTCCTTACTCGGTGTTTCATAGTTCTCCCTGTAGAGGTCCTTTACCTCCCTAGTTAAATATATTCCTAGGTACTTTTTCTTTGTTGCTATTGTGAAGGGTACTGAGTCTTTGATTTGGTTCTCAGTTTGACTGCTCTTGGCGTACAGGAATGCTATTGATTTCTGTATGTTGATTTTGTAACCTGACACTTTGCTGAATTTTTTATCAATTCCAGGAGTCTCATGGCAGAATCTTTGGGGTTTTCTAGGTATAAGATCATTTCATCAGCAAAGAGAGATAATTTATTTGATCTCCTCTGCCCCATTTATATGTCCTTGATTTGCTTCTCTTGTCTGATTGCTCTGGCTAGGACCTCCAGCACTATATTGAATAGAAGCAGTGATAGAGGTAAACCTTGTCTGGTTTCAGTTTTAAGTGGGAATGTTTTCCATTTTTCCCTATTCAGTATGGTGTTGGCTGTGGGTTTGTCATATATGGCTAGCATCATTTTTAGGTGACAACCTACAGAATGGGAGAAAAGATTCACGTGTTACACATCTGATATAGGACTGATAACTAGAATCTATATAAAACTCAGGAAAATCGGCAAGAAAAAAAACTCAAACAACCCTATCAATAAGTGGGCAAAGGACATGAACAGAAACTTTTCAAAATTAGATTGACTAATGACCAACAAACATATGAAAAAATGCTCAACATCTCTAATCATCAGGGAAATGCAAGTCAAAACCACCATGAGATATTACTTATCCCTAGTGAGTATGACCTTTATCAAAAAGTCTCAAAACAATAAATGTTGGCATGGATGCAGAGAGATAAGGACACTCATACACTGCTTGTGGGACTGAAAACTGGTGCAACCTCTGTGGAAAGCAATATGGAGATATTTCAAAGAGATACAAATACATCTATCATTTGGTCCAGCTATCTCATTACTGGGCATCTACCCAAAAGTACAGAAGACATTCTACAAAAAAGACATCCACACTTGAATGTTTATAGCAGCACAATTCGCAATTGCAAAGATGTGGAAACAACCCAAGTGCCTATCAATACATGATTGGATTAATAAAATGTGGTATATGTATACCATGGAGTACTATTCAGCCACAAAAACCAATGGTGATATAGCACCCCTTGTATTTTCCTGGATAGAGCTGGAACCCATTCTACTAAGCAAAGCATCCCAAGAATGGAAAAATAAGCACCACGTGTACTCACCAGCAAATTGTTTTTATCTGATCAACACCTATGTACACACACCTACATACACATATAAAAATAACATTCATTGGGTGTCGGACAGGTGGGAGGGAGTGGTGGGGATGAATATATACACACATAATTAGTGTGATGCACACCGTCTGGGAGATGGACACACTTGAAGCTCTGACTTGGGTAGGGCAAAGGCAATATACATGACCTAAACATTTGTACCCCCATAATATGCTAAAATGCAAAATAAAAAAAAATTAAAAATCTGTTAGAACTAATAAACCAATTTGGTAAAATTGTAGTGTGCAAAATTTACACATAAAAGTCAGTAGTGTTTCTACACACTAACAACAAACTATCCTCAAAAGAAATTAAGAATATGATTGTTAGGTCAGAGCCCAGAGGGAGACACTCAAAGCCCAAAGTGTAGCTGAATGCCATTTAATTGAGCATGTGGGTGAAGATGAGTGGAGGCTGAAAAGAGCATCCACTCCCAGGAAGTGGAGAGAGATGGGTTTTATAGGACGTTTGGATTGAAGTTTGGGGAGTGTGAATTTTTTTCTAAACAGTAACCAGTTCTTGCTGGCGTCACCACAACCGTCTGTAGTCAGAATTAGGTTTATAACCTCTGAGACTCCAGACTCCTGAGGATGTTGTTTCATAGGTCTTATGATCACTGTTTAAGTTTTCCATAAACTGCATTCTGTCCTATACATACTTTCTGGATTCCCACCCTGAGCAGGCTTAACAATAATCCCATTTAAAACAACATAAAAAAATACCACACACAGGTATAAATTTAAACAAGGTAATGAAAAAATATGTATACTGAAATCTATAAGAAATAGCCGATGAAAAATATTGAAGAAGAGACAAAAGGAAAAATATTCCACACTTGTGGATTGGAAAAATAAATATTACTAAAATGTCCATATTACCCAAAGCCATCTATATATTCATTGCAATCCCTACCAAAATGCCAATGGCACTTTTCGCATAAAAAGTAATCCTAAAATGTCATGGAACCATAAAGGCCACAAATAGCCAAAGCAATCCTGACAAAAAAGAATGAAACTAGAGACATTGTACTTCCTGACTTCAAAGTATATTATATAAATATATTTATTATAAAGTTATAGCAATGAAAAAGATATTTTACTGGCATAAAAACAGACAAGTAGACTAACAGAACAAAATAGAGAGTCAACAAATAAACCTAGGCACATATGGCCAACTGATCTTTGAAAAAGTGCCAAGGATTCACAATGGGGAAAGAATACTCTCTTCCATTAATAGTGTTAAGAAAGCTTTATATACACATGCCAAAGATTCAAATTGGACCATTGTCTTACACCATATATAAAAATATTAACTCAAAATGCATTAAAGACTAAAGACCAGAAACCATAAAATTCCTAGAATAAAACATAGAAAAAGCTACTCAACATTTTTCTTGGCAATGATTTTTTTTTTATATGACAATAAAGCACAAACAGCCAAAGCAAAAATAAACAAACTAAAAGGATTTTCACAGCAAAAGAAACTAATGATAAAATGAAAAGACAATGTATGGAATGGAATAATATTTTTACAAACCAGATGTCTTATAATGGGCTGATATTTAAAATATATAAGGAAGTCACACAACTCAATAGAAAAAAAAAGTAAATAACCAGATTAAAAATGGGCAGAGGACCTGAATGCACATATTTCCAAAGAAGACATGCAAATGACCAATAAGTGTTTGAAAAGGTGTTCCACATCGCTAATCATGAAAAAAATACAAATTAAAGCTTATATAAGATATCACCTCACACCTGTTAGGAGGGCTAGTATTAAAAATAAAAGATATAACAAGTGTCATACAGGGTGTTGAGAAAAGAGAACACTTGTACATGGATTTTGGAAATTAAAATTGATATATTTACTATGGAAAAAAGTATGGAGGTTTCTCAAAAACTTAAAATAGAACTACCGTATGATTTAGTAATCCAACTATTGGGTATATACCCCAAATAAATTAAATTAGTATGTCAAAGAGATATCTGCTTTCTCACAGTCATTGAGGTTTTTTTTTTTTTTTTTTTTTTTTGAGACAGAGTCTCGCTTTGTTGTCCAGGCTAGAGTGAGTGCCGTGGCGTCAGCCTAGCTCACAGCAACCTCAAACTCCTGGGCTCCAGTGATCCTTCTGCCTCAGCCTCCCGAGTAGCTGGGACTACAGGCATGCGCCACTATGCCCGGCTAATTTATATATATATATATCAGTTGGCCAATTAATTTCTTTCTATTTATAGTAGAGACGGGGTCTCGCTCTTGCTCAGGCTGGTTTTGAACTCCTGACCTTGAGCAATCCGCCCGCCTCGGCCTCCCAAGAGCTAGGATTACAGGCGTGAGCCACAGCGCCCGGCCAGTCATTGAGTTTTATTCACAGTAGTCAAGATACGGAATCAACTTAAGTGTCCACTGATAGATGAATGGATAAAGAAAAGTGATGTATAATTATGTGTGTGTATATATACTATATATACATATACATTAATACATTTATAGAATATGTACATGTATTTATACATGCATATATTTATATATACACATATTATATTATATATGAAATATATATCATATATAAAAATAAATATATATTATATATATGAAATAAAATATTCAGCCTTAAGAAAGAAATTTTTATATTTCTTGACAACATGGATGAGCCTGGAGACATTATTCTAAATGAAATAAGCCAGAGAGACACAAATAGTGAATGATCTCAATATATTTGGAATCTAAAAAATCAAACACTTAGAAACAGAAAATAGAAATGTATTTACAAGGGGCTGAGGAATGAAGAAATAGGCAGATATTGGTCAAAGAGTACAAACTTCAGTAATGACATTAACAAGTTCTGGGAATCCAATGTATAGCATAGCATGAATGGTAAAGGATATGTTAATTTTACTGTAATAATCATTACACAATGTATATGTATATCAAATCATCACATGTATACCTTGAGTGTATATAAACTTTGTCAATTAGATGTTTTGAAATTTAAAAACTTACAAAAATGACAACATAAAATAACCTTAATAAATGCCTGAAGATATTTTACAACAGTTAAATCTCAATGTAAACTCCTGATTTAAAACACTTCTTAATAAATTAGTAGTAGTAGTAAAATTAGTATCATTTTTATTAGTAAAATTCTATATATGACTAAAACAAGGATGCACTTCATCATTACCAGCAGTATGCTATTATGATTTTTCTGGATAACATGATTGCACAAATAAAAGTAATAAGGAATAAATGTTTAGAAAAACATGAATGATATTTTTCAGTTATATGACTGCATTCTTGAAAATTATCTTTGCACAGCAATTAAAATTGATAGTGTAAGTCAGGTAGCTGGGTACAAAATTTATATACACAGCTCAATAGATTTTCAATATATAAAAAGTAATTAATTAGAAAATATAATTGAAGAAAATATATCATTTACATCAGCAATATGAGAAAAACAAATTTAACAAGTTGGGTTCATGACCTTACAAACTCTCCTGAGAGACTTAACTGAATTAATGAATGTTCTTTGTTTTAGGTTATAAATGGCCCAATACTATAAAAATATCACGGTTCCTTAAATCAATATCAAATTTCAGTATAATTCAAATAAAAATGCTAATATATTAGAGGTTCCAACATTTATTTATTTATATATTTATTTTAAAATGTATCTATATACTATCCATATGATCTCTGGTAAAAATAATAATTAGTCATATCAGCCTTTCCAGATTGAAGAGCTATGGTAATTAAAAAATTTGATACTCTTCCTTGGGTAGCCTAACAAATAAGAGAACATAAATTTCAGAAATGTACTGGAATATATATTGGACTTAAATATGAATGAGGTCCAACTGAATAAGCTTCATCTGTATGATTTCTAGGATATTAGTTATTCTTGGGAAGACCTAAGGCTTTCGAGACTTCAAAAATTAGCTTTCAGTGTTTACATTTTTGTTTAAGCTGCAATGTATTTCAGTATCAGAAGGCAATGTGTACTTGAAAATATTAAACTGTTAAAATAATACCAAAGAGGTACCATATTTCATCTATCAAAGCAGTAATGATTAAAAAGTTTGATAATGTCCAGTTTTGAATGGACTGTAAAAAACTAAACTTGATATTTATAAATGGGAATGTAAATTGGTGTTTATTTGAGGGATAGGGGGACTTGTATTTTATCTATTAGAATTTATTTATTTTTAGAGTAACAGTTCAATATATGTTCATTGTTGTTTAAAACGATTTTCTGACAAATGTAGAAACGTGTAGAGGAAAAAAAAGAAAACCCTCCCATAATCCAAAGAGAAACAAGAAGCATGGTTAACATTTTGGGAGAGAGGGAGAAAAAGGATTATGCTATAGGCAGCTTTTTCTGACTTAAAAATTTCTTTCTTTACTTTTAATCCCCTTTGGAGTTTTAAACAAATAAAAATACATTGAACAAATGTTTACTGGGTATCAATTGCCTATGATCAATGAGTAATCATATTGTTACTAATACATTCTCTTTTATTTCAGCATATTATGGGGGTAAAAATGTTTAGGTTATACATATTGCCCTTGCCCACCCCACCCCCAAGTCAGAGCTTCAAGCGTGTCCATCCCTTAGATGGTGCGCATAGCACTCATTATGTATGTATACACCCATTCCCTCCTTCCCCTCCCACCTGCCCGATGACCGATGAATGTTAATCCTATATGTGCACTTAGATGTTGATCAGTTAAAACCAATTTGATGATGAGTACATGTGGTGCTTATTTTTCCATTATTGGGATACTTCACTTAGTAGAATGGGTTCCAGCTCTATCAAGGATAATCCAAGTAGTGCTATATTATCATTGCTTCTTGTAGCTGAGTAGTATTTACTTATTATTTTTTAAAAATTTTAGTTGACTAATTTTTATTTTCTATTTTAGTAGAAATGGGGTCTCGCTCTTGCTCAGGTTGGTCTCAAACTCCTGATCTCAAGCAATCCTCTTGCCTCGGCCTCCCAGAGTGCTAGAATTAAAGGCATGAGCCACCACACCCAGCCTCTACTAGAATTTAAAATACAATTATTATTTGAAATATTATTCTGCATCTAGGAGTTTACAGATATATACAGGTTCAAAGATCAATACACTATTTATTTTAGTGTGTATGTATTTATATATAGTTGATCTATCTTCTCTATGTCTCTCTCTTATCTGTGTGTATAGGTTTGTATATGTGTAAACCTGTAAACCATTTATTTAAAGATACACACGTAAAATCTGTTAATAGTATCTTTGTGGAGTGGAAATATAGTCAGGGATATAAGCTTTTTCACTCTATACATTTCTATACTTTTGCATTTTTTCCATGAGAATGTGCTTTTAACAATAAAAATTGTAGCTAAAAATAGTTTATGTAAACACTAACATCACATGCAATAAAAATGTTGATCAAAACTTTAATTTATGATTTGTTATTCAATAATGCACATAAAAACATAGCAAGCAAGATCTTTAAATTTGTATAAAAGCCAATTATAGCAGGCAAATAATGGATTTCAGTATCTTCTGTTATGTGCTTATACCAAAACGAATGTGCATATTCCAAAAATTTCCTGAGCATACCCCCATACAAAGTAAATCTTATTCAGGAAAACTTTTAGTTTCAGGAATCTAGAAATAAATATATTTATGCTATGCTTCAGACCTTCACCCTTGAATTTTCAAGATAAGTAGATGATGAAAATGGAAATATTATATATATATATAAATACAGATATTTACAAATATACATATATGTTTTTATATCTACTTATCATACATGCACACATATATATGTATACATATATGTATATATTCAACATTATTTAAATATTGTTTTTTTCTGTCAGAAGCCTAAAAATACATCTGGCTTTGCTTTGAAAACTATCAATCATGTAGTCAATATGAATTTTCATTATCTATTACAAAAGTTTATATGGCATTGGACTAAAAATATGTTATCCAAATAGCACATACAAGGGTAACCATGTTGATATATGTTGATATGTCAATTGCCTCTTTCTTTAGTAAAGTGAATATAGCCGATAGGTGTTCACTTGTTGTGTAACAAGCTGCTACAATTTGGAAAACACCGCTATTCAAATATTTATACACAGAGCTTTTGGAACTGTTGCATGCTTAAGTAATTTACAGTTTTTAAATTAAAGCCCAATAAATCACATGCAAATATGATTGCATAAGTACTGATCTTTCACTTACTTAACAATTTTGAAAGCTTTTAGTCTGTACCAAGAAATACCTCAGAAATAGGCAAGTACTTTTAGGTAACTGCCATCTTCTTTCACATAAATTCTATGAACTCAAATATGTACTTAATGTAACTTTCCCATTTGGAAAGACTACAGGTCCCTAATTCTTTTCAGACTACTCCAATACATTCTGGTTATCATGCAAAGGAAGAGCTACAGACAGACCAGAGTTGATATAAATACATAAAGTGTTGGAACAGCCTGTTAATCATTAGCCCTGAAGATTATTTTTTTAATGAGACTTAAATATTTTCCTAGATCTGTAACTACCACTTGGATCATGAGGAGATAAATTCAGAGTATGTACTTATTGTACCTGTGTGGGTATTTTACAGCCTAATTTTTTAAAAAGCTGATTTTTTTTTTCATATTGGTGCTCCATAAAAAATGCCCAAATAAATAAAGGGCCATTCACAATCCACTAAAATATCAACACACATTTTTTGAAGTGGTAGTAGTACCCAAAAAAGAAAAAGAAAGTTAAAGCAATTGGAAGTAATTTAGAAAACACATAGTTGTCATAAACTTGATTTTAACAAGTTTAAAACTGGTAAAGATATGATATATGTCAGAATAAGTCCTTTTTACGTGAATAGTTTACCCTGATCCTTTAAAGTCAGAACCAATACTCAGACTGGTTGAGAAGGCAAATGAATCTGATGGTTAGAAAGTTGAACAAACTTGTAAATGGGACAATTGACAAATGGATTAAAAGAAACATATTCTATGAAATGAATGCATGTACAAAACTGTAATATCTGCATACACATTATAAAATCAAAACCAACAACTTCACAAAACTTCACTAGCTTGAATCAGTTATGAAATTAGTAAATTGGATATTGGGGGGATAGGAGGACAAGATCAATATTAACTTGCTTGTGTATATTCATTTTTAAACCAGTGCCAGAAGAGATTCAGGAAAAGAGAAGTGATAAGATGAAGTAAAATGCTTAGAAGCAATGGCAAAACATTGCAGTTACAGTGGAGACAGTGAGTATATTTTAAACCACCCATGAACCTATGGTTTTCAAGACGCAAGAATGTGGCCAATTCATGTAATGAAAAATATAGCAGATTATGCTTGTGAGATAAAATGAGGGATGTCCAAATAAATTTGAATATAAAATTAACAATGAATAATTTTCTAAATAATTTTTAAGTACTTTTTTCTGCAAAAAAACTATTTATTACTTTATTAAGTTCAAATATGGCTGAGTATTCTGCATTATCATTTGTTAAACCTGGTATACTCACAGCTATAAAGAATCACAAATCCCTTCATTTTTCTTCAACTGCAATCACAATCCCTTCCATTATGTATACTCTACCATTTGCATTTTAATATCTACTTCTGAATATCAATTATTGTATTTTTTTAGTTCTAGAGTTTCATTTTGATTTTCTTGCTATAGATTTTGTATTTTCAATGATATTCTCTATCTTTCCATCTTATTTTCTCTAATACATTAATTATAGCTCTTTTTATGCCTGAATCTGATAAATTTGATAAGTCCAATATTCTGTAGTCTCTCTCTATTTTCTGTTTTTTGTTCTGTTGGTTTTCAGTCATCTGGCCCTATTTCCTGGGAAAGATTTTTTTAAATTCTAGACATGCTGTATAAAAATTGTAAAGGCTTTGGATTATGTTATTTTTCTCCACAAAGATTTATATTTATCCTAGCTGGCAGGTACAGTAGGGATAGATTATTTTGATTCATAAAATTATGGTCTATATATGGTTTTACTTTATGCCTAGGATAAAGCCCTTCCTGGGCCTCAAATGAAAAAAAAAAATTCCCTAAATCCAAATTCTTATTTCCCCAGGATAAAAAGTGTATTGAATTCTTTTTTATATAATTTGACTCTGTAAAGCAAATTTCTTCTTTATTTATCTGCTTCTAATCCAGGTCATGGGTACAAGACCAACTGAAGAGGGAATTTCTTGAACAATATGAGGGTCAATTCTCTGAAATTTCCTTTTTTTTAAATTTCAGAATATTATGGAAGTATAAATGTTTTGGTTAGTCTCTGCTTTTCACCTAGTGTGAGAAAAATTATATTCAAATATAAACTAAATATAAAATACAGAATACATCCTCAAATTTTTTTTTTTTTTTTGAGACAGAGTCTCGCTTTGTTGCCCAGGCTAGAGTGAGTGCCGTGGCGTCAGCCTAGCTCACAGCAACCTCAATCTCTTGGGCTCAAGCAATCCTGCTGCCTCAGCCTCCCAAGTAGCTGGGACTGCAGGCATGTGCCACCATGCCGGGCTAATTTTTTCTATATATATATATTAGTTGGCCAATTAATTACTTAATATTTTTGTAGTAGAGACGGGGTCTCGCTCTTGCTCAGGCTGGTTTCGACCTCGGGCAATCCACCCGCCTCGGCCTCCCAAAGCGCTAAGATTGCAGGCGTGAGCCACCGCGCCCGGCCACATCCTCAAAAGTTTTTCATGGAGGAGAGACATGCAGCTCAGCTATGGATTAGAGCAAGAGGTGAAGGAGTCTTCTGGGGACCTCATGGAAAAAATTACAAAGTAGAGAAAGAAGAAAATAAAGAAGATATCAGGGAGGATCAAACTCAGAGAGGCTCAGAGCCCTGTGAAAGTGCAAGAGGGTGGTTCCACTCTCCCCCCATGTGCCTTTCGTGACCAGCAGGCCACCAAGTCTCCTGGAGGCTTTTACACCTTCTCATGAGCCCTGGTACAGTGGCAAACACAGAATAGTGCGGACAACTTGCATAATCCAGGAGCTTGAACAGTCCATAGTGGGCTTCTCTCCTAGGAAAGTTAACAGGACAGACCAGAGAACCAGTTTTCTCCCATTCAGATGCTTCCTTCCTTGCCCTTCCCGTATCCACTCTAATGGAGAAAACAGTTTGAGCTGAGATTTTGGCCAGCAAGCACCTCCTCCGTGGAGTGTAGGACCCATGTCTTTTCCCTTGGGGTCCTGCAGTGGTCGTGGGAAGCCCAATTTGTGAGCTACCTGCCTGCAGGCATTTTGTGTGGTTGCATGCCAGTGAATCAAACAAGGAGTCAAGGCCCAATGCCCCCGGACCCCGATTCAGGAGGGTTGCTGGTAGTCACAGAGGTGAGATCTGGGAGCTGGACTCTGGTGGCATGGAAGCCCCTGTGGACAGAAGGTAGAGCACTATGTGGTTCCAAGAAGTGGCACTCTAGGGGAGCACCCATCAGGAAAACCACCATGTTGGATTAGGGTGTGCCATCAAGAGAGTAAGAACCCAGCCCCAGCATCCACAGCAAACTCTGTGCACTCAGTCATGCCAGCTCACTGGGAGTTATGGCCACTCCCCTCATCCATTATAATCAAGTGAGTAGTTTGAATGGAAAATTTGGTGAGTGGCTGCTTCTCTCCAGTAGACACATACTCTAGGCCGAGGTTTCTGCAGAGAGTAGGACCCATGCCTCCCTGGAGGACTAGTAGTGGGCAAGGGGTGCCCAAACTGGGAGAACCTTACCCACTGGTGTTGCACAGAGACACATGCTAGTAGGTCAGAAACACAGCCTGGGGTGAGATTTGAGAGCTGAACTTGAGTGGGAAGGGAGTCCATGTGGATAGAAGTGATGGGAGAATGCTGTCAAGGATCAAAGACATGGTGACCTAGGAGAGTGCCCACTCCTCCCTGCAGGCAAACTGCCCCACTAGAGAGACTGCCAGGAGCCTAGCCGCCACCATAGCAACCAATAGTTAGGCCCCTCCCCTGTGGACAGCCCTCCTAGTCAGAGAGCCTGGCCTTAGTTTCCTCCCAGTGGCTCCTCCTAGTGGCTGGAAAATTAACCTTAAGGACCAGCTGAGACTTTGCAAAGCCTTACAGGCTCACACATCCTAAACATGATCTGCCTCACTCTTCCACTCACATTTGCTATGGTGGAGGTTAAGCAACTCCTTGGGAGATACAGCACCACTCCTAAAGCTTGGGATACTCTATGCCCCACCTGGGGGACCAGAGCCTACCACCAGTACAAAATAACACATTAGCAGTTGGCTCTTTCACACAAGCATCAACTACTGACAGGGAGAATGACTCTACTTCACATCTATCAACTCAATCAAATAGAGCATGGCTGATCCATACTCACAAGCACTCGCCATCTTGGAGCTTAAGGTAGGGGACCCAATACAATTCACACTGCTGGGAACAGGTGAATAAAGCAGGATAGAGGCAAACCAAGAGGGTCATCAAACCTACTTGAACAACCCATAAAATTTGGGACCAGAACATTTCTTCCTGGCATGGTCAGGAATTTATCTTCAGAGATGGTGGGCAGGCATATAGGCCACACCCAGTATTTCCAGGTCTCAATCATATTGCCAGATGAGAAGGAATCAGTGAAAGAACCCTGAAAGTATGAAAAATGAGAGCAAAAGGACACCCCAAAAGAGAATACAAGCTCTCAAGCAATGGATAAAAATCGAAATGAAAATATTGAAACAACAGATAAACAATTCCAAGTATGGATTTTAAGGAAGCTCAACAAAAAACAAGAGAAAATGGAAAAACAACTCACAGAAGTCAGAAAAACAATTCAGGATATGAATGAAAAATTCACCAAAGAGTTTGACATATTAGAGAAAAAGAAAACACAAATGAAACTTCTGGAAATAAAAAAATGCATTTAAAGAAATACAAAACAGTGGAAAGTTTTAAGAATAGACTAGATCATGCAGAAGAAAGTATCTCAGAGCTTGAAGACAAATATTTCATGTTAAATCAGTCAGTTAAAAATGATGAACAGATAATCAAGAGGTAAAAACAAAACCTATGACAAATTGGGATTATCTAAAATGCCCAAAGATAAGAATCATAAGCATACCAGAGAGATAAGAGGAAAATGTACAATGTGTATAAAATCTATTTGAGGGAATAACTGAAGAAAGCTTCCCTGATCTTTATAGAGACTTAGACATCCAGGTACAAGAAGTTCAACAAACACCTGGGAGATTCATGACAAAGAGGCAATCACCAAGACACATAATCATCAGGCTGACCAAAGTCAATATGAAGGAAGAAGTCCTGCAAACTGTAAGACAAAAATGTCAAGTAACTTACAAAGGAAAACACATCAGGCTAACTTCAGACTTAATAACTGAGGCCTTAAAAGCAATATGGGACTGGAGCCCCATATTCACACTTCTTAAACAGAACATCTTCCAGCCTAGAATTTTCTATCCTTCAAAACTACATTTCATAAACAAAGGAGAAATAAGTAATTTTCCAGACAAGTAAACACTGAGGGAATTTGTCAAGACCAAACCTGCCCTACAGAAAATATTCAGAACTACATTATACATCAGATCAATGGTCACCCTCAGGTATAAAACTACCCTAAAGCTAAAGCTCACAGCTCAAATAGAGAAATAGTACAAAAGGTAAAGCAAAACAATAAGGTACTAGCCAACAGGATGAACAGAACAGCATTTCACATATCAATTCTATCGATGAATGTAAATGGTTTGAATTTCCCACTCAGGAGACATAGGGTGGCTGAATGGATAAAAGAAATACAAGCCAAGTATCTGCTGAGTCCATGAAACACATGTAACCCAGAAGGACTCTTACAGACTCAAAGTTAAGGGATGTAAAATACTATTCCATGAGTATGGAAACAACAAATAACATGGATGTGTCCATTCAAATATCAGATAAAATTTAATTTATATCAACAACAGTAATGAAAGACAAAAATGGTCATTAAATAATGATAAAGGAAGCAATTCAATGAGAAAACATAGCACTCTTAAATATTTATGCATCTAACACAGTATAACCTAGATTCATAAAGCAAACCCTGCTAGATCTAAGTAGAGACATAAAAAGCAACATTGTAATTGCTGGGGACTACAAAACCACATTGAAAGAACTGGATATATCATCCAAGCAGAAAATAAATAAACACTAGCCCTAAACAGGACCATAGAACAAATGGGTGTAACAGATATCTACAAAACATTATATCCAAAAACCACTGAATATACATTCTCCTCATCAGCACAAGGAATATTCTCCATGATTCATAATATTTTAGGCCACAAAACATGGCTCAACAATTCAAAAAAAATGAAATCATACCATGTATCTTCTCAGACCACAGTGAAATAAAACTAGAAAACAACTCCAAGAGAAACACTCAATTCTACACAAAGTCATGAAAATTAAACAACCTGTTTCTGAATGATTGTCATATCAATGATGAAATTAAAAGATTCCCTGAAGTAAAAGACAAAGAGGACACAAGCTATCAGAATCTATGGGACACAGCAAAAGCAGTCCTTATGGGAAAATTCATACCCTTGAATGCCACAAGAAAAAGACAGAAAGATTACAGATTAACAATAGAATGACATGTCTCAAGGAACTAGAAAATGAGGGGCAAACCAAGCCCAAAACCAGTAGAGGAAGAAATTACTAAGATCAGTAAAGAACTAAGTGAAATCAAAACCAAGAAAATTATACAGAAGATTAATGAAACAAAAAGTTGGTTCTTTTTGGCCGGGCGCTGTGGCTCACGCCTGTAATCCTAGCTTTTGGGAGGCCGAGGAGGGCGGATTGCTCAAGGTCAGGAGTTCAAAACCAGCCTGAGCAAGAGCGAGACCCCGTCTCTACTATAAATAGAAAAAAATTAATTGGCCAACTGATATATATAAAAAAAAATTAGCCGGGCATGGTGGCACATGCCTGTAGTCCCAGCTACTCGGGAGGCTGAGGCAGGAGGATTGCTTGAGCCCAGGAGTTTGAGGTTGCTGTGAGCTAGGCTGACGCCACGGCACTCACTCTAGCCTGGGCAACAAAGCGAGACACTGTCTCAAAAAAAAAAAAAAAAAAAAAGTTGGTTCTTTTAAAAGATAATCAAAATTAATAGACCTCTTTCTAGATTAACCAGGAATAGAAAAGACTCAAGTGAGCTCAATAAGAAAGAAAAAAGAAGATATCAAAACTGATACCACAGAAATACAAAATATCATCTGTGATTATTATGAAAATTTGTATAAACACAAACTCAAAAATGTACAGTAAATAGATAAATTTCTGGAAGCACACAACTTCCTAAGACTCAATTAGGAAGTCATGGCACTCCTGAACAGACCAATAATGAACAATGATATTGAAGCAGTAATAAAAAATATACCAACAAAAACAATCCATCAACAAGATGGATTCATGGATGAATTTTACCAGACCTATAAAGAGGTAACCATTCTACAGAATTGGTAACCATTCTACAGTAATTAGTCCCTAGCATTGAGTAACAGGGAATTCTGCCCAAGTCACTCTACAAAGTCAGTATCACCTTAATGCCAAAGCCAAGAAAGGACACTACAAAACAAGAAAACTACACACCAATATTCCTTGTGAATATAGATGCAAAAATCCTCAATAAAATACTAGCAAACTGAATTAAACAGTATATCAATAATAATGATAATAATAATAACCCATAATGACCACATGGGCTTCATCGCAGAGATGCAAGGATGGTTTGACATATGTTAATCAATAAATGTGATTTACTACATAAACAGAATCAAAAATAAAGTTTATATGATCATCTCAATTGATGTAGAAAAAAAGCATTCAATATAATTCAGCACACTTTCATGATAAAAACTCTCAACAAAGTAGGCATCGAAGGAACAAATCTCAAAATAATAAAAGCCATATATGACAAACCCCCAGTCAGCATCATAATGAATGGGAAAAAGTTAAATCATTCCCACTAAGAATTGGAACTAGACAAGGATGCCTACTGTCTCAACTTCTATTCAACATAGTGCTAGAAGTCCTAGCAATAGCAATCAGGCAAGAAAAAGAAATTAAGGGTATCCCAAGTGGGAACAAGGGGGTCAAACTATCCCTTTTTTCAAACAGCATGATCTTATACCTAGAAAACTCCTAAGATTCTACGAAGAGACTCCTGTATTTGATAAATAAATTCAGCAACATCTCAGGTTACAAAATCAATGTACACAAATCAGTAGCATTCCTATACACCAATAACAGTAAACTGAGAACAAAATTAAAGACTCAATATCATTAACAATAGCTACAAAGAAAATAAAGTACCCAGGAATATACTTAACCAAGGAGGTAAAAGATCTCTACAAAGAGAAGTATCATAAGAATGGAAAAACAAGCACCACACATACTCACCATCAAATTGATATTCACTGATCGACACTGATGTACACATTTAGTAGTAACATTCACTTGGTGTACATTCACACCTTCTGGGGGATGGACGCTTTTGGGGCTCCGACTTGAGTAGGGCAAGGGAAATGTATGTAATCTAAACATTTGTACCCCCATAATATGTTGAAATTAAAAAATAAATACTAAAAAAAAGAGAACTACAAAACACTGAGGAAAGAATTTGAAGATGATACAAACAAATGGAAATACATCCCATGCTCTTAAGAGGTAGAATCAATGTCCATGTTACCCAAAGTGATTTACAGATTAAGCGTAATCCCCATCAAAATGCCCATGCCATATTTCACAAATATAGAAAAAATAATTCTATGCTTTGTGTGGAATGAGAAAAGAACCCAAATAGCAGAAACAATCATGGGCAAAAGGAACAAATCAGGAGACATCACATTACCACACTTCAAACTATACTACCAGGCTATAGTAACCAAAAAGCATGGTATTGACATAAAAGTAGAGATATAGGCCAATGGAACAGAGTGGCAAACCCAGATATAAGGCCATCTAATTATATCCATATGATTTTTGTCAAAACAGACAACAGTATACTAGGGAAATGAATCCCTATTATACACATGGTGCTGATAAAACTGGATAGCCAAATGCAGAAGAATGAACCAAGATCCATATGTGACACCACTTACAAAAATTAATTCATGATAGATAAAACACTTAAATGTAAAATATGAAACCACACAAATTCTAGAAGAACATGTTGGAAATACTCTTCTAGATATTGGCCCAGGCAAAGAATTTAAAAGAAGACTTCAATGGTGGTCATAGCAACAATAAAAATAAATAAATGGAATCTAATCAATTTAAAAAGCTTCAGTACAGCCAAAGAAATAACAGAGCAAATATACAATCTATGGAATGGGATAAAATATTTGCAAGCTATATATCAGATGAAGGACTAATAACCAGAATGTACAAAGAACACAAGTAAATCATCAAGATAAAATCAAACCACCCCATTATAAAGTGGGCAAACACATGAACAGAAGCTTTTCAAAAGAATACAGACAAATGGCCAATAAATATACAAAGAAATGCTCCACATCACTAATTATCAGGGAAATACAAATTAAAACAACAATTTTACATTACCCCGGGCAGAATGGTCTTTATTAAAAAGTCCCAAACGATATATGTTGGCATGGATGCAGAGAGAAAGGAACCCATCTACATTGTTGGTGGGACTGCATATTAGTACAACCTCTGTGGAAAACAGTATGGAAATTCCCTCCAAAATTAAAAGTATACCTACAATTTGATCCCACAATCCCACTACTGTAGGGTATTTACCCAAAGGAAAATAAGTCATTTTTTAAAAAAGATACCTTCATTTGAATGTTTACTGCACCACAATTCACAATTGCTAAGATATGGGATCAACCCACATGCCCATCAATTCATGAGTGGAGTAAAATGTCATTTATGTATATCATGAATACTACTCAGCCACAAGAAGGATCATATAATGCTTTGTGTAACAATTTGGGTGGAACTGTAGAACATTATCCTAAGTGAATTATCTTAAGAATGGAAAAACAAACAGCGTATGTACTCACTATTATATGGGAACTAACTGATGAACACACATATACATAGAGGTCAGTAAAACTCAACAGAGAAGGTTTGCTTTATGTAATTGGGTGCTCCTGTATTGGGTGCATAAATATTAATAATTGTTAAATCTTCTTGTTGGATCTTCTCTTTCACCATTATAAAATGGCCATTTTTATCCTTTTTTACTTTTGCTATTTTAAAGCTTATGTTGTCTGCAAATAGTATAGCCACCCCAGCTTTCTTTTGACTTCCGTTTGACTGGATGATAGTTTTCCATCCCTTGACCTTCAGCCGGAAGGCATCTTTGTGGGTTAGATGTGTTTCCTCTAGACAGCAGATACTAAGGTTGTGGATTTGTATTCACTCTGCCAATCTATGTCTCTTCAGAAAACAGTTTAAGCCATTTACGTTTATTGAGAGGATTGAAATTGGAGGAAGATTTCCATTCATATTGCTCGGTGAAGTCTTGTTGCTTTGTCTTACTCCTTGAGCCATCATGTAGTTGGGAAAACTGGATAGCAATTTTTGTGAAACCATGGATAAGTCAAAAGTTGGTGTTATATTTAAATATGAGTTTCATTGTGGAATCAATGCAGGACAGACAGCTCAAAATATTAATGAATTGTTTGGAAGGATTTGGCTAATGAACACATAGTACATCTTTGATTTTAGAAGTTCCATTCTGGTGATTTTAATCTTGAAAATGAGCCATATGGGCCAACGTGTATAATGATGAACTGAAAGCTGTAGTGGAAGGGAATCCATCTCAACCTATACATAAATCAGCAGCAAGGCTTGACATTACTATTCCAACAATATTGGACAATTTGAAACAAATGCTGAATGTAAAGAAGCAGGATAGATGGGTTCTGCATGAATTAAATGAGCATCAGAGAGAAATCTTCTCGAAGCTTGCCTTTCTTTACTATCATGACATAAAGGCAAATAATTTCTACACCATAGTGTTACATGTGATAAAAAATGGATTGTTTTTGATGGTGGTAAGCATTTGGTACAACGGTTGGATAAAGATGAAGTGTTGAAACACAGTTCAAAACCGAATATTCATCCAAGAAACTAATGTTGTCTCTTTAGTGGTTGAGAGCTGATATTTAACACTACAGCTTCATGAAATCTGGTCAATTGATTACAACCAATTTAGACAAAATGATGAGGATGCTTGTGATTAAGCAGCTGAGATTGGTCAGTAGAGACAGGGCAATCCTCTTGCAAGACAATGCTTCACCACATGTCACACAAACAATGCTGCTCAAGCTATAGAAGCTGGACTTGAAAACTTTCTGTCATCCAACATATTCACCAGATCTTGTACCAATTGACTACCACCTTTCCGGTCTTTGGACCACTTCTTGCAAGGAAAAATATCCAATTCTCAACAAGCTGTGGCAAATGTCTTTCACAATTTCATCACCACTCGCTCCCCAGGCTTCTTTGCTGCTGGCATAAACAAGCTATAGTTAAGATGGCAAAACTGTGTCAATAGTTTAGGCACATACTTTGATTAATTGCACTGCTTCTTGTTTTAGATAAAATATACTACACTTCTGATTTGAAATCAGGCATTTCATATTTAATGGCCTATAAATAAATATAAGAAAATCCCCGAAATTTAATACTAAACAACTGATTTCTGAATACTTATTTTATAAAAGTAGAAAACACAAGAAAAATTCAGAAAATATATTAACTGAATGATAATGAAAATATAATAATTTGTGTGATATAGCCAAAATAGGGATAGAGAGATAGTTAAAGCTTTTAATACCTATATTAGTAAAGACTGGCCAGATGCAGTGGCTCATGCCTGTAATCCTAGCACTCTGGGAGGCTGAGGCAGGCGGATTGGCATTGCTCAAGGTCAGGAGTTCAAAACCAGCCTGAGCAAGAGTGAGACCCCGTCTCTACTATAACTAGCAAGGAATTAATTGGCCAACTAATATATATAGAAAAAATTAGCCAAGCATGGTGGCACATGCCTGCAGTCCCAGCTACTTGGAAGACTGAGGCAGCAGAATTGCTTGAGCCCAGGAGTTTGAGGTTGCTGTGAGCTAGGCTGACGCCAAGGCATTCACTCTAGCCTGGACAACAAAGCGAGACTCTGTCTCAAAAAAATAAACAACAACAACAAAAAACACCTATATTAGTAAAGACTAAAGCTTTTAAGCAAATGGCCTAAACTTCTTGTTTGGAAGGTTAAGACACTGGATGGAAGAATAAATTTAACCTAAACCAAGCATATGAAAGGAAATAATAAAAAGAAGAAATACATTTAATAAAAAACAGAAAAATAGAGAAACTTAATAAACCAAAAACTGATTGTTTGAAAAAATCAGTAAAAGTGATCAAAACTCTTGCCAATATCATCAAGAAAAACAGAGAGAAAATTTAATCAACCAATGTAAGGAATATGGAATATCACTTCAGACCTTTCAGACATTAGAAGGCAAAGGAATTATTATGCATTACTTTATGCAAATAAATTGGACAATCTAGAGGAATGGAAAAATTAATTGAAAGGCACATATTATCAAAGCTATCACAAATTTTAAGCTTTATAACAATAAATTTTCATTTTTAATTAAACCTTTGGAGTAAGAAAACTCTACATTCTGATGTCTTCGTTGGTGAATTTGATCAAATATTTGAGGAAAACAATGCCAATTTTAAATAAACTCTGCCATAAAATAAAGAAGCAAGGAACGTTTCCAAACTCATTTTATGAAGCCAGCATAACCATCTGATACCAATACCAGTTGAAAACTTCACAAGAAACTATAAATTATTAATAATATCCCTTGTTAACATGGAAACCAAAATTTAACTACATATTATCCAATCAAAACAATATTTTAAAAATAACACTACATCATAGCAACTTGGGGTTTGTCCTGAGACTATAAGGTTGGTTTCACACCCCCAAATCAATCAATGTTAACAAGTCATACTAAAATAATTAAGGTTAAATTTCATAATACCATTGTGAAAGATGCAAAAAAGTATTATATTTGCCAAATTCATTTCCTTTCAAGACAAAAATTTCTAAGACAACTACAAATAGATGGAAAATTCCTCAAGTTAATAATATCTAGGAAAAATCTACAGATAACATTACATGCAATGATAAAACTATCAATGCTTTCTGCCTAAGTTCAAGAACATTGCAAGGATATCTTCTCTCAATACATTTAATATTGTACTGGCTATCCAAGCCAGCACAATAAGGTAAGAAAAAGAAATATAGTATGCACTGATTGGATAGGAGGTGGTAAGACTGCATTTATTGGTGAACAATTTGTATGGAATTCACAGAAATCTCTTAAAACTCATGAATTGATTTCACGAGTTTGTATTATAAAAGGTCAATATAGGAAAATAAACTCCACATTTAAGTACTAACAATAACAAATTAGAAATTTAAATTAAAACTCCATTCAAAGTAACATCGAATTGAAATAATTTGGAATAAATTTAAATGCAAAATGCACACCATAAACAACAAAACATTGAAAAATTAATTAAATGATATCTAAACAACTAGATAGATATGCTCTTGGATTGGAGGACTTAATGTTGTCAAAATTTTATTTCCCCAAATTGATCTATAGAGACATTCTAATTCAAATGAAAACCCTATTAGGCTTTTCCAGGAAATTGACAAGCTGGTTTTAAAATTTGTGTGGAATGAGAAATGACCTACAATAGATCATTTACCAAAAATAACTGAATTGCATGTTTAAAGTGAACAAATTTAATTGTATATGAATTGTGCCTCGATAAAGTTGTTAAAATGAATGAAAATACACAATCTACTCTTCATATTTACTATAAAGCCACACCAATCAAGACAGTGAAATGTAATGTCATAAGCATCAACATAGATCAATGGAACAGAACAGAGTCCATAAATAGTCTCAAACTTATATCTTCAATTGACTTTCAACAAAGGTTATTCAGTGGAAACAAAGAAGCTTTTTCATGAAATATTGTTGAAACAATTGGATATCTACATGGAAAAAAAAAACTAACTTCTATGGCCAGGCACGGTGGCTCATGCCTGTGATCTTAGCACTCTGAGAGGCCGAGGCCGGTGGATTGCTTGAGGTCAGGAGTTCGAAACCAGCCTGAGCAAGAGCAAGACCCCATCTCTACTATAAATAGAAAGAAATTAATTGGCCAACTAATATATAGAGAGAAAATTAGCCTGGCATGGTGGTACATGCCTGTAGTCCCAGCTACTCGGAAGGCTGAGGCAGCAGGATTGCTTGAGCCCAGGAGTTTGAGGTTGCTGTGAGCCAGGCTGACGCCATGGCACTCACTCTAGCCTGGACAACAAAGCAAGACTCTGTCACAAAAAAAAAAAAAAAAAAAAAAAAAAATTAACTTCTACTCTTATTTACACCATATACAAAATTATTTTAAATTAATCAAGACCTAACTTTACCAACAGCTAAAATTATTAAAGTTCTAAAAGAAAACAGAAGAAAATCCTTGTGACTGTGGTAGGCAGAATAATGTGTCTCCCCAACCTTTGCACCATGCAGACAAAGATGTCCACATCCTAATTCCTGAGCCTGAGACTATGCTAGCTTACATGCAGGAGGTACTTTGAAGTTGTGATTAGGTTTAATGACCTAGAAATAGGAAGATTATCATGGATTATCCATGAATGCAACCTAAATAAATGAGTGCTTTAAAGCAGAGAACTTTCCTAGCTAAGGTCAAAGTCAGAGGGATAT
Organism: Microcebus murinus; assembly: GCF_040939455.1. Taxonomy (NCBI): domain Eukaryota; kingdom Metazoa; phylum Chordata; class Mammalia; order Primates; family Cheirogaleidae; genus Microcebus; species Microcebus murinus. The sequence continues at coordinate 21,030,468 of NC_134136.1, forward strand.
GTGACTACAAAAGATCAAAAGAGAACCAAGAAATAAAACCATAGAGCTCTGACCAATTGATCTTAGACAAAGCAGAAAACTGCATACACTGGAGAAAGGAAACACTATTCAATAAATGGTGCTGAGAAAATTGGATAGCCACATTCAGAAAAATAGAACAGGACTCCTCTCTCTCACCATATACAAAAATTAATTCAAGATGGATAAAAAATATATAAGGCATGAAAGCATATGAATCATAGAAGAAAACATAAAGTCAACTCTTCTAGACATTAGCCTAGGTAAATAATTTATAATAAGGACACCAAAGGCAAACACAACAACAATAAATATAAATGAATAGGACTTGATTAAATTAAGAAGCTTCTGCACAGCAAAGAAAATAATTAACAGTGTAAATAGACAACCTGAAGAATGGGACAAACTATTTGCAAACTACACATCTGATAAAGGACCAATTTCCAGAACCTACTAAGAACTCAAACTAATCATCAATAAAAAAAACCAAAAAAACCCATCAAAAAATAGGCAGAAGATATGCAAGGAAGTTTTTCAAAAGAAGATAGACAGATGGCCAACAAACATATGAAAAATGCTCAACATCACTGATCATCAGGGAAATTAAAATTAAAACCACAATGAGATACCATATTATCCCTGTCAGAATGGCCATTATTAAAAAGTCAGTAAACAATAGATGTTGGCATGGATACAGAGAAAAAGGAACACTTATACACTATTGGTACAGCTGAAAATTAGTATAAACTCTAAGGAAAACAGTATGAGATTCCTCAAATAAATAAATTCAGACCTATCATTTGAGCCAGTAATACCTTCACTGGATATCTACCCAAGGGGAAAGAAACTATTTTTTAAAATAATACCTGCACAACTGTTTCTCACAGCACAATTCACAGTTGCAGAGATGTGGAATCAACCTAAGTGCCCATAAATTGGTGAATGGATAAAGAAAATGTGGTACATATATACCATGGAATACTACTCAAACACAAAAATAAATGAAATAATGTCTTTTGCAGGAACTTGGATGGAATTGGAGGCCATTATTCTAAGTAAAATATCTCAGGAATGGAAAGGCAAATATCACATGGTCTCACTAATAAGTGGGAGCTAAATGATACACATGGGCACAAAGAGATGTAAAGGACACTGTAAATCAAGACACTGTAAAGGATACTGTAAATCAAGGGAGAAGGATGGGATGGGGTGAGGTACAAAAACTTACTTATGATGTACAATGAACACTATTCTTGTGACAGACACACTAAAAGCCCTGACTTTAATATTATACAAGGTATCCCTGTAACAAAAACATTTGTACTACATTAATATTTTGAAATAAAATAAGAATGCCCTGAGAGATATTGCATTGAGGGTGAAGATGTAAAAAGGGACCATGAGCAGAGGAATATGGATAGCTTGTATGAGCTGGGAAAAGCAAGGAAATGGATTCTGTTATAGGGCCTCCAGGGAGAAAAATATCCATGTCAACACCTTGATTTTAACTCAGTGTGGCACATATTGGAGTTCTGACATACAAATCTTTAAGATAATATATTTGTGTTGGTTGAAGCCAGTTTCTGTTTGGTAATTTGTTATGGCAGCAGTAGAGACATTGGGTTAGGCAAGGATTTATTTTTTTATTTCAGAATATTATGGGAGTACAAATACTTTGGTTGCATAAATTGCCTTTGGACATCCTGTGTCAGTGCTACAACCGTGATCATCCCCTAGACAGTGCACACCACTCCTGTTAGGTGTGAGCTTACCTATACCCTCCTTCCCTCTCCCACCTGCCCAACATCCAATGAATATTATTTCCATATATGCACATAAATGTTGATCAATTAGTACCAATTTTAAAGTGGACATCAAAAGCACACATTGTAAAAGAATTAATTTTATAAAAGTTGATAAAATGTGCACTATTAGGATTCAAATGACTTTGAATGTCACGAAAACTTAAACCACAGAATGGGAGAAAATTTTTGCAAAATATTTGTCATACAAAGTGTTTATATTCATAATGTATAAAGAAACCTACATATAAAAATGCTCAACATCTCTAATCATTAGGGAAATGCAAATACAATGGTAATAGCAGAAGATTGAGGAATAGGCTTCTGGTGATAAGAAGTCTAAATAGTAGCTACTATTTCTGATTTGCACATGTCCAAACCTTTGCCCTTTCTGGTCTGGTTTGTATTCCTGTAAGGATGTAGTAGTACCTCCTTAAATATCATATTAGGTATGGAATTCTTACTCCTTGTTTTAAATGTCAGGTTGTTCTAGAATTAATATTATGTGAGTAGAAATGAGAAAAGACACTTTCTCTGTGCAGCTGGTGTGAATCTGAGTCACTTTGGTGACTGAGAAATAGTCCATGAAATGTTGATTTGGCTAGCTGAGCTGGGGTTGGAGGGAAAATCTTGAGTGCCTCCCCCCAACGCTAGTTTTCTAGGGGTGGGCAGCCACCATCTGTGCCAACTAAGAAACTGAATCAAGGAACTTGAAAAGAGAAAATTAATTCTAAACCTAGTAAAAGAAAAGAAATAACTATGATCCGAGTACAACTAAATGGAATTAAGAACAAAAGAACTATACAGAAGATGAATAAAAACAAAAGTTGGTTTTTTGAAAAGATAAATAAAATTCATAGCCCTCTTGCTAGATTGACAAGAACTAGAAAGGAAAGGACTCTAATAAGCTCAATTAGAAATGAAAAAGGAGGCCGGGCGCTGTGGCTCACGCCTGTAATCCTAGCTCTTGGGAGGCTGAGGCGGGCGGATTGCTCAAGGTCAGGAGTTCAAAACCAGCCTGAGCAAGAGCGAGACCCCGTCTCTACTATAAATAGAAAGAAATTAATTGGCCAACTGCTATATATATATAAAAATTAGCCGGGCATGGTGGCGCATGCCTGTAGTCCCAGCTACTCGGGAGGCTGAGGCAGAAGGATCACTCAAGCCCAGGAGTTTGAGGTTGCTGTGAGCTAGGCTGACGCCACGGCACTCACTCTAGCCTGGACAACAAAGCGAGACTCTGTCTCAAAAAAAAAAAAAAAAAAAAAAAAAAAAAAAAAAAAAAAAAGAAATGAAAAAGGAGAGGTCACTACAGACATTATAGAAATATGAAACATTATCTGTGAATACTATAAAAATCTATATGCCCCAAAACTATAAAATGTGGAGGAATTGGAAAAATACTTAGAAAGACACAACCTGCCTAGGCTCAATCAGGAAGAAATAGAATTCTGAACAGAATAATATTAAGCAGAGAAATTGAAACAACAATTAAATCTTCCAACAAAAAAAAGTACCAGACCAGATGGGGTCACACTTGAATTTTACCAAATTTAAAAAGAAGAACTCATACCTATACTGAAGAAATTGTTTCACAACATTGGGAAGGATGGTATCCTCCCCAACTAATTCTACAAAGCTAATAACACCTTGATACCAAAGCCATGAAAGGGCACACGAGAAAAAGAAAACTACAGATAAATAACCCTTATGAATATAGAAGCATAAATCCTCAACAAAATCATAGCAAACCAAATCCAACAGCACATCAAAAAAAAAAAAAAGTTCATCACGCCTAGATTGGCTTTATCCCAGAGATGTAAGGTTGATTCAACATATGCAAATCTATAAATGCAATTCTCCACATAAATAAAAGCATGAACACAGAAAATATGATTCTCTCAATAGACATAGAAAAAGCATTTGACAAAATCCAGCGCACTTTTATGATAAAAACTCTTAACAAAATAGACATTCATGGGACATACCTTAAAATTATTAAGGCCACATATGATAAACCCACAGCCAATATCATACTGAACTGGAAATAATTGAAAGCATTCCTACTTAGAACGGGAACCAGACAAGGTTGCCCACTACCTCCAGTTCTATTCAACATAGTGCTGGAAGTCCTTCCCAGAGCAATCAGACAAAAGAGTGGAATTAAGGCTATGCAAATGGGGGAAGAAGTAGTCAAACTCTCATTCTTTACTGCTAATATGCTATTATATCTAGAAAATCCCCAGTATTAAACCAAGAGAATCCTGGAATTGATAAATAAATTTAGTAAAGTCTCAGGATACAAAATTAATGCAAACATTTAGAAGGCTGAAGCAGGATCCACACCTTTCACCTCTCATAAAAATCAACTCACGCTGGATAATAGACTTAAACCTAAGGTATGAAACTATTAGAATTCTAGAGGAAAATGTTGGAAACACTCTCCTAGACATCAGCCTAGGCAAAAAATTTATGAGGAACGCCCCAATCACAGCAGCAACAAAAATAAATAAATGGGACATGATTAAACTAAAAAACTTCTGCACAGCCAAAGAAAGTCATGAGAACAAGCAGACAGCCTACATATCGGGAGAAAATTTTCACATGCTACATATCTAAAAAGGGCCAATAACCAGAACCCATTTAGAACTCACAAAAATCAGCAAGAAAAAAATCAAATAATTCTATCAAAAAGTGGGCAAAGGACAGGAACAGAAACTTTTCAAAAGAAGACAGAATAATGGCTAACAAACATATGAAAAAATGCTCAACATCTCTAATCATCACAGAAATGCAAATCAAAACTGCAATGAGATATCACTTATCCCGAATAAGAATGGCCTTTATCAAAATGTCCCAAAACAATAAATGTTGGCATGGATGCGGAGAGATAGGAACACTCCTACACTGCTGGTGGGACTGCAAACTAGTTCAACTTCTGTGGAAAGCAATTTGGAGATACCTTAAAGAAAATACAAGTAGCTCTACCATTTGATCCAGCGATCCCACTACTGGGCATCTACCCAAATGAACAAATGGCACTCTACAAAATGACACCTGCACTCGAATGTTTACAGCACCACAATTCACAATTACAAAGTTGTGGAAACAACCCAAATGTCCATCGATACATGAGTGGATTACTAATATTAACTGGTCAACACCTAAATAGATATATAGTAATAACATTTATCAGGTGTTCGGCAGGTGGGAGGGGAGAGGAGGGGACGGGTATATACATACATAATGAGTGTGATGTGCACTGTCGGGAGTATGGTCACAATTGAACCTCTGACTCGAGGAGGGAGGGGGGCAAGAGCATTATATGTAACCTTAACATTTGTACCTCCATAATACGCTGAAATAAAAAAAAATTAATGCACACAAACCAGTATCATTCATACATGCCAATAGTAGTCAAGCCAAAAATCAAATCGAAGACTCAACAACTTTGACAATAGTATTAAATAAAATTAAATACTTAGGAATACAATTAATGAAGGAGGTCAAAGACATATATATGAAGAACTACAAAACACTGACAAAATAAATTGTATAAGATGTGAACAGATGGAAAACTCTACCATGCTCATGGATTGCCACAACCAATATTGTTAAAATGTCCATACTACCTAAAGTGATCTACAGGATTAATGTAATCCCTGTCAAAATACCATTATCATTTTTTTAGATCTAGAAAAAATAATTTTATGCTTCATATTGAACCAGAAAGGACCTCATATAGCACAAGAAATTTTAAGCAAAAAGAACAAATTTAGAGGCATCAGTACACCAGACTTTAAGCTTACTAAATAGCTGTAGTAACCTAAACTGCATGGTAGTAGCACAGGAAGAGTGATATAGACCTTTGGAACAGTACTGAGAACCCAGATATAAAACCATTTTTATATAGCCATATGATCTTTGACAAAGCAGACAAAAACATACCCTGGGGAACAGAATGCCTAATCAATAAATGGTGTGGGGAAAACTGGATAACGACAAGCAGAAGATTGAAACTGAATCCCAACCTCTCATAAAAATCAACTCATGATGGGTAACAGACTTAAACCTAAGGCATGAAACCTTAAGAATTCTAGAAGAAAATGTTGGGAATCGCTTATAGACATTGGCCTAGGCAAAGAATTTATAAATAAGACTCTCGAAGCAATTGCAGAAACACCAAAAATAAATAAATGGGACCTGATCAAATTTAAAAACTTTTGCACAGCCAAGGACACTATCATGAGAGCAAATAGGCAACCTACAGAATGGGAGAAAATATGTGCATGGTACACATCTGATAAAAGGCTGATAACAAGAATCTATATAGAACTTAAACTGATCAATACTGAAGTGCACATATAGTAATAACATTCATCGGGTGTCAGGAAGTTGAGAGGGGGGAAAGGGGATGGGTCTATACACAGTATGCATCATCTGGGGGATAGACATGCTTGAAGCTCTGACTTGAGTGGAACAAGGGCAATATATGTAACCTAAACATTTGTACCCCCATAATATGCTGAAATGAAAAAGAAAAAAAATAAAAGTTTTACCTGGAGGCCAAAAAAAGAAAATTAACAAGAAAAAAAATCAAACAATTCCCTCAATAAATGGGCAAAGGACATGAACAGAAACTTTTCAAAAGAAAACAGAATAATGGCCAGCAAACATAAAAACATGTTCAACATCTCTAATCATTAGGGTAACGCAAATCAAAACCACAATGAGATATCACCTAACTCCAGTGAGAATGGCCCTTATCAAAACGTCCAAAAACAACAATTGTTGGCATGGATGTGGAGCGATTTGAACACTCTCACACTGCTGGTAAAACTGCAAATTAGTACAACCTCTTTGGAAAATAATTCGGAGATATCTCAAAGAGCTGAAAATAGAAATACCATTTGATCCAGCAATCCCACTTCTAAGCACATACCCAAAGGGGAAAAAAAGACATTTTATAATAGAGACTTCTTCACTTGAATGTTTATGGCAGCAGAATTCGTAATTGCCAAGATGTGGAAACAACCCAAGTATCCATCAATCCATGAGTGAATTAATAAAATGTGGTGTATGTATACCATGGAACACTAGTCAAGTACAAAACACAATGGTTAACTAACACCCCTTATATTATCCTGTGTAGAGCTTGAATCCATCTTTCAAATTAAGATATCACAAGAATAGAAAAACTAGCACCACATGTGCTTGCCATCAAATTGATATTAACTGATCAATGCTAAGGTGCTCACATGGTAGTAATATTCATTGGGTGCTGGTGAGGTGGGAGTGGGGTGGTGGCAGTGGGTAAACTCACAACTAATTGATGCAGAGAACACTCTATAGGGGAAGGACAAGCTTGTATCCCTGACTTGGGTGAAGGAAAGATATCATATGTAACCAAAATATTTGTACCCCTATAAAATTCTGAAATAAAATAATAAAAAAGTAAATAAGTATTTCTCAAGTTGTGTTCTATGGAATATTAGTTCCATTTGGATGTGTTAAATGGAAATATATGTGGACAATGATTGGTTCTATGGTCCAAGAAAAGATGGGAAGTGTTATATACTCTGTAGCCTTGAGAAGTATTGCAGTGAAGACTTGTTTTGATTAGCAGAACTTGACAACTTATGGGGCCAAAATTTTTTAATTTTAAATAATAAATATTAATATCTAAAGTGCATTGATAAACATATTGTTCAATATCAGTCTTTTCTACATAAACATAAGACATTTATGCTTTGGATCATGTAATTTTTAGAAATGGAAAGGATCTTAGAATTTAACCAGTCCAACTCCTTCATTTTACAGGTAATAAAACTGATGCCCATAGCAATTCTCTTAATTGTTTAGTTTGTTTAAACTTAAGACAGAAACAGTGCTTAGTACTTTACCAACACTATCTCAAATGACCTTTATTGGAATTCCATGTGATAGATAGTATTATTATATCCATTTCATGCAAGAAAAAACTGAGGCTGAAAGAGATTGAGTTACACCTTTAAAACTACAAATCTGTTTGTTAACAAAGCCAGGTTTTAAACCAAGGCTGTGTATCTTTATGGCAAAGATTCTTCTTTAAACAACTTTATGGAGATATATATATATATATATCATCCCATATATTTTACCTATTAAAAGTGTACAATTCAATTACTGTTAATATATTCATAGAGCATGATCCATTACCACTTCCATATTTAGAGCATTTTACACCCTAAAAAGAAACTCTATAATTATTAGCAGTTACTCCCAAATGCTGCCAGCCCACCTTCAGCCCTAGGCAACTGCTAATCTACCTTCTGTCTCTAAATACTTATCTATTCAAGATATTTCATATAAATAGTATAAATGAGATATTTCATATAAACAGTATAAGTGACCCTTTATGACTGTTTCTTTTCACTTAGTATGATGATTTATAAAAGGTTCATCCATGTTTAACATATATCAGTATTCATTTTCTTTATTGCCAAATACTATTTCATATATGGGATATACCACATTTTATTTATCCGTTCATCAGTTGAATGACAGTTATATTGTTTCCATCTTTTGGTTTCTATGAATCATGGTGCTAAAAATGTTCATGTACAAGTTTTTGTATGGATGTATGCTTTAAATTCTCTAGATGTGGAATTGCTGGGTTGGCTGTTTTTAACCATTTGTGGAAGTATCAGACTGTTTTCCAAAGAAGTTGCCCTATTTTGCATCCTGCCAGCAATGTGCAAGGTTTTTTATTTCTCCACAGCCTTACTAAAACTTGTTATTATCTGACTTTTTGATTCTAAACATCCTCATGTATTTGAAGTGGTATCTCACTGTTTGGTTTTGGTTTGCAATTCCCTGACAGATAATGATGTTGAGCACCTTTCCTGTTCTTATTAGTCATTTATGTATATTTTTGCAGCAATGTCTATTTAAGTCCTTTGTGAATTTCAAAACTGAATTTTCCGATTCGGGACTGCTGGTGGGCTCCCCAGCGGGTGGAGAGACCTGCGGACATCAGCCCAGAGACTGCCGCTGCCTGCCAACGGTGAGCCTGTAGCAGACCTGGCACCAGGTTCCCAACTTCCTCCGGGCACCTCCGTGTGCACGGACCCGAGCCGCGTGGCAGGCGCCATATTGCCTCCTCCTCCCCTCCGCCAACCCTACCGGCGGCTGCCCAGAGAGACAATACAGCCACCAGCCGGAGGCACCTCCAGGGAACGGGACCTTCCCATTTGGGACCCCGCCCGCCCTCCCAGGTGCTGCTGGCACCGTGTTCCCAGGAAAACGGTGCCGACTCAGAGGCTGAGAGACATAGACCCAGCTTGGGCTCCCTGTGGGTGAATTAGGACCGGAAATCCTCTCCCTGGTGGGAATACAGTTTGAACTCTGGGACCCAGAGGTCGGACCTGCAGACCAGATCCCCTGCACCGAGGGCTAGCATTGCCCTGGGCACAGAAGGGTTATACGTGAACAGCCTACTGAGGGCTGTGTGCCTCCAGGGGTGGATCGACGCCCTAGAGAACAACCCTCCTCCCAGGAGGAGGCCGTGCGCCCAACCCAGGTGGCGTTCCTGTGCAGGGAACCTCCCCGCCGGCACCACAGTCCGGGGAGGCCTGGTGGCTTGTGGTCTGGCCTGCTGGCAGAGGCCCAGGAGTAGCTGCAGAGTTGGGGAGGGTGGAAAGAAGCCAGGCCTGCTGCAGACTGCGGGTCTCAGACAGCCCCACCCCCACACCCAGACTTTCTGGCTGAGCGGGACCATTCCAGCCCCGCCCTGACAGCTTTCCCTGGAAGCTGAGAGCAGAACTTTGACCCCTGCTAACGGCCTGAGGGCAGGCTTATCCAACCCAGCTCCGCCCAGAACGAGAGCTGATAACAGGACTCAAAATCAACACCATAGCCTGTTCCTCCAAGCAAACCCCACCTACTGACAGGGACAGCATCTTGCACAGCCTTGCCACGGCATCCACTGACTCAATATACAGGGAGTGGTCCAATTTCACCCACAGGCACCACCTAACGCCTCAGAAACTAAACAAGGTGTGTGAATACCCAAACAATAACCTAAGGAAAGAAATAACAACTGATCGACATGGGAAGAAATCAGCAAAAGAACTCAGGAAATATGAAGAACCAAACTGAAAACACACCCCCAAGGAGGAGCACCAGCCCCCTAGAAACGGACACCGACCAAAATCAGGCAACCAATATGACAGAAAAGGAATTTCGTATGTGGATCATAAGAACACTCACCCAGCTGCAACAACAACTCAATAACCAACACCAAGAAAACACAAAAAACCTCCAAGAAATGGAACAAAGTTTCAACAAAGAGATTGACACAGTGAAGAAAACTTTAACCGAAGTCCTGGAGATGAAGAATCAACTCAGAGAACTACAAAATACTGTGGAAAGTCTCAAGAACAGGGTAGATCAAGCAGAAGAAAGAATCTCAGAGCTTGAAGATAACACCTTCCAATTAAATAAATCAGTCACAGAAATACAGCAGAGAAACAAGAGAAAAGACCAAAGCCTACAAGAGCTGTGGGATTATGTGAAAAAACCTAACGTGAGGGTCATAGGTTTAGCCGAAAGGGAGGAAGACAACACTCAAGGGCTGGACAAGATTTTTGAAGATATAATAGAGGAAAATTTCCCAGGCCTTGCTCAAAATCTCGATATACAAGTTCAAGAAGCCCAGAGGACCCCTGGGAGATTCAATGCAAACAGGAAGACGTCACGTCATGCAGTCATCAGACTAACCAAAGTATCAACTAAAGAGGCCCTTCTAAGAGCTGTAAGACAAAAGAAGCAAGTGACATACAAGGGAAAGCCAATTCGAATAACATCAAACTTCTCTAATGAGACTTTACAAGCAAGGAGAGACTGGGGCCCCATTCTCACTCTTTTGAAACAAAACAATGCCCAGCCTAGAATATTATTCCCTGCAAAACTAAGCTTCATATATGAAGGAGAATAAAAACATTCTCAGACAAGCAAAGGCTCAGAGAATTCACCAAGACAAGACCAGCCCTACAAGAAGTACTTAAAACAGCGTTATGCACGGAATATCATCATAATAATCCACGGATATAAAAACAACCAAAACCCAAAGATATTAAAGGCCAGATATTACAATGGCTCAAGACAGAAATCATAGCAACAACATCCAACCCAACAGAATGATCAGTAATCTACCTTACCTATCAGTTCTCTCAATAAATGTGAATGGCTTAAACTCTCCACTCAAGAGACATAGGCTGGCTGAATGGATAAGAAAATACAGGCCAAGTATATGCTGTCTTCAGGAAACACATTTAACCTGCAAGGATGCACATAGACTAAAAATAAAAGGGTGGAGATCAATATTCCAAGCAAATAGAAGCCAAAAGAAGACTGGTGTGGCAGTTCTAATTTCAGACGATTTAGTTTTTAAACCGACAAAAGTAGTAAAAGACAAAGAGGGTCATTATATAATGGTGAAGGGCACAGTCCAACAAGAAGAGATAACAATTTTAAATATATATGCACCCAACTTAGGTGCACCCAGATTCATAAAGCAAACCTTACTGCAGCTAAGCAAATGGATTAATAGCAACTCCATAATCGCCGGGGATTTCAACACCCCACTGACGGCACGAGATAGATCCTCCAAACAGAAAATTAATAAAGAAATAATGGACTTAAACAAAACTCTAGAACAATTGGGTCTGACAGACATCTACAGAACATTCTACCCAAAATCCACTGAATATACGTTCTTCTCATCAGCTCATGGGACATTCTCTAAGATTGACCATATCCTAGGACACAAAGAAAATCTCAAGAAATTTAAAAAAATAGAAATCATACCATGTACCTTCTCAGATCACAGTGGAATAAAACTAGAAATCAACCCTAACAGAAACTCACATTTCTACACAAAAACGTGGAAATTAAACAACCTCCTACTAAATGATTACTTCGTAAATGAAGAAATCAAGACGGAAATAAAAAACTTCTATGAAGAAAACGACAATGGAGAGACAAGTTGTCAACTCCTCTGGGACACAGCTAAAGCAGTTCTGAGAGGAAAGTTTATCTCCATAAATGCCTATAACCAAAAGGCAAGAAGATCAAAAATAGACAATCTAATGAAACGACTCAAAGAGCTGAAAAAGAAGAACAGCCCAACCCCAAACCCAGCAGAAGAAGTGAAATCAACAAGATCAAATCAGAACTAAACGAAATTGAAAACAGGAAAGCTATTCAGGAGATTAATAAAACAAAAAGTTGGTTCTATGAAAAAATAAACAAGATTGACACGCCATTGGCTAAGCTAACGAAAAGCAGAAAAGAGAAATCTCTAATAAGCTCCATCAGGAATAAAAAAGGAGATATCAAAACTGATCCCAAAGAGATACAAGATACAATTTATGAATACTACAAAAATCTTTATGCACACAAACTGGAAAATGTGGAGGAAATGGACAAATTTCTAGAAACACACAGCCTCCCTAGGCTCAACCAGGCAGATATAGATTCCCTGAACAGACCAATCTCAACAGCTGAAATAGAAACAGCAATTAAAAATCTCCCTAAAAAGAAAAGTCCCGGTCCAGATGGCTTCACACCTGAATTTTACCATACTTACAAAGAAGAACTAGTACCTATCTTGCAGAAACTATTCCACAACATCGAGAAGAACGGAAACCTCCCTGACACCTTTTATGAAGCGAATATTACTCTGATACCAAAACCAGGAAAGGATGCAACAAAAAAAGAAAACTACAGACCAATATCCCTAATGAATATAGATGCAAACATTTTCAACAAAATCTTAGCTAACCGAATCCAGACACTTATCAAAAAAATAATCCACCACGACCAAGTGGGCTTCATCCCAGGGATGCAGGGATGGTTCAACATACGTAAATCTATAAATGCAATTCACCACATAAACAGAAGCAAAAACAAAGACCACATGATTCTTTCAATAGATGCAGAAAAAGCTTTTGACAAAATTCAACACCCTTTCATGATACGAACACTTAAGAAAATAGGCATAGAAGGGACATACCTAAAAATGATACAAGCCCTATATGACAGACCCATAGCCAACATCATACTGAATGGGGAAAAATTGAAATCATTCCCACTTAGAACTGGAACCAGACAAGGCTGCCCACTATCTCCACTTCTGTTCAACATAGTGCTGGAAGTCTTGGCTACAGCAATCAGACAGGAAAATGGAATCAAAGGTATCCAAATAGGGGCAGAAGAGATCAAACTTTCACTGTTTGCTGATGATATGATCTTGTATCTAGAAAACCCCAAGGATTCAACAAAGAAACTCCTGGAACTGATCAATGAATTTAGTAAAGTCTCAGGATACAAAATCAATACACAGAAATCAGAGGCATTCATATACGCCAACAACAATCTAATTGAGAACCAAATCAAAGACTCAATTCCCTTCACAATAGCAACAAAGAAATTAAAGTACCTAGGAATATATTTAACCAAAGAGGTAAAAGACCTCTACAGGGAGAACTATGAAACACTGAGGAAGGAAATAGCATAGGATGTAAACAGATGGAAATCCATACCATGCTCGTGGATCGGCAGACTCAATATCATCAAAATGTCTATACTACCCAAACTGATCTACAGATTCAATGCAATACCTATTAAAATCCCATCAGCATTCTTCACAGATATAGAAAAAATAATTTTACGCTTTGTATGGAACCAAAGAAGACCCCGAATATCAAGAGCAATTCTAGGCAACAAAAACAAAATGGGAGGCATTAATATGCCAGATATCAAACTATACTACAAAGCTGTAGTAATTAAAATAATATGGTATTGGCACAAAAACAGGAATATTGACCAGTGGAACAGATGTGAGAATCCTGTTATAAAACCATCCTCATATAGCCATCTCATCTTTGACAAAGCAGACAAAAACATACGCTGGGGAAAAGAATCCCTCTTCAATAAATGGTGCTGGGAAAACTGGATAGCCACCTGTAGAAGGCTAAAACAGGACCCACACCTTTCACCTCTCACAAAAACCAACTCACGCTGGATAACAGACTTAAACCTAAGATATGAAACTATTAGAACTCTAGAGGAAAAAGTTGGAAACACTCTCCTAGACATCGGCCTGGGCAAAGAGTTTATGAAGAAGTCCCCAAAGGCAATCACAGCAGCAACAAAAATAAATAAATGGGACATGATCAAACTACAAAGCTTCTGCACAGCCAAAGAAATAGTCATGAAAGTAAACAGACAACCTACAGAGTGGGAGAAAATTTTTGCATCCTATGCATCCGATAAGGGACTGATAACTAGAATATACTTAGAACTCACGAAAATTAGGAAGAAAAAATCAAATAACCCCATTAAAAAGTGGGCAAAGGACTTGAACAGAAACTTTTCTAAAGAAGACAGAAGAATGGCCAACAAACATATGAAGAAATGCTCAACATCTCTAATCATCAGGGAAATGCAAATCAAAACCACAATGAGATATCACTTAACCCCAGTGAGAATGGCCTTTATCAAAAAATCTCCAAACCATAAATGCTGGCGTGGTTGCGGAGAGAGAGGAACACTCCTACACTGCTGGTGGGACTGCAAACTAGTTCAACCTCTGTGGAAAGCAATATGGAGATACCTTAAAGCGATACAAGTGAATCTACCATTTGATCCAGCAATCCCATTGCTGGGCATCTACCCAAATGATCCAGTGACACTCTACAAAAAAGACACCTGCACTCGAATGTTTATAGCAGCACAATTCATAATTGCAAGGCTGTGGAAACAGCCCAAGTGCCCATCAATCAAAGAATGGATTAATAAAATGTGGTATATGTACACCATGGAGTACTATTCAGCTCTAAGAAACAATGGTGATATAGCACACCTTATATTTTCCTGGTTAGAGCTGGAACCCATACTACTAAGTGAAGTATCCCAAGAATGGAAAAACAAGCACCAGATATATTCTCCAGCAAACTGGTATTAACTGAGTAGCACCTAATTGGACACATAGGTGCTACAGTAATAGGGTATTGGGCAGGTGGGAGTGGGGAGGGGGGCGGGTATATACATACATAGTGAGTGAGATGTGCACCATCTGGGGGATGGTCATGATGGAGACTCGGACTTTTGGGGGGAGGGGGGAAATGGGCATTTATTGAAATCTTAAAATCTGTACCCCCATAATATACCAAAATAAAAAAAATAATTAAAAAAAAAAACAAAAAAAAAACTGAATTTTCCTTTTGTTGTTAGGTTGTAAGACTTCTTTATATATTTTAGATACAACTCCATTATCAGATATATGTTTTTCCAATATTTTCTCCCATTCTGTGGGCTAGCTTTTCACTTTTTTGATACTGTCCTCTGAAACAGAAAGATTTTCAATTTTGATGATGTACAGTTTATTTATTATTTTGTTGCTTGTGATTTTGGTGTCATATTTAAGAAACAGTTTCCTAATACAAGGTTATGAAGATTTACAAATGTAAGTTTTGTTCTAAGCATTTTAAAGCTATATCCCTTGCATTTATATATTTGATCCAATTCAAGTTAATTTTTGTATATAATGTGAGGTAGGGACCTAACTTCACTCTTTTAAATATGACTATCCACTTGTCTCAGAACCACTTGTTAAAAAAAAAAATATTCTGCACCTTTTCATCATCTTGGTATCATGGAATACATGATTAAACTCTACACTACCTGCTATAAATCACAGTTAGTTTAATAGCAGCTTTGATAAGAGAAACTAATTGCCTATACTTAAGTAAATATATACTGAACAAAATTCTAGTAAATAGTTATTAGTTGTTTCAAAAAGCCCTTAGTTTCTACATATTACATTTACAATGATTATTTCATTTGATCTTCATAGCAGCATAATGAGTTTTATGAATGTCCCAATTTTTAAAAGTACGAAAACTAAAACCTAGGAAAGGCAAGTGACTTGGCGAAGGACGTAACGTTAATGATACCATAGTTTGTTGCTTGTGTTTTATAACCAATGTTATACTGCAGTATGGAGAACCAAAGCCTCAATGCTACAAATACAAGGTGATAAGAAAATATCTTCAGTAAAATTTCGATTGTCAACTTCCTCACTTCACTTGTTGCCAAAATAATTAATATCCTGTATAGTGCAATTTTAAGAAACAAGGAAATATCTCTTATTAAATTATCTATTATAATCCTTTAAAGGTATTATAATTTTAAATGTATTTCAAATAGTAGTTAGAAGCTGCAGTTTAATCAAGAAAAAATTTACATCAACCTAAAAAACAAGTAATATTAAGTTAATAATTAATGAATTCTTATTCTGTGCCTGAAACTGGTCTTAACCCTTTAAACTGAATATCTTATTTAATATTCATGAAACCCCTTAGAGGTGTTATCAGTATTTGGATTTTATAGAAGTGAACACATGTAACATCTAGGCCAGTATTTATATAAGTAAATATATTACGAAAAGCAATGCTTAAGAAGTAAATAGAAAAGTTTCCCTTTATTTAAAAGTTATTTGATTATGACATAGCATGTTGATATTAAAAGTTTTAAAATGCATTATATATCATGTCAAAAATTATAAATCAGATATGCTTATGTCCTTATTTAAATCCAATGCCAAGACCCTTCATAACAATCTCATTTAATGCTCAAATTTTTGTAATAGGATAATTATCATTCCCACAGATGAACAGATTGAAGTTCAAAGAGTTTAAGTGACTTGAAGTAGGTCAAAGAACTTTATTCTGAAGTTTTAACTTCCACTTTAAATATATTCTCATGTTCCATTTTATTACTGCATTATTTCTCTTCTATTCTGGTTCTCTTCTCAGCCATTCGGAGTCATAATTCAATTTTTCACATACATTTACCTCCTTGACCTCTAGGATGAATCCAGCCATTTAGGAATTAGAGTTCAACAGCATGTATCACTTGTAGCACATTTTATAGTATCATTTCTAATCACATATCGGGTTTGAAGGATATATTACAAAAAATTTTGTGCCCCGCAGGATAAGAAATATAGATCAGAACTTATAGGTTAACTGTATAACTTTTATCTATTCTCCAACTGAAAGAAAAATAATTACATTTTACATACAATTCAATGATCTTCAAACACATCCTGAAAGCTAAAAAGTAAAAGGACTAATATTAAATTCCTGACAACTGTAAAAATATCAGCATACTCTACATAAGCTTTTGGGGCATTAAATAAGGGAATATGTTTAAAATTGGGGGGGGATGAGGTGTGTCATACATGCAATAATGATAAAGATTTCTTCTCTAGCCTTTGAATATGAAGGCTTGCTTTCTAGCTATTTTAAAGGTTTTCAGTAGCTGATTTAACTATCCCTAAGAGACAAACTAATGCTCTCACAGCATCACAATTATTTTTAGCCTGATACTGATTCTTTTTCAATGTGTGGTCTTAATTTGCTAGATTAGTTGATTAAGTTTAAAGGATATTTAATTTAAAATGGAGATAGCAAAATTAGTATTGGTGAAGACTTGCTGACTTACTGGTCCAGCATATTTTAGCACATACACTCAGACACTTAAACTTGAATATTGGCCAAATAAAATTTTATGAACTCTAGAAAATAATAGCCACTCATTCTAAGGGTATTGTACTTACTAAATATCATCTTTAGATCAATGGTACCCTTGTGTCCAGGAAATGGACATGGCTGTTTAAATATTGGCTCATAACCTATATCATGTGTTGCTACATAGTGAAACTAATTTCCTCAATACATACTTCTCAAAATAGATATAACTAATTTCTTACTAGGTTTAACATATACAATGTATTTTTAGCATCCTTAAATGTATATACTATCATTCAAATGAAAAGCTTTAAGTACTTCATAGGAATTATTTCATTTATTTTCATAATTTCCCAGGGAACAATGTGATTTATACTAAATTAGGAGTAGATCACTAATGTTTACTGGTTCTGGTTCTGCTTCCATATATCTAAGCTTATACAGAGCAAGGTCATATGAAATTGGGAGACAAGATTTTTTCATTAATTAATTTATACTTGCATTGCACAGATCCATATTGAATATAAATATGTATAAGACAGAGTGTTTTGTATTGCAGTAGATACCAAGCAGAATTAGACACAAATAATACTATGAAAAATGGTAATAGTAGGTTACAGAATATACTAGAACAAAATTCAGAGGTGAACTCAGAGGTAGGGAGAAAACAAGGTATAACAGAAGACTTTGGTTGGAACTTGGAATCTGCTATTTAATAACTATGTCAACTTGGGTGAATTTTTTAAAAATGTTTACTTCCCTGGTTATTAGTTTTAAATTATGTACAAAAGGGACAACAATGCCTCCCTAAATGACTTGCATGAATATTAAAATAGATCGTATCTGGAAATATCGAACACAGTGCCTGGCACAGAGAAGGGACCTAATCCAAACTATTCTGAAATAATTTTCATCTCCTTATCCAACTGGAAATTCTTATTCATTCTTCAAATTTTAGTTCAGGCATTCTATCCTCTAAAACTCATTCCTACTGCCACTAAATAAAGTTTGTGCTTCCTCTCTGCTACTTCTGCCCCTTATACGTCATTTTTTTAATTCTTATGATATTATCCTCACCAGACTCTGTATGATAATGCCTTCACTACACTCTTTTTCATTTTTCTTCTCCAGTGCCTAATATGGTGGCTGTCACATAGTAGGACTTAGGTAATGTTTGTTGAAGCCATAGACTATATGTGATAATAACTAATCATTTATTATGCTCCAACACATTGTTTTAAGCACTTTACATATGTTAGCTCATATAATCTTAAACAAGCTTTTAAGGTAGTAATAATTGTCATCTCCATTTAACAGTTGATAAAACTGAGAGAAAAAAATAAGTAGATATAATGTTTCACATATGGAAAACAAAACAACCCAAGTATTCAAGCTTGAGCACTCTGGATCCAGAGTATCTTCTGTTAAGCACTATAAAAATACTGTCTCTCTTAGATTAAACTATAAAATGTTAGAGGATATAGAGAATAGAAGTTGGTCAAAGTCGAGCCTTGGTTAATAATTACAGTTCGAAAGCAGAATAATTAGGCATCAAAGGAGATATAATCAAAATGTGAGGAAAACCAGGTTAGTGCAATGTTGCATAACCAAATGAAATGTTTCTAAAAAGAATCAATACCAAAAAGAGATTAATAGTGCAAGAAAATTAGTTAATTGATAAAGCAGATCCTGAAAAAGTTGAAAGAGAGAGCAACAATAGCACAGAGTTAATATTCTAAGCATACTAAGTCCAATCATTTCTCAGAGACAGGGAAGAAAATAGCATATTGGGGGCAAATACATAAAAAGGTTGTAATGGAGAAGTGTCAAGGGAACTCACACACAAGATATGATTGCTTCAGAAAAGTTGTAAAATCATCATCTGCTAAAGCAGGGGTCTTCAAACTTTTTAAACAGGGGGCCAGTTCACTGTCCCTCAGACCATTGGAGGGCCATTGGAGAGTGTAGCGCACATTCCACACATGTGCACTGTGGGCCCTGGACGAGTAGGCTACTAAGCAGGATGGGCAGTAGTGGCAACAACACCTGGTGGACCAGATAAATGTCCTTGGCTGGCCGCATATGGCCTGCAGGCCTTAGTTTGAGGATGCCTGGCTAAAAGTGATGGAAACTGGTCAGATTGGGGATTTTAGAAAACTGGTGAACACTTGGGAAGATTTCTTTGGGGACTGGAAAAGGAAAGGCCAGAAAGTTGGTGATGTAAAAGAAGAATCATGAAAAATAGCTAAATATCTTAAAGGTTGAGAGGTTCTCAATGGTATGAAAATCTAGGTTGTAGCCGTGCAGTAACAGAAGTGAAAGATAAAAGTAATGGGAACTAAGATTTTTTTTTTAAAGAACCAGATGAGAAAGGTATTATAGGGGCCATAAGCATGACATGTTGTAGTTCCCAAGGATAATGGCATGGGAAAGAGTAAAAAAAAAGAAAGAGTTCTGAAGTCATTAAAAAATGGAAGACTATATAGTAGATTGTTCAGTTATGGTAGAAAAACAGTGATAAGATAACAGTTGCATTGCATAGGCTCTAAAATACTTGAGCTGTGGACACATCTATATATAAGATGAACCTGAAACACATTGCCAATCCAGAAAGGAGAGAAATTATCAAAAACTATTGGTTATATCAAAAAAGGATTTAGGAGCCAACCTGAATGAGTTTCTGCTGGCCAAAGGTGGGATGTTCATTTAACTATCAGTAAAAGTATTGACTGAAAGAGATTTAAATATGTCAAACATTGTCAAGTCCATCAGTTCATAATGATATTTGAGAAAACAAACAAAATCCTCATTGATTACTTATGGCACCACCTTGTTATTTTGAAATCCCAGATACCGGTAAATAAGGGCAAAGAATCAAGAATTTATTTTACTTTTTATAAGCACTCTGTACTTACTACAGTATTACCAAATGCTAGTTGAGGAAAAGTGAGTGACTGTTTTTGTACATATAATGCCCATGTGGTGTCGTCTTGACCAAGCTCCAAAAAAAAAAAGAAAAAAAAAATACAAAAAGCTAAATATATAGTCAACCTTGCAAACTTAATCTACTATCTGACAGAAGATAGAAGGTATAAAGAAGCATGTGACACATTGTTAAAGAGATGTTAAATCTGGACATTGGAAATCACATAAAAATCAAAAGGAATTGACCTTATTTGGATAGCAATTAAAAAATAGGCTTTAAAATATTATAACACAAGAGATAGATAAGACCCTTGAGATATTTGTTAATATTTAGAAATTATTTTTACCATTTCAGGCATGATAATAGAATATTTTAGTATTTTTTAATAATGCTTTTAGAGATACATATAGAAATAATTACAGATGAAATGATTTGATGTCTTCAAAATAATCTGACAGAGGGCAGAGAATACTTGTCAAGGTTAAATGAATTACCTGAAGTCACACATCTAGTATGAATATGAAATTTTAACCCAAGGAGTCAAAGAATAAGTAGATCTCTGTGTAGTCCCCAAATTAGGCAATGAAAGCAGGAAAGTGGCTTGCCTGAATCATCAGAATTTAACTAGACTAAAAAATACTGAATATGTGAATAAAGTTATTCCTATGAAACTGGCTTCCAAGTTAAAAACTATAAAAGTATTATAGCAATGGAGAAGAATCAAATGATATAGATCTTAATAAATAAGGAAAGTATGTTTGATAAATATGATAGACATATCTTTCCTTATTGAGAAATGAATAAATATTATGACAACATGGAGTCTAAAAATTTTCTGTAACATTAAGAAAAGAGTCATTTCCATAAAAGAGAAAATAAGAACTATAAAAATTATTTACAAAAAATTAAAAAAATTAGAATGTATGTTCTGTTCTCCATAAAATTAACAAAATTATTATACTATGAGAAATGGGACAAATAAGAAGGAAAAGGAAATGTTTACAGAAAAAATCAAACAACCCCATCAAAAAGTGAGCAAAGGTCATAAACAGAAACTTTTTAAAAGAAGACAGAATAATGGCCAGAAAATATATAAAAAGGTGCTCAAAATCGCTAATCATTGGGGTAATGCAAATCAAAACCACAATGAGATATCGCCTAACTCTAGTGAGAATGGCCTTTATCAAAAAGTCTCAAAGCAACAAATGCTGGCATGGATGTGAGAGACAGGAACACTCCTACACTGCTGATGGGAATGAAAATTAGTACAACCCTTGTGGAAAGTTATTTAGAGATATCTCAAAGAGCTAAAAGCCTCCCACTGCTAGGCATCTACTTAAAGGAAAAGAAAAGGATACTCCATATTAAAGACCTGTGCACTTGAATGTTTATGAAAGCACAATTCACAATTGCAAAGATGTGGAAACAACCCAAGTGCCCATCAATACATGAGTGGATTAATAAAATGTGGTATATGTATACCATGGATTACTACTCAGTTACAAAAGAACAATGGTGATCTAGCACCTCTTATATTATCCTGGATAGAGTTTGTGCCCATCCTTCAAAGTGAGGTACCACAAAAATGGAAAAAAACAAGCACCACATGTAATTGCCATCAAATTGGTACTAACTGATCAACACTAAGGTGCTCCCGTGGAAGTAATATTCACTGGGTGCCAGTCAGGTGGGAGGGGTATGTTGGGGGGGGGGGACTCACAATTAATGGATGCAGTGCACACTGTATGGGGGAAGGGCAAGCCTACAGCTCTGGCTTAGGTGAGGCAAAGTCATTATATGTAGCCAAAATGTTTGTACTCCCATAATATTCTGAAATAATAAAATAAAATAAAATAAACAATCTATAAAGGAATAAGTTGATAATTTGGACTTCATCAAAATTTAACACTTTTTCTCTGTAGAAGACTTTGTCAAGAGAATGAAAAGACAAATTATAGAATTAAAGAAAATGTTTGCAAATCACATAGCTTTCAAAGAACTTGTGTTCAGAATATTTTTAAAAACTCTCAATACTCAACATTAAGAAAACAAATAACTCAATTAAAAATAGGCAAAATATATGAGCAGACACCTTACCAAAGTGTTATACATATGACAAATAAACACATTAAAATATATTCAATGGTATAAGTCATGAGAGGAATATGCATTAATAACATAATTAGATACCACTAAACACCTATTAGAATAGATGAAATTGAAAGAAAAGACTAACATTAAAAGTTATGATAAAGAGGCACACAAAATGGAATGCTTATACATTGCTGGTCAAAATACAAAAGGGTACAGCTACTTTTATAGCAGTGTGGAAATTTTTTATATGTTCAAAGGTACGCTTACTACATGACCAAAAAATTACACATCTAGGTATCTGTCCTGGATAAATGAAAACTGATGTCTATGCAAACGTCTGTACATGAATGTTTGTGGCAGCATCTTCATAATTGCTCCAAAATAGAAACAACCTAAATGCTGTATAAATGAATGTACATAGCAATTCTGTTTTTAACTTCCAAAAATTGAAAATAAGTAATAAATTCTTCAAGAGTTGACTTCATGAACATACTGTGGTATATCAATGCAATGGAATACTATGTTTTCATAGAAAGAATGAACTCTTGACACAGTCAATGATATGAAGTAATTAAGCATTACAATAAATGAAAGGAGCCTCTGTCAATATGTTATATAATGTATGATTCCATTTCAATGACATTTTTAAAAGGTAAAAATAATATAGGGATGGAGAACAGAGCAGGGCTTATCAGATGTTAGGGATAGGGGAAAAATTTGACCACAGACATAGCATAAGCGATGTTATAGGGTAAATGGAACTGTTCTGTACCACTTTTGTCATTATGCATATGATGCAAGTGCTAAACTCATAGAACTTCACATCAAAACTATATAATTTATTGTATACAACTGTTGTAAAAAAATTGAAAAGTTTAAGTTCAAACCCCCCACCGTATATATTTTATTCAACCCTTCTGATGTTAGTTGTCCAGGAATTTGGAGTAACCATTCAACTATGAACGACTAAAAATATTGGACACATATAAAATCTATCACTTGAAAACACTGGGGGAACTTTAACAAGATAGTGAACAATTACAGTGCCAAGATTTGGAAGAAGAAGAAAACAAGAAAAATGAAATAAGATTTTGTAACTTTATTCCCTGCCTCTAAGAGTAACTGTAGATTTTTATGAGGCTGTTAAAAAGCTGGAAAGCTGTCCAATACTTCTAAGAATTTCACATTGTGTTGGATTGGGACCCAGAAGAACTAAATTGTATAAGAGTGAAGTGAGATTATATTACATATTTATGTGACTAGAGTTCATCTGTGAATGATTCTATCACTATAATTATATTAATAATAATCTGGATTGCTAATGTCCATAGCCTCTTGCAATCAATTATAATAAATTATATGAAATGAGGGGACAATATGGCTAAAAATTTAGTGAAATAACAATTAATAATCACACAGGGAATCCAAGTAATTCAGTTATTGGACAAAGACTTTAAAATGATTATGCTCAATATGCTCAAGGAAATTAAAACCAAATTCTAAATTTTAACAAAGAAGTGGAAAATCTTAAAATGAAAAATTTAAAAATAAAAACAACTTTAAAAAACAAAATAAAAAGCTCACAGTTGATTTGGTTTAAAAGCAGATTAGGCTGAAAAAGAATAACTACCAGTTTAGGATTTAAACCCATATAATATATTCTCCAGGAATAAACCTTATGAATAAAGAGTATTAAAGACATTTATAATTTAAAAACTGAGGAAATTCTTCATCCACAGAACCGAATGACAGGAACTAGTAAAAGATATTCATGTTCACCAGGTAGAAGAAACATTATCTCAAATAGATACTCAGAAATGCAGTGAAGACGGGTAGAAACTAAAAGGCTAATGAATTGGTTAAAATCTAAATGTAAACTAATTAAAATAATTATAATGATATATGGGGTTTAAAATTTATACTCAGTTAAATTTTTTTTTAATTTCATATAAGGACAGAAGATAGTAAATGGAGAATGGTATAAGTCCTCATATTGTTCACAATGAAAGAAAAATATCAATTAGCATTAAACTTTAACTTAAAGTCAAGTTTGTGTGTTAACATTTCTAGAGTAAACATTAAAATACTGGGAAAAAGTGTTTAACTACTAAGCTTACAGAAGAACATGGGATAATAATAATTAAAAAATAAATCTAAAAGAAGGAAATAAATAAGAAACAAAGGAATCTAAGTCATGTAGGAAAAACTGAAAGCAAAGAGTAAGATATTATATTTACATAGTAATAAAACTTCTCAGTTTTACTTTCCACACTCCAAAAATATTAAATGTAAAGTTCATGTAAACAACAAAAATACTAAATATAAAATTCATGTAAACAATTCATAAATTTTAAGTTACATGCTGTTCTGGTAGCATGATAAAATCTCTTGCTGTCCTATTCCATCCTACTTGGGACACAAATCACCTCTTTATACAGCATATCCACACTGTATAAGCTACCTGTCCTTGGTCACTTTGTAACCATCTCCATTATCAGATTGACTATGTGATACTGCAGTGCTTATGTTCAAGTAACTCTTATTTTACCTAATAATGGACCCAAAACATAACAATAGTGATACTGGCAATGCCAATATGTCAAAGAGAAGCTGTAAATCACTTCCTTTAAGTGAAAAGGTGATAGTTCTTGTCTTGATAAGGAAAGAAAAAAAGAATCATATGCTGAGGCTACTAAGATTTACAGTACGAATGAATCTTCTATGAAATTGTGAAGATAGAAAAACAAATTCATGTTAGTTTTGCAATTGCACCTTAAACTACAAAAGTTAGGGCCACAGTGCCTAAGTGCTTATTTTAATGAAAGGGATTAAATTTCTGTTTGGAAGACATTAACAGAAATTTTTAATAATTGATGGCAATCAGGATTGGTACTAACTAGTTTTAGTCATTCACTGGGGATCTTGGAACATATCCCCTGTGGATAAGGGGAGGACTACTGTATGCCAGTGATTGCATTACAGCTAAATGGACTAAAAGGACAAACATTGTCAGATGGGATTAAAAAGAAGAATCTCACTATATATTGTTTAAAAGAGAAACATCTAAAATAAAGAAAGGTAGAAAATGAAAAACTGATAAAATATATACAATTAAAGCACTCAAAAAAGATGGCCTGGCTATATTAATATCAGTCAAAGTAGAGTTTATGACCAAAAGCATTGCTAGAGATAAAAACAATAACTTACAGTGATAACAAAATATGTCAAGAAAATATAAAATTTCTCAATTTGAATAGAACTAATAAACACAATCTTGAGATTTATAAAGCAAAAATTAACAGAAAAGAAGGAGAAATAAATAAATCCATAATTACAGTGGGATGTTTTAAGATACCACTCATAGCAAATAGAACTAGATCAAATTTAGTCAAGATACAGTAGGTTAGAAAAAATTTACAATTTTTTTATCAAATTGACATATATTGCACAAAACACCTGCAAAATATGTGTGTGCATGAGTGTATGTTTACAGTCACATACAAAACATTTACAAAAATGATGCTGTGTTGTTATATTAAGCATGTAACACTATGTTAAAAAGATTGAAATGATGCAGCATATATTCTTTGGTCACAGTACAATTAAATTAGAAATCAATAACAAAATGATAACAAAAATCCCCATGTTTTTATATTATAAAAATAGTCTGCTACATAACTTTTTGGTCAAAGAAGAAATTATAACAAAAAATTTTAAATATTTTAAACCAAATTTTACTGAAAATACTACATATCAAAGTTGTAAAATATAGCTAAATTCATATATAAAGAATAATTTATAACATTAAAATATATTATAATAAAAATAATGGTTGAAAGTCAAGGAGAGAAGGATACATTTCAAGAAGAAGATGAAGTATAGGAAAACCTAAGAAGGCAGAAGGAATGAATTACAAAGGTAATAACAGTTGCTGAATACAAGATCAATAGAAAGGCAAATGCATCGTTTCTATATATATTAGTGACAAGCAGTTAGAAAAATTTATGAAGAATACCACTTACAATAGTATAAAAAGCCACAAAAATCTAGAAATTACTAAAACAAAAAGGATGTAACACCTTTGCATATAAATTGTTATAAATTTTGAAAGGAATTTAAGACCACATGATGAAGAGTTGTAGCATATTCATTAATTATAAATGAGATAGTAAGAATGTCAAATCTCATATTAAGAATTAAGCTGAAGGAATTATTCAAAGATATGAAGATTCATTATAAAGCTACAGAAATTCAAATAAACATGCCAATGGCAAAGAATAGTCTCTTGTGTAGTGTGCTATGACTGCCATAACAAAACACCCAGACTAGGCAGCTTAAACAATGGAAATTTATTTTCTCACAGTTCTGAACACTGGAAGTCAAGATCAAGGCATCAACAGGTTTATTTTCTTCTGTCTCTGTCTTTGGCTTTTACATGGTCTCCTTCTCGCTGCATCCTTACATGGCCTTTTCCTCTGTCTATATGTGCACTCCTGCTGTTACTCCCTCTTCTTGTAAGGATAACTTATAACATCTCAAGTATCTACCACCAGGTCAATAGATAAATTATAATATATCCATAAATAAGAATAATACTTAGTGATAAGAAGTGAACTATGATACGTGCAACAACATGGATGAACCTTACAATTATAATGATGAAAGAAACAAACTAGATACCAAACAGTGCGTAGTGCATGATTCCATGCATACAAATTTCAGAAACAGACAAAACTAGTCCTTTTGAAAGTAATCAAAATCTTGGTTGCTTCTGGAAAAAGTTCATTTACTTAAATGAGACACAGGAAACTTTGTGTTTTGAATATTATAAACTCTTCATTTCTTTGATACATTATATGTTGTATTAGGTTTATTTGTATCTGGTGTATTTGTATTTAGTCTATTGTATTTGGTGTATATATTTGTCAAAATTTAACTGTAAACTTAAGTATATGCATTTTATTGTAAGTTATGCTGAAATAAAAAAATTAAAAATTTAAAATATAAAAAAGAGGGGGGGGGAATGGTGGAGTAGGGGTGTCCTCCAGGCTTTCTGCTCCCAGAGTGGAAAATGAAGAAAGCAGACAACCATGTGCGAGCAATTTGCACTTCCACAGGACCAGCTTCGCAAGCCTGCAGACAATCACCGGGAAACAGAGGGATCGGAAACACTACAGCCTAAATCAAAGGTGAATCAGATATTCTTCCGCAAAACTCGGGGAATCGTAAATATACAAGGAGGGAGTGAGATGCCATATGACTGGCTGCTGGCTGGCTGCCGCAACAGCCCTATCTGGCGCTAGGAGATGCCCCTCCCCGCCACAGAGCTCCACACCCACGCAGGCCAGAAAGTGCCTAAAGTTGGTGGGAAGTGGTAGCGCTGTGCAAAGCTGTGTGGAGAAGAGACTGGAGCAGGGAACATTTTGAACTCTCCTTAGCACTCAGCTAAGGCAGTTTCAGGTGGGGAGGGTCCGAAACCAGCAGTCACTACCCTGCTCGGCAGGAACAAGAGCCCAGTCGGGCCTCTCACTGCAGGACGCTTCCAGGTCCATGTTGAGGGGAGTATACCCAAAAGAAGGCTTTAACTTTGGATATAGTTGATGGTTTGGCTGGTGCTGAGTGGACAGAGAGCACAAAGCTAGGTTCCTTGAACCATGGGGACTCCGCGAGTTGGGGGAAGTCCATCTGCTCCTCAAATACCACCACTGGTCTTCCCATTCCTGTGGTTTGACTTGGACTCTATGTTTGGAGGGGTGGTGGGGTGAGAGTGGTGGTACACACGGCTGCTCTTGGGTGGTCAGACTGATCTTGGGCAGTCTCTTGCTACACAAGCCACCTGCGATCTGTGTCCAGAGAGCAGAGCCTGGCTTGGCAAGGCGGAAATGCGAAGGAGGCTACTTTTCTAGATATAACCTGGAGAGACATATCACCCACACCCTCTTGTGACTTGGGACTGGGCGATTCATTCCAAAGGTTCCAACTCCGCCTTGGGGCAGAGCTAAGAAAGAGGCTGTTCCCATTCCTGCTGCTTGTCTTGAACTCTGTATTTAAAGAGACAGAAGGTGGAGAGTGGCAGTTCATGTGACTTCCCTGTCAGACTGATCTTGGGTGGTCTCTTGCTGCACAAGCCACTTGTGCTCTGTGTTCAGAGAGAAGAGCATGTCTTGGCAAGGCAGAGTTGTGAAGCAAGTTGCTTTTCAAGATGTAACCTGGGGAGACACCATCACCCACATCCTCCTATGACTTGGGCCCAGGTGCTTCCCGCCAAACAGGTCTGACTCCGTCTCTGGGCAGTGTTGAGAAAGAGACTGTTCAACCCAAAACCTGGGTTGCAAGACTGTCACCTCTGCTTCATTTCCACCTCCCTGCTGCCACTGGCCATGGAAAAGCAGATATAACAGCCTATCAAGATAGCCTATCAAACTGAGTCCCCTCATTGCCTCTTTACTGTGGCCTGATAGCTGGTGCTTCCAGCCAAAGGGGAAGCCCCATTCCTGGGAACTACATAGTGGTGAGGGAATCTGTTGTCTGGGCTGAGATTTGCCAGGGTTGAAGAATACCCTTAGTGGCGACCAACCCACTGGGATTTCGTCCGGAAAGGACTGACCTCATCCTGGCAGGGGCTAAGCGACGTGGCAGGTCCCTTTCTGGTTTTGGACTCTCAGAGGCCTCAGGAAACAAAAGAGAGAGTAATCTCAGAACCTCTTATAGTGCCTCCCACTTCAACCTAGGGGTTGAAAGCGAACTTGCGCTCACAAGAGTTATCTAACACCTGAATCTCTAAGCAAGGGGCCTAAACACATTAATCTCTATAGACATAAGGTGAAGACATTAGATCAAAGATAACCCAACAGACTCAAATTCCTCTAAGACGATACAGGACCAGAGCATATATTCCCCACCATGCCAAAGATCATTTCTTAGGAATTCCAGAATTTAGCTCATAACCCATTCAAACATCTCCAGTCCTTGACAAAACACAAAGATGAGAAAGAACCAGCAGAAGATGACAGGAAACATGAAGGTACAGAGAAAAAAGTCACCTCCATAAGAAAATACTTTACCTCCTTCAACCAACACCAACTTACATCACATGATTAAACTGATGGAGGAAGAATTTTGAATATGGAATGTTAGCAATCTCAACAGAATTGAAGAGAAAATAGAATCCCAATATAGAGAAACCAACATAACAATTCAGGAAATGAATGAAAAAAATTATCCAAAGAAATTGAAATTATACAGAAAAACCAATCAGAAATTTTGGCAATGAAGGACACAATCAAGGATCTCCATAATACAGTGGAAAGCATCAAGAACAGGATGCACCATGCAGAGGAAAGAATCTCAGAACTCAAGGATTATGCCTATGTGCGAAAAAAATCAGAGGAAGAAAGGGAACACAGAGATAACATTTTAAATATATATGCACCCAACTTAGGTGCACCCAGATTCATAAAGCAAACCTTACTGGAGCTAAGCAAATGGATTAATAGCAACTCCATAATCACCAGAGATTTCAACACCCCACTGACGGCACGAGACAGATCCTCCAAACAGAAAATTAATAAAGAAATAATGGACTTAAACAAAACTCTAGAACAATTCGGTCTGACTGACATTTACAGAACATTCTACCCAAAATCCACTGAATATACGTTCTTCTCATCAGCTCACGGGACATTCTCTAAGATTGACCATATCCTAGGACACAAAGTAAATCTCAAGAAATTAAAAAAAATAGAAATCATACCATGTACCTTCTCAGATCACAGTGGAATAAATGTAGAAATCAACCCTAACAGAAACTCACATTTCTACACAAAAATGTGGAAATTAAACAACCTCCTACTAAATGATTATTTCATAAATGAAGAAATCAAGATGGAAATAAAAAACTTCTATGAAGAAAACGACAATGGAGAGACAAGTTATCAATTTCTCTGGGACACAGCTAAAGCAGTTCTGAGAGGAAAGTTTATCTCCATAAATGCCTATAATAAAAGGCAAGAAGATCACAAATAGACAATCGAATGAAATGACTCAGAGAGCTGGAAAAGGAAGAACAGACCAACCCCAAACCCAGCAGAAGAAGTGAAATCAACAAGATCAAATCAGAACTAAATGAAATTGAAAACAGGGAAGCTATTCAGGAGATTAATAAAACAAAAAGTTGGTTCTTTGAAAAAATAAACAAAATTGACACACCATTGGCTAAGCTAACGAAAAGCAGAAGAGAGAAATCTCTAATAAGCTCCATCAGGAACAAAAAAGGATATATCACAACTGATCCCAAAGAGATACAAGATACAATTTATGAATACTACAAAAATCTTTATGCACACAAACTGGAAAATGTGGAGGAAATGGACAAATTTCTAGAAACACACAACCTCCCTAGGCTCAACCACGAAGAAATAGATTCCCTGAACAGACCAATCTCAACAGCTGACATAGAAACAGCAATTAAAAATCTCCCTAAAAAGAAAAGTCCCGGTCCAGATGGCTTCACACCTGAATTTTACCACTCTTACAAAGAACTAGTACCTATCTTGCAGAAACTATTCCACAACATCGAGAAGAACAGAAACCTCCCCGACACCTTTTATGAAGTGAATATTCCTCTGATACCAAAACCAGGAAAGAATCCAACAAAAAAAGAAAACTACAGACCAATATCTCTAATGAATATAGATGCAAACATTTTCAACAAAATCTTAGCTAACCGAATCCAGACACTTATCAAAAAAATAATCCACCACGACCAAGTGGGCTTCATTCCAGGGATGCAGGTATGGTTCAACATACGCAAATCTATAAATGCAATTCACCACATAAACAGAAGCAAAAACAAATACCACATGATTCTTTCAATAGATGCAGAAAAAGCTTTTGACAAAATTCAACACCCTTTCATGATAAGAACACTTAAGAAAATAGGCATAGAAGGGACATACCTAAAAATGATAGAAGCCATATATGACAGACCGATAGCCAACATCATACTGAATGGGGAAAAATTGAAATCATTCCCACTTAGAACTGGAACCAGACAAGGCTGCCCACTATCTCCACTTCTGTTCAACATAGTGCTGGAAATCTTGGCTACAGCAATCAGACAGAAAAATGGAATCAAAGGTATCCAAATAGGGGCAGAAGAGATCAAACTTTCACTGTTTGCTAATGATATGATATTGTATCTGGAAAACCCCAAAGATTCAACCAAGAAAATCCTGGAACTGATCAATGAATTTAGTCAAGTCTCAGGATACAAAATCAATACACAGAAATCAGAGGCATTCATATACGCCAACAACATTCTAATTGAGAACCAAATCAAAGACTCAATTCCCTTCACGATAGCAACAAGGAAATTAAAGTACCTAGGAATATACTTAACTAAGGACGTAAAAGACCTCTACAGGGAGAACTATGAAACACTGAGGAGGGAAATAGCAGAGGATGTAAACAGATGGAAATCCATACCATGCTCGTGGATCAGCAGACTCAATATCATCAAAATGTCTATACTACCCAAACTGATCTACAGATTCAATGCAATACCTATTAAAATCTCATCAGCATTCTTCACAGATATAGAAAAAATAATTTTACGCTTCGTATGGAACCAAAGAAGGCCCCGAATATCAAGAGCAATTCTAGGCAACAAAAACAAAATGGGAGGCATTAATATGCCAGATATCAAACTATACTACAAAGCTGTAGTAATTAAAATAATATGGTATTGGCACAAAAATAGGAATATTGACCAGTGGAACAGATGTGAGAATCCTGATATAAAACCATCCTCATATAGCCATCTAATCTTTGACAAAGCAGACAAAAACATACGCTGGGGAAAAGAATCCCTTTTCAATAAATGGTGCTGGGAAAACTGAACAGCCACCTGTAGAAGGCTAAAACAGGACCCACACCTTTCACCTCTCACAAAAACCAACTCACGCTGGATAACAGACTTAAACCTAAGGTATGAAACTATTAGAACTCTAGAGGAAAAAGTTGGAAACACTCTCCTACACATCGGCCTGGGCAAAGAGTTTATGAAGAAGTCCCCAAAGGCAATCACAGCAGCAACAAAAATAAATAAATGGGACATGATCAAACTACAAAGCTTCTGCACAGCCAAAGAAATAGTCATGAAAGTAAACAGACAACCTACAGAATGGGAGAAAATTTTTGCATCCTATGCATCCGATAAGGGACTGATAACTAGAATATACTTAGAACTCACGAAAATCAGGAAGAAAAAATCAAATAACCCCATTAAAAAGTGGGCAAAGTACTTGAACAGAAACTTTTCTAAAGAAGACAGAAGAATGGCCAACAAACATATGAAGAAATGCTCAACATCTCTAATCATCAGGGAAATGCAAATCAAAACCACAATGAGATATCACTTAACCCCAGTGAGAATGGCCTTTATCAAAAAATCTCCAAACAATAAATGCTGGCATGGTTGCGGAGAGAGAGGAACACTCCTACACTGCTGGTGGGACTGCAAACTAGTTCAACCTCTGTGGAAAGCAATATGGAGATACCTTAAAGCGATACAAGTGAATCTACCATTTGATCCAGCAATCCCATTGCTGGGCATCTACCCAAATGATCTAATGACACTCTACAAAATAGACACCTGCACTCAAATGTTTATAGCAGCACAATTCATAATTGCAAGGCTGTGGAAACAGCCCAAGTGCCCATCAATCCAAGAATGGATTAATAAAATGTGGTATATGTATACCATGGAGTACTATTCAGCTCTAAGAAACAATGGTGATATAGCACATCTTATATTTACCTGGTTAGAGCTGGAACCCATACTACTAATTGAAGTATCCCAAGAATGGAAAAACAAGCACCAGATATATTCTCCAGCAAACTGGTATTAACTGAGTAGCACCTAAGTGGACACATAGGTACTACAGTAATAGGGTATTGGGCAGGTGGGAGGGGGGAGGGGGGCGGGTATATACATACATAATGAGTGAGATGTGCACCATCTGGGGGATGGTCATGACAGAGACTTAGACTTGTGGGGGGAGGGGGGGAAATGGGCATTTATTGAAACCTTAAAATCTGTACCCCCATAATATGCTGAAATAAAAAAAAAATTACACAACGATTACGAGCTCTTTAAAATGTTAAATTTGAATTGGTTTGATCAACATGCTAAGGTATTCTTCAAACAAAATGAAACAGAAAACACAGAATATTTGTTGACAAAAAATTTCCAGTTTTTAATTGTTTTATAAATTCATCCTTAGACAAAGTATTTGAGAATATATACATAATACATATTTCCTTTATATTTGAATCATTCATCCATTCAACAAGTATTTATTGTTTATTAGCTATTGGGTAGTACCAATGAAACAGGTGGTACCAATGAAACTACCAATTTTGTAGATTAAAGATATTCAGATATCAGCAGTTTTTTATAGTTGAACCTAATATATAATACTGAGCTAGTTGCAAGTAAGATTCAGAATGCAGAATATAGTATGTTCTTTCTGGCCTCATTGGGCAATCTAAGGCTTTCATCACTATATGAGTGAGACAACAAGGCATAGTAATTTGAATTAAAGAGCAAAAATATTATGGGATTTTAGGAAAAAAGGACATTAATATGGTCTGGAAGGCATTATAGGCAGACTAAATTTAGCATTTCAATACATTTATATTGATGCAGATAAATAGTCTTTGGAAGTATTATGCATATGTGAAATACTTAGATACCATCCTATATTATTTTACTCTTTTCTAACATTGGAAACATCTGGAAATTTAATTTAATTTTTTCTGATGGCACAGCTATTTGATACTATAATTAAAATGAATGTATGGTTTACATTTTATTATTTTTCCCACTGAGTTCAAAGCAACTTATCAAATTATGACTACTTTATGTTCAAAAAAATTTTATCACAGTGCCTAGCAAAGTTTCAGTTACTCAATAAATAGTTACCAATCTGAGTGTCATGCATACATGATTACATAAAATTTCCTCAAGGCTTCTATAATAATAGTCTCATTTTATAAATAAAGGGAGATATGCCAAATTGGTAAATCAGAGAACTATAAATATATTAAATTGTCTCTATCATGCAATATATTTTGATATATATACAGGATTCCTGAAACTTATCCTAAAAATCATAACCAATATATAATAAACTACAACACTATTAATAAAAAAGTTCTGACAAGAAATAAGGTTCATATTTCATGAGAAAAATAATTTGAACCATTTTTTAAAATTTTCTTTTCCATTGATGGCCACTAGAAGGTGATATATTTCTGAAGAAAATAGAGAGTTTTAAACGAAGGTCCCATCCTGAGAAACAAAAATCTTATTTTCATATTAGTGACTCGAACTTGAAAGGAAGGAAGGGGAGGCAGAGGTCACAAGATCATTGGAGTTCTGACACTAGAGCTGAAGACACATTACTATTATTACCAGTGTTAAAAGTTGTATATTCCTGAGATACACTTTTTAAGACGTTCTGAAATTCATTTTCTCCATAGCCAGCTAGGAGACATCTAATATACAAAATCATTAAAATTTGGTA
Organism: Microcebus murinus; assembly: GCF_040939455.1. Classification (NCBI taxonomy): domain Eukaryota; kingdom Metazoa; phylum Chordata; class Mammalia; order Primates; family Cheirogaleidae; genus Microcebus; species Microcebus murinus. The sequence continues at coordinate 21,065,476 of NC_134136.1, forward strand.
ATGGTTAGAAAATTAATTTCAACTTTCTCCATATAAATTGTTTAGAGAAAAACACACCTCAAACTTACTATTTCATTTGAGCCCAGGTCATATCCCAAGAAATGTTGGGGACAAATACTTCTTAATAGATTGAAATGTTTTTTTTCCTATTCAGTGCAACTAGCTACCCATAGATATCACCAATTCTACCTATCATTGCTTTTATTTTTAAATTTTCTGAAATTATACTGAGACCATACATTATCCATGAGTTCAACATAAGACTATTAGACAGTTCTGTCTATAAATCATTTAAACAGATGCTTGTCATCTGTTCTAGTTTTAAAGGCATAGAAAAAAAAATTCAACAGTCACCTTTGGAACCCCATTCCAGTGTTTAATCATTCTTTACAGACACATTTTTATGACTTTTTATGCCCAATGTCACAATGAAGCTTTACTATCTTCCTTCACCATAAAATGAATCTTATGACAAATTTCCCACCAAAGATTTTCATCATTAAATCTACCATATACCTGGTGTTTTATAATTTTCTCATAGTTTAATTTCAAGCAGAATATCAATTATATTAGACTTAAAACTAGATTAATGAGGCCAGCAACATTGGAGCTATCAAGATTTTTCTATACAACCTATAATAAAAATATTTTGGCACACTCACTCTTCCACTATGGAGACAATAAACATTTGGTATACTCTATAGTCAATATATATACTCTTGAATGTTTTAGTCTACTTCATAATTGATATATACCACTTAACTTTTAGCTGAAGGTCCCAATAAATCTGAAGGTGGGAACCACTTAAAACAGACTAGGGCTTTCTAACCATCCTAAGGACAAACTCATTAAGTCTTCATCAGTTAATGGAAAATCCTAAATGTCAGGATGGATCTAGCATTCAGGAAACATAGGACCTTGTTCTTGCCAATGGCCACTCTGGAAAAACTCAACTAAGGGATTTTTGTCATTGACAAGTAGATTTGAAGGCTCAGAGACTTTGGAACTAATTAATCCAGCTGAAATTCCATTGTCCATGATATGAGAAGAAATTTAGAATAGCTTTGGGCCTAAATAATTGCATGAAGATAAGTTTATATCTTGACCCACAACCTCCAGAACTGATATTCAGGTTTGGCATGGGTCCACAAAAGCATAGCATGAAATCAAATAACTGGTAAGGGGCCTAAAATATACCTTAATATTTTATTTTTAAAATATAATTAATTTCCTCAATAGCCCTGAGTTCTATAAAAGAACACAATTATCGATGGAATAGTAAATGCCTTGAGAAAAGAATTATCAAATAGCTCTTCTGTTTTCTCATTCTATTAAATAAAAATATACATGTATAACATCTCTATCTGTTTGAAAATTTTTGTGACTGTACCAAGAACATAAAATACCTCTGCTGATATGTGTCTTCCTCTTAGTAGTTCATCCAGTATTTAATAATCAGCTTTACTAAAGTATTTAGCGGATTTTCTAAAAAACAGTGAATTAAATTAATACATACATGGCAGTAAGTTATGAATCTAGAAATGCAAGCAAAGCTCCAGAATACTTTCTCCCAGAACTTAGTTAGATGAAACTCTCTGGTGAATCAACTCTTTTCTAAAGCCTAAGCAAATGAATATTTTTATCTCCAAATTAAACTAGAAACTTAACTGAAGTTTCTTTTGAAACCCAATTCTGAATAAAAGTGATATCAACATCAGTGTTTTCCATTTCTAGACTACATCTAAATACTCATAAACTTCCTTTGCATATAATTTTGTTACTTGGCCAATAAACAATAAAAGATTACTTTTGAAAATCACGAGCTAAAATATAGAATTTCATTATTAAAATTAAGTATTATGTAAGCCAATGAGCATTCATTTTAGACAACATTTAACTAACTGAGTATCAAAACATTCTGAAGTGATTAAATGCCAGCAGTTACATCTTTTTGGAGGCAGGAAATGCACTATCCAAAAAAAGTACCTTCTCAATTTTTTTTTTTGACAGCAGGTAGCTTCTGGAAAGAGAAAAAGAGGCAGTTGGCACAAGCTGTAGGTGGCCAATGAGGGGGAGGCATCATTTGGGAAGCACAGTAGGTGGCCTAGACTCCTGAGAAAGAGGTGACAGTTGGAGACAGCAGCAGGTGTTTGCTGTGAGGGAGAAGGACCTCTCACCAGAGTTGTCAATGATTGTTTTTGTGAATTTTTGCTGCAATAATTTGATATTTGGCATTTTAACTGACAGTATCAGATATGCCTAAAAATAATTATGAAGCCTAACTTTTTGTAGGCTGAGCAAATTACAAGGCATTATTTCTGCTAATGAGTGAGTCTAAATATCAACTATTAAAAAATGTTAAAGATAACATTATGCTATGTTTTTCAAGTGACATTTTTCTTAAAAATTAAGATTCTGAATATTTTAAGTAGTGCAAATCTTCAAAGATAAAATATATAATCATAAATTTAATTTATCATTAAGAGCATCAAAACAGAAAACTATTACTCAAATTGGTTTCTAAATGAATGAATTCCGAGCCACCATGAACATTTTTGTGATGCATAAGTTGTCTATGCCAAATCTTACCTATCCATCATCATCTAAAAGTAGAATATATAAAGAGGTGGCTTTAATGTAGTTAAACCATGAAAGAGGTTGAGTTATCATAAGTTTGTATATGAGAATTATTAACACCATTCACGTAGCTTCCATGAACAATGCCCGGAGATTTGGAGGATGTAAAGATTGAAAGGCTCCCAAAACACTAGCATAAAGGTGACAACGTTGGCAGTAATCTGTTTTTACTTTTTACAATTCATTATAGGATATCTTTAGAATGGTCATAGAATGCTCAAAGTCCATAATATACTGTGAGTATGCTCCATAAATATGAGGATTCATTTCTGGACAATTATTTATTCTATGAAGAATTATTACTTTTGTAGCTCTGGTCTGCACATAAAACTGGCAAATGGCAATGGGACCAAGCTAGTGTAATAATCAACAAGAGAAGCCCTCCCAGTTACTTATTGAACTACTCTCCATAAGCAGAGACTGTGCTCAGAAATTCCAGCATGTAGAGGCAGAGATCTGGCTGTAATGTGTAAATATTTATTTTACACTCACTAAATATAAGGGGATGGTGTTTTAAAAATTTTGCTTGAGGAACCAGTATATATACCAATGGTCCCATGCTTTAAAAACAGTAATTTCGACAGTATTAATAAAAATTCAGATTTTGAAAAGCTGGAGGGGGGGAGAATGAGGTGTGTCCTCGCCCTCCAAAATTAACCAGTATTTCTGGGTAACAGAAATGCAGTAATTAACCAGCATTTCTGGGTAACAATTTGCATCAGTGTGTGCAACTATTCATCAGTTTATATAAAATAAAAAAAGAAATTTGAGGAAGCAAAAATATGACAAAAGAAAAGAGGATGATAGACAAGGAGTAATATGATAAATATTTTTGATATTATTATTGCTCATTCTATGTAAATAAATTGTGTTTAAAGGAGTGCTTCAATCAAGCAAGGTGCGTTTAAATAGTCTAAAACATCAAATATGATTAAATAAAATGTGAGTACCAAAGATGACACTTGTTAACTGTAATGTGAATATAGATGCTGTGTGTTTTGTGTTTATGGTTAAAACAGGAAAGGAGAAAATTATCATATGCAATGAATCTAAAACCCTATTTTTTCTAAAAGCTCTTTACATGTTATATTTTTCCCAGAAGGAAGACACTTATAATGAAAAATATAAACATTTCAATAGTCTTTCTTAGAAAATTAAAGGTGACTTGCAAAGAAATGAAATATATTTTGGTGCATTACATCTACTGGAAGATTGCTTAAAGCAATGAGAAAAAATACTGTTCCTGAGGTTCTACTCTTAGAAGATGAAGAGCTTTAAGTGAGCTTTTCATTTGGTTTACTCTGAGGGCTTCTCCTCCTCAGCGTGATTAATGCTTTCCATACTTGAGTAGAAATTCTCCTGGAAGAAGCCTTTGATAGCTATGGTTTGTAAATTTGTCATGCACGAAATGGAATATGTGTTATCTAACTTGAATTGAGCCTACTTGTATGCATACCAATTGCTTCCTTTTCACCAGAACAAAATGATATCTATATCAGCAAAGCAAAATATATTCCAAAGAAACTAGTGCATCTGTGCTATAGGAAGCACTATGATCAATACATGACATGGTAACAAGTTACTGGTGGTTCCAAAGAGAGAAAGAACTCTTTAAAATGGCTATGTGTTTTCAAGCACAAAGCTCTTTTTATAAAAATCAAATAATTGAGTCATAGTGAAGCCAATTCAATTATTTCAGGCATGTTATCATTTATGAAGAGATTAATATTTACCAATTAAGAAAACAGGTATAGGTGATCATTTCATCTGAGACAGTAGGAATGGCAAGCAGTCTGGAAAAAGAAAATCCTTAGCATATATATATATATATATATATGTATATATATATATATATAGTCCCATGCTTTCAAAACAGTAATTTCGACAGTATTCATAAAAATTCAGATTTTGAAAAGCTGGATGGGGGGGAGAATGAGGTGTGTCTCGCCTTCCAATAAGTGCCAATTCATGTATGTATGTATGTATGTATTTTAACCTTCAAAAAATTCCTTACTTATTAACCTTCCAAAATGTCCATAACATATACACTAGCTGTATAATATTGGTTAAATATTTACTTAGCCTCTTTGCACTTTAGTTTGCACACCTGTGAAATGGCAATAACAGCGTCTTTTATCAGAAAGTTGCTGTGAAGGTTAAGTGAGGTAATACATACAAAAAGGTTAGTGCCTGTAACAAAGTGAGTAATTGACATATATTAACTATTATTTTGTGCAAGATAGATCTATTATTAAAAACTATATGCAAAAAGAAAATAGTGTGCTTCAAAGCAAAATCATATTAAGTAATAGAACAATTTTATTTTATGCATGAGTTGACACGTTGATATATAAAAGACCTTATATAATTTGATTTCTATATAAGCTCATAGTTGCTCTAAAATTGCATAATCTCTGTTTTAGCTTTGTAATCCTTAAAAAAGTCATGTAGAGGAAAAATACCTGCCTTTCATTAGATGATATAAAAATTGAATCCAAATTAGACTTTCAGCTAGGAGATCTTGAGATATGTGGTCAACTGATTTATGTTCATATACTTTTGCCTGTCTTTTTAATTTTTTCTGTTAAAATATTTTTTGCTGTATATAACAGGGTTTCTACTCTGTAGCTCATAAATTAGAGAAAAATGCCAGAAATAATTTAAATCTACATTTTGGAGTTATTTCCTATATCAAGTCTATATGATTAGCTGCTGGTTGTGCCACTTGTCTCATTTTACCAAGTGAAAAAGCAAATTGTGGTGGTTTTATTACACTTTTAGTCCTTTTAAAATTATTTCTAAGAACTTGACAAGATTAAGAACATGTGATTATGAATCAATCCTTTTTCTTCTTCAAATAATTGTGTTCATATTTGATTAGACAGATGGAACAGAGATGCTTTGAGGGTAGAATCTGAAATTTTGAAGTTTGTGCCCCCATAATATCTTGAATCAAAAAAAAAGAAAAATTTTGAAGTGAGACTGTTGGGTCATTGTTACCCTAACCCATATTTGGTGCCTACAAGTTAAGTAGTAGACATAATAGCTTCAGTAATCCAGTCACACCCAAGAAGGCATGGATCAACCAGATCATTGAAAGCTAAAGAAGTGTCAGTCTCTTCTGGTTCTTGGTCAGCTTTGACCTTACTGCATCGTTTCTGAATTTTCCTTCTCCATGGAAGAACATAAAGAGAGGATACCTGCTTACACATAAACACACTTTTTGGGGTAGTGTGTTTCAATGGTCAGGGTTTTGACTTCTTTACATATTTGTCTCAAGATATGCACTATTTATATCTCTGACTGATGAGAATTTCCTTCAATCTCTTAATTTCTGAAATGGGTAGTTCAAAAGAAATCTTAGTCCTCTTTTTGATTCAGGGTTTAATTGCTAATGAAGAAAATGTACTGATGAAGAGACTATAATTTAGGAGTTAAAACATTTATATACTTTCATTTATCATGTATTTAAATAGCACTTAGTTGAAATATGGAACTAAAAATACATGAAAAAGGATATCTGATCTTTCTATGAATAAATGTACACATATAAAAAGTTAATCTTTTTAATCTGTTTTTGTCAATACCACCCTAAAGTTAACCTGAGTCAAACCTTAGAATTATATTTTACTATTTCTTCTCCTTTACTCCTTATATCCAATCAAGTACAAAGTCCTACTCATTCATATTTTGTAACTTTCCTTGAATCTGGCACATTGTCTTCATTTTCATTTTTATTGCTATTATTAAGGCTCTTATTGACTATTCCTAAAAAATTACTTGTAGTCTGCCCTCGTTAATCTATTTGAAGCCTGTCATCATCATCTTTCTAAAATTACTTGCTAAAGGACAACTTTTATTAGGCACTAACTATACATTGGGAACTATGCCAAAATGTCTACAAATATTATTACATTTAATTTTCACAATGCCCCAATTATGTAAAAAACTATTATCCTCAATTTGTTGATACAACTCTGATCCTCAAAAAGGTGGATTCACACTGCTATAAATGGTGAAGACAAGATTTGAAGCCAGGATGTTTGATTCCAGAATAATCTTATCAACTATGTTATGTTGTTTCAATAAACAGTAATTTCAACATGTTAGCATATGGTCTGGAAATTATACACGACATCTCATTACATATAGCTAATAAAGAGTTAACATTCACTGAGTGCCAGCTCGGTGTTAAGTAATTTTCATGGATTATTTTATTTAAACTTTGCAATGGCCATATAAATTATAATTATCTCTATTTTACTGAGCAGAAAACTAAGGTTCAGATACTTGCTGAATGTCATATTGCTAGTAAGTGGTGGACCTGGAACTCAAACCCAAGTTTGGCCTGACTTCATATCTTTCATTCAGATCTACTATACAATACTTCCATCAACAAGAGAACAAATTTCAAACCCCATGATAACCTGCCATTCAAGTCTCTCTAGAGTATGGTAAGTAAACTCTCTACATTTTCTCTTACGTTTAAATCAAACTATTTGGAGAAGAAAGCAGCCTCTATGTGAAAGACTTTCATATCCTCTATTTTAAAAGTCAAAATTTAACTAACAAAGTGTTCTTAATGTTTTACTTTACTTGACAAATTTTGTGAGCCCTTTGTAAATCCTAAATATATATCCAAACACTGTTACATCTTTAAAAGTTATGCTATCATCAGCCTTTTGAAATAATCTTTTTGTAGTGAGTTAATTTATGAGTATAAAGCAAACCATTTCCTCCTCTTTTGAATATTATGAGGTCTCCCTCGCCATTTCTGAGTACCGCAAGCCCGGTCCACCCTCCCTTGCTCACCATAGGCAATTATTGAAGGGTAGTCTGTGCACCTGAGAGTATGTAATTTTGATGAGTGAGTAACTATGGTATATATTTTGGCTTATGGGCACTCTTGGCCTTCTATCTGTGATGATGTTCTTGTAAACAGCCACATGTTTTTCTTAAATTCTGAGTCTGTTGTCTTTCTTTATAATAAGTTTCAACCACATTGTTCTGATTATATTCCCCCACGCTAAATGTGAGTAGCAAATTCCTACTTATTTTTTTTAATTTATTTTTTATTTCAGCATATTATGGGGGTACAGATTTTAAGGTTTCAATAAATGCCCTTCCCTCCCTCCCCCCACAAGTCTGAGTCTCCAGCATGACCGTCCCTCAGATGGTGTGCATGTCACTCGTTATGTATGTATATACCGGCCCCCCCGCCCCCCTCCCACCTGCTCAATACCATATTACTGTAGTACTTATGTGTCCACTTAGGTGCTACTCAGTTAATACCAGTTTGCTGGAGAATATATCTGGTGCTTGTTTTTCCATTCTTGGGATACTTCACTTAGTAGTATGGGTTCCAGCTCTAACCAGGAAAATATAAGGTGTGCTATATCATCATTGTTTCTTAGAGCTGAATAGTACTCCATGGTATACATATACCACATTTTATTAATCCATTCTTGGATTGATGGGCACTTGGGCTGTTTCCACAGCCTTGCAATTATGAATTGTGCTGCTATAAACATTCGAGTGCAGGTGTCTATTTTGTAGAGTGTCATTGGATCATTTGGGTAGATGCCCAGCAATGGGATTGCTGGATCAAATGGTAGATTCACTTGTATCGCTTTAAGGTATTTCCATATTGCTTTCCACAGAGGTTGAACTAGTTTGCAGTCCCACCAGCAGTGTAGGAGTGTTCCTCTCTCTCCACACCCATGCCAGCATTTGTTATTTGGAGACTTTTTGATAAAGGCCATTCTCACTGGAGTTAAGTGATATCTCATTGTAGTTTTGATTTGCATTTCCCTGATGATTAGGGATGGCGAGCATTTTTTCATATGTTTGTTTGCCATTCTTCTGTCTTCTTTAGAAAAGTTTCTGTTCAAGTCCTTTGCCCACTTTTTAATAGGGTTATTTGATTTTTTCTTGCTGATTTTCGTGAGTTCTAAGTATACTCTAGTTATCAGCCCTTTATCGGATACGTAGGATGTAAAAATTTTCTCCCATTCTGTAGGTTGTCTGTTTACTTTCATGACTGTTTCTTTGGCTGTGCATAAGCTTTGTAGTTTGATCATGTCCCATTTATTTATTTTTGTTGCTGCTTTGATTGCCTTTGGGGATTTCTTCATAAACTCTTTGCCTAGGCCGATGTCTAGGAGAGTCTTTCCAACATTTTCCTCTAGAATTCTAATGGTTTCATACCTGAGATTTAAGTCTGTTATCCAGCGAGAGTTGATTTTTGTGAGAGGTGAAAGGTGTGGGTCCTGTTTTAACCTTCTACAAGTGGCTATCCAGTTTTCCCAGCACCATTTATTGAAAAGGGATTCTTTTCCCCAGGGTATGTTTTTGTCTGCTTTGTCAAAGATTAGATGACTATATGAGGATGGTTTTATATCAGGATTCTCACATCTATTCCACTGGTCAATAATCCTATTTTTGTGCCAATACCAGATTGTTTTAATGACAACAGCTTTGTAGTATAGTTTGATATCTGGCATATTAAGGCCTCCCAATTTGTTTTTGTTGCCTAGGATTGCTCTTGATATTCGGGGTCTTCTTTGGTTCCATACAAAGCGTAAAATTATTTTTTCTATATCTGTGAAGAATGCTGATGGGATTTTAATAGGTATTGCATTGAATCTGTAGATCAGTTTGGGTAGTATAGACATTTTAATGATGTTGAGTCTGCCGATCCACGAGCATGGAATGGATTTCCATCTGTTTACATCCTCTGCTATTTCCTTCCTCAGTGTTTCACAGTTTTCCCGGTAGAGGTCTTTTACCTCCTTCGTTAAGTATATTCCTAGGTACTTTAATTTCTTTGTTGCTATTCTGAAGGGTACTGAGTCTTTAATTTGGTTCTCGATTTGATTGTTGTTGGCGTATACGAATGCCTCTGATTTCTGTGTATTGATTTTGTATCCTGAGACTTTGCTAAATTCATTTATCAGTAAGCCAACACACAGTCTACAGAAGCTGGGTTGTTCACGAGAGGAGAATGGGCAAGATAGGATCAAAGGTTAGATGAAAAGCACATAAAGGAAGGTATGAGGGAAAGCAAAAGAATATTCGTTGACTTTATAGTTTTGCCTATATGTCTTAGTTTAAGTTCCCCAAAACACAGATCCTAGGACAAGTTTTCCCAGTTGCATGCCTACTGTTACTGCTGATCATGGGAGTACCAAAACATGCTCCAGTGAATCCACCAAAGTCCACACATATAACTCTCTGCTTCTACTATATTGCAAAAATCCTATTTCCTCATAATAATCATGGTCTGTAATGATTGAATGGGATCTGGTTTCTTTGCCTACTTGTACATTGGATTGAGAACTTAAAGGGACCAAGAAGTTGTCATAACTTTAAGTCCAGTAGAATAGTCACTGGGCATCCTGGTATAGATGTTGCCCCTGTGGGAGCCAAGACCTCCGCACTAATGGAGCCCTAAGATTGCAGGAAGAGGAAACACAAATGTTGGACCTGGGTTAACAGGAGTGGTGGTAAAAGAGGTCAATAGTTTGCATTACTTTTTGAGACCCCAACAATGTTTTCTCGGTATCTGGCCACAAAATGTGTGAGCCATCGATTCAGTGCACACACGGCATTCCATTAAGACATCACCTTGAACCTACCAGGTTGCCATCTACAACTGTTGCTTTTGGTGAGCCTTTATGAAATCATTCAAAAGGTCTATAAGGCCAAGCATTTTCAGGTGATACAGCAGTTGGTAGGACTGGTAAATTGTTCTTCAAAACAAAACGGGTCTTTTTGATAAAAGCCATTCTCACTGGAGTTAAGTGTACTCACCATCAAATTGGTATTAATTGATCAACACTTACGTTCACACATAGCAGTAACATTCATGGTTTGCTGGGCAGATGGGAAGGGGGAGGAAGGGAGGGGTATATTCGCACCTAATGGGTGCACCCTCTGGGGGTTGGAACTCGTGACTCGGGCAGGGCAAAGGCAGTATAGGTAATCTAAACATTTGCACCCCTGTAATATGCTGAAATAAAAAAATATGAAAACATAAAAAACAAAACACAACAAACAAGTCAATAAACCCTCAAAAAAAAATGGCTCCCTGGGTCTGGGGCAGTTATGTAAGTACAACAGATAGCTGTCAGTGAGTGAATGGGGGAACTCACAGAGGCACTGTAGGCAGAGAGGTGAACCCAATTCCAGACTAGATGTTAATTCATGGAATAGTGAATAACTGTCCCCTTTAGTGGGGAAGAAATCTGACATAATCACCTTTCAAACAAGTGGCTGACTGGTCTCCTTAATGGATGGTATCATATCAAGTGCTGAGCACTAGTTTCTACCATTGAAACAGCAGGGATTCATCAGAAATAGTAGTTATGTAAGCTTTGCTCAGAGGTGATCCTAGTCTACTGCAACCATTCACAGCCTTCATTCCTGCCACTGTGTTTATTGTTGTAAGACACAAAGATATGCTAACTCTGTGCCCACTCCCCAAGGTCCATCTACATGCCTAACCCAGTTTGTAGTGTTTACAATATCTTCCAGGATTGGTCCTCACAAGGCCTTACCAATGAGACCAGTCATTTTCCATATATATTCTTACTTCAGGCCAATTCTTTCTTGACGCTAGACTGATGACCAAGTGTATTGCACACCAATCAGCATGGTAGGAGGATTTACCATTAGCTGTTACACACCATTCAATGAAAAACCTTGCTACTGGGCCCTAACAGAAACGGAATGTCTGGCAGATAGAAGTTTCACGATTATCTCAGACTAACATTCTCATATTGTGGTGAGTCAGTTCCGATTCAATGACTCTCAGTATGGGAGAACACAAGAAGTTTCACTTGTCAATGGAAGTAGACTATTAAAAATCCAGTCAGTCTTGGCAGAGTGCTGTTTCAGCTTTCACATGAAAAAATGGTAGTTATTTCATGTGTGAAGTTTTACCTAATCCTCCAATACCTGAATTAAAGTCGTGGGCTAATTTGGGCTCTTGATTCACAGAAATTTCTCTGAATGCCCAGGGCTGGGTAAATGATGATGAACTATAGTCAGTGACATCCAATCGGCTGTTGAATTTCTTTAGCCTCAGCACCAGCTATGCAGAGCCAAAAGCAGATATGATTCCTTTATTCAGTGAGTAGAACTCTAAGATGTTCTCTGAGCTCTAACTAGTACTCCTCTTTATAAGCTTTGTTACATTTTACAAGTCCTACCTTCCCTGCTGTTTTGATTGTTGACAATCACATGGCTGTTTGGTCTATCATTTAGAAAATTACAAATACTAAATACCTCCCCACCACTTGGGATCCATAATGTGTGACGACAAATCACAGCTGGTAACGATATCATATGGGTCACTCATGTAGAAGCCCATGGAAAGAGCTGTTCTCTAATGAGACTGAATGGAATCAAGCTGCTGACTGAGCCTGTACCACCTAGATTTCCACCACTGCTGCCTGGATCCATCATCCTATAGATGATGGAAACATACCCACCACCGTAGACCAAGCATAAAATAAAGCACACTACGTTTCAGATGTAGAGGTTACTATTGTGACTCCTACCAAAAGATAATGTGTTTGTCTCATAGTGGAGAGGTCACATTGCATGGGGCCTTGCCTCTGCCCCTCTGGCTACTGACTACATAAAATGCTAGATACACTCCCGGGGCTATTGATGACGATCTTCTACTTTTGGCCCTTTTTTGACATTACAAAACTTCTGTTTCATTCTCATTAGCCTAGTCCAGTAACAACATGTGGTTCTTGAAATTTATCTGTATAAGTTTTTGGCTTCTTGGATCCTTTTTATTCTGACAGTGTTGTACCTTTTACCCGAAAAGCCACTCACAATAGGCTGTTAATCAAAATATGAAATTTGCATGTCCCCTACCATACACAAGCATCTGGTATGGATGACCATTGTAACAACCTCCTCAAAAATCTACTCAAAAGGACTTCTGACTTTGCATCGCCTCAATCCTGCTCTACAAACCTTAGAAAGGCATTTTTTTTTCCATTAAATGTTCTGTCTAAAGAAAGCAATCACCCCCTTTCAGCTCTTTCCAGAGTAATGATCCACTCAAAAGGGGCTGAGGGGGAAGAGGGGTGCATGCAAACCTACTTTGAGCCATTCCTTCCCACAGTGCTTCTTTTTTCCGCCTAACAACAACCCCATGCTGGCCTGGTTGATATATCCTTTCAATGTCAGCATGGCCCAAAGGAGGTCCAGCAAATTCAAACAATTCTTGTCAGCCACCTGGATTTACTTGTTTGTGGTCCAAGAGCATCATAATAAAGACTACTGGTTGATTGCATTATTTTTTGAGTCCCTTGCAGCTGTCTATGTGGGAAAAGTAGGGAACGGTTAGGGTCTCTCTCTGCAAGTTTTGTACATTTCCCTTGTTCCCTTTGCACCTGACCCTATCAGATCAAAGTTCTAGGTCTAAGTAGGAAATTGATTGGAAAAAACTGTGCAGTTACAGGTACTGGCTTGTGGCACCCTGATTTTGTGGTGGTGGAAAGAGAATACCCATCCCCACATCTGGAGAGGGGACCACTTAACCCCTGGAGTGACAGCGGATTAAGGGATATTGATTATCTTTATCTCTCAGCATTGCCACTTCATAAGGAAAAATGCCCTGCTTTCACTCTTTTCAATTGTTGCAAACACCATATATTTCTATGTTTGCCTGACTTCCCCTGCCAGATAGGTCTGACCACAGTTTGATTAACATTTTTCTTGGCCTCATCATGTAGTGTATCTGAAACAGTAGAAGATTGCTGCAGCTTCTGCATCTCTCAAGGAAAATGCCTATCAACAATTCTAGATGTATTTCCTGCCCTCATTTCCTCATCTGTCGCATACTCATTGCATAGTATAAGTGAATTCCACCAGACTATTGTCATGGACAAACAAGGCAGGTATAAATAACTGATCTCAGGCAGTTCTTACCACAAGCAAGGACTAGAATCAAATATTTAACCTTAACTAGTAACTCTACGACCTATCACTGACCTGAAGATCACAGTTATAAAGGAAAACAAAATCCCAGGACCATCCCCCCAACTTCTTATGCAAAATGGAAGATCGAGCATGGAGGCTGAGTCATGCAACACCCTCTTCCAAATCAATAGTTGTTACTAACATTATTCATTTGGCAGATCCCCTTGAAAAAGTAAAAGGCCTCAGACATCTGCAAGGACTGCCTCCACAGATCACTCATAAAGAAATTCTTTGCTTGTCTCCTGTAAATATGGACATGAAAATTGCAACTTTAGTTCTTCAGGCTACGTCTAGCTCCTTAAATTAAAATCTGTTCAATTCCACACTTATACTCTTGATTAAGGGTTTTTCTTCCCAGATGCTGAACAGAGACAAAACAAGATCTGTGATTCTTCTACCTACCCAGGGACATCTACATAATTGATTTCTCTTTTACTCCCTTTTTCTTGTCTAACTTTCACCTTATTTTATATAAAATGTAGATTTCTTGGGTCCTAACTGAAGTCTCACAAGTATGTAACCATTTGCCTCACTGCCCACTCCCCTCCTCATTTTCCTTTCTCCATGCCCCCCCCCCGCCTTTAAATACTGAGTTCCCAAAATCATCTTCATAAAGCACAGATCACAGATACTTCTGTGGTTTGTGCTTTTGCTGGGGGTGTCCTCAAGTTTTGGTTTAATAAACCTCCATTGATTGAAAATTTTGCCTCAGTCACTTATTTTGGGTTATCACAATAGAGGAAGGATAGCTAACCATGTGCCCTTGACTGATGGAGTTTTTCTTTGGGGGCCTCAACAATTGTAAATAACAATTTCTGTATGGGGTACCATTTGCACCCTTCTAACTGTACTACGTATGAGTAAAGACTCTATTTTGAAAACAGAGTTACTTGCTTTTTAGAGGTATTCATAAAAATCCTTCAAATGTTTTATCAAGCACCTTCAGTAGATCATATAAGCCTCACATGACTATAGCAGTCTTTGCAAAATGAGTATAACCCTTAGTTAAACAGGGGAGCTTCTAAAAGGACTAACAAATTCATTATTAGGTACATGCTGGAGGTAATTTTTTCTACATTGAGAGTCATCTAATTAGAAAAATTGGTATATAATTTCTCCCTGACTTTAGTTCACATGACCAATATACCATCTGAGCCCTAGAAAATATTCATGTCATCTTCATATTACTGGCCATGGTTGTTATGGATGATAGAATTGCCACTTCATACTTGCAGATCAAGGTAGCATTTGTGCAATTTCTAATACAGCTTTCAGCACCTGGATTAATTCTTCTGAATTAGTGATATGGCCAGTAAATAAATACAAGGCAAAAGCCACCCACATGTCTAATATAGACCCTGATGCTTAATAACATCTGTTTAGTGGCCTGAATGAAAGATGCTGTGAGACATGGTTAAAATCCGTACTACAGGTAGACCCCATTCTGCTTCTTAGAGTCCTGTAGCTAGTTGTCTTAATTAAGTGCTGCATGAGGACAGTGTTTTCAATAAATTGTGCTAGAGCAACTAGATAGCTGTAGCAATAAATGGATCTCAACTTAAACCTCACACTTCATGCAAAAATTGACTTGAAATGGATCATGAATTTAAATGTAAAACATAAAACCATAATCATTTCAAAATAATTCATAGGAGAAAAAACTTCTGTCTCAGGGGTTGTTGGAGAGCTTTTAGACTTGACACCAAAACATGCGCCATTAAAAAATCTGCAGATTATACTTCATCACAATTAAAATATCTGCTTTTCAAAAGACCCTGGTAAAGGATGAAAAGACAAGCTACTGAGTGAGAATAAAGTATTTGCACTATACATATATGAGAATAAGTCATATCTAGATTATTTAAAATATTCTAAAACTCAACAGTAAAAACAGAAAAAAAGAATAAAAACAACTTAATTCTAAATGGCAAAGTACTTTGAGACATTTTTCAGACTAGGATATACAGATGGGAAACAAACTCATGAAAAAATGTTTATCATCACTAGGCATGAGGGAAATGAAAATCAATAACACAATGAGATATCACTACACAGCTATTAAAAAGCTAAAATAAATAATTGTGAAAATATCAAATGCCAAAGTGGATGAGCAAAAAAAAGATATTTCATATATTTCTGGTGAGGATGTAAATGACACAGCCACCATGAAAAATGGTTTTTGTGGTTTCATTAAAAACTAAACCTACACTTATGATGCAGCAAATACATCACTATCTCAAATTCTAGGGAAATAAAAATTTCTATTCACATGAAAATGTATACATAATTGGTCTTTTCATCATTATTTGTGTTAGAGCCAATCTGGAAACAACCAAAATGTCCCACAGTGGTGGTACTTTTGTCCTAGAAAATACTACTAGGCAAGATAAAGGAATAATTTATACATGCAAAAACTTTGATGGATATCGAGAGTAGTTAGGCTGAGTAAAAAAAAAAAAAAAACAAAGCAAAAAAAAAAACACAAAAAAAGGTAAATCTGAACAGGTGAACAGGCCACATACTGTATTATTCCACTTATATAACATTTTCAAAGTGGCAAAATTATGTATATGGAGAAAAGATTAGTACTTGCTTTGGGGAAGGAATTAATGGGTATGATTATGAAGGGATAGCATGAGGGGAGATAAGTATGGTGATAGAATATTTCTGTATCTTGATTTTGGTGGTGGTTCCATGAATATAAACATGTGACACCATGGCATAGAACTACACACACCTTGCATCAATGTCAAATTCTTGGTTTGATATTTTACAATTGTTACATAAGATGTAACCATTGGGGGAAACTGGGTGAAATGTACATACCACTTCTATATTCTCTTTGTAACTTCATGTGAATCTATAGTTATTTCAAAAAAGAAGGTAAAATACATCACATTGAAATAGGATTTATTATAGGTACTTAAGGTTAAACATTGAAATCCCTATGAATATAATTCATCTCATTGACAGAAAAACGGAGAAAAATAAGATTATCTTAGGTAACGTGAAAAATATTTCAAAAAAAATTAACTGTCTTCTACTAAATGAAAATCTTAGTAAATGGTGGCAGAAAAGAAATCTCTCCAACAAACATATGAAAAAATGCTCAACATGTCTAATCATCAGGGAAATGCAAATCAAAACCACAATGAGATATCACTTATCTCCAGTGAGAATGGCCTTTGTTAACCAGTCTCAAAACAATAGGTGTTGGCGTGGAGAGATAGGAACATTCCTACACTGCTGGCGGGACTGCAAACCAGTTCAACCTCTGAGAAAAGCAATATGGAGATACCTTAAAGCGATTCAAGTGTATCTACCATTTGATCCAGCAATCCCACTACTGGGCATCTACCAAAAAGAACAAAAGTCACTCTATGAAAAAGACACCTGCACTCGAATGTTTATAGCAGCGCAATTCACAATTGCAAAGATGTGGAAAAAACTGAAGTGTACATGAGTGGATTAATAAAATGTGGTATATGTATAGGATGGAATACTATTCAGCTGTAAGAAACAACAGTGATGATATAACACCTCTTGTATTTTTCCCATTCTATTAAGTGAAGTATCCCTTTGATATCTTTTTGATATTTCACTTAGTAGAATGCATTCCAGCCCTTTCTATAGAGCACCTCTATAATAAAATGTGTTCCAGCTCTACCCAGGATAATACAAGAGGTGCTATATCACCATTGTCTTTTTGTGGCTGAGTAGAACTGTGTGGTATATATATACCATATTTTATTAATCCACTCATATATTGATGGGCAGTTGGGTTGTTTCCACATCTTTGCAATTGTGAATTGTGCTGCTATAAACATTTGAGTGCAGATGTCTTTTTTATAGAATGTCTTTTTTTTTTTTTCCCTTTGAGGTAGATTCCCAGTAATCGCCCTCTCTTAAAATTACAAAACTTCTGTTTCACTCTCATTAGTGAAGGTCAGCTACAACAAGTGGTTCTTAAAACTTATCTGTATAAGTGATTTGTCTTCTTGGATCCTTTTTATTCTGATATTTTACCTTTTACCAGAAAAGCCACTTGACCATAGGCTGTTAATCAAAATATGAAATTTGTATGTTCCTTACCATACACAAGAATCTGATATGGATGACCATTGTAACAACTACCTCAAAAATCAACTCAAAAGGATTTCTTACTTTGCATCTTCCCAGTCCTGCTCTACGCACCTCAGCAAGGCTGTTTTTTCATTGAATGTTCCATCTCAAGAAAGCAATCACCCCCTCTCACCTCTTTCCAGAGTAATGATCCACTCAAAAGGGGATGAGGGGGAAGAGGGGTACATGCAAACCTACTTTGAACCATTCCTTCCTACAATGCTTCTTTCTTCCCCCTAACAACAACCCCATGCTGGCCTGGTTGATATACCCTCCCAATGTCAGCATGGCCCAAAGGAGGTCCAGCAAATTCAAACAATTCTTGTCAGCCACCTGGATTTACTTGTTTGTGGTCCAGGAGCATCACGGTAAAGACTACTGGTTGATTGCATTCTTCTTTGAGTGAACTACAGCCATCTATGTGGGAAATTGCTTCCAAAAAACTGCCATTACAGCTACTGGCTTGTAACACCCTGATTTTGTGTTGGTGGAAAGAGAGCACCTGTCCCTACATCTGGAGAGGGGGCCAAATAATCCCAGGAGTGACAGAAGATTAAGAGACATTAATGACCTTTATCTCCAAGCATTGTTACTTCATAAGGAAAAATGCCCTTCTTTGACTCTTTTCAATTGTTGCAAGCACCATAAATTTCAATGTTTCCCTGACTTCCCCTGCCAGATGGGTCTGACCACAGTTTGATTAATATTTTCCTTAGCCTTACCATAAAGTGTATCTGAAGCAGCAGAAGATTGCTGCAGCTTTTGCATGTCTCAAGGAAAATGCCTATCACTACTTCTAGATGTATTTCCTGCCCTTATTTCCTCATCTGTCACTTACTCACTGCATGGGATAGACGAATGCCACCAGCTATTGTCATGGACAAACAAGACAGGTTGAACTAACTGTTCTCAGACACTTCTTACCACAAGCAAGAACTAGAATCAATCATTTGACCTTAACTGGGAACTCTATGATCTACCATTGACCAAAAGTTCATAAAAGAATAAAGACTGTTAACCTAGGGCCTGTACTACCAAAATTTCTATTTGGTGCCTCAACAATTGTAAACAACACTTTCTGATTGGGGTACCTAGTGCACCTCTGTAACTGCACTATTTTTTGGGAAACCAAATATTAAGTTGCTCCTATTTTTAAAACACATTTTTGTGATTTATAGAGGTGGTCATAAAAATCTTTTAAGTGTTTAACAAAACAACACCAAAAGCCATATAAGCCTCATATGACTGATTTTAGTGGTCTCTTCAAAATGACAACAACATTGGTTATGCAAGGAAGCTTCCCTGAGAGCTATCTGACTCATTATTTATGTGTTGGATTCTAGCAATTTTCCCTACAAAGGGAGTCAACCAATTAGAAAAATTAAAACATAATTTCTCTCTAACTTTAACTGAAGTGATCAATAACATCACCTCAGCTCTAGAAAGCATTCAGTTCAGGCTCAACTTACTAGCCATGGTTGTCATGGATAATAGAATTGCCATCGTCTTCATATTTCTACACCATGGTGACATTTTGCAATTTCTAATACAGCTCGTAGTTTATTGATTTCCCTCCAACCAAGTGATATGGCCAGTGATAAAACAGGAGAATATCACCTGACTTCTCAAATTGGCCCTGCTTATTAGTGATACTTTTTCAGCTTACTGAGTCCATATTTAGTTGAAGTAACTAATCCAAATGGACTACATTCTTCTCCTTAGAGTCCTGTAGATAAACGGTCACCTTGATTAATTGCTGAATGAGACAAATTGAATGGATTTTTTGTAGCCCCTTTTGGAATCAATATGACTCATAATATGCTATACACATGGGAAAATCCTTCAGAAGCCCAAAGAGTGTAGAAATGAAGGTTGAATATTGTTGGGAAATAATCATCCTTGAGTCTCTCATGTTTCTTCCTATCTTGCAAGCAGCATTGACTAACTTTATTCCAGACTCTCTCTTCAAAGATGATTGTATTAATATAATGAAGAGTGTTGTAAAATATGTATGATGTCTTCATATGGATCAAAGGGAATGTTGGTTTCCATAAGTATAATAAAAATGTCTCTCTGTATGGGAAAGATCTGGCAAGCTCACTGACTATTACAAATATTTGGATTTCTTGTGATTGAGATTCCTATTTAGTAAGAGAACCTATGGCTTGTACAAGCATCACCTGACCCTCTTCTCAATGCCCTGTGTTATTGAGGCTAATATTTTGACTGCTGCTGTTACTGTGAGCAGTAAACTATCCTCTGTCTCTGAAGAGTTTCATGACTTTTGCCAGCATCAGTGAAACTCTGGCAGCTAATGTTTCATCTTGCAAATGGTGTAAAATCTCAGATTATTCACAATTTTAAAACTACAAATACTCATATTTCCAGAAATCCCTGTTGCAATCCAAAAGTTTATATGAATAAAATTAATTTATTTCTTAAATAACAACTACAACTGGCAGGAGGAGAGAAGATTGTTGGTTGGCTTTGTGCAAACTCAAAACATTATTAAATCAAGGATCCAAGAAAGTCAAGCTGAAATACTCACTTTGTTAGTATCATTCCATTCCAAGTTTTGCTTTCTTTTCACTATCTTCTTTGAGTTTGATTATTGGGAATATATAGAAACCTACAAGAATAATAAAATGCTTAAGCAATTTTGTCAAAGAGTAAGATATTCATAAAGATGCAATAACAAAAACATGGCAGAAAGAAATTTTTCATCAGCCAGGTGGTGAAGTAAGAGTGATTTTTTTCATCACTCACTGATGTAATATTTCTCACTAAATTCATACAGTATAGTATTGATTTCATCAATTTCATTTTGAAATGTTTTGGATCACATTTCATTTTTAATTAGGAAAGAAGGATCTTGCTTAATTATTTCCTATTCACAAGAAACTTCACTATGTGAAGGAATACAGAAGTTTAGGAATAAATGTCCTAATGAGCCAAAAATCATTTTATTCTACTGGTTTAATTTAGGCATAAAAGAAATAAAAATCGATTATTTATTGTACTATTTTTCAATGTATGAACATAGGACCTATATTACAAAGTAAATATCAATTTTAATTTTGTCTATACTCATAAGTATATTTAATATAAAATACTAGTTTCAATAGCAAATAAGACCTAACTTATTTTTTTATGCAAAAGATGGTTTATTTGTGGTTGTAGCAATGTGGGCTTTTCATCATGTTTACAACATATTAAACATTGTAGATATTTTTTTATCTTAAGCCAGATTTCATTCTCTTTTATTATGTGGATATATATTCTTTTTTAGCAGTACATCCAGTACTTTGAACAGCAGCAATAAATGTATTTGTGGAACTGAATCAGAGTCTTGATTTTAAGAAAAAATAAAAAGATGAATCCCTAAATCAGTATAATTCTTGACATAAAACAGATGGAACACTAAATAAGTGTAATTAATGAGACCTTAATAAAGAGATCATTTACAAATGTGTGAAAACAATACAGTATAATAAAGCATATTGAAGCTAAAAACAGGAGAGAAACATTACCACTTTTAATTCTGAAGGGCTAAAGGGAGGCATCAGTTACCAGGACTTTGTGAAAACTCAAATTCAGGCTGTTGAATGTAACCATTTAACAAGAGTTGTGGCCTTCCATGGTGGTATAGGGCTCCTGCCAACCTATAGTCTGATAAGAAAAGATCCAAATCAATTGCTAACTTGACATCACACTCTATTTTCTGAGCTTACTGACAGTATCTCTTATTGACTATGCCCAACTTGAAGCCAGAAGACAAGAGGACCTGGCTGATCTACTTCACAGGGGTCAATGTTCTATAGCACAGAGCCAGGAAAGAGGGATTACAATGAGATCTGAAGGAGCATTAAGAGAATATTCAAGACAAACACAAATGGAAGGGGCATCAGATAAAATTGTCTTATTTTAAATTACAGACTTCAGAGATGCAGTACTCCCATAATAAAGAAAAAGTAAAATAAGAAATATTCTATAGGAAGGCATCAGAAATCTGCTAAGACAAGAACAGAAAACATAATTCTCCAAAGCAGGAGTTGACAAAATTTTACTTAATGGATCAGATGCAAATCTTGTAAGATTTCAGATTGTACAGTCTCTGTTGCAGATAACTATTTCTACCATTAGAGAAAAAGCAGCTATAGACAATACAGAAACCAATGAGCATAGCTATTTTTCAATAAAACTTTATTTACAAAACATAGCAACTCCATGGGCCATAGCTTGTCAATCCCTGGTCTAGAGGGGAAGAATGTCAGATAATTAAGCTACATTATAGCCACTTTTACCTTGGAGTTAGCTTCTTATTCTGGATTTTTAAGCAAGCAGCTGAGAATAGGATATTTTCTCCTGTGGAGGACTGTGGCAATGGAGCAGAAAGATAAGCAGAGGTTTGGGCAGAGATATAAATTATTGTAAACATCCAATTTTCGCCATAAGGTATTTGCTAATTTCCAGGGCTGTGTAGAGTTGGGCAGGTTAAATTGCTAAACAGAAAGCCTCTGAAAATTACAGAAGAATCATATACAGTCTTGGAAGTCTTAGGGAAAAAAATATTATAATTTGGTACACACAGGGGGAGGAATCACAGCAAGACAAGAAGCTTTACACTGAAAACACTAGAGGCTCAATGCCTAAGAGTCAGATTAAGCCTCTCAGAGCAGGAACTCAGCTTCAAATTAGCATATTATGGAAGTAGTTTTAGGTGAAAAAATCATAATCTGTACCCTGATTAATTCAAAATAGGCAACATCAAGTAAAAAATTAGTGAGCATTCTAAAAAATGAGTACCACAAAACCACAAAAGCAAAAAGAAGTAAATAGATAAATAAACAAAAAATAAAAACAGATTCACATATGATAGATATATTGAAGACAGCTGACAAGGAATTTGAGTAACCATAATTAATGTTTTAAGAAGATAAACTAAAAGATGTACAAAATGTATGAAAGTTGGAGAATTTTGCCAGAGAATTGAAAAATATGAAGAAAGAATGATTTAAATATAAAGAACAAAAATGCAATATCTGGAATTAAAATTTATTAGATCAGTTTAACAACATATTAGTCACAGCAAAATAAAAGATTATTGAATGGAAAAACAATACAAAATATCCAAACTGAAAGTCAAGAAAAATGATGATAGTATTAAAAAAGCATAAGTAATATGTCAGATAAAACTAAGTGTTCTGTATTAGTTGTCAAGTATTATATAACATGTTACTACAAATTTAATGGTTCAAACAACCTACTTATTAACTAACAATTCTGTAGGTGAGAAATCTTGGTACAGCATGACTTAGTTTTCTGCTCAGGGTCTCATAGGCCAAAATCAGGAGCAGAAGAGGCTGCATTCTTTTCTGGAATTTCTAGGATAAGAATCCATTTCCAAAACCATGTTTATTGTTGGGCTAAATAGATTCCCTGTGGTTGCAGAACTGAAGTCCTCATTTCCTTGCAGACTGTCAGCTGAGAAATTATCTCAGCTGCCTGAATTCCTTGTCATATGGCTCCTTCCATATTAAAATAAAAAAACAAGGATACTTTCTCACATAAAGTACTGCTCGAGCATTGAGTCTCTTACTCCCTGTGTCTCTGATCACTAGACTGAAATTTAAAGGGCTTATATAATTAGGTCAGACCCCCTCTCCCAGATTATATAGGGCATGCAAACTATGGGAAGGAATACTAGGGGACATTGTAGAATTCTGTCTTCCACAAGTTATAATATATGTGCAATTTTAGTCCCAGAAATAAAATTAAAAAAAGAAAGACATAGGAAACTTTTGAAAAGATATTTCCAAAGCTGATGAATGCATCAATTGACATACTCAAGAAGCCCAAATGCAATAAACACACACACACATACACACACACACACACACAAAAAAAAAAATGACTAGAGACATCCTAGTAAGACTTCTGAAAAAGAATTAGAAAATAAAATTTAAAAAGAAGCAAGAAGGGAAAGAAGATGCATTATATTAAAAAAAGTACAAGCAAGATAAACAGCTGACTTTCCAGAATAAATATTGAATGCTAAAAGAAAATTGAATGGTATCTTTAAATAGCTGAAGGAAAATACTATCAACCAGAAATTCTGTAATCAGCAGAAGTATTCTTTAAAAATAAAAATGAAATGAAGATATTTTCATATAAACACAGATAACCTGACACCAGAATATGTCCACTAAAAGTAATGCTAAAGGACATTCTTTTGGCAAGAAAATATTCCCTAGAGAAACATGGGTTAATAAGAAATAAGGATGAACAAAAGGAGTGCAACTATATAGGTGTATATGAAAGATACTGACAAGATATTGGTACAAAGCTATAATAGCAATATCTTGAGACATATAAAACAAAAGAGAATTAAAATGCATGAGAATGATAGTTCAAATGCTGGGAGGGGAGGGTGGATGATGTTAACAAATGTTAAGGATATAATATCATTAACTATGTGGTAAAAGCAATGATTTGCATTAGACTGTATTAATCAAGGGTATACATTTTAATCTCAGGGGTAATCACTAAAAGGGTGGTAGGTGAATGTTCAATAGGCAAATTAATAGAGAAAAAGTTAAGTGATTAATCCAAAAGAAGGCAATAAATGACAGAAAAATAAACATAAAATGGCTTAACTACATAGAAGATTATAGAAATAGATTATACTAAACTTGATGATTATGTTAATGAATCACATATAATATAAATGGTCTGAATATTCCAATAAAAGACTAAGAGTATCACTTGATTAAATAATAATTACATATTGTTGACAAGAGGTCCATCTTAAATAAGGAACACAGAATGATTAAAAATAAAATCATCAATAAGTATATACCTCGCAAAATTTAACCAAAAGAATGTATAGCCATACTATATCAGAAAAATGAATTTTAATTCAAGAGGCAATAGAGAAAATGAGGGCTCAATCAACTAGGAAGATATCACAATTCTAAATCTGTGTGGATACAATCACATGACTCCAAAATATGTAAAGCGAATAATTGACAGACATAAAAAAGAGACATGGGCAAATACACAATGTGAATGGGAGATATTAACAATCCGCTCATAATAGCTGATAGAAAAAGTAGACAAGATGGCACTAAAAATACAAAAATTAAAAGACATAATTTAAAAACCATGAACAAATTGACACATATAAAACATTGCATTCAACAGTGAAAGAATGCATACTCTTTCCAAGATCACATGGAGCATTTTCCAAAATCAAGCATAAGCTTTGTCATAAAGCAAGCTTCAAAAATTTGAAAGACTTAATATAATTCAGTATAAACTCTGATCATAGTGGAAAAAATTTAGAAATCATTACAAAAAGATAAGTAAAAAATCCTCGAGGACTTGGAAATTGAGTAATATATAGAAAAATGGGTAAAAAATAAATTCCAATGGAAATGATAAAAATTTAAATGAATCATAATGAAGATGATATTTCAAGGGCTATGCAATTAGGAAAACTACATAGTATTAAATGTAAATATCATATAAATAGATGTCTAAAAATCCATTTTACAAACTTCTATCACAAGAAACTAGAAAATAACAGAAAATGGAACCTATAAAAAATACAAGGAAATAATAAAAATAACAGCTGTCAATGAAACAAAAACAAGTATCTAAACATAAAAATCCAAAAAGCCAAACTTTACTCTATCAAAAAAGTTACAAAATTAATAATCTCCTAGGAAACTGACAAAGGGAGGAAAAGAGACAACAAAAATTACTTCTGTCAGAAATTAACAAAAAAGATGACATTAATACGGACTCATAGACATTAAACATATAACAAGATGATATTAAGAATAAAATAAGCAAATGTATTTGAATAAATTGACATATTTCTTAAAAACCAAAAACTCACAAATTTGGACCAACAAAAAAATAGGATATCTTATTACTCACATATTTTTTAAAGAAATAAAATATGCTATTATAAATCATCCTCTACCATGGTTTGGATATTTGACCCTCAAAACTTCATGTTGAAATTTGATCTGAATGTTTGAGGTGGGGCCTAATGGGAAGTGTTTCAGTCATAATGGGATATCCCTCACAAATGGCTTCATGCCATCCTCACAGTAATGAGTGAGAATGAATTTTTGCTCTCTTAGGTTCTGAGAGAGGTACCCTGAGAGCTGGTTGTTTAATAGAACCTAGCACCTTCCCACTCTTTCTGGCTTCCTCTCATCATATGATCTGAATATGCTTGCTCCCCTTTGCTCAAGAGACTTACTGAAGTAGCCCACCTTTCTTTTTTGTTAGTCAAATAGGATATGTTTCACCTCCAGATTATAAACTACCAAGATATGTGTGAGGAATCTTTATTTCTGGGGAGCTTAGACAAATGTTTCCAGTAGCATCTTTTATGCCCCACTAGTCATGAAGCTAAATCCAGGTGTGTAACTGAAATAACCAGCTTTAAAACACAAATCTATACAATGCAAAGAATCTGCTCATGGCCGGGCGCTGTGGCTCACGCCTGTAATCCTAGCTCTTGGGAGGCCGAGGCGGGCGGATTGCTCAAGGTCAGGAGTTCGAAACCAGCCTGAGCAAGAGCGAGACCCCGTCTCTACTATAAAATAGAAAGAAATTAATTGGCCAACTGATATATATATAAAAAATTAGCCGGGCATGGTGGCGCATGCCTGTAGTCCCAGCTACTCGGGAGGCTGAGGCAGAAGGATCACTCGAGCCCAGGAGTTTGAGGTTGCTGTGAGCTAGGCTGACGCCATGGCACTCACTCTAGCCTGGGCAACAAAGCGAGACTCTGTCTCAAAAAAAAAAAAAAAAAAAAAAAAAAAAAAAAAAAAAAAAAAAAAAGAATCTGCTCATGGTTATTGCCAGCACATTTTCAAACTTTAAATACCACATTACAAATTAATACCTAGTTCACATGGGCCTTGCCTTGATAAAGAGTCAATATCTGGTTTCCTGTTATCAATACTCTATTCAACATTGTACATGGCGCTCTAGCAAAGACATAATGATTTAAAAAAATATGATATAGGGGAGAATAATTAAATAGAAAATATATAATTATCATTTTAGGAGAAATCATAGTGTATATAAAAATCTAAAATATACTACAACAAATAATTAATACTAATATGTGAATTTAGCTGGGTCATTCTATATCAGATAAGTGTTCAAAAATGAATTGTACTTCTATATATCAATAAAAGCCTACAATTTAAAAAAACTAAAATTAATGGTTTATAATGACAAAACCCACCAAATATCTGTAAATAAAGCCACAAAATACATGTAATACATCTAATTTGAAAAGCACAAATGTTAATGAGATAAATTAAAGAATAAATAAATTAATTGAAAGATTTATGTTCACGAATTTGAGACAAAATATTTTAGTATGTCAACTCTCCCAAAGTTGATCTGTAGATTCAATGAAATTCTGTTCAAAATATCACACGATTAGATTGTTAAAATTGGAAAGATGTTTCTAAAGTTCAGAAGAATACTAAAGGTCTAGATTAGACAAGGCAATCTTAAAAAAGAAATAAACTTCAAAGATTTACACTATAAAGTATCAAAATTTATTATAAAGCTATAGAAATTGACTTTGTTTTTGAATTGATTTTTTCAGGCAGTTCAAACAAATTAAGAAGAAAGTATAGAGAATTTCCATACTTTCTCTGATCTCTACCCCCACATTCAGCCTCTCCCATTACCAACACTTTGTGCCAAAATGGTATGTTTGTTATAATCAATAAACCTACATTGACATATCTTTATCATTCATACTTTACACTAGGGTTCAGTCTTGGTATTGCACATTTTATGGGTTTGTAAAAATGTATAATGAGATGAATCCACCATTATAGTATATGGGGTAGTTTTACTGCCCTAAGACACTCTGTCCTCCACCTATTTATCAATGCCCCCTTCTAACTTTGGAAAGACATTGAAATTTATATTGTCTCCAAAGTTTTACCCCTTCCAGAATGTTATATAGTTGGAATACTGTAGTACATAGCTTTTTCAGAATGACTTCTTTAACCTAACAATGTACATTTACATTTCCTCCATTCTACTCATGGCGTGATAGCTCATTCCATTTTAGCACTGAATAATATTTCATTGTCTGGATGTACCACAGTTTATGTATCCATTCATCTATTGAGAGACATCTTGGCTGCTCCAAAGATTTTGGCAATTATGAATAAACTGCTATAAACAAAGACTCAATACCCTTCAAAATAGCAACAAAGTAAATAAAGTACCTAGGAATATACTTAACCAAGGAAGTAAACTACCTCTAAAGGGAGAACTATGGAACACTGAGGAAGGAAATAGCAGAGGATGTAAACAAATGGAAATCCATACCACGCTCGTGGACTGGAGGACCCAACATTATTAAAATGTCAATACTACCCAAACTGATCTACAGATTCAATGCAATATCTATTAAAATCCCAACATCATTTTTCACAGATATGGAAAAAATAATTTTACATTTCGTTTGGAAACAGAGAAGACCCCTCATATCAAAAGGAATTCTAGGCAATAAAAACAAAATGGGAGGTATTAATATGCCAGATGTCAAACTATACTACAAAGCTGTAGTAATTAAATCAATCTGGTATTGGCACAAAAATAGGAATATTGACCAGTGGAACAGATCTGGGAACCCTGATATAAAACGATCCTCATTTAGCCATCTAATCTTTGACAAAGCAGACAAAACATCCCTTTTCAATAAATGAATCCCTTTCAATAAAAGAATCCCTTTTCAATAAATGGTGCTGGGAAAACTGGATAGCCACTTGTAGAAGGCTGAAGCAGGATCCACACCTTTCACCTCTCACAAAAATCAACTCACGCTGGATAACAGACTTAAACCTAAGGTATGAAACTATTAGAATTCTAGAGGAAAATGTTGGAAACACTCTCCTAGACATCGGTCTAGGCAAAGAATTTATGAAGAAGACCCAAAGGCAATCACAGCAACAACAAAAATAGATAAATGGAACATGATCAAACTAAAAAGCTTCTGCACAGCCAAAGAAATAGTCATGAAAGTAAACAGACAACCTACAGAATCGGAGAAAATTTTCGCATGCTACACATCTGATAAGGGGCTGATAACTAGAATCTACTTAGAACTCACGAAAATCAGGAAGAAAAAATCAAGCAACCCTACCAAAAAGTGGGCAAAGGACATGAACAGAAACTTTTCTAAAGAAGATGATAATGGCTAACAAACATGAAAAAATGTTCAACATTTCTAATCATCAGGGAAATGCAAATCAAAACTACAATTTCTAGAAACACACAGCCTCCCTAGGCTCAACCAGGAAGAAATAGATTCCCTGAACAGACCAATCTCAACAGCTGAAATAGTAACAGCAATTAAAAATCTCCCTAAAAAGAAAAGTCCCGGTCCAGATGGCTTCACACCCGAATTTTACCATACTTACAAAGAAGAACTAATACCTATCTTGCAGAAACTATTCCACAACATCGAGAAGAACGGAAACCTCCCCGACACCTTTTATGAAGCGAATATTACTCTGATACCAAAACCAGGAAAGGATGCAACAAAAAAAGAAAACTACAGACCAATATCCCTAATGAATATAGATGCAAAAATTTTCAACAAAATCTTAGCTAACCGAATCCAGACACTTATCAAAAAAATAATCCACCATGACCAAGTGGGCTTCATCCCAGGGATGCAGGGATGGTTCAACATACGTAAATCTATAAATGCAATTCACCACCTAAACAGAAGCAAAAACAAAGACCACATGATTCTTTCAATAGATGCAGAAAAAGCTTTTGACAAAATTCAACACCCTTTCATGATACGAACACTTAAGAAAATAGGCATAGAAGGGACATACCTAAAAATGATACAAGCCATATATGACAGACCCATAGCCAACATCATACTGAATGGGGAAAGGTTGAAATCATTCCCACTTAGAACTGGAACCAGACAAGGCTGCCCACTATCTCCACTTCTGTTCAACATAGTGCTGGAAGTCTTGGCTACAGCAATCAGACAGGAAAATGGAATCAAAGGTATCCAAATAGGGGCAGAAGAGATCAAACTTTCACTGTTTGCTGATGATATGATATTGTATCTAGAAAACCCCAAGGATTCAACCAAGAAACTCCTGGAACTGATCAATGAATTTAGTAAAGTCTCAGGATACAAAATCAATACACAGAAATCAGAGGCATTCATATACGCCAACAACAATCTAATTGAGAACCAAATCAAAGACTCAATTCCCTTCACAATAGCAACAAAGAAATTAAAGTACCTAGGAATATATTTAACCAAAGAGGTAAAAGACCTCTACAGGGAGAACTATGAAACACTGAGGAAGGAAATAGCAGAGGATGTAAACAGATGGAAATCCATACCATGCTCGTGGATCGGCAGACTCAATATCATCAAAATGTCTATACTACCCAAACTGATCTACAGATTCAATGCAATACCTATTAAAATCCCATCAGCATTCTTCACAGATATAGAAAAAATAATTTTACGCTTCGTATGGAACCAAAGAAGACCCCGAATATCAAGAGCAATTCTAGGCAACAAAAACAAAATGGGAGGCATTAATATGCCAGATATCAAACTATACTACAAAGCTGTAGTAATTAAAACAATATGGTATTGGCACAAAAACAGGAATATTGACCAGTGGAACAGATGTGAGAATCCTGATATAAAACCATCCTCATATAGCCATCTCATCTTTGACAAAGCAGACAAAAACATACGCTGGGGAAAAGAATCTCTCTTCAATAAATGGTGCTGGGAAAACTGGATAGCCACCTGTAGAAGGCTAAAACAGGACCCACACCTTTCACCTCTCACAAAAACCAACTCACGCTGGATAACAGACTTAAACCTAAGATATGAAACTATTAGAACTCTAGAGGAAAAAGTTGGAAACACTCTCCTCGACATCGGCCTGGGCAAAGAGTTTACGAAGAAGTCCCCAAAGGCAATCACAGCAGCAACAAAAATAAATAAATGGGACATGATCAAGCTACAAAGCTTCTGCACAGCCAAAGAAATAGTCATGAAAGTAAACAGACAACCTACAGAATGGGAGAAAATTTTTGCATCCTATGCATCCGATAAGGGACTGATAACTAGAATATACTTAGAACTCACGAAAATTAGGAAGAAAAAATCAAATAACCCCATTAAAAAGTGGGCAAAAGACTTGAACAGAAATTTTTCTAAAGAAGACAGAAGAATGGCCAACAAACATATGAAGAAATGCTCAACATCTCTAATCATCAGGGAAATGCAAATCAAAACCACAATGAGATATCACTTAACCCCAGTGAGAATGGCCTTTATCAAAAAATCTCCAAACAATAAATGCTGGCGTGGTTGCGGAGAGAGAGGAACACTCCTACACTGCTGGTGGGACTGCAAACTAGTTCAACCTCTGTGGAAAGCAATATGGAGATACCTTAAAGCGATACAAGTGAATCTACCATTTGATCCAGCAATCCCATTGCTGGGCATCTACCCAAATGATCCAGTGACACTCTACAAAAAAGACACCTGCACTCGAATGTTTATAGCAGCACAATTCATAATTGCAAGGCTGTGGAAACAGCCCAAGTGCCCATCAATCCAAGAATGGATTAATAAAATGTGGTATATGTATACCATGGAGTACTATTCAGCTCTAAGAAACAATGGTGATATAGCACATCTTATATTTTCCTGGTTAGAGCTGGAACCCATACTACTAAGTGAAGTATCCCAAGAATGGAAAAACAAGCACCAGATATATTCTCCAGAAAACTGGTATTAACTGACTAGCACCTAAGTGGACACATAGGTACTACAGTAATAGGGTATTGGGCAGGTGGGAGGGGGGAGGGGGGAGGGGGGTGGGTATATACATACATAATGAGTGAGATGTGCACCATCTGGGGGATGGTCATGATGGAGACTCAGACTTTTGGGGGGAGGGGGGAAATGGGCATTTATTGAAACCTTAAAATCTGTACCCCCATAATATGCCAAAAAAAAAAAAAAATTTGCCAAAAAAAAAAAAAGTTGTCTTAAAAAAGCAAATAAAAAAGAATAATTTTTGATGTGCAAAAAAAAAAAAAAAAAAAAAAAAAAAAAACTACAATGAGATATCACTTATTTCTAGTAAGAATGGCCTTTATCAAAATGTCCCCAAACAATAGATGTTGGTGTAGATGTGGAGAGATAGGAACACTCTTACACTGCTGGTATGACTCCAAACTAATTCAACCTCTATGGAAAGCAATATGGAGATACCTTAAAGTGATACAAATGGATCTACCATTTGATCCAGAAATCCCATTACTGGGCATCTACCCAAAATAACAAAAGTCACTCTATGAAAAAGACACCTGCACTCGAATGTTTATAGCAGCACAATTCATAGTTGCAAAGATGTGGAAACAACCCAAGTGCCCATCAATTTATGAGTGGATTAATAAAATATGATATATGTATACCATGGAGTACTATTCAGCTCTAAGAAACAATGGTGATATAGCACATTTTGCATTTTCCTGGATAGAGCTGGAACCCATACTACTAAGTGAAGTATCCAAAGAATGGAAAAACAAGCACCACATATACTCACCAGCAAACTGGTATTAACTGACAGCACCTAAGTGGACACATAGGAACTACATTAATTGGGTATTGGGCAGGTGGGAGGTGCGAGGGGGGCGGGTATATACATACATAATGAGTGAGATGTGCACTGTCTGGGAGATCATCATGCTTGAAGCTCAGATTTGTGGGGGGAGGGGGCCTAGGGCATTATTTGAAACCATAAAATTTGTACCCCCATAATATGCTGAAATAAAAAAAAGCTCTATAAACATTCCTTTGCAGGTATTTCAAGGGTTCATAGGTTTTCAACTCATTTGATTAAATATCAAGAAGTATGAATCCTGAATTATATGGCAATAGTATATTTAGTTTTGCAAGAAACTGCTAGGTAGTCATTCAAAGTGTCTGTACTATCTTGCATTCTCATCAGCAATGAATGAGAGTTCCTGTTGCTCCACATCCTTGACATTTGTTATTGTTGGTGTTCTGGATTTTGGCCATTCTCATAGGTGTATAGTGATCTCATTGTTGTTTAGATTTGCATTCCTTAATGCCATATTATGTTGAGCAACTTTGCATGGGCTAATTTGATATCTGAATATCCTCTTTTGTGAGATGTCTGTTTATATATTTTGTCCATTTTTTAATCAAGTTTTTCTTGATTTTTTCTTCTTTTTATTATTGAGTTTTATTCTGGGTGGAGGTGGAGCCCATTTTTCTAAGTGAAGAATCACAAGAATGTAAAAACAAATGCCATATGTACTCACCATTAAATTGTTACTAATTAATCAACATTTATGTGCACATATGGGAGTAACATTCATAGTATGTTGGGTGGGTGAGGGGAAAGACGGGATGGATAAATCCACACCTAACAGATGCAGTCCATGCTTTCTAGGGGATGGGCACTCTTGTAGCTCTGACTCGGGTAATGCAAAGGAAATTTATGTAACCAAAGTGTTTGTACCACCAAAATACTCTGAAATTTAAAAAAAATCCTAGTATTATTATCATAACATTTCATCCATAAAAATATAGTTACATCTCTATAAAATAGGCTTTCTTATAAAATAACATCATATAAATACTAAGTATATATAAACATATGTGTATATGTATTTAAATATATAAAAGTATTTATACATGCATACTTACATGTATACACAAACTACACATTTCCTATATGTGTGGTTGTATGTGCATCTACATGTGTCAGACCAACAGTATCAATATAATGACTAACAAGATATCTACAGAAAGCAATATATTTTTAAAATTGTTTTTGTCCTTGCGCTATGTACATGGGGCTATACAGTCAAATTATTGTGTTTTATAGGCATTTTAAATAATTTCACTCTTTTTGGTATTACCATCAATCCAATGCATAGTTTAATTTGCTTCAATTTGCTGTCAGATTTTAGGAATTGCTACTTTTCCCATTTTATATAAATTCTGTTTTACAATCATGCAAAACATTACATAGAATAAAATGTAATAAAACAAAATAAGATAGGTATAGAATAAAACCTGCAAAACAAAGTAAATAAAAAGTATTATTTGTATATTTTGGGTTACAGTTCTTTTTTTTTTTTTTGAGACAGAGTCTCGCTTCGTTGTCCAGGCTAGAGTGAGTGCCGTGGCGTCAGCCTAGCTCACAGCAACCTCAAACTCCTGGGCTCAAGCGATCCTTCTGCCTCAGCCTCCCGAGTAGCTGGGACTACAGGCATGCGCCACTATGCCCGGCTAATTTTTTATATATATATCAGTTGGCCAATTAATTTCTTTCTATTTATAGTAGAGACGGGGTCTCGCTCTTGCTCAGGCTGGTTTTGAACTCCTGACCTTGAGCAATCCGCCGACCTTGAGCAATCGGCCCACCTCGGCCTCCCAGAGAGCTAGGATTACAGGAGTGAGCCACCGCGCCCGGCCGGGTTACAGTTCTTTATCAGATGTCTTTTGCAAATATTTTCTTCCAGTATGTGGCTTGTCTTCTCATTCTCTTAACAATATATCTTGCACAGTAGAAGATTTTAATTTTATTAATTCCAACTTATCAATTTTTTCAGCCTTTGATATTGTATCTAAAAATAATTGCAAAACCGAAGGTCATCTAGACTTTCCCCTATGCTATCTTTTAGAAGTTATATAATTTTAAGTTTTATGTTTGGTCTGTGATCAATTTTGTGTTAATTTCTGTGAAGGGCATAAGGTCTCTGTCTACATTTATTTATTTACATGTCAATATCTGTTGTTTCAGCATGATTTGTTGAAAAGACAATCTTTGCTCAATTTTATTAACTTTGCTTCTTTATCAAAGATCAGTTGACAATGTTTGTGTGGATCTATTTTGCGGCTATATTCTGTTCCATTAATCTATGGGTCAATACTATCAAAAATACCACATTGGCTTGATTTGCATGCGGATCTGTGGATGTCCAATTGTTCTAACACTATGTGTTACAAAGACTATCTTTGCTCCATTGTATTGATTTTGTTCTTTTGTCAAATATCAGTTGATTTTATGTATGCAGGTCTACTTGTGGGCTGTATACTCTGTTCCCTTGATATATTTGTCTATTCTTTCATCAATGTCACACTGTCTTGATTACTGTAATTTTGCACCACGTGTTGAAGTCGGGTAGTTATAATCCTCCAAGTTTATTCTTTTTGAATATTTTGTTGGCTATTCTGAATCTGTTGTCTCTACGTGTAAATTAAGAATCAATTTTTCAGTATCTACAAAACAACTAAAATGACTAGCTGGGACTTTGTTTTGAGTTACATTGAATCTATAGATCAAGTTGGAAAGAACTGATCTCTGGACAATATTGAGTCTTTGTATCCATAGATTAACTCTCCATTTATTTAGACATTCTTTGTTCATTCATCAGAGTTTTTTTGTTTTATTCATATAAATCTTGGACATACGTTGTTAGGTTTATTCCTATTTTATTTCTGGGGGTGTTAATGTAAATAATATTTTTGTTTTAATTTCAAATACTAATTGTTCATTGCTGCTATATAGGAAAAATGCTGTGGTTTGGGGACAAAGATAGAAAATAAGCAATGGAAGAGAACAGATTTCAGAAATTAATCTCACATATATGTTCTTTTGAAAATATTTATTTCAAAACGTTAAGGTGGTACAAGCACTTTTGATACATTAATGAAATGTATGATGTTGAAGTCAGGACTTTTAGTGTGCCTGTATCCAGCATAGTGCACATTGTACATAATAGGTAAGATTTTATCCCTCACACCCCTCCTACCATCCATCCTTCTTAGTTTTCAATGTCCTTTACAGCACATTATGATCCCGTGTAGCTCACACATATTAGTGAGAGTGTATGGAATTTGCTATTTCATTATTGAGATACTTCACTTAGATTAATGGTCTTTAGTTCCATCCAAGTTTCTGTAAAAGACTTTATTTCATTCCCTTTTGTGGATGATTAGCACTCCATGGTGTGTGTATAGTAAATTATAGTCCAATCAACAGTATATGATTATTTTTTCACTGCATTCATACCACCATCAATGACTGTTTAATTTTTAATAATGCCACTCTGACAGGAGTAATGTGGCATCTCATTGTGATTTTAATTTGCATTTCCCTTATGATTAGTAATGTTGAGCATTTTTTTCATTTTTGCTAGGTATTTCTCTTCTTTTGAAAAAACTGTGTTCATGTCTTTTGCCTACTTTTAAATGGAGTTATTTTCTTGTTTATTTGTTTGAGGTTTTTGTAGATACTATGTATTAACCTTTTGTTGAATGTCTACTTTGCAAATATTTTCTCCCTTTCTGTAGGTTTTCTATTTGATCTGATGAAAATTTTCCTTACTGTGTGGAAACTTTTTAATTTAATTAAGTCTCACTTTTTTCTTTTTGTTGATGCTGTATTTGCTTTTCAGATCCTCGTCATAAATTCATTGTGTAGGTCAATGTCTAGAACAGGGGTCCTCAAACATTTTAAACAGGGGGCCAGTTCGCTGTCCCTCAGACTGTTTGAGGGCTGGACTATAGTTTTTAAAAAAACTATGAACAAATTCCTATGCACACTGAACATATCTTATTTTTAAGTAAAAAAACAAATGGGCAAAAATTCCTGCATGTGGCCCATGGGCCATAGTTTGAGGACACCTGGTCTAGAACCATGTTTCCTATGTTTACTTCTAGATTTTTTATGGTTTCAGGGCTTACATTTAAGTCTTTAATCCATCCTGAGTTAATTTTTGTACTTTCCAAGAAATAAGGATCCTGTTTTAGTCTTCTGCATGTAGCTGCCCAAATTTCCCAGCACCATTAATTGAACAAGGAATCTTTTCTCCAGATATTAATATGTTTTTGTGTGCTTTGTCAAAGATCAGTTGGTCGTAGCTATATAGTTTTATTTCTGGGTTCCCTATTCTGTTACATTGGTCTATATTTCTACATTTATAACAGTACCATGATGTTTCTGGTTATTATAGCTTTGCAGTATAATTTGAAGTTAGGTAGTGTGAGGGCACCAGATTTGTTCCTTTTGCTTAAGATTGCATTGGCTCTTTTTTTTTTTTGTTCCACATGAAGATTAAGATCAATTTGTCTAGATCTCTGAAAAATTATGTTGATATTTTGATGGGAATTTCTTTGAATCTGTTAATCACTTTTGGCAGTATGGAAATTTTAACAATGTTGATTCTTCTAATGCATGAGCATGGGATGATTTTCCATTTACTTGTTTCTTCTATTATTTTTTCCTCAGTGTTTTGTAGTTCTCCTTGTAGAGACTGTTTATGTCTTTGATTAAGTATATTTCTAGTTCTTTTATTTTCTTTGTAACTATTGTAAATAGCACTGAGTTCTTAATTTGACTCTCAGTATGACTGTTATTAGTATATAGAAGTGCTTCTGATTTGTGCACATTGATTTGTAATCTGAGACTTTGGTGAATATAGTTATCAACACAGGGAATCTTGTGGTGAAGACTTCAGGGTTTTCTCGATACAATAACATATAATCAGCAAATAAGCATAATTTGACCTTCTTTTTCCTGATTTGGATGATTTTTATTTCTTTCTTGTGCCCGTTTGGCTAGGACACTCAGTACTATGATAAAGAAAAGTGGTGATGGTGGCCATCCTTGTCTTGTTCCAGTTCTTAGGTGAAGTGCTTTCATTTTGTTCCCCATTTAGTATGATGGTCACTGTGGGTGTGTCATGGATGGTTTTTATTATTTTGAGATATATGGCTCTATGTCTAGTTTGTTGAGAGTTTTCATCATGAAGATGCTGGATTTTAACGAATGCTTTTTCTGAATCAATTGAGATGATTGTACAGTCTCTGTTTATACTTTGGTATAAGTGGTGAATCACATATACTGATTTATACACGTTGAGCCATTTTTGCATCCTTGTTTCTTTTTTTTTTTTTTTTTTTGAGACAGAGTCTCACTTTGTTGTCCAGGCTAGAGTGAGTGCCGTGGCGTCAGCCTAGCTCACAGCAACCTCAAACTCCTGGGCTCAAGTGATCCTTCTGCCTCAGCCTCCCGAGTAGCTGGGACTACAGGCATGTGCCACTATGCCCGGCTAATTTTTTTTTTTATATATATATCAGTTGGCTAATTAATTTCTTTCTGTTTATAGTAGAGACGGGGTCTCGCTCTTGCTCAGGCTGGTTTCGAACTCCTGACCTTGAGCAATCCGCCCGCCTCGGCCTTCCAAGAGCTAGGATTACAGGCGTGAGCCACAGCACCCGGCCTACATCCTTGTTTCTTGACTGTGAATTATCTTTTTGATGTGGTGTTGAATTCAGTTTCCTAGTATTTTATTCAGGATTTTTCACCTATGTTAATAGGGGATAACTGTAGTTTCTTTTTTTCATTGAGTCCTTCCTGGGCTTTGGTACAAAGATGATAACTGTCTTCACAAAAGTTAGGGGGGATTAGTTTTCTTGGTATTTGGAACAGTTTCAGTAGAATAAGTGCCAGCTCTTTGTAGGTATGGTAGAATTTGTCTCTGAATACATCAGGTTTGGGACTTTTTTTCCTTGGGAAATTTTTTTATTACTGTTTCAGTCTCCGTGCACATTGATGGTCTGTTTAGGATTTCCTTCTTCTTCATTCAGGCTTCAGAGGGTGTATGTTTCCAAAACTCTTATTTTTTCTAACATTGAATTGTCATTTTACTGTGCTTTATAAAAGCTTCTAACAGTCTCTAAGCTTTGTGAGCTCTTTTTTAAATTTTTATTATTTTCTAATTTTTATTTCAGCATTTTATGAGGGTACAAATATTGAGGTTACATATATTGTCTTTGCCCTACCTGAATAAGAGTTTTAAGCCTGTCAATCCCCCAGATGGTGCACACTGCACCCATTAGATGTGAATATACCCATCCCCTCCACCCCCTTCCTACCTGCTTGACATCCAATGGAGTTACTGCTATATATACACATAGGTATTGATCAACTAATACCAATTTGATAGTGAGTGCATGTGGTGATTATTTTTCCAATGTTATGAAACTTCACATAGTACAATGGGCTCCAGCTCTATCCAGGATAATATAAGAGTTGCTAGATCACCATTGTTTCTTTGTGGCTGAGTGGAACTCCATAGTATACATATACCACATTTTATTCATCCACTCATGTATTGATGGACACTTGGGTTGTTTCCACATTTTTTCAACTATGAATTGTGCTGCTATAAACATTTGAGATCAGATTCCTTTTTTATAGAAAGTCTTTTGTTCTTTTGGGTAGATGCCCAGTAATGGGATTGCCAGATCAAATGGTAGATCCACTTGTATCACTTTAAGATATCTCCATCTTGCTTTCCACAGAGGTTGC
The DNA here is from genome assembly GCF_040939455.1 of Microcebus murinus. Lineage (NCBI taxonomy): Eukaryota > Metazoa > Chordata > Mammalia > Primates > Cheirogaleidae > Microcebus > Microcebus murinus. The sequence continues at coordinate 21,104,718 of NC_134136.1, forward strand.
ACTAGTTTGCAGTCCCACCAGCAATGTAGGAGTGTTCCTATCTCTCCACATCCATGCCAACGTTTATTGTTTTGGGACTTGTTAATAAAGGCCATTCTCAATGGAGTTAAGTGAAATCTTATTGTGGTTTTTATTTGCATTTCCCTGATGATTAGAGATGTTGAGCATTTTTCATATGTTTTTTGGCCATTAGTCTGTCTTCTTTTGAAAAATTTCTGTTCATATCCTATGCCCACTTTTTAATGGGGTTGTTTGATTTTTTTTTCTTGATGATTTTCCTGAGTTCTGTAGATTCTCTCAATAGATGAAGAAAAAACATTTGTCAAACTTAGCACCCTGTCATAATAAGAATGCTTAATGAAATAGGCATAGATGAAATTTAGCTAAAAATGAAAATCGCCATACATGACAAACCATACATGACAAACCACAGCTAACATCATACTGAAGGAAAAAATTGAAAGCATTCCTGCTTAGAACTAGAACTAGACAAAGTGGCCCTCTATCACCAGTTCTATTCAAAATAGTGCTCGAAGTCCGAGCTATAGCAATCAAACAAGAGAAGCAAATCAAGGGCATCCAAATGGGGGCAGAAGAGGTCAAACTGTCACTCTTTGTTGAAGATATGATCTTATATCTAGAAAACTCCTAAGATTCTGCCATGAGACTACTGGAATTGATAAACAAATTCAGCCAAGTCTCAGGTTACAAATCAATGTACAGAAATCAGTAGCATTCCTAGACAGCAATAACAGTCAAACTGAGAAGCAAATCAAAGACTCAATACCCCTCACAATAGCAACAAAGAAAATAAAATACCTAGGAATATATTTAACTAAGGAGGTAAAAGACATCTGTAGGGAGAACTACAAAACACTGAGGAAGGAAATAACAGAGGACTTAGGCAGGTGGAAAACAATATCATGCTCATGGGTGGGCAGAATCAAACATTGTTAAAATGTCTATACTATCCAAAGTGATTTACACATTCAATGCAATCCCTATTAAAATATCAACATCATTTTTCACAGAAAATATTTTTCATTAGAAAAAAATAATTTTACACTTCATATGGAACCAGGAAGACCCCATATAGCAAAAGCAATCTTAAGCAAAAAGAATAAATAGGGAGGCATCAATTTACAAGACTTCAAGCTATACTATGAGGCTATAGTAGCCAAAACATCATGGTGCTGGCACAAGAACAGAGACATAGACCAATGGAACAGAACTGAGAACTCAGATATAAAACTATACTCATCTAGACATCTAATCTTTGACAAAGTAGGCAAAAATATACATGGCGGAAAATAATCCTTATTCAATAAATGGTGCTTGGGAAACTGGACAGACACATGTAGAAGACTGAAAATGGATCTGCACCTTTCGCCTCTCACAAAAATCAACTCATGGTGGATAGCAGATTTAAACCTAAGGTGTGAAACTATAAAAATTCTACAAGAAAATGTTGAAAAAACCCTATAAACATTGGCCTGGGAAAAGAATTTATGAAGAAGACCCCAAAGCAATCACAGCAACAACAAAAATAAATAAATGGGACTTGATCAAATTTAAAAAAACAAACAAACAAACAAAAAAAAAACTTCTGCACAGCCAAGGAAACTATCACAAGAACAAACAGACAACCTTCAGAATGGGAGAAAGTATTCACATGTTACACATCTGATAAAGGGCTGATAACTAGAATCTATATAGAACTCAGGAAAATAACAAGAAAAAAATCAAACGACCCTATCAAATAGTGGGCAAAGAACATGAACAGAAACTTTTCAAAAGAAGATTGACTAATGGCTAACAAACATTGAAAAAAATGCTTCACTTCTCTAATCATCAGGGAAATGCAAATTAAAAACACAATGAGATATCACTTATCTCCAATGAAGATGGCCTTTATCAAAAAGTCCCCAAACAATAAATGTTGGCATGGATGCAGAGAGATAGGAAAACTCATACACTGTTTGTGGGACTGAAGACTAGTGCAACCTTTGTGGAAAACAATATGTAGATATCTCAAGAGATACAAGTAGAACTACCATTTGATCTACCAATCCCATTACTGGGCATCGACCCAAACAAACAGATGACATTCTACAAAAAAGACACCTGCACTAGAATGTTTATAGCAGCACAATTCATAATTGCAAAGATGTGGAAACAACCCAAATGCCCATCAACACATGAGTGGATTAATAATATGTGGTATATGTATAGCATGCAGTTCTACTCAACCACAAAAAGCAATTGTCATCTAGCACATCTTATATTATCCTGGATAAAGCTGGAGCCCATTCTAATAAATGAAGTATCCTAAGAATTGAAAGACAAGCACCACATGTACTCTCACCATCAATTTGGTTTCAACTGATCAACACTTAAGTGCATATATAGAAATAACATTCATTGGGTGTCGGGCAGATGGTGGGGGGAGGAGTGGATTTATATATACACACCTAATGTGTGTAGTGCACACTGTCTGGGAGATGAACATGATTGAAGCTTTTACTCGAGTGGGGCAAGGGCAATATATATATAACCTGAACATTTTTACCCCTGTAATATGCTGAAATAAAAAAAAGAAAGTAAAAGTTAAGGCATAGACTAGTAGAATGTGTTTGCAATGCATATATTTGAAAAATGACCTATTACTACAATATATGAAGAACTACAATTAAAGAATAAAAATGGTTATTCAAATAATAAAAAAGAACAGTAACCTAAGTGGATATGTCAAAAGAGGACATCATATCATCATATCATCAATACACACACACACACACACACACACACACACACACATTAAGCTGCATTGCTCTTTAGAGAATTGCAAAATAGAACTTCACACACACCAGAGATGCTAGGATGAAAAAGAAAATACCCAATATGATTTGTCACTGTTGTAACATTATAATTCTATTTCTATGTATATTGTCAAAAAATGCATACTTATGCTCACAAAACATATTTAAAGTAATGCTTATGGTAGCACTATTGGTATAGCTTTAAATTGGAAACAATCCAAATTTCCATCAAGAATAGAGTGGGGAAAATAAATTGTGGGTTATTAATCAAAACAAATTATATACATGAATTTTGATGAATGGACTACAAGTATACACAATAATGATGATAAATCTCACAAAAATACTGTCGAGTAATAAAGACTAGATTATATATATATATGTATACATATGTGCACATGCACACACACATATAAAGTTCAAAACATGCAAAATTATTGTATGTAGAGAGAAGTCAATATAATGGTTACCTTTGAGTGACAGAGCACTAGGATGGATAGCAGTTATTAAATATAAGAGAGCATGAGGCAAGCTTCTGGGTGCTGCTAATGTTTTCTTTTTGGTCCAAGTGGTGGTTACATAGGAATTTTGACTTTTCGAAATTTGATAAATTTTACACTATGGTTTGTTCACTTTTATGGATGTATATTGTACTTCAATTAAAAGTTAACAAGAAAGGAAAAAAAATGAAATATAAGCCTTAAGACACATATGACTAAATTATTGTTGACATTTTTGCTATTTCATATAAATAGGTGTTAAAGAGCGTGACTATTTCCAGTATCAAATTTCCATAGCTTCGGTTTTTATCTTGAGTAGTTAAATAAGTTTTTAATTAAATGTTTGTTATAATTAACCCGTTAGTACTTTTGAAGGTTCGCATTTTTCATATTTTTTAGAAATGACTTCTTTGTTATCTAGTGTGGATCTGCAGTCTGACATTTTAATGGCATATGTTAACAAATTATACTATATTATCCTGATATCAAACTAACATTTTGGATAACTATATATTATGATAACCTAAATACATGTGTATATATGTGTATATACTAAATGAATAGCCTATTCAAAATTGTTTTACAATGCAGACTATTCATAGTCTGTGGTTCTTAATTTCACATCATTTGGTAGATAAGCAGATGTTTAGTTATAGTTGGTAAGTATGACATAATAACATTCCTTCGAAGGCAGAATAATCTACCATTTTAATGAATAGATATTGGTGCATTTTAATTTGCACACTAAAATTTTGATGAGTAACAAGATGAAGTCAAGCCTTATTTTATGCATATTACTAGTACAAGGGAATGTCTGATGTAAAATGTATCAGTCTGGGTTCTGATGGGATTTATTACATCTAATCATTACACTGATCTTACATATTTCAAGCTCCTTTATCATACAAGTTTTCTCTCCTTAAGATCTTTGCATGCCCTATGGGGAGAAGAAAATCCCTGACAAAATTTCACAAAATGTAAAACAGAAGTTAATGCAATGTCTTACTTTACTGCACGTATCAAGGGACCAGAATTCAGACACTAGCATAAGTGAAAGGAAATACTGTATTCACAGTGCTACAATACTCAAGGGAATGATACTAAGTTGGACTAACAAGCACAATTTAAAAAACAAAATTTGGAAAAAAATATTTGTAATGTATGTAATCGATTTTTAAAGAGAAAAATATTTGTGATAACATAAGTAGAAAAGTAAAAGGAGGATCTAGTAGAAAAATAAAAAAAAGAGCCCAAGCAAAAATGAGCCTGGAACAAAACCTTACAAATAGTAAGAGATCAAGAAAAATAAAAAATAAGAAATAAAAGAGAATCTAAATTGAGAATGGAATTGACCCATATATTTTAGAAAACAAAAGTTAACATAAAGAGCAAAAAATTTAGTAATATTAAGCTTGTGGACAATTAAAGTTTATTTTCCACTACATAGAATTGGAGTTTTCAAAAATTGGTATGTAGCATACTTGTTTTGCTGCAACAAAGACTATTTTTAAACCTCTGTATACATCAAACATACCAGGAAGAACTTTTAATAATCTTGTTATTTTACACGAATTATGTTTAATACAAAATATTAAACAATCATTGTCTAACTCATTTTTAATGTTCTAGTAGCTTATGTCTAAAGCATACTGGAAATAAAACCCATGATAATTTTGCATAATATTTCAAAGTTTAGAAGTATTCTTATGAGCAACATTTTTAAACTGGTTATCAGACCATTTCTAATGTTATTACCTCCAGACAAAATCCAAGCTAGGCGACAGAAGGCATACCCATTAGACTCAAAAGTGCAAAACTTAAAATAATACACAATTAAGCAGTATTGTTAACTCCTAAACTCATAAGATACAGTGGCAAAGAGAGACAGGCGTTAAAGCAACTATTAGAAAACACAAAGATTGTGATATCTCAAACATCAGTCAAGAAAGGGTGAATGCTAACAAAACAGAAAGTAGTGGCTGAAGTTTTCCTACAATATATGATCCTTTAAGGAAACTGAATTCTTTCTGTATGGTCAGAGGAGGAAAAGGACTTCCTCATTCAGTGTATACAACAGCAATGACATGGACTATATATATATCATTTTGTATCATACATATTCCCAAAGAAATGGCCATTAGGCCCTCTCTTCTATGAGGTCAACTAAATCCTGATTTCTTTTTTAGAGTGTTAGGCATTTATGGCTTGGGCTGTCCGATTGTATTGAGGATGGCCAGATATGTAGATTGATGCTAGACCACTTAGGCAAAATTTATTTACTCAACTTTTTAGACGATATAGCTGAAAATTAATTATTCCATTAAGTGAAATATAACCTTTGCCTCTAAATTCAAGTTTGCTGCAGTAGTACCAAGTTTCATCACCCAGCTTCATACCCAAGGTATATAGATTTCAACTAAGTAGACAGTTGGGTTACAAAATAAAATTTCCTGGAAGATTCTAGGCCTCAAAAAACACATCATCCTGAGCAACCTTTATCAAGATAACGTTACTTCCTTTTTCTGTTGCAAAAATTCATGCCATTTGGTGTAAGATTCTCTCTTCTACAAATTATTTTCATCTACATACATCCTGTGTTCAATTCTTATCTTCAATTGAATAGAATAGGCTATTAATCCAGGGAAAGTTAATTTCATCTGAACTTTTAATTGCAACTCTTCTCATATTCTTGGGAATCTCATCTTATAAATTATTCTCTCTTCTCTCTCTCTCTCTCTCTCTCTCTCTCTCTCTCTCTCTCTCTCTCTCTCCCCCCTCCATATTTTTAGCATTCTCTTTCTCTTAAAAGTATACCAAAGTCTCACTCATCCAAAATAACAACAACAAATAGACCTAATTTGAAATGATTATTGACTTATCTCTTTCCTTGCTTTTTAAAAATAAACACATCTTAAAATATTTTTTCTACATTCACAGCCTTCCTTGTCTTTCATGAAATTCTTAATACACTGCAGTCTGATTTCTGCTACCATGACTCCATCAAAACTCCATTTGCGGTATTGTCTCTCTGGGCAGCCACGGGTAGGGTCGGGGGAGAGGAGGAGGAGGCAATATGGCGTCTGCCGTGCAGCTCGGGTCTGTGCACACGGAGGTGCCCTGAGGGAGTTGGGAGCCTGGTGCCGCGTCTGCCACTGGCTTACCGCTCACTGGCAGCGGCCATCGCTGGGCTGGTGTCCGCAGGTCTCTCCACTCGCTGGGGAGCCCACCAGCAGTCCAGGATGCAGGGGAGGGGAAACGGGCAATACTTCCCGCTGGTTTCCGGGCTGCTCCGCGGTCCCAGCTTCCAGTTCTCCTCCATGACCTCCTCCCGTGGAGTCTCCCGTGGTCTCAGGATGATTATCTTTCAAAAAAATTTTCAGAGCAATTTTTGTGAAACCATGGATAAATCAAAAATTCCTGTTATTTTTGAATATGAATTCCATTGTGGAATCAGTGCAGCACAGACAGCTCGAAATATCAACGAAGTGTTTGAGAAGGATGTGACTAACGAATGCACAGTATGTTGATGGTTTGAGAAGTTCCATTCTGGTGATTTTAATGTTGAAAATGAGCCACATGGGCAACCCCGAACGAAGGTGGATAATGACAAGCTGAAAGCTGTAATGGAAGCGAATCCATCTCAACCTTCACATGAATTAGCAGCAAGATTTCACGTTACTATTCCAACAATATTGGGCTATTTGAAACAAACAGGCAAGCTAATGAAGCTGGATACATGAGTTCTGCATGAATTAAACGAGCATCAGAAGAGAAATTGTCTCAAAGCTTGCCTTTCTTTGCTGTCACAACATAAAGGTGACATTTCTGCACATTATTGTTATTTGTGATGAAAATTGATTCTTTTTGACAATTGCAAGCATTTGGCATGATGAAGGGAAGAAACAAAGTCCAAAACTGAATATTCATCAACAAAAACTAATAGTGTCTGTTTGATGGTCCAGCATTGGTATCATCCACTACAGCTTCATGACATCCGGTCAGTCAATTACAGTGGGTGTCTACTGCCATCAATTGGATGCAATGATGAGGATGCTTGTGATTAAGCAACCAAGATTGGTCAATAGAGACAGGCCAATCCTCTTTCAAGACAATGCTCAACCACATGTCGCACAAACAACGCTGCTCAAACTACAGAGGCTGGACTTGGAAACTCTCTGTCATCCACTGTATTCACCAGCCATTGCACCAACTGACTACCACTTGTTCCAGGCTTTGGATCACTACGTGCAAGGAAAAATATTCAATTCTCAACAAGCTGTGGAAAAATGCCTTTCTTGATTTCATCACCACTCGCTCTCCAGGCTTCTTTGATGCTGGCATAAGCAAGCTACCATTAAGATGGCAAAACTATGTCAATAGTTTAGGCAGACACTTTGATTAATTGTACTGCTTCTTATTTGCGATATAACAAACCATACTTTTGATTTGAAATTGGACATTTCTGATTTAATGACCTATATATTTGAATACATGAATAGTTCACTAATTAGAATTTGTACAGTGGTTTAACTGATAAAAATGATCCCACAACAAAGTCTATTATTGTAGCTCCCTAGCCCTCTTAACAAACAAAACTTCCCCCTTTTCACTTTTTTTTTTATTTTAGCGTATTATGGGGGTACAAGTGTTAAGGTTACATATATTGCCTATGTCCCCTTCCCCCTCGAGTAAGAGCCTCAAGCGTGTCCATCCCCCAAATGTTGCACATCTTACTCGTTGTGGTTGTATATACCCATTCCCTCCCACCCTCCCAACACCCGATAAATGTTATTCCTATATGTCCACTTAGGTGTTGATCTGTTAATACCAATTTGCTGGTGAGTACATGTGGTGCTGGTTTGCCCCCTTTTCACCTTTAAGCAAAGGAAATATGTTTGGCTAAAGACTAATGAGGTTCTTAGTGAAAAGAAAAATGATGTAACCCTGCTAGTTTCGCTGATGGGAACACACCAAATATTAGGAGGCAGAAACCTCAGTGCCACAGGTAAGAGTATCATCAACCCATACAACTGAAGAACTTTCCTGAATGCTTCTGGTTTAATGCTTTGTAGTGGTGCGTGTGTGTACATGTATTGCACCCCCAAATTGGCAAGCCTTCTCTAAAATAATTATTAACTACATCACTTCCTTTCTGTTTGATTAGCTGTCATCCTAGCCCAGATCATCACCATAGTACAGCTACCCTACTGAAGTAGCTTTCAAGTTATTCTTTCTGTTTCTAGCTGTATTCAAATCCATCCATGCACAGCTATTCAAAAGTAAACACTACTCATGAAAGGGTGTTGAATTTTGTCAAAAGCTTTTTCTGCATCTATTGGGAGAATCATGTGGTCTTTGTTTTTGCTTCTGTTTATGTGGTGAATTGCATTTATAGATTTGCGTATGTTGAACCATCCCTGCATTCCTGGGATGAAGCCCACTTGGTCATGATGGATTATTTTTTTGATAAGTGTCTGGATTCGGTTAGCTAAGATTTTGTTGAAAATTTTTGCATCTATATTCATTAGGGATATTGGTCTGTAGTTTTCTTTTTTTGTTGGATTCTTTCCTGGTTTTGGTATCAGAGTAATATTCACTTCATAAAAGGTGTAAGGGAGATTTCCATTCTTCTCGATGTTGTGGAATAGTTTCTGCAAGATAGGTATTAGTTCTTCTTTGTAAGTGTGGTAAAATTCGGGTGTGAAGCCATCTGGACCGGGACTTTTCTTTTTAGGGAGAATTTTAACTGCTGTTTCTATTTCAGCTGTTGAGATTGGCCTGTTCAGGGAATCTATTTCTTCCTGGTTGAGCCTAGGGAGGCTGTGTGTTTCTAGAAATTTATCCATTTCCTCCACATTTTCCAGTTTGTGTGAATAAATATCTTTGTAGTACTCATAAATTATATCTTGTATCTCTTTGGGATCAGTTGTGATATCTCCTTTTTTATTCCTGATGGAGCTTATTAGAGATTTCTCTTTTCTGCTTTTCGTTAGCTTAGCCAGTGGCGTGTCAATTTTATTTTTTCAAAGAACCAACTTTTTGTTTTGTTAATCTCCTGAATAGCTCCCTGTTTTCAATTTCATTTAGTTCTGATTTTATCTTGTTGATTTCACTCCTTCTGCTGGGTTTGGGGCTGGTCTGTTCTTCTTTTTCCATCTCTTTGAGTCGTTTCATTAGATTGTCTATTTGTGATCTTTCTCACTTTTGGTTATAGGCATTTATGGAGATAAACTTTCCTCTCAGAACTGCTTTAGCTGTGTCCCAGAGGAGTTGATAACTTGTCTCTCCATTGTCATTTTCTTCATAGAATTTTTTTATTTCTGTCTTGATTTCTTCATTTATGAAGTAATCATTTAGTAGGAGGTTGTTTAATTTCCATGTTTTTGTGTAGAAATGTGAGTTTCTGTTAGGGTTTATTTCTACCCTTATTCCATTGTGATCTGAGAAGATACATGGTACGATTTCTATTTTTTAAAATTTCTTGAGATTTACTTTGTGTCCTAGGATATGGTCAATCTTAGAGAATGTCCCGTCAACACCCTTTCATGATACGAACACTCAAGAAAATAGGCATAGAAGGGACATACCTAAAAATGATACAAGCCATTTATGACAGACCCATAGACAAAATCATACTGAATGGGAAAAAACTGAAAGAATTCCCACTTAGAACCGGAACCAGACAAGGCTGCCCACTATCTCCACTACTATTCAACATAGTACTGGAAGTCCTGGCTACAGCAATCAGACAGGAAAGTGGAATTAAAGGTATCCAAATAGGGGAAGAAGAGATCAAACTTTCACTGTTTGCTGATGATATGACATTATATTTAGAAAACCCCAAAGATTCAACCAGGAAACTCCTGGAACTGATAAATGAATTTAGCAAAGTCTCAGGATACAAAATCAATACACAGAAATCAGAGGCATTCGTACACGCCAACAACAATAAAATCGAGAACCAAATTAAAGGCTCAATACCCTTCACAATAACAACAAAGAAATTAAAGTACCTAGGAATATACTTAACGAAGGAGGTAAAAGACCTCTACAGGGAAAACTATGAAACACTGAGGAAGGAAAAACAGAGGATGTAAACAGATGGAAATCCATTCCTTGCTCGTGGATCGGCAGACTCAACATCATTAAAATGTCTATACTACCCAAACTGATCTACAGATTCAACGCAATACCTATTAAAATCCCATCAGCATTCTTCACAGATATAGAAAAAATAATTTTACGCTTTGTATGGAACCAAAGAAGACCCCGAATATCAAGAGCAATCCTAGGCAACAAAAACAAATTGGGAGGCCTTAATATGCCAGATATCAAACTATACTACAAAGCTGTTGTAATTAAAACAATCTGGTATTGGCACAAAAATAGGATTATTGACCAGTGGAACAGATCTGAGAATCCTGATATAAAACCATCCTCATATAGTCATCTAATCTTTGACAAAGCTGACAAAAACATACACTGGGGAAAAGAATCCCTTTTCAATAAATGCTGCTGGGAAAACAGGATAGCCACTTGTAGAAGGTTAAAACAGGACCCACACCTTTCACCTCTCACAAAAATCAACTCTCGCTGGATAACAGACTTAAATCTCAGGTATGAAACCATTAGAATTCTAGAGGAAAATGTTGGAAAGACTCTCCTAGACATCGGCCTAGGCAAAGAGTTTATGAAGAAATCCCCAAAGGCAATCAAAGCAGCAACAAAAATAAATAAATGGGACATGAGGAAACTACAAAGCTTATGCCCAGCCAAAGAAACAGTCATGAAAGTAAACAGACAACCTACAGAATGGGAGAAAATTTTTGCATCCTACGTATCCGATAAAGGGCTGATAACTAAAATATACTTAGAACTCACGAAAATCAGCAAGAAAAAATCAAATAACCGTATTAAAAAATGGGCAAAGGACTTGAACAGAAACTTTTCTAAAGAAGACAGAAGAATGGCCAACAAACATATGAAAAAATGCTCAACATCTCTAATCATCAGGGAAATGCAAATCAAAACCACAATGAGATATCACTTAACTCCAGTGAGAATGGCCTTTATCAAAAAGTCTCCAAATAACAAATGCTGGAGTGGATGTGGAGAGAGAGGAACTCCTACACTGCTGGTGGGACTGCAAACTAGTTCAACCTCTGTGGAAAGCAATATGGAGATACCTTAAAGCGATACAAGTGGTTCTACCATTTGATCCAGCAATCTCATTGCTGGGCATCTACCCAAATGATACAGTGACACTCTACAAAAAAGACACCTGCACTCGAATGTTTATAGCAGCACAATTCATAATTGCAAGGCTGTGGAAACAGCCCAAGTGCCCATCAATCCAAGAATGGATTAATAAAATGTGGTATATGTATAACATGGAGTACTATTCAGCTCTAAGAGACAATGGTGATATAGCACATCTTATATTTTCCTGGTTAGAGCTGGAACCCATATTACTAAGTGAAGTATCCCAAGAATGGAAAAACAAGCACCAGATATATTCTCCATCAAACTGGTATTAACTGAGTAGCACCTAAGTGGACACATAGGTACTACAGTAATAGGGTATTGGGGAGGGGGGGCGGGGGGGCGGGTATATATACATAGCGAGTGATATGCGCACCATCTGAGGGATGGTCATGCTGGAGACTCAGACTTTTGGGGGGAGGGGGGAAGGGCATATATTGAAACCTTAAAATCTGTACCCCCATAATATGCTGAAATAAAAAAAAAAGGAAAAAAAAAAGTAAACACTACTTTCTTTTTACCAACTCTTTTGTTTTGTAAAAGATAGGTTTATTCGTTTTTCTGATTATGTAACTAACACATGTTTGTTGTTGAAAAAGCAAAAACAAAATAGAGAAAAATGTAAGGAATAAAGTAAAAAAATCACTTGAAATCTCATCACCCTGAAATAACTACCATTATGTTGGTTACCATCCCTTCATTCACCTGTTGTATGTATTTACACACACAGGCAATTTTAAAATTTTTGGTTTTTTGCCTATTACCCTCCATTACACAACCAGTGTTAATAATTGAGAGTGCATATCCTTCATCTCTTTCTTCAGGTTCATATAACTATGTTAAAAATATAAAGACATAAAGCTGGGTGTGGTGGTGTACACCTGTACTCCCATTACTTGGGAGGCTGAAATGGGAGGATCACTTGAGCCCAGAAGTTGGACTTCAGCCTGGGCAATATATGGAGACCCCCCATCTCTAAAAAATGATTTAAAAATAGATTTATGCACATAAAGAAGATAAAACAATTGTTGACTAAAAAGTATCAGGTTATGTATTTTATTTTGTTTCTTGCTTTTCTTACTGAAGTAAAATCCCTCCAGATGTACTGGTACAGATCTAATTAATCCCTTTTAATGTCTGCATAATATTCCATGGTATAGATATGCAACTTATTCACTTCTTTCTCACTTGATCTTAGCCAAAAAACCACGAAGCAATCATGTACTTCTGTCTCTTATGGAAGGGCATTCTTTTGTTACTAGTTTTCTGCCACTTTAGAAACAATGCTGCTGTAAACATCTTTGTATATGTATTTGTGTAAATCTCTTTATATTGGTATTTTCCTTTACTTGGGATAGATTCACAGGAGTGAAATTGCCAAGACAAAGGGTATGTGTAGCTTTAATTTTTATAGATATTTTCAGGTTGCTCCCCTAAAAGGCTGTAGTCACATTTACATATAAGAGTATACTCCCTGTAGCCTCTCCTGCCAAACAGTAGGTGTTAGTGCTTAAATGTTTGCCAATTAAATGAGTGAGAAATATCTCCTTGTGTTTTTTCAAGTTGCATTTTTCAAATTGCTATTGTTTAATAATCATTTGGATTTGCAGTTCATATTCTTTATTCCTTTTCCTACTGTATTGTTTGTCTTATCACTTTGAAGGAACTATTTGAGTATTACAGACATTAACCTCCTTTCTGGCATATGTATTTTATTTCTCATCATATCATTTGTCTTTGAATTTGTTTATGATGTTTTTCCATAGAATTGTTTTAAAAACTTATATAGGCAGTATGTTTAGGTTTTCTTACATAGTTTCTGAGTGTTCCATCTGAGTTAAAAGATTTCCAAACACAATGCATTACACATATATTTGCCTAAATGTTCTTGTAATTGTTCTTATTTTATTGTTTAAACTTACATTTGTACTATGTCTCAAATTTACTTTTCAAAGTGGGATATGGTAGAGCGTTGAACTTAATTTTATTCCAAATGAGTAGCCAATTGTGACAGACTCTTTTTATTAAATAAACTGCCTCTTTCCTACTTAAAAAAAAAAAACTCCATTTGCAAAGTTATGATTATATACATATTTTCAAGTACATGAATATTCTATAAATTTGTAGTATTTTTATTGTATTTCTCTTCTATATCTTACACTAAGGCTATTAATCTTTCTTAAAAAAAACCTATACTTTGGTTTTCATCAGACTTTTTTTGTCCTATCTCTTTCCAGCTTTGACCATTTCTTCTTGGTTTCCTTCATTGCCTTTTAAACAGCTTGTATGTTAAAAATGGAGGTTTTACAAGGATTTTTATATGTGACCCACTGTTCATCTGTTCCTACAGCCACTGTGGAAATTGTCATATTCATTGTTTCAACTACCATTTTTTCATCAAGGATAATACATGTGTATGTGTATGATATAGATGTAATCATGTTTGTGTGTATTCTTACTCATACTTACCTGGAAATAATATCCCTAATTTAGCCAAAATGGAAAGCCCAATCCCAAAGTCATGCCCACCAGATAGTATCCTAATTCTTCCTTTGCTATGTTTGGATTTTTAAAGTAGAATGCAAAATGAAAAAGCCATTATTCAGTCTTTTACTTCCAAATTATAATTTTTTGAGTACACAGCAAGACAATAGCCATAAAAGTTAGGGTTTTTAAAATAGAAAAACATGTATTGTAAATACCCAAAGTTTTCCTTTACATTAAAAAAAAAAACGTTATTGCAGGGCATAAGGCAAAGAAGATAAAAGATATAGCATATATGAAATTACTTCCAAAAGGAAAAGAAAATAAGGCTTCTCCACTGTGGGAGGAAGTTCATTCAGGCCTTCTACAACTGCGATGAAGAAGCTGACAGGATCACAAAGCCTGGTCCCTGAATTTTCTGCATCTTGGCCAAAAGAATCACTGTGGTTAAAAACACTGATAAATAGCAGATAAATTAAAGGACAATATGAGACTATCTAGGTTGTTATTACTGTTGTTTTTACTGTCATTGTTATTGTTATTATCTTTCTGTCTATGAGTATGGCACATGTTAGGAATGATAGAAGAAGTGTCTCAATTAACAGATTAACAGACTTGAAAAATAGGACTTTAATACTCCATAGCCTGTGTGTGATGTGCAGGAAATACAGGAGTTCCCTGGTAAAAAAATAAAATAAAATAAAATAAAATAAAATGCAGAAATACTTCATGAAGCCATCTTGAAATGGGGTACGTATCCCTAGAGATTCACCAATCCATTCCAAAGGATGCAAGAGTATAAATAGTTTAAAAGTATGCATTCTCTGAAACTCAAACCCATAGTCCATGTACATTCTTTTCAAAAATAATTTGCCCAAGAGCAAGCTTTTGACTGAGTCTTCATTTCTATACTTGTTCACTCTTTTCTTAATCAGCCTTCTCCCATTTTACAAAAGAAAGGCTATAGCAGACAGCTATTTTGTCCTTCATATTACTCCTTTGATCCAACTCTGATTTTATCTACAGCTATAGTGCAAACTTCTGTATAAGCTCATATTAATGGTGACAGCTTCCCATATTAAGTGCACACTATGCTCCTTTTGTTTACTACATCAGGGATTTCTTCTAATTGAGTGAAGCCTCTGGAGACCAAATACAAACAGCCTGATTGTGGAAAAAGTTAAGTGTCCCCAGGGACAACCCAAAGGGAACTGGAAATTTTAGTGAAAGAGTCAGGGAGAGTAGGCAAAGTGCCTATAGAACTCTGTATCTCACAGAAATGACCACCAAAGGTGTCCTTTGCAAGGGAGACACTCAACAACTCATGCAGTGAATGACTCATTTGATAAATGTCAACCAGCCTTTAATATGGTAATAGGAATGGAAACTACACATGACCCAAATAGAAAGTGTTCCCTATCAGCAAGTATGATCTAGAACTTCTGTCTGAGGAATTATAAGATGCACCCAAGTTCCTCTTAAAAGATCCTTTAAAACATTACCTTCTACCAAAGGATGCATTTGACAGCAAGAGAGGTTCAGCAAGGACACATTACCATAGGATTCACTGGCACAATAGTAACACTGCATTACTCAGAAGCAGTTTATAAAACAGTGGAATGATTGTTTAAAAGCTCAACTAAAGAGACAACATCCTCTAGGTTTGGAGTGCTGTTTTTTAGGATATGGTAAAGACACTGAACTAAGGACTGTGAGTTCCAGCAACCTTAGGAAAGAGGTAATATTGGTCTTTTTGAACATCATCTCTAATAACCTATCTGCAGAATTTTTGCTTCTCATCCCCTCACTTTTATGCACTTTTAGATTAGAAGTTTTAGTTCCCTGATGGTAACTTCTTCACAAGTTAAAAATTTGACAGTTTTATCATACTTAAGGATAAATTAGCTGCTTTATCACTTTGGGGTTCTTATACCAGTAGACCAAAAGGCAAGAGAAATGGCTCCTATCTCGGTAGGGGCAATGTGCCTCAATTCCTGTGAGGTGCCAGGGTTGGTGCTAAATAATGAAAGGAAAAGTGTGTTTGGAACTTGGTAGATTAACTAGAGCAGCATTTAATGTTTCTCTGACCAGTGATAATGGGCAGGTACAGTAATGACATCCTGATAAGAGTAATACAACTTTTCACGTGAGGAGAATACCTGGCTAGGAAGTTTCAAGCCATTACTTTTTCATGATGAGGATACTGAAAACTAAAAACAAACAACAACAAACTGAATAAAGTGACTTATGGTAGTTCTGAAAAATAGGCAAAGGTCTACACCAACCAAGCAAACAGTCAATCAAGGAAAAGCCACATGAAATACAGTAGATAATTTCAAGGGGTTTTTGTTCACTCTTGCCCCACACCTTCCGTGGTACACTGGGGTCTTGCTCTGGAACCGGGAGCTTCCAAGTTCCAAATTCGGTCTTGCAAACAAGAGAAGTGAGATGCCCTTACTTGCAAAGTTCTAACCTGTCTGAGTTCTGTTTAAAAACTGGACTCTGTTTAGACTAACTCAGAGCTCAGGCTGGGGAAAGTGGTAGATCACAGCAGGCACTGCTTGTAAAATCTGCAAGGTGATTACAGACTCACAGTTGTTTAGGGTAAGAGATTTTGAATAAAACATGTCGATAGACCACTAAGGCTCTGAAGAGAAGCTGAAGTGAGACTTCCTAGAAAAATAAGAGTTTCAAAAGGTGACATATATACTGGGGAACCAAAGAAAGACAAACACAGGCCCAGGCAGGATGCGTACTCAGCAAACACCTGAGAAAAGTATAAACTTTCACCTTGGGCTGATCCCAAGGCTGAAAGCAGACCCACCTATCAATAGAGGATTGCCTTGTCTTAAGACCAGTCTGTGAAGAGCAGAAAAAGCAGCTATTTTGTCAAATACACAATTGTAAAGAGTAAACCATAAGGTTTACAAAGAAACAAGAAAATAGAGCCCATTTAAGGAATAAAATTAAGTAGCACACACTGTCCTTGAAGAAAAGCAGACATAGGATTTACTAAACAAAAATATTAATTATACTCAAAGAGCTTAAATAAAACATGACATGAACAAAAGAAAACTAGGAAAATAACAAATGAAGAAAATAAAAAAAATATTAAATAGAGAAAATCAATGAAACCCAAATTTATTTTTCAATTTATTAATGTCCAAAAAATTAGTAAATTTTTAGCTAGACTGACTAAGAAAATAAAAGAGAGAAGTCTCAAATTACTAAAGTAACAAATTATGTGGCAAAATTACTACCAATTTTACATAAATACAATGATTGTAATTGAAAAATTATTATCAAAATTGGATAATGTACATGAAATGGACAAATTCCTAGAAATGCACAATCTACCAAGACTGCATCATGAAAAAATAGAAAATCTGAATAGACATTTAACTAGTAAATTTGAATTAGTAATCAAAATACTTCCAACAAAGAAACACCACAAACCAGATGATTTCATTAGTGAATTCTACCAAAAATTTAAGGAATTATCATCAATCCTTCTCAAACTCTTCAAAAAATTTAATAAAATACTTCCTAAGTCAATATTGTGATACCAAAGCAAGACAAAGATACCACAAGCAAAGAAAACTACAAACCAGTATCCCTAATGAATTTTGATACAAAATATCCTCCACGAAATACTGGCAAACCACATTCCACAGTATATTAAAATGATTTTATACCATGTATAAAATCATTTTATGACCATGTATAAAATCATTTTATGTGGGACTAATTTCTGGACTGTAAGGATGGTCCAACATATGAAAGTCAATATGCATGATATATACCACATTAACTATATGGAGAGGAAAAACACATGATCATCTCAACTAACGTAGAGAAAACATTTGAGAAATTCAAACACTTTCATTATAGAATCACACAACAAAATAGGCATAAAAACCATATATTAAAAATTCACACCTTACATTATACTCAATGATGGATGACTGGAAGTTTTTCCATTAAAATCAGGAAAAAGACAAGGATATTCATTCTCACAAATTATATTCAATAGTTTGAAGTTCTAGCTGGAATAATTAGGCAAGAAGAAGAAATAAAATATATTCCAATTGAAAAGAAAGAAGTAAAATGATCTCTGTTCACAGGTGATGTCATCTTGTGTGAAGAAAACCCTAAAGATTACACATAGAAAAAAACATTTTATATCTACAAAGAAATTCATCAAAATTTCAGGATAAAAAAAAATCAACCTGCAAAAATCACAAGACTTTATATATACTGAATGAGTTATCTTGAAAGGAAATTAATAAAATAGTTTCTCTTATAATAGCATGAAAAAGAATACAATTCTTAGGAATAAAGTTAGCCAAGTAGGTAAAAGATTTATAAAGCTATTAATATAACATTGCTGAAAGAAATTAAAGACATAAATAAATGGAAATGCATCCTATGTTGATAGAATGTATGCCTTAATATTTTTATATGTCAATACTAACCAAAGTTATGTTGCTAGTGATATTCAATGCAATCGTTATGAAAATCCCAATGAAGTTTTTTACAAAAATAGAAATAGCCATCCTAAAATTCATGTGTAACTTCACAAGACCCTGAATAGCCAAAAACATCTTGAAAAAGAATAAATTTGGAAAATGTACACTTCCTAATTTCAAAATTTACTACAAAGCTACACTAATGAAAATAGTGTGAATAGGTATAAACACAGACAAGCAAACCAGTAGAATAGAACAAAGAGCCCAGAAATAAACCCTCACATATATGAATAAATAACTATAACTTTGGATAAGGGATCCAAGAAGATTCAATGGGAAAAGAACAGCAAAAAGTTCTTGGAAAACTGGATACACATAAAAGAGTAAATTGGACCCCTACCAAACACCATATAAAAATTAAGTCAAAATGGACCAAAGAGCTAAATGTAATAGCTAAAACTGCAAAACTATTAGAAGAAAACACTGGGGGAAAGTTACATGACATTGGATTATGTGCTGATTTTTTTGATATGACACTAAAAGTACAGGTCCTTTCCACAGAGGCTGAGGGAAGTCAAAAATAGGGATTATTGTTAATGAGCATAGAGTTTTAGTTTGAAAAGATGAAAAGTTCTGGAGATGGATATTGATGTTATTTTGAAAACAATGTGAATGGACTTAATGTTACACAACTGTACAGGTAAAAATGGTTACGATGATAAATTTTGAGGGTTTTCTTTAAATAGTTTACCACAATTCAAAAAAAGAATAAGGCAGCAAAGGGTTACAACATCTGAATCATGAATGTCTGGATCACTTCACTAATCAACAAACTTAGATCAGCTAAATTTTTGGCCTGTGGTGACTGAAATCTACAAAATATCCCATTAGCCTAGATTAGAACTTAATGTCTCCTTCTGGTCTGCACATATTTCTTTCTTTAATTTCAAAAAATTTAGGGGGTACAAATGTTTTTTGTTTCATGGATACATTGTATCATGCTGAAGTCAGGGTTTTAGTGTACCCATCATAAGAATAGTTTACATTGTAGTAAGTAGTACTAGGTAGTAGGATTGCTGGGTTGAATGATAGCTCTACCTATGTAGTTCCTTGAGGAATGTCCATACTTCTTTCCATAGTGATTATACAGGTGTACATTCCCACCAACAATGTACAATCAAACTACTTGATAGTTTGATTTTTATCATTCTCCACCCTCTGACCCTCCCTTCTTGTTAGTTTCCAATGTCCATTATTGCTCTTTATGAGCTCCCACTTTTAAGTAAGAACATGTGGTATCTGTTTTTCCATTCCTAAGATATTTCACTTAGGATAATGTTCTCCAGTTCAATCCAAGTTACTGTAAAAGCTATTATTTCATTCCTCTGTATGGCTGAGTAGTACTCCATGGTGTGTGTGTCTGTGTATGTGATATATGTAGATATATATATATATATATATATATATATCTGTGTGATATATATATATATATATATATATATCACATACATATATGTATATATATCACGTTTTTTATCCACTCATCAGTTGTTGGGCACTTAGATTGATTCCGTATCTATGTTATTGTGAATTGTGCTGTGATAACCATTCAGCTGCATGTGTCCTTTTCATAAAATGACTTATTTTCCCTTGAGTAGATACATGGTAGTAGGATTGCTGGGTTGAATGATAGCTCTACCTATGTAGTTCCTTGAGGAATGTCCATACTTCTTTCCATAGTGATTATACAGGTGTACATTCCCACCAACAATGTATAAGCATTCCCTTTCACCACAACCGTGTTAATATCTATTGTTTTCTGACTTTTTAATAATGGCAATTCTGACAGGGATAAGATTATATCTCACTGTGTTTTTTATTTCAGCATACTATGGGGATACAAATGTTAAGGTTACATATATTGAACTTGCCTCCTCTTCCCCCTGGAGTCAGAGCTTCAAGCATGTCCATTCCCCAGGAGGTGCACATTACACTCATTATGTATGTATATAGTCATCCGCTCCTCCCCCCTCCCACCTGACACCTGATAAATTTTTTTTTAAACATTTTGGTTACATTTTATGTCTTTGCCTCTCCCTAGCAAGGGTTAGAGGAATGCCCTTGCCTTCCACAATGCTCACCACAACCCTCAGATGTGGGTCTACCCCTCCAATCCCTGCATCCCTGGTGAACACTACCACCATTTGAGCACCATAGTGTTAATCAGTCAGAACCAATTTGATGACGAGTATATGTGGAGCCCATTTTTCTGATCTTGTGTCACCTCACTTTGTATAATGGGCTTAAGCTTAATCCAGGAAAGTATAAGTGGTGCTAGTCCGTTGTCGTTTCTTAGAATTGAGTAATATTCCACTGTAAACATATACCAAATTTTAATAATCTACTCATGAATTGACGGGCACTTGGGTTGTTTCCATGTCTTTGCAATAGTTAATTGTGCTGCCATAAATATTTGGGTGCAGATGTCTTTATAATAGACTTTATTATGCTCTTTTGGGTAGATGCCTAATAGTGCTATTGCTGATTAAAATGGTATTTCTAGTTTTAGCTCTTTGAGGTATCTCCAAATTCTTTTCCACAAAGGTTATACCAATTTGCAGTCCCATCAGCAGTGTAAGAGTGTTTCTGTCTCTCCACATCCTAGCTCGCATTTGTTGTTTGGGATTTCTTGATACAGGCCATTCCCACTGGGGTTAGGTGGTATCTCATTGTGGTTTTGATTTGCATTTCTCTAATGATTAGAGACGTTGAGCATTTTTTTATGTTTGCTGGCCATTATTCTGTCTTATTTGGAAACGTTTCTGTTCATTTCCATTGCCCATTTCTCGATGGGGTTGTTTGATTTTTTCTTGTTAATTCTTTTGAATTCTAGATAGATTCTTATTATTAGACCTTCATTAGAAGTGTAGAGAGCAAACATTTTCTCCCATTCTGTAGGTTGTCTGTTTTATCTAATGATAGTTTCCTTGGCTGTGCAGACACTTTTTAATTTGATCAGATCTCATTTGTTTATTTTTGTTGCTGCAGTGATTTCTTTGGGGGTCTTCTTCGAGAATTCTTTGCCTAGGCCAGTGTCTGAAAGGGTTTTCCCAACATCGTCTTCTAGGATTCTTAAGGTTTCATGCCTTAGGTTTAAGTCTGTTATCCATTTTGAGTGGATTTTTGTGAGAGGTTAGGTATTTAATTTGCATTTTCCTGATAGCATTTTTTTCATATGTTTTTTAGCCATTTGTCTATCTTCTTTTGAGAAGAGTCTATTCATGTCTTTTGCCCACTTGTTGATTTTTTTGTTGTTGTTCTTGCTGATTTGTTTGAATTCTTTGAACATTCTGGATATTAGCCCTTTAAAATAGTTATGAAAAATTAAATGTAACACAAACAAATGGAAAAAAAAATCCCATGCTCATGATTTGGCAGCATCAATATTGTTAAAATGTTCATAGTACCCAAAGTGATTTACAGATTTAATGCAATTCCCATCAAAATTCCAATGTCATTTCTCAGAAATCTGGACAAAAAGATCCAAAACTTCATATGGAACCATAAAATACCTCAAAGAGTCAAAGCAATCCTAAGCAAAAGAACAAATCTGGAGGTATCACATTACCTGACTCCAATTATAGTAGAAGGCTATAGTAGCCAAAATAGCATGATACTACTATAAAAGCAGATACATAGACAAATGTAACAGCATTTACATTTACATAAAACTATATAGCTATGACCAACTGATTTTGACAAAGCAGACAAAAACATGCACTGTGGAAAGGATGCTTTATTAAACAAATGATGCTGGGAAAACTGGAAAACCACATGCAGAAGAAATAAACTGGATTCCTATCTCTTATCATATGCAAAAATTAAGATGGTTAAAGACTTCAATGTAAAATCTAAAAACATAAAAATTCAAGAAGAAAACTTAAGAGAAACTCTTCTAGACATATTCTAGGCAAAGAATTTATGAATAAGATCCCAAATGCAAATGTAGCAATAGCAAAAATAAATAAATAGGACTTAATTAAATCAAAAAGCTATCACACAGCAAAGGAAATAATAAACAGAATGAATAGACAACCTACAGAATGGGAGAAAATATTCACAAACCATATATATTTATATTATTATAAAGTATGTCATTGAAAATGTGGTATCTTGGCCCATGGTAAGATGTTCTGAATTAATAACATATATCTTAAAATGGGAGGATGAGAGTAATAAGAATTTTTATTTAACAACATTACCTCTTACATTTCAACTTTTTTCAAGGAATATTATCAATCCTAAGTGAAATTTCACTGAGATTAGAGTCAAATTGTTTGTATGAATAAATATCCTTTATGCTGTCATTTATTTATAAAATATGGAGGTTCTAAAACTAAATTTTTTTATGAGGAAGACAATATCTATTACTAGAAAGGAAAATAATATTAACATTTTCAGAAAAGGAAATTCAGGTTATTTTAGAGCCTTCGTAAAATTGGTATTGCTCTCTGTTATCTGCAAAAGCAAATAAATCATTTGTGACTTTAAAAAAGATTAAAATGCTTAAGTGAGCTATTAATACCTAAAACACCTTAAAAGCCACTTCCATCTGTTTACATCCTCTGCTATTTCCTTCCTCAGTGTTTCATAGTTCTCCCTGTAGAGGTCTTTTACCTCTTTGGTTAAATATATTCCTAGGTACTTTAATTTCTTTGTTGCTATTGTGAAGGGAATTGAGTCTTTGATTTGGTTCTCAATTAGATTGTTGTTGGCGTATATGAATGCCTTTGAATTCTGTGTATTAATTTTGTATCCTGAGACTTTACTAAATTCATTGATCAGTTCCAGGAGTTTCTTGGTTGAATCCTTGGGGTTTTCTAGATACAATATCATATCATCAGCAAACAGTGAAAGTTTGATCTCTTCTGCCCCTATTTGGATACCTTTGATTCCATTTTCCCGTCTGATTGCTGTAGCCAAGACTTCCAGCACTATGTTGAACAGAAGTGGAGATAGTGGGCAGCCTTGTCTGGTTCCGGTTCTAAGTGGGAATGCTTTCAGTTTTTCTCC
This sequence comes from Microcebus murinus, assembly GCF_040939455.1. NCBI lineage: Eukaryota > Metazoa > Chordata > Mammalia > Primates > Cheirogaleidae > Microcebus > Microcebus murinus. The sequence goes on from NC_134136.1 coordinate 21,128,325, forward strand.
ATTCAGTATGATGTTGGCTATGGGTCTGTCATAAATGGCTTGTATCATTTTTAGGTATGTCCCTTCTATGCCTATTTTCTTCAGTGTTCGTATCATGAAAGGGTGTTGAATTTTGTCAAAAGCTTTTTCTGCATCTATTGAAAGAATCATGTGGTCTTTGTTTTTGCTTCTGTTTATGTGGTGAATTGCATTTATAGATTTACGTATGTTGAACCATCCCTGCATCCCTGGGATGAAGCCCACTTGGTCGTGGTGGATTATTTTTTTGATAAGTGTCTGGATTCGGTTAGCTAAGATTTTGTTAAAAATTTTTGCATCTATATTCATTAGGGATATTGGTCTGTAGTTTTCTTTTTTTGTTGCATCCTTTCCTGGTTTTGGTATCAGAGTAATATTCGCTTCATAAAAGGTGTCGGGGAGGTTTCCGTTCTTCTCGATGTTGTGGAATAGTTTCTGCAAGATAGCTACTAGTTCTTCTTTGTAAGTATGGTAAAATTCAGGTGTGAAGCCATCTGGACCGGGACTTTTCTTTTTAGGGAGATTTTTAATTGCTGTTTCTATTTCAGCTGTTGAGATTGGTCTGTTCAGGGAATCTATTTCTTCCTGGTTGAGCCTAGGGAGGCTGTGTGTTTCTAGAAATTTGTCCATTTCCTCCACATTTTCCAGTTTGTGTGCATAAAGATTTTTGTAGTATTCATAAATTGTATCTTGTATCTCTTTGGGATCAGTTGTGATGTCTCCTTTTTTATTCCTGATGGAGCTTATTAGAGATTTCTCTTTTCTGCTTTTCGTTAGCTTAGCCAATGGTGTGTCAATCTTGTTTATTTTTTCAAAGAACCAGCTTTTTGTTTTATTAATCTCCTGAATAGCTTTCCTGTTTTCAATTTCGTTTAGTTCTGATTTGATCTTGTTGATTTCACTTCTTCTGCTGGGTTTGGGGTTGGTCTGTTCTTCTTTTTCCAGCTCTTTGAGTCGTTTCATTAGATTGTCTATTTGTGATCTTCTTGCCTTTTGGTTATAGGCATTTATGGAGATAAACTTTCCTCTCAGAACTGCTTTAGCTGTGTCCCAGAGGAGTTGATAACTTGTCTCTCCATTGTCGTTTTCTTCATAGAACTTTTTTATTTCCGTCTTGATTTCTTCATTTACGAAGTAATCATTTAGTAGGAGGTTGTTTAATTTCCACGTTTTTGTGTAGAAATGTGTGTTTCTGTTAGGGTTGATTTCTAGTTTTATTCCACTGTGATCTGAGAAGGTACATGGTATGATTTCTATTTTTTTAAATTTCTTGAGATTTTCTTTGTGTCCTAGGATATGGTCAATCTTAGAGAATGTCCCGTGAGCTGATGAGAAGAACGTATATTCAGTGGATTTTGGGTAGAATGTTCTGTAGATGTCTGCCAGACCCAATTGTTCTAGAGTTTTGTTTAAGTCCATTATTTCTTTATTAATTTTCTGTTTGGAAGATCTGTCTCGTGCCGTCAGTGGGGTGTTGAAATCCCCGGCGATTATGGAGTTGCTATTAATCCATTTGCTTAGCTCCAGTAAGGTTTGCTTTATGAATCTGGGTGCACCTAAGTTGGGTGCATATATATTTAAAATTGTTATCTCTTCTTGTTGGACTGTGCCCTTCACCATTATATAATGACCCTCTTTGTCTTTTACTACTTTTGTTGGTTTAAAAACTAAATCGTCTGAAATTAGAACTGCCACACCAGCCTTCTTTTGGCTTCTATTTGCTTGGAATATAGATCTCCACCCTTTGATTTTTAGTCTATGTGCATCCTTGCAGGTTAAATGTGTTTCCTGAAGACAGCATATACTTGGCCTGTATTTTCTTATCCATTCAGCCAGCCTATGTCTCTTGAGTGGAGAGTTTAAGCCATTCACATTTATTGAGAGAACTGATAGGTAAGGTAGATTACTGATCATTCTGTTGGGTTGGATGTTGTTGCTATGATTTCTGTCTTGAGCCATTGTAATATCTGGCCTTTAATATCTTTGGGTTTTGGTTGTTTTTATATTCGTGGGTTATTATTATGATGTTCCGTGCATAACGCTGTTTTAAGTACTTCTTGTAGGGCTGGTCTTGTCTTGGTGAATTCTCTGAGCCTTTGCTTGTCTGAGAATGTTTTTATTTCTCCTTCATATACGAAGCTTAGTTTTGCAGGGAATAATATTCTGGGCTGGGCATTGTTTTGTTTCAAAAGAGTGAGAATGGGGCCCCAGTCTCTCCTTGCTTGTAAAGTCTCATTAGAGAAGTCTGATGTTATTCGAATTGGCTTTCCCTTGTATGTTACTTGCTTCTTTTGTCTTACAGCTCTTAGAAGGGCCTCTTTAGTTGATACTTTGGTCAGTCTGATGACTGCATGTCGTGACGTCTTCCTGTTTGCGTTGAATCTCCCAGGGGTCCTCTGAGCTTCTTGAACTTGTATATCAAGATTTTGAGCAAGGCCTGGGAAATTTTCCTCTATTATATCTTCAAACAGCTTGTCCAACCCTTGAGTGTTGTCTTCTTCCCTTTCCTGCAACCCTATGACCCTCACATGAGGTTTCTTTACATAATCCCACAGCTCTTGTAGGCTTTGCTCTTTTCTCTTGTTTCTCTGCTCTATTTCTGTGACTGATTTATTTAATTGGAGGGTATTATCTTCAAGCTCTGAGATTCTTTCTTCTGTTTCATCTACCCTGTTCTTGAGACTTTCCACTGTATTTTGTAGTTCCTTGAATTGATTCTTCATTTCCAGGAGTTCGGTTACACTTTTCTTCAATGTGTCTATTTCTTTTCTCATATCCTGGAGACTTTTTGTGGTTTCTTGGTGTTGGTTATTGAGTTGTTGTTGCAGCTGGGTGAGTGTTCTTATGTTCCACATACGAAATTCCTCTTCTGTCATATTGGTTGCCTGATTTTGGTCGGTGTCCCTTCCAAGGGGGCTGGTGCTCCTCTTTGGGGGTGTGTTTTCCGTTTGGTTCTTCATATTTCCTGAGTTCTTTCGCTGATTTCTTCCCATGTGGATCAGTTTTTGTTTCTTTCCTTAGGTTATTGTTTGGGTATTCACACACCTTGTTTAGTTTCTGAGGCGTTAGGTGGTGCCTGTGGGTGAAATTGGACCACTCCCTGTATATTGAGTCAGTGGGTGCCTTGGAAAGGCTGTGCAAGATGGCGTCCCTGTCAGTAGGTGGCGTTTGCTTGGAGGAACAGGCTATGGTGTTGATTTTGAGTCCTGTTATCAGCTCTTGTTCTGGGCAGAGCTGGGTTGGGTAAGCCTGCCCTCAGGCCATTAGCAGGGGTCAAAGTTCTGTTCTCTGCTGTCAGGGAGGGGCTGGAATGGTCCTGCTCAGCCAGAAAGTCTGGGTGTGGGGGGTGGGGCTGTCTGAGACCAGCAGTCTGCAGCAGGCCTCGCTTCTTTCCACCCTCCCCAACTCCGCAGCTACTCCTGGGCCTCTGCCAGCAGGCCAGACCACAAGCCACCAGGCCTCCCTGACTGTGATGCCGGCGGGGATGTTCCCTGCACAGGAACGCCACCTGGGTTGGGCGCACGGCCTCCTCCTGGGAGGAGGGTTGCCCTCTAGGACGCCGATCCGCCCCTGGAGGCACACACACCTCAGTAGGCTGTTCACGTATAACCCTTCTGTGCCCCGGGCAATGCTAGCCCTCGGTGCAGGGGATCTGGTCTGCAGGTCCGACCTCTGGGTCCCAGAGTTCAAACTGTATTCCCACCAGGGAGAGGATTTCCGGTCCTAATTCACCCACAGGGAGCCCAAGCTGGGTCTATGTCTCTCAGCCTCTGAGTCGGCACCGTTTTCCTGGGAACAGGGTGCCAGCAGCACCTGGGAGGGCGGGCGGGGTCCTTAACAGGAAGGTCCCGTTCCCTGGAGGTGCCTCCGGCTGGTGGCTGTATTGTCTCTCTGGGCAGCCGCGGGTAGGGTCGGCGGAGGGGAGGGAGAGGCAATATGGCGTCTGCCGTGCGGCTCGGGTCCGTGCACACAGAGGTGCCCGGAGGAAGTTGGGAACCTGGTACCATGTCTGCTACAGGCTCACCGTTGGCAGGCGGTGGCAGTCTCTGGGCTGCTGTCCACAGGTCTCTCCACCCGCTGGGGAGCCCACTAGCAGTCCCGAATGCAGGGGAGGGGAAACAGCAGATCCACCTACCCTTGCCGCTGGTCTCAGCGCTCAAGACCAGTATTTTAAAGTCTTCATCTATTAAGATTTAGCATGTGTTTCTTCAGGAATTAAGCCACTTCCTCCTGACACTGTTGCATCATGCTGGAGAGTGGGTGGAGTAAGAGTGAATAAAAATCTCCTGAATTTCCTACCATTTTGAATGTGGCTTGTGCTTGATTGAGCATTGCATTGGTTGCTGTTAATATTTGATTTTGTTTCAGAGCTCCTATAAAGTTATCTTAGCTAGTGTATATTTGTTTGTTTGGTGTTTCCATGGGGAAACGATGGCCTGGGGCTTCCTGTTCTGCATCTTACTGATGTCATGTTAAACTACTTTTTTGTTGCTAAAATATGCTATTACACTCATCCATTGTTATTTCATATTATTTTATTTCTCATATTTATAAATTGTATTTGGGACTTTTTAAAATATACTCGATAATTTTAATGGTTTACAGTTTTTTTAGATATTTTCATGCTTGTCATGTGTTTCCTAAATATTGTAAACATAGCTATTTAAAATTTATGTTTCAGTGCACTATTACTCAATTATAAGAAAGGACGGTGATCTAGCACCTCTTATATTTTCCTGGATAGAGCCTGAGCCCATCCTCTGAAGTGAGGTATCACAAGAATGAAAGACTAGGCTCCACATGTATTCGCCATCAAAATGGCACTAACTCATCAACACTATAGTGCTCATATGATAGTAATATTCTCCAGGGATTTAGAGGGTTGTAGGGGGTAAACTAACAACTAATGGATGCAGTGAGCATTGTAGAGGGCAAGGGCATGCCTCTAATCCTCACTTGGGTGAGGCAAAGTCATAAAATGTAATCAAAATGTTTGTGCCCTCATAATATCCTGAATAAAAATAAATAAAAAATTATGTTTCATAGCTCAAAAATATAATGTCTTTATGGACTTGTTTCTACCATTTGACTTTTCTGATATTTTTTCATACATAGTGTCCTATTTTGTTTTTGCATTTGTGTGAATTTTTTTTAGAATGTGAGCTGTTAAAATTACTTGGAAAAAATAGTTTTTGGGATTATTTGAGGCTAGAAAAAAGGTGCAGTCCTCTAGGCAGGATTTGCATTTACTTTGGCCAAATGCTTTCAGGAACGATCAGCATGGGATTACTATGTTATAATGAAAGGTTTGAGTTTTTGTGGTTTATATTCTTAGTATGAATTTGAGGTAAAAATACTGTAAGAACTGGTTTGATTTTATGATTATGTTTCATGCACTTTATTTCAGTCCTACACTGTTCAGTACTAAAACAAATTTAACTAGTTTCCTGGGGGGTGCAAGGACATAGATGCAATTTATTTATGGTTGAAGCTCACCCTAATGGTATAGATATTTGGCTTTCCAGCTTTCTGTGGAAGTTGTCTCCTATTTGACATTCCATTTTGGGGATATCCTGGCTTTTGCTTGTTGAATTTTTCAAATCCTTCAAAATCATAAAAATCTATGCTAAATGTTTTCAGCTTTTGGAAAGAACATTGGGATAAAAGTAGCTTACTGGTTTTCTTACAAAGTTTGGTTGCTTCTCCTGCCTGATAATTCTTTTCTATTTTGTCCATTCTTCCTTGTTCTTTAATATTAAAAAATATTTCATCCAACGTTTTTACTTTCAGTAAGAGTGTTAATCTGGTTACATAGCTAGTTGTATTACTGGATATAGGCTCTAACTTAAACAAGCTCTAATTTAAACAGGTTCTGATTTCAAACCAGGAGTTAGTGGGACAAGATGAAAGAACACTTAAACATATTCTCCAAAGATGAGTTCTTCCATTATGTCTCAAAGTGTGTTCTATGGATTACCACTTCTCAATAACTCCAGCTGATTATCAAATTTAAGATTCCTATGTCCCCCCAATATGTACTGGATAAAGAACATCTGGGCATCGAGCCTTGGAATCTATATTTTTTGTCAAGCACCATAGGTAATTCATAAATGCACACAATTTTAAGCCTTATCAATTTAGAATAAAAATAAAAATTAATGACTTTCTTTTTTGGTTGTGCATTAAAATACTTCCACTAAAATAAGATAGAATGAAGAGAATTCCTGATAGGAAAGATAGGCCAGATGTCTGAATGATCGTTATGGACTTGACAAGAAAGACAAATAGATATAGATTGTATACTTTAATATAAAGTTAATTTCCTCATAATTGGAGTATGAATTGATTAATATAACGAATAAAACTATTATATATTAAAAATTTCCAAATAATTTTATTCTTCAATTATATTTTTAATCAGAGATGGAATTTAGATGGTAGACAAACCAATTTCTAATCATGCCATTCATAGCAAAGCATTGTGCAACAATTCACTTGTCATGCCAAAGCACAAATATTTTTCAACTTTGTGAAGTTCATGTCAGGGAGTCTGACAAGCCAAACCTCAGGGTACAATCTTTCTCCCTGCAAATAACTGACTACTGCTGTGATGTTCATAAATGTGCTTTTACCTACTGAGTTTCTGTGTCTGATATTGCACTGAACATTTTAAAGGCAACATTTCTATAAACTGAATACAATCTATATTGTGGAAAACCTTCCAGTTCTCTTTTCTGTTGCTAAAAGCTAAATGGGTGTTCTGAAAAAAAATCCTGATATTAGATGCTGGTCAGCAATAGGAATATGCATGAGAGGAAACATCTTTTGGGGGGAGTTGAAAATGGGTAATGCAAGATAGCTTTAATTCTTAGGTGTCTATGAATTTAGTTTAGTTTTCCACAAATAATTTAAGAATATTGATTTATTAGTAACTGTTCTGCATGTTATAGAACTAATATTAGTTTGAATCAAAGGAACATAATTAACAGATTTTAGCATCCAAAAGTGGAAAAGGTAGCAATATTTAAAAATTGCTCTTTAAGAAAATGGAGGACCTTTGCAAATTGAATATCAGTAATCATTGTGCCTACATTTTTAGACTTTTGGATGGATTGGATTGTACTCTAGATATAGAAAGATGACATAGACAGAGATATATACATAGAGATAAATAGATATTCCATTGTAACATTTATAATGTTGAAGACAAGAATATGTGATGTGGCAGACACACACAAAGGTAGGTGACCCCCTAAAGACTAACAACATTCTGAAGTCCCCCCCACAAGTGTAGGTGGAGTGACTTGTTTCTAGCAATTGAATATGGCAAGGGTGATGAGATGTCATGTCTTTGATTATGTTACATTATGTGAGATTCCATTTTAGCAGATTAAATTGCAAGAGTTCTCCCTGGATTTAAAAAGCAAGCTGCCAGATTAACATGAGGGCCATGTGGCAAAAAAATTGTGAATGGATTCTATTAACTGGCTGATAAGCAGGAAGGATATGAGAACTTTAATCTAATAATCACAAGGAACAACTACTCGAGCTAGGAGAGGGTCTCAAACTTCAGAATGGAATGCAGCCCAACCAATACCTTGATTGCAATCTTGTGAGACTTGAGCCAAGGAATCAGCTAAGCAAGGCCTGCCCAGACCTCTGAACTATGAAAATTGTGAAATAATAAATAAGTGATGTTTTAATCTCTTTGAGATGTTATTTTGTAACTGTGGGAAGGATATAGTCAGCCAGTCTGTCTTGCAATAACAATATTTAAGACTAATAAAATCGATTACAGCATAATTACAAAGTGCTTTGAACGTAAAATTCTACAGACTTTTTGTAGACATGGGAAAAGATGATTACATGTTGATATTTCCTTGAGACCAGTTTCCATTACACTTACAAATTCTGTGTCTCTAGAATCTATTCAGTTATCTGTACAATCTGGGTAAATTAACATTCACGCAAACACATACATAATTATATTTTTAGTATTATTAATGACATTTTGTAAAAGTCTGTGACTATGAATGGAAGGAATATAAGGCAAAAATCCATGATTTAGGGCAATCATTCTAGAAACTATTATGTAATCATCATCATGATGTCAATCACACTGAAAAATGCTAACAAAATCACATTCAACTTAACATATATAATAGCATATAAATTATCAATAGCCACATCACCCATGAAATTGAGATGCTTTTGGTGCTTGAAATTAATTATTTACCAACTACATTAGAATTCAAAATATCAGGATATAGATATGATTTGTAAAACCTCAAATGGGCACAGTATTCAGTTATTTGCTAAAATATAAGGATTGCATTAAAATTTTTCATAGAGAAAATAATTCATTTACCAGTATCATTAGTGATGGGAAAAACTGAATCCTTGTCTCACTGCCATTGTTATGTTACAGAATACAGTGCAATTAACTATAGTGATGGTAATACTGTACTTGAAGGATTAAGGACAACCCACAATGACTTTGCTGTAATTGAAATTTTAATTTAATTTTAATTATGAAATCTTTATACCCGTCTAGCCAAATTTCAAATAAAACGTTTTAAAGTGAAGAAAATCTAGAAAAAAATTAATATTAGCTAGTATTTAAGTGATGCCTAAAATTGATTTTATAACATGCATCTACACATTGAACATTAGTTTATACTGTGCACAAATCCATTTATTGCCATGATATTCCTGTACTATAATGGAGAATTAGAGTATGATCTAAAGTTTTCTTTATCAGTACACATTTAATAAATTCCTGTTGATTTTACAAAAAAATTTTTTTGAAAAATTTAACAATGCTTTAAATTAAACAAATAAATAGCAAAATCAGAAATTATGAACCATAAGTTATTCAAATATAAATTATTCACCTCTATGATAGTTATTTTTATCTGTCAACTTGGGTAGATCATAATATTCATATATTTGGTCAAATACAAGTCTAGATGTAGCTGAGAAGGTATTTTTTAGATAATATTAACATTTAAACTGTAGACTTTTAGTAAGGCTTATTACCCTCCATAATGTGGGTGAGCCTATCAGTTGAGGGCCTTAACATCAAAAAATAGAGATTCCCTGAGGAGAAGAAAATTATGCCTCAAGACTGGTTTGGACTCAAGCTATAACATCAGCAACTTTTCTTGGTCTCCAGTTGACTGGCTTGCTCTGTAGATTTCAGAGTTGCTAGCCTCCACAAGTATGTGAGACAATTTCTTAAATAAGTTTCTCCCTCCCTCTCCCCTCCCCCACTTTCTCTCTCTCTCTCTCTCTCTCTCTCTCTCTCTCTCTCTATATATATATATATATATATATATATACATATATATGTGTATGTATATACACAAACACATACACACACACACACATCTTATTGGTTCTGCTTCTGTGGAGAACACTGGCTAATACAGATTTTGGTATTGACAGTGGTTATAGAGGAACTGAATCATAAAGATGAATTTTCTGAATTGATTCTAGGGTTTCTGGAATTTTTTTTCTAATCTGAGTCGTTTTATGAGCACTAATAATTTTATTTCCTGTAGGAAAGATAGCACTGACAGTCCATCTCGTGATATTGAAATAGAGATATGATTGGATATTTATTGATATCAAATTGTTAATATCTCTTCAGAATCCAAAATATCACCACTGGATATTCTGAAGCAAATACTTAAAGCTGCAAAATTTTAGGTAACCAATATATGATATCTGAATATTTTCGTAAAACTAAAAAGACTGTAATGAGATTGACTTGTTGTTCCTAATTGCACTAGAGAAAGTAGAGAAAGAAAAAAATGAGTTCAGGGACTTGAATTCCCTCCTTAAGTGCTGAACAAATGACCTGAAAATTTCAATGTCTGTTCTGAAAGAGACCGTCATCTCCTGTAGCCATAGAACTCATATTGATGCAAAGAAAACCCAGAATCTTATCCTGCAGGTGGTCAAATTACAATGCAAATTGAATTCCCAACCTTAAGGGTGTGTACTGTTAAAGTTAAGACATTGAGAAGAAATGGAATCCTGAGATTTGGAATGTAAATATATGGAAAGATTTTGATAAAATTGGAGACATTGCACCCCTAAATTCTAATGAATCTTTGCCAGTAGAAGCAGCCTCTCAACTTCATCTGAGAAGATTAACCCTGCTTTCACTGGGAAAACTGTAATGGACTCTCCTGAAGTAGTCACCTTGCAAGACATTGCTGTTTCTCCTCAGGACCTACGTCTACCACTCTTCTTTGCTTCTAAACCTGGAAATACACTCAAGCCTGGCAGGGCGGTCCCTAAAGGTAAAGTACAGAGTGTGACCTATGAAGAGGTGTGAAACATTATTTTAGATGTAAATAAAAATGGAAAATATATCCCACTAGTATGATGTCATAGATTATAATATATCATTCAAATATATTAAATATAAATCCCATAATAACATAGTCTTTGGTTTGAATCAGCTTGAATATATTACGTTCTTACCGTATTCAAGATATGCTTTCATTCTACTAAGCAAAGTATCCCCCAAATGGAAAAATAAGCACCACATGTACTCACCAGCAAATTGGTTTCACTGATCAACACCAAAGTGGACATATAGGAATAACATTCATCAGGTGTCGGGCAGGTGTGGGGGGGGGGTAGGGGATGGGTATATACATGCATAATGAGTGAGATGTGCACCATCTGGGAGATGGACACCCTTGAAGCTCTGACTCCGGAGTGGAGAAGGGGAGGGAAGGCAACACATATAACCTAAACATTTGTACCCCCATAATATGCTGAAATAAAAAAAGATATCCTTTCAAAGCTTCATTTTATTCCTTTGTGATCTTTTCTAGCTTCTTTTCTCTTTTATATATAACTTCTCTACCTAGGTGACACTATAACCTTTAATTTTAATTACTATCTGTATGCTGAAATTTCCCAGAACTTTCCTTTAAGCTTCAAACCTATTTATTCAGCTTCGTTTTTTTAAGTCATTAGGCTTCTTAACACTTCTTCCTTCTTCATGTCTCAAATTAAGTACCACTTTCTTATGCAAGCTTTTTCTTTTTTTTTTTTTTATTTCAGGATATTATGAGGATACATTTTGGTTACCTTTTATGTCTTTGCCTCACCCAAGCAAGGATTAAAGGCATGCCCTTCCCTTTTACTATGCTCCCCGTGTCCATTAGTTGTTAGTTTACCACCCCCAACTCCCTACTACCTTGTGAGCACCATAGTGTTGATCAGTCAGTGCCAATTTGATGATGACTACATGTGCAGCCTATTCTTCCAATTTGTGATACTTTGCTTCAGATAATGGGCTCAAGCTCAATCCAGGAAAACAGAAGAGGTGCTAGACCACTGTCATTTCTTATAATTGAGTAATATTCCATTATATACATATATCAATTTTTTTATTTCAAGAAAATATTAGAGTACAAACATTTTGGTTGATTTTTATATCTTTGCCTCTCCCTAGCAAGGGTTAGAGGTATGCCCTTCCCCTCCACAATGCACACAGCATCACTCAGATGTGGGTCTAGCCCTCCAACCCCCCGAATCCCTGGTGAACACCACCACCCTTTGAGCACCATACTGTTAATCAGTCAGTACCAATTTGATAGCGAGTAGATGAGGAGCATTCTTCAGATGTTGTGTCACCTCACTTCGGATAATGGGCTTAAGCTCAATCCAGGATAATATAAGCAGTGCTAGCTCATTGCCATTTCTTAAAATTGAGTAATATTCCATTGTAAACATATACAAAATTTTATTAATCCACTCATGAATTGACGGGCACTTGGGTTGTTTCCGTATCCTTACAATAGTGAATTGTGCTGCCATAAACATTTGGGTGCAGATGTCTTTATTATAGAATGTGTTATGCTCTTTTGGGTAGATGCTTAATAATGCTATTGCTGGTTCAAATGGTATTTCTATTTTTAGCTCTTTGAGGTATCTCCAAATTCTTTTCCATAGAGGTTGTACTAATTTGCACTCCCCCTAGCAGTGTAAGAGTGTTTCTGTCTCTCCACATCCTCACCAGCATTTGTTGATTGGGGATTTTTTGATGAGGCCAGTCTCACTGGGGTTAGGTGATATCTCATTGTGGTTTTGATTTGCATTTCTCTAATGATTAGACATGTTGAACATTTTTTAATATATTTGCTGGCCATTATTCTGTCTTCTTTTGAAAATTTCTGTTCATTTCCTTTGTCCATTTGACTACAAGCAAGCCTTTTCTGATACTCTAAACTTTGATCTCTCTGTAGTACACCCACAAAATATTTCTTCATAACTCTTGAAAAAATTGTTCAATATCTATCTTATCTTCATTTATAATTTCTAGAAAAGTATGGTCTGTATCTGTTTTGTTCATTACAATATCACTACTGACACAATATATGTCACTTAGTAGAAACTCAATGAATATATGTCAAATAAATGAAAGGAAGGATGAATGGATGTGTAGAAAAATGCATAAATGAATGTAATATTTGAGAAAAATATCATTATATTCAAAAGCAAAGATTTCTTTCATTCATGTCATAATGAGATTACCCACATGATAAGGGTGACACAGCTTAACAAAACTTGAAGTATAAAATGAGCACATACTTTCTGTCCTTAATGACAATCTATAAATCATTTGAAGCTTGGATATTTCCCAGGGATTATTTTAACATGTCTCTAATTCAAAAATTCATCATAAGAAAAGAAGAAGAATGAAGGAAGCTATTTGTCAAGTGTTTAGGACTTGTATAACACAAAGCTGTATATTTTATGTAAAAATGTATACCTGAGATTCAGCCTAAAATAACATTTATAAAGAAAAATGCAATTTTGAATGTTGAATATGCTGAAATCATTTTTTTGGTGATTCTGAGATACATTTTGCAGCTTAATCACCTACAATTTAAAACACTGGTAATTGCTTATCTAATATGTACTTCTTTCTTACTAACATATGTATTTTTTTTATTTCAGCATATTATGGGGGAATGAATTTTAAGGTTTGAAATAATGTCCTTGCCCCTCCTCCACTCACAAGTCTGAGCTTCAAGCATGACCTTCCCCAGACAGTGCAAATCTCACTCATTATGCATGTATATATCCACCCCCCCTTCTCCCTCTCCCCTCCCACCCGCCCAATACCCAATTTATGTAGTTCCTATGTGTCCACTTAGGTGCTGCTCAGTTAATACCAGTTTGCCGTTGAGTATATGTGGTGCTTGTTTTTCCATTCTTAGGATACTTCACTTAGTATTATGAGTTCCAGCTTTATCCAGGAAAATACAAGATGTGCTATATCACCGTTGTTTCTTACAGCTGAATAGTACTTCATGGTATAATATACCACATTTTATTAATCCACTCATGAATTGATGGGCACTTGGGTTGTTTCCACAACTTTGCAATTATGAATTGTGCTACTATAAATATTCAAATGCAGGTGTCCTTTTCATAAAGTGACTTTTGTTCTTTTTGGTAGATGCCCAGTAATGGGGTTGCTGGATCAAATGGTAGATCCACTTGTAACACTTTAAGATATCTCCATATTGGTTTCCATAGAGGTTGAACTAGTTTGCAGTCCCACCAGCAGTGCAGGACTGTTCCTATCTCTCTGCATCCATGCCAACATCTATTGTTTTGGGACGTTTTGATAAAGGCCAATCTTACTGGAAATAAGTGATATCTCATTGTAGTTTTGATTTGCATTTCCCTGATGATTAGAGATGTTGAGCATTTGTTCATATGTTTGTTTGCCATTATTGTCTTCTTTTGAGAAGTTTCTGTTCATGTCCTTTGACCACTTTCTGATAGGGTTATTTGATTTTTCTTGCTGATTTCCATGAGTTCTAAGTAGAGTCCAGTTATCAGCCCCATATGAGATGTGTAGGATGTGAAAATTTTCTCCCATTCTGTAGGTTGTCTGTTTACTTTCATGACTGTTTCTTTGGCTGTGCAGAAGCTTTTTAGTTTGATCATGTCCCATTTATCTATTTTTGTTGCTGCTGTGATTGTCTTTGGGGTGTTCTTCATAAATTCTTTGCCTAGACCAATGTCTAGGATAGTGTTTCCAACATTTTCCTCTAGAATTCTAATAGTTTCATACCTTAGGTTTAAGTCTGTTATCCAGCGTGAGTTGATTTTTGTGAGAGGTGAAAGGTGTGGGTCCTGTTTTAGCCTTCTACAAGTGGCTATCCAGTTTTCCCAGCACGATATATTGAAAAGGGATTATTTTGCCCAGTGTATGTTTTTGTCTGCTTTGTCAAAGATTAGATGGCTATATGAGGATGGTTTTATATCAGGGTTCTCAGATCTGTTCCTCTAGTCAATATTATTATTTTTGTGCCAATACCAGATTGATTTAATTACTACGGTTTTGTAGTATAGTTTGATACCTGGAATATTAATACTTCCCATTTTGTTTTTATTGCCTAGAATTGCTTTTGATATGTGGGTCTTCTCTGGTTCCAAACGAAGCGTAAAATTACTTTTTCCATATCTGTGAAGAATGATGTTGGGATTTTAATAGGTATTGCATTGAATCTGTAGATCAGTTAGGGTAATATAGACATTTTAACAATGTTGAGTCTGCTGACCCATGAGCATGGTATGGATTTCCATCTGTTTACATCCTCTGCTATTTCCTTACTCAGTGTTTTATAGTTCTCCCTGTAGAGGTCTTTTACTCCCTTGGTTAAGTATATTCCTAGGTACTTTATTTTCTTTGTTGCTATTGTGAAGGGTATTGAGTCTTTGATTTGCTTCTCAATTTGATTGTTGTTGGCGTATATGAATGCCTCTGATTTCTGTGTATTGATTTTATACTCTGAGATTATTAAATTCATTTATCAATTCCAGGAGTTTCTTGGTTGAATCCTTGAAGTTTTCTAAATATAATATCATATCATTAGCAAACAGTGAAAGTTTGATCTCTTCTGCCCCAATTTGGATACTTTTAATTCCACTTTCATGCCTCATTGCTATAGTTAGGACTTCCAGCACTATGTTGAATAGAAGTGGAGATAGTGGGCAGCCTTGCCTATTTCCAGTTCTAAGTGGGAATGCTTTAAATTTTTCCCCTTTCAGTATGATGTTGGCTATGGGTCTGTCATATAAGGCTTGTATCATTTTATGTATGTCCCTTCTATGCCTATTTTATTAAGTTTTCTTATCATGAAACAGTGTTAAATTCTGTCAAAAGCGTTTCCTGCATCTATTGAAAGAATCATGTGGTCTTTGTTTTTGCTCCTGTTTATGTGGTGCATTGTATTTACAGATTTACATATGTTGAACCATCCCTCCATTCCCGGGATGAAGCCCACTTGGTCATGATGAATTATTTTTTTGATAAGCATCTGGATTCGGTTAGGTAGGAATTCGTTGAAAAATTTTGCATCTATATTCATTAGAGATATTGGTCTGTAGTTTTCTTTTTTTGTTGCATCCTTTCCTGGTTTGGGTATCAGATTTATGTTTGCTTCTTATAAGTAGTGGGGGAGGTTTTCATTCTTCTCAATATTGTGGAAAAATTTCTGCAAGATAGGCACCAGTTATTCTTTGTAAGTGTGTTAACATTCCGGTGTGAAACCATCTGGGCTGGGACTTTTCTTTTTAGGAAGATTTTTAATTGCTATTTCTATTTCGGCTCTTGATATTGGTGTGTCCAGGAATTCTATTTATTCCTGGTTGAGCCTAGGGAGGCTGTGTGTTTCTACAAATTTGTGCATTTCCTCCACATTTTTTAGTTTGTTTGCATAAAGATTTTTGTAGTATTTGTAAATTATATCTTGTATCTCCTTGGGATCAGTTGTGATATCTCCTTTTTTGTTCTTAATGGATCTTATTAGAGATTTCTCTTTACTGCTTTTCGTTAGCCTAGCCAAAGGCATGTCGATTTTGTTTATTTTTTCAAAGAACCAACTTTTTGTTTTATTAATCTTCTGTATAGCTTCCTTGTTGTGAATTTCGTTAAGTTCTGTTTTGATCTTGTTAATTTCACTTCCTCTGCTGAGTTTGGGGTTGGTCTGTTCTTTTTCCAGCTCTTTGTGTTAATTCATTAAATTGTCTGTTTGTGATCTTTTTGACTTTTGGTTATAGGCATTTATGGGAATAAACTTTCTTCTCAGTAGTGCTTTAGCTGTGTCCCAAAGGATTTGATAACTTATCTCTCCATTGTCATTTTGTTCAAAGGACTTTTTTATTTCCATCTTGATCTCTTCATTTGTGAAATAATTATTTAGAAGAAGGTTGTTTAATTTCCACATTTTTGTGTAGAAATGTGAATTTCTGTTAGGGTTGATTTCTACTTTTATTCCACTCTGATCTGAGAAGATACATGGTATGATTTCTATTTTTTTTTTAATTTTTTGAGACTTACTTTGTGTCCTAGGATATTGTCAATCTTAGAGAATGTCCTGTGAGCTGATGAGAACATATATTCAGTGGTTTTTGGATAGAATGCCTGTAAATGTCAATCATACCCAATTGTTCTAGCGTTTTGTTTAAGTTCATTATATCTTTATTAATTTTCTGTTTGGCAAGTCATCTAACTGCCTTCCCTATCAGTTCAGTTCAGTTTGCTTCTGCCTTGGAGCCACCCTAGCACTGGGCTCAGGGGATTTTCCACTAATGACTGCAATCTCCAACACCCTCTTCTCCTGCCGGGATTTTGCACCGATTTCAGACAGGTCCCTGGCTGGGTGGGTGTGGAGGTCAATGGGGACGCATGGAGTTCTTCTGTAGGTCTGATCCCACTTCACCCCCTGGCCCAGTGGGCGTACTATTGTTTGTTTTGCACTCTCCAGAGAATATGATCTTATCTTCCAATCACCTTGTTTTTTTTCCTTTTTTGAGAGTCCCATGCTGAACCTCTGTGGATTCTCGATGTTGTCCTTGTAGGGGGGAGATCCAGTTGCATGTAGGAGACCAAGATCTATGTCTCCTTCTCTGGGAACAGGAATCCAGGATTTACCTTTACTTCACCATTTTTTTCCCCTAACATATCTATTTTTAAGGTGACCAAAGAAAGCTTAAGTATTCCATCTTTCAACATTCTTTTCTTCTAGGATGGACCGTATTGATAAAATTCAACAAGCAGAAGTATATTTAAAATTTGGAGAGAAATTTTGCATTTCTTATATATGTTACTCCTTCATCTTTATCACGTTTTTCTTCCTCCTAATGGAATATGAATGCTATAACTGAAAATGCAGCTACCACTTTGCAACCTTGAATATAATAGGTACACACTGAGGATGACTGAGCACAATGATAGAGTGAGACTGGCGCCATTGGTAACACCCTAGGAATGCTGCAGCAGCCCTAAAATGTCTATGCCTGGCACCTAATATCTGAACTTCCTGTTATTTGAGAAAAGTAAACCCTTATTGTGTAAGCAATGGTAATCAGGTTTCTCTTTCATACATCTAAATGTAATTCTTGTTTGATATTTCTATCCACTGTGGAGATTTGATAATTTGTAGTTAAGAAAGAATAATGAAATTATCTTCTTAAAATTAAAGTACAAAAATTGTGAATGTTCCCTATGAAATTTCATAAAGTGAGCATGATAGTTTAACTATCATTAAGATCAAGAAATAATAACTAACATCACCCTAAAAGGCCCATTTGCTACCTGTGCTAGTCACTATCCCTATAACCCTGAACCCTTACTTCTTTTGTTCAGTTTTGAAGTTTATATAAATAAAAGAATAGTTGTATATTCATGCCTCTTGCTTATTTTGTCCAACATAATTTTTCTGAAATTCATCCATATTTTTGTTTATAGACGTAAATCATTCATGTTCATTATTCTTAGCAATGTTCTCAAAGTGTCCCCAGACTAGCAGAATCAGCATTACCTTATTTTAGCTATCCTGCTAAGTGTACAGTGGTATTATTGTGATTTTAATTTGTAATTCCCTGAAAACCAATAAAATTGAGTATCTTTTCATATACTTTTCTACCATGTGAATACCCTTTGTTGTGAAGTGCCTATTGAAGTATTTTGCCCAATGTTCTATTGAGTTGTCTGGCTTTTTCTTGAATATATATATATATATATATATATATATATATATATATAAAATTTCTAGGATTTTATATATATATTTCTTTATTTTCTGAATTTAGGTCCTTTTTTGGAAAGATCCATTTTGAATATGTTCTCTCACTGTGTGGCTTGCTTTTATTCTTCTCTCAATATGGTCTTATGATAAATACAAATCCCATTTTTAATAAAATTCAATTTTTCTTTTTTTTCCTTTAGGATTATTGATTTTTTGCTCCTATTTAACAAGTATATGTCTACTTCAAGTACATGAAGATATTCTGCTTATGTTTTCTTATATTTTAATGTTTTTATCAAAATTATATTTATAATTCTTATAGAACTAATTTTCATTTAAGATATGAGATATATATCAAGATTCACATTTATCTATATTTACAGCCAATTGATCCATATCATTTACTGAAGAGTTGCCTTTTTCAATGCACTGCAGTGTCACATTTGACATAAAAAATTTAATAATATATATGTTGATCTGTTTCTGTGCTATATTTTATTGGACTATTTGTTCATACATGTAACTATGTACTGTTTTAAATAATATAGGTTTATATTAGGTGATGATATCTGATAGCGTATATCTTCCATGTTTGTTATTTTTCATGTCTGACTTGCTATGCTTGACCTTGTGTATTTCTACATAAATAACAAAATCTGCTTGTCAATTTCTAAAATAATCTAGTAATATTATGATTTGTATCTTCTTTCTTAAATATGTGAACCAATTATTCAAAAATTGTAAAGAATTTACATATCTTTACAACTTTTGATCTTCCAATTCATGAACAAAATTTATTCCTCCATTTATTTATCTCTTCCTTGGTTTCTCTGAAGAGTGTTTTATCATAGTAATGGTCATACACATTTTTATAAGATTTAATCCTATCAATAGTTGATGTTTCTGATCATTTAATTAGTATTACTTTTTAAACTTTAAACTTTATTGTCTACTTCTTTGTGATTGGTATATAGAAATAAAATTGACTTTTTTATATTAATCTTGTAGAAAAAAGACATGATATATTTCCTAAGTATTTGTAATATTCTGTGTTGGGATTCTTTCAAAAATACAATTACAAATATGAAAATTTTGTCTTCCTTTTCAACACTTATTCCATTGTTTCTTTTCCTTACAATATTTTACTACTTAGGACTTCCAATACAACATTGGAGGTAGTCCGGGGTTCCATCTCCTATTACAAGTCTCAGATTACAATATTAAATGTGATATTAACTGTAGTTTATTATCTTTTTGTAAATGCCTCTATTTACATTGAGAGATTTCTTTTCTTTTTTTTCCCAGCACATTATGGGGCTACAAATGTTAAGGTTATGTATTTTTCCCTTACCCCCCTACCCCCCCCCAGAGTCAGAGATACATGCATGACCATCCACCAGTTGGTGTCCTTCACACTATTATGTATGTATATACCCATTTCCCCACTACCACCTGCCTGACACCCAATAGATGTTATTCCTATATGTCCACTTAGGTGTTGATCAGTTAATATCATTTGCTGATCAGTACATGTGTGGCTTATTTTTCCATTCTTGGGAAACTTCACTTAATAGAATGGGTTCCAGCTCTATCCAGAAAAATACAAGAGGTGCTATATCACTGTTGTTTCTTATAGATGAATAGTACTCCATCCTATACATATACTACATTTTATTAATCCACTCATGTACACTTCAGTTTTTTCCACATCTTTGCAATTGTGAATTGCGCTGCTATAAACATTCGAGTGCAGGTGTCTTTTTCATAGAGTGACTTTTGTTCTTTTTGGTAGATGCCCAGTAGTGGGATTGCTGGATCAAATGGTAGATACACTTGAATCGCTTTAAGGTATCTCCATATTGCTTTTCTCAGAGGTTGAACTGGTTTGCAGTCCCGCCAGCAGTGTAGGAATGTTCCTATCTCTCCACGCCAACACCTATTGTTTTGAGACTGGTTAACAAAGGCCATTCTCACTGGAGATAAGTGATATCTCATTGTGGTTTTGATTTGCATTTCCCTGATGATTAGACATGTTGAGCATTTTTTCATATGTTTGTTGGAGAGATTTCTTTTCTGCCACCATTTACTAAGATTTTCATTTAGTAGAAGACAGTTAATTTTTTTTGAAATATTTTTCACGTTACCTAAGATAATCTTATTTTTCTCCGTTTTTCTGTCAATGAGATGAATTATATTCATAGGGATTTCAATGTTTAACCTTAAGTACCTATAATAAATCCTATTTCAATGTGATGTATTTTACCTTCTTTTTTGAAATAACTATAGATTCACATGAAGTTACAAAGAGAATATAGAAGTGGTATGTACATTTCACCCAGTTTCCCCCAATGGTTACATCTTATGTAACAATTGTAAAATATCAAACCAAGAATTTGACATTGATGCAAGGTGTGTGTAGTTCTATGCCATGGTGTCACATGTTTATATTCATGGAACCACCACCAAAATCAAGATACAGAAATATTCTATCACCATACTTATCTCCCCTCATGCTATCCCTTCATAATCATACCCATTAATTCCTTCCCCAAAGCAAGTACTAATCTTTTCTCCATATACATAATTTTGCCACTTTGAAAATGTTATATAAGTGGAATAATACAGTATGTGGCCTGTTCACCTGTTCAGATTTACCTTTTTTTGTGTTTTTTTTTTTGCTTTGTTTTTTTTTTTTTTTACTCAGCCTAACTACTCTCGATATCCATCAAAGTTTTTGCATGTATAAATTATTCCTTTATCTTGCTTAGTAGTATTTTCTAGGACAAAAGTACCACCACTGTGGGACATTTTGGTTGTTTCCAGATTGGCTCTAACACAAATAATGATGAAAAGACCAATTATGTATACATTTTCATGTGAATAGAAATTTTTATTTCCCTAGAATTTGAGATAGTGATGTATTTGCTGCATCATAAGTGTAGGTTTAGTTTTTAATGAAACCACAAAAACCATTTTTCATGGTGGCTGTGTCATTTACATCCTCACCAGAAATATATGAAATATCTTTTTTTTGCTCATCCACTTTGGCATTTGATATTTTCACAATTATTTATTTTAGCTTTTTAATAGCTGTGTAGTGATATCTCATTGTGTTATTGATTTTCATTTCCCTCATGCCTAGTGATGATAAACATTTTTTCATGAGTTTGTTTCCCATCTGTATATCCTAGTCTGAAAAATGTCTCAAAGTACTTTGCCATTTAGAATTAAGTTGTTTTTATTCTTTTTTTCTGTTTTTACTGTTGAGTTTTAGAATATTTTAAATAATCTAGATATGACTTATTCTCATATATGTATAGTGCAAATACTTTATTCTCACTCAGTAGCTTGTCTTTTCATCCTTTACCAGGGTCTTTTGAAAAGCAGATATTTTAATTGTGATGAAGTATAATCTGCAGATTTTTTAATGGCGCATGTTTTGGTGTCAAGTCTAAAAGCTCTCCAACAACCCCTGAGACAGAAGTTTTTTCTCCTATGAATTATTTTGAAATGATTATGGTTTTATGTTTTACATTTAAATTCATGATCCATTTCAAGTCAATTTTTGCATGAAGTGTGAGGTTTAAGTTGAGATCCATTTATTGCTACAGCTATCTAGTTGCTCTAGCACAATTTATTGAAAACACTGTCCTCATGCAGCACTTAATTAAGACAACTAGCTACAGGACTCTAAGAAGCAGAATGGGGTCTACCTGTAGTACGGATTTTAACCATGTCTCACAGCATCTTTCATTCAGGCCACTAAACAGATGTTATTAAGCATCAGGGTCTATATTAGACATGTGGGTGGCTTTTGCCTTGTATTTATTTACTGGCCATATCACTAATTCAGAAGAATTAATCCAGGTGCTGAAAGCTGTATTAGAAATTGCACAAATGCTACCTTGATCTGCAAGTATGAAGTGGCAATTCTATCATCCATAACAACCATGGCCAGTAATATGAAGATGACATGAATATTTTCTAGGGCTCAGATGGTATATTGGTCATGTGAACTAAAGTCAGGGAGAAATTATATACCAATTTTTCTAATTAGATGACTCTCAATGTAGAAAAAATTACCTCCAGCATGTACCTAATAATGAATTTGTTAGTCCTTTTAGAAGCTCCCCTGTTTAACTAAGGGTTATACTCATTTTGCAAAGACTGCTATAGTCATGTGAGGCTTATATGATCTACTGAAGGTGCTTGATAAAACATTTGAAGGATTTTTATGAATACCTCTAAAAAGCAAGTAACTCTGTTTTCAAAATAGAGTCTTTACTCATACGTAGTACAGTTAGAAGGGTGCAAATGGTACCCCATACAGAAATTGTTATTTACAATTGTTGAGGCCCCCAAAGAAAAACTCCATCAGTCAAGGGCACATGGTTAGCTATCCTTCCTCTATTGTGATAACCCAAAATAAGTGACTGAGGCAAAATTTTCAATCAATGGAGGTTTATTAAACCAAAACTTGAGGACACCCCCAGCAAAAGCACAAACCACAGAAGTATCTGTGATCTGTGCTTTATGAAGATGATTTTGGGAACTCAGTATTTAAAGGCGGGGGGGGGGGGCATGGAGAAAGGAAAATGAGGAGGGGAGTGGGCAGTGAGGCAAATGGTTACATACTTGTGAGACTTCAGTTAGGACCCAAGAAATCTACATTTTATATAAAATAAGGTGAAAGTTAGACAAGAAAAAGGGAGTAAAAGAGAAATCAATTATGTAGATGTCCCTGGGTAGGTAGAAGAATCACAGATCTTGTTTTGTCTCTGTTCAGCATCTGGGAAGAAAAACCCTTAATCAAGAGTATAAGTGTGGAATTGAACAGATTTTAATTTAAGGAGCTAGACGTAGCCTGAAGAACTAAAGTTGCAATTTTCATGTCCATATTTACAGGAGACAAGCAAAGAATTTCTTTATGAGTGATCTGTGGAGGCAGTCCTTGCAGATGTCTGAGGCCTTTTACTTTTTCAAGGGGATCTGCCAAATGAATAATGTTAGTAACAACTATTGATTTGGAAGAGGGTGTTGCATGACTCAGCCTCCATGCTCGATCTTCCATTTTGCATAAGAAGTTGGGGGGATGGTCCTGGGATTTTGTTTTCCTTTATAACTGTGATCTTCAGGTCAGTGATAGGTCGTAGAGTTACTAGTTAAGGTTAAATATTTGATTCTAGTCCTTGCTTGTGGTAAGAACTGCCTGAGATCAGTTATTTATACCTGCCTTGTTTGTCCATGACAATAGTCTGGTGGAATTCACTTATACTATGCAATGAGTATGCGACAGATGAGGAAATGAGGGCAGGAAATACATCTAGAATTGTTGATAGGCATTTTCCTTGAGAGATGCAGAAGCTGCAGCAATCTTCTACTGTTTCAGATACACTACATGATGAGGCCAAGAAAAATGTTAATCAAACTGTGGTCAGACCTATCTGGCAGGGGAAGTCAGGCAAACATAGAAATATATGGTGTTTGCAACAATTGAAAAGAGTGAAAGCAGGGCATTTTTCCTTATGAAGTGGCAATGCTGAGAGATAAAGATAATCAATATCCCTTAATCCGCTGTCACTCCAGGGGTTAAGTGGTCCCCTCTCCAGATGTGGGGATGGGTATTCTCTTTCCACCACCACAAAATCAGGGTGCCACAAGCCAGTACCTGTAACTGCACAGTTTTTTCCAATCAATTTCCTACTTAGACCTAGAACTTTGATCTGATAGGGTCAGGTGCAAAGGGAACAAGGGAAATGTACAAAACTTGCAGAGAGAGACCCTAACCGTTCCCTACTTTTCCCACATAGACAGCTGCAAGGGACTCAAAAAATAATGCAATCAACCAGTAGTCTTTATTATGATGCTCTTGGACCACAAACAAGTAAATCCAGGTGGCTGACAAGAATTGTTTGAATTTGCTGGACCTCCTTTGGGCCATGCTGACATTGAAAGGATATATCAACCAGGCCAGCATGGGGTTGTTGTTAGGCGGAAAAAAGAAGCACTGTGGGAAGGAATGGCTCAAAGTAGGTTTGCATGCACCCCTCTTCCCCCTCAGCCCCTTTTGAGTGGATCATTACTCTGGAAAGAGCTGAAAGGGGGTGATTGCTTTCTTTAGACAGAACATTTAATGGAAAAAAAAATGCCTTTCTAAGGTTTGTAGAGCAGGATTGAGGCGATGCAAAGTCAGAAGTCCTTTTGAGTAGATTTTTGAGGAGGTTGTTACAATGGTCATCCATACCAGATGCTTGTGTATGGTAGGGGACATGCAAATTTCATATTTTGATTAACAGCCTATTGTGAGTGGCTTTTCGGGTAAAAGGTACAACACTGTCAGAATAAAAAGGATCCAAGAAGCCAAAAACTTATACAGATAAATTTCAAGAACCACATGTTGTTACTGGACTAGGCTAATGAGAATGAAACAGAAGTTTTGTAATGTCAAAAAAGGGCCAAAAGTAGAAGATCGTCATCAATAGCCCCGGGAGTGTATCTAGCATTTTATGTAGTCAGTAGCCAGAGGGGCAGAGGCAAGGCCCCATGCAATGTGACCTCTCCACTATGAGACAAACACATTATCTTTTGGTAGGAGTCACAATAGTAACCTCTACATCTGAAACGTAGTGTGCTTTATTTTATGCTTGGTCTACGGTGGTGGGTATGTTTCCATCATCTATAGGATGATGGATCCAGGCAGCAGTGGTGGAAATCTAGGTGGTACAGGCTCAGTCAGCAGCTTGATTCCATTCAGTCTCATTAGAGAACAGCTCTTTCCATGGGCTTCTACATGAGTGACCCATATGATATCGTTACCAGCTGTGATTTGTCGTCACACATTATGGATCCCAAGTGGTGGGGAGGTATTTAGTATTTGTAATTTTCTAAATGATAGACCAAACAGCCATGTGATTGTCAACAATCAAAACAGCAGGGAAGGTAGGACTTGTAAAATGTAACAAAGCTTATAAAGAGGAGTACTAGTTAGAGCTCAGAGAACATCTTAGAGTTCTACTCACTGAATAAAGGAATCATATCTGCTTTTGGCTCTGCATAGCTGGTGCTGAGGCTAAAGAAATTCAACAGCCGATTGGATGTCACTGACTATAGTTCATCATCATTTACCCAGCCCTGGGCATTCAGAGAAATTTCTGTGAATCAAGAGCCCAAATTAGCCCACGACTTTAATTCAGGTATTGGAGGATTAGGTAAAACTTCACACATGAAATAACTACCATTTTTTCATGTGAAAGCTGAAACAGCACTCTGCCAAGACTGACTGGATTTTTAATAGTCTACTTCCATTGACAAGTGAAACTTCTTGTGTTCTCCCATACTGAGAGTCATTGAATCGGAACTGACTCACCACAATATGAGAATGTTAGTCTGAGATAATCGTGAAACTTCTATCTGCCAGACATTCCGTTTCTGTTAGGGCCCAGTAGCAAGGTTTTTCATTGAATGGTGTGTAACAGCTAATGGTAAATCCTCCTACCATGCTGATTGGTGTGCAATACACTTGGTCATCAGTCTAGCGTCAAGAAAGAATTGGCCTGAAGTAAGAATATATATGGAAAATGACTGGTCTCATTGGTAAGGCCTTGTGAGGACCAATCCTGGAAGATATTGTAAACACTACAAACTGGGTTAGGCATGTAGATGGACCTTGGGGAGTGGGCACAGAGTTAGCATATCTTTGTGTCTTACAACAATAAACACAGTGGCAGGAATGAAGGCTGTGAATGGTTGCAGTAGACTAGGATCACCTCTGAGCAAAGCTTACATAACTACTATTTCTGATGAATCCCTGCTGTTTCAATGGTAGAAACTAGTGCTCAGCACTTGATATGATACCATCCATTAAGGAGACCAGTCAGCCACTTGTTTGAAAGGTGATTATGTCAGATTTCTTCCCCACTAAAGGGGACAGTTATTCACTATTCCATGAATTAACATCTAGTCTGGAATTGGGTTCACCTCTCTGCCTACAGTGCCTCTGTGAGTTCCCCCATTCACTCACTGACAGCTATCTGTTGTACTTACATAACTGCCCCAGACCCAGGGAGCCATTTTTTTTTGAGGGTTTATTGACTTGTTTGTTGTGTTTTGTTTTTTATGTTTTCATATTTTTTTATTTCAGCATATTACAGGGGTGCAAATGTTTAGATTACCTATACTGCCTTTGCCCTGCCCGAGTCACGAGTTCCAACCCCCAGAGGGTGCACCCATTAGGTGCGAATATACCCCTCCCTTCCTCCCCCTTCCCATCTGCCCAGCAAACCATGAATGTTACTGCTATGTGTGAACGTAAGTGTTGATCAATTAATACCAATTTGATGGTGAGTACACTTAACTCCAGTGAGAATGGCTTTTATCAAAAAGACCCGTTTTGTTTTGAAGAACAATTTACCAGTCCTACCAACTGCTGTATCACCTGAAAATGCTTGGCCTTATAGACCTTTTGAATGATTTCATAAAGGCTCACCAAAAGCAACAGTTGTAGATGGCAACCTGGTAGGTTCAAGGTGATGTCTTAATGGAATGCCGTGTGTGCACTGAATCGATGGCTCACACATTTTGTGGCCAGATACCGAGAAAACATTGTTGGGGTCTCAAAAAGTAATGCAAACTATTGACCTCTTTTACCACCACTCCTGTTAACCCAGGTCCAACATTTGTGTTTCCTCTTCCTGCAATCTTAGGGCTCCATTAGTGCGGAGGTCTTGGCTCCCACAGGGGCAACATCTATACCAGGATGCCCAGTGACTATTCTACTGGACTTAAAGTTATGACAACTTCTTGGTCCCTTTAAGTTCTCAATCCAATGTACAAGTAGGCAAAGAAACCAGATCCCATTCAATCATTACAGACCATGATTATTATGAGGAAATAGGATTTTTGCAATATAGTAGAAGCAGAGAGTTATATGTGTGGACTTTGGTGGATTCACTGGAGCATGTTTTGGTACTCCCATGATCAGCAGTAACAGTAGGCATGCAACTGGGAAAACTTGTCCTAGGATCTGTGTTTTGGGGAACTTAAACTAAGACATATAGGCAAAACTATAAAGTCAACGAATATTCTTTTGCTTTCCCTCATACCTTCCTTTATGTGCTTTTCATCTAACCTTTGATCCTATCTTGCCCATTCTCCTCTCGTGAACAACCCAGCTTCTGTAGACTGTGTGTTGGCTTCCCATTGATACTTACCGATGTGCTTCACCTTCTTGCTCTTCCTTAGTAAATAACCAACATTATCTCATTTCTTTTTCTCTACCCTATTGATCTCTTCTATCCTCATTCACTGAGAAACCTTTTAGAACTAAGGTCTTTTGCCCTTCCCATATAGATGTCGAGAGACTGATTGGCTGTGAATCCCTTGAGGAGTAGACTCACGATACTAGTGTTTGTATTTCTTGTGTCCAATAACATAGTATATGTGCAATCCATGTGAAACAAACTAACATATTGATGAGATAATAAATATTCTTCTGAATTTTTAAACAAGCGAGGGCTTTTACTGTAAGAAAATAAAGCAATATGAGCATTAACTCCCTTTGAATAAGTCCATCACAGCACCAACTTCATACTGATGGCATTCGAATATGTACCTTCCACCCATATAAGTAGTAATACATAATAAAGTTCATCTCTACAATGCCTATACTAAGAAAAGCATTTTAATATAGTATTTGAGGTTATACATTATGAATTTCAAGTAATGTTTGACTCCGTGCTTTTAGAAATGTTTTCCTAATCATATCTTTGTTTCTATAGTTTTAACAATTTGAATCATTTCCTCTCCTTTTTCTCTATTTTCTTCCTTTAGCGCTGGTCAACCTGATCATTTTTGAAACTTACCAGTTTCCGTATAGTACTAGACAACAGTAGTTGAAATGCCAGAAATTTATAAATTTTGATGCTGTAAACAATGGGTCTGGAGTCAGAGGAGTTGAATGAAAGTAAAATAGTTTTCAAATTTTATAAGTAAATAAATAAATAAGTAATTTTGTTCTTGCTATTTATTCAATGCTACCAAATATTGACCTTTATTTGTATTTATCACTTCAGTAGGAAATCATAACATCACTTATTCTCTATAATAATGATTTGTGAAGATTCTACTATATTTGTGTGAATATATATTGAATTCTCTGAAAGAAAACTAAGTAATAACCTGTTCTTTGCACAAATCTTAAGAAAGACTAATTAAAGGAAGGATTAGCAGACTGGGAAAAAATTTTGCATTTATTACTGATAGAGTTTAGGGTGGCAAGCTTTGATCATATTTATGGGCAAATGAGACTACTGATACTAAACTCCATATTAGAAAGACTTATCCACCCAAAACAGGGTAGTTTCACATACAATGGCATGTAGTACCAGAGAAGAACCTGTACTGAGCAGCTCACTTCTAAAATAGATCTAAGCTAAGACATTTAATTATTATTTTCATATTTATCTATCTAAAGAATCACCACAGAGAAACAATGAATGCATGAGATGATGTATATGTTAAATACCTTAATTTGATTATTATACAACATATGTATGTATCAAAACTTCATATCATTTGCCATAAATACATATTAGTATTATTATATATCAATAAAAAAAATCACTACATCTACTTACTGGTAGAGCAATTGGATGTACTGAGAGAGAGCTTCTAGATAAATCTTGGAGATGCATTTAGATACATTTAGATAAACGTATATAACTCTTTTTTCATGTGTTCTAGAGTGAATGTTTGTGTCTTTCCAAAGTTCACATGGTGACATCTCTTAGTAAGTTTGGGCTCCTATAATAAATAAAACAGACAGGGTGGCTTATCAATAAGTATTTATTTCTCACAGTTCTCAGGCCTAGGGAGTCAAAGATCAAGGCACCAGCATATTCTATGTCTATTGAGGGCCCTCTTCCTAGTGCTAATATAGCCATCTTTCCATTTTACCTTCACATGGAAGAAAGAAAATGAGAGAGCTCTCTGAGAGTCTTTTTATATTAAGGCACTAATTTCATCTGTGAGGTCTTCACCCTCATGACCTAGTGTTCTCAAAAGAGCCCACCTCCTAATATCATCACATTAGAAGTTAGTATTTCTACATATGAATTTGGGGATGACATAAACATTCAATCCATAGCATTTTACCCCTGGATCTTCCAAATCCGTACCCTTCTCACATCCACCCATCCCAAATATATCCATCCCATTCAAACAGCCCCAGGAGTCTTAATACTTTCATTATCAACTCTAAAATTTAAAGTCAAGTACCATTTAAATACCAGCTATATCAAATATGAGTTAGAGTCAAGGATGGTTTACCCTAAACTAAAATTACTCTGCAGCTGTGAATCTGTATAATCAAACCAGTTATGTGCTTTCAAAATATAATGATGGGATTAGCATAGGATAGACATTCCCATTCCAAAAGGGAATACAAGGAAATAAGAAAGGGCTGGTGAGTCCCAAGCAAGTCTAAAGCCTAAGAAGTCAAACTCTACTGAACCTTAAAGCCCCAAAATAATCTTCTTTGGCTCAATATTCTGCCCTCCAGAACAACCAGGGCTGTGCTTTTACCTCCATAGCTCTTCCCACATGAGGCTCTCTCAGGCTGGATTCACGAATTCTGGCCCTTACTGGATCCATACCCATAGCTCTGCTGAGTACAGCCCACACTACAGCTTTCTGGGAGCTCCATTTCTGAGTCACTGGGCATGGGTATCTTGGCCCACCTGAACCAGAGAGGAACTACCTTGGCTGCCTCCCACTCCCACCTCACCAGGTATTCTGGGCCTGTGGTGGGAATTGCAGCCCTGATGATCTCTGAATCACCTTAGTGGGGTCATTCTTCCCCAACCTTGAATAATAGATGGTGTCTGGCTTCTGTTGAGCTGTAACTGATTTCCCTAGTAATCTCCTGATTAGACAGTTGCTTGGCCACAGTCTCAGTATTCTCTTTGAAACATCCTTTCTACATTTTGAGAATTTGTATAGGCTAAGAATTTATCTAAATCTTTCATTTCTGGTCCTTTTTTGCTTAATAATTTTGGCTTGAAAACATTTATTTCTTCTAGAATTTTACTATAAGCAGTCAGAAGGGCCAAGCTAATCCTCGCAACTATATATCCATTTTCATCATTCTCAAGTTCTACCTTCACCAAAACACTATGACAAGAACACAAGTAAGCCAAGATTTTGCCACTTTATGATAAAGATGGCTTTCCCTTTAGTTTTCAATAGTGTGTTCCTCATTACTAACTGACACTTCATCAAAATGGCCTTTGCTATTCATGTTTTTATCACCATTGTGTTTTTGATTACTTAGGTATTCTTCAAAAGACTGAAGCTTTCTCTACAGCTCTCTTCTTTCTTTCTGAGCTCCCATGATAATTGTCTTTAAAAATTTATGCAGGGAAATCTAGTCCTTTTCTAGAATGCACCACAAACTCCTCCATTCTCTACCCCTTACACAATTCTAAAACCACTTACACAGTTTGGAATATTTATTACAGCAGTACTCCCACTTCTAAGTACTAAAATCTGTCTTAACCAGTTCTGGCTGCTATAACAGAATATCAGAGACTGAGTAGCTTAAACAACATTTATTTCTCACAGTTCTAGAGACTGGTAACTCCGATATCAAGGCACCAGCAGATTCAGTGACTGCTGAGGCCCTCTTTCTGGTTTCCTGGTGAGCATTTTATCACTGAACTCCTACATGGTAGAAAAAGAGTGAGAGAACCTTCTGGGATTTCTTTCATAAATGCACTCACTAATCCATTCACGAAAGCCTCACTCTCATGACCTAATTGTGTCCCCAAAGCCCCTCCTTCTAATACTATCACATCAAGGATTAGGATTTCAACATATTAATTTGGAGCAGTGAGGGGAGGACAAGCATTCAACCAATAACAAAATCCTAACTCTCAGTGTGATGGTATTAGGAGATGGAACATTTGGAAAATAATTAAATCATGAGGAGGGAACATACATGAATGAGTATAATTGCTTTATGAGAAGAAACACAGATGATTTATCTTTAGGCGATGTGAGGATACAATGGGAAGACCATCATCTGCAAGCCAGGAAGAATGTTCCCAACAGACACTAGATCTGCTGATGCCCATGCTTTGACCTTGAACTTCCCACACTTTAAAACTGTGAAAAATAAATGTTTATTGTTTAAGCCATCCGGTTTATGGCATTTGGTTATAGCAGCCTAAACTAAAACATCAGGTAAATGAGTTGCAAAGAAAAGGAATTTCTCTCTTAACTTAGTGGTTAAATGTGTATACTCTAGTAGCAAACTATGTCCACAATCTTGGTTGTGCTGTGTTTCTTTTTTAACAGCTTTATTGAGATACAATTCACATACCATAAAGTGATTTATAGTGCTTTTTCTCATTTTAGAGGTTTTAAATATCATTAGATTTACTCCTATCAGTGGTTGATATTTTTGATTATGTAATTACTATCTCTTTTTAAACTTCATTTTTATTTTTTGCTGTTAGATTATATAAATAAAATTCTTCTGGTCTATTTGCTTTGTATACAATATATATTTCCCAAATTAATTGTAATATTATCTGAGTGGCTTCTCCCACTTTTTATGCATTTATAAATATGAAGATTTTATTTCTTCCTTACCAGTATTTATTGCATTATATATTTTTTGTCATATTGTACTCTTTAGGATTTCTAATATAATATTGAATAGATGGGGAGATAGTATGTATCCATTTCTCATTCAAAATCTCTTGTGGAATCATTAAAGTGTAGGTTTTGTATAGATGTGTTTTATCAAACCGAATGATTTTCTTTATGCTATATACTGCTAACATTTTTTTAGTTATTAAAAATGAGTGTTGGGGCCGGGCGCTGTGGCTCACGCCTGTAATCCTAGCTCTTGGGAGGCCGAGGCGGGCGGATTGCTCAAGGTCAGGAGTTCAAAACCAGCCTGAGCAAGAGCGAGACCCCGTCTCTACTATAAAATATAAAGAAATTAATTGGCCAACTGATATATATATATAAAAAAATTAGCCGGGCATGGTGGCGCATGCCTATAGTCCCAGCTACTCGGGAGGCTGAGGCAGGAGGATCGCTTGAGCCCAGGAGTTTGAGGTTGCTGTGAGCTAGGCTGACGCCACGGCACTCACTCTAGCCTGGACAACAAAGTGAGACTCTGTCTCAAAAAAAAAAAAAAAAAAAATGAGTGTTGGACTTTTGGGTCTTTGTCTGGCATGTAAGAAGCTGGAAGTCATCACTCTGTCCTGACAGTAAGTAAAAAACAAAACAAAACAAAACAAAAAAACTGAACAAACTGAAAAATCAACAAATCTTTTTATATCCATGAGTGAGGTAGGATCACAGTGAACCACTGCCTCCAGAATTACTGAGACTGGAAGGAGAATGCCAAGAATTGCAGCATGCATATAAAGTTCTGATATGTCTTTTGGGCTTGATAGTTCTTTTTGTTTGTTTGTTTCCTTACGGGATATTAGTCTATTGCATTGATGCACCAAAGTGTGTTTATTCATTCACTTTTTCAAGGACACTTTGGTTTCATCCAGTTAGGGGAATTACGGTAAATCTGCTATAAATACTTTTGTGCAGGTCTTTGTATGCATGTAAGTTGTCAAATAAATTGAGTCAATAAATAGGAGCAAAGTTACTGGATTATTGAGCGTTGTAAAAAACTACCAAATTGTCCTCTATAGCGGTTATAGCATTTTGCATATCCCCCCAAAATGAATGAGAGTTCCTATTACTCCACATTCTTCCTAGCATTTGGTTTTGTCAGTTTTTTGGATTTTAGCCATTCCAAAAGCCATGTAGTGGTATTTCATTGCTTTAATGTACAATTTTTTTTAATGAGAAGTGATGTTGAGCTGTCATATGTTTATTTGTCATATGTGTATTTTGGTGAGGTGTCTGTTCATATATTTTCCCTATATTTTCATTGAGTTGGTTTTCTCTTGTCGAGTTTTTAAGAGGTCTTCATATATCTTTGGATACAAGTCTTTTACCAGTTATGTGTTTTGCAAATATTTTTTCCAACTCTTAGGATTATTTCTTCAATCTCTTAGCAGTTTATTTAGCAAAGAAAAAAGCTTTTAATATTAATGAAGTACAAATTATCATTTTTTTCTTTCAAAAACTATGCTTTTGATATTTTATCTGAAAAGTCACCAATAAATTCAAGGTCATCTATATTTTCCACTATTATCTTCTAGAAGTTTCATAGTACTGCATTTTACGTTAAGATGTATAATTATTTTCCAGTTAACTGCTATTAAAGATATACAATCAATATCTAAATAATTTTTACACATGGGCATCTACTACTTGCAGAAAATACTATCCTTTCACCATTGAATTGCCTTTGTACTTGTGTTAAATAATCAGTGAAATAGATTTGTATGAGTCTACTCCTGAACTCCCTATTTTCCTTTAATCTCTTCATCTATTAGTTTGCCAATACAACACCATTTTAATTATTGTAGCTTTACATTCATTGTTAAGTCAAGTACTATCAATCCTCCAATTTTGTTCTTCTTCACTATTATTTTGGCTATTCTGATTCTTTTCTCATTCCATGAACACTTGCTGGGATTTTTATTAGCATTGCATTGAATTCTATACATCAAGTTAGGAAGAACTAAATTCTTAATAATATTGAGAATTATTTATGAATGTAAATAAGAACTCTTCACTTATTTAGATTGTTTTTATTTCTTTCATAAATATTTTGTAGTTTTTTATATAGATTTTGTACATGTTGTGTTAAATTTGTTCCTAAGTACTTCATTTGTTGGTGCTAATATAAATCTTATTATATTTAATTTTAAATTTCAATTGTTCATTGCAAGAATATAGGAAAGCAATTACATTTTTATATTAACTTTCTGTTGTACATCTTTACTATAATCTCTTACTAATTCTGGGAATCTTTTGCTGATTATTTGGAATTTTTTATACAAATGATCATGTCGTTTGTGAAGAAACAGAGATTTATTTCTTCCTTCCCAATTTGTATACCTAGTATTTACCTTTCTTGTCTTATTGCATCAGCTAGCACTTTCAGTACAATCTTGAATAGAAATGATGGGGTTAGACTTTCCTTGTTCTTGATATTGTCATTAAGTATAATGGTCACTGTAGATTTTTTTTTTTTTGTAGATAGTATAGAACATTAACCTCTATACTTCATTTGCTGAAAGTTTTTATCATTAATGGGTTTGGGATTTTATCACATGCTTTTTCTACATCTATCTATATGATCATATTCTTTTTCTTTTTCTTTTTTTTTTCTTTTGCCTGTTGATGTGTTGGATTATACTATGATATTTAAATGTTGAAGCAGCATGAGTTTCTAGAATGAATCCCACATACACATAATGCTTAATTTTTATACACTAATTCAATTTTCTAATATTTTGTTGAAGATTTTTGCATTTATGTTCATGAGAGATATTGGTCTCTAGTTTCTTTCTAATAATTTCTTTATCTGGTTTTGGTATTGGAGTAATACTGGAGTCCGAATGACTTAGGAAGTGCTCAGTGTCTATTTTCTGTACAAGATTACAGAGAACTGGTATGAATTCTTCTTTAAATGTTTGGTAAAATTTAAGACTAAACTCATCTAGTTCTGGTGCTTCTTGTTTTGGAGAGCTATTAATTATTGATTCAATTTCCTTAATAAACATAGGAATATACAGATTACCTTTTTGTCTTTGTGTTAGTACTATAGATTATGTCTTTCAGGCAATTTAAAAATTTAATCTAAATCGCCAAAATTTTAAACATAGTTATTGATAATATTTCTTTATCACCTTTTTAATGTCCAAAAGATCAATAATGATGATGCTATGTCATTTTAGAGATTATTACTAATTTTTGTCTCCTCTCTTTTTTCTTGATTAGTTTGGCTTCAGATTTATCAATTTTGTTGACCTTTTCAGAGAACCATCTTTTTTGTTTTAAATTTCAGGGTATAATGGGGGTACAAACACTGGCTATATAAATTGCCTATGCACCACCTGAGTCAAAGCTATAAGCATGCCCGTCTCAAAGACAGTGAGCACTGCACCCATTAGGTGTGAGTTTACCTATCCCTTCCTCCCCCCACCTGCCTGCCCAAAACCCGATGAATGTTGTTTACATATTTGCACATACGTTTTGATTGATTAGTACCAATATAATGGTGAGTACATATGGTGCTTGTTTCTACATTCTTGTGATATTTCACTTATGAGAATGGAGTACAGATCAATTCAGGATATTAAAAGAGATATTAGTCCAGCATTTTTTATGGCTGAGTAGTACTCCAAGGTACACATAGGCCATATTTTATTAATCAAATCATGGATTGATGGGCACTTGGGTTGTTTACGCATCTTTGCAATTGCGAATTGTGCTGCTATAAACATTTGAGTGTAGATATCTTTTTTATAGAATGTCTTTTTTTCCTTTTGGTAGTTACCCAGTAGTGGGATTGTTGTATCAAATTGTAGTCCTACTTTTAGTTCTTTGAGGTATCACCATACCACTTTCCATAGAGATTGTACTAGTTTATAGTCCTACCAGGAGTGTATGAGTGTTCCTATCTCTCCATATCCATGCCAATATTTGTTGTTCTGGGACTTTTTGATAAAAGCCATTATCACTGGGGATAAGTGGATACTTCTTTGTCACTTTGATTTGCATTTCCCTGATGATTCTAGATGTTGAGCATTTTTTCATATGTTTGTTTGTTATTAGTCTGTCTTATATCTAAAATACCCCAAAGATTCTGCCAAAAGACTACTGGAAATTATAAATAAATTCAGCAGTGTTCAAAGTAACAAAATCAATGTACACAAAACATTCATATTCACCTACAACACTCAAAATTGGAACCAAATCAAAGACTCAATACTTTTCACAAAGCAACAAAGAAAAGAAAATACCTAGTAATATATTTAACAAAGGAGCTGAAAGACCTCTACAGGGAGAGCTATGAAACATTGAGTAAGGAAGTAGCAGAGGATGCAAACAGATGGAAAACACTGCCATGCTCCTGAATCAGCAGAGTCAACATTCTTAAAATGTGTATACTACTCAATGTGATCTACAGATACAATGCAATCCCTATTAAAATACCAGCATACTTTTTCTCAGATCTAGAGAAAATAACTATTCACTTTGTATGGAGCCAGAGAAGACCCCTTATAGCCAAAGCAACCTTAAGCAAACAGAACAAATTAGGAGGCATCAATTTACCAGACTTCAAGCTATATTATATGGCTAAAGTAACCAAAAAAACATGATACTGGCATAGGAACAGAGACATAGACCAATAGAACAGGATGGAGAACCCAGATATAAAACATCCTCATATAGCTATCTGATCTTTGAAAAAGCAGACAAAAACATACACTGGGGAAAGCAACCCCTATTCAGTAAGTGGTGAAGGGAAAATTGCATAGCCACATGTAGAAGACTGAAACTGGATATGCACCTTTCACCAATCGCAAAAATCAATTCATGGTGGCTAACACACTTAAACCCAAGGCATAAAATCCTAAGAATTCTAGAAGAAAATGTTGGAAAAACTCTTATAAAATTGCCTAGGCAAAGAATTTATGAAGACCCCAAAAGCAATCAAAATAACAACAAAAATAAATAAATGGGACCTGATCAAAATAAAAAGCTTCTGCACAGCCAAGTAAACTAACATTAGAGCAAATAGACAACCTACAGAATGGAAGAAAATATTTGCATGATATAGATCCAATAAAAGGCTGATAACTAGAGTCTTTATAGAACTCAGGAAAATCAGCAAGAAAAAATCAACCAACCCCATTAAAAAGTGGGCAAAGAACATGAACATAAACTGTTCAAAAGAGACCCCATTTTTTATTTCATTAACTTTCTTTATTGTTTTCCTGTTTCAATTTCATTGACTTCTTCTGTAACTTTTATTATTTATTTTCTTCTCTTTGTTTTCAGTTTATATTGTTTTTGCTTCTATTGTATCCTAAGGAAGAAGCTTAGATTTTTCATTTTAGATCTTTGCAATTTTTATTATTATATGAATTCAATGTTATACATTTTCTGCTAATCACTGCTATCACTGTATCCCTCAAATTTTAATACATTGTGTTTTCATTTTCATTCATTTCAAAATATTCTTAGTTTCTCTTTAGACTTCTCCTTTAACCCGTGTGTTATTTAGAAGTTTATTGTTCAGTTTCCATTTTTAAAAATTTTTCAGCTATCTTTCAGTTAGTGGTTTCTAGTTTAATTCAATTTTGATTTGGTTTGTGTTTGCTTGGTTCATTGGCTAAAATATGGACTGAAATGATACTCAGAGTGAATTGTGAATAGGTATCCTGCTTTGTTTTAACATAGAGGAAGGGATTCAAAAGCTTAGGGAGACTGGAATGGTAGAGTGGACTTGTTTTTTAATACCTATTTATTCACACTGCCAGGGCCCAGAACACATACACATCTGTTGAGAAATAAATTGATTAAGGGAGCCCCAGAATCCTTGAAGAGCTCTGATTACTCTTCTCTCTGGGCCAGATCTTATAGTGAGAACTCCAGTTACTGAATTAGGAAACCTAAATGTAATGGGAGTAATTGGATAGCAGGGTGGCAGGGGCCAACTGGCAGCACTCGGCTGCCAAAAGCAAGGTGAACGTGGCTACCATAATGAACAGCAGAGTCAAACCAGCACTCAAAGTAGTCTAACTCATGCAAAGTGATGGTGTTGGCTATCACATCATGGCATTCCTAAAAATAAAATAGAAAGCTTACAAAATTCTTACTTAACCTGTATGAACTTGAGAATTTCTACAAATGTGAAACAGGAAAGTGAACAAATGTCTAACCTGAATCACAAAATCAGAGACTCAAGGTCTCTCAATCACTCCCAGACTTTAGCCAGTTTACAGACTCAGAACCTCTTGAATGAAGGGGAGACAATGTGCCCTTCAGTGATGAACATGGTATACTGTCAAAAATTTATACTGTTATCCTTTTTCTCAGCCTTCCCAAAAGCGTTCTATGACCTTTTTGCCAGGGTTACTGTGCATCAAGAAAAATGAAATAATCATAATTTCCAGGGCCCACTGGACAGTGGCTTTGGACTGACACCAATTCCAGCAGATCAACAATATCATGGTGGTTTACCTGCCAGAATAAGGGCTTATTGAGGTGGAGTAATCAGTAGAGTTTTAGCTAAGGTCCATCTCACAGTGTATTCAGTGTGGCCCTCTACCCATCCTGTAGTTATATTCCCAGCAACCGAATATATAATTGGAATAGATATACTCAGCAGCTGACAGAATCCCCATATTAGTGCCTTGACCTGTAGAGTGAGGACTATTATACTAGGGAAGGCCAAGTGGAAACTACTAGAACTGCCTCTACCTAGGAATGTAGTAAACCAAATACAATACTACATTTCTGGAGGGACTACAGAGATTAATGCTACCATCACAGATCTGAAAGAAGCACAGGTGATGATTCTCACCACATCCCCATTCAACTAGCCTATTTGACATGTGCCGAAGACAGATGGATCTTGGAGAATGACAGTGAAATATTGAGTTTAACCAGGTGGTGACTCGAGTTGCAGCTATTTCACCAGATGTGATTTTATTTCCTGAGAGAATTAACACACCTGGGTACCTGGTATACAGCTATTGATCTGACAGACACCTTTTTTCTATACCTGAAAATGAGAACCACTAGATATCATTTCCTTTCAGCTAGAAAGGCTGGCAATACATATTCACTGACCTACCTCAGAGGAATATCAACTCTCCAGCTATATGACATAATTTGGTTCATAGTGGTTTTTGTCACCTTTCCCTTCCACAAGATATCATACTGGTCCATTATATTGATGATATTACTCTGAATGGGTCTAGTGACAAAGAAGTAGAAACCACTGTATACTTATTGGTAAGATATTTGCATGTCAGAAGGTGGAAAAAATCTGACAAAAATTCATGGGCCTTCTACCTCAGTGAAATTACTAGGGGTCCAGTCATGTGTGGGGAATGTCATGATATCCCTTTTAAGATAAATAGTTATATCTGGTCCCTTCTACAACTAAAAAAAAAGACACAATGC
Source organism: Microcebus murinus (assembly GCF_040939455.1). Classification (NCBI taxonomy): domain Eukaryota; kingdom Metazoa; phylum Chordata; class Mammalia; order Primates; family Cheirogaleidae; genus Microcebus; species Microcebus murinus. The sequence continues at coordinate 21,167,546 of NC_134136.1, forward strand.
CTATTGGCCTCTTTGGATTTTAGAGGCAACATTGTACTAATTTAGGTATGTTACATCAGTCCATTTACTGAGTGGCCAGAAAAGCTACTAGTGTTGAGTAGCACCTCAAACAAGAGAAGGCTCTGCAACAGGTCCAGGTTGGCATGCAAACTGCTCTGTCACTTTGGTCATATGATCCAGCAAGTCCAAAGTATTGAAATGCCAGTGATCAGTGGCAGATAGGGTTGTTGTTTCCACCCTTTGGCAGGCCCCTGTAGGTGAATCAGAGCTGAGGTTCTTAGGAGTTTGGAATAAAACACTGTCATTCTCTTCAGATAACTATTTTGAGAAATAGCTCTTGGCCTAATACTGTGCCTTAATAAATACTAAATGCTTACCCATGAGCCACTAAGTTACCCTGTGGCTTGAGCTTCCCATCATGAACAGGGTTTTATGTGATCCACCAAGCCATAAAATTCGGTGTTCACAGCAACATTCTATCATTAAATGAAAAAGTTATACTGATATATGTAATCAGGCCTGAGCAGGCCCTGGAAGGCAAGGAAAGTTGCATGAAAAAGTGACCGACCCAAATGACCATAGTCTCTCCTTCTCTATACAACCTTCCCTCTTACAGTCTGAGTCTATGAATTCATGGAAATCAGTTGACAAAGAAAGAGAAATTCAGGCATGGTGTACAGTTGGTTCTGCATGATATGTTGGCCATCTTAAGATGGACAGGTGCTGAAATACAGCCCTTTTCTTGGACATTCCTGAAAGGCAGTTGTGAGGAAAATCTTTTCAATGGGCAGAACTTTGGGCAGTGTACCCAGCTGTGCACTTTGATTGGGAAGATAAGTGGTCAGATGTGTGATTATGTAACAATTCATGAGTTATAGCCAATGCTTGGCTGCATGATGAGGGACTTGGAAGGAACATAATTTTAAACTTAGGAAAGAAATTTGGGGGAAGAGACACATGGGTAGACCTTTAGGAATGGGAAAAATATATGAAGATATTTGTGTTTCATGTGAATGCTCAGACCAAAGGGTGACTTTAGCAGAAAAGTATTTTAATAATCAAATGGATAGGATGACCCATTTTGTGGATATCAGTCAGACTCTTTCTCCAGCTACCCTTGCCATCATACAATGGGCTCATAAATAAAGTGTCCATGGCATCAAGGATGAAGCTTATACATGGGATCAGCAGCAGAGATTTTCACTCACCATGGCCAAATAGGTTACAGTCACAGCTGAGCACCCAATCTGCCAGTGGTAGAGATGAACACTGAATACCTCATATGGCGTTACTCCCCCAGGTGATCAGCCAGCTACCTGGTGGCAGATTGATTACATTTGATCCTTCCATCACAGAAGGGGCAGTGTTTAATTGTCATTGGAATTTAAACTTATTTTGGATATGGATTTTTTTCTTCACTGAACACTATGCTTCTGCCAAAGCTCCATGCTGGACTTACAGAATGTCTTCTCTACTGTCATGGTATTCCATACAGCATTGATTCTGATCAAGGAAACCACAGCAAATGTAGTGTGATAATGTCCTCATGCTCGTGGAGTTTATTGGTCTTACCATGTTCCCACCATTCTAAAGCATCTGGCTTGATGGAATGGTAAAATAGCCTGTTGAGGTCTCAGTTCCAGAACCAACTAGATGGTAATCCTTTGTAAGGCTGAGGCAAGATTTCGAGAAGACTCTGTATGCTCTGAATAAGCATTCAATATATGGTGCACTTTCCCCCCATATCTAAGATTCCTAGGTCCAAGAATCAAGGAGTGAGAATTGAGTGTCACCACTCACTATTACCTGGAGTAACCCATTAGCAAAATTTTACTTCTTGTTCCCACAACTTTATGTTCTGCTGGTTTAGAGATCTTAGTTCCAGAGAGAGGAATGCCTCCACCAAAAACATGACAGTGATTCCTTGGAACTAGAAGTTAAGTCTGCCACCTGTCCACCATGAACTACTCATGTCTCTGAATCAATAAGCAAAGAAGGAAATTACTGGGCTAGTTAGGTGATTGATCATGACTACTAGTAGGAAATTAATCTACTTCACAATCGAAGCAAGGAAGAGTATGTTGGGAATACAGGAGATCCTTAGGACATGTCAGTATTACCATCCCCTGTAATTAAGGCTGATGTAAAACTACAACATCCCAATCCAAGCAGAATTCTTAATGGCCTAAACATTTCAGGAGTGAAGGTTTGGGTCAGCCTACCAGGTAAATAACCAAGACAAGCTGAGGTGCTTGCTTAAGGTAAAGAGAATAGAGAATAGGTAGTATAAGGTAGATATAGAAACTAGCTACAACATGTGACCAGTTACAAAAATGAGGGGTGTGATTGTCATGAACATTTTCTCCTTATTCTGTCATGAATATTTATATATATATACAAATTATGTTATATATTAACATATCTAAATACATACTAAGCAAATAATATTTTCTCTCTCTTTTTCTTTATCATGTAATATAAAATGTATGGACTGACTTTATATAATAATATTAAAATACTACTATTTTTACATCCATAGTATTTAGATTATGGAATATCAAGAAGGAAAGTAAACATCCAACATAGTAATATAAGTTCTAGCTATTGCAATCAGACAAAAGAAAGAAATAAAGCGCATCCAAACTGAAAAGGAAGGAGTCAAATTATCCTTGCTTGCAGATGATATGATCTTATATCTACAGCAACCTAAAGACTTTACCCTAAATCTATTAGAACTGACACACAAATTCAGTAAAGTTACAGGATACAAAATCAACGTAAAAAATCAGTAGCATTTCTACATGCCAACAGTAAATAATCTTAAGAAGAAACCAAGAAAGTAATCTCATTAACAACTACAAATGTATTAAGTTCCTAGGAATAAACTAAACCAAGGAAGTGAAAGATCTCTATAAATATAACTATAAAACATTGGTGAAAGAAGTTGAGGAAGACACACACAAAAAAATGGAAAGGTATTCCATGCTCATGGATTAGAGAATCAATATTGTTAAAATCTCCACACTATCCAAAGCAATATACAGATTTAATGTAATCCCCATGAAAATACCAACGAAAGTCTTCACAGAAATTGAAAATATAATCCTAAAATTTATATGGAACCACAAAAGACCGAAAATAGCCAAAGCTCTCCTGAGCAAAAAGAACAAAATTGGAGGAATGACATTACCTGACTTCGCATTACACTACAGAGCTATAGTAACTGAAATGATGTGGCATAAACATAGACATAAAAATAGACACATTAGATCAATGGAACAGAATATAGAATCAAAATAAATTCACACATTCATAGTAAACCTATGTTCAACAAAGATACCAAGAACATACAGTAGGGAAAGGACAATCTCTTCAATAAATGGTGCTGGGAAAATTGGATAGACACATACATAAGACTGAAACTAAACCCTTATCTCTTACCATATACTGAAATAGAATCAAAATGGACTAAAGACTATAATCTAAGAGCTGAAACTATAAAACTTCTAAAAGAAAACATTGGGGAAATGCTTCAGGACATTGATCTGGGCAAGGACTTTTTGAGTAACACCCCCAAAGCATAGGCAACCAAAGCAAAATTGGACAAATGGGATCACATCAAGCTAAAAGATTGCATAGCAAAGGAAACAATTAACAAAGTGAAGTAATAACCCATAGAATGGAAGAAAATATCTGCAAACTACACATCTGCCAAGGGATTAATAATTAGAATATATAAGGAGCTCCAAGAATGTGATAAGAAGAAATCAAACAATCCAAATAAAAAATGATCAAGGAATCTGAATAAACCTATCTCAAAAGAAGATAAATGGCCAAGAGATATATGAAATAATGCTCAACACCATTAGTCATCAGAGAAATGAAAATCAAAACTGCAATGAGATGTCATCTCACCCCAGTTAAAATGACTTTTGTCAAAATGACAGGCAGTAATGTGTGCTAGGGAGTATGTGGAGAAAGAAGAAGCCTAGTACTCTGTTGGTGTGAATGTGCAACCACTATGCAAAGCAGTATGGCAGCTCCTCAAAAAATTAAAAATAGTATTACCATATAACTCAGCAATCCCACTGCTGTTTATATATCCAAAGGAAAGGAATTCACTATATCTGAAAGACATCAGTATTCCCATGTTTATTTAAGCACTATTAACAATAGCCAAGATATGATGGAATCAACCTAAGTGGTCATTAACAGACGAACAGATAAAGAAATTGTGGTACATGTACACAATGGACTATTATATAGCCACAAAAAAGAAGGATGTCCTGTCATTTGCAACAACATCGATGGTACTGGAGAACATTATTCTAAGTGAAATAAGCCAAACACATAAATAAAAATCTCACATATTCTCACTCATATATTGGATCTAAATATTAAAAACAATTGATGTCATGGAGACAGAGAGTAGAATGATGGTTACCGAGCCTGGGAAGGGTAGTGGCGGTGGGGGAAAGATAAAGAGGGATGGTTAATGTGTGCAAAAATATAGTTAGATAGCTAGAATAAACAATGTTTGATAGCACAACAAAGTGACTATAATCAACAATAAGGTGTACTTTAAAATAACTAAAAGAGTGGAACTAAAATGTTTTCAACACACAACAAATGATAAATTCCTGAGGTAATGGGTATCACAATTACCTTGATTTAATTAATTCACATTGTATGCCTGTATCAAAATATCACATGTACTCTATAAAAATATACAATTATTATATACCATAACAATTAAAAATAAAAATGAAAATTAATGTAATTATTAATAATTAATTATTTAATTAACTTTTTAAAAGGAAAGGAAAGAGGTCTCATCTTTAGTGATCCCATAGACATAAAGGGATAGTAAAAATATTACAAACAACTGTATGCCTACAAATTTGATAACCCTGATGAAATGGACTAATTCCTTCCAAAATACATTTTTCTAGAATTCATAAAGAAGAAATAGATCATCTGAGTAGGCTTATATCTATTAAAGAAATTAAATCAGTAATTAAAAACCTACAAAACAGAAAGCACTATTCCTAGATGTGTTCACTGGTGAATTCTATAAAATATTTAAAGAAGAAATAATACCAAATGCTCTGCAATCTCTTTTAGAAAATAAAGGCAGAGAAACCATATCCTAACTTGTTCTATGAAGTCTTCATTACTTTAATAGCATAACCAAATAAAGATATTGCAAGAAAGCAAAACTGGCCAGGTTCAGTGTCTCATGCCTATAATCCCAACATTTTCAGAGGACCATCCAGGTGAATCACTTGAGCCTGGCAGCTCAAGAGAAGCCTGGGCAATATAGCGAGACCCCATCTCAAGAACAACAAAACATTTAAATCTGGATGAGTGTGGTGGCATGTTCCTGTAAACCTAGCTACTTGGAATGCTAAGGTGGGAGGGTGCTTGAGCCCAGTTCCATCACATCAACAAACTAAAGAAGATAAATCAAAATATCATATCAACAGATGCAGAAAAAGCATTTGATGAAATCCAAAAGTCATTAATGATAAAAATAATCTTAAAAAACTAGGAATAGATGAGAGCTTCCTCAAATTGATAAAGTACATCCACAAGAAACCAATGACAGGAAGACTCAATATTGTCAAGATGTCAGTTCTTCCTAAATTGATCAATCTATAGGGTCAATGCAATCCAATCAACATCCCAGAAAGTTATTCTGTAGATATCAGAAAACTTGTCCTAAGGTGTATACGGAGAGGCAAAAGATCCAGAATAGCCAACACAACATTGAAGGAGAACGAAGTTGGAAGACTGATACTTCTCAACTTCAAAACTTACAGTAAAATTATAGCAATCAGGAAACTGTGGTATTGGCAAAAGAATAGACAAATAGATCAATGCAACAGAATAGAGAGCCAGGCTTATACCTACACAAATATAGTCAACTGATCTTTGACAGAGTAGCAAAGTATAATGGAGCAAAGATAATCATTTCAACAAATTATTCTGAAACCAGCAGGCATACACAGGTAAAAAATTAATATAGATACAGACTTTACTCCTTTCACAAAAGTTAACTCAAAATGGTCAGAGATCTACATATAAAACATAATAGTATAAAACTCCTAGATGACAGCACAGGAGAAAATCTAGTTGCACTTGGGATCAGTTATTACTTGTTACATACCACACATAGTCATAGCATATATAGTCATAGCATTCATCATGTGTTAGTCAGGTTGGGGGGGGGGGAGGAGATGGGTATACTTACACCTCATGGGTGCAGTGTGCCCTGTCTGGGGGAGGGACATGCTTGAAGCTCTGACTAGGGTGGGGCAAGGGCAATACATGTAACCTAAACATTTGTACCCCCATAATATGCTGAAATAATAGAAAAAAGAAATTATCTACTAAGACATGGAAAGACATGGAGGAACTTTAAATCCCTATTACCAAGGGAAAGAGGAAAATCTGAAAAGGCTACATAATATTGGATTCCAATTATATGACATTCTGGAAAAGGCAAAACTACAGAAACAATAAAAAGTTCAGTGGTCACCAAGGTTTTCAGGGGAGGGAAAGATGAATACGTGGATCTCAGGGGATTTGGGGGAAAGATGAACTATTCTGTGTGGTACTGTAATGGTGCATACATGCCATATACATTTGTCAAAACCCATAGAGTATACAACACAAAGAGTGGAATGGATTTTGATAATTATGTGTCAATGTTGGTTCATTGATTATAACTAATATAGCACACTGGTGCAGGATGTTGAGTTAAGGGAGGCTATGTTGGACAGGGGCTTGAGTGTGTGGGTACTCTCTGAACTTTCCCGTCAACTTTGATGAGAGTCTAAAAATGCTCCAAAAATAAAGTCCTAATTTTTTAAAAAGTTCATAAAGCTGCTGTCTTGTACCATCATGGATTGCCAAGGCAATGGACAACTTTCAACACAATGGAAAGATTCATGTTTTTGCCAAGTCCCTGGATGTCAAGGGAGCAATAAAGACAGGTTTGGGGTAAGTGCCTGATTTATGTCATGATGGTGGAATTGTATAATTTGTAACTAGCCACCAATAACAACTTTCTTGACTTCATAATTTCCTTAAAAGTACACAAAAGATATTTCTTAAAAGCGTGCACACACACACACAAATACACAAAGCAACCTACTTAGAATATACCATTCAACACAAGTATATTATATAGTTGACAAAATCAAAGTAAAACTATTTAATTTTTAATGTTTTATACATCAGTTTCCATTAACAGAGAGCAAAAAGTGGTATCATTGTCTACGATTTTCTTTTCTTTTTTTTGCCTGTTTTATTCTTTTTTAAATTTTTTTTTATTTCAGGAAATTATGGGGGTACAAACATTTTGGTTACATGTTATGACTTTGTCACATCCCAACCATGATTTGAGACATGCCCTTTACCCCCAACAATGCTCACCGCATCCATTAGTTGTGAGTTTACCCAACCCCAACCTCCCTGCCCCCAAATAATATTACTACTGTGTGAGCACCTTAGTGTTCATCAGTCAGTCCTAGTTTGATGGCAAGTACATGTGGTTCCTATTCTTCCATTCTTGTGATACCTCACTTCAGAAGATAGGCTCAAGCTCTATCCAGGAAAATATAAGAGGTGCTAGATCACCATCGTTTCTTATAATTGAGTGATATTCCATTGTATACATAACACCATATTTTATTAATCCACTCATAGATTGACAGACACTTGGGTTGTTTCCACATCCTTGCTATAGTGAACTGTGCTGCCATAAATATTCGACTTTTTCTAAAACAGGACCCACACCTTTCACCTCTCACAAAAACCAACTCACGCTGGATAACAGACTTAAACCTAAGATATGAAACTATTAGAACTCTAGAGGAAAAAGTTGGAAACACTCTCCTAGACATCGGCCTGGGCAAAGAGTTTATGAAGAAGTCCCCAAAGGCAATCACAGCAGCAACAAAAATAAATAAATGGGACATGATCAAACTACAAAGCTTCTGCACAGCCAAAGAAATAGTCATGAAAGTAAACAGACAACCTACAGAATGGGAGAAAATTTTTGCATCCTATGCATCCGATAAGGGACTGATAACTAGAATATACTTAGAACTCACGAAAATTAGGAAGAAAAAATCAAATAACCCCATTAAAAAGTGGGCAAAGGACTTGAACAGAAATTTTTCTAAAGAAGACAGAAGAATGGCCAACAAACATATGAAGAAATGCTCAACATCTCTAATCATCAGGGAAATGCAAATCAAAACCACAATGAGATATCACTTAACCCCAGTGAGAATGGCCTTTATCAAAAAATCTCCAAACAATAAATGCTGGCGTGGTTGCGGAGAGAGAGGAACACTCCTACACTGCTGGTGGGACTGCAAACTAGTTCAACCTCTGTGGAAAGCAATATGGAGATACCTTAAAGCGATACAAGTGAATCTACCATTTGATCCAGCAATCCCATTGCTGGGCATCTACCCAAATGATCCAGTGACACTCTACAAAAAAGACACCTGCACTCGAATGTTTATAGCAGCACAATTCATAATTGCAAGGCTGTGGAAACAGCCCAAGTGCCCATCAATCCAAGAATGGATTAATAAAATGTGGTATATGTACACCATGGAGTACTATTCAGCTCTAAGAAACAATGGTGATATAGCACACCTTATATTTGCCTGGTTAGAGCTGGAACCCATACTACTAAGTGAAGTATCCCAAGAATGGAAAAACAAGCACCAGATATATTCTCCAGCAAACTGGTATTAACTGAGTAGCACCTAAGTGGACACATAGGTGCTACAGTAATAGGGTATTGGGCAGGTGGGAGGGGGGAGGGGGGCGGGTATATACATACATAGTGAGTGAGATGTGCACCATCTGGGGGATGGTCATGATGGAGACTCAGACTTTTGGGGGGAGGGGGGAAAGGGGCATTTATTGAAACCTTAAATATGTACCCCCATAATATGCCAAAATAAAAAAAAATAATTAAAAAAAACATAAATAAATAAATAAAAAAAAAATAAAAAAAAAAGTCATTCTATAATAAAGACATCTGTCTATGTATTTTCAACCAAAATGATATACACGTTAGATCCGGAGACATCGTGTGTATATCACTGGTTTGTCCTCCTTTCGCTCTCAGTCCTCAGAAACTGACCTTAAGCCTTTTTAAGATCAACAGATCAATTTGTTTTGCAAGTAATCTCTCTTTTCTTGACATAAAGTCTCCTGGTATAAATGCATAAGATATTATGAAAAACAATATTTTATTTCAAAGTGTAAAATTTCAAATTCAGAGTTGTATTTTAATAGGTTCTAGCCCACAAAAGGATGAATTTTAAAAACATACTTAGGTGAAGTTAAAAATAAATTTTCTTCAAGATGAATATACATTCAGACTTTATAATGCAATGGTCGTCAGCCAGGCGTGATGGCTTGCGCCTGTAGTCCCAGCTACTCAGGAGGCTAAGGCAGGAGGATCACGTGAGCCCAGGAGTTTGAGTTTGCTGTGAGGTAGGCTGACGCCTCACTCTAGCCTGGGCAACAAAGCGAAACTCTGTCTCAAAAAAAAAAAAAAAAAAAAGCCATGAATCTTTTTATTTTATTTTATTTTATAATAAGTAACAACTTTATTTTAACTCAATGTGTTGAAATGCAAAATATATTTTCACCAACAAGATACAAGTAGTATGTACCTCATCATTAACATCAGCTGATTAAAAACGAGCCTGAAAATTTCAATGTAAGTTTTCATACATTTGATTCTTGAAAATCAATTTCCCCCAGATTTAATTTTTAAATAATTTTTGCAGAATTTTATTTTCAAAAATGGGACTCAATTTATTTATTCATTTTTAAAAACTGAATGCAAAATTTACTCGGTTACAATATACAATGATTAACAACAGAAAAATATTTAAATATAAGAATTCCTTTTCAAACATAGAGTTCACATACTGCAAACAAGACACGGTGTGATTTCATTCCTAGTGAAGAGGAAGTCTTGCATATGGTAGGCACTCGATATTTTTCAACTGGACCTAAAATTTACATCATTCCATGAACACTTAAATAAAGTAGAGCTCATAATCTGTATAAAATAGGTTTGTAAAATACTCTTATGTGGAAAATATCTGGCCCAAAACTTTCTTTTGAGTCAGAAGAAGATGGTTAGACTTCTTGCTTCCTAACAGTACTATAGCAGGAACTGGAAATTATACTTTCTTCAAAAATATAACTATGTTTTTATTCCACACTAAAGGAATAAATAATTAATGATGGACTCAAGGTACCTGGATCCTTAATAGGTTATATCTTGCATCCTAAATCTATGATGAAATCAAATCCTAGCCCAGTGCCAAGTCCAAGCTCAATCACATCTTCAGAGGCATGATTGATTAGTCTTGTCTGTCTTGGCTATGAGAGGAAACTCACCCTAAATATTTGTTGATCCTGCCTAAAGATTCCCTATGTAATCCATTATTGGTCATTTCAATTCAATTAAAATGAAAAAGAACACAGAAAAGTGATTTTCTTTTGTGGTATAAAATTTAGAAATCATTCTCCAAGATCTTATACTTCATCTAGAAAAGATCAAGGATACAAAGTAACTACAGGATATTTAAGAAGGGGTGTGATCAAATGATAAAATAGATTGGATGATAGTAAACCAGAGAAGGAAGAAGATATTTGAATGGCCTCAAAACTGGATAGGCTTTATTGAAAGAGTTGTATTAGGCTAGGCCTTGAGAATGTGTTTCAAAAGGTAGAGAGAAGGAAATGATATGTATAAAGAAATAGGAAATTAATAGGTAAGTGCTGCCTACCATTTTATTTTTAGACCTTTTTGAGGCTTCCTAACTAGAAAACATCAAGTTCAAAATAAATAATCTCTCATTCTAGATGTTTTTTTCATTTGCTTTGCTTTTTTGTTTTCACACCTTGAGATATGTTTCCAAATGTGGTCATCATAAAGTACTTACAATTAGAACAGACACAAATAGTTCAGCAATGCAAAGAAACATATTTAGCACCTTTATCTCTATGTTCTAAATCAGGAACTACCACTCTAGCATGATCAACAAAACGAGAGACAGACAGATTGAGATAGAGAGAGAGGGAAGGAGAGGGAGAATATCACAACAGCATATATTGATTGGAAGTAGAATCTTGCTGGGGAACGTAAACAAAATATATAGAACTAATTTTCAAAAATAGCATCTATTAATATGAATAAGTAGACATCATAAAGTTATTTGGGACATCTTTATTTCTATTTCCTTATGTCAATTATTTATGTGATTATTATTTTCTATAACCTTCTCTGCAACCCTTCCAAGAACTCAGTTTGTGGAGAAGTCTAATAAAGGTGCCACATTTAATGCTTGACTCATGTTTTCCAAGACTACAAACATAGTCGATTTTGAGCATATATTGTTTTCAATATGGCCACATCCTTTCACACTCAACTGCTCTTCTGCAAAACTGAAATGACTTATTATCTTGGACTTATAGATCTCATTCAGTGCAATAATTTCATGTTATATCATCTATCAACATAAATTTCATTTCAGTCTTTTATAAATTTGTAAAATATATGCCTATTTGATAATGATAATTAAGGTCTCTTTTATTTCAAGATAGGCTGCCCTACTCTGCATTCTACTATTAACTATTATCACAGCACCCAGTTCATTTCCTGTATAGATCTTGTCATAAATAAGAATTGATTTTTTTTAATTTATCTACAATATTGCCCTCTCTAGAATGTAAGAATTACTATGTATAGCCGAGACTATGTTTGTCTTGTTCAACATTCTATCAGCTGCTCCAAGCATAGTGCCTGACACTTAGAGGATGCTCAATAAATACATTTGATATAAGTAAATGGATGAACCACAGGTAGATCTTAAAATGAAAATTGATATCATCACATACTGAATGTCATGAAAATTGGATAAGTTCTTGAAATAGTTATGTGAAGAAAAATAAATGTCATGTTGGGAGAAGGTGACTATTGAAGCAAACAGAAAATGTTTAGCAGTCAAATTGAAAGAGAGTTCACTTAAGTTGATGAATAATGTATCCAAACATTTGAAAGGTCATTTCAATATCATTGAAGCCACAAATAGGTAAATAAGTTAACCAAGAGAAATTTTCATTATTATTAATGAATGATTTTTAGTCTTAATGGTATTCAAGACTATTTTAGCAACCAAAGTCTAGTATTAAGACTTAAACTTATTCTTAAAGGAATAAGAGGAAAAAATTGAAGCCACAATCAAAATACTTTAGTCAACAGTAACAATTCTAGGACTGCTTATACCCTTTTTTGTGGTAGCTTTATACTTTTTATTTAAATATAAATATTCTAAAAAGGACTGTATTTCGAACAGAAATGTGTTAGAGCTTAGGTATTGCTCCAATGTAATGGATAATTATTTTGATTATAGTATAGATCAAAAGATAAGTATGACTGATTATTCTTTATTGAGGAAAATCTAAGTAATTAGAATGTGTATTTCCTCTTCAGATTAGATGGATTAGTTTCCTTTAAGCCTTGGAGTTTCTGCAAGTTTTAACATTGTCAGATTCTAGTATTGCCATTTAGGCTCTCTGATATTGCACGGGAATTAGTTTTAAAGGACAAAGTAAGAAAGTAAATGTATAATATTAACAAAATAATTGTAGAAATATTCATATCATAACATTTGAAATGGTAAAATATTTTTTGTTATGCCACCAAATGCCACCCCCCCCAGAAAGGTATGTATAGAAATGAAATTCTATAATGAAAGAATCTTATCTTTAAGACTCTGTTTAAAATAGTGGCAAATGAGATGTACTAAGGAATACAAAGACCAAATGAAAAATAGATATTTTACCTTGTAAATATAATGTACAATTAATATAACTACTGCTATATATAACAAAGCAGGAAAATTGTGATTAATTTAAGAATAATATGAGTACACAGTTCCTGTTACCTATTATATGGATTAATAAAAATGACTGAGAAGTATAAAAAGGAGTCAAAAGGGTTATTTGATTTTTTCTTGCTGATTTTCGTGAGTTCTAAGTATATTCTAGTTATCAGCCCTTTATCGGATACGTAGGATGCAAAAATTTTCTCCCATTCTGTAGGTTGTCTGTTTACTTTCATGACTGTTTCTTTGGCTGTGCAGAAGCTTTGTAGTTTGATCATGTCCCATTTATTTATTTTTGTTGCTGCTGTGATTGCCTTTGGGGACTTCTTCATAAACTCTTTGCCTAGGCCGATGTCTAGGAGAGTCTTTCCAACATTTTCCTCTAGAATTCTAACGGTTTCATACCTGAGATTTAAGTCTGTTATCCAGCATGAGTTGATTTTTGTGAGAGGTGAAAGGTGTGGGTCCTGTTTTAACCTTCTACAAGTGGCTATCCAGTTTTCCCAGCACCATTTATTGAAAAGGGATTCTTTTCCCCAGCGTATGTTTTTGTCTGCTTTGTCAAAGATTAGATGGCTATATGAGGATGGTTTTATAAATCAGGATTCTCACATCTGTTCCACTGGTCAATATTCCTATTTTTGTGCCAATACCAGATTGTTTTAATTACTAAAGCTTTGTAGTACAGTTTGATATCTGGCATATTAATGCCTCCCAATTTGTTTTTGTAACCTAGAATTGCTCTTGATATTCAGGGTCTTCTTTGGTTCCATACAAAGCATAAAATTATTTTTTCTATATCTGTGAAGAATGCTGATGGGATTTTAATAGGTATTGCATTGAATCTGTAGATCAGTTTGGGTAGTATAGACATTTTAATGATGTTGAGTCTGCCGATCCACGAGCATGGAATGGATTTCCATCTGTTTATATCTTCTGCTATTTCCTTCCTCAGTGTTTCATAGTTCTCTCTATAGAGGTCTTTTACCTCCTTGGTTAAGTATACTCCTAGGTACTTTAATTTCTTTGTTGCTATTGTGAAGGGTATTGAGTCTTTAATTTGGTTCTCGATTTGATTGTTGTTGGCATATACGAATGCCTCTGATTTCTGTGTATTGATTTTGTATCCTGAGACTTTGCTAAATTCATTGATCAGTTCCAGGAGTTTCCTGGTTGAATCTTTGGGGTTTTCTAGATATAATATCATATCATCCACAAACAGTGAAAGTTTGATCTCTTCTGCCCCTATTTGGATACCTTTAATTCCACTTTCCTGTCTGATTGCTGTAGCCAGGACTTCCAGTACTATGTTGAATAGAAGTGGAGATAGTGGGCAGCCTTGTCTGGTTCCAGTTCTAAGTGGGAATGCTTTCAGTTTTCCCCCATTCAGTATGATGTTGGCTATGGGTCTGTCATAAATGGCTTGTATCATTTTTAGGTATGTTCCTTCTATGCCTATTTTCTTAAGTGTTCGTATCATGAAAGGGTGTTGAATTTTGTCAAAAGCTTTTTCTGCATCTATTGAGAGAATCATGGGGTCTTTGTTTTTGCTTCTGTTTAGGTGGTGAATTGCATTTATAGATTTGCGTATGTTGAACCATCCCTGCATTCCTGGGATGAAGCCCACTTGGTCATGATGGATTATTTTTTTGATAAGCGTCTGGATTCGGTTAGCTAAGATTTTGTTGAAAATTTTTGCATCTATATTCATTAGGGATATTGGTCTGTAGTTTTCTTTTTTAACCCTATTAAAAAGTGGGCAAAGGACTTGAACAGAAACTTTTCTAAGGAAGACAGAAGAATGGCCAACAAACATATGAAAAATGCTCAACATCCCTAATCATCAGGGAAATGCAAATCAAAACTACAATGAGATATCACTTAACTCCAGTGAGAATGGCCTTTATCAAAAAGTCTCCAAATAACAAATGCTGGCATGGTTATGGAGAGAGAGGAACACTCCTACACTGCTGGTGGGACTGCAAACTAGTTCAACCTCTGTGGAAAGCAATATGGAGATATCTTAAAGCGATACAAGTGAATCTACCATTTGATCCAGCAATCCCATTGCTGGGCATCTACCCAAATGATCCAATGACACTCTACAAAAAAGACACCTGCACTCGAATGTTCATAGCAGCACAATTTATAATCGCAAGGCTGTAGAAACAGCCCAAGTGCCCATCAATTCAAGAATGGATTAATAAAATGTGGTATATGTACACCATGGAGTACTATTCAGCTCTAAGAAACAATGGTGATATAGCACATCTTATGTTTTCCTGGTTAGAGCTGGAACCCATATTACTAAGTGAAGTATCCCAAGAATGGAAAAACAAGCACCAGATATATTCTCCAGCAAACTGGTATTAACTGAGTAGCACCTAAGTGGACACATAGGTACTACAATAATAGGGTATTCGGAAGGGGGGGTGGGGGGGCGGGTATATACATACATAACGAGTGATAGGCGCACCATCTGAGGGATGGTCACGCTGGAGACTCAGACTTATGGGGGGAGGGGGGGAAGGGCATTTATTGAAACTTTAAAATCTGTACCCCCATAATATGCCGAAATAAAAAAGAAAAAAAAAAAAGAAAAAAAAAAGGAGTCAAATCAGCTTTCACAGGAATTGCTTAAGTACTTACTTAGTATGTTCATTATCACAAGACAGGGATTTGGGGACATAGAATGTTTTAAAAGAAAGAGATCTCTATAGTTCTCCATTGATTGATTAAACAGTAATATATTATTTTATATTTGCACTTCTATGTCAGGAAAGACAGAGGCTTTTCCTCAATCATCTGCTTATTTCAATTTTCAATTTTCCTCTCCTGTGGAGAACTGCTCTTCATATTTTATATTTTTTAACAAATGGTCCAGAAAGGAAGGGAAAAAATGTTAAGATATAATGGTCAGTATCTCAAATATGTTTTGTTTTGTTTTCACATTCTAAACAAGAAGGCTTTAATTATCTTTCCATCACATATCCCCTTCTAAGTCCTTAAAAAGTTAACAGGTGATTCTGTTTCTGAAATATGCCTAACCCCACCCCCACTATTCCCACATACACACAACTACTTGATTCAATAAATATCCAAGTTCAACCAGTAAATAGACTGACCATCAATCTGTAAATTTAGTCTGGTTTGAAAAGATGAACTGAGCTTATGAGATTTCTATTTCAGAGATAATTTTATAAAAGTGCGTCAGGAAGATTTGTATGGTTGGATATGCATATTTATGGTTGGAATAGCACTGGCCCTACATGTATTTTTTAAAGTTATATAAGAGTATTCAACTACAAAGTCACCTGTGCCTATTTTTAATAGCATATTTGTAATCATTCTGTAATCTGTTCTATTGCGATCATTCTTCCACAGTTCCTTCGAATAAAATTGAGTAATTATTTTGCTAAGAATTGACCATTTCCTCCAATTTTCACATTGTTGGTAAAATGGGTAGTTGATACAGCATTTTTGAAACAAGTCTGGCAGTATATATTAACATTCAATAATATACATACCATTTAATTGTGGAATTCCCACTTGAGAATTTAGCTAATAGAAATAGGGGCAATAACATATAAAATTATGTGCATAAGGATGTTTATTATAGCATTGTGTGTCATGACAATAAAATAATTAAAAGCAAATTTAGTGTCCAATAAAGAAAGGCCATTTATACGCCTTCTTTTGAGAGATGTCTGTCTCTTCAAGTTGTTTTTATTTTTATTTATTTATTTTTTTGCTATTTTGTTGTAGGAGTTCCTTATATCTTTTGGCTGTTAACCCCTTATCAGATACATATTTTGCAAATATTTTCTCTCATTACATAGGTTGTCATTACACTCTGTTGATTGTTTCTTTTGGTGTACATAATTTGTTTGATGTAGTCTCACTTTTCTATTTTTGCTTTGCTTGTTTATGCTTTGGTGTCATATTCAAGAATTCATTGCCAACCAATGTCATGAAACTTTTCCTCAGTTTTCTTCTAGGAGTTTTACTGTTTTAGATCTTTAATCTATTTAAAGTTTATTTTTATGTATGATGGAAGATAAGGGTCCAATTTTACTCTTTTGCATTGCGTATATACAGTTTTTCCAACACCACTTGTTGAAGAGACTATCGTTTCCTTATTGTGTTTTCCTAGCACTCTTGCCAAATATTAGTTAACTGTATATGTGTGAGTCTGCCACTGGGATCACTATTCTGGCCTCTTCATTGGTCTGTATGTTTGTTTTTATGCCAGTACCGCACTGCTTTAATTGCAGTGCACTTTGTAATATATTTTGAAATCAGGAGAGGTGGTTCCTCCAGCTTTTGTCTTCTTTTTAACATTGCTTTGTCTATTCGGGGTCTTTTGTGTCTCCATATGAATTTTAGGTGGTTGTTTCTATTTCTGTAAAAAAATACCAGTGGGCTTTTAATAGGTATTGTATTGAATTGAATCCATAGATTGTTTTGGGTAGTATGAACATTTTAACAATATTAAATATTCCAATCCATAAACACAGTATAACTTTCTGTTTGATTGTGGCTTCTTTCACTTCTTTCATGGATGATTTGAAGTTTGAAAAATGCAAGTCTTTCACCCCCTTGGTTCAACTTTATTCATGACTATTTTATTCTTTTTTCTTTGTTTGTTAATGGGATTTTTTTTTAAATTTCGTTTTCAGATAGTTTGTTCCTAGCGTGTAGAAATACACCTGACTTTTTGTATGTTGATTTAGTATACTGCAACTTTCTGGAATTTTTTTATTAGTTCTAACACGTTGGTATTTTGTGGTGACTTTAGGGTTTTCTACAGATAAGATTATGCCATCTGCAAACGAAAATAATTTTGCGTTTTTCTTTCTGATTTGGATGCCTTTTATTTCCTTCTTTTGCCTAATTGCTCTGGCTAAGGCTCCAGCACTATACTGAACAGAAGTGGTAAACGTGGCCATCCTTGCCTTGTTCCTGATCTTAGAGCAAAAGCTTTTAGTTTTTCACTGTTGAATATGACGTTACTTGTGGGCTTTTCATGTATGGGCTTATTTTGAGGTACCTCCTTTCTACACCTAGTTTGTTGAGAGTTTTTATCATGAAAGGTAGAATACTTAATTTTTTAATTCAATAAGGAGTTAGCTCATGATACAAAAGAAAAAGTTAAGCTGTTTTTATAAAAATATTTTTCTTAATTTCTAACACATTCCCCAGGGTTATAAAAATATGAATTATAGCTACAGCCTTGAATAAATATCTAAACTTTAGTTTTATAATTTTAAAATATGGAAATTTTGATACAATATTGGAGAATGAGATATTCTGGTTTATAGGCAATTTAGAATAAATCCTTTTCATAGCAAAGTCTGTTGAAACTTTTCTGGGTTTGGTCCCCTTCTCACTTTACGAAGTACAATCAAATAAACACATTTTAATCTTTCTTTGATAATTAATCTTTTTTTATTTTTTTTATTTGATAATTAATCTTATCAAAGTGCCTCAGAATTATCATTCAACACATAGGTTCTCATGGCTCAGGACAAAATCTTTGGAAATATGGAAAAAGAATTGCTTCTGGCCCCAAAACTTATTGTAGACGTGCCTGTATATACATTTTAGTGTCAAATTGTTTTCCTCTGTCTAAAAATATATGAGCCAAGTTCTAGATAATAAAAGTTTTAATTTCTGATATTTTGTTCAGCCATCCCAGTCTTCATTCAAAAGAGTAGCAAGTTTACTTTCATAATGAAGTCCCCAAAACTTGGACAGCTGAGATTAATTGCAAACACAGTATAAAGTGCCTGTTAAGGTAGAATAAGTAAATTCCCAATTTCCTTCTTCTTCCACCAATACTGACATTAATATCAACTGTAAATAAAAATATGTGATAAATATATGTAGAATGTCAGTTATCCATGATTTTTTCCTCATGTAAAATGTTTATAAGATTTAGAAAGACTCAGATATCCTTCAACCAACTGCTTCAGGAATCTGTGTGGGAATTTTTAATGGATTTCAATATTTAAATCAGGTTTACATAGTCTATAAAGTTACCTTTAATATATGATAAATATTACAGAAAATGTTCTCTAACTGACTTTTATTCCAAAGACATTTCAATCTAAATATTAAAATGATTAAACAAATGAAAATGCTTTCCTTTTGTGCATAAACTGCTTAGCAGAGGGGACTCTACTAATGTCCATTTATTTCAAAGCAGAACCAAGATGTTGAACATTGATCTGATAAAAAGGTCACTATAGTTTACAATGCTTATACTGCAATAGTTGCTAACAAGTGTAGAGAGGAGATTATTTTGAAAATATATCTTTTAACAATCTAATTCCACCTATAATCTTAGAGAAAATTTGTACAAATGAATTTGAACATGTCGATGGCTGCATGAACAAATGAAACTATTGATTTGAGTCAGTTATGAGATTATGGGAATTTTTCCCTTGGATTTATGTTGTTATTTTGATATGGCATTTTCAATAAAGTATTTTTATTTATTTATTTATCTTTTATTTTTTTTAGGGAGGGTATACCCACAGCTAGTGGAAACAGGGCACACTGTATGGGGAAAGGACATGCTTGTAGCCTTGACTTGCATGAAGCAAACACATTTCATGTAACCAAAATGTTTGTACCCCCATAATACCCTAAATTAATATATATATACATATATATATGTATATATATATATATATTACCTGGGAATAAACCCAACAAAAAAGATGAATCACCTATACCTTTAAAACTACAAAATATTCTTGAGAGAACTTAAAAATTATGCTAATATATAAAAGGTAAAGTAATTTTTTAAATGATAAAAATAGAAACAAGGCCAGAGTTCTAGCCCATTGCTAATTATGCATATAAGAAAAGATGTTTATAAAAATTGCGTTCAAAATGCAATAAACTAAACAGATTTCACAAGTGTTTCTACATGTTGGTCACCATGGTCATATTGTAAGACCAGTTTGTCAGTCTGTTTCTACAGTATTTTTTGTTCATATTTGCCTTTTCTCATATAGCTAAGCTATAAGCTCACATCTTGGCTAAGTAAGAATCTTAGAAAGCAAGCACAAGAACACAATAAAGAAAATTACTAAGTTTTTGAGTAAATAGTGAGGATAAATAAATATCATCTTTACTCAACTCTACACTTTAACAGAAACCGTACAACATAAAAAATGAGGCAGCACATGAATTTATCCTATTATTCTAAGAATTTTTTTCTTAAGAAAACACCCACTGAGGTGATGTCCTTCTCTTGAACTTTTTGTTCCAGGATCTTTTCCAGCCTGAGTGCTGATATGTTTTATTTGGATTTTCTTTTGTGAAGGAGGGGTTGAGGAAGGGGCTCCTTCAGGAGTTGTTTATGTATGCTACATATTGGTGAATTTCTGAAAACAGGGGCAAAACTCTCCTCAAAAACAGTTTTTCAAAAACTCTGAAGTAAGATCTTGGGAAACCTATGAGTGGAGTCAAATTTTATGGCATTCTTCTCTGTAATGATTTCAAATTGACAACTTAAGTTGAAATTCATAATTAATTGTATAAAGTACCTATATCTTAACATGGTTATTTCATCTATGAATATTAATTATATATTTTATATTGCTTCTACAACTTTTATCACTTTAACTGAGATTTTGTAACTGTGATTCTGAAGGCAGCTCAACAGTTTCCATGTTTTGTGGCACTAAATACCATCAAAAGCCATTTTAAGGCTCTCCGATCATTATAACCTTAGTTTTCTGAAGCAGAGAAAAGAACTGTTTGCCTACCTGGGGATAATACTATCGTTATGTTGGAGATTGATGGATAAAGGCCAAACACAGCATGATCCTGTGTTCTATTTGACCCTGTGATCATTTAGCACTGGACTGGGAGCCCTGTACCCCTGTGAACTTTGACTTTGCAATGCACTCAGGAAAATATGCAACCTATATTCTTTTTCTTAAGCAAAAGTAATTTTGGGAATAAGTTTTTTAAAACTTGTAAGTTCTTTCTGCCCAGGTCATCACCGCCTTCTGTTATTTTAAGTTGAGCAGCTTAAAGATAATATTTAAACATAATAATAAATTAAATTGTTAAATAAGAAAAAATCTAAAAGCCATCTTGTCTTTTCCTTTTTTTCTTTCTTTCTTTTTTCTTTCTTTCTTTTTTTTTTTTTAATCTTGGCACAGAGAAGCGGGAAGTTACTTAGCGCGGTTCCGGGTTTGTCGTGCCCCGCCCGCCCTGCCTCCCTTCCTACCCCAGCTATATGCTCTGGGTCCCTCGGTTGATCTGTCCTGCGGAATGCAACCCAGTCTATCAGGCCGCACTGGGCCTGCCCGCCGCGCATCTGCCCTTCTTTGCTGACTCCGCCCCGCATCTGTCCGGACCCGCCTCGCGTCTGAGCTGACCCACTGCGCGTCTGCCAGTCAGTCCCTCTGGACCTGCCGCGAGCCTCAGGCTACCGAAATCACCGCGCCTCACTCGGTCCGTACCCAGTGGGCATCTTGGGTATCTGGGCGGTCTCTGGTCCCCCGCGTGTGTCTGTCTGTCTGTCTCTCTGTCCGATCCGCTGCCTGCACCCTGCCTGCCGGTCCAAGCGCACCAAGTGTAGTGTGCCCTTTCGCTGACGCTGAGTGCGCAGCGGCCCTTACTGAGCTGGGAGCCTGCCTGAGACCGGCCAGGCAGCTGGCGGAGGAATACGCGCTCGGCCCCTGCCCTTGTTGATATCATTTTAAACCAACAGGAGCCCGAGGCCTATATTTATGCAGAGAACGGGTCTTGAGGCCTCTACCGGCAATGCTAGTTGTGGGGAGCCAGACAGCTGCTTGATGATTTCTTACAGTTTCACGGGGAAAGGGAAATGTTGTTCCTAATACTGGCTTTTGAAACGTATTGAATCTGAAAGGGGGGGAAATTTTAAGTCCCCTTAGGGAGAATAGATTCCTATTTGGGGTGCCTTTTTCTGATGCATTTGTTCTGAGCCTGCTGACCAGCTGTTTCTGAACTTCATTTTCTCAGCCTCGACAGTGATTCTGAGTCTGCTTTTAGCTTCCCTTGGCCTGCCTTGGCTTTTTTCTGTTCCTGAACAGCTGTTTGGCCCATAGCTTAGAGAAAGCAGCCTTTTTTCTCTCCCAAGACAACCTCCTCCCTGTGCTCAGAGAAATGGGGAGCGGGGAGCCTAACCCTGCCGGCAAGAAAAAGAAGTATCTCAAGGCCGCCCTGTACGTGGGTGACTTGGATCCAGATGTCACCGAGGACATGCTGTATAAGAAGTTCAGGCCTGCCGGCCCTCTGCGCTTCACCCGAATATGCCGTGACCCGGTGACCCGTAGCCACCTGGGCTATGGCTATGTCAACTTCCGCTTTCCCGCAGATGCTGAATGGGCCTTGAACACCATGAATTTTGATTTGATTAATGGCAAACCATTCCGCCTCATGTGGTCTCAGCCAGATGATCGCTTAAGAAAGTCTGGAGTTGGAAATATATTCATCAAAAATCTGGACAAATCCATAGACAATAGGGCGTTGTTTTACTTATTTTCTGCTTTTGGGAACATTCTCTCCTGCAAAGTCGTATGCGATGACAATGGCTCTAAGGGTTATGCCTACGTGCACTTCGACAGCCTGGCCGCTGCCAATAGGGCCATATGGCACATGAATGGAGTGCGGCTCAACAACCGTCAGGTGTATGTTGGCAGATTCAAATTCCCAGAAGAGCGGGCAGCTGAGGTTAGAACAAGGGATAGAGCAACTTTCACCAATGTTTTTGTTAAAAACTTTGGAGATGACATGGATGACGAAAAACTGAAGAAACTTTTCAGTGAATATGGGCCAACTGAGAGTGTTAAGGTAATTAGAGATGCCAGTGGGAAATCTAAGGGCTTTGGATTTGTGAGGTATGAGACACACGAGGCTGCCCAAAAGGCTGTGCTAGACCTGCATGGAAAGACTATCGGTGGCAAGGTCCTATACGTAGGGCGAGCACAGAAGAAAATTGAACGCCTGGCTGAGTTGAGGCGGAGATTTGAACGGCTGAGATTAAAAGAAAAGAGTCGGCCTCCAGGGGTACCTATCTATATTAAGAACCTGGATGAGACCATTGATGATGAAAAACTAAAGGAGGAATTTGCTTCCTTTGGATCAATTAGCAGGGCCAAAGTGATGATGGAAGTGGGGCAAAGCAAAGGGTTCGGTGTTGTCTGCTTCTCCTCTTTTGAAGAGGCTGCCAAAGCAGTGGATGAGATGAATGGTCACATTGTAGGCTCCAAGCCCCTGCATGTCACCCTGGGCCAGACCAGGCGCAGGTGGTGAGAATAAGAATACTCAATTTGTTTCAGTCTTAGCTGATGCCTACTTAGTTTGGGCTCCTTTGTAATAAGGGGTTATTTTATGCCAATTCACAGGTTTTTTTTTAAGTGAATACGTTCTTTTGGAAAAAAAAAACTAGAAAACCTTGTTCATTTTAGTAAAGAACATAATTTCTAATTGTAAAATTGTCATTTTGTACTATTTTTTGATATAATATCCTTAGGAATATGTAGAATAAAGTTTATTCCTCCACATTATTTTTCCTGAACAGTCAAGATGAGGCAACCCATTAAGTATATCTCCCTCTTTATTTCAATAATACCAAATTTAATTTCTTTCATGAAAATATTCTTAACATGGTTCTTCTGAATCTATCACAGTGAAAACTTGTAACTTGCTTTTTGAGACATGAATAAAGCAGGAGAAAATGTATGTGATCCAATTAACATTGGTGCATAATTTTACTTTAAATCATTTTAAATGAATGTTCATTTTAAAAAGATGTCAGGTTTCTTTTCTTCCCTTTTATTTATTATATTTTTGTTTCTTTTTTTAAATATATTGCGATCGTACCACAGACTTGATTGTGGCTTTGACTAAATGTTGGGAGTTTTCCTTATTAACTTCATTCCCAGAGAAGTAAGCATACTGGTGTTTTATCAATCAGTACCTTAAAAAATTAATACTTTAGGCAGTGGCTATTTGAATTATGAGTTACATCTTAAAAACTTTTCCTGAAAGATTTGATATTAGGTACCACTTTAAGTACCACTCCTACAACTCATTTGTATAAATTCTTTAGTACTTATGCTTGGCTTACATTAAGGGCATTTACCTATGGATAATTTAATATTTTACCTCCAGTCTTTATCTACTATCGATATAAAGGGTAAATAGTCCATAGAATGATGTTGAAAAACTACTTTGAAGAACATCTTCTATTAAACTTGTTGATATCTATAGTAAATACTTCAAAGTATACATGTGATAACATTCACAGAATTTTTAGAATTAAGGAACAGGCAGTCTCTTTATTAAGTTATTTGCCTCCATCCATTATGTGAGAACTGTTAACCCAATATGATTCATTTTCTGTATTAGCATCTTGCAAATTCAGAAAAAAATGTTCTGTTTGATATGGTAGTTATATTAATTAGCCTGTAATTTCTAGATTGCAGATTCTCCATATTTCACCTGATGTTCCCTGTTCTTACTGTCTGCCTTCCACCCATATTACACCTATTTTTGTACTTTTTTATTGCCTTTCTTTTAATATATACCAGTTCAAGTTCATTTTGGAAGTAGAGTAAATACCCAATTTATGTAAAATTTAAATAATTACTTATTTCAAAATATGATTCACTCATACCATAGATTGAACCATAAGAAAATTTTTGTCTCTATTGTCAGTTGGTTTTTATTACCTTATATACAAATCTTCATTTTCATAAATAATATAATACAAATACATAATTTTGTTAACATTTTTGTTAGCTCTATGACCATAAAATAATTAGAATAAGATGTTTCTATGTAATTGTTTATCTACAAATTGCATGTATGTTCATAACCAAATAATGTTTGGGAAATTGGATCACGTACATTTTCCCCTGCTTTACTGATGTCTCAAATGATTTCCATTTGCTTTTATTGATTATAAACATAATACATGCTCAATGTAAAAAAATGTACACAATGCAAAATAAGGAAGTAAAATTCCCACAGTTCAGAGATAACCACTATTAATATATTCAGTGAGTGCATATCCTTCCATACCTTTTTTCTTATGTATACATTAACATTTTTTAAATAAACAAGCTATATGTACTGTTTTGTAATTCTTAATTTTAGAATGAACCATAATAATCTTTTCGTGCCAATAAATATCAATCTATTTCATCATTTTAGTGACTACATAGTATTCCATTGTGTGGATGTACTATAACTTATCTAAGCAGTTTGTTATTGAATCCAATTTTTATGCTTTCAATATTTTTACCTGTGTAAACCATGCTGAGATGAACATGCCTTGCTTAAAAATACTATGAATTATATAAGTTTGAGAAAAAATATCTATAGCCTGTAAAAGCTTAAATCTTCTAGGAAAAGAAAAGTGCACAACATATTGATATATGTATCTAAATTTTGGAACATCTTCAAGATATATTCTGCATTTAAATTGACATAGAAGTAAAACAGAATTAATTTTTCATATTTTATGAGCCTCCTTGTTTTACATTATTGTGATCATTAAAATATATGAAAACTATGAAACTATAAATAAAATTTTAAATAGTTATATGGATAATTATTTATTATATATACTCTCCATTTCTGCTTACTCATTAGCAGTTTTCATTTAAATTTCTAAACTTGAAGTGTCACTGTTAGCCTGCAATCCTTTAAAAATGCTTGGATTCAAAATAAATCTAGAAAGATTTCTAGAAGGTAAAAATCATTGAATATAAACATTTAGAACATGTTTTGTGTAAGTATTTTAATTATTACTATTTTTGAAAGGCCGTCTAATACAGAGACAAGGAGAAATTTCAAAATGCTTAAGTACAGATGAAATCTATATGTTTAGGATTCTGCTAAACATTTGAAAATACTCTGTAAATTCAATTGGTGAAAATCAGGCAAAGTAGAAAGGCAAGATAATCTCTCTATTTGAACTTAAACACCATGATACTTTTTAAATCTTGTTCTTTTCATTTTTATTTATATTTATAGACTTCTAATAAATAAGCCTTCCAAGGAGGAGCAACACAATTGGACAACTTAAATCAGTGTCAAAGAATTTTAAAAAGTTTATTGTTCATCATTTCCTAGCACAAGGTAATTAGTAAAAATATAATGTTAATGGACAGATTAAGAAAACTTTAATATAAGTTTTGTTTTGTTTTGTTTGACTTTTCAAAACAGTCACTTGTACTAATTTTAAATGTGCCCAAGGAGAGGAAAATTAAGAATATTGCGTTGTGATTGCAAGCCATCATAGTCAGGGTTATTCTGAAGAAGCTCCGCTGTACAGGAAGTTTCACACATACTGCTGTCTATCTAGTAATAATGATGGTTAAGGAGAAAAATAGCATGTTATATGTGTAAGTGATATTTTTAGCCCAGTGGGAAAAAGAATATTTAAGGGGAGACTTAGGAATGGAATGAATATCATCTTCTCTATAAAAAAAAGCCCTAATTTAAGGAAATAATTAGAAATTTATGAATAAATAACTGAAAATAGATGATCTAAGTATTCCCAGCACACATGACAGTACCTGGAATATAGTAGGCATTCCACAACTACTTGTTGAATTAATTAATTCATTATCTGGGATCTATACCCCTCCATTTGTTTGCTTTCCAATTGTCCTGTCAATATTTGACAAGAGAAGTAAGTGATTACATAATAAGCCATTTTTATTAAGTCCCATCCTATGAAGAAATAATTGATAATTGAGAACTGTAACCAATCAGTTACACAGACTGGCAGGTGTAGGTAGTGTAGTTGGTTACATAGTCTCTTGCTTATAGTGTTAAGGTTTTATCAATGCCTTCATTTTTCTTATGCTCTCTTTTTTCATTATTGTTTAAAACTTGATGGACAAGCTTGTCTTAAACAGAAAAAGCTTCTGATAATTGGCACAACTTAAAATAGTCTATTTGTAGAGTAACAACCCATTTCACAAAGTCTTGCTGCTATGTTGAACTATATGGTCACAGTAATCCCTGAGATACTAGTGCTTGCTCATCTGAAATGAATTAATTCTTACACTTTTGAGGGTATTATTTACTGCTCATGAAATGTAACCTAGCAAATGGTTCCTTGAAGCCTGAAGAGAGGTAATATATCTCGCTTGACTCCAGGGAATCATGGTCAGTATTTAGAAATAGTCTAGCTATCATTGGAAATCTGAGAAGAGAAAGCCCCAACTAACTAAAAGTACTAATACTGAGGATGTAATTCCTATAAAACTTTAGATAACTAACTTCAAATATTTTCACCCTCAAAAGTCACAGTCAATTTTAAAATATTTCTCATTTGGTAGAAAAAAAAATCAGTCTTCTCACTAAATTTCTCATCAAAATTTGGGGCCTTCACAGTTTAGTTTATTTAATTAAAAATATTTAATGCTTTAGGGAGACCATAGAAAAAGGGATGTGTGCTGATGCTGAATGGCATGACTGCCTCTTTGTCTTAGAACTAATTGTAATTGAAGCGCCAGTTGTTGGTATCTTTCATATGAAAAAACAAGCCTTCTATAATGTAAAGTAAATAATTTTACAACCTTCAGGGATTGAATTGAAGCATCCTAAAGGGTAAATTATACTTTTGAAAAATCAAGGACTTTAGGAATCAATATTTAGGGTTTTTTAAAAAGTAATTTGAATCTAATTTACACAGAATGACAAACAACTTTTTTTTTAAGTCACCTATTTTTGAAAACTTTGAGTAGGCTAAATCCTTGAATAAAACAAATACAAACAGGAATTTGCAAGTGTTTCTTTTTTGTTATTTTAGGAAGCCCAAAATGTATAAGTAAATGGCTTTATTGCCCAAAAACCTATTACATGTTAATTTTTTAAATGAGGAAATAAATACCTACTGTAGTCTTTTTGTGACAAAGGACAGCTTTATTTCATTGTGATAAGGATGATAACAAAGTCATTCAAATGAGGATGAAGAATTTGTTTCTTTGTTCATTATAGAATTTTAAAAATGGGGAATTTTAAATTAACTCAAGAATAACTAAAAGAAGGGCCATAGAGAAATAAATAGTAACTTAAATGTTAGAAATATAAATGAATACTGTGAAGACATTAAAATTCTGCCTAGTTTTATATCTACTTTAAGGTGAAGCATCACAAGTAGTTTGCATTCAATTTGTATCTTTCTGATTTGACTACTTCAATGATACTAAATAAACCTCAGGAGTATTCATTTGGAAGTGAATTTTCTTAAATAATTATTGGTGCTAATCTACTCTACTCTCTTACCTCCATCACCTAATCTCAACCCCATTCTTGCTGGATACTCAAGATTATATAAAGTATTTCTGGTTTATGTAATTTGTCCAAGCATCACCTCAAAAATTATTTGTAGCTATTAGATGTGCATGTATGTGATACTGTACCATTTTGTTGAGATAAAGTTTCAGAATTTGCATGTTAAGCCACAGGAGATAGTGTGAAACTTGTCTACAGTTTATATGTGAATGAATGTATTTAGCTGAAGATATTCTTTGTAAAGAATGTAAATTTCATAATGGTGTTAATTAAACCAACAACAAAGCTATGGGGGCTGTTTGGAATTGTGGTTTTATAATGTATACATGGGCTAAAGCATTTGAATACCAAACATCCAGTGCTACAACTAGAAACATATATTGCTAATGGAGGATAAGTTTTGTGGTATGAAAGCGTATTCCAAACATAACGAGGTAATGCTAAGAGAAACTGCCCAACCCGTCTGAAATGGCAACACAGGCAATGAAATTAGCTATTTATAGACTTTAGTTGTTTTGTGAAGACATACCACAATAATATGAACCCTCTCAGGCAAAGAGTAAAAATATATAGGAAGATACAGTTTTCTGAAAATTCTATATTTTTACACAAGTCAAGCAAAACATGAAAGGATTAAAAACAAGTATGAATTAGGTATGCCTCATACTTAAGTCTCCAAAAAGAAAGACAGTTCTCCTTTATGCAAACTGATTTTCTCAGACTATTGGGTCATTTTCACTGTTTTTTATCATTATGTTGTGAGAAATGCAGATATGCAATCTATTTTAATGCTCAAGGACAAATATATCCCCTCAGTACATTCTAAGGTGATATATAAACTGGAAAACAGTACCACAACCTCTCCTCAATAGCAGTTTTTATTATACAGATCATTTAAGCTGAGTTTGTGATACAAGTAATTGCTTGCTTGAAATTTCATCTATAATCTGAGGCCAAGAATTTGGGATTTTGAGAATTGTATTTTAATTGACCTCAGATCATACATTTTTAGAGTATCACTAACCTTTTCTTTAAATTGACAGATAATAATTGTACATATTCATGAAGTACATAGTGATATTTCTATATGTATGTTTAGTGATCAGATTAGGGTAATTAGCATATCCATCATCTCAAATATTTATTATTTGTGTTGGGGAACATTCAATATCCTCCTAGCTATTTGAAACTATATAATATATTATGATTAGCTATAGTCATCCTACAGTGGTATAGAACACTAGAATTTATTCTTCCTATCTAGCTATCATTTTGCTAACCTTGTCTTGTAGAACTGTTTATCTTGTGTAATGTGCCAGAGTTATCTATCCTTCACATCTACCCAGGTTTCTGGATGAAATTAAAACTGTTTTTAAATATATGAAACAGCATGAAATCTGTTCCTAAAAAGACAAAATTATAACTCAGTGAATAATTAAGAACATTGTATTAAATGACTTAAGTCAGTATTGAGAATTCATTATTAAAAGAGAGAAGAATTTTAGACAAATTGAATACACATGTTTTAGAATGCAAAAAAATGAACTTTACAGTTGAAAAAAAATGGAAAACAGTTGTGCATCAGATACCAGTTATTTTGTCCACAGGGATAAAGCTCACACAAAAATGTGTGAGTGATGATTGGATACGAAAGGGCAAAAGGTTCTGGAAATCCTTCACAACGCTGCATTAGTCTGTTGTACCATCAGTGCTGGCCAAAAGAAACAAAGGAAATGTAAGAAAGACAGAGAAAAGAGGAAAGATTTGGCCCATAAAAATATAAACTTGTGGCACCCCATCAAAATTCATTAAAAAGTGTCAGTATTTAATGCTTGAAGTTGTCTCACAAGGTGATATTTTTTATTTCTTAATTTCACATACACTATCTAAAAGCTCCAGGATTTCTTGGAATTCTTATTAAAATATTCCATCACTAATTCTGAACTTCTCATACTAATGACTTTGAAATGTGCTATAGTGTTTTGATGATTTAAAGCTCCATATGTTTTGTTGTTTGTACTCAGCTGTCCCCAAATTTTCTCTCTCCAAGGTGCATTGGTAAGTTTCTAAATGTACTATGCCACAAATGATCATACCTATTAAAAACTCAAGATTTGTCTGGCAATTGGGATGGCAAGTAGTGCTAAGTATAGTAAAGTTAAAATCTTTGTGCTTATAAAATGATTGGATGGATCAATAGATAAATCTATATATGGATGTATGGGCAGATACATGTGTATATACCTATTATGCATATATAAACTATAATAAAGAAGATAAAAAGAGAGATAATAACAAACTCATGGATCACAAGAATAACACCCTGTTCCTTATCATATGAGCTCAAATTAGGAAACACAGACCTTCTTTGTCACAAACAAGGCTTTGGTTCCCAAGCAAGGCTGTGTTCCAAGGAAAGGTGATTGAACAAATGATAACAGGTGGAATGAGCCATAGACAAGTGTGGTCCTTGTGGCAATTTCAGTCCAGGGAGATCTTTATGATGAAGTGATATTTACCAGCAAGCTGGTGGGGAAGCACTGGCCCAGGCCCACATGTAGTAAAAAGCATAATTTAAACCTTCTCAGTATACGTCAGAATTCTGTTTTTCTCAAAAATTGGTTCAAAGTGTATCAGAATCACCAGTAGTATTTGTGAAAATTGGAATTCCTAAGACTCACACATGGCTTACTGAATTAAAATCAAGGTAGCATGTTGTTACAAATGGAAGAATTTAATTCCTTTTGTGGCTATATGATATTCCATTGTATATATGTGCTATAATTTATTTATCCATTCATCTCCCTTGAGGAACACTTAGTTTGGTTCCATATCTTGGCTATTGTGAATAGTGCTGCAATAAACATGGAAGTGCAGATATCTTTTTGATATACTAAATTCCCATCCTTTGGATTTATACCCGGCATTGGAATGGCTGGGTCATATGGTAGTTCTAACTTTAGTTTTTTTTTTGAGGAACCTCCATACTGTTGTTCATAGTGGTTGCACTAATTTATATCCCTACCAATAGTGTAAGAGGGTTCCCCTTTCTCCACATCCTCACCAGCATTCATTATTGCCTATCTTTTTGATAAAAGCCATTTTAAGTGGAGTGAGATGATATATAATTTTAGTTTACATTTTCATTTATCTGATGAGTTAGATAGATGAACAATATTTGATAGCACAACAAAGTGACTATAATAAACAATTATTCAGGGTGTGCTTTAAAATAACTAAAAGAGTGGAATTGGAATGTTCCTAACACAAAGAAATGTTAAATGCCTGAGGTGATATATACCTCAATTACCTTGATTTGATTAATTCACATTGTATGCATGTATCAAAACATTACATGTACCCTAAAAAGATATACAACTATTATGTACCATAATAATAAAAAATAAAAAATTAAAAAAATTCAATATAGCAATGGTAATGATGGGTTGAAGAACAGAAATACACATTTTTCTCATAGCCCTCAGAAGAGTCTCACATATAAATATGTAGAACAGGGGTTGGCAAACTTTTTCTATAAATGCTCAGATAACAAATATTGCAGCTTTTGCAGGCCAAGAGGCAACATCAAGGCTATAAATTTCCATAAATTTTAAATTTAACAAAATTCAAAATATAATGAAGATAATGAAAATAAGAGTATGTTACTAAGCAATCAATGAATGGGCTTGCTACCCAATACACATAGAAGCCAACATCATGGCATCAGTTTCTGAAGGGGAAAAAAGGATTTATTGTATGTCTTGCAAGGAGACAAAAGGCAACTCTCACATCTGTCCCTGAGCTGAGGGCTGGGGCAGGTTTTATAGGCACAGGGTAATGAGGCATGATCAGATTGTATCTTGAGATGAGTTGATGCCAGAAGGCATGATCTTGTTAGATTGTGGATCGTGCCATGGGGTGATGGCTTCTTAATTCATTGCCCATTCTTTGGCCCCAGCACTTAGGTTCTGCACACGGTTGTACATTTTGATCATCTGGGCATGCTAAGATTATCTAACTTGCAACCTGGAAGTCCATGACAAGTGAAAAACAACTCAACATTTTATTACACAAAATTGTACCAGATTTGGCTAGTTCTGTGGTTACAAGTACAGGAATACGATTCTAATGAGAATTTGGGAGGGCACATTTCACTTAAATAGGGTTCAAAGTTAGTGTTCTCAATCATCAAATCAATTGCAAATGTATTCACTTATATAAACCCTTTTTAGCTTGTGACCATACAAAAACAAATGGCAGAACAGATTTTACCTGCAAGCTATAGTTTCCAACCCCTGATCTAGAAAAGCTAGTTCAGAATATTGTCTTAGCTCCTGCTGTTAAAGGTAAAATGCCATAAACTGGGTAGTTTACAAATCACAAAAATTAATTTCTCACAGTTCTGGACACCAGAATGCCCAAGGTCAAGGTGCTAGTAGTTTAGATATCTGATGTGGGCCTGTTCTTCATAGACAGTGCCTTTTCCCTACATCCTCACATGGTGGAAGAGGCAAACAAGCACTAGTTCCATTCATGAGCTTTCTGCCCTCTTGGTCTAATCACCTCCCCAAGGCCCTACCTTCCAATATCATGACTTAGGGAGTTAACATTTTAACATATAAATTTTGGGGGAACAAATTCAAATCATAGCAAGCTAAACTGTAGAACTTTTTGATAAAGAAAAATTATTTAAAACACAATTACATTAATTATATAGTAATTGAACTCTTATCTCCTCACACTCTAATATCCTTCCTGTATATTTTCCATCTCAATAAATGTCAGATTTTTTCTTGTGAAGTTTTTAGCTCAAAAACCTTGGAGTTATTCTTGACTTTTTTCTTTTTCTAATACCCCACATCTAATTTGTAAGGAAATCATGATGGTTAAGTATTCAAAATATATTCAAAATCTTATGACTAATTATTACCTACACTCCCAGTAGCCTAGTCCAAACCACCATCATTTCTCACCTACATTATTTCAATAGTCTTCTAACAGCTCTTCCTTCTCTTACCTTCTTCTTCCTATAATCTATTCTCCACACAACTTCTTGGGCAATTTTTTACAAATATAAATCAGAGCACATAATTTCTCTGCTCTAAATGTCCAATGGCAGCACTACTCACATACAATGAAGTTCAAAGCTTTACCATGACCTTACCTTCTTAATAAATGTCTTAGTCCTTTTCCCCTCTCTCATGTGACTCTTGCCACATTATCACCTTGATGTTCTCTGAAATACCACAATGGTAAAGAAAGGCAAAGATGGTCATTATATATAATGTAAATGGAACAATTCAACAAGAAGACATAAAAATTATAAATATATGTGCACCTAACACAGGAGCTCCCCGATACATAAAACAAATTGTACTAGAGCTAAGCAAGGAAATAAATAGTAGCATCATAATTGCTGGGGACTTTAGCACCCCACTGTCAGAGCTGGACAAATCATCAAAGCAGAAAATAAATAAACATGGAACTTGAATAAGACCCTAAAACAAATGGACCTAACAGACATTTACAGAACATTCCACCCCAAAACTAATGAATGTATATTTTTCTGACCAACACATGGACATTCTCCAAGATTGATTATACCTTAGGACACAAACCATGTCTAAACAAATTAAAAATAATCAAAATTATACCATGTATCTTCTCAGAGCATAGTGGAATAAAACCATAAATCAATTATAAGAGTAGTATTCAGTTCTACACAAGGTCATAAAAATTAAACAACCTTCTGATGAATGATTACTGGGTCAAGGAGGAAATTAAGATGGGAGTCAAAAGATTCCTTGACCTGAAATACAAAGGGGACACAAACTATCAGAATCTATGGGACTCAGAAAAAGCTTCCCTAAGGAGAAAATTCAAAGCCTTAAATGCCCACATCAAAATAAACAAATGAGACCTGATCAAATTAAAAACCTTCTGCACAGCCAAGGAAACTATCATTAGAGCAAATAGACAACCTACAGAATGGGAGAAAATATTTGCTCTCTACACTTCTGATAAAGGTCTGATAACAAGAATCTATCTAGAGCTCAAAAGAATTAACAAGAAAAAATCAAACAACCCCATCAAGAAATAGGCAACTGAAATGAACAGAAACTTTTCTAAACAAGACAGAATAATGGCCAGCAAACATATTTAAAAATGCTCAACATTGCTAATCATTAGAGAAATGCAAATCAAAACCACAATGAGATATCATCAAACCCAAGTGAGATTGACCTGTATCAAGAAATCCCCAAACCAAAAATAGGGTCAAAAATGGCGGATTAGGGATGACTTCCTGGCCCTCTGCTTTCAGAGTGGGAGGTGAAGAAAATGATCTAAATCACTCGAGTGGATAATTCTCCCACAGGATTGGCTTAACGGAATTACAGGAAAGCTTCGAGGAGCAGCTGTGCTGGGAAAAGGAGGAAAGCGATAGAGTGGATTTGCGGTAAAGTTTTAAGAATCCGAGTTGAACAGTGGGGAGTGGAGCGTAAGCTGGTGGCACTCAGCGACCAGCGGACTGAGACTGTGTGATCCATCCCACAGGGGAACTCCTCCTTCACTGACCTCCACTCTCACACAAGCAGTGAAGCACCTGAAGACAGTGCGAAGAGATAACGTGGGCAGTAAAGCAGTTCTGAGAGGAGACAGGAGCAGAAAGTAATTTAAACTCTCCAGCACATGGTTCAGGGACTTCCTAGCTGGGAGATCTGTACACACCAGCGGCTTATGCCTCACTTTTGAAAAGTCAGAAAAGTGAGACAGATCGCTCATTTAGCTGAGTTGTCCAGTGAACTGGGGTGGCCCAAGCGCCGCTGGCGAGGGGGCAGAAGAGGGAGGGAGCTTGATCCTCTGAGGACCTTCCCAGGGGGTGGCAGCAGTCCAAGCTTCACTGGGGCCGGGCAGAAAAGGAGCAGTTTTCACCCTTTGGTGGAACCTCTCAGTGGTCCCCAGCTGCTCAAGCACTGCTGGGGAGGGAGCAGAGGAGTGAGGGTGCTCCATCCTTCATGGACCCTCCCAGGGACTTCAGTGGCCCAAACTCCGTTGGTGACACATGGAAAGGCAATAGTTTTTACCCCTCAGTTGAGCTTCTTAGAGGACCCCAGCAGCTCAAGTGCTAAGGTTAGGCAGTCCCCCATCCCACCCAGCCACCTCTGTATTGTGCCTAATGAACAGAACCCACCCTAGCACAGTGGAATTAGGAAGGAGAGCGAAAGTCCAACTCTGACTTGGGACAATTGTACCCCCTGCACATTCTGGTTTTTTTTTTTTATTTAGGCATATTATGGGGGTACAGATTTTAAGATTTTAATAAATGCCCATTTCCCCCCCTCTCCCCAAAAGTCGGAGTCTCCATCATGACCATCCCCCAGATGGTGCACATCTCACTCATTATGTATCTATATACCCGCCCTCCTCCCCCCTCCCACCTGCCCAATACCCTATTACTATAGTACCTATGTGTCCACTTAGGTGCTACTCAGTTAATACCAGTTTGCTGGAGAATATATCTGGTGCTTGTTTTTCCATTCTTGGGATACTTCACTTAGTAGTTTGGGTTCCAGCTCTAACCAGGAAAATATAAGATGTGCTATATCATCATTGTTTCTTAGAGCTGAATAGTACTCCATGGTATACATATACCACATTTTATTAATCCATTCTTGGATTGATGGGCACTTGGGCTGTTTCCACAGCCTTGCAATTATGAATTGTGCTGCTATAAACATTCAAGTGCAGGTGTCTTTTTTGTAGAGTGTCACTGGATCATTTGGGTAGATGCCCAGCAATGGGATTCCTGGATCAAATGGTAGATTCACTTGTATCGCTTTAAGTTATCTCCATATTGCTTTCCACAGAGGTTGAACTAGTTTGCAGTCCCACCAGCAGTGTAGGAGTGTTCCTCTCTCTCCGCAACCATGCCAGCATTTATTGTTTGGAGATTTTTTGATAAAGGCCATTCTCACTGGGGTTAAGTGATATCTCATTGTGGTTTTGATTTGCATTTCCCTGATGATTAGAGATGTTGAGCATTTCTTCATATGTTTGTGGGCCATGCTCTGTCTTCTTTAGAAAAATTTCTGTTCAAGTCCTTTGCCCACTTTTTAATGGGGTTATTTGATTTTTTATTCCTGATTTTCATGAGTTCTAAGTATATTCTAGGTATCAGTCCCTTATCGGATGCATAGGATGCAAAAATTTTCTCCCATTCTGTAGGTTGTCTGTTTACTTTCATGACTATTTCTTTGCCTGTGCAGAAGCTTTGTAGTTTGATCATGTCCCATTTATTTATTTTTGTTGCTGCTGTGATTGCCTTTGGGGACTTCTTCATAAACTCTTTGCCAAGGCCAATGTCTAGGAGAGTGTTTCCAACTTTTTCCTCTAGAGTTCTAATAGTTTCATACCTTAGGTTTAAGTCTGTTATCCAGCGTGAGTTGGTTTTTGTGAGAGGTGAAAGGTGTGGGTCCTGTTTTACCCTACTACAAGTGGCTATCCAGTTTTCCCAGCACCATTTATTGAACAGGGATTCTTTTCCCCAGCGTATGTTTTTGTCTGCTTTATCAAAGATTAGATGGCTATATGAGGATGGTTTTATATCAGGATTCTCACATCTGTTCCACTGATCAATGTTCCTATTTTTGTGCCAATACCAGATTGTTTTAATTACTAAAGCTTTGTAGTATAGTTTGATATGTGGCATATTAATGCCTCCCATTTTGTTTTTGTTGCCTAGAATTGCTCTTGATATTCGGGGTCTTCTTTGGTTCCATACGAAGCGTAAAATTAATTTTTCTATATCTTTGAAGAATGCTGATGGGATTTTAATAGGTATCGCATTGAATCTGTAGATCAGTTTGGGTAGTATAGACATTTTGATGATATTGAGTCTGCCGATCCACGAGCATGGTATGGATTTCCATCTGTTTACATCCTCTGCTATTTCCTTCCTCAGTGTTTCATAGTTCTCCCTGTAGAGGTCTTTTACGTCCTAGGTTAAGTATATTCCTAGGTACTTTAATTTCTTTGTTGCTATTGTGAAGGGAATTGAGTCTTCGATTTGGTTCTCAATTAGATTGTTGTTGGCGTATATGAATGCCTCTGATTTCTGTGTATTCATTTTGTATCCTGAGACTTTACTAAATTCATTGATCAGTTCCAGGAGTTTCTTGGTTGAATCTTTGGGGTTTTCTAGATACAATAACATATCATCAGCAAACAGTGAAAGTTTGATCTCTTCTGCCCCTATTTGGATACCTTTGATTCCATTTTCCTGTCTGATTGCTGTAGCCAAGACTTCCAGCACTATGTTTAACAGAAGTGGAGATAGTGGGCAGCCTTGTCTAGTTCCAGTTCTAAGTGGGAATTATTTCAATTTTTCCCCATTCAGTATGATGTTGGCTATGGGTCTGTCATATATGGCTTGTATCATTTTTAGGTATGTCCCTTCTATGCCTATTTTCTTAAGTGTTCGTATCATGAAAGGGTGTTGAATTTTGTCAAAAGCTTTTTATGCATCTATTGAAAGAATCATATGGTCTTTGTTTTTGCTTCTGTTTATGTGGTGAATTGCATTTATAGATTTGTGTATGTTGAACCATCCCTGCATCCCTGGGATGAAGCCCACTTGGTCGTGGTGGATTATTTTTTTGATAAGTGTCTGGATTCGGTTAGCTAAGATTTTGTTGAAAAATTTTTGCATCTATATTCATTAGGGATATTGGTCTGTAGTTTTCTTTCTTTGTTGCATCCTTTCCTAGTTTGGGTATCACAGTAATATTCACTTCGTAAAAGGTGTCAGGGAGGTTTCCGTTCTTCTCGATGTTGTGGAATAGTTTCTGCAAGATAGGTACTAGTTCTTCTTTGTAAGTGTGGTAAAATTCGGGTGTGAAGCCATCTGGACCGGGACTTTTCTTTTTAGGGAGATTTTTAATTGCTGTTTCTATGTCAGCTGTTGAGATTGGTCTGTTCAGGGAATCTATTTCTTCCTGGTTGAGCCTAGGGAGGCTGTGTGTTTCTAGAAATTTGTCCATTTCCTCCACATTTTCCAGTTTGTGTGCATAAAGATTTTTGTAGTATTCATAAATTGTATCTTGTATCTCTTTGGGATCAGTTGTGATATCTCCTTTTTTGTTCCTGATGGATCTTATTAGAGATTTCTCTTTTCTGCTTTTCGTTAGCTTAGCCAATGGTGTGTCCATTTTGTTTATTTTTTCAAAGAACCAACTTTTTGTTTTATTAATCTCCTGAATAGCTTCCCTGTTTTCAATTTTGTTTAGTTCTGATTTGATCTTGTTGATTTCACTTCTGCTGGGTTTGGGCTGGTCTGTTCTTCTTTTTCCAGCTCTTTGAGTCGTTTCATTAGATTGTCTATTTGTGATCTTCTTGACTTTTGGTTATAGGCATTTATGGAGGTAAACTTTCCTCTCAGAACTGCTTTAGCTGTGTCCCAGTGGAGTTGATAACTTGTCTCTCCATTGTAGTTTTCTTCATAGAATTTTTTATTTCCGTCTTGATTTCTTCATTTACGAAGTAATCATTTAGTAGGAGGTTGTTTAATTTCCACGTTTTTGTGTAGAAATGTGAGTTTCTGTTAGAGTTGCTTTCTAGTTTTATTCCACTGTGATCTGAGAAGGTACATGGTATGATTTCTATTTTTTTAAATTTCTTGAGATTTTCTTTGCATCCTAGGATATGGTCAATCTTAGAGAATGTCCCATGAGCTGATGAGAAGAACGTATATTCAGTGGATTTTGGGTAGAATGTTCTGTAAATGTCTGTCAGACCCAATTGTTCTAGAATTTTGTTTAAGTCCATTATTTCTTTATTAATTTTCTGTTTGGAGGATCTGTCTCGTGCCGTCAGTGAGGTGTTGAAATCTCCAGTGATTATGGAGCTGCTATTAATCAATTTGCTTAGCTCCAGTAAGGTTTGCTTTATGAATCTGGGTTCACCTAAGTTGGGTGCATATATATTTAAAATTGTTATCTCTTCTTGATGAACTGTGCCCTTCACCATTATATAATGACCCTCTTTGTCTTTCACTACTTTTGTTAGTTTAAAAACTAAATCGTCTGAAATTATAAGTGCCACACCAGCCTTCTTTTGGCTTCTATTTGCTTGGAATATTGATCTCCACCCTTTTATTTTTAGTCTATATGCATCCTTGCAGGTTAGATGTGTTTCCTGAAGACAGCATATACTTGGCCTGTATTTTCTTATCCATTCAGCCAGCCTTTGTCTCTTGAGTGGAGAGTTTAAGCCATTCACATTTATTGAGAGAACTGATAGGTAAGGTAGATTACTGTTCATTCTGTTGGGTGGGATGTTGTTGCTATGAGTTCTGTCTTGAGCCATTGTAATATCTGGCCTTTAATATCTTTGGGTTTTGGTTGTTTTTATATTCGTGGGTTATTATTATGATGTTCCGTATGTAATGCTGTTTTAAGTACTTCTTGTAGGGCTGGTCTTGTCTTGGTAAATTCTCTGAGCCTTTGCTTGTCTGAGAATGTTTTTATTTCTCCTTCATATACGAAGCTTAGTTTTGCAGGGAATAATATTCTAGGCTGGGCATTGTTTTGTTTCAAAAGAGTGAGAATGGGGCCCCAGTCTCTCCTTGCTTGTAAGGTCTCATTAGATAAGTCTGATGTTATTCGAATTGGCTTTCCCTTGTATGTTACTTGCTTCTTTTGTCTTACAGCTCTTAGAAGGGCCTCTGTAGTTGATACTTTGGTCAGTCTGATGACTGCATGTCGTGACGTCTTCCTGTTTGCGTTCAATCTCCCAGGGGTCCTCTGAGCTTCTTGAACTTGTATATCAAGATTTTGAGCAAGGCCTGGGAAATTTTCCTCTATTATATCTTCAAACAGCTTGTCCAACCCTTGAGTGTTGTCTTCTTCCCCTTCTTGTAAGCCTATGACCCTCACATTAGGTTTCTTCACATAATCCCACAGCTCTTGTAGGCTTTGCTCTTTTCTCTTGTTTCTCTGCTCTATTTCTGTGACTGATTTATTTAATTGGAGGGTGTTATCTTCAAGCTCTGAGATTCTTTCTTCTGTTTCATCTACCCTGTTCTTGAGACTTTCCACTGTATTTTGTAGTTCCTTGAATTGATTCTTCATTTCCAGGAGTTCGGTTACACTTTTCTTCATTGTGTCTATTTCTTTTCCCATATCCTGGAGGCTTTTTGTGGTTTCTTTATGTTGGTTATTTAGTTGTTGTTGCAGCTGGGTGAGTGTTCTTATGATCCACATACGAAATTCCTCTTCTGTCATATTGGTTGCCTGATTTTGGTTGGTGTCCGTTTCTAGGGGGCTGGTGCTCCTCTTTGGGGGTGTGTTTTCCGTTTGGTTCTTCATATTTCCTGAGTTCTTTCGCTGATTTCTTCCCATGTGGATCAGTTGTTGTTTCTTTCCTTAGGTTATTGTTTGGGTATTCACACACCTTGTTTAGTTTCTGAGGCGTTAGGTGGTGTCTGTGGGTGAAATTGGACCATTCCCTGTATATTGAGTCAGTGGGTGCCGTGAAAAGGCTGTGCAGGATGCCATCCCTGTCAGTAGGTGGCGTTTGCTTGGAGGAACAGGCTATGCTGTGGATTTTGTGTAAGCCTGCCCTCAGGCCGTTAGCAGGGGTCAAAGTTCTGTACTCTGCTTCCAGGGAAAGCTGTCAGGGTGGGGCTAGAATGGTCCCGCTCTGCCAGAAAGTCTGGGTGTGGGGGCGGGGCTGTCTGAGACTGGCAGTCTGGAGCGGGCCTCGCTTCTTTCCACCCTCCCCAAGTCCGCAGCTACTCCTGGGCCTCTGCCAGCAGGCCAGACCACAAGCCACCAGGCCTCCCGGGACTGTGATGTCGGCGGGGAGGTTCCCTGCACAGGAACGCCACCTGGGTTGGGCGCACGGCCTCCTCCTGGGAGGAGGGTTGTCCTCTAGGACGCCGATCTGCCCCTGGAGGCACACACACTTCAGTAGGCTGTTCATGTATAACCTTTCTGTGCCCCGGGCAATGCTAGCCCTCGGTGCAGGAGATCTGGTCTGCAGGTCCGACCTCTGGGTCCCAGAGTTCAAACTATATCCCCACCAGGGAGAGGATTTCGGGTCCCAATTCACCCACAGGGAGCCCAAGCTCGGTCTATGTCTCTCAGCCTCTGAGTCGGCACTGTTCTCCTGGGATCTCAGTGCCAGCAGCACCTGGGAGGGCGGGCTGGTAGGGAGCTCACAGTCTGAGTTCCCCTGAGTCAGCTGTACGGTCCCAAGAGGGAAGGTCCCGTTCCCTGGAGGTGCCTCCGGCTGGTGGCTGTATTGTCTCTCTGGGCAGCCGCGGGTAGGGTCGGCGGAGGGGAGGAGGAGGCAATATGGCGCCTGCCGCGTGGCTCGGGTCTGTGCACACGGAGGTGCCTGGAGGAAGTTGAGAACCTGGTGCCACGTCTGCTACAGGCTCACCGCTGGCTGGCGGCAGCCGTCTCTGGGCTGATGTCCGCAGGTCTCTCCACCCGTTGGGGAGCCCACCAGCAGTCCCAAATGCAGGGGAGGGGAAACAGCAAATCCACCTACCCTTGCCGCTGGTCTCCGGGCTGCTCCGGTGGTCTCAGCCTCCAGTTCTCCTCTGCAGCCTCCTCCCGTGGAGTCTCCCGGGGTCTCAGGTACCTCTCCTTCCGGCCCTTGTCCGCTGTATGCTCGTCTTCTTGCTTCTTTCCTCTAATTTCTGCTAGAATCTGTCTTTTCTGCAGAGAGACTTTGTTTGGCGGTGTTATTCATCCGCCATTTTGCTCCGCCCCCACGTTCTGGGGTTTTGAGGTAGGTGCTTCTCTCCAAAACTACAGACTGCATCCCTGGGTGGAGTAGTGAAATAAGCCATTATTCAAGCTGAAACCAGAGGCTGGACTGCTAGCTCCTACTGCTTATTATCTGTTGCTGGCCTGTTTTTCGCCAAAGGCCCAGGTCCCTCCCCTGAAAAGGTTTAGTAATAGCTTCTCTAGATTGCTATCCAAGCTGAGACCCGAGCCCATCTCCTGGATGTGACTTCATAGTCCAGGACTTCAACCAAAGTATCAGCCCCCAGCCCTGGAAGCGAGCACTGGTGAGGGAGTCTGCCTTTAGGGCTTAGACCCACCTGGGTTGCAGAAGGTCCTTGTCTACAAGTAGGCCACTGATATTTTGTAGGGAAGGGCCTGACCCCTCTTATGCAGGAGCAGAGTAGCCAAGCAGGTCGCTCTCTGTTCTGTGTCTTTCAGTGGCCCAGGGCAGGGCCTTTTCAACAGCCCTGAGGCATTTAGTTTATACCGAAAAACCCCATCCTTGGAGGGGAGTAGTAAAAAGAGCAGATTCCCTACTACAGCAAGTAGGTTTGGATCATCTATTAAAAGCAGAATCCAAGGGCTTGCCCTTGGTATCCAGGCAGTTGACAAATTATAGGATTGTGTTCTGAGAAGGAAAATCTCAACCAGAATCCCTAACAATTGTACCAAAAGACTCTTTCCACGAGGAGCTGCCACACATAGGCAGCACATGATCTCTGAATAAATTTTTAGTATCTCCCCTCTAGCGACAGATCAAGCAACCTCCAAAGAATATTCTTGTAGGCTTCCCAATACCTGTTGCTTATCTCACCCTAACTAAATAGGAAACAGGGCTCAAGCCCTCCCTGGGAGAGGCACGATACTCCTCAAAGGCTGAGAGTCCTATTTACCACATTCAGGAGTTTAGAGCTCATTAAACAGATATTGGAATAGCTTGATAACTGACCTCCCCAGGCTAACCACAAGCAACAAAAAGAGATTGGGCCTCTCACTTCATACTAATAGCTGATAAGGGTGTCACACTTACAAGAGGGATACAATACCAGGGAGTCTAACCAAGGGATCCAATCTCACTAATCTACATTAAAAGACAGTGAAGACAACAGGTCAAAGATAATCCAACAGGATCAAACTCCCCTAAGACATTACAGGTCCAGAGCACATATCCCCAGATCTGCCAAGTATTATCCCTCCAGAATTCCAGAATTCAGCTCATAATCCAGTCCCTGCACCTCTGGTCCTCGATAAAACACCCAGATGAGAAAGAACCAGTGAAAGTTCACAGGAAACATGAAGGAGCAGAGAGAAAAATCACCTTAAAAGCAAAACACTCATTCTCCATCATCTGACACCAACTTATATGACATGAGTAAACTGACGGAGGAAGATTTCTGAATATGGTTTGCTAGAAGACTAAATGGAATTGAAGAGAAAATAGAATCACAGCATAAAGAAACCACAAGAAGAATACAGGAAATGAATGAAAGTTTCTCCAAAGAAATTGAGATTATCCAGAAAAAACAAACAGAAATTCTGGTAATGAAGGAAATAATCAAGGATCTCCATAACACAGTGGAAAGCCTAAAGAACAGGATGGACCACACAGAGGGAAGAATCTCAGAACTTGAAGATTATTCCTATGCTCTAAACAAATCAGAGGAAGAAAAGGAACACAGAAAGAAGAGACAAGACCAAAGTTCACAGGAAGTGTGGGGTTATGTTAAAAAGCCAAATCTCAGATTGATTGGGATTCCAAAAGGTGGGGGGGGACACATTCACCTGGGCTGGAAAAGTTATTTCATGGAATACTGGAGGAAAATATGCCAGGCCTGGCTAGAAATCTTGATATCCAAATACAAGAAGCTCACATAACTCCTGGGAGACTCAACGTGAAAAGGCAACCACCTTTTTACGTGGTTTTTAGGTTGACCAAAGTAAACGTGAAAGAAACTATTCTTCATGCAGAGAGACGAAAGCAGCAAATGACCTATAAAGGTATGCCTATAAGACTAACAGCAGACTTCTCATCTGAAACCTTACAAGCCAGGAGAGATTGGGTGCCTATCCTTAATCTTCTAAAACAAAACAAAGCCCAACCTAGAATTCTTTATCTGGCAAAATTAAGTTTCATCTATGAGGGAGAAATAAAGTCCTTCTCAGACAAGCAATCACTGAAGGAATTTGCAAAGTCCAGACCAGCTGTACAGGAAGTTCTCAGACCCACATTTCAAACAGAAGAGGGCAATAGAAACTCCTCAATGTAAAATTCAAGGAATTAAAATTTAGATCTTGAACCACATGA
This sequence comes from Microcebus murinus, assembly GCF_040939455.1. Taxonomy (NCBI): domain Eukaryota; kingdom Metazoa; phylum Chordata; class Mammalia; order Primates; family Cheirogaleidae; genus Microcebus; species Microcebus murinus. Next base: position 21,211,897 of record NC_134136.1, read on the forward strand.
TGGCTCAAGGAGTAAGACAAACCAAGTCTCCACCCAACAATATGAATGGTAATCTTCCTCCAATTTCAATACTCTCAATAAATCTAAATGGATTAAACTGCCCTCTGAAGAGACATAGATTGGCAGAGTGGATACAAATTCAAAATCCTACTATCTGTTGTCTATAGGAAACACATCTAACCCACAAAGATGCCTTCTGGCTAAAGGTCAAGGGACAGAAAACTATCATCCAGTCCAACGGAAGTCAAGAGAAAGCTAGGGTAGCTATACTATTTGCAGATAACATAATCTTTAAAATAGCAAATGTAAAAAAGGTTAAAGATGAACATTTTACAATGGTGAAAGGGAAGATCCAACAAGAAGATGCAACAATTCTTAGTATCTACACATCCAATATAGGAGCATCAAATTACATAAAGCAAATCTTGTCTAATCTAAACACCACGTTACAAAACACTGCCATAATAGCAGGGGACACCAACACCCCCTGAATGATCTGGATAGATTCTGCAAACAGAAAATAAGCAAAGAAATAATGGACATGAACAGAGCCCTTGATCAAAAAGGTCTGACAGATCTCTATAGAGCATTCCATCCAAATAAACTTAAATTTACATTCTTCTAAGCAGCCCATGGATCCTACTCCAAAACTGATCACATCCTAGGCCACAAATCATATCTCAAAAAATTCAATAAAATAGAAATTATACCTTGTATCTTTTCTGACAATAATGGTATAAAATTACAGTTCAATTGCTATAGAAACACTCATTGCCTCACAAAATCATGGAAATTAAACAACCCATTATTGAAAAATTACTGGGTCAAGGAAGAAATTCAGAGGGAAATCAAGAGTATCTTTGAACAAAATGATAACGGTGATACTAGTTACCAAAACATGTTGGATACAGCAAAAGCTTACCTCAGAGGAAAACTAATAGCAATTAATGCTCACATTCAAAAAACAGAAAGCTTAGATACTGTCAACCTAATGAATAGGCTCAAGGATTTGGAAAACGAAGATCAAACAACTTCCAATCCTAGCAGACAAAAAGAAATAACGAGGATCAAAGAAGAACTTAACGAAATGGAGAACAAGAGAACTATACTAAAGATCAACGAAACCAGAAGCTGGTTTTTCGAAAAGATAAACAAAATTGATGACCCTCTTGCTTGATTGACAAGGACTCAAAGGGAAAGGACTATAATAAACTCAACAAGAAATGCGAAAGGAGAGATCATAACAGACACCACAGAAATACAAAACATTATATTTGACTAGTATAAAAAACTATATGCTCCAAAACTACAGAACAAAGATGAAATGGACAAATTCCTGAATTTATACAACCTCCCTAAGTTCACCCAGGAGGTTACAGAATTCCTTAACAGACCAATCTCAAGCTCAGAAATTGAAGCAGTAATTAAAAACCTGCCCCAAAGGAAAAGTCCCAGCCCAAATGGCTACACTTCAGGATTCTACCAAACATACAAAGATGAACTCATACCTATACTACAGAAACTATTCCACACCATTGAGAAGGATGGTGCCCTTCCTAACTCATTCTATGAAGCCAATATCACCTTGATATCAAAGCCAGGAAAGGACGTAACAAAAAAAGAAAATTACAGAACAGTATCCCTCAAGAATATAGATACAAAAATCCTAAATAAAATATTAGCAAATAGAATTCAGCAGCACATCAAAAAATAATTCACCCTGACCAGGTGGACTTTATTCCAGAGATGCAAGGCTGGTTCAACATCCACAAATCTATAAATGCAATTCACTCCATAAATAAAATCAAGAACAAAGACCATATGATTCTGTCAATAGATGCAGAAAAAGTATTTGACAAAGTCCAACACACCTTTAGGATTAAAACTCTTAACAAAATAGGCATAGATGGCTCACACCTTAAACTTATCGAATCCATTTATGACAAACCCACTGCTAACATCATTCTAAATGGGGAAAAATTGAAATCATTTCTTCTTCATACTATAATTAGACAAGGATGCCCCCTATCTCCTCTCCTATTCAACATAGCGCTTGAAGTACTAGCTATAGCAATCAGACAAGAGAGGGGAATTTAGGGCATCCCAAATAGGGGCGGATGAAATCAAACTCTCGCTCTTTGCCGATGATATGATATTATACCTAGAAAACCCCATGTTTTTATCCAAGAGACTCCTATATTTGATAATTGAATTTGGCAAAGTTTCAGGTTATAAAATCAATATCCAAAAATCAGAAGCATTCATATATGCCAAGAACCATCAACTACAAACTCAAATCAAAAAAGCAATACCCTTTACTATAGCCCCAAAGATAATTAAATCTCTAGGAATGTACTTAATGAAAGATACACAAGATTTATACAAGGAGAAGTATGAAACATTAAATAAAGAGATTGCAGATGATTTAAACAGATAGAAAAATCTACTTTGCTCATGGATTGGTAGAATCAATATTGTTAAAATGTCAATATTACCTAAAGTGATCTACAGAATCAATGCAATCCCCATCAAAATACCACCAGCCTTCTTTACAGATCTAGAAAAAATAATTCGTGACTTTGTATGGAATCAGAAAAAACCTTGTATAGCCAAAGCAATCTTAAGTATAAAGAACAAACTGAGAAGCATCAGTCTTCCTGACTTCAAGCTGTATTATAAAGCAATAACAGTTAAATCCACTTGGAACTGGCACAAGAAGAGAAGCATCAATATCTGGAATAGATCTGAGATACCAGAGATGAAAACATCAGTGTATGGTAACCTAAAGTTTGATAAAGCAGACAAAAATATACAATGGGGAGAAGAATCTCTCTTCAATAAATGGTGCTGTGAAAAGTGGTTAGCTACATGCATAAGAGTAAATGAGGATCACTACCTCTCACCTCTCACAAAAATTCACTCAAGATGGATAACAGACTTAAACATAAGGTATGAAAGCTTAAGAATCTTACAAGATCTCAGGAAAACCGTATCAGACATTGGTCTAGGCAAACAATTTTTGAGGAAGACTTTCATGGCAATCAGTGCAGCATCAAAACTTAACAAATGGTATCTGATCAAATTAAAAAGTTTCTGCACAGCCAAGGAAACTATCATTAGAACAAATAATGGGAGAAAATGTTTGCTCTTTACACTTCTGATAAAGGTCTAACAACAAGAATCTATCCAGAACTTAAAAGATTTAACAAGAAAAATAAAAAAAAAATCAAGAAATGGGCTACACAAAGGAACAGAAACTTCTCCAAAGAAGACAGAATAATGGCCAGCAAACATATACAAAAAATGCTCAACATCTCTAATTATCAGAGAAATGCAAATCAAAACCACAACGAGATACCATCTAACCCCAGTGAGAATGGCCTATATCAAGAAATCCCAAAACAAAAAATGCTGGCGAGGATGTGGAGAGACAGGAACACTCTTACACTGCTGGTGGGATTGCAAATTAGTGCAACCTTTGTGGAAAAGAATTTGGAGATACCTCAGACAGCTAAAAATAGAAATACCATTCGATCCTGCAATGGCAGTGTTGGGCATCTACCCAAAAGAGCATAAGACATTCTATTACAAAGACATCTGCACCCAAATGTTTGTGGCAGCACAATTCACTATTGCAAAGACATGGAAACAACCCAAGTGTCTGTCAATTTATGAGTGGATTATTAAAATTTGGTATATGTTTACAATGGAATATTACTCAATTCTAAGAAATGACAGTGAGCTAACACCGCTTATATTATCCTGGATTGAGCTTAAGCCCATTATCCAAAGTGAGGTGACATAAGATCAGAATAATGGGTTCCACATATACTCGCCATCAAATTGGTACTGAATGATTAACCCTATGGTGCTCAAAGGGTCGTGATGTTCACCAGGGATTCGGGAGTTGGAGGGGTAGTCTCACATCTGAGGGATGTGGCGAACATTGTGGAGGGGAAGGGCATACCTCTAACCCTTGCTAGGTATAGGCAAAAATATAAAATGTAACCAAAATGTTAAGAAAAAAAGAAAAGCAAAGATTTCTCTGGTGTGGGGCAGGTGGGAGAGGGGAGGAGGGGATGGGTATATACATACATAGTGTGATGCACACCATCTGGGGGATGGACACACTTGAAGCTCTGACTCGATGGGGGAGGGGAGACAAGGGCAATGTATGTAACCTTAACGTTTGTACCCCCATAATATGGTGAAATAAAAAAAAAGAGAAAAAATAAGGAAAAAAAAAGAAGTAATAAAACCACTGGAAGTTTTTTTTGTAATAGCATTGTGAATTGTATAAAGACAGCAACTTCTGTTGCAACTTAAGCATTGTGTTTATATTTGATAATGATATATTTTTTTACCACAATCTTTTAAAACTAATAAATGTTAAAAACAGATGATTGTGGATTCCCAAAGGTAAATTTATAATTAGATTTGTTCATGTGGCAATTCAATCTATTGAAAAATGTTTACTCACTCTAAACCAACTGTTTGGGTAGGTGGGCAAACCAAGTTTTTTGTTTTTATTGCACTACATTTCTTTCAAATATTGTTTTAAGGATATGCCAACACAGACTGAAATATATCAGAGCAGAGACCAAAGAATCCAGATAGTAAAGACTAAAATATACATCTCTAAAAACTAAGAATTCAAATCCCAGTTTTCTGATTTAGATCTTTCATTTTGATATATTACAGGCATTGCCTGTCTGGAACAATGCAATGGTCATAAGGACATTGTTGCAAAATAAACATAGACAGTGGAAAAAAAATACATCAATATAAAAATTTACCTGGGAAAATATAACTGATACTTTGAAAATGAAAAAGGTTTGAGTCCCATTGTAAACCCAAGATGGCCCCTCTCATGATTGCTTATACTTACAGGAAATGGATATTCTGTGTATATGGTGGGATTATTGCTGTCAACTCAATAACCTTTCTCTAATATGCTAAAAATGTGTTTTGAATAACGAAAGTAACTGTTGCAAAGTAATCTAATTGTATCACACTCCTGTTTTCATATTTTCCCAACCAAAATAAAAGTGAATGTTAAAATAAAAAAAGTCAGAAAGATCACAAATTAACAATTATCACATAATTAACACATTATCATATCTCAAGGAACTAAAAAAGGAAGAACAAACCAAAACCAAAGCCAGCAGAAAAAATAACAAAGGTAAGAGCAGAACTAAATGAAATGGAAAGCAAGAAAAAAATACAAAGCATAAATTATGCAAAATGTGGGTTCTTTGAAAAGATAAACACAATTGATTAAACTCTTGCTAGATTGACCAAAAATAGAAGAGAAATTATCCAAATTATCTCAATCATAAATGAAAAAAGGAGATATTACAACTGATACCACAGAAATAAAAAAAAATATATCATCTGTGAATACTGTGAAAGTTTCTCTACACATAAAGTAGAAAATGTAGAGAAAATGGACAAATTCATGGAAATGCACAACCTCCCAAGACTTAGTCAGGAATAAATAGAATTCCTGAACTGACCAAAACAAACAGCAAGATCAAACCAGTAATAAAAATATCTTTTAAAAAAGCCTTAGACCAGATGGATTCACAGCTGAATTCTACCAAACCTAAAAGAAGATCTGGAACCCATAATACAGAAATTATTCTGTGTAACATCACCAAGGAGGGTATCCTCCCCAACTCATTCTATAAAACTAGTATCACCTTGATACCAAAAGCAGGAAAGGACACAGCAGCAACAAAAAAAGCTACAGACCAATATCCCTTATCAATATAGATGCAAAAATCCTCAATAAAATACCAGCAAACCGAATTCTACACAACATCAAAAACTAAATCCACCATGACCAAGTAGGCTTCCTCCCAGGATACAAAAAATGATTCAACATATACAAACCAATAATTGTGATTCAACACATAAATAGAAGTGAAAACAAAGATCATATTATCATCTTAATAGATAAAGAAAAAGCATTTGACAAAATCCATCACCCTTTCATGATAAAAACCCTCAACAAAGCAGGCATAGAGGATACATCTCTCAAAATGAAAAAAGCCATATGTGACCAGCCCACAGCCAGCATGATACTGAAATGCTGAAAGCATTCCCCCTAAGGACTGTATTAAGACAATAATGCCTACTGTCAGCATTTATATTCAACATAGTAGTGGAAATCCTAGCCAGGACTATCAGACAAGAGAAAGAAAGAAATAGTATCCAAATTGTGAAAGAGGAGGCCAAATTATCACCTTTTGCTGATGATATTATTTTCTATCTAAAACATCCCCAAAAGACTACCAAGAGAATGCTGGAATTTATTAACAAATTCAGCAAAGACTCAGGATACAAAATCAATGTACACAAGGCAGTAGTATTTCTATATACTGATAACAGTCAAGCTGAGAGTCAAATCAAAGACTCAATATGATTCATAATTGCTACAAATAAAATAAAATACTTAAGAATATATTTATCTAAGGAGGTGAAAGGTCCCTACATGGAGAACTACAAAACAGGAAAGAATTTGCAGATGCCATCAAAAAAAATTGAAAAACATCCTGCTCATGGATTGAAAGAATCAACATTGTTAAAATGTCCATATTGCCCAAAGTTATTAACATATTTAATGCAGTCCTCATCAAAATACTAAGGTCATATTTCACAGCTCTAGAAAAAATAATTCTACTTACTCTTTAGATCGAAAAATTGCCTGAATAGCCAAAGTCCTCTTAAGGAAAAAGAACAAATCTGGAGGCATCACATTATCAGACTTCAAACTATACTATAAGGCTATAGTAACCATAATAACATGGTATTGGTACAAAAATAGAAATGTAAACCAATACTACAGAACAGAGAATCTAGATATTAAAAAATCTACCTACAACCAACTGATCTTTGGCAAAGCAGACAATAACAAACACAGGGAAAAAGAAGCCCCATTCAATAAATGCTACTGTGAAAATTGGATAGCCACATGCAGGAGAATGAAGTAGGACCCCTATCTCTCACTACCTACAAAAATTAATTTAACATGGATAAAAGACTTAAATTTAAGGAACAAAATCATAAAAATTCTAGAAGAAAATGTAGGAAAACCTCTCATAGATATTGAGATAGGCAAATAATTTATGACTAAGACCCCAATGGCAATTACAGAAACAAAAAATAAATAAATGAGACTTGTTTAAATTACAAAGCTTCTGAACAGGAAATAATCAACAAAGTAAGTAGACAACCTAAAGAATGGTAGAAAATATTCACAAACTATACATATGATAAAGTCCTAATATCCACAGTCTTCTATGTACTCAAACAAATCAGCAAGTAAAGAACAACCAACCCCATTTAAACTGGATAAAAAACATGAACAGAAGCTTTGCTGAAGAAGATAAAGAACCAATAAACATGAGAAAATGCTTAACATCACTAATCATCAGGGAAATATAAATTAAAATCACAATGAGATATCACCTTAGCCCTGTCAGAATGGCTTTTATTAAGATGTCCAAAAACAGTAGATACTGGCATGCAATGCAGAGAGATATGAGCAATTATACACTGTTGGTGGAACTGCAAATTAATACAAACACTATGGGAAACAGTATGGAGATTTCTCAAAGAACTAAAAGTAGTCCTACCTGTCAATCATGCAATCCCTCTACTGCAATGGTCCCCAACCTTTCTGGCACCAGAGAATATTTTCATGGAAGACAATTTTTCCATGGAGCAGGGAGGGGAATGGTTTCAGGATGATTCAAACACATTGCATTTATTGTGTACTTTATTTTTGTTATTATCACATTGTATAATATAATGAAATAATTCTACAACTCCCCACAGTTTGGGGAATCCTGCTCTACTGCGTATCTACCCAAAGGAAAAGAAGTAATTTTAGAAAAAGATACCTGCACATGAATGTTTACGGGAGCACAGTTTACAACTATAATGATGTGGGATCAACCAAAGTCCCCATAAATTCATGAGTGTATTGAGAACATTTAGTATATATGTATGTATGTGTATACACACACACACACACACCACAAAGTACTACTTAGCCATAAGAAGGAATTAATTAATGTCTTTTGAAGGAACTCGACTGGAACTGGAAACTATTATCCTAAGTGAAATATCTTAAAAATGGGAAAAAATAAACACCACATGTACTTTCTAAAAATTTTGAACTAATTGATGGGCACCTTGGGCAGATAAAGAAGTAAACTCTTTGGGAATCAAGAAGGGGGTGGGAGAAGGAGGGGAGGGGTAAAAACCTATCTAACAGATACAATGAACACTATTTGGGTGATGGGCACACTTATGGACCTGACTAAAGCATTATAAAAGGTATCCTTGTAACAAAAACATTTGTATCACCTTAATATTTTGATATAAAAATAATTTCAAAAGAAAATTAACATTATCCACAGAATATATGGTTTTGTAGTTTGAAAATACTAACGAGTCTGCAAATAAATTATTAACATGAAAACTGGAGCTCTAAGGCATGCGGAATACAAAGGCAATATAAAGCTCTTTTTCTTTCAAACAAAAAATTAAAAATTTAAAAAGACATCATTGTATGTGGCTCCAAAATATCAAATAACAACAAAATGCATGACAGAAACTTAAAAATATTTGAAAACTTCATTGTTAGTTATCAAAGATACCTAAATAAATGAGAGATGTACAACATTCACTGATTACAAGATTTGATTTTGTAAAGAACTCAAATATCCAAATCAACCTCTGTGGAAAGCAATATGGAGATACCTTAAAGCCATACAAGTGGATCTACCATTTGATGCAGCAATCCCATTACTGGACATCTACTCAAAAGATCCAATGACACTCTACAAAAAAGACACCTGCACTCGAATGTTTATAGCAGCACAATTCATAATTGCAAAGCTGTGGAAACAGCCCAAGTGCCCATCAATCCAACAATGGATTAATAAAATGTGGTATATGTATACCATGGAGTACTATTCAGCTCTAAGAAACAGTGGTGATATAGCACATCTTGTATTTTTCTGGATAGAGCTGGAACCCATACTACTAAGTGAAGTATTCCAAGAATGGAAAAACAAGCACCACATATACTCACCAGCAAACTGGTATTAACTGAGCAGCACCTAAGTGGACACATAGGAAGTACATTAATTGGGTAATGGGCAGGGGGGAGGGGGGCGGGTGTATACATACATAACGAGTGAGATGTGCACCATCTGGGGGATGGTCACACTGGAAACTCACACTTGTGGGGGGAGGAAGGGAAAGGGCATTATTTGAACCCTTAAAATTTGTACCCCGATAATATGCTGAAATAAAAAAGAAAGAAATGGGTATCATTAATGGGTATCATTATAAAAGGTATCCTTGTAACAAAAACATTTGTATCACCTTAATATTTTGATATAAAAATAATTTCAAAAGAAAATTAACATTATCCACAGAAGATATGGTTTTGTAGTTTGAAAATACTAATGAGTCTGCAAATAAATTATTAACATGAAAACTGGAGCTCTGTATAGGTTTAGCTATGTATAGAATTCTGTATAGGTTTAGCCCATTTTAACTTCCATGCTTCAGCTTTTGTTGATATATTTCACAAAAATTCACATAAGCCTTGACTAACTGGCAGTAAGTCTTTGTCTAGTTATCAGTTTTAGAAAACAGAAGCTTAGTGATTAGAAAAAACCAGGAAAGGCCAATGTGGCACCAGTGTCAAGAAAGACTTATTTAGATTATGTTTATTGGAAACCTTTGCAAAACTTACATGGCAGAATTTATGATATCTTGAAAATAAAGAGAACTCAATTTTCCACTGATCTCAAGTGAGTGCCTGATTAACTTAAAAATAGATAAAAGTATAAAATCTAGAATCCTGATTGAAGCATACTGTACTTTCAAAGAGAATGAGAATTCAAGTGTAGTGTCTTATTGCTAATGAAAGTGATGTTAATGTAACTATCAGCTTAGATGTCTTCTCCCCTATTGGAACAGAGTCAGAGAAAATTAAGACAGGATATGTTTATAATGTTATTTTTAAGTATAAATCTACCTAAAACATATTATGGGTATTGCAGTGGCAAAAGGGAATCAATATTTTCATGGTTACCACGGTCAAATCTGATTACAAAAGGATGGACTAAAGAGTCCCATTTTTAGTTTTTCCCCTAGGTAAATAGTTGCCATTTTCTCTTCCACAAAGAAATCAGCAGTTGGCCGGGCGCGGTGGCTCAAGCCTGTAATCCTAGCACTCTGGGAGGCCGAGGCGGGCGGATTGCTCGAGGTCAGGAGTTCGAAACCAGCCTGAGCAAGAGCAAGACCCCGTCTCTACTATAAATAGAAAGAAATTAATTGGCCAACTAATATATATACATATAAAATTAGCCGGGCGTGATGGCTCATGCCTGTAGTCCCAGCTACTCGGGAGGCTGAGGCAGAAGGATTGCTTGAGCCCAGGAGTTTGAGGTTGCTGCGAGCTAGGTCGACGCCACGACACTCACTCTAGCCTGTGCAACAAAGCGAGACTCTGTCTCAAAAAAAAAAAAAAAAAAAAAAAAGAAATCAGCAGTTAAGTTTACTGAACTGGGAATGAAAATAATATTATTTAAAAATATCTTAGCAATCTATTTCATATATGGCTTTTCATGATCATATTGCACCCTCCCACTTATCTTTTGAGTTAATTGACAATAACAAAAATAATGACTGTATTTATGTAGTATATATTTGTGAAAGATTATCTTAGTTCTTTATACAAGATATTAAAAATTATAACCCCACCCCATATTCACTCTGCTCATCTAGCAACTTTCTTCCTCAAGCACCTGCTGCCGTCTGCTTCTCTACCTTAGGGCTTTCTCCTGCAGGTCAGGAGCTTGCTCAGCTTGACGGACAACACCAATGGTTGGAGATTTCGTTCTCACAGAGTAATCTTCAACAATGAGTGATGGGAATACTTGAATAAATGTCCCAACTTTTCTGCCTTTCAACATGATATTTCAAAGATATATTCTGCACTATATCTCAGAAGATGACTGGCAGGATCGAACCTCAGTCACCCACATGAGCAATCTGCATACAAACACACTCTAAATTGAAGTTTTCTCGTTCCTTCTCTCATTTCCTCCACTCGCTTTTGCTTCCTGGAATAATTTTCTAAATGAATACCACCTGTACTCCAAACTTTGTCTCAGGAAATGCTTTTCAGGGAATCCAAACAAAGACAGAAATAAATCAGCAACACCCTGATAAGAAAACTGAAGATCATCATGCCCAAATAATTTGTCTGTGGTTGCAAGGACAGAAAATGACACAACTTAGCAATTGAGCCTAGATTATTCAGATTTTTATAACTATATTCATTACATTATGTCACATTATATCCCATGTTTGAGACTTGATTAAAATAATTTTACCACAATGCACTCAAGCCCATTCATATATAGCACTTTATATATGCTGATCTGCATGCATATAGAAAGTCACAGAGAATAATGAAAAATATATGTTTTGGGTGTTTTAGAAATATTTTGTTATTTCCATTAAATTTTAGGATTTGGATACTACTATAAAGCAAAGTCTGGAAAGATTTATTGCTAATACATATACATTTTTATACTATATGTTGCTAGCATATCTAAATCTTACTAATATCTGTAGTAAAATAAATAAAATATATGTGCCAAAAAAACAGTTTGTTTACCTCAATATGTAATTCCAGGCATAGAATTTTAATCATAGAAAATAGAAAAAAAAGAGGTAATGAATTGTTCATTTGTGTTCTCTTAATTTTTTAAATATCAGAGTGGAAGGTTACATTAGAATACTTATGGAACTACTATCCTATAAAATTATCATTTAAAAATATAATACTTCCAGTTTCTAATACAGGATGTAAGGAGCTTAGAAGTCTTTAACCTATCTACAAGTAAAGAGCTGAACAAACTGAAAAAATCAACAATTCTTGTTAGATCTGTCAGAGAAATGAGGTCACAGGGGAAAGCACTCCTCTCAAATTGGAGAAAAAGACAGACAGACACAGAGGATCACAACTTACCTTGGCAGAAATTCATTAGCAAAATGCTCCAGAGAAGACAGTCCAAGGTATGAAATTCTAAGCAGTAATTGCCTGAGAGATATAAATTTCAGGAGAAATAAGTCATACGAAGATCCTCACACTTTTGTGAGTTTTAACTCTAGGACCTCTATCAGGTCCTCACAATCAATATTAGAGAGAAAAAATCCTTGTGCTTCTGGCAAGGGTAGGAGAAAATAAACAATTTTAAAATATGTTAGAACATTCTATTTTTCTTAATAAGCCCTGCCCTCCGGAGAAACTATATTGCCAGAGCCTAACTGCTGGGGTTATATCAGAGCCCAATCTCCCTGGGGAATGGAAATTCTCAACTCCAGCCAGGTGTAGCTTACCACACAGAGAAAGGGAAATATATAACTCCAGTGCATTCAGACATCCTGTTCTACCTAAAGGGGGGAAAAACCTGGGGAGCTCTTTTGAAGTTCATAGTCAAGCGAAACAGGTTCACCAAAAGAATGAGACCTAATCATAGGACTATAGGATGTTTCTCCTCCCCCAACACCTTATTTCCACATTATTAAAAGCCTATGTACCCCAGTTCCTTTTCACAATACAAAATAAGTGACAGAGGCAAAGTTCTCAATCAATGGAGGTTTATTAAGCCAAAGTTTGAGGATGAGCTCAGGAAAAAAAATAAACCACTGACAAATCTGTGCATGTTTTTCCAAAATGGGGTTTGGGAATTCAGGGTTAAAAGAGGATAAAGTGTACCAAAAGAAACAAAGAGGAGAGGGGGTGGACAGTGAGACAAAATGGTTGCATTCTTGTGATACCCAGGAAGTCTATATTCTACAAGATAAGGCAAATGTTAGAAGGCAAAAAGGAAGTTACAGAAGCATCAGTTATGCACATATGCCTGGGTAGGTGGAAAAATGTATAATCCTATCTTGTCTCTATTCTACACCTGGGAAAATAAATCTGTAATTAACATCATTAGTGTGGAATTGAATAGACTTTAGTTTTAGGAGCTAGACTTAGCCTATGGACACAATGTCACAATTTTCATGTTTATGGAAAGCCAGCAAAGAATTATCTTAGGAATTATCTATAGGGGAAGTCCTTTCCAGGTGCCTGAGGCCTTTATCTTTCTGTAGGGATCTGGACTGATTAACACTATGGTGCTCAAATGGTGGTAGTTTTCACCAGGGATTTGGGGGTTGAGGGTAGACCCTCATCTTAGGGATGTGGTGAGCACTGTGGATGGGAAGGGCATAGCGTTGACCCTTGCTTGGGAGAGGCAAAGATATAAAATGTAACCAAAATGTTAAAAAAAAAAATTATCGGGTGTCAGGCAGGTGGGAGGAGGGTGGAGGGGATGGGTATATACACACATAACGAGTGTGATGCGCACCACCTGGGGGATGCACACTCTTGAAGCTCTAACTTGATGGGGGAGGGGAGGCAAGGGCAATATATGTAATCTTAAACATTTGTACCCCCATAATATGCTGAAATAAAAAAAAATAAAAATAATAGCTATTCATTTGGAAGGGGATGTTGAATGATTCGGCCTACTTTCCATTTGCATAAGGAGTTGGGGCTGTGGTCCTGAGATTCTTATTTTCTTTTATACTTTTATCCAGTATATTATGTCCACTTTTCAACAAAAAAATTACAAGGCACATGAAAGGCAAATACCGCAGTTTGAGGAGACTAACTGTATCAGAACCAGAATCAGATATGCCAGAAATGTTGGAAATAGCAGACCAGAAATGAAAACAATCTATAATTAATATGCTATGGGTCGGAAAAATAAAGACTTCCTCAAACAAACAAAAATTGATGGAATTTGTTGCCAGTAGACAAATATAGCAGGAAATGTTAAAATAAATTTTTCACAGAGAAGAAAAATTATATAGGTCAGAATCTAGGATCTACAATGAAACAAACAAAAAAAAAGAAACTTGGATCTTTATAAAGAAAAGAAGCATTTGAGAGAATGGACAAGTGAAGCTAAAATAAAAACTTATTTTTTTCATATTCTTAATTAACCTAATAGATAATAATTTTTTAAATATAATAGCAACAATGTATTTGATTATGTATATATGTATGTGTATATATACAGTTATAATGTTAATGCATAAGTGAAATGAATAACAACAATGATATAATGAATGATAGGGGGAAACTGGAAATATTTTGTTTTTATAAGATACTGGTGTTACCTGTGAAGTAGTATTGTGTTATTTGAGAGTGTAGTTAAATAAATTGTAACTGTATATTGCAAAATCTAAAGTAAACAATATAAAGTTTTAAAAATATAATTGATATAGTAAGAAATGAGAGAAAATGAAATCATATAAAATGCTGAGTTAGAAAGACAAAAGGCAGAGGAATTGTGGAGGACAAAAATAGGAATAGAGAACAAAGTCCACAAATAAAAATAGTAACCAATGTGTTAGATGGTTAATTCCATTATATCAATTCCACTATATCAATCACCTTAAATGTCAGTGGTCTAACTATACAAATTAAAAGACGAAGATTGTCAGAATGGAGCAAAAAACAAGACCTAACTATATGCTGCATACATAAGCCTACTTTAAATATAAAGACATGTAAGAATGAAAAGTTAATGGATACAGAAAGGTATGTCCTGCTAACATTTATCAAAAGAAAGTTGGAGTAGCTATAATATAATAATATCAGACAAAGCAGTCTTGAGATCAAAGAAAGCTATCAGAAGTATAGAGCTGCAATACATAAAAATAAAGGAGTCAATACATTCCACAAAGACATAAAAAAGTGTGACAAAAGGCATAAGAAAAATCTGATAGAATTGCAAGGATAAATACGTTAACATAGTTAACATAGTTGTTGAATTTAACACCCCTTCATCAGAAATAGGGAGACCCAGTGGACATAACATCAAGAAGGAACTTGCACTGTGATAAGAAGAAAAAAAACAGGACATAGCTGAACTTAATGGCATTATAAATCAACTGACTATAATTAACATCTCTAAACACTTAATCCAAAAAGAGCAGAATACACATTTTTCTCCAAGTAATAGGGAAAATTGACCAAAGTAGATCACATTCTAGGCCATAAACCACCCCTTAACAAATTTAAAAGAACAGAAATCATGCAATGCCTGCTTTCAGACTGCAATGGAATTAAATTAAAAATTGGTAAAAAGAAGATAGCTGAAAAATTCCTAAATACTTGGAGAATAGAAAGCACACCTCTAATTAGCATATGGGGAAAAGCAGAATTCTCAAGCAAAATTAATGGTATTTTTCTTTTTTCTTTATTTAATCTTTTATTATCTCAAATTCTGTGGGTACAAATATTGTTAGGGTTACATATCTTGCCCCTGACCCCCTCCCCATCCCGCTATGCCAAAGCTTCAAGCGTGTCCAGTCTCCAAGTGGTGCGCCCTGCACCCACCATGTAAATGTGAACCCTTCCCCTTCTCCCCCCTTCCACCTGTTCACCTCCCAATAACAGATTTTTTTTTAGACATTTTGGTTACAGTGTGTATCTTTGCCTCTCCCTAAAAAGGGATAGAGGTAATCCTTTCCCCCCTACAATGCTCATCACATCCCTAAGATGTGGGTCTCCCCTCCCAAATCCCGGTTGAACACTACAATTTTTTGAGCAACATAGTTTTAGTCTGTCAGTACCAATTTGATGGTGAGTAGATGTGTAGCCCATTTTTCAGGTCTCGTGTTGTCTTGATTTGTATTACAGGCTTAAGCTTAATCCAGGATAGCATAAACGGTGCTAGTTGACTATCGTTTCTTAGGATTGATTAATATTCCATTGTGAGTACATACCTCATTTTAGTCATCCACTCATGAATTGACGGGCACTTGGGTAGCTTCCATGACCGTCCAATAGTGAATTGTGCTGCCATAAACATTTGGGTGCAGATGTCTTTATAATAGAGTGACTTATGTTCTTTTGGTTAGATGCCCAACAATGCTATTGCTGGGTCGAATGGTATTTCTATTTCTAGTTGTTTGAGGTATCTCCAAATTCTTTTCCACAAAGATGGCACTAATTTGCAGTCCCACTAGCAGTGTAAGAATGTTCCTGTCTCTCTGCATCCTCGCCAGCATTTGTTGTTTTGGGATTTCTTGATACAGGCCATTCTCACTGGGGTTAGGTGGTATCTCATTGTGGTTTTGATTTGCATTTCTCTAATGATTAGAGATGTTGAACTTTTTTTTATATGTTTGCAGGCCATTATTCTATCTTCTTTGGAGAAGTTTCTGTTCATTTCCATTGCCCATTTCTTGATGGGGTTGTTTGATTTTTTCTTGTTTATTCTTTTAAGTTCTATATAGATTCTTGTTGTTAGAACTTTATTAGAAGTGTAGAGAGGGAATATTTTCTCCCATTCTGTAGGTTGTCTATTTACTCTAATGATAGTTTCCTTGGCAGTGCAGAAACTTTTTAATCTGATCAGATCCCATTTGTTTATTTTGGCTGTGGCGATGATTGCCTTGGGAGTCTTCCTCATAAATTCTTTGCCTAGACCAATATCTGATAGGGTTTTCCCAACATCTTCTTCTAGAATTCTTAAAGTTTCATGTCTTAGGTTTAGGTCTGTTATCCATCTTGAGTGAATTTTTGTGAGAGGTGAGAGGTTGGGGTCCTGATTTGCTCTTCTGCATGTTGCTAACCAGTTTTCCCAGCACCATTTTTTGAAGAGAGAATTTTTCCCCCATAGGATATTTTTGTCTGCTTTATCAAAGATTAGGTTACCGTATACAGATGGTTTGATCTCTGGAATCTCAGATCTACTCCAGATATCGATGTTTCTGTTCTTGTGCCAGTACAAGGCAGATTTTACTATTATTGCCTTATAGTACAGCTTGAAGTCAGGAAGACTGATCCCTCCCAGTTTGTTCTTTTTACTTAAGATTTCTTTGGCTATGTGTGGTTTTCTCTGGTTCCATACAAAGCAAAGGATTATTTTTCTATATCTGTAAAGAATGCTGGTGGTATTTTGGTGGGAATTGCATTGATTCTGTAGATCACCTTAGGAAATATTGACATTTTAACAATATTTATTTTTCCAAGCCATGAGCATGGTAGATTTTTCCATCTGTTTAAATCATCTGCAATTTCTTTTTTTAGTGTTTCATACTTCTCCTTGTATAAATCTTTCGTATCTCTCGTTAGATATACTCCTAGGTATTTAATTTTCTTTGGAGCTATAGTAAAGGGTATTGCGTTTTTGATTTGAGTTTCTGCTTGATGGTTTTTGGCATATATGAATGCTTCTGATTTGTGTATGTTGATTTTATACCATGAAACTTTACCTAATTCATTTATCAAATCTAGGAGTCTCTTGGATGAGTCCATGGGGTTTTCTAGATATAATATCATATCATCGGCAAAGAGTGAGAGTTTGATCTCATCTGACCCAACTTGGATTCCCTTAATACCCCTCTCATGCCTGATTGCTATAGCTAAGACTTTGAGAACTGTGTTGTATAGGAGGGGTGAAAGTGGGCATCCTTGTCTAGTTCTGCTTCGAAGGGGGAATGATTTCAATTTTTCCCCATTTAGAATGATGTTAGGCATTGGTTTGTCATAAATTGATTTGATAAATTTAAGGCATGGGCCATCTATGCCTATTTTGTTAAGGGTTTTATCATAAAGGTATGTTGGACTTTATCAAATGCTTTTTGTGCACATATTGACAGAATCATATGGTCTTTGTTCTTGACTTTATTTATAAAGTGGATTGCATTTATAGAGTTGTGTATGTTGGACCAGCCTTGCATGCCAAGAATAAACCCCACTTGGTCATAGTGAATTATTTTTTGATGTGCTGCTGAATTCTATTTGCTAAAATTTTGTTTAGTATTTTTGCATCTATATTCATGAGGGATATTGGTCTATAATTTTCTTTTATTGTTGCATCCTTTCCTGGCTTTGGTATCAAGGTGATATTAGCTTCGTAGAATGAGTTAGGAAGAATACCATCCTTCTCAATGGTGTGGAATAGTTTATGTAGTATAGGTATGAGTTCATCTTTGAATGTTTGGTAGAACTCTGGGGTGTAGCCATCTGGCCCGGGACTTTTCCGTATGGGGAGGTTTTTAATTACTGCTTCAATTTCTGAGCTTGTGATTGATCTATTCAGAAACTCATTTTCCTCCTGGGTGAACTTAGGGAGGTTTGATGATTCCAGGAATCTGTCCATTTCATCTTCATTCTGTAGTTTTTGGGCATATAGATTTCTATAGTAGTCAAACATAATGTTTTGTATTTCTGTGGAGTCTGTTGTGATCTCTCCTTTTTCATTTCTTATTGAGGTTATTAGAGTCCTTTCCCTTTGAGTTCTTGTCAGCCTAGCCAAAGGGCTGTCAATTTTGTTGATCTTTTCAAAGAACCAGCTTCTGGTTTTATTGATCTTCCATATAATTCTCTTATTCTCCATTTCATATAGTTGAGCTTTGATCTTAGATATTTCTTTTCTTCTGCTAGGATTGGAATTGGTTTGCTCTTCTTTTTCCAATTTCTTGAGTCTATTCATTAGGTTGTTGGTGTCTAATCTTTCTGTTTTGGGGATGTGAGCATTTATTGCTATTAGTTTTCATCTCAGATATACTTTTGCTGTATCCCAAAGGTTTTGATAAGATGTGGCTCCATTGTTGTTTTGTTTGAAGAAATTCTTGATTTCCCTCTGAATTTCTTCCTTAACCCAACAGTTATTCAACAGTAGGTTGCTTGGTTTCCATGACTTGGTGATGTGGTGTGTATTTCTTTTAGAGTTGAACTCTAATTTTATACCACTATGGTCAGAGAAGACACAAGGTATTATTTTTATTTTCTTGAATATTTTGTGATCTTCTTTGCGGCCTAGTATGAGATCAATTTTGAAGAAGGATCCATGGGCTGCTGAGAAGAATGTAAATTCAACTTTATTTGGGTGAAATGTTCCGTGTAGATCTGTCAGATCTTTATGTTCAATATCTTTGTTTAGATCCCTTATTTCTTTACCTAATTTCTGTTTGGAGGATCTATCCAGTTCATTTAGCAGTGTGTTGAAGTCCCCAGCTACTATGGCAATGTTGTTTAGGGTGGTATTTAGCTCCGACAAGGTTTGCTTTATGTAATTGGGTGATCCTGCTTTGGGAGCATAAATATTAAGAATTGTTAGGTCTTCTTGTTGGATCTTCCATTTCACCATTATGAAGTGGCCTTGTTTATCCTTTTTTTAACTTTTTTTAATTTAAATCTAATGTTGTCTGCCAATAGTATAGCAACCCCTGCTTTCTTTTGACTTCCGTTTGCTTGGATGATAGTTTTCCATCCCTTGATCTTCAGCCGGGAGGCATCTTTATGGTTTAGGTGTGTTTCCTGTAGACAGCAAAAACTAAGGTTGTGGAATTTTATCCACTCTGCCAGCCTATGTCTCTTCAGAGGACAGTTTAAACCATTTACGTTTATTGAGAGGATTGAAATTGGAGGAAGATTTCCGTTCATATTGATGGGTGAAGTCTCGTTGCTTTGACTTAGAGCTTGAGTCATCATAAAGTTCGAGATCTAGACTTTAATTCTTTGAGGATTTCATTTTGAGGAGTGTCTATTGCCCTGTTCACTGTGGAAGGTAGGTCTGAGAATTTCCTGTAGTGCTGGTTTGGTCTTTGCATATTCCTTCAGTGATTGCTTGTCTGAAAAGGATTTTATTTCATCCTCATAGATGAAACTTAATTTTGCTGGATATAGAATTCTAGCTTGGGCTTTGTTTTGTTTTAGAAGATTAAGGATAGGCACCCACTCCCTCCTGGCTTGTAAGGTTTCACATGAGAATTCTGCTGTTAGTCTGAAAGACTTTCCTTTGTAGGTTATTTGTTGTTTATGCCTTGCTGTATGGGGGATTGCTTCTTTCACATTTACTTGGTCATCTTAATAACCACATGATGAGGCGATTGCCTATTTGCATTGTGTCTCCTCGGAGTTCTGTGCACTTCTTGAATTTGGATATCCAGATTTCTAGCTAGGCCTGGCATATTTTCCTCCAGTATGCTGTAGAATAAGTTTTCCAACCCTTGTGAATGTTCCTCTTCCCCTTCTGGAATGCCAATCCTTCTGAGATTCAACTTTTTTTACATAATCCCATACTTCCTGTAAGCTTTGATCTTGTCTCTTGTTTCTGTGCACCCTTTCTTCCTCTGATTTGTTTAGCATGTAGGTATAATCTTCAACCTCTGAGATTCTTTCCTCAGCATGATCTATTCTGTTTTTGAAGCTTTCCACTGTATTATAGAGTTCCTTGAATGTTTCTTTCATTGCTAGAATTTCTGCTTAGTTTCTCTGAATTACTTCTATATCTTTGGAGAATTTTTCATTCATTTCCTGGATTGTTCTTGTGGTTTGTCTATGTTGGAATTCTATTTTCTCTTCAATTCCATTGAAATTTCTAACAATCCATATTTGGAATTCTTCCTCAGTTAGTTTAATCATATCATGTAAGTTGGTGTCAGTTGGTGTAGAATGAGTATTTTCTTTTGGAGGTGACTTTTCTCTCTGATATTTCATGGTTCCTGATGGTTTTCGCTGGTTCTTCCTCATCTGGATGCTTTGTTGAGGACAAGAAGTGCTGGAGATCGATTATAAGTTGTGTTCTTGGATTCCAAAGGATCACAAAATGCTTCCAGTGCGGGCCCCCAAAGCATCTCCAAGCTTTGGGGCAGTATGGCAGTGCTAGGAAGTGGCTGCAGGGTTTGGACCCTTTCTTTTCCCACTACTGGTTCAGTGGGGTTCTGGCGGTTCAGAGAGGTGCCTTCTCCAGCTGCTTGAAGAGTTTGTCTGGTTTAGAGTAGTAGAGATGCCTGACAAACTCCTCCAGCGTGGTCCTCCACAGCTTTTCCAAGCCAAGGGGGTAGGGTGGTGGAGCGGGGGAGCGGGCACAGAGCTGGGCCCTTCTCTCTACCCACTACTGCTTCAGTGGTGCTGTGAGCTCGATTGGCTGCCCACTCCTGAAGCAGGAACAGTTCGGCTGGTTTGGGGCAATGTGGAAGCCCATAGAATGCCTCCTGCGTGGCTCTGTGCAGCGTCTCCAAGCCATGGGGGCAGGGCTGCGGAGTGGGGGAGTGGGCACAGAGCTGGGCCCTTCTCCCTACTCACTACTGCTTCAGTGGTGCTGTGGGCCCAATCGGCTGCTCTCTCCTGAAGCAGGAACAAAAATGAAAATGCAACTTATGAAAATTTGTGGGATACAATGAAAGCAGTACTTGGAGAAAATTTATAGTATTAAATGTGTATATTATAAGAGAAGAAAAATCTAAAATCAATCGTCTAAGTTTTCCCCTTAGGAAACCAGGAGAAGAAAGAATTGAATTTAAAGAAAGCAGAAGAAAAGATATAATAAAATTAGAGCATAAATCAATTAAATTAAAAACAGGAAATGAATAGAGAAAATGAACAAAACCAAAAGCTGATTCATTGAAAATACCAATAATATTAATAAGCCTTGAGTCAGGCAAACTAATAAATATAGAGGAGAGACACAAATTACTAATATCAGAAATGAAAGAGGGAATAAATAGTGCTGGAAACTTGATAGCCTCATGCAGGACAATGAAACATAACCTCTATCCCTCACCACATACAAAAATTAATTCAAGATGAATAAAGCACTTAAATGTGAGGCATGAAACCATAAAAATAATAGAAGAGAAATCTAAGAAAACTCTTCCAGATATCAGCCTAGGCAAAGAAATTATTACTAAGCCCCTAACGGAAATTACAGCAATAACAAAAATAAATAAATGGAGCCTGAGCAAATTAAAAAGCTTTTGCACAGGAAAGAAAATACTCATCAGATTATAATCAACCTGCCTCACAGGTACAATGAACACTATTTAGGTGATAGGCACACTAATAGCCCTAACTTAAGTATTATAAAAGCTATCCAAGTAACAAAAACATTTGCACTCCCTTAATATTTTGAAATAAAAACCAAAAAAATATGAAAGAGTGGATATCACCACAGATTCCAGGAACTTTCAAAGGATAATATTATGTATGACTGTACACCCACAAATTTCATTACCTACATGAAGTGAGCAAATTGCTTGAATGATAAAATATGCCAATATTTACATAAGAATAGATAGACAATCTGAATGAGTCTATATCTATTAAATAAATTCAATAAATAATTAATAACTGTCAAAAACAGGAATCACCAGGCTCAAATAAGTTTACTGTTGAATTGTACTAAACATTTAAAAAATACATTATACCAATTTTCTATA
Organism: Microcebus murinus; assembly: GCF_040939455.1. NCBI lineage: Eukaryota > Metazoa > Chordata > Mammalia > Primates > Cheirogaleidae > Microcebus > Microcebus murinus. Next base: position 21,234,232 of record NC_134136.1, read on the forward strand.
ACCTTATCCAAAAAATAGAAGCAGAGTGAATACTTCCTAACTTATTCTATGAGGCCAGCATTACCCTAACACCAAAACCAGACAAAAGAAATTAAAAATACGAAAAAGCACAGAACAGTAATTCTCATGTATATAGATACAAAAATCCTCAATAAAAAATTAGCAAATTTACTGGGCATGATTGTGTGTGCCCTTAATTGCAGCATTCAGGAAGCTGAAGTAGGAGGATCACTTGAGCCCAGGAGTTTAAGATCAGCATGTCATCTAATCTTTGACAAAGCAGACAAGAATAGACACTGGGGAAAAGAATCCCTCTTCAATAAATGGGGCTAGGAAAACTGGATAGCTACACGCAGAAGACTGAAACTGGATCCCCACTTCTCACCTCTTCAAAATTCAATTAAAGATGGTTAACAGGCTTAAAACTAAGGCATGAAACCTTAAGAATCCTAGAAGAAAATGTAGGGAAGATTCTTTCAGACATCACCCTAGGCAAAGAATTTATGAAGAAGACCCCCAAAGGCAATCACAGCAGCAACAAAAATAAATAAATGGGACCTGATCAATTAAAAAGCTTTTGTACAGCCAAGGAAACTATAATCAGAGCAAATAGATAGTCTAGAGAATGGGAGAAAATATTTGCTCTCTACACTCTGATAAATGGCTGATTACAAGAATCTATCTAGAACTCAAAATAATCAACAAGAAAATATCAAACAACCCCATCAATAAATGGGCAAAGGACATGAACAGGAATTTTTCAAAAAAGGACAGAATAATGGCCAGCAAACACATTAAAAATTAGTCAACATCTCTAATCATTAAGAAAATGCAAATCAAAAGAACAATGAGTTATCACCTAACTCCAGTAAGATAGGCCTTTATCAAAAAATCCCAGAGCAACAAATGATGGAAAGGATATGGAGAGATAGAAACACTCTTACACTGCTGGTGGGACTGCAAATTAGTGCAACCTTTGTGGAAAGGAATTTGGAGATATCTCAAAGAGTTACAAATAGAACTACTATTTCATCCAGCAATAGCACTATTACACATCTACCCAAAGGAACAGAAGTCATTCTATAAAAAAAACATCTGCACTCGAATGTTTATGGCAGCACAGTTCACTATAGCAAGGATGTGGACACAACCCAAGTGCCTGTTTTCCATGAGTGGTTTAATAAAATATGGTATATGTATACAATGGAATACTATTCAATTATGAAAAATGACGATGATCTAGCACCTCTTATATTTTCCTGGATAGAGCTCAAGCCCATCCTCCAAAATGAGATATCACAAGAATGGAAGAATAGCCACCACATGTACTCACCATCAAACTGTCACTGACTAATGAACATTAAGGTGCTCACACAGTAGTAATATTCTTTGGGGGTAGGAGGCTTAGGGGTGGGTAAACTCACAACTAATGGATGTGGTGATCACTGTAGCTGGGAAAAGGGAACATCTCAAATCATGGCTGGGATATGGCAAAGTCATAACATGTATCCAAAATGCTTGTACCCCCATAATTTCCTGAAATAAAAAAAAAAATCAACATGGGCAACATAGTGTGACCATGTCTCCAAAAAATATCAAATCCTTCAATGCATGAAAAGAATTATACACCATGACCAACTGGAATTTATTAGAGGTATGCAAGTCTTGTCTAACATTCAAATATTGATTACCATAATTCTTAAAAGTAAAGAATAAAGAAGAAAAACAACATGATTATATCAATAGATGCAGAAAAAGCATTTACCAAAATCCAACAGAAATTCATGGTAAAAACTCTCAGCAAACTACCAATAAAGGGGAACATATTGAACTTGATAAAGAACATCTACAAAAAACCTCCAGCTAAAATCACACTTAATGGTGAGAAACTCAAAGCTTTCCCACTGATACCAGGATCAATACTGAAATGTTCCCTATCACTGCTCCTTGCAACATCATGGTGAAAATCTTAGCTAATGTAATAAAACCAGAACAAGAAATTAAAGCTATAGATTAAGAAGAAAAAAAATTAACCTGCTTTTGTTCACAAATGACATGATTGATGATATATATATTAAAAAAACCCAAGATATCAACAGAAAATTCCTAGAAGTAATAAGTAATTATAGCAAGGTTACAGGATACAAAGTTAATATTGGACAAAATTCAATTGCTGTCCTATATACCAGCAATGAACAAGTGGGATTTGAAGTCAAAAGCACATTGTCGTTTACATTAGCATTTAAAAATATAAAATACTTAGGTATAAATCTAACAAAATAAATATAGGATTGACATGAAGAAAAAGATACAATTTTGATGAAAGATATAAAAAAGAAATAAGTAAATGGAGAGATATTCTATATTCATGGATAGAAAATTCAGTGTTATAAAACATCAGTTCCTTTTAAGTTAATCTATAGATTTGATGCAATATGAATCAAAATCCCAGAAAGTCATTTTGCAGATAGCTACAAACTTGTTCTAAAGTTTAATTAGAGAAGCAAAGATCCAGAATAGATAAGAAAATATTAAAATGTGTTCAACATAATATGTCATTAGGGAATTGAAACTTAAAATAACAATGAGATACCACATCAAACCTATTAGAATGCCCAAATTCCAGAACAATGATAACACCAAATGCTGTTAAGGATGTAGAGCAGCAGAAACTCTCATTCATGGATGGATGATAGGAATGGAAAAAGATGTAGCACTCTTGAAGACAATTTAGCAGTTTCTCACAAAACCAAACATATTCTTATCATATGATCCAGTAATCACACCTCTTGTTATTTAGCTAAAGGAGTTGAAAAACCTATGCACAACCATTGTACAAAAACCTGCACAATCATGTTTATAGCAGCTTTGTTTATAATTGTTAAATTTGGAAGCATCCAAGATGCCCTTCAGTAGAATAATTAATAAATAAACTGTAGTACATACAGATTATGCAATATCATTCAGTGTTAAAAAGTCATGAGCTATCAAGCCATGAAACGACATGGAAGAAACTTAAATCCATATTAGTAAGTGAAAAAAGCCCATCTGAAAAGGTTACATTACTATATGGTTCCAACTATACAACATTCAGGAAAAGACAAAACTATAGAGACAGTAAAAAGACCTGTTGTTTCCCTAGGTTAGGAGGGAGGGATAAATAGGCAGATCATAGAGAATTTTTAGGGAAGCAAAACTATTCTGTATGATACTACAATGGTGGATATATGTCATTATACCTTTGATATGTACAACACCAAGAGTGAAACCTAATGTAACTTAAGGACTTTGGAAAAAAATTATGTGTCAATATAGATTTATCAGTTGTAACAAATATACCACTCTCATAAGGGGTGGTGATTGTGAATTTGCATATGTTTGGAAACAGAGGACACTGTATAAGGGAATTCTCTGTACTTTATGCTTAATTTTGTTGTGAGTCTAAAGGTGCTCTAAAAAATAAATTTTCTTAATTGGAAAAATATGGCATATTGATAAGAAGGTAATTCCACCAGATAATTTTAGAGTACTTTGTGATCTTGAAAGAAAATATTTTATTTATAATAGATATAATAAATTCTTTAGATATTATGGGAGTGGTTAAGAGCAAAAAGTGGTTCAGAGCGTAGACTCTGGAACCAAACTTCCTGTCAGTTCTCTTGCTTACTAGCTGTACAAGTTTGAACAAATTACTTATCCTTTCAGTGCCTCAGTTTTTTCATATATAAAATGGGGATAATAACAGTACATTACCACATATATTTGTTGGGAGGATTAGGTAAGTTAATACATTTAAAATTCTTAAAACAGAACCTGGTACTATGTAGTATTCAAATAAACACTATTGCTTTATATACATATTCAAATACTTCAGTTCATTTTTATAAAATAACGTGTAAATTTGTTCTTTTTAAATTTTATTTTAATAGATTAAGAAGATACCAATATTTATCTGTTACATGTGTGAATTGTATAGTGGTGAAGTCTGAGTTTTTAGTGTACTCATCACCCAAATAGTGTACATGGCACACAATAGGCAATTATTCATCCTTCTTTGCCCCACCCTCCTCTTTTCTGATCTCTAATGTCCATTATACCACTCTGTATGACCGTGCCTACCCCAAGGCTTAACTCCCACTTATAAATGAGACTATGTAATATTTGTCATTCCATTCCTGAGTATAATGGCCTCTAGTTCCACCCAAGTTGCTGTAAAAGACAGTATTTCATTCTCTTTTACAGCTGAGTAGTATTCCAAAATATGTACATACATTTTCTTTACACTCTCATCAGTTACTGAGGACATAGATTGATTCCCTATCTTTGCAATTGTGGACTGTGGTACAATAAACATATGAGTGAAAGTATCCTTTTTATATAATGATTTCCTTTCCTTTCCTTTCAGTAGATACCCAGTAGTGGGATTGCTGGATGGAATGGTATGTCTACTTGTAGTTCTTTCAGTAATCTCCATACTGTTTCCTATGTAAGTGGCACTACTTTAAGTCCCACCAACAGTGACTAGATAAGCATTTCCCTTTCACTGAATCTGCACCAACATCTATTGTTTATTGACTTTTAATAATGTACTTTCTGACAGGAATAACATGGTATTTTTATTGTGGTTTTAATTTGTGTTTCCCTGATGATTAGAGATGTTGAGCATTTTTTCATATGTTTGTTTACCATCTTTATCTCTTCATTTAAAAAATGTCTGTTCATGTTTTTTCCCATGTTTTAATGTGGTTATTTGTTTTTTTTTTTCCTTGCTGATTTGTTTGTGTTCCTTGTAGATTCTGTATATTAGTTATTTGCCAGATATATAATTTGAAAACATTTCCTCTCATGCTGTAGGTTGTCTATTTACTCTGTCAATTATTTCTTTTTCTGTACAGAAGCTTTTTTAAATTTAATCAAGTCCCATTTATTAATTTTTATTGTTGCTATGTTTACCTTTGAGAACTTAGTCATAAATTCTTTGCCTAGGTCAATGTCAAAAATAGTTTTTCGTGAATTTTCTTCTACTATGTTTATAGTTTCAGGTCTAATATTTATGTCTTTATGCCATCTGGAGTTAATTTTTGTATATGGCAAGCAGTAAGGATTCAGTTTATTCTTTTGCATGTGACTATCAAATTTTCCTAACACTTTTTGTTGAATAGGGCATTATTTTTCCCACATGTGTTTTTGTTTGCTTTGTCCAAGATGAGTTGGTTGTAGTTATATGGTGTTACTTCTGGGTTCTCTATTCTGTTCCATTGATCTATGTATCTACTTTTTTATCAGAATCATGCTTGTTTTGTTGCTATAGGTTTGTAGTAAAAATGCCATTGGTATTTTGATGGGAATTGCTTTGAATCTGTAAATTACTTTGGGCAGTATGGACATTTTAAATTGTTTGCAAATGGTGAAAAAATTATTCCAAAAATTATTAGAAAATCTTTTCCTAAAAAAGTATGTCAGTCTGTATAGCAATATTTTTTGGATTGGATATAAGTACACAGTATACCTATTATCTCACCTTTTACTATAATATCTCTTTTACTAATTTCATACACATTATACTCCTCTATATCAAAATTCCTTGCTTCTAAAAAATATAAAATGTTATACTATTATTTAGGTATGATATAAATTTGCAACTATTTTGTATATATTTTTCTGTTATGTATTATAGTTCTTAATTTTCATGTAGGATTTTATAAAAATGTAAAGACAATTATCTATTATATGTTTTGAGTACACTGAAGAACACAACATATATGCAAGTTCCCATTAAAAAGTTCAGAGTTTTTAAGGTGAGAACTTGGAAATTGCAATAAACTTTAAAATATGGCTCTCTCTGTGTGTGTATGAACAAAAGTGGAGGAAATTACAAAATTCAGGGGAAAATTTCTTGGATATGACAGGTATAAAATAATTCATACGATCCACAAATATTTAAGTGACTTTTCATGCAAAATATTGGTTGAATAAAGAATAAATATATAATGAATAAATGAATGAGTACATTCATCTATTAATATGTACCTATTAACTGTTCTGGAAAAGGAATAAGACATGCAAAACAAGCCCAAGAATTGTAAGCAATAAAGCAAGTAATATTTACTCAAATGACTGAATTTTGGAAATGTCTTCAAAATTGCCACTTTTATTCATGGGAAAGAGGAAAAGAAATGTCAAAAAAGGTCAACTATAAGACACACTGTATTATTGGTAGAACAGATTTGATTAAGTGGAAACTGTCAAAGCACAGCTTTTCACGTTTGAATAAACAAGCTCCTTTCTCTACCTGAGTGACTAATTTCAAGAGATCTATCTTGTCCCAATGTTTTCCATCTCTCTTCTCATTCCTTCACTTCAATTTGGGGACTGTTTGCCTGAGCATGAAAAAAGTGTTTGGCATAGTACTCAACAAGAAATGGTTATTTTTACAGATCACAGATATGGAATGCTAACTGCCCAGGAGGCTGACTATGCCAGGAAAGAGCTCCTTGTCCAGATGTCAGCTCATGTGAAAATTGTTCATATAATATGTGTAGTTACTTCAGACTCTTGGTTCCTGCTCATTTGAATCATACATAAGTTATTTTCTAATTTGTGGCCAAGAGTTATCTATATGGGGAAATTTTGCTAATTTACTTGAAGAATAAAATCCTTGATACTTGAAATTTAGTGTGGAAAATTAAAATAAACTTAGAAATAAGGAAAAAAATAAATTGTTCATCATTAACTCAATTTTGGAAGGGAAGAACCAAAATGATAGAGGGAAAGATGGATTGAAAAAAAAAAAAAGAACAACTCAGTTTATTTTACTGAGCATGTAATTTGTGCAGAATTTTGAAGAAAACCACTTGAAGATAGAAAAGAAGTATATCACATTTATTTCTGTTATTAAAACACTTACAGTAATGCTGGGAGCTAAGTTAACAAGCCAGTAGAGTTTTTAAATCAGATATATTTATATAATAAAGTGTTCAGTGTAGGCAATATGTGTTCTAAAGAATCAAGGCAGGGACAGTCCAATTTTGACCTCAACCTTATTTTTGAAATTAGGGATGATTTTATGGAAGATTCTCATTAAATAAGTAACTGTTTGATTCTTACTTGTTGCTCAGTAATTTCAAAACAACATTAAGGAAATTAGTTTTCTCTTTTCAACAAATAAAAGCATAAATGTCAAGAAAGGCTTTATTTAAAATTACAAGGAGCTCATAGTCAAACTGTCCTACAAAAATAGATCAAAGTGCATATCACTATTACCAAACTGCCAGTAATTTTTGGTGGTAAGAAAAATAGTAAAGCCACTCCTAATCTCCTTAAATCCCTCTGTACCTGTCTTCTGTCTCATATTCAAAATAAATTTCAACCTCTTATTTGCAATTCGTTTTCATTAACACTTGTGCATTAACACCATAAATCATTACCTCTCTTGTAATTTAGATTTACCTTACAGTAAAAAACATTGATAATGACATTCACTGGAAAGAAAGGTTATATAGAATACAATATTGAGCAGTGAAAATGAGTTTGTCACTCTTTACAGCATCAGCCCATAGAGAACAATGCCAGATGAGGACATTGAAATAGTGAAAATAATTACCAGAAGTTTCATTACTGGAAAGGTTAAAACAAATTGCTATTTCTTTTTAACTTTATTCCTGAATATATGCCTTCAGTAACGATTTATGATAAATTAATAATACTTTTCATTATTTTTTCTGTATTAAGAGAAACTGAGTTATGCATATGACCACATGCATACATGTGTGTATAATGGTAATTCTATATATTCAAGTGTATTCACTTGCAAAAAGAGCAAAACATGTTTTATCTTTCAGGAATTAAGTGAATAATGAGCTCTCAGTATGGTATGGTAATTTTGCTTCACATGAGGAATGACAAAAAAAGTTGTAATGGGACTATTGTTTTGTTTGGGCTCCACTCTCTTATTTCAAAACAGAAGAGAACAAATCAACAACACAACAAAGAGTGTTCATGAAGATGGCTGACTAGAAACATTTGTTGCTAGATTGTCTCAGAAAGAAGGAAAAGTTTTAGATTACAAAGAAAAACACAGATGTAATTCTGAAGGAAACATGCCAGAACCTAATAGAGAGTCCATGGGAAGAAGTTGTGAAGCAGAACAAGGAACAAGATATCAGCAGAGATCAACCATTGATGAATTTGTAGCACTGTAGAAAGGGTAGGTGGAGGGTGTTTGTTTTTCCTCCCCTCACATCTCTGGCAGACTGCAGGCTTCTGAACTGTTGGAGAGTTTCTCTACCATAATCAGTCCAAACACTGTTGGTATCATTGAACTGGAAGCTTCTTGAGAATAGAGCGCTGGGCTGCCAGCTCCCTCACCACAGACCTGAGCAAAATAGCAGATACCATAATGCTTTTCCACCCATTCTGTGCCTTTGAATTGACCAGGAAGCTTCAGACCTTCAATTTTTGTGTCACTGGACCCCACACAAACTTTTCCTAACACCTGCCCACACTGAAGTGGCCACAGGGGACCAATGAGTCCTGGAGGAACTGTGTGATTTCAGAGCTTGGACATCCAAGGTAGACTGCCTTCAGAAGAGAAGAGAGTGCAGCAATCTAGGGACTGCCTTGGGGCAAGGGGGTTAAGAGTGCAAGCTCTTCTCCATTCAGACTATTTTCCTCCTTCTCCCCTCCCCCACCCATAGCTGCCAACGAAGCCATGACAATCACCACATGGGTCAGCATGGATTCCCCAAGGGACAACTGAGCTGGAGTTTTCAAAAGTGTCTGCTTCCACTCTTTCAGCATACCCACCACACCCAGGCTTCCAAAGAGAATAGGGTTCATGCCTTGCTTCTTAAAACCTGCAGCAGACCAAAAGGTGCTTTGACTGAGAACTCTCTGCCCACGTGCCTTTCCCAATGCTGCCCACCTGGCTGCTCTAGCAGAGCCAGGCATAGTCAAGAGCAGAGGAACAGTAAGCCCACTTGAGCACTCCATGGGCAACTCAGAACCAGCATGGTTCTCTGTGGCATGGTGAGGGACTAAACTTGGGGGCTCAGAGGACATGCCCACAGGCCAGATGGTATAATCCCAGGACTCAATTATATCACTAAGGGGGCACAAAAGAGAGATTTGTGAACTGATCTTGAGAGTTGAGGAAGTCCATGTGGGTAGGAGGGTGTGGCGTGAGTCTGAGCCACAATGCCCTCATGGAGCACACCTCTACCCAAAGGAAGCTCTGTGCTTTCCATCTGGGGTAGAATCTTGGTAAGAGAAGACTTAAGATTGTAGTGGCCTTGCTGCTGAGCTTTGCTAATTTGAGCTGATGCATGCAGCCAGACATTGGAAGGCGATCTGTGGAGAAAAGGAATAGGGAGAAGAGCAAAATCCACTCCTACCTGCCAGATCATGAGCCCCCAGACTACCCCTCCCCAGTGAGCAGACTTTTTAGCCTGGTGGGGCCACTACAGCTCCTCCTGGTGTTCTGGGAGTTGGTCCTCAAACCCTGTTAACACAGTTCTTGTGCTCCCCTTTGTGGAGCCTGAACACAGGCTCACACAACCCAGCCCCATCCAGTCTCACTTCCCTACTTGTCTCAGCATTGGTGGAAGATAAGAAGGGGTCCCCTGGGAGCTCAAGGGCCCCACTAACCACCTGGGACAGCTGAGTGTTTCTCCTGATTGAATAGAGCAGAAACAGGTCCCCCTAAAATACCACTTCAGTTGCCTTTCTCCTGTAACTGACACCTACTGGCAGTAAGAGCAACTTGTATAGGCCATTTCATCATTTACAGATTAAATCATACAGGGCTTGGCTGACTCTTACCCATAAATGCCACCTACTGATGTATAGATTAAATGAGGCTTCCCAATATAAACCACAGGTTAAGAAAACTATAGGGCTGGGGAAAGAGGATATCAAAGACCATCATCTCCCCTTGTTGACAAGAAGCAGTGAATCTGCCCCACACATACTACACCACCACTACAGCCTACAAATAACTAGCAATTTAGAAAAACAACACATTAAGGATATCTATAACCAAGGTATCCATCCAGAACCTAGACCCCAATGTACCCACAAACAAAGCCAAAAGTCCTTACCCAACTTACGATACAGGCACATCCTTAAGATGTAGGGGGAAAAGTTCCATATAAACAAAAGAAAACCCTAAAACAAGAAGTCACAGCTGCTCCAGATGAGAAAGAATCAGCACAAAATCTCCAGAAGTATGAAAAATCAGAGTGAAAGCAACTCTCAAATGATCACACCAGCTCTCTAGCAGTGTGAAGGGGGAAATTTATAGCATTAAATATTTATATAAAAAAGACAGAAAGATAAAAAATTAACCTCATGTCACATCTTAAGGAACTAGAAAAAGATGGGAAAATCAAATGCAATGCTAGCAGAAGTAACAAAATCACAAAGCTCAGAGAAAAAATTAAAGAAATGGAAACCAAAAAGTCAATACAAAAGATCAAGAAAACAAAAAATTGGTTCTTTGAAAAGATAAACAAAATTGATAGACCACTAGATATGTTACCCAGAAATAGAGGAGAAATTACTCATATAAGCGCAATCAGAAATGAAAAAGGAAATATTACAATTGATATCACAGAAATACAAAATGTCAGCTGTGACTACTATGAAAACATCTATGCACACAAATAAGAAAACCTAGAGGAAATGGATAAATTTATGGAAATATACAAACTCCTAAGACTCAATCAGAATGAAAGAGATACGCTGAACAAACCAATAACAAATAGTTATATTAAAACAGTAACAAAAAATATCCCAACAACAACAAAAAAGCCTCAGACCAGAAAGATTCACAGCCTAATTCTACCAGACCTATAAAGAAAAACTGACATCTATTCTGCGAAAACTGTTGAAAAGGAGGGAATCCTTCCTAACTCATTCTATGAAGCCAGTATTACCATGATACCAAAGCCAAGAAAATATATAACAAAAAAAGAAAACTATAGACCAATATCCCTCATGAACATAGACACAAAAATCATCAACAAAATACTAGGAACCTGAATTCAACAGTACATCAAAAAGATAATCCACCATGATCAAGCAGTTTCATCCCAGGGATACAAGGAGGGTTCAATATATGCAAATCAATAGATGTGATTCACCACATAAACAGAAGTAAAAACAAAGACGATATGATCATTTCAATAGATGAAGAAAAAGTATTCAAAGAAATCTAGCACCCTTTAGTGATAAAAACCCTCAACAAACTAGGCATAGAAGGAACCTACATCAAATTTATAAGAGCCATAAATGATAAACTCACAGACTACACAATGCTGAATGGGAAAAGTTGAAAGCATTGCCCCTAAGAAGAGGAACAATACAAGGATGCCCACTGTCGCCACTTCTATTTATTTATTTATTTATAATTTCAGCATATTATGGGGGTACAAATATTTAGGTTACATATATTTCCTTTTCCCTGCCTGAGTCAGAGCTTCAAGTATGTCCATCCCCCACGCTGCACCCATTAGGTGTGAATATACCCATCTCCTCACCTGCCTGACACCTGATGAATGTTACTATTATATGTGCACTTAAGTGTTGATCAATTAATACCACATGTACTCACTATCAAATTGGTATTAATTGTCATCACTTCTATTCAAAATAATACTTCAAGTCCTAGCCTGAGAAATCAGACATAAAAAAGAAATAAAGGGTATCGAAATCAGGAAAGAGGTCAAACTATCCCGTGCTGATAATATGATCGTGTATATAGAAAACCATAAAGACTCCACCAAAAGAATCCTAGAATTGATAAATAAATTTAGCAAAATTTCAGGTTACAAAATCAGTGTACACAAATCAATAGCATTTCTGTATACTAATAACAGTCAAGCTGAGAGTCAAATCAAGGACTCAGTACCATTTATATTAGCTGTAATGAAAATTAAATACTTATGAATATACTTATACAAGGAGATGAAAGATCTCTACATGGAGAACTATGAAACACTGAGGAAAAAAATCACAAATGACATTACCTAGTGGAAAAAATATAATGCCCATATATCAGTAGAATCAACGTTGTTAAAATTTCCATACTGCCCAAAGTTATTTACAGATTCAAAGCAATTTCCATCAAAATGCCAACATCATTTTTCATGGATCTAGAAAAAATAATCACAAACTTCCTATGGAACCAAAAAGGAGCCCGAATAACTAATATAATCTTAAGAAAAATAACAAAGCTGGAGGTATCACGTTATCTGATTGCAAAGAACATAGTACTAATATAAAGGTAGAGACATAGACCAATGGAACAAAATAGAGAAATCAGACATAGGCATAGGGAGAGGTGAGCCAATTGACTGCTGCTTTTCAGTATTAGCCCCCATAGCATTACTTTAATAACTGCATGCAGATATTTTCTTTCATAAAATGCTATTAATTAATAAAAAGGATATTCATCTGAAAAAAATCAGAAATAAAACCTTATAGGTACAACCAACTGATTTTTGACAAAGCATATGAAAACATACACTTGGGAAAGGATGTGCTATTCAATAAATGCTGGAAAACAATGGGATAGCCTCATTCAGCAAATTGAAACAGGACCCCTATCACTTGCCACTTAGAAAAATTAACTCAGGATGGATTAACTACTTGAATGTAAGACCTGAAACCATAAAGATTCTAGATGAAAATGTAGGAAAAACTCTTCTAGCCATTGGCCTCAGCAAAGAATTTATGACTAACACCCCAAAGGAAAATACAGCAAAACAAATGTACATAAATTGGACTTAATTAGATTTAAAAGTTTCTGTACAGCAAAGGAAACAATCAACAGAGTAAATAGACAGCCTACAGAATGGCAGAAAATATTCACAAACTATGCACCCAAGAAGAGACTAATATTCACAATCTACAAAGAACTCAAACAAATTAACAAGAAAAAAACAACCCAATTAAAAAGTGGGCAAAATGCATGAACAGTGTTTTTTGAAAAGTAGACAGAAAAATGGCCAGCAACATAGGAAAAAATGTTTAACATCACTAATCATCAGAAAAATGCAATGAGATACCATCTTACCCCTATCAGAAAGGCTATTATTGAAAAAAAAAAGCAATAGATGTTTACATGGATGCAGTGAAAAAGAAATTCACTGTACAGTGGGACTGTAGGTTTGTATAACACCTATGGAAAACACTATGGAGATTCCTCAAAGAACTAAAACTACACCTACCATTCAAACCAGCAATACCACTACTGGGTATCTACCCAAAGGAAAAGAAGTCAATATATCAAAAAGTTACCTGTACTTAAACATTTACTGCAGCACAATTCATAATTGCATAGTTATGGAAGCAACTTAAGTGCTCATCAAGTCATGAGTGGAGAAAGAAAATGTGGTGTATACACACACACACACACACGCATACACACACACACACACAGAGACACACCATGCAGTACTACTCTGCAATAAACACAAATTAAATAACGGAAATAACGTCAATTGCATCAACTTGTATAGAACTGGAGAATATTTTCTTAAGAGAAGTATCTCAGGAATGGAAAAACAAACACCACGTGTTCTCACTAATTAATGGGAGCTAAATGATGGGTACACATGGTCATAACCTAGTGTAAAGGACATTGCAAACTAAGAAGGAGGAGAGTGAGAGGTGGGTAAGGAATAAAAACTTACCTATTGGGTACAATGTACACTAGTTTGATGATGGGCACATTAAAAGCCGTGTATTATACAATTCAGCCATGGGAGAAAAACCATTATGCTTCCTTGATATTTTGAAATAAAATATATAAAATAAAGAGAAACTACTGTAAATAAAAGAAACAACCACACAACAAAAATTTCTCTATAACCACAGGAAATTAGAGAATGAATTCACAGAGGACTCAAATGTTATTAACCAACTACATCAACATCAACAAATAATGACATTTAAAGATTCTAACAATTAATAACCTAATCAAATACACATACTACCAAATCTCAAACTGTTATATAAATATCACAGATTTCTTCAGTATTTCTAAAAAGTGCTGTTTGTACATTAAGTAGATTCAAAGTCTTTATATTTTAACAATTATTTCTACATTTTTAATTATAATATTTCTAACAGATCAATCACTATAATGAACCATTTGGGGAAAAGCCTGGAATGTATTAAATAGACTTAGTTTCTCTCACAGACATATATGTTCCCTTCCCCTTTTGTGTCCATTCAACATTTTTTAAAGATTTCTCTTTAGCTCTCAGATGACCTTGCTAAACTTCCTACTTCATATGTTTCAAATAGACATAAAGTACAGAGAATAATTTTTTAAAAATCTACTGACTCATCAGCCAGTTTTATCAACTCTCAATATTTTGTTATATTTTCTTCATATGTATTTTTGATAAATATGGATTACAAGTTTTAGTAAATATGCATTACAAATATATTAAAACATGTTTTGTCATCTTCCTTGGTCTATTACTCTGTCTCCTTCACCAGCATTAGCTACTATGTTTATTTTAATATTTATCACTCTCATATAACTTTTTATACTACTGATGATAATATCAGCTAAACTACACAGTTTGTTGCCATGTCCTAAGCTTTATAATAAATAGCATGACACTTTAAATATCTATTTTTGCTAAAATATTCATTTTCAAGATTTAACTGTGTTTATATACATAGCTCAAGATTGTAATTTTAATTGTTTATTTAGTTGTCCACAGTATGAATATAGTGGTGTGCTTTCCTGATGATGGGCATCTGCTGTTTCGGATGATTCACTATTACAAATATTATAGGCAGTGCTCCAAAGAATATAACTAGAAATATAATTGCTGGATTAAAAGGTAGGGGTATTTTTAACTTTATAAAGCACTGATAATTTATATATATATACATATATATATAAATATATATATATATATATATATCCAGTAGTCATAGAGACAAATTCCAGTATTTTTACATCCTTGCCTGATTTGTTTTTTTAAAGATTATTTTGTAATATTCTGGGTTTGTAATACTGCACAGCAATTTAAATTATATTTCCTTGATTATTAATGAGGTTGAACATATTTTCATGTTATTATTGACTGACTGGATTTCTTCTTCTGTGAAACACCTGTTTAAGCCCTTGTCCATTTTTCTATTGAGATTTTTGTGTTTCATTGCTGATTTGTAAAAGTTGTTTATATATACTAGATGTCATTATTTTATTGATTATATTTGTTTGAAATGCCTTTTCTTAGACTATGATTCACTTTTAAACTTTTTGTAAATGAGAGATCTTTCTTTCAATTTAGTCAAATAGTCTTATTTAAGAAATTCTTCCCTATTTTGAGACTGCAAAGATAACCTCCAATGTTTTTTCTCAATATTTTTTTACTTCATTTCATATGTAGATTATTAAAATCATTTGCTATTTATCTTTGTGTATGATGTGCGTAGAGGTCTAATTTCATTTTTTTTAATGATACCTAGTTATTCCAGTGTCATCCTTTCCTTACTCTGAACAAATATTTATTTATTTATTTAGAGACAGGGTCTTGCTTTATTGCTGAGATAGAGTGCAGTGGCATGATCATGGCTCACTGCAACCTCACATTCCTGGGTTCAAGTGATTCTCCTGACTCAGCCTCCTAATTAGCTGAGAATACAGGTGCATGCCACCTCACCTTGCTAAAGAACAGATATTTTAAAAATTTTAGGTCATTTTCCCACCAAGCTTTTTGAAGCACACCATAATAATGATTATGTATTTAGCTTATAAATATTTCTCTAAAAGGAGATTTTAGACTACCTTTCCATTGCCATTTTATATTCACTAAAATGATCTTTACAGCATCAAATTTTAGTATTTTTCTGTTATAAATTACCACTCTAAAACATTTCCTATCACAACACATACATATTTGTGAAGCACAGTAGAAATTGCCAGGCATTTTCTGCTAGATTTACAATCCATGATATTTTCCCCAAGAATGATTGCTTTAAAAAGAGTCATTCCAATCATTTCACTCTTCCTGGTGTTTTCCTTCTTTAATACTTAGAATCTGCACTGCTACTATTTCATGATTCCTATCTCCTAAATTGCCTTCCATGATTACATTTTCAACAACCTCTTTTTAAATAGCTAAAATTCTACTATCTAGTTCACTTTATTGTCTTACATGTCTTCTTAATTTATGATCTGTCCAATCAATAGCTCATCCACCCATTGTTTTCCATTATTTATACAATAATAAGCCAAAAACATGTTATTGTGACCATTTGCATCTAGATTGTAAATGTGTCCAATCTCAATATATAAGATCTAAATATTCAACCAAATTTTCCTAATCAGTTTGTGCTCAACAATTTCATTTATAAGAGCAGTTACCATTATATAATATCCTGTTATCTGGATTGATATTAAGAAGAGTTTATATCTGTATACTTTGCTTCTTAATTCTTTAAATGTTCTGCCTTATTCCTTTTTTCCCTATAAGTATAACACAGAATATTCTTTTAACATATCAACTTACTTTAGTAATGTTTTATGTGAGCTACATTGTAAAATAAACAGAAGAGCCAAAACGTGCATTGATTTTAGACTCAACTTTGTTTTAAGCAAAGTGCATTCCAGGAGAGAGGGTGAGGACAAAAACACAAGCACAAAAATTGCTCTTTTAATGTTACTCATAAGACTGTAGGAAATTTATTTGGATCAGAAGCAAATCACACGGATTATGAATAAAGACACCAAGATATCTTTTACAGGAGTCTCTCCAATGAACTTATTAAAAGACAGTCTATCCATCATCAGATTAGTGTAAAGAAAATGCACACATGATAGAATACTATTTGGCTATAAAAAAGCAAAAAAAGGAGGAAATCATGTCATTTGCACCAACATGGATGGAACTGGAGATCATTATGTAAAGTTAAATAAACCAGGCACAGAAAGACAAATATCACATGTTCTTACTCATATGTGGAAGCTAAAAACATTGATCGCATGAAGGAATGCAGTAGAATGATAGATACTGGAGGCTGGGAATGGTGTATGGGTGGGAGGGTATGAAGAGAGGTGGGTCAATGGGTACAAACATACAGTTACATAGAAGGTCTAAGTTCTAATAATCGATAGCAGGGTAGGGTGACTATAGTTAGAAACAATGTATTATATATTTCTAAGTAGCTAGAAGAGAGGACTTAATAGTTCTCAAGACATAGAAATGATAAATACTCAAGGTGATAGATACCTCAAATACCCTGACTTGATTGTTGCACATCCTATGCATGAAACAAAATATCACATATACCTGATAAATATGTAAAATGTTATGTAATAATTTTTAAAAGGACATATCTAAGGGATGGACACATAAACAAGCATGAAGAAAAAAATGTAGAAAAGATTCATAGGACACCCTCATAAAGGCAAAAGTCCCATAGTTTAGAAAGTTTGAAAAAATGTAAAAAGCCAAAACAAAAGTATTTTTATTTAGGTTTGTAACAAAAAATAAGGAAGATATATATGTTGATTGAGGTGGATAATTTAATATGAATAGAAGAAAATGAGGTCAGGAAGTTTTGTTTGTTTTGTTCACTGATGCATCTTAAAAATTTAAAAGAATAGCATATAGTAGGCACCCAATAAATATATATTTCATGGATGAATTAATGAACAAGTTAGTTCTTCTAGTTACTTCATTAATGATCATTATGGCTAGAAAAGTTACCTCTAGTTACTTCATTAATGATCATTATGGCTAGAAAAGAAGAAAATTACATATAAAATAATCAAGATGCAATGAAATATCTAACTACTCTACATTAAATCCTGATTAATTTTTAGGTCCCTGATATTATGATGTGGTAGAAATGAGATTGTTTATTTGCTATTCATGATATTTGAAAAATCCTAGAGAATGAGAAGAATACTCAAAGAAAGAAGAAGAAAGGAGGTAAACTGCAGACCAATGAGCTTGATACCAATTCCAGAATTGTATTTTCCAAAGGACAGTTCACAAGCAGTTGGCGAAGATGAAGATAATCATTCAACACTGACATGAGTTAATAAATAAGAACGCATGAATTACTAAACTCACTAAAAAATAAGGTCACTAGACTGATAAAAATCAGAGAATCACCTTGGCTATAATACATTTGAATGTCAACAAACCACTTGATATGATAGTGTTTAAAGAATACTCTTTTTGGCCAGGCGTGGTGGCTAACGCCTGTAATCCTAGCACTCTGGGAGGCAGAGGCGGGCGGATTGCTTGAGGTCAGGAGTCCTAAACCAGCCTGAGCAACAGCGAGACCCAATCTCTACTATAAATAGAAAGAAATTAATTGGCCAACTAATATATACAGAAAAAAGTAGCCGGGCATGGTGGCGCATGCCTGTAGTCCCAGCTACTCGGGAGGCTGAGGCAGCAGGATTGCTTGAGCCCAGGAGTTTGAGGTTGCTGTTAGCTAGGCTGACACCACAGCACTCACTTTAGTCTGGGCAACAAAGCAAGACTCTGTCTGAAAAAGTAAATAAATAAATAAATATAAAAAAATAAAGAAACTCTTTTAGACATTGGCCTAGGCAAAGAATTTATGAAGAAGACCCCAAAGGCACTCACAGCAGCAACAAAAATAAACAAATGGGACCTGATCAAATTAAAAAGCTTCTGCACAGCCAAAGAAACTGTCAAGAGAACAAACAGACAGCCCACACAATGGGAGAAAATTTTTGCAAGTTACACATCTGATAAAGGGCTGATAACTAGAATCTATTTAGAACTCAGGAAAATCAAAAAGAAAAAATCAAATAACCCCATCAAAAAATGGGCAACGGACATGAACAGAAACTTTTTGAAAGAAGACAGAATAATGGCCAACAAACATTTGAAAAATGCTCAACATCTCTAATCATCAAGGAAATGCAAATCAAAACCACAATGCGATATCACGTAACTCCAGTGAGAATGGTCTTTATCAAAAAGTCCCCAAACAATAAATGCTGGCGTGGATGCGAAGAGATGGGAATGCTCCTACATTGCTGGTGGGACTGCAAACTAGTTCAACCTCTGTGGAAAGCAATATAGAGATATCTCAAAGTGATACAAGTGTATCTACCATTTGATCCAGCAATCCCACTACTTGGCATCTACTCAAAAGATCAAATGACACTCTACAAAAAAGACACCTGCACTTGAATGTTTATAGCAGCATAGTTCACAACTGCAAAGATGTGGAAACAACCCAAGTGCCCATCAATTCATGAGCAGATTAATAAAATGTGGTATATGTATACCATGGAGTACTACTCAGCTTTGAGAAACAATAGTGATATACCACCTCTTGTATATTTCTGGCTAGAGCTGTAACCCATTCTACTAAGTGAAGTATCTCAAGAATGGAAAAACAAGCACCACATGTACTCACTAGCAAATCGGTATTAACAGATCAACACCTAAGTGGACATAGAGGAATAACATTTATCGGGTGTTGGACAGGTGGGAGGGGGGAGGAAGGGATGGGTATATACAAACACAATGAGTAAGATGTGCAACATTTGGGGGATGGACACACTTGAAGCTCTGTTTCGAGGGGTGAGGGGGGCATGGGCAATATATGTAACCTTAACACTTGTACCCCCATAATATGCTAAAATAGAAAAAAAAGATATCCTTTATGATAAGATATAGAAAAGAGGACATGATTCAGTGATGATTACTACTATAAAATTTTATTTAAATGATTAAAAAGGGCATGAGTTAAATTGATAGAATTTTTAATTTCTATTTTATATTTTTAATTTATTTTTTATTTCAACATATTAGGTTACATTTAATTTCAAAATTTTAAGGGGGTACAAATGCTTTTATTACATGGATATCTTTTATAATGCTTAAAAAGGGGTCTTTAGTGTTCCCATCACATGAATAGTGTTCATTGTACCCGATAGGTAGGTTTGTACCCCTCTTCTTTTGCTCCCTCCCTTTACATCTCCTTGTACCTGTGTGTGCCAATCCATTACTTCTCAGTTATTAGACAGGAGGTGTTGTTTTTGTCCATTCCTGAGATACTTCACTTAGGATAATGATCTCCATTTTCCATCCATGTTGTTGTAAAAGGCATTATTTCATTCTTTATGGATAAGTAGTACTACATGAAATTGATAGAATTTTAATTTGCTAAACACAAAGAATGAAGATAAGTAGATAAATTACATTGTTTTTGCTTTGTCTTATTTTGTTTTCTTTTGGCTTGTTCATTTACTTTTTACTTTTTATTTTTGGCATGGGGACTGATGGCATGACACAAACTCTGTCTTTGACTCTGTCTGATCCAATTTTTGAAATCATTACTTAAAAGAGGACATAAATGTGTTACTCTTAAATTGGCTCATGTCAAGAATCTAGAAATGATATCAAATAAATTAACCCAGAATAACTTTTATAGGTTGAATGGATACACTATATCAAAGAAAAAGAAATACAATAGGGATAAAATTCTATAGTTAATGTCACAAAACCCAAATGAAAGAAGTATTTAAAGGAAAAGATACTGTACAACTATTTTGAATGATTCTAAGATGCGAGGGAAAATAAATACTGAATAGCATCATTAAATTTAGTAGCATATATATTATTAGGAACCTTGGTACAATGCTTTTGGTGACATGATGTTCATGGAGTGGTTTGTACTACCAGGTTATGGCCACTAATTTTGTGTGTGTGTGTGTTAAGATGTGAGGTCTGTGTCTAAATTAATATTTTGCACGTGATAGCTAAAATTTATAGTATGATTTGCAATTTTGTCTCCTCCCTCAACTATCCTTTACTGTTGATATCTCTGCTCTCTATAAACAACCACTTCTCTAGTTTTTCCATAATTCTTTTGTTCTAGCTTTCCAATAGACTATGGCTCATCCACCATTGATTATGACATTTCAATGTGTCCTTCTTATTCTACTTGAAGAACTCTACTTACCAGGAGAGAGAAGGGGGAGGAAATGGAGAGATGTAGGTCAATGTGTATGAACTTGCAGTTATCTAGGATGAATTAATCTAGAGTTTCAATGTACAATATGTAGAGTATAGTTAATGTTATTGTACTATATACTGAAAATTTTCTAAAAGAGTAGATTTTAGGTGCTCCTCCTATGCACACAAACATAACTATGTAAGGAGATGGATATGTTAATTTGCTTGACTACCATAATCATTTCACTATGTGCATGTATATCAAAACATCATGACACTCACCTTAAATATACACAATAAAAAATTAAAAAAAATATTTGGCAACAAAGAGCTTGAACTCCAAGGTCAAACAAATGTAGGTTTTAGTCCAGGCTCCACCACTTCCTACCTGTGTGGTCTTGGACACATTAGTTAATCTTCTCCTTCATTTTCTTTAACTTGGGAATGTTAGTACCTATAGCTCATGTAATTGTTTTAAAGGTTAGATGAAATGAGACATATGTAATGTTAAGGTCAGCACCTGGAACTTGATAAGAACTCAGTAAAAATGGCTACCATTATTATTATCATCATCATTATTTCTAACACTACTGTTGTTATTATTAGACCAGTAATGTATAAACTAGCAAAGAGAAAAAAACTGTTATTATTTTAAGAGATCCTATTTTCAAAAACAGATTTGGGAACTTTGATAATTCTAGATCATAGGATGTGTTGAGTATGAAGTCCTACCACAAAGCTAATGCAGCCTTGAACTTTAAACAACAAAATGTAAAGTTAAGAACAATGAAAGTGGCATATCTTCTCTGTTCAGGTCAGTTCACATTTTATGTTTACACTACTCTGTTCATTTATGAGTACTAAATATTAAAAGAGAATTTTTGAAAACTGGAAATCTTCCAAGGTAAGATATTCAGTTTGAAAAGGTCTGAAAAGGATGACAGGCTATTGAATGAATTAAGACATTAAAAGTGTATAATTAGGATTAATATGATAACTTTATTCATATAAAAATGTGAATTAAACAAAAGATTTTCAAATTGTGCTTTGTAAAGCCTTAGCTTTTATAGAAGAGGCCTTCAGTAAAAAGGGAGTTGAGAGAGAGAAAAAAACATTAGGCTTTCTAAATTCTACTTTAGTTAAACCCACTCTGGTGTCATATGTTCTCTATATTAGGCTTCCAAGTAAAATTTTGAGAATGCTATAGAGGGGAGACCTGTACAGGAGGGAAAAATTACCTTTAAGTTTCTCTCCAATTTAGATTTGATATTATGACAGTTTCTCCTGTCAATCTATTCTATGGAAATTCCCATTTTATTTTTTGCTTGTTTATTTTGTTTTCTTTTTCTTCTATCATTTTTTTTTTTTTTGAGATGAAGTCTTGCTGTGTTGTCCAGGCTGGTTTCATACTCTTGGGTCAAACAATTCTCCTACTGCAGACTTTCTAGTGGATAGGATTATAGGCATGATTATAGGCATGCCCTTATTTAAGAAAAAGTTTCAAACACCTGTTTTAAATATGCTTAATGGGATGTAGGAGAACACAGACAACTAAATGAAATCAGGAATGTGTTATATGAACAAAATAAGATTATCAAAAAGGAAGTAAAAATTATTAAGAAGAAAATAAGCAGAAATTCTGGACCTGGAAAACACAATAACTGAATTGAAAAATTCACATAAGGGGTTCAATGGCAATGTTGAACAAGCAGAAGAAAGGTCACTTGAAATTATCAAGTCTGAAGAGGGAAAAACTAAAATGAAGAAAGGTGAAGAGAGCCTAAGGGACTTAGGAGACAGCACCAAGCAGACCAATATACATATTATGAGAGTCACAGAGAAAGAATAAAGGATGGAGTCACAGTATAATCAAACCATCAAAGATCAAAGACAAAGAATCTTGAAAGTAGTAAATGAAAGTCACTTGTCATATACAAAAATTCTCAATAACATTATCAGTAGATTTCTCATTAGAAACTTTACAAGCCAGAAGAGAGTAGGATTATACATTTGAAGTGCTGAGAAGAAAAAAAATACTGTCAGCAGATAATATTACATCTGGCAAAAATGCCCTTCCAAAATGTCGGATAAATTAAGACACTCCCAGTTAAACTAATGTTGCAGGAGTCCATTATTACTAGACCTTCCCCATAAAAAATGCTAAAGGGAGTTCTCCAAGTTGAAATGAAATAACCCTAAGTCAACCCTAAATAACCCTAAATAACAGTAAGTCAAACACATGAAAATACAAAGTTCTCCAGTACAGGCAAATATATGGACAAATATAAAAAGATGTATTGTTGTAATTTTGGCTTATAACTCTACATTTTATAATTTTATAGGATTTAAAATACAACACATGAAAGTAATTAGATATCCACATTAATGGGTATGCAATATACAAAGATGCAATTTGTGACATTAGCAACATACAGTGGAAGTGGTAGAACTCTAAAGGAGTAGGGTTTTATATGTAAATTTAAGTTATTATCAGTTTAAAATAGATTATTAATAACTTTAGGAGGCCTTATGTAATCCCCATGATAACAAAAACACGTCTATAGAATATGCCCAAGAGTAAATGGGAAGGAAATCAAAATATGTCAACACAATAAGTCAAAAAACACAAAGGAAAGCAGTAATAGAGGAAATGAGGGTTGAAAAAAATATAAGACATACAGAAAGCAAATAACAAAATCCAAAAGTAAATTACTTTCTATCAGTAGTTACTTCAAATATATATGTACTAAACTGCCCAATCAAAAGATAAATATTGGAAGAATGGATAAAAATACAGGATACTGCCATATGCTATTTACACAAAATTCACTTTAAGTCTAAGAACACACATAAATTAAATGAAAAAGATTGGGGAAAAATATTCCATGCAAATAGTAACCAAAAGGAAGTAGGAGTGGCTATATTAATATCAGATGGAATGGTTGTTATAAAATAAACTATTACAAGAGGCAAAAATGACATTGCATAAGATAAAAGGGTCAATTAATTCACCAGGAAGATATAGCAATTATAAATATATATGCATCAAATACAGAAATCCAAAATATAAGAAGCAAACATTGACAGAATTAAAGGGAGAAATGAAGAGCTCTACAATAATAGTAGGTGATCTCAA
The DNA here is from genome assembly GCF_040939455.1 of Microcebus murinus. Taxonomy (NCBI): domain Eukaryota; kingdom Metazoa; phylum Chordata; class Mammalia; order Primates; family Cheirogaleidae; genus Microcebus; species Microcebus murinus. Next base: position 21,258,349 of record NC_134136.1, read on the forward strand.
AACTCCTCTTCCATAAATGGATAGGACAGCCAGATAGAGTACTAATAAAGAGATAGAAGCCTTGAACAATGCAATGGACCAAAAGACCTAATATATATACAAAACACTACATCTAATGATATCAGGATACATTTTGTGTTGCACATGGGATATCTTTCAGGGTAGATCATATGTTAGGTGATAAAACAAATCTCAATAAATTTCTAAAAGTGTGAAATCATACAAAGTATTTTTCAAATCACAAAAAAATGAAACTAGAAGTCAATAGCAGAAGGAAAACTGGAAACACCAAAAATATGTAAAAATAAAAAGACTCCCCTTTAAACAACACACTCAACAGTATGGAACTAAAACCTTTTCTTCCAAGAACAGAAACAAGGCAAGAATGCTGACTCTAGTCACTTCTATTAAACATATAGTATTGGAAGTCCTAGATAGAACAATTAGACAAGAAAGAAGGGAAAATAAAAAGTATCAAAATCAGTAAGGAAGAAGTAAATTTATCTCTATTTGCAGATGACATTATCTTCTATGTAGAAAACCCTAAACTCCAAAAAAAAAAAAGAAAGAAAGAAAGAAAAAACAACCTGTTAAAACTAAGAAATGAGTTCAGTACACAATTTTACAGGATACAAAATCAACATGCAAAAATCAGTTACATTTCTATACACTAACAACAAACTGTCTGAGACGGAAACAATATAATTTACAAAAAAGAATAATATACTTAGGAATAACCTTAACCAATAAGGTGCAAGACTTGAACACTGAAAATTACAAAATGTTGATGAAAAATTAAAGAAGGTACCAAAGAAAAAATGAAAAGACATCCCGTGGTTCATGGATTAAAACAGATAATATTGTTAAAAGGTCCAGACTACCCAAAGCAATCTAAAGATTTAGTGTAGTCCCTATCAAAATTTCATTGGCATTCTTTACCAATACAGAAAAAAAGCAATACTAAAATTCATATGGAACAACAAAGTACCACAAATAGCCGAAACAATCGTCACAAAAACAAAGCTGGATGTCCCTCATTTTTTTATTCCAAAACATATTTCAAAACTACCATAATCAAAACACTATAATACTGGGATAAAAACAGACATATAGAGCAATGGAACAGAATATACAGCTCAGAAATAAAACCATATATACATACAGTCCACTGATCTTCAACAAGCATGCCAAGAATCCACAATGCAGACAGGATTGACTCTTATGTATTTCTTAACAAATGATGTTAAGAAAACTGGATATGTACATGGAAAATAATGGAATTAGACCCTTACCTTACACCAGACACAAAAATTAACTCTAAATGGATTAAAGGCTCGCACATGAGACGTGATACTAAAACTTCTAGGAAAAATCATACCTGACAACCTTCATGACATTCATCTTGGCAATGACTTCTTGGATATGATATCAAAAATGTAAGCAAAAAAAGCAAAAATAGACAGAATTTCATGAAACCAAAAACCTTCTGCATAACAAAAGAAATAATCAACAGAATGTGAAGGCAATCTAAAGAATGGGAGAAAAAATTTGCAAACCACATAGCTGAGAAGTGGCTAATACCAAAAAAGTATATGAGGAACTCCTACAACTCAATAAAAAAAAACCCAAATAACTTGATTTAAAAATAGGCAAAGGACTTACGTAGAAATTTCCAAAAGAGGAAATACAAATGATCAGCAAGGATATGAAAAGATATTCAACATCACTAATAATCAGGAAAATACATATCAAAACCACAGTGAGATACTGCTTTTTCCCAATCAGAATGGCCAATAATAAAAACAAACAAACAAACAAAAACAAACAAACAAACAAAAAAAAAACAGTAGATCTTGGCATGAATGCCGTGAAAAGTAACACTGATACACTGTTAGTGGGAATGTAAATTAGTACAAATTCTATGGACAACACTATGGAAATAACTAAAAGTAGATCTACCATTCGATTCAAGGATCCTCCCATGGGGTATCTACTCAAAGGAAAAGAAGTGAAAAAAAAAATATATATATATATGCAATCTCTTGCTTATTGCAGCACAGTTCACAATTTCAAAGATATGGAATCTATTTAAGTGCCTATCAGCCTAGGAGTGGATAAAGAAAACATGATATATAGATACCATAGAATATTATTCAACCATAAAAAGGATGAAATAATGTTTTTTTGCAGCAACTTGGATGGAACTGAAGGACATTATCCTAAGTTAAGGAATGCAGAAATGGAAAACAAAATATCACATGTTCTAAGTTATATGTAGAAGCTAAGCTATGAGTATGCAGGGACATACAGAGTGGTACAGTGGACAGTGGTACATTGTACCATTGGAGTGGTACAATGGACTCAAAAGGAGGGATAGTGGAGGGGAGGGAAAATAAACTACCTCCCTGGTAAAATGTACATTATTCAGGTGATGGGTACACTAAAAACTTAGACATTGGCACTATACAATTTGTCTATGTAACTAAAAACTACTTGTACCTCTAAATCTATCAAATTGAAAAAAAGCAAACCATAATTTTGTGCACCATAAAAAAGAAAAAAAAATGAAATATCATTTTACACATGTTAGTATGGCCATTATAAAATAATAACAAAATAAATATAAAATAAGTTTTGACAAGGATGTGGAGTAATTAGAACCCTTATGCACTGTTGATGGGAATGGACAATGAAGCAGATACTATGGAAAACAGTGTAGTGGTTCCTCAAAAAATTAAAAATAGAACTGCCATAGGATCTAGCAACCTAATTTCTGGGTATTTATCCAAAATAATTGAAATCAGGATCTTAAAGAGATATTTGCACTCCTATGTTCATTGCATTGGTTTGACATTAGCCAAATCACATAAAAAATCTGAATGCCCATTTATAGATGAATGGATAAAGAAAATGTGGTATATGCACATGATGGAACATTGTTCAACCTTAAAAATGAAGGAAATACTGTCATATGTTATAATGTATATGAACTTTGAGGACAGTATTTTAAGTAAAATAAGCCAGTCACAGGATAAAAACTGCATGAATACACTTTCATGAAGTATCTAAAGTAGCCAAACTCATAGAAGCAGAAAGTAGAATGATGATTGTCAAGGGGCTGGGCAGAGGGGAAAATAAGAAGCTGCTGTTTAATTGGCATAAAGTTTCAGTTATACAAGATGAAAAAGTTCTAGAGATCTTCAGCACATTTTGGTTATAATTAAAATACTATATTATATATTTCAAAATTTATTAAGAGAGCAAGATCTTATGTGTTTTTTACCAGAATAAAAAAAAATATGAATGAAACCTGTGAAGATAGATGCTAGTTACAGTATTCATGACTCTTATGTTTTTGTGGAGATATGGACAAATAATAGGTAGTAATAGTTTCCTGATAAATTCTATAATAATAAATCCAGAGTACTAAGTGGGAACATTGAAGGGACACTAAACTCAAACCAAGAAATGCAGGGAAGGGAGCCAGGAAAAATTCATAGAAAAAAATCACGCTCAGTTTGAAAAGGTGTTAGCTAAATGGATGAAGAAGGGATTTATATGGAAAGAGGAAGCTTATTCTAGACATATATTCTAACTTGCATAAATGTATAGAAAAGGAGTATAGGTAAAATTAGAGGAGCCAAATCAGTTAAATATGCAGTAGACATAAACTGAAGGATGAGGAGTGGAAAAAAGGGAGTGATCAAAGGAATATGTGGCTAACAAGGTAAGTATGGACCAGATATTTAAGAGCCTGATAAGTCATGTAAGAAATCTGAACTTTACACAAGAGCAATGGGGAGATATTGATATTGAGCAATGGAGTTATATGATCGGAGACAGGAAGGTGAATTAGTAAACTGAATTAGTAATCTAGGTGACTGTTAATGGTGGTCTGAACTAATTTAATATTGAATAGCTATCATTAACAAGCTTAGTGATTAAATGAATGTGAGGGAGAGAAAGCTGTAAGGATGATTGCTATGTATGTAGATAAAGCAACTAAATGGGTATGTGTAATTCACTGAGATGGGGAATACGGAATGAAGATGATGACTAGAAAATGACAATATGAGAAGTATGGGAAGTGAAATAAGTCAAGCACAGAAGACAAATCTTGCATGTTCTCACTCATTTGGGGGAGCTAAATATCAAGATCAATTGATCTCATGAAGACAGAGAGTAGAATGATGGTTACCAGAGGCTAGAAAGAGTAGTGTTGACCGGGATAAAATGGAAATGGTTAATGGGTACAAAAATTAGTTAGGTAGTTAGATAGAATGAACAATATTTTATAACACAACAAAGTGACTATAATCAACAGTATGTTAGGGTATACATTAAATTAATTAAAAGAGTGGAATTGGAATGTTCCTAACATAAAGATATAATTAATGTCTGAGGATGATGTATATTCCAGTTACCCTGATTTGATTAATTCACATTGTATACCTGTATCAAATCATCACATGTATCCTATAAAGAAATAACAACTATTATGTATTCATAATAATTAAAAATTAAAAATAAAAATAAGGAAACTGAGAGAATCATCAGATTTTGGCAACTTGTGTATAATGGACAATTTTTACTTTGAACTCTGAAATCAAGACAGTGTTTTCTAATTTAGGGTCAAATATTTCCATTTCTAAAAAGCAAACAATTCATGTTTTAGTATGACTCTTTTGTAATGTTTTCATTAATACACTTACTCTCTTTTTTATATTTGTTTATTTATTTATTTATTTTTATAAAATTTCAGAATATTATGGCGATACAAACATTTTGGTTACATATATTGGCTTTGCATTGCCCAAGTCAGAGCTACAAGCATACTCATCCCAAAGACAGTGCACTCCACACCCATTAGTTATGAAATTATTCATCTCTTCTACCCCCTCCCACCTGCCTGGAACTCCATGAATATTACTTCTATGTGTGCACCTAAGCATTGATCAGTTAGTACCAATTTGATGGTGAGAACATGTGGTACTGATTTTTCCATTCTTATTATACTTCACTTCAAAGAATGGGCTCTAGCTCCAACCAGGATAATAAAAGAGGTGCTAGTTCACCACTGTTTGTTATTATTGAGTAGTATTTGATTATCTTTTGAATTTACTGGATAGATACATCATATATGCTATGCTAGAATTAGAAAAGTCTACTAAGAAACTATGTTATAGGTAGTTGTTAGCAGAGAAAAGGCCCACTGAATACAATAAAGTGTCTCATTGTAACATGATACAAAGTGTAAGAATATGAGTATTCCAAAAGCCATATAGTTTTTCACAGCCTGTGATTATTATTATTTCCTCCCAGTAAAGTTTTCTAAACAATGTGATTAGAGGTCATATTACATTATTCTCTATTGGGAACATGTAGATGACAAATTTTCATCTTTCTTAGGTCCTCAGAAACACATAAGACATTCTGCCTGGTTTGTTGTTGCTGTGATTGGTTTTGGGGTCTTCTTCATAAATTCTTTGCCTAGGTTGATGTCTATAAATGTATTTCCAACATTTTATTCTATAATTCTTAAGATTTCATGCTTTAGGATTAAGTGTGTTAGCCATCGTGAGTTAATCTTATGATTACTGAAAGGTGCAGATACTGTTTCAATCTTCTAAATGTGGCTATCCAATTTTTGCAGCAACAGTTATTGAATAGGGCTTGTTTTCCCCAGTGTATGTTTTTGTCTGTTTTGTCAAAGATTATATGGCTGTACGAGGATGGTTTTATATCTGGGTTCTCAGTCCTGTTCCGTTGGTCTATGTCTCTGTTCTTATGCCAGTGACATGCTGGTTTTGTTTTTGTTTTTGTTTTTGTTTTTGTTTTTATTATAGCCTTGTAGTATAGCTTGAAGTCTGGTAAATTGATGCCTCTCAATTTGTTCTTTATGCTTAAGGTTACTTTGGCTATATGGGGTCTTCTCTGGTTCCATATGAAGCGTAGAATTATTTTGTCTAAATCTGCGAAAAATGTTGTTGATATTTGAATAAAGATTGCATTGAATGTTTAGATCACTTTGGGTAGTATGGACATTTCCAACAATGTTGATTCTGCTGATCCGTGAGCATGGTTTGTTTTTCCATATGTTAAATTGTCCACTATCCCCTTCCTCAGTGACACATAGTTCTCCCTTTAGCAATCTTTCACCTCCTTAGTTAAATATATTCCTAGGTATTTCATTTTCTTTGTTACTATTGCGAAAGCTATTGAGTCTTTGATTTGGTTATCAGTTTGACTGTTTTGGGCGGATATGAATGCTACTGATTTGTGTACATTGATTTTGTAACCACAGACTTGGCTGAACTTATTTATCATTTCCAGTAGTCTCTTGGCAGATTCTTTTGGGTTTTCTAGATGTAAGAGACTATCATCAGCAAAGAGTGAGATAGTTTGACCTCTTCTGCCCCCACTTGAATAAAATTTATTTCCTTCTTTTGCCTGATTACTCTGACTAGGACTTCCAGCACTATGTTGAAAGAAGTTGTGATAGAGGGCAACCTTGTCTGGTTCCAGTTCTAAGAAGGAATGCTTTCAATTTTTCCCCATTCAGTATCATGTTGGCTGTGGTTTTGTCATATATGGCTTTTATCATTTTGAAGGTAAATCCTGTCTATGCCTATTTTGTTGAGCTTTCTTATCATCAAAAGGTGCTGAAATTTTTCAAATGGTTTTTCTGCATCTATTGAGAGAATCATATAGTCTTTGTTTTTACTTCTATTTATGTGGTGAATTACATTTATAGATTTGTGTATGTTGAACCATCCCTGCATCTCAGGAATGAAGCCCACTTGGTCGTGACAAATTATTTTTCTAATGAACAGCTGAACTCTGTTTGCTAGGATTTTATTGACAATTTTTGCATCTATATTCATAAGGGTTATTGGTATGTGGTTTTATTTTTTGTTGAGTCCGTTCCTGACTTTGGTCTCAATGTGATTTTGGCTTTGTAAAACATTTTGGGGAGGACTCCTTCATTCTCAATGTTATGGAGTAATTTCTGCAAGATAGGTTCCACTTCTTTGTAGGTCTGGAAACTATCTGGCCTGGGACTTTTTTTTACTGGAAATTATTTTTATTGCTGCTTCAATTTTGGTACTTGATATTGGTCTGTTCAGCAATTCTATTTCTTCCTGATTTTTTTCATTTTTAAAGCTCCTTTTCCTTGCCATTCATAATAGCATTATCACACACAGGCTGATGACTACCACCTCTGTAATTCTGGCCCTGCTGCCTCTTTCAAGCTCCAGACTCATTTTCAGCATATGGCTTGGCATGTGTCTCCTGTGAATATCCCACTAGGATCTTAAATCTGACATTTCTAATACAAAATTTATCTGAGTCACCAAACCTGTTCTTCCTCCTGTGTTCCTAATCCTGATTCATTGCTTTCTCACCTTTAAAATCACTTACATTAGAAACCTAACAAACATTTTTAACTCATTCCTTTCACTTCACATTCAAACAATTTTGAGACCTCATAATCATACTTTCACAATGTTTTTTATATCTGTCTTTTCTTTCCTATCCATGGTCATACTTCATGCCTTTATTAACTCTTGCCCAGAGTGTTACCAAAGCTCCCAATTCTACTTCTGTTTTCTCCAATATTTTTGGTAAGTTTATTCTCAACAGGAAAGATTATACTACCAATCAGCTCAGAAATATTGTAAGTCTTTCCACTATATAGGGGATTATGTCCACACTCTTTAGTAAAGAATTCAGGGGTTCCTGGCCCTACAAACTTTCCAGTCTCATTTTCCACTATATTCTTCTATATTACCTGTGTTCTGGCCACAATGGTCTGTTTATCCATCACTTTATCCATGATTTCATGCTTAGTATTCAATGCTACTAAAACCATACTCAAATTTCAAAATTCAGCTAAAATATGACCATTTTCATGACACTTCTTATTAGTTTAAATCAATCTCTTCTTATTCTATATTCATATAACATTTTATTTTTATATCAATTATAGTACTTATTCTTCTTTACACTTTTATATTTGTTAAAATGTCTAGAACATAAAGTATTGTACAATAAAATGTGTATATATACAGAACAATATTTGATTATTACCTAGAACTGAGAGATTTTAACAATATATACTATTTTGGTAGGAGATTATTTACTCTAACACCAACAGATGAAGTAGTACATGAAATTGAGAAAGATGGCGTAGGTTTTAGGATTCTTGACTTATCAATCAGCTTCTAAAAAAGTTCCTGGTGACAAAGTAATTATGGTTCAAATGTTTTGTTTCTAAGACACTAACATGGTATGTGTTTAATATGGTTTCTAAATCAGTTTCATCAAAATAATTTTTCAAATTCGTTTTTAATTCACATAGTATATAAAAAAAAGATAATTAGGTATAAAAATGGTGAATTTGTCACTACATATTAGGGAAATACATAACAATATAAGTCAACTACAACTAATGTCATCTTAACATGATAAAATTATATCTTTGCACAAAGCATTAAGTACCAATAGGTACAAAGCCATATATCATTCATAGATAGCCATTGACCTTTCCTACAAACAAAATGACATTTCTTATTTCTCATTTATGTCTAGGAGAGAGGACATTGGTCATTTGCATTTTCAATCACACTGACTTAGAGATAATAGCATCTTAGGAAAATAACTTGAGACAAGGATTTAATATTTACAATGTGTTTCAGCATACTCTAAAATGTCATATTGTGAAAATCATACTGTTTGTACATTTGGGCTCTCAACGCTATAGGTCAGCCTCTAAAACCATCAATAGCCATTGCTACCATTTCTTAGTCCTCAATGGCAATGCATCTATAATAATAAATATACAGTAGAAGAGCAATTCCACTTTATTGCACATGCTCTCTTATTGACAGAGTAAGTCTTCTTTGATGTCTTTCCTCACCTATTTTCTTTTGAGTCTGCCTGAGGATCATGGGCCAGTGAGAAATTTCCTAGTTACAAAAGTGAAACTTTAGACTATTTGGATAATCATTCTTCAAATAGTTACATAAAAAGAAAATAGTCTCTAATGAAAAAAAGTCAAAATCCCTTTTGAATCAAGTATCTAATTATTAGTTTTATCTAAGATTTTCTCTATTCTTTTTGAGAGATACACACTGTTATGAGACAATTCTCTGTCATATTTCTGCATGTCTTGTGAGGACAAGTATATCAGCCTTTCTTTCAGACTATCTTTTCAAAAATGTTCGTATTGTGAACTGCTTTAAAAGATAGACATAATTTCACCCCAGAGTTTGGAGCAGTTTTGTTTACTATCCAATATAATAAAGATAACTTCTCCCTCCAGAGCAAAGATCACACAGGCTTACTGATGATAATAAAAGACTCAAGTTCCCTAGGTTGAGCATTCTGTTTTTGTAATGCAACCCATTGCATGTACAGGCATCACCTAGACCTCTTAACATCACCCTGTGGGAATTGAAGTTTAGGGATCTGGCACAATTGCTGGTTACTACTATTGCCATAAGTAGTAAACTTCCTTTCTCTGACTCCAAAATCTCATGTCTTCTGCATGCATCCATGAAACTATGGTATGTTAATTCATTAGCTTGTAAGTAGGGTAAAATCTCAGACCCTTTAAAGTTATTGATACACTCATAGATATATTCTTTCAGGAAAAAGAAAGAAAAGAGAAACAACCCAGGTAACATTGTCCTAGAAAAATGTTTTAAATGGAAAAAATGAATATATTAATTAATTTTCCTCATGTAAATTCATTATCATGAATTGTAGGCTACTTAGGAAGCTAATACTATTCAAACATTATTTTTCTATTAATTTGATGATTCAAATTGTTATGTATTAATAATGTTATTTGCCATCTGCATTTTCAGTGTATATTAAAATTATTAAGAGGAAACCCTAATCAAATACACTTATGTTCCTATACTAATGAGTACATCGATAGTTTGTATGACACTTTGCTCCATTAGGACAATATGAGTTATTGCATGTTGAATAGTGTTGCTCTCAGAGAATGTGGAAAACACTATTTAGTTCATCATAGAGGAGGTTATATTAATAGTTGTGTGCATGACAAATATTGTGAAAAATACAAACTTACTCAATTTCTTTTGCATGCAGCAATGTTTTTTATACTGGTAGCTTAAAAAGAAAATATATTATGTTAAACCAAACTTCAGCTATTTTTTGTACTATTGACTTTAATAGAGGAAACACTTTTTCCTCTTCCTTTCATGCTTATTTTGCAGGAGACTGCAGATGCATTCAATCTGATTTTCATCTCCTTTCTAAGAATGTTACATTACAGGAAAACAATTTGGGAAAAATTACCATAGAGACTTGAAAAATACTAATCATGCATTTTGTTTCTATAGAAATGATGTGAGTAACCATTTATTACACTGGTGATATTTGAGCTACTGCTATAAGCAAGATGGTTTCAAAAAGTATATCATTATTAGAGTGGTGTCATCTAAACTGTAAATGCTACATTTCACTATGAAAATGAACATAATATGTCAATATCTCTTCTAAAATAACCTCATAAATATGTGATTTGGGGGTTAAAAATTGAAGAAAAATAAGTAAAGTAATAATTCAGAAAGTAAGCTAATTCAGTGTTTTCCCATCTTATTTGATGAATAATTATTTCATGAAAAATGTCTTATACTAAACATTGTCACATATAACACAACTCATCATTTGAGTTTTACTGATATTTATGAATGTTTTAAATGTTTCTAAAAGACAAGTAAATATAATGTACAGAAGACCACTTGGAGTAATTTATTAACCAGCCATTAATGAATAAATAAATAATGAGTTCAAGAAGGTATACAAGAACCAGAATATAGGGCTAAAAAGAGATTTTTTCCAAAATAATTGAATATTTTATAATGAAGAAGAAAATTTCATAGGAAAGGTCATGCATCTCCCACCTTAGAAACAAAATGTGAACCTATTATAACAATTTTATCCACAGCAAAGGAGAACAACTTTCACACTCTGACTTTGTCTCGTTCATTCTTTGTATCAGTAATGCAGTTAGAATGAAGTAGAATGTTCAATGGAAAGAAGTTATAACATTTTTCCTTTCAGTTGGGCCTTTATATTTAGAAAATTAGCCAGATGTAAGGTCTTATACCCACATAGAAAGGCAGGATTAAGGGTGAAAGAATTACTCTTGATGCAATTCTGTCACAAACTCCAGATTTAAGACTTTTTTAAAAATTGAGTATTCATTTATTTATTTTTAAAGTGTGAATGGCAGATTTTTTTTTATTTGGGATATCATGAGGGCAAAAACATTTTGGTTACATGAGATGCATTTGCTTCGCGTAAGCCAGGGCCACAAGCGTGTCCCTCCCTATACAGTGTGCTCTGTCTCCAGTAGCTGTGGGTTTACTCACCCTACTCGCTCTAGCCACTGTACTCCCAACCCCTACCTGCCCAGCACCCAGTGAGTATTACTACCATGGGAATACCGTAGTGTTGATCAGTTAGTACCAGTTTGATGGTGAATATATGTGGTGCATGTTTTTCCATCCTTACAATATTTCACTTCAAAGGATGGGCTCAATCTCTATCCAGGATAATATAAGAGGTGCTAGATCACCTTTGTTTTTTGCAGCTGAGTAGTATTCCATGGTATATATACCACATTTTATTAATACACTCATGTATTGATGGGCATTTGAGTTGTTTCCACATCTTTGCAATTGTAAATTGTGCTGCTATGAACATTCAAGTGCAGATGTCTTTATTATAGACCTTTTTTTCCTTTGGATATATGCTTAGTAGTGGGATTGCAGGATCAAATGATATTTCTATTTTTAGCTCTTTGAGGTTTCTCCAGATTACTTTCCACAGAGGTTGTACTAATTTTCAGTCCCACCAGCAGCGTAAGAGTGTTCCAATAGCTTCACATCCATGCCTGCATTTGTTGTTTTGGAACTTTTTGATAGAGGCCATTCTCACTGGAGTTAGGTGATATCTCATTGTAGTTTTGATTTGCATTTCCCTAATGATTAGAGATGTTGAGCACTTTTTTATGTTTGCTGGCCATGATTTTGTCTTCTTGTGAAAAGTTTCTGTTCGTGTCTTTTGCCCATTTATTAATGGGGTTGTTTGATTTTTTTCTTGTTGATTTTCTTAAGTTCTCTATAGATTCTTGTTATCAGCCCTTTATCAGATATGTAGAAAGAAAATATTTTATTCCATTCTGTAGGTTGTCTACTCACTCTAAGGACAGTTTCCTTGGTTGTGCAGAGGCTTTTTAATTTGATCAGGTCCCATTTGTTTATTTTTGTTGCTTCTGTAGAAAATCCGAGTCTCAGGATACAAAATGAACGCACACAAATCAGTGGCATTCATATGCCAATAACAGTCAAGCTGAAAATCAAATCAAAGTTGGAAGACCTTTAACAACAAGATTAAACAAATTTAAATATTTAGGAATATATTTAACAAAGGAAGTGATAGATATTTACAGGGAGAACTACGAATCACTGAGAAAAGGAATTGTAGATGATGTGCACAGATGGAAATCACTACCATGTTCATGGATTGGTAGAATCAATATTACTAAAGTGTCCATTCTACCTAAAGTGATCTACAGAATTCTTGTCAAAATTCCACCATCATTCTTTACAGATTTATAAAAAATAATTCTATGCTTTGTCTGGAACCAGACAAGAACTCACATAGCCAAAGCAATCTTAAGCAAAAAGAAAAAAATAGGAGACATCAGTCTGCCAGACTTCAGTCTTTACTATAAGGCTATAGTAACCAAAATAGCATCTGACTGGTACAAAAACAGAGATATAGACCTTTGGAGTAGGGCAGAGATCCCAGATGTAAAACTATCCTCCTTTTGTCATCTAATCTTCGACAAAGCAGATAAAAGTATACATTGGAAAAAAGAATCTCTATTCAATAAATGGTGCTGGGAAAACTGGATATCCACATGCAGAAGATTAAAACTGGATCCCCACCTCTCACCTCTCACAAAAATCAACCCATGCTAGAAAACAGACTTAAACCTAAGGTGTCAAACCTTAAGAATTATGAAACAAAATGAGTGGAATACTCTTTCACATACCGACCTAGGTAAAGATTTTATGAAAAAGACCCCCAAAGCAATCATAGCAGAATAAGACTTTAAAGGCCTTTGGTCTGAAAATAGCACAAGTGTGTTTAAGGTCCAGCTCCCTTCTCTAATCTCCCACAAAGCTGGCAATGAATGAAGTTCATTTTACTTAAAGAAAATCAGTAGTTCATCCAATGTTGATAAAAGCTAGAAGGAAGTATTTTATATATTTTTTATTCTGCATATGTATTGGTGAAAAATAAGATAAATAAAAGTATGATTAAAAATATTAGTTCATGAAGCAGTCATTATATTTTTCAAACTCCTTCATGTTAATTGTCCTTAAATTATATATTAAATAGCCTACAACTTTTCATTAAAATAAAACAATATTAATTATGACATAAATCACAGTTAAAAAGAAATCTTAACAGAGAACCCAGATATAAAACCATCCTCATATAGCCATGTAAACTTGACAAAGCAGACAAAAACATACACTGGGGAAAAGAATCCTTATTCAATAAATGGTGCTAGGAAAACTGGATAGCCACATGCAGAAGACTGAAACAGGACCCACACCTTTCACCTCTGAAAAAAATCAACTCACGCTGGATAACAGACTTGAACCTTAGGTGTGAAATGATTAGAATTCTAGAGGAAAACGTTGGAAATACTCTTCTAGACATTGGCCTATGCAAAGAATTTATGAAGAAGACCCCAAAGGCAATCACAGCATCAACAAAAATAAATAAGTGAGACCTGATCAAATTAAAAAGCTTCTTCACAGCCAAAGAAACTGTCAAGAGAACAAACAGACAACCCGCTGAATGGAAGAAAATTGTCACAAGCCACACATCCAATAAAAGGCTGATAACCAGAATATATTTAGAACTCAGGAAAATCAGCAAAGAAAAAGCAAACAACCCTATCAAAAAGTGAGGAAAGGACATGAACAGAAACTTTCTAAAAGAAGACAGAATAATGGCCAACAAACATTTAAAAAATGCTCAACATCTCTAATCATCAGGGAAATGCAAATCAAAACCACAATGAGATATCACTTAACTCCAGTGAGAATGGCTTGTATTAACAAGTCCCAAAACAATAAATGTTGACGTGGATGTGGAGAGATAGGAACACTCCTACATTGCTGGTGGGACTGCAAACTAGTTCAACCTCTGTAGAAAGCAATATGGAGATACCTTAAAGAGATACAAGTGGATCTACCATTTGATCTAGCAATCCCATTACTGGGCATCTACCCAAAAGAACAAAAGTCACTCTATGAAAAAGACACCTGCACTCGAATGTTTATAGCAACACAATTCACAGTTGCAAAGATGTGGAAACAACCGAAGTGCCCATAAATACATGAGTGGATTAATAAAATGTGATACATGTATACCACAGAGTACTATTCAGCTATAAGAAACATTGATGATATAGTACCTCTTGTATTTTCCTCGATAGAGCTGGAATCCATTCTATTAAGTGAAGTATCCCAAGAATGGAAAAATAAGCACCACATGTACTCAACAGCAAAGTGGTATTAACTGATAAACAGGAAAAACATTTATTGGGTGTCTGGCAGGTGGGGAGGGAGGGGATGGGTATATACATACATAATGAATGTGATGCGAACTAACTGGGGGATAGACATGCTTGAAGCTCTGACTCGAGGGAGGGCAAGGGCAATATACGTAACCTTAACATTTGTACCCCCTAATATGCCGAAAAAAAATAAATAAAAATAAAAAAAGGAAATCTTAGTGAAAAATCATATGTATCCCCCCCAAATCAGCAACAATTCTCTTTTATCAACTAAAAAGTGTCTCTCTTACCAAAATTTATGCTAAGATTGGCATGGAATCTACAATAGTACACAATATCAACATATTGTGTGACTTCTTATTGAATGTTTAATATTCTGTTATAAATAACTTTATGCAGGTGTGACATAACTTGAAATATGCATTGGATTCCTTTGTAAGTCAGGTTGTATGCAAATACAGATGAAATATTTTAAGCTGCTTATTAGTCATCTTTCACATCTCTACTTTGCCTAGTTGCATCTCTTTTTCCTCCCTAACAGAATAATAGAACTAAAAGTTACAAAGGACCTTCGAGATCAGCTATTCAACTTCTCTTGAAAAGTAAGAAGCCTTCTAAGTATCCCTGGCTGGTGGTTTTTCTAACCTTTGCTTGAATATGTTCAGGAATGAGGTAGAAAGAAAGGGCTAATGGAAACAGAAGCAGAGAATTTTTTCATATTAATTATTTCAGAACAGAAACTCATGTAGCAAAAACAATATAAAAATTATATTGTTTGAGATTATGAGTTTACATATTTAGAAAGGCAAGAATGTACATATTCTTCTGGATTCATTTTATAGAAATTCAAATTGCCCATCAGAGATGGGCTACCTATACACCTCTCCACTAAAGGAAAATAAATGCTAATCTGAAATTCAAAGATTGTTCTATTATGTTTAAGCATCATATTACTTTATATACTTAGCCTTATAGTTACTGTGCTACCTAGTTAACTATAATACTAATGTCACAAGTAACCAAAATGTGTACTAATTTGAGTATCATTAAGAAAGCTGTGTTTATGATTCTCTAAGGACAAAATAGTATTTTTGTCCTTAGACAAAATATATAGTATATTTAAACAAATATATTTTTGTCCTTAGACAAAATATAATAGTATATTTCATATTTCAGTGAAAACTATCATTATGTGTCATTTTTCATAACATATAGATGATCTAGGAAGAAAGATTAATAAGCAGAATAGAAGGTAAGTAGTATAAAGGAACAAAAGTACATAGAAGAAGGAAAAAGAAAGTTTTGAATGATTATATTAAACCCTGCTGTTGGAAACTAGTTACATTATCAAAATTAGCTATATTTACAGTGACCATATGTCCCTGTTTGCCTAGGGCAGTCCCAGCTTTGGCCTGTTATCATCTTTTTATTTTTTTTAATATTTTTATGTAATAAAATGTAAAAGTCCTTGTCCAACCATCCTTGTGGAGCATCTGTCTGTCTCTCACATAGATCATTCAAGTTAATGGCAAAGAAAGAACATGGGGGGCCCAAGTCTGAAGTTATAAATAATAGAAAATAAAAGATCTTCCATCTCCAGCGGGAGAATAGATGAGGATGGGATGTCAAGACTGGGTGGGAACGTGCAGGGCAGTGCAGGAACCCCACAACCCCTGCTGGACCCTGGTCTTGCCCACTTTGAGGCCCCTCCCATTCAAGGTGCTTGGCAGGTATTCCCCAGCTCCCCCGGGGAAAGGGGGATTGGGGGGCTGGGACTGGTCCCAGCTGCTGGGGGAAGAGACATAGATCACTCTTCCTTCCACTCATGGAGGTCTCAGTTCATGGCCAGGACAATATTCAGTTCCCCCAGGGGATAGAAAGGGAGCTGCTGGGAGGGATGAGATTGAACTGGGCTAAGTCAGGAGGCAGTTGGGGTCACTGAAAGATCTGGAGGCAGTAGGGAGGGGGGCTGCTGGATCACAACTGAGCGAGGACAGAGGGAAGCAACGGCCATCTAGGCTTTCACTCTCAAAAGTGTCTTGGTTTACATAATAAATTATATGGTCACCCTACCTACATTAATTTAATAAATTAATTCAATTGTGTTACAGCCTACCTATTTATTTCTTTAATTTTTAAAATTTTTATTAAGGTGTGATTAGAATATTAAAAAATTATATATATTTAGGGTGCACAGCATAATATTTTGTTTATCTTTTTTAATGATTCCCACAATCAAGGTAATTAATATACTTATCCCTTGACATAATTCCATTTTTGTCTGTGTGATATAACCCTTGAGATCTACTTCCTGAGAAAATTTAAAATTTCGGTGATAAGATGAAAAAGTTCTAGAGCAGTGGTCTCCAACTTTTTGGGCACCAGGGACCTGTTTCATGTAAGACAATTTTTCCATGGACCAGGTGGTGGGTGGGAGGATGATGGTTTGGGGATGATTAAAGTGCATTACATTTATTGTGTCAGTCAAACCTCTCTGCTAATGATAATCTGTATTTGCAGCCACTCCCCAGTGCTAGCATCACCACCTCAGGTCCAGCTGAGATCATCAGGCATTCAATTCTCATAAAGAGCATATGACCTTGTATGTGCAGTTAACAAACAGTAGGGTTCATGGTCCTATGAGAATCTAATGCTGCAGCTGATCTGACAGGATACAAAGCTCAGGTGCTGATGTGAGCAATGGGGAGCGGCTGTAAATACAGAGGAAGCTTCGCTCCCTTGCCTGGTGCTCACCTCCTCCTGTGTTTCCCAAAGGTTGGGGACTGCAGTTCTAGAGGTTTAATGTACAGCATGGTTACTATAGTTAAATATGTATTGTGTACTTTAAATTTGCTAAAGGAGTAGATCTAAAAGCTACATACTTAAAAGATTCATTCTTCTATATGTTTAATAATAGTATTTTTCATTTTAAAATCAACTTTATTGAGGTATAATTTACATACAACAAGAAAAACAAATGTCCACTTTTATGTGCAAAATTCATTGGTTTTAAAATTGTACACACTCATGTGACTACCTGTCCAAACCAATTACAGAATATTTTTATAACCCAAAGTTCTTTTGTGCCACTTTGCAGTTAATTCCCATCCCCACTTCTACTACTAGTCCTAGGAAAACAGTGCCATCTGTGACTTTAGGCTAAATTTGCCATATCTACAGTTTCATATTAATGGAACCATATTTATATATTCTCTTCCATGTCTGGCTTCTTTTGTTCATCATAATGTTTTAGAGATTCATACATGCTGTGTGTATCAATAGCTTTTTTCTTTATTCTTGCTAATATTCCATTGTGTGGACAGATATGTTACAGTTTGTTTAACTATTCACAAATAGAAGGATAACTGGGCCGTTTCCAATTTTTGTCCATTATGAATAAAACTAGTATGAACATTCATGTATAAGTCTTTGTGTTAACAGATATTTTTCTCACTTTTGGATGAAAACCTAGGAGTGAAATAGATAATACAGTAAGTGTATCTTAAACTTTATATGAAACTACCAAATTGTTTTCAAAGTGATTGTGCCATTTTACAGTTCTGCCAGCAATATATGAGAGTTTCGCTTGTTCCACATCCTTACAAACATTTGGCATGGTCACTCTTTAATTTTAGTCATTCTAGTGGGTGTGTAGTGATGGCTTTAGTTTACATTTCCCTCATAACTAATACAGTTAAACATCTTTTTTTTCTTTTTCTTTTTTATTTATTTCATCATATTATGGAGGTACAAATATTGTTAGGGTTATAAATATTGCCCCTGCCCCCCTCCTTCCCCGGATGTGTCCAATCCCCTGGTGGTGTGCGTCACACACGTTATGGAAGCATACACCACTTTCCTCCTCCCCCCTACCGCCTGCCCACCACCCGATAAAAAGTTTTGTTTTGATTTTTTTTTTTAACATTTTGGTTACATTGTATATCTTTGCCTCTCCCTAAGAAGGGTTAGAATTATGCCCTTCCCCTCCAAAATACTCGTCACCTCCCTAAGATTGGGTCCCCCCCCCCGAATCCCTGGTGAGCATTGCCACCATTTGAAAACCATAGTATTAATCAGTCAGTACCAATTTGATGGCAAGTAGATGTAGGGCCCATTTTCCATGTCTTGTGTCGCCTCACTTTGGATAACAGGCTTAAGCTTAATCCAGGATAGCATAAACATCTTTATACATATTCTTTCGTGATGTTTATTCAAATCTTTTTAAAATTTGCTTACCATTATTTCAATTAATGATTAGAGAAGTTATTGAAAACTGTGCTGTTAGAATCTATGATAGTCATATTGTGACTTTAATACATCAAATACAAATTAAAATGAAATGAGTCAAAAATATAAGTTTACAGAAATATAAAAACATGCTATTGAATGTTTTCCGAATCTATAAACTTATCATTATTCATTGAAATAATCACATACACGAAGTGACTGAAGCTATGCCAGCACTGCTTCTATTTTTTCAAAACAGTATCAGAACTGTGTGTAGCACAGTGCCTTGTACCCAATAAGTGCCCAGTAAGTATCTGTGTATTTCTTGATGATCCTGTATCATTTTATACTACTATATCACAGCAGTGAGTTTTGGAGGAAATGCATTAATTAAGAACATATACTTTCTATGTTTTACAGAATAATTGATTTTATTTTCTTCTTAAAAGCATGCATTTTCATTACTGAAAATCTGCTTATGAACTTACTGAAGTATCCAGATTCTTTACTTTGAAAAAGTAAAGTGAAAACATTCCTCTCATTTAAGTTGACTCACTTCTCACAACAGAGAAAGCATATCGAGAAGAGAAAGTGAAAGTTTAAACATTCAATGTCTTGTTTCTTAGTAGCTCAAGTAAAAAAGATGTAGTAGAATAAAGGCAAATTTATTTGAAGAATGAGCTTTTTGCATTAGATATATATTTCATTATCCTTGTTCCTCTTGCATACAACCAGCAACTGTACCTAGATAATACTTATAAGAACACATTTTGCAAATAAGTCTAATAATTGTCTTCATCTGTTCCAGTTGAAACACTATACAGATATAATTAAAATAAAAGATGGTAAGATCTAAAAATAGGATACTTAAAAAATAATCTCAAACATTTTGGAGAAATAGCATTCAAAAGACATAAAACACATTGAGACCTCACTATACTTGATTCCAAAGGGAAAAGATATCATTTTTCTATTTGGTACTTACAAATCAAACTGAATCTCTTTGTATTTCCTAGTTTTACTATTTTTAATACTATAATGCAAGGTACTGATTTTAGTTTGTTCAGCTTGTATTTGAAATTCATAAACACTTCTCTTTCAGATAACCTATAAAAATTTTAGTTGAGTGTAAAATATTCTTAGGATTCAAAATGAGTTTGCATATGCAAAAAATCCTGTTCTTTCTTATATTTCTAAATAGAAATTTAAAATATGCATATTCCAAATTTATTTCTATAAAATAATAGACTTCAGATTGTGGGGAATTACATTAATTCTAGTCATACACCTGAATTAAGAGAAGTTAAAATAACATTCCTTACTACATTTACAGAGTCAAAAATAATATGTCAGCGCAATCATAATTCAAGGAAACACTTTGTCCCCTTTGGTTTAATTAATAAAAGATGAATATGTAAAAATGAAGAACATAATTAAACGTTTTGATTCTAGACCACTATCCATGCAATCTATATCTGTATATATCATAGTGTATATCTACACTAGTGTATATCTACATTATAGTGTACACAGTAAGAAGCCAGCAGAATATATACATATATGAAATAAAACATATATTCAGTATATATAAATTAGAAAAATAAGGATATAAAGTTGTTTATTTTTATTTTTGTCACATTATTAATACCATTCTCAGACTACTACTTTCTTTCTTTATTATTTGAAGACTCTCAATACACAAAGTCATCCTTCATTACAAAACTCTATGTGACATAAAAATAAAGTGTCCTATTGAATAAACCAACTCTTCTCAATCCTTTACTTAAAAGCATAATTAAGATAAAATTATAAATACAATGTAGTTACTACTGGAGCAGGGTTATTCAATACATTTAGTGTTTCTTTTTTTTTTTTTTTTTTTTTTTTTTTTGAGACAGAGTCTCACTTTGTTGTCCAGGCTAGAGTGAGTGCCGTGGCGTCAGCCTAGCTCACAGCAACCTCAATCTCCTGGGCTTGAGTGATCCTTCTGCCTCAGCCTCCCGAGTAGCTGGGACTACAGGCATGCGCCACCATGCCCGGCTAATTTTTTTATATATATATCAGTTGGCCAATTAATTTCTTTCTATTTATAGTAGAGACGGGGTCTCGCTCTTGCTCAGGCTGGTTTTGAACTCCTGACCTTGAGCAATCCGCCCGCCTCGGCCTCCCAAGAGCTAGGATTACAGGCGTGAGCCACAGCGCCCGGCCACATTTAGTGTTTCTTAATGGAGGAAGCTGTTTTTTGATCATGCAGCAAGTTGGTGCTCTGAAAACCAAGAAATGCTGAGACTTTCATATTACACCTTCAGCTTTTCAAGGTTCCCTCTTTAGAACACCATGAAGAAAGTATATTTTTCTTTCTTTAATTCTACTTATTCTTACCTCTTCCTCTCTTGATTAGGAATAGGGATGATGTGAGCCTTGGTTGAATTAGCTAACCCACTATGGAGAGCAACAGGAAGGCCTGAAATTTCAGATACAATGACATGCAGAATAACAGGCTGCATTTGGGTTTGTTACCTAAAAAGACTATGGTTCTATGCATAATTTCCACTATGGAGCTGGCAAATCTCATTACATGAGGTAAAAGAAAATGCTCACAGATTCTGTTCAACACAGATGAATACAGTTTGTGACTAATGCAAATTTGTGTTTATCCCTATGTAATGGGATTTATTTTAACATTTATTGACTGCCGAGTGTGCACAAAGCCTTTAGTTGGGCATAAGGGTAAAAAAAATATAAACATGTTATCTTTGTTTTCAAGATGTTTTTAATCCATTAAAATTGATAGATAACTTGCAAAACACAGTTCTGCAGATAAAACAAGCGAGACAAATTCAAAATGGTATAGAAGCAAAAATGAAGTAAGATAGTATTTGGTCCTGAAGAGCTCAAGAAAAGCAGAGTTATGCTGTCAAAATATTGGTCTAATTTTGTCAGTAAAAGATAGGCATTTCAAACAGAGAGAATAATTATGAACAAATTTGCCTAAACCAAGATTAAGGTAGCAAATACATTTCTCTATGTTTTCTATTATTTGTTTTATAGGATAAGGTTTTCCATTTGGCCTGTGATTCATTTTGTATGTGGTATGAGGACTGTATGGATCAAGGTTCTTCTACGTTTATTTTTCATATGGCTGTCCAATTGTTCCCATACCATTTGTTGATACAACTATTATTTCTCCATTTTTTGCACCGAATTGCCTTTGCGCTTGTATTAACAATCAAGTGACCATATATGAGTTGATCTACTTGTGGACTTCCTTTCCATTCCACTGACAGCCAAACAAATTAGACTCTCTTTTTCTTTCTGGAATTTGATTTCAAAATATAGAACATAAGGATGGGAAACAGGAGCTACTCATCTCAAAACTGGATCCCTGGAAATGTTCTCATTTCTGTTCTTTCTGAGACCCAATTAGTCAGGTTTTCCTTTAAATCTCTGACCCACCTCATATCCTTTCAGCAAAGTGTCTGTTTGCTCAAAAAATCAGAGTTCATATCTGTTTCATGTATTCAAAGATGCTTATAAGTGATATACATAGTTAATCAAGATTTCTACAAGGCATTGGACATTGTTTATCATGATCTCTTAATAGGCAAGACTGATAAAGATAGGCTTCATGACAAATAGCAATAGCTAACACATATTGGGGGCTCTACTATTTGCCAGGGTATTCATTAGGTATTTACTTCACTGATTTTTTAATTATAATATCTCTATTAGACAAGCATTACTCTTGTCCCTATTTTACAGATGAGAAAACTGAGGTACAAAAACATCAATTACTTGCACATGGTCATATATATAGCTAGTAAGTTATACTGCCAAGTCCTGAAGCCTGAATTTATTACTCTAGAGACTATGTTCTTTACCATGACATAATACTGCTTGACATGGAGCCATTGCTGGTACAACCACTATACTCAATGATAAATGGATCTATTCTAGATTAGAGGAATATTTCTAGAACTGAGCTATCAGTCCTAGAGAATATTTGCATCATCAATTTGAATGAAGACATTCAATACTTTATTATTATTAAATCTGAGTATGATAAAGCCTGAAGGAATACCTAATGGCACTGGGTGACACATTTTAAAAAGAATATTGTGTTCCACATAGGGCTCGATAAATGCTCACTTCCTTGAATCCATTTCATAAATGCTGTGAGGCATTCATTCAATGAAGGGTTGGACCTCATGACACTATGATCCTTTCCAACATTGTAATGCTATTGTTTTTTTCATAAAGAAAACTCTGATATCATGCCTAATTTAAGCATTTTATATATGAAGTGGAAATATATCCCTTCCTGAGCAAATGCTTATCATATAATTTTATTTAATTCAGGCAAATCTGAAGTCATAACTGCAATGGTATCAGCCTGAAAGTGCCATTCAGTTCACTTTGGGAAAAAGACTAAAATATTATACCATGTTCAATTAACTGACTTCTAATAGTTGAAAACTTTATAATTTCAGCATGAAGGATGTATAGTCATAAATTTATGATCATAACTGTTAGAGTACATAAAATAACAATACACTTGAGCAAATTAAACATTTTTGAGGAATATTTTCTCCATTAGATAAGTGCCCATTTGTAGCTCTGACTTGGGTGGTGCAGAGACAATATATGTAAGCAAAGTGTTTGTACCCCTGTAATATTCTGAAATGAAAAATAAATAAATTAAATTAAATTAAAAATTAAGTTCCAAGCAAGTCATTCAGAAATATGCCATAAACATTTACAGAGGGTTAAACAAGATCTGTGCATTGAAACATCTAAGGAAAGCAACAAGGTGGAGGTAGATTAGATTTTCTAAAGTAAGTGGGATTTGAGATGGTAGAAGTATTGAGAGTGTGTTGGAGTATAGTATGTTCATTTATTTTGTACAAATAAAATAGACATGGCAAAAATATTTAACTAAATTATATTTTTTGAGTACATATTGTATTTATTTTTCCATTCTTGGGATGCTTCACTTAGTAGAATTGGTTCCAGCTCTATCCAGGAAAATACAAGAGGTGCTATATCACCATTGTTTCTTAAAGCTGAGTAGAACTCCATGGTATACATATACCACATTTTATTAATTCACTCATGTATTCTTGGGCACTTGGGTTGTTTCCACGTCCTTCAGCTCCACATGTAAGGAGCTTGGACTTCATTACTCCATCCTAGCAACAAGTACAAACCTGAACAGACTGAAAAATCAGCAACTCTTCTTGGATTCGTAATAAAAGTGCAGAGATGGGTCAAACCGCTTCCCCTAAGATTGAAGAGACAGACAAATACAGGGAGTCGCTGCTTACTGGAGCAGAAACTCAAAAGCAGAAGCCACTGCAGCAATCAGTGTCAGGGTAGGAAAACCTGAATTGCAATTACTGGGGTCACAGTGTGGACAATTCTAAGAGTTAAAAACTCTACCAGGACCAGTTATGGAGGGCTCCTGAGTTTAATCTCCAGGAGCCCTCCCAGGTTCTTTCAGGAAATATTAAAGAAAAATCTCCTTGGGCTTTTGGCAGGTTGAGGGGAAAAGGAATCATTTTGCGATATGGCAGAGCATTCCATTCTTAATAAAGCCTACCCTCAAGAGAAACTGGTTAACCAGAGTCTAACCTGCCCTGATATTATCAGACCCTAACTGATCCTGGGAAGGGAATACATAACTTTAGCCCATTCTACCCATCCTGTCCCATGTAAAGGGCTAGAAAAAAACCTCTGAGAAACACTTTTAAAGTTCACACAGTCCAGAGACTCAGGCTGATTAAAATACTGGGACCTCTCACAGTACTATGGAATCCTTCCCCTATCACCACACCTCACATTACTAAAGGATTATTTATAGTAGTTTTCTTTTTTACCAGGTATGTCATGTCTGCATATCAAGAAAAATTTACAAGGCATATTGATAGGCAAAAAAGAAAAAAACAAACAACTTAGAAGGAGGAAACATCAGAAACAAAGATGACAGGTGTATTGGAATTATGAGACCAAGAATTTAAAATAACTATGATTAATATCTGAAGGATTCTAATGGGTAAAATAGATAGGATGCAAGAACATTAAGCAAAGAGATGGAAATCCTATGCATGAACAACAACAACAACAAAAAATGCTAGAGAGCAAAAGCACTGTAACAGAAGTTAAGAATGTCTTTGATGGGCTTACACTGCGCATGGCTTAGGGAAGAATATCTGATTTTGAGGACATAAATATAAACTTACAAAACTAAAAAGCAAAAAAGATAAAAATTGAAAATAAACCAGAACAAAATACCCAACGACTGTGGGGCAACTACAAAAGTTGTAACGTATATGTAATGGGAATAGTAGAAGGAGAAGAAAAAGGGAAGGAAAATGATAGGCTCTTTTGGTTTTAAGATTACAAATGCACCTTACCTAATTTTCAGTAGGTCTTTCCAATCACTGCCTTTTCCACTTTGATTTTAAACTTTCTGATATCTAAACCAAGCATTAGGTAAACTATGGTCCATGGACCAAATCTGACCCTCTGCCTGTTTTTGTAAATAAACTTTATTGAAAACAGTACTATTTTTGTGTTATAGTAGCAGAGTTGAGTAGTAGTGACAGAGATTGTATGGCTCACAAAACCTAAAATATTTATTCTCTGGACCTTTACAGAAAAGGTTTGCTTGCGCTTGGTCTAAACCATTAAAAATGATCTGTCTAAAATTATTAACCTTGGAATAATAGCTTAGGCTGATAAAATACAAGATGATAATCTTATAGTATCTGAAAACTATAAAGTGTTTTTTTTAAAAGGGTGGAAACATATCAAAAGGCTAAAAGGAGGCAACTTGAAAGAGTTCTCAATGGATAAACCTGGAAAATTTGGATCAGCAAAGTAATAACATTAGTACAAGATTATGAAGCAAAAAATAAAATAAATATCCATGAATCCATACCAATACAAACAATTAAATCCATAAATAAATATTATAAAAGGGGAAAACGTCATTAATAAATAATTATAATTAATAAATGTGGAAAGAATGAAGAAAATAAAAAATCACAATTAAACACCAGAATATTAATTGCTGTAGGCAAAATCAACTGATGGATACTAAAATTAATGAGGGATATTTTAAGAAGAACTATGATATTTATTTTCATAGCCTCAAAAAATCTTCCTCCTTCATAAGTATATACAATTATTGTCAATTAAGAATAAAAGAAAGCGAAAAGAAGTAACAATACAGATTTTAAAATATCTTCCCCTGAATTTTTAATAGTTACCATGGTGGATTTTAACATAAATCCATAATTTCTTTGATACTCCTCTTCCAAGAATGGAGTTTAATTTTCCTCTCCTTGCATATGGGCTGTACTTGGTGACTCACTTTCAAAGAGCAAAGTATGAAATGGCAAA
The DNA here is from genome assembly GCF_040939455.1 of Microcebus murinus. Classification (NCBI taxonomy): domain Eukaryota; kingdom Metazoa; phylum Chordata; class Mammalia; order Primates; family Cheirogaleidae; genus Microcebus; species Microcebus murinus. The sequence goes on from NC_134136.1 coordinate 21,284,624, forward strand.
ATTGTAACTTTATAACAGAGAAACTTGCCAGACACCACCTTAAACAAATGATCAAAGTTAACATCAATAGTGATGTCACGTTGATACCAAGTAATACCTGATAGGATGCAATAATAAAGGTAATTTACTTCTGTGGTATTCTTCCTAAAGATCTCTAACCCCTGTCTAATCCTGAGAAAAACATCAAACAAACCCAAGTCGAGGAATGTTTCACAAAATAATGGACCAGTGGTATTTAAAACTGTCAAGATCATAGAAAATAAGGAAAGACTGAGTAACTGTCAAAGATTGAAGGAGAACAAAGAGAAAAAATGTCAAAATGTAATGTAGTACTCTGTATGTATTGGATCCTGGAAAAGAAAAATGGAAATTAGTAGAAACACTTGTCAATGGAGTCTAGAGTTTCACTGATAATAATGTATCAATATTGGTTTATTAGTTTGTAAAATGTATTATAGTAATATAAGATGTGAACATTAGGGGAAAATGGTTGAAGGGTATATGGGATCGCTCTATGTTATCTTTGTAGCTCTTCTATAAATCCCAAATTATTTCAAAGTAAAAAGTTTAATAACAAAAGCAAAAATGACCTGCTATGAAATTTCAATAGATACACACAAGCAACACACACACACACACAAGCTGTAACACGTCCTCCCCTTTAACTCAATTTTCACACTAATGTGTTGCAAGTGAGCAAAAGAGGAAGATTTAGAAAACAGATTAGTATCAAATGTCTTTTTGCATACTTAACACTAGGCTATATTGGAAACTGGTATAATGATCACTGCATTAGCTTAAAAGCTTAAATATACAATAATCACTCCCTTATAACCATCTCTTTTATGTGATAGTATACTTTGAATAGCCCTATTATAAGTTCTCCTACATATTTTATTTTATAGCAAATTTATCATACTGTGCTCTGTGCCTAATGTTTTCCAGAATGTATTCTTCCAATGTCTTAGATTCAAAAGTATTCCTTGTTCATATAAGTTTAGGAAATGTTCTATTAGAGATGTCAAACTGGTTTCTTTACCATAGGACTTCTTGGAAGTTTTAATATGCTAATGTACTTTATGGGTTTTATACAGGATATACAGAATAAAGTTTGTCAAACTTCTTTGATCATAGGCAAATTTGAATTGAATATCTCATGGGGTTTATGCAGAAAAAACCAACTTAGCCTTTACTTTAAACGTCATAGTTGCACCTTTATTGGTTCATAGTAATATTAGTTACCATTTTTCAGGCCTTAATATGTACCATTTTAGGTACTTTCTGTCATCTAATCTTCAAAACAATCCTGTGAATTAGGCATTAAACAAAGATAATTTATTTGTTCAAAGCCAGTCAAAATGCTGTTAAGGGGGTATGATAGGAATCAAACCCTAGTTAATTTGACTACAAAGCCCACATCTTCAATTGGTAAGCTACAGCACCTCCACAAACTAATGTGGTGCTTTCCTAAATATGATGGACTAATTATATAGCTATTTCTTTATAGACAGTAATACTTATTTTGGGATTTCCATGGGGCCACATTCTATCACAACCTAAACTTTTTTGAGGAACTTCTAGAAATCTTTCTGTTAACTTGGCTTAAATTTAAATTTAGAACATAAACAGTAACTAAAATAAACCTAAGTGTATAAATAATTCCTATACATTTGTTCATCTGAAGCCAATAGGATAGTTGTGTATACAGAGAAGGCTGTTACTAGAAATTCTCAATCAAGTGTTATCTATGTTTCATTTAGTATAAACTTAAAACCATCATACTTCTCAGAAACAAGTACAAGTATGCCTACACATTTCCCAAGTATGAGAAAACTAGAAAATTGGTGTTTTTAATATGTGGAATATACTGTAGTGCATTAAAAGCTACAAGAAGTCAACAAGTATCAAAGTAGAGAAATTATCCGATTTTTATACAATTTTCTTTGCTATAACACCAGCACTTAGAACATAATCCAAAAACATTAAGCAATCAATATTGTTGAATGAATGAATGCAAGGAAACTATCATCAGAGATAATAGACAACCTAATGCATGGGAGAAAATATCCACATACTACACATCTGATAAAAGGCTGATAAGTACAATGTATATAGAATTCAGAAAAATCAACAAGAAAAAATCAAACAACCCCATTAAATAGTGGGCAAAGGACATGAACAGAAACTTTTCAAAAGAAGACAGACAAATGGCCAACAAACATATAAAAAATGCTCAACATCTCTAATCATCAGGGAAATACAAATCAAAACCACAATGAGATAGCACTTAACTCCAGTGAGAATGGCTTTTATCAAAAAGTTCCAAAACAACAAATGTTGGCATGGTTGTGTAAATATGGAGACACTCTTACATTGCTGATGGGACTGCAAACTAGTACACCATACATGGAAATTAATACGGAAATAACTCAAAGAACTCAAAGTAGCATTACCATTTGATCCAGCAATTCCACTACTGAGTATTTACCCAAAGGAAAAAAAGGCATTCTATAAAAAAAAAAAAAAAAAAAAATCCACACTTGGATGTTCATAGCAGCACAATTCACAATTGCAAAGATGTGGAAACAACCCAAGTGCCCATCAATCCATGAATGGATTAATAAAATGTGGTATTTTTATACCATGGAGTACTATTCAGACATAAAAAATGGTGAACTAATACCTCTTGTATTATCTTGGATGGAGCTGGAGCCCATTCTTCTAAGTGAAATATCACAAGAATGGGAAAACAAGCACCACATGTATTCACCATTAAATTGGCACTAATTAATCAACGCTTATGTGAACATATGAAAGTAACATTCATAGGTCATGTGGCAGGTGGGAAGGGGAAGGAAGGTGTGGGTAAACTCACACCAAATGGGTATGCTACATGATGTCTGGGGTTTGGGCATGCTTGTAGTTATGACTTGGGTAGTGCAAAGGCAATATATGTAACCAAAGCATTTGTACCCCCATACTATTCTGAAATTTAAAAAAAAATGATTGTGTGATAGAAACAATCTGAAGAAGTCCTAATTAATTAAAATATTAAAGCTCAAATTCCTCAGACCTAAATACATTCTAAATAAGTACTTTTTGTTTGTTGATTCCTATTTTTGTTTTGCTTTACTTTGTTTGGAGTGAAGAAAGTGAAATAATACAAGAATATTCCTTATCCTCACTCAGAATTACAGAAGCGAAATAGATCTTGAAGATCATTTTATTAAACACTTCACCTTAAGAAAATAAAGCTTAGTTTTAAGGGGTAAAATATCTCAAGATTATCCAGGAAAAATCATAATCAGTCTTTGCTTTCTTTCCACCTCCAACTTCTAAATCAAATTCCTCTCTCCTTTGTCTTTTCAAAACACCCCAAGCATATTTCTAACTGTATTATCTTTTACTGAATTTATTTAATATAGTGTCCATTTACTTGATTATAACTTCTTTGAAAAGAGAAATCTTTTTTTATTTGCATTTGCATTCATACACATACATCATGCTTGGTACATTTCAACAAATGCTTATTAACTGAACTAAATTATTAAATGAAAAAATAGGGGCTTGGCCTCAGTTTTATGACTATGGCTCCTTCCACAATATTATTCTGCCACTTCTCCAGTTCCCTTTTTATATCTATTGAAAATAACACTGCATAACCTATGTGGAAATTGTTTTTCTATAGAAATAGTTCTGTCTGCCTCAGCTTCCTCAAGATGCTATAAGAAATGCTAAAGTAATATACAGAAACCAAGGAAAACCCTTTGAAGAAGAACGTGGTTTTTTACAAATCCCAAGGTGAAGGGAAGGACAGGAAATATCCAAGTAGGAAAATCTACAGTGAAAGATTAGTGATTTCCTAGAGCTTGGGGGCGGGGAGGGGGGGTTGGAGAGTGACTGCTAATGTGTATGGTGTTTCTTTTTGGGCTAATAAAAATGTCCCGAAATCAGATTATAATGATGGTTGTACAATTGTATACTTTAAACAGGTGAACTTCATGGTATTAAAATATTATGTATCTCAATAAAACAGTTAAAAATATGCTCCCAAAATGGAAAAAAAAAAAAGGTCCATAGGAAAACAGGTTGATGCCAAAGCTTAAATCCTTGAATTCCTATTAGTTAAAATACTGCATATACTTAATAGGCTTTATATCAGAAACTTACTATATATTGAAGAATAAATATAGAAGTAGTACAAAGTAATATGTTGGAGCATTGCCATTCCATGTTCCAATTCCAGCTCTACCATTTATCTTCTGTGTGATCAAGTTACTTAAACAACTTGAGCTTCCATATCCTCAAGAGATAATAATAGTACCTAATTCATAGGGCTTTTATAAACATTAAACAAGATATATAATATTAAGTGCTTAATCCCCCTTGTTGTTCTTTCTCCATTTTCTTTTATTTTATAGCATTTCCAACTCCAGAACTTAGTGGCTAATAATACCCACATAATCATCTTATTTCTTCTATTTCTTCATATGGAAAATTTACACATGCCAACTCCAGAATTTAATCTCTAGTCCCACAAGCATTCTCATCTTTGTTCCCTTTTTTAAAATATGGAAACCTTCATCCTGCTACATTGTATATGGATTAGAAATATAAGCCCCTAAGGAAAACTTGCAGTATTTGAACCCCATTTCCAATATAATTAACTGTTTGAACTTTGGTATGTGATTAACCTCCCTTGCCCAGGTTTCTTCATCTGTAAAGCAGAGATAAAAATAATATTAACATTATAAGATTAGAAGTTGTATGCATATAATGCTGAAGTGTCTTCATCCATTTTGCATTACTATAACAGAATATCTAAGGCTGGGTAATTTATAAAGAAAAGAGATGTATTTAGCTTAGTTCTTTGGGCTGAGAAGTTCAGGAATATAGCTCTATCTTCTGGGGAGGGCTTTTTTTTGTTGTGTGATAACATGGCAGAGAAGATGAAAGGAGAAGTAGATATGTGAAAAGAAGCAAAACCCAAGGGGCATCCTGGCTTTATAATAACCTACTGTCATGGGAACATTCCCAGTCTTGTAAATGAGCACTCATTCTCTATCAAGAACACACCAAGTGATTCATGAGAGATCCACCTCCATGCCCCAAACACCTCCTACCAGGCCCCACTTCCCAACACCACCACTCTGAGGATATGATTTCAACATGAGTTTTAGTGGGGACAAACAAATCCAATATGACCATAGCATGAGGATAGTACCTGGTAAATAACAAGTTAACAGTCAATTATGGATATTAAAACTTATTAAGAAGTCTATTACTTTTTATAAAAATATTCAATTTGTAGATTCATAAAGATCCTTGCACAGCTTGTATTTTCTACTAAAGACTCTTATTCACCCTCTTCACTAACCTGTTTCATTCTATACTTTATCTCTATTGAACCCTCCCTTTATAGGGGCCCTATAGAACCCTAAACCTTTTCCTTGTTATATTTATTTCTTTATCATGCCTTAGCTCAGCCGGTCTTGACAAAGTCTCATATTCACACACTCTGTTCACTCAGTATCCATAGAGAATCAGAAGACTATCTCTGAGGTCGCTGATTATATTTGCTCTAGAAACATTTATAAAGGTGTCTGTTAAGTTTCCTAGACACATGTGTACAGAGTAGCAAGGGAGATTCTCCAGAATATATCCAGAGTAAGCAATGTGACCTAAATATTCTTCATTTTTAACAGAAACAAATTCAGAAATATCTATTTCACCTTTGCAGTTAACTTCCCAAGGGATTACTAATTGAGAAACTTTTTAAAAGTCTCTTATTTTTATTTGGAAAATAGAATGAGTATTTCCAGGTTTTTACTCACCATTATAGAAAGTACTGCAGTCAAATTAAGGCAATATTTTAGTTAAGTATTATAGTAAATGATAGCTGTTCAAAGAAACTCAATTGCTAATTTTTTGTTACTAACAGTCATAGTAGTACCCTGGACAAAGTTATAAAAGGCTCACTACCATTACTGGCTATAATAAACCAGCATTTCCATTATATTAATGTAGGCTTTTTCTACCAACAAGCAAAATATTTTGAAGCAGAATTGGTGTATTATGTAGATTCTTTAATATTTGGAGCCTATGAATATATAGCTTAAGCAGCAAATTAGTATTTGCCTTTGGATAGCATGAATATTGCATCAAGGTCCTATAGGTTTCTCTTCATTTTATTCAGCTTCCCTCATTCCTGACTTTTGGTAGCCCTGTATGCATCATTGTCATGTTTACATTAGTGCTACTACCATGAGCATTTATACTAATTCAGTATATGTGGCAAAGTCATTACTGTTAGCTTCTGAACTGAGAATTAAACCTCATAAAGTCAGCTAACTGTGTAGAATATTTCAGTATATCACTGTCAATGATTCTTAAAGACTATCGCCCCCCTTAGTGCATTGATTAACTCAAGAAGTAGGGGAAATTTTCATTTACATAATAGGTGAAATTGTACCCTTGCAATCCTCCTGAGCACATAAATCAAAATGCATGATACCTTCCATAGGCAGTTATTACCATGCCCTCTAGTTGTTGATATCTAATAAAATATATCTAGTATATATTTAATACAATCATATACTACATAAAACCTTTTGTTCAACAACAAATCATTTATATGAAGGTGGTCTCATAATATATATTTTTTTCATTTTACCTTTATTTTTTTCTATTTCAGCATATTATGGGGGTACAAATGTTAAGGTTATATATATTGCCCTTGTCCCCCAATTCCCACTCAAGTCAGAGCTTCAAGAATGACCATCCCCCATATGGTGTGCCTCGCACTCATTATGTATACTCATCCCCTCCCCTCCTATCTGCACAACACCCAATGAATGTTATTCCTATATATCCACTTAGGTGTTGATCAGTGAAACAAATTTGCTGGTGAGTACATGTGGTGCTGGTTTTTCCATTCTTGGGATACTTAATTTAGTAGAATGGGTTCCAGGTCTCTCTAGGAAAATAGAAGAGGTGCTACATCATCATTGTCACTTACAGCTGGATAGTACTCCATGGTATACATACACCACATTTTATTAATCCACTCATGTATTGATGGGCACTTGGGTTGTTTCCACAACTTTGCAATTGTGAATTGTGCTGCTATAAATATTTGAGTGCAGCTGTGTTTTTTATAGAGTGTCTTTTGTTCTTTTGGGTAGATGTTCAGTAGTAGGATTGCTGGATCAAATGGTAGATCTTCTTGTATTGCTTTAAGGTATCTTCATATTGCTTTCCACAGAGGTTGAACTAGTTTGGACTCCCACCAATACTGTAGGAGTGTTCCTCTCTCTCTGCATCCACAGATGGGTCTTTTTGATAAAGGCCATTCTTTTTTTTTTTTTTTTTTTTTTTTTTTGAGACAGAGTCTCGCTTTGTTGTCCAGGCTAGAGTGAGTGCCATGGCGTCAGCCTAGCTCACAGCAACCTCAAACTCCTGGGCTCGAGTGATCCTTCTGCCTCAGCCTCCCGAGTAGCTGGGACTACAGGCATGCGCCACCATGCCCGGCTAATTTTTTATATATATATCAGTTGGCCAATTAATTTCTTTCTATTTATAGTAGAGACGGGGTCTCGCTCTTGCTCAGGCTGGTTTTGAACTCCTGACCTTGAGCAATCCGCCCGCCTCGGCCTCCCAAGAGCTAGGATTACAGGCGTGAGCCACAGCGCCCGGCCGATAAAGGCCATTCTTATTGGACATAAGTAATATCTCATTGTGGTTTTAATTTGCCTTTCCCTAATGATTAGAGATGTTGAGCATTTTCTCACATGTTTGTTGGCCATTATTCTGTCATTGTTGGAAAAGTTTCTGTTCATGTCCTTTCCCCACTTTTTCATATGGTTGTTTGATTTTTCCTTGCTGATTTTTCTGAGTTCTAAACAGATTCTAGTTATCAGCTCCTTATCAGATGCAATTCATTAGGTTGTATATTTGTGATCTTTCTGTCTTTGGATGTAAGCATTTATGGAAATAAACTTTCCTCCCAGGACTGCTTTAGCCACGTCCCAAAGAATGTGATAACTTGTGTGTCCATTGTCACTAAGTTTAATGAACTTTTTGATTTTCATCTTGATTTACTCATTTATGAAGCAATCATTCAGCAGAAGGTTGTTTAATTTCCATGTTTTTGTGTAGAAATGTAAGTTTCTGTTAGGGTTGATTTCCACTTTTATTCCACTGGGATATGAGAAGATACATGGTATAATTTCTATTTTTTAAATTTTTTGAGACTTGCTTTGTGTCTTAGGATATGATCAGTCTTAGAGAATGTCCCACGAGATGATGAGAACAATGTATATTCAGTGGATTTTGGGTAGAATATTCTGTAAATGTCAGTCAGGTCCAATTGTTCTAGAGTTTTGTTTAAGTCCATTTGTTGTTTATTAATTTTCTGTTTGGTGTATCTGTCCTGTGCAGTCAGCGGGGTGTTGAAATCTCTGGCTATTATGGAAGTTGTGATTTATCAATTTGCTTAGATCAAGTAGGTTTGCTTTATGAATCTGGATGCACCTAACTTGGGTGCATATATATTTAAAATTGTTATATCTTGTTGAACTGTACTCTTCACCATTATATAATGACCCTCGTTGTCTTTCATTACTTTTGTTGGTTTAAAAACTAACGGAGGGAGGACAGAGACAATATTTGTAACCTTAACAATATTTGTACCTCCGTAATATGATGAAATAAATTTAAAAAACAGAAAGAAAAAAAAGAAAAAAAAAGAGAAAAAAATAAAATAAATAAAAACTAAGTTATCTGAAATCAAAACCACCATGCTAGCCTTCTTTTGGCTTCCGTTTGCTTCAAATACTGATTTCCACCCCTTAACATTTAGTCTATATGCATCCTTGCAGGTTAGGTGAGTTTCCTGAAGACAGCAGATACTTGTCTTGTATTTTTTTTAATCCATTCAGCCAGCCTATGTCTCTTGAATGGGGAGTTTAAGCCGTTCACATTTATTGAAAGAACTGATAGGTGGGGCAGATATCTGTTCATTCTGTTGAGCTGGACTTTGTTGCTTTGTTTTCTCTCTTGAGCCATTGTGGTATCGGGCCTTTAATCTTTACCTTTTGAGTGGTTTTTCATTAGTGAGTGTTTATTATGCTGATCTGTGTGTAACACTGTTTCTAATACTCCTAGGAGTGCTGGTCTTGTCTTGATGAATTCCCTCAGCATTTGCTTATCTGAGAATGTCTTTATTTCTCCTTCATATATAAAACTGAGTTTTTCAGGGTACAAGATTCTAGTCTGTGCATTATTCTGTTTCAGAAGAGTGAGAATGGGGCCCCAGACTCTCCTTGCTTGGAAGGCTTCAGTTGAGAAGTCTAGCATTACTTGGATAGGCTTTCCTTTGTATGTTACTTGCTTCTTTCACCTTATAGCTTGAAGAAGGGCCTCTTTAGTTGATATTTTGGTCAGTCTGATGACTACATGTTGTGGTGTCTTTCTGTTTGTGTTGAATCTCCCAGGGTTCCTTTGAGCTTCTTGTACTCGGATATCTAGCATTTTAGCAAGGCCTGGGAAATTTTCCTCAATTATATCTTCAAATACCTTATCCAACCGTTGAGTCTTTTCTTCTTCCCCTTTTGGAATCTACAACCTCAAGTTAGGTTTATTCATATAACCCTTTATCTCTTGTAAGCTTTGCTCTTTTCTCTTATGTCTCTGCTCTTTGTGATTAACTTACTTAATTAGAAAGTGTTATCTTCAATCTCTGAGATTCTTTCTTCTGTTTGCTCTACCCTGTTCTTGAAGCTTTCTACTGTGTTTTGTAGTTTCCTGAATAGATCCTTCATTTCCAGGAGCTTGGTTTGAATTTTCTTTATTATTTCAATTTCATTAGTGAATTTTTCTTCCAAATCCTGGATATTTTTATGGTTTCTTTGTCTTCGCTATCCATTTTTTCTTGCATATCATTGAGTTTTCTTACAATACATGTTTGAAATTCTTCTTCTGTCATTTTAGTGTTCTGAATTTGGTTAATGTCCATTGTTTAAGAGCTGGTGTTTCTCTTTCAGGGGGTGCTTTCTGATTGATTCTTTTTTTTTATATATATATGAATCTCTTTAATGTAATTTTATGTCTCTTCATTCAAAATATCTTATTTTCCATTTTATATTTATAAAATATTTTTTTTCAGAATTTACATTATTTATTTTATTTATTCTTTTATGTTTTTTTTTCAATTTTTTTTTTATTTTGGCATATTATGGGGATACAGATTTTAAGGTTTCAATAAATGCCCATTTCCCCCCTTCCCCCAAAAGTCTGAATCTCCATCATGACCATCCCCCAGATGGTGCACATCTCACTCATTATGTATGTATACACCCGCCCCTCTCCCCCCTCCCACCTGCCCAATGCCCTATTACTGTAGCACCTATGTGTCCACTTAGGTGCTACTCAGTTAATACCAGTTTGCTGGAGAATATATCTGGTGCTTGTTTTTCCATTCTTGGGATACTTCACTTAGTAGTATGGGTTCCAGCTCTAACCAGGAAAATATAAGATGTGCTATATCACCATTGTTTCTTAGAGCTGAATAGTACTCCATGGTATACATATACCACATTTTATTAATCCATTCTTGGATTGATGGGCACTTGGGCTGTTTCCACAGCCTTGCAATTATGAATTGTGCTGCTATAAACATTCGAGTGCAGATGTCTTTTTTGTAGAGCGTCACTGAATCATTTGGGTAGATGCCCAGCAATGGGATTGATGGATCAAATGGTAGATTCACTTGTATCGCTTTAAGGTATCTCCATATTGCTTTCCACAGAGGTTGAACTAGTTTGCAGTCCCACCAGCAGTGTAGGAGTGTTCCTCTCTCTCCGCAACCACGCCAGCATTTATTGTTTGGAGATTTTTTGATAAAGGCCATTCTCACTGGGGTTAAGTGATATCTCATTGTGATTTTGATTTGCATTTCCCTGATGATTAGAGATGTTGAGCATTTCTTCATATGTTTGTTGGCCATTCTTCTGTCTTCTTTAGAAAAATTTCTATTCAAGTCCTTTGCCCACTTTTTAATGGGGTTATTTGATTTTCTCTTCCTAGTTTTCGTGAGTTCTAAGTATATTCTAGTTATCAGTCCCTTATCAGATGTATGGGATGCAAAAATTTTCTCCCATTCTGTAGGTTGTCTGTTTACTTTCATGACTATTTCTTTGCCTGTGCAGAAGCTTTGTAGTTTGATCATGTCCCATTTATTTATTTTTGTTGCTGCTGTGATTGCCTTTGGGGACTTCTTCATAAACTCTTTGCCTAGGCCGATGTCTAGGAGAGTGTTTCCAACTTTTTCCTCTAGAATTCTAATAGTTTCATACCTTAGGTTTAAGTCTGTTATCCAGCGTGAGTTGGTTTTTGTGAGAGGTGAAAGGTGTGGGTCCTGTTTTAGCCTTCTACAGGTGGCTATCCAGTTTTCCCAGCACCATTTATTGAAGAGGGATTCTTTTCCCCATCGTATTTTTTGTCTGCTTTGTCAAAGATTAGATGGCTATATGAGGATGGTTTTATATCAGGATTCTCACATCTGTTCCAATGGTCAATATTCCTGTTTTTGTGCCAATACCATATTGTTTTAATTACTACAGCTTTGTAGTATAGTTTGATATCTGGCATATTAATGCCTTCCATTTTGTTTTTGTTGCCTAGAATTGCTCTTGATATTCGGGGTCTTCTTTGGTTCCATACGAAGCGTAAAATTATTTTGTCTATATATGTGAAGAATGCTGATGGGATTTTAATAGGTATTGCATTGAATCTGTGGATCAGTTTGGGTAGTATAGACATTTTGATGATATTGAGTCTGCCGATGCATGAGCATGGTATGGATTTCCATCTGTTTACATCCTCTGCTATTTCCTTCCTCAGTGTTTCATAGTTCTCCCTGTAGAGGTCTTTTATGTCCTTGGTTAAGTAAATTCCTAGGTACTTTAATTTCTTTGTTGCTATTGTGAAGGGAATTGAGTCTTTGATTTGGTTCTCAATTAGATTGTTGTTGGCGTATATGAATGCCACTGATTTCTGTGTATTGATTTTGTATCCTGAGACTTTACTAAATTCATTGATTAGTTCCAGCAGTTTCTTGGTTGAATCCTTGGGGTTTTCTAGATACAATATCATATCATCAGCAAACAGTGAAAGTTAGATCTCTTCTGCCCCTATTTGGATACCTTTGATTCCATTTTCCTGTCTGATTGCTGTAGCCAAGACTTCCAGCACTATGTTGAACAGAAGTGGAGATAGTGGGCAGCCTTGTCTGGTTCCAGTTCTAAGTGGGAATGATTTCAATATTTCCCCATTCAGTATGATGTTGGCTATGGTTCTGTCATGTATGGCTTGTATCATTTTTAGGTATGTCCCTTCTATGCCTATTTTCTTAAGTGTTCGTATCATGAAAGGGTGTTGAATTTTGTGTAAAGCTTTTTCTGCATCTATTGAAAGAATCATGTGGTCTTAGTTTTTGCTTCTGTTTATGTGGTGAATTGCATTTATAGATTTACGTATGTTGAACCATCCCTGCATCCCTGGGATGAAGCCCACTTGGTCGTGGTGGATTGTTTTTTTGATAAGTGTCTGGATTCGGTTAGCTAAGATTTTGTTGAAAATTTTTGCATCTATATTCATTAGGGATATTGGTCTGTAGTTTTCTTTTTTTGTTGCATCCTTTCCTGGTTTTGGTATCAGAGTAATATTCGCTTCATAAAAGGTGTCTGGGAGGTTTCCATTCTTCTTGATGTTGTGGAATAGTTTCTGCAAGATAGGTACTAGTTTTTCTTTGTAAGCATGGTAAAATTCAGGTGTGAAGCCATCTGGATCGGGACTTTTCTTTTTAGGGAGATTTTTAATTGCTGTTTCTATTTCAGCTGTTGAGATTGGTCTGTTCAGGGAATCTATTTCTTCCTGGTTGAGCCTAGGAAGGTTGTGTGTTTCTAGAAATTTGTCCATTTCCTCCACATTTTCCAGTTTGTGTGCATAAAGATTTTTGTAATATTCGTAAATTGTATCTTGTATCTCTTTGGGATCAGTTGTGATATCTCCTTTTTTATTCCTGATGGAGCTTATTAGAGATTTCTCTTTTCTGCTTTTCGTTAGCTTAGCCAATGGTGTGTCAATTTTGTTTATTTTTCCAAAGAACCAACTTTTTGTTTTATTAATCTCCTGAATAGCTTTCCTGTTTTCAATTTTCTTTAGTTCTGATTTGATCTTGTTGATTTCACTTCTTCTGCTGGGTTTGGGGTTGGTCTGTTCTTCTTTTTCCAGCTCTTTGAGTCATTTCATTAGATTGTCTATTTGTGATCTTCTTGTCTTTTGGTTATAGGCATTTATGGAGATAAACTTTCCTCTCAGAACTGCTTTAGCTGTGTCCCAGAGGAGTTGATAACTTGTCTCTCCATTGTCGTTTTCTTCATAGAACTTTTTTATTTCCGTCTTGATTTCTTCATTTACGAAGTAATCATTTAGTAGGAGGTTGTTTAATTTCCACGTTTTTGTGTAGAAATGTGTGTTTCTATTAGGGTTGATTTCAAGTTTTATTCCACTGTGATCTGAGAAGTTACATGGTATGATTTCTATTTTTTCAAATTTCTTGAGATTTTCTTTGTGTCCTAGGATATGGTCAATCTTAGAGAATGTCCCGTGAGCTGATGAGAAGAACATATATTCAGTGGATTTTGGGTAGAATCTTCTGTAGATGTCAGTCAGACCCAATTGTTCTAGAGTTTTGTTTAACTCCATTATTTCTTTATTAATTTTCTGTTTGAAGGATCTGTCTCGTGCCGTCAGTGGGGTGTTGAAATCTCCGGCGATTATGGAGTTGCTATTAATCCATTTGCTTAGCTCCAGTAAGGTTTGCTTTATGAATCTGGGTGCACCTAAGTTGGGTGCATATATATTTAAAATTGTTATCTCTTCTTGTTGGACTGTGCCCTTCACCATTATATAATGACCCTCTTTGTCTTTTACTACTTTTGTTGGTTTAAAAACTAAATCGTCTGAAATTAGAACTGCCACACCAGCCTTCTTTTGGCTTCTATTTGCTTGGAATATTGATCTCCACCCTTTTATTTTTAGTCTATATGCATCCTTGCAGGTTAGATGTGTTTCCTGAAGACAGCATATACTTGGCCTGTATTTTCTTATCCATTCAGCCAGCCTATGTCTCTTGAGTGGAGAGTTTAAGCCATTCACATTTATTGAGAGAACTGATAGGTAAGGTAGATTGCTGATCATTCTGTTGGGTTGGATGTTGTTGCTATGATTTCTGTCTTGAGCCATTGTAATATCTGGCCTTTAATATCTTTGGGTTTTGGTTGTTTTTATATTCGTGGGTTATTATTATGATGTTCCGTGCATAACGCTGCTTTAAGTACTTCTTGTAGGGCTGGTCTTGTCTTGGTGAATTCTCTGAGCCTTTGCTTGTCTGAGAATGTTTTTATTTCTCCTTCATATACGAAGCTTAGTTTTGCAGGGAATAATATTCTAGGCTGGGCATTGTTTTGTTTCAAAAGAGTGAGAATGGGGCCCCAGTCTTTCCTTGCTTGTAAAGTCTCATTAGAGAAGTCTGATGTTATTCGAATTGGCTTTCCCTTGTATGTTACTTGCTTCTTTTGTCTTACAGCTCTTAGAAGGGCCTCTTTAGTTGATACTTTGGTCAGTCTGATGACTGCATGTCGTGACGTCTTCCTGTTTGCGTTGAATCTCCCAGGGGTCCTCTGAGCTTCTTGAACTTGTATATCAAGATTTTGAGCAAGGCCTGGGAAATTTTCCTCTATTATATCTTCAAACAGCTTGTCCAACCCTTGAGTGTTGTCTTCTTCCCCTTCTGGTAACTCTATGACCCTCACATTAGGTTTCTTCACATAATCCCACAGTTCTTGTAGGCTTTGCTCTTTTCTCTTGTTTCTCTGCTCTATTTCTGTGACTGATTTATTTAATTGGAGGGTGTTATCTTCAAGCTCTGAGATTCTTTCTTCTGCTTGATCCACCCTGTTCTTGAGACTTTCCACTGTATTTTGTAGTTCCTTGAATTGATTCTTCATTTCTAGGAGTTCGGTTACAATTTTCTTCAATGTGTCTATTTCATTTTCCATATCCTGGAGACTTTTTGTAGTTTCTTTGTGTTGGTTATTGAGTTGTTTTTGCAGCTGGGTGAGTGTTCTTATGATCCACATACGAAATTCCTCTTCTGTCATATTGGTTGCCTGATTTTGGTTGGTGTCCGTTTCTAGGGGGCTGGTGCTCCTCTTTGGGGGTGTGTTTTCCGTTTGGTTCTTCATATTTCCTAATTTCTTTCGCTGATTTCTTCCCATGTCGATCAGTTGTTGTTTCTTTCCTTAGGTTATTGTTTGGGTATTCACACACCTTGTTTAGTTTCTGAGGCATTAGGTGGTGCCTGTGGGTGAAATTGGACCACTTCCTGTATATTGAGTCAGTGGGTGCCGTGGAGAGGCTGTGTAAGATGCCGTCCCTGTCAGTAGGTAGCGTTTACTTGGAGGAACAGGCTATGGTGTTGATTTTGAGTCCTGTTATCAGCTCTCGTTCTGGGCGGAGCTGGGTTGGGTAAGCCTTCCCTCAGGCCATTAGCAGGGGTCAAAGTTCTGTACTCTGCTTCCAGGGAAAGCTGTCAGGGCGGGGCTGGAATGGTCCCGCTCAGCCAGAAAGTCTGTGTGTGGGGGTGGGGCTGTCTGAGACCCGCAGTCTGGAGCGGGCCTCGCTTCTTTCCACCCTCTCCAACTCCGCAGCTACTCCTGGGCCTCTGCCAGCAGGCCAGACCACAAGCCACCAGGCCTCCCTGGACTGTGATGCCGGCGGGGAGGTTCTCTGCACAGGAACGCCACCTGGGTTGGGCACACGGCCTCCTCCTGGGAGGAGGGTTGCCCTCTAGGACGCCGATCCGCCCCTGGAGGCACACACACCTCAGTAGGCTGTTCACGTATAACCCTTCTGTGCCCCGGGCAATGCTAGCCCTCGGTGCAGGGGATCTGGTCTGCAGGTCCGACCTCTGGGTCCCAGAGTTCAAACTGTATTCCCACCAGGGAGGGGATTTCCGGTCCTAATTCACCCACAGGGAGCCCAAGCTGGGTCTATGTCTCTCAGCCTCTGAGTCGGCACCGTTTTCTTGGGAACAGGGTGCCAGCAGCACCTGGGAAGGCGGGCGGGGTCTCAAACGGGAAGGTCCTGTTCCCTGGAGGTGCCTCCGGCTGGTGGCTGTATTGTCTCTCTTGGCAGCCGCGGGTAGGGTCGGCGTAGGGTCGGCGGAGGGGAGGAGGAGGCAATATGGCGCCTGCCACGCGGCTCGGGTCTGTGCACACGGAGGTGCCCAGAGGAAGTTGGGAACCTGGTGCCACGTCTGCTACAGGCTCACCGTTGGCAGGCTGCGGCGGTCTCTGGGCTGGTGACCGCAGGTCTCTCCACCCGCTGGGGAGCCCACCAGCTGTCCCGAATGCAGGGGAGGGGAAACAGCAAATCCACCTACCCTTGCCGCTGGTCTCCAGGCTGCTCCGGTGGTCTCAGCCTCCAGTTCTCCTCCGCAGCCTCCTCCCTTGGAGTCTCCCGGGGTCTCAGGTACCCCTCCTTCCGGCCCTTGTCCGCTGTATGCTCGTCTTCTTGCTTCTTTCCTCTAATTTCTGCTAGAATCTGTCTTTTCTGCAGAGACACTCTGTCTGGCGGTGTTATTCGTCCGCCATCCTGCTCCTCCCCCTGTTTGATTCTTTATACCTCCAGAGTTCTTTCGTTGAGCCCTCCCCATCTCGATCAGCCATTGTTTTTTTCATTTGGCAAGTAACAGGCCCTGTTTAGCCTCTGTTCCTATAGGTCAGGCGCCCTCAAACTATGGCCCATGGGCCACATGCAGGTGTTTTTGCCCATTTGGTTTTTACTTCAAAATAAAATATGTGCAGTGTGCATAGGAAGTTGTTCATAGTTTTTATTAAACTATAGTCTGGCCCTCCAACGGTTGGAGGAACACTGAACTGGCCCCCTGTTTAAAAAGTTTGAGGACCACTGCTATAGAACTATAGGACGTGAGGCAGCCTGTATATGTGGTTGCTTGCACTTCTATGGTTGCTTAATCTGCCACTGTGGGAGCCGCTATTGTGTTGTGCAGAGCTCTTCCACCACAGTTGGGAGGCTACTCCTGATAGCAAGGGTTACTTTTGGAGTCTATTGTGGCCTCTTGTGGGGATTCTTGTTCCTTGACCATGTACCTCACTGTTGGCAGCTGACCAGGGGTGAAGAGCCAGCCCCAGCATTTTGATCCTAGTGGGTGACCTAAACCGGTCTGAAGAGCAATGTCACTGGGCTGTCAGCTATTGATCTACACCAAGGTCCAGTGGAATCACCCTAGTCACAGAGGGAAAGTGGCTTTTTTTGTCTTACCCTACCTCCAGGGGTAGAGCCTACCACTTTTGGCCTGAAAAATGCTGGCTTGGGGGAAGTGGTAGTTCCCCAGTCTGCCCGGTGCCCTAGCACCTATAAGTCCTGCAGGCATTAGCCTCCTCACGACTAGGGAAATGTTCAGAGTTCATCTATCAAGACAGGCCTGGCTAGTTGATCATAGGTTGTATAAGGGCAAGGCTTGTTGCAAGAGTCCCTGGGCTGTGGGAAGGGATCTTCCCTACACACCAAATCACACCACAGCAGCTGGGCTGTGAACCCCAACAATGGTGACTGCCCACCAGCAGAGTGTTAGTACTGGGGGCAACTGTTCAGGACATGGCAGGTGCTGGATTGGGTAGCTGGGTTTTCAGGATTCCCTGTTGTCTCTTTTATGTCACTCTCCCACAGTCTCATGCTTGTCCAGCAGGAGCTCTTTTTTGCTCTTACTGATCCACCCTGAGTGGGCCTATTTGCCTGAAGCCATTCCAGATTAGAGTCCCCTACTTAGTGATCACCTCCATAGGCCTGCATCTGCTGAGTGCCAGAGGCATGTTACCTGTCTCCTAACTAACTCCCACAGTAGCTCAGAACAGATCCCTTCCCGCTTACTGCAGTCCTAGCACAGAGCTACATGGAGTTCAAGACGATTCCCGATATTATCCCCTCTCCACAGAACCCCATGCCTCCTGCCACGATTTTGCACCAACTTCAGGCAGGTCCCTGTATGAGTGGATGTGGAGGTCAGTAGGGAAGCAAGAAGTTCTCCTATGGGTCTGATCCCACTTCACTCGCTGGCCCAGTGGGCAGAGCCCTCCCGTGCTCTATACTCTATTGTTTGTTTTGCACTCTCCAGAGATCGGAATCCTATTTTCCATTCACCTTTTTCTCTTCATATTTTATGTATCTCATACTGATTGTCTGCCAATTCACAATGCTGTTCTTGTGGTGGAGCAGTCCATTCATGTGTAAGAGACCAAGATCTATGCCTCTTTCTCTGGGATTAGTAATCCAGGAGATTACCTTTACTCCGCCATTTTCTGCCCTTCCATAATATTTTAATATCATCTTTTTACTGTGCCTTTTCTATGTTTAGATATTTTTAGATAACACAAATACTTATCATTATGTTATAACTGCCTACAGTATTCAGTACAGTAACATGATGTATAGGTTTGTAGCCTAGGAGCAATATGTTCTTACACTATATAGCCTAGGTGTATAGTAGGCTATACCATCTAATTTTGTGTAAGTACACTCTATGATGTTCACACAAATAAAAAACCGCCTAATGATGCATTTCTCATAATGTATGCCCATCATTAAGCAATGCATTACGGTATTTGGTATGTGTCTAATAGCTATAAACCTTGCATAGCTATAAACCTTTTGATAGCTTATAAAACTTTGAGACATCAGATACCCCTTTATTGTGTAAAAATAAGAGGTAATAAAAGATTTGGAATGTGAAAGATATTTAATCTGTATATATAGGTACTTTTCCTGTATTTTTCATTTCTTCAATATGTGTTATATGAATTTTTTAGGAAGTCACATGTGTGTAATAAATGTATTATTCCTTTGTCCTTAAAATGAGATTTGTTAATATTTCTATTTGAACTATTTAACATATCTGTTTTAAACACTTACCTGTATCTTATTCATACATATTTCATTGAAAAAGAAAAAGCAACACTAAACCACATTTATGCTCCTAACTAGCACACATTTAACATGTTAGGCAGTAAGAAAAGACTGAAGATTAAGAGAGTAATTTGTTTCTACTGGTGAAGAAAATTTCGTTGGACTTTAACTTCAACATACATCATTTTATTTTAACTTTTTTCAATAGCAGTAATATGATATTTTGCTTTTAAACTCATCTTTGGAAAAAATCAGTTCAGTATCGGCAGAAAAATATAGAACATATTAGTATCGATAAAAATATTCAGAGAATTTGGCTAACAAAGTAGGCTTAAAGTTGAAGACAAAAGGAAAATGTTTTTATCTATTCAAATCGATGAAATGACACATTGAGGTCAATACTTTGTGCCAGATATAGTGCCAGGTATAGTGTCAGGTTTTATGGAGATCAAATCACTTAATATATTAACATAAAAGGATGTACTAGTACCTTTATTTCAGAAATGAGGAATCTTAGTCTTTAAGGCTGAAAGTGACTTGCCCAAGATTATTCTGCTAGCAAATGGTATAGTTGTGTTTTAATGCAGATAGTTTTGTTCCTGAGGCTTGCTCTTATCTACAAAAATGTATTATTTTCCAGATGTATGAAGGCTTTCATTTATTGAATACTGAGAAAGTAAGGAAACTGAAGGAAAAAATCGTGTTTAACAAGTGTGCCATCACTAGTCATAAAGACAACATATCAGCTTGCATCCCTATAGCCAATTTCCCTAAAGTTAATTATTTGATTAACAGGAACAATTAATTAATAGAAACAGTTTTTTTCACTATGAGATCAACTATGAGAAGTGGCATTTTTGAAAAAGAGTTAATTAATGTAGTTTTTACTTAACCATTGTACAAAATAATTATTTCTTTTACAAAATACACTTTAATTTTTTTGTTGGAATTCATTTAAAAGACTGACAAAGTGGAAAAAAAGCATTCAATGGACAAAACTAGTACAATTACTTCATGAATAAATATCCAAAGATACCCAACCTTTTTGTATGTCTGTTAGGCGAAGTGCTTATCCTTAGGGGCACTGCACAAACCTCAACTTTTTTGTAAATGGCTCACTGACCCTCTTAGTGAGTGTCTGTCAATCTTTCCTTTTATTTCAACCAATTTGTTCACACTGTACATGCCAATTCACACATTGCACTGAAATTATATTTTCATGTTTACCTCATTGAGGGAACTGCGCATTGTATGGAGCAAGAATTGGTTTATTCATCTCTGTATTTCCATCACTAAACACAAGGCTGAACACATATGAAGTGTTTAATGATGGTTTAATGAAGAGATAGAAAGTACGTTTGTTGAATTCGGAGTCAGATTTCAACTGTGGTATTTGAATCTGAAAAAAATAAGTTTTTTAAAAATATTATGTCTGGACTCCAAGAAAATGTAGTCACTTTCAAATGAATGGTCCAAAAAGCATCAGCAAACATGCCAGTTTCTATAAAAATTCAGCTACTATAACACGTGGCCAAGATATTGACCTCTACATACCCCATTCCCAAACACATACCAAAATTAATTAGATTTTGGTAAAAAGAAAATGTCATAAGGGAGAGCATTTCTTTATGATTTACTTTTTAAGTTCTGAATATAATAATGCAAGTCATGTTTAACTATTTGAAATTTGCCTTAAGAACATACTGACAACCTGTTAGTTTCATTGTTGAAATGTTTATTCTAGACTAATACTTGGTGTAACAAAAGAGTTGTGTGTACAATTGTCTTTGTTATTATCATTTTATAGTAACTTATTCTCAAGGAGTTTGTTCTGTAGCTACATTTTGTGGTGTGCCATTAAACTGCAACAATCTCTAACTATACTCCTAAGAATAATACTAGGTAATAACAATGTTAACTTGACAATGAAAAAGAAAAACATTCTATTCCATGTTTGACCACTCTATCTGCATATTTTACTATAAATTATGGAACAAATCAACAACCAAGTCACTAACCTATGGTCAGAATAAATTCCATATTTATTTTTCATAAACCTCTTAGTACTTATCAAAATATCTTATTTCCATAAGGTAGGAATGATAAATTATTTATAATCCTTCTTTGAAAATAAAACCAGTAACTAGACATTATTCTATGTCTCCTCAAAGCAAATTGTAATTTTAGGAATTTGTTCCTACCTATCTCCTTTTCACAAAAATCTCATATTCAATCACATAATAAATACAGCATCAGTATTCCAATATAAGGCACTATCCCTTCTAAGCAGGAGATTACTGTCCAAGCATAAAACTAAGGATATTTAAATTGCTGGAAATTAATTATTTATGATGGTACCCTATGTTTACCAGTATTTAGGTTTAAATATTTGAAAGATTTAATTTTTTTCAAAAAGAAATTTATTAAAATGAAATTAGTGACCAGATAACAACTCTTGCCAGTTTTGCCAGATGAGATGACTTCCATCTGTTGACAAGGAATTAAAATTCCAAGGAAAATATCTAGTGCTTTAAAAAAAACACTCAATATTGCTTATTTCACAATAAGATTTTAAATAATTTATATTTATGGGGTTTCTTCTGGTAGTAATAATATTAACAATTAAATGCCCCTTAAAACAATTTCACTAATAGCTAATGAAATTCATATGACTGTCTTGTAAATTTCATACTAGAATAGTTTCAAAAACTATCACCATATGGTTTTAACATGAGGTGTTCAATCAGTGTACTAAGTGAGACATATCTCAAATTTTACAGACTATTACATTTCCTTTCTCAGCCTATGAACTAGTGTCTGAAATTATTCATGGGCATAACCACTTTAGAACACATTTTGGTTTCTTAAACACGAAATGTTCTGCTGAAATGAGTTTAGTATTATTAAAAATAGATTAATGTAAAATGGAATAGGTGGACATTCTTTAATACCGATAAGGAGTAAACATTTTTTGTTGCTTAAGGAGAACTTTAAATGGGATAGAAGAAGGGGGAGTGATAACAAAGTGAATACAAATAAAGCTCTTTAAATCTAAGATTTACAAGGTCATTCTTTTCTATAAATGTATGAATTTATGTTTTCAAAAAGTTGTCATTACTTAAATATTCAGTAACTTTGCAATTAATGTTTATTCTACCATAAAGACTACTACATATATATGCTTTTTCATAAGTATTTCATCTTAAGCAGACTGCGGTGTTTTTCTGGCCTTCTAATTAATGAGCTTTTCTCACCTTGTGATTATCTAATTTTCCCTTAATTGCTTTATAGCAATAAAGTTCATCTTGCATTCTTTCCCCATAAGGATGAGGGTTTTTTTTTTTAATGCAACCAATCTTCATCTTGTAGAGCTGAAAATAATACATTATATTAGTATAGTTTATCTCCCTCTGAGATTTAGAAGGTTAAAATTTCAACTGAATGTTGAAAAGGTTATTAAAAGCCTCCCATATCCAGTTTTTCATCACTTACTGAATGTCATACATAAACTTTATTTGTAAAATAACATTTTCCAGGAAAAAGAAGGCAATGCAAAACAATAATATACCAATTCTATTTCCCTTTTATAAACTTTTCATATGAGATTTCTTTCATGCTCACTGTTTCACCTAACTTATTTTCAACAACCTACTTTTACTATTTGCACAACTCATAAGCAAGTACACATAATCTGAGCTATTAATTACAAAGTACAATAACTAAAGAAATCATTAAATGTTTATTTTTATTATGTCCATATTTCGTTTTAATAAGAATCTGTATATTAAATGCACATTTTCAATGACAACAAAACTTCTTTTATGTTTGATACCAAATACATTCCTGGGACAAATATTTGGATATTAAGCATAATGGTAGTAATCATGTAAATCAATATATACATTTTAACATGGTTGCCATTTAGACTCAGAATAATTTTTTTGACCAAATTATCTTATCATGGCTTTACTGTATCTAAAAGCAAAAAAAGCAGTATGGCCTGATGGGCAATGGCTCTACATACAAGAGCTTTATTTTTTTTGTTATTTATTTTTTTTTCAGCAAATTATGGGGGTACAAATGTTAAGGTTACGTATATTTCCTTTGCCCTTACACCTCCTCAAGTCAGAACTTCAAGTGTGTCCATCCCCCAGTTGGTGCACATCACACTCATTATGTATGTATATACCCATCCCCTCCCCCCCACCTCCCAACACCCGATATATATATATATATATATATATATATATATATATATATATATATGTTATTCCTATATGTCAGCTTATGTGTTAATCAGTCAATACCAATTTTCTGGTGACTACATGTGGTGCCTATTTTTCCATTCTTTGGATACTTCACTTAATAGAATGGTTTCCACCTCTAGCCAGAGAAATACAGATGTGCTATATCACTATTATTTCTTTTTTTTTTTTTTTTTTTTTTTTTTTTTTTTTTTTTTTGAGACAGAGTCTCACTTTTGTTGCCCAGGCTAGAGTGAGTGCCATGGCGTCAGCCTAGCTCACAGCAACCTCAAACTCCTGGGCTCAAACGATCCTCCTGCCTCAGCCTCCCAAGTAGCTGGGACTACAGGCATGTGCCACTATGCCCGGCTAGTTTTTTTTGTATATATATTTTTAGTTGGTCAATTAATTTCTTTCTATTTTTAGTAGAGACGGGGTCTCGCTCAGGATGGTTTCGAACTCCCAACCTCGAGCAATCCGCCCGCCTCGGCCTCCCAGAGTGCTAGGATTACAGGCGTGAGCCACCGCGCCCGGCCCACTATTGTTTCTTATATCTGAATAGTACTCCATGGTATGTGTGTGTGTGTGTGTGTGTGTGTGTGTGTGTGTGTATATATATATATATATATATATCACATTTTATTAATCCACTCATGTATTGATGGGCACTTTGGTTGTTTCTACATCTTGGCAATTGTGAATTGTGCAGCTATAAATATTTGAGTGCAAGTGTCTTTTTCATAGAGTGACTTTTGTTCTTTTGAGTAGATGCCCAGTAATGGAATTGCTGGATCAAATGATAGATCCACTTCTATCACTTTAAGGTATCTTCATATTGCTTTCCACAGAAGTTGAACTAATTTGCAGTCCCACCAGCAATGTAGGAATGTTACTATCACTCCACATCCACGCCAACGCCAACATTTATTGCTTTGGGACTTGTTGATAAAGGCCATTCTCACTGGAGATAAGCGATATCTCATTGTGGTTTTGATTTGCATTTCCCTGATGATTAGAGATGCTAAGCATTTTCTCATATGTTTGTTGGTCATTATTCTGTCTTCTTTTAGAAAGTTTCTGTTCATGTCCTTTCCTCACTTTTTGATAGGGTTGTTTGATTTTTCCTTGTTGATTTTCCTGAGTTCTAAATAGATTCTAGTTATCAGCCCTTTATTGGATGTGTAGCTTAAGACAATTTTCTCCCATTCTGCGGGCCGTCTGTTTGTTCTCTTGACAGTTTCTTTGGCTGTGCAGAAGCTTTTTAACTTGATCAGGTAACATTTATTTATTTTTGTTTATGCTGTGATTGCCTTTGGGGTCTTCTTCATAAATTCTTTGCATAGGCCAATGTCTAGAAGAGTAGTTTCAACGTTTTCCACTAGAATTCTAACAATTTTACACCTAAGGTTCAAGTCTGTTATCCAGCGTGAGTTGACTTTTTTGAGAGGTGAAAGGTGTGGGTCCTATTTCAGTCTTCTAATGGGGCTATCCAGTTTTCCTAGCACAATTGATTGAATAAGGATTCTTTTCTCCAGTGTATGTTTTTGTCTGCTTTCTCAAAGATTAGATTGGTATATGAGGATGGTTTTATGTCTGAGTTTTCAGTTCTATTACACTGGTCAATGTTCTTGTGCCATTCACAAGCTATTTTAATTACTATAGACTTGTACTATAGTTTCAAGTCTGGTAAATTGATAACACCCATTTAGTTTTTTGTTTTTTTTTTTTTTTGAGTGTGTAGTATATCCTGTGGGTTTATTTTTCCATTTTCCTGATTACTTACGATGATGAACATCTTTTTTTTTTTTATTTTGGCATAATATGGGAGTACAGATTTTAAGGTTTCAATAAATGCCCAATCCCCCCTCCCCTCACAAGTCTGAGTCTCCAGCATGACCATCCACCAGATGGTGCTCATCTAACTCATTATGTCTGTACATACCATCCCCTTCCCCCCTCCCATGTGCCCAATACCCTATTACTGTAGTAACTATGTGTCCACTTACATGATGCTCAGTTAATACCAGTTTGCTGGTGAGTATATCTGGTGCTTGTTTTTCCATTATTGGGAAACTTCACTTAGTAGTATGGGTTCCAGCTCTAACCAGGAAAATATAAGATGTGCTATATCACCGTTGTTACATAGAGCTGAATAGTACTCCATAATATACATATACCACATTTTATTAATCCATTCTTGGATTGATGGGCATTTGGGCTGTTTCCACAGCCTTGCAATTATGAATTGTGCTGCCATAAACATTCCAGTGCAGGTGTCTTTTTTTGCAGGGTGTCATTGGATCTTTTGGGTAGAAGCCCAGCAATGGGATTGCTGGATCAAATGATAGATTCACTTGTATCACTTTAAGGTATCTCCATATTCCTTTCCAAAGAGGTTGAACTAGTTTGCAGTCCCACCAGCAGTGTAGGAGTGTTGCTCTCTCTCCGCATCCAAGCCAGCATTTATTGCTTGGAGACTTTTTGATAAAGGCCATTCTCACTGGAGTTAAGTGATATCTCATTGTGGTTTTGATTTCCATTTCCCTGATGATTAGAGATGTTGAGAATTTTTTCATATGTTTGTTGGCCATTCTTCTGTCTTCCTTAGAAAAGTTTCTGTTCAAGTCCTTTGCCTACTTTTTAATAGGGTTATTTGATTTTTTCTTGCTGATTTTCATGATTTCTAAGTATATTCTAGTTATCAGCCCCTTATCGGATGTGCAGGATGCAAAAATTTTCTCCCATTCTGTAGGCTGTCTGTTTATTTTCATGGCTGTTTCTTTGGCTGTGCAGAAGCTTTTTAGTTTGATCATGTCCCATTTATTTATTTTTGTTGCTGCTGTGATTGCCTTTGGGGACTTCTTCATAAACTCTTTGCCTAGGCCGATGTCTAGGAGAGTGTTTCCAACTTTTTCCTCTAGAATTCTAATAGTTTCATACCTTAGGTTTAAGTCTGTTATCCAGCGTGAGTTGGTTTTTGTGAGAGGTGAAAGGTGTGGGTCCTGCTGTAACCTTCTACATGTGGCTATCCAGTTTTCCCAGCACCATTTATTGAAAAGGAATTCTTTTCCCCAGTGTATATTTTTGTCTGCTTTGTCAAATATTAGATGGCTATATGAGGATGGTTTTATATCAGGATTCTCACATCTGTTCCACTGGTCAATATTCCTATTTTTGTGCCAATACCATATTGATTTAATTACTACAGCTTTGTAGTATAGTTTGATATCTGGCATATTAAGGCCTCCCATTTTGTTTTTGTTGCCTATAATTGCTTTTGATATCCGGGGTCTTCTTTGGTTCCATACGAAGAGTAAAATTATTTTTTCTATATCTGTGAAGAATGATGTTGGGATTTTAATAGGTATTGCATTGAATCTGCAGACCAGTTTGAGTAGTTTAGACATTTTAATGATGTTGAGTCTGCCAATCCACGTGCATGGTATGGATTTCCATCTGTTTACATCCTCTGCTATTTTCTTCCTCAGTGTTTCATAGTTCTCCCTGTGGAGATCTTTTACCTCCTTAGTTAACTATATTCCTAGGTACTTTAATTTCTTTGTTGCTATTGTGAAGGGAATTGAGTCTTTGATTTGGTTCTCAATTAGATTGTTGTTGGCGTATATGAATGCCTCTGATTTCTGTGTATTGATTTTGTATCCTGAGACTTTACTAAATTCATTGATCAGTTCCAGAAGTTTCTTGGTTGAATCTTTGGGGTTTTCTAGATATAATATCATATCATCAGCAAACAGTGAAAATTTGATCTCTTCTGCCCCTATTTGGATACCTTTAATTCCAGTTTCCTGTCTGATTGCTGTAGCCAAGACTTCAAGCACTATATTGAACAGAGGTGGAGATAGTGGGAAGCCTTGTCTGGGTCCAGTTCTAAGTGGGAATGCTTTCAGTTTTTCCCCATTCAGTATAATGTTGGCTATGGGTCTGTCATATATGGCTTGTATCATTTTTAGGTATGCCCCTCCTATGCCTATCTTATTAAGTGTTTGTATCATGAAAGGGTATTGAATTTTGTCCAAAGCTTTTTCTGCATCTATTGAAAGAATCATGTGGTCCTTGTTTTTACTTCTGTTTATGTGGTGAATTGCATTTATAGATTTACGTATGTTGAACCATCCCCGCATCCCTGGGATGAAGCCATGATGGATTATTAGTCGTGATGGATTATTTTTTTGATAAGCGTCTGGATTCGGTTAGCTAAGATTTCGTTGAAAATGTTTGCATCTATAGTCATTAGGGATATTGGTCTGTAGTTTTCTTTTTTTGTTGCATCCTTTCCTGGTTTTGGTATCAGAGTAATATTCGCTTCATAAAAGGTGTCCGGGAGGTTTCCGTTCTTCTCAATGTTGTGGAATAGTTTCTGCAAGATAGGTACTAGTTCTTCTTTGTAAGTGTGGTAAAATTCGGGTGTGAAACCATCTGAACCGGGACTTTTATTTTTACGGTGCTTTTAAATTGCTGTTTCTATTTGAGCTCTTCAGTTTGTCTGTTCAGGAAATCTATTTCTTCCTGGTTGAGCCTAGGGAGGGTGTGTGTTTCTAGAAATTTCTCTGTTTCCATCACATTTTCCAGTTTGTGTGCATAAAGATTTTTGTAGTATTCATAAATTATATCTTGTATCTCTTTGGGATGAGTTATGATATCTCCTTTTTTGTTCCTGATGGCGCTTATTAGAGATGTCTCTTTTCTGCTTCTCATTAGCTTAGCCAGTGGCGTGTCAATTTTGTTTATTTTTTCAAAGAACCAACTGTTTGTTTTACTAATGTCCTGAATAGCTTTCCTGTTTTCATTTCGTTTAGTTCTGATTTGATCTTGTTGATTTCACTTCTTCTTCTGGGTTTGGGGTTGGTCTGTTCTTCTTTTTCCAGCTCTTTGAGTCATTTCGTTAGATTGTCTATTTGTGATCTTTTTGAATTTTGGTTATAGGCAGTTATGGAGATAAACTTTCCTCTCGGAACTGCTTTAGCTGTGTCCCAGAGGATTTGATAACTTGTCTCTCCATTGTCATTTTCTTCATAGAATTTTTTTATTTCCATCTTGATTTCTTCATTTATAAAGTAATCATTTAGTAGAAGACTGTTTAATTTCCACGTTTTTGTGTAGAAATGTGAGTTTCTGTTAGGGTTGATTTCTACTTTTATTCCACTGTGATCAGAGAAGATACATGGTAGGATTTCTATTTTTTTAATTTCTTGAGATTTACTTTGTGTCCTAGGATATGGTCAATCTTAGAGAATGTCCTGTGAGCTGATGAGAAGAACATATGTTCAATGGATTTTGGGTACAATGTCCTGTAAATGTCAGTCAGACCTAATTGTTCCAGGGTTTTGTTTAAGCCCATTATTTCTTTATTAATTTTATGTTTGGAGGATCTGTTTTGTGCTGCCAGTGGGGTGTTGAAATCTCTGGTCATTATGGAGTTGCTATTAATCAATTTGCTTAGATCCAATAAGGTTTGCTTTATGAAACTGGGTGCACTTAAGTTGGGTGCATATATATTTCAAATTGTTATCTCTTCTTGATGAACTGTGCCCTTCACTATTATATAATGACCCTCTTTGTCTTTCACTATTTTTGTTGGTTTAAAAACTAAATCGTCTGAAATTAGAACTGCCACGCCAGCCTTCTTTTGGCTTCCACTTGCCTAGAATACTGACCTCCACCCCTTTACTTTTAGTCTATATGCATCCTTGCAGGTTAGATGTGTTTCCTGAAGACAGCATATACTTGGCCTGTATTTTCTTATCCATTCAGCCAGCCTATGTCTCTCAGTGGAGAGTTTAAGCCATTCACATTTATTGAGAGAACTGATAGGTAAGGTAGATTACTGTTCATTCTGTTGGGTTGGATGTTGTTGCTTTGATTTCTCTCTTGAGCCATTGTATTATCTAGCCTTTAATCTTGGGGTTTTGGTTGTTTTTATATTTGTGAGTATTTATTATGGTGTTTCATGCATAACACTGTTTTGAGTACTTCTTGTAGGGCTGGTCTTGTCTTGGTGAATTCTCTGAGACTTTGCTCCTCTGGAAATGTCTTTATTTCTCCTTCATATATGAAGCTTAGTTTTGCATGGAATAAGATTCTAGGCTGGCCATTGTTTTGTTTCAGAAGAGAGAATGGGGCCCCCGTCTCTCCTTGCTTGTAAAGTCTCATTAGAGAAGTCTGGTGTTATTCGAATTGGCTTTCCCTTCTATGTCACTTGCTTCTTTCATCTTACAGCTCTTAGAAGGGCCTCTTTAGTTGATATTTTGGTCAGTCTGATGACTGCATGCCGTGACATCTTCCCGTTTGCGTTGAATCTCCCAGGGGTCCTCTGAGCTTCTTGAACTTGTATATCGAGATTTTGAGCAAGGCCTGGGAAATTTTCCTCTATTATATCTTCAAATAGCTTGTCCAACCCTTGAGTGTTGTCTTCTTCCCCTTCTGGTAACCCTATGACCCTCACATTAGATTTCTTCACATAATCCCCCAGCTCTTGTAGGCTTTGCTCTTTTCTCTTGTTTCTCTGCTCTATCTCTGTGACTGTTTTATTTAGTTGGAGGATGTTATCTTCAATCTCTGAGATTCTTTCTTCTGTGTGATCTACCCTGTTCTTGAGACATTCCACAGTATATTGTAATTCCCTGAGTTGATTCTTCATCTCCAGGAATTCGGTTAAAGTTTTCTTCACTGTGTCCATCTCTTTAGTGAACCTTTGTTCCATATCCTGAAGGCTTTTTGTGGTTTCTTTGTGTTGGTTATTGAGTTGTTGTTGCAGGCCAGTGAGTGTTCTTATGATCCACATACGAAATTCCTCTTCTGTCATTTTGGTTGCCTGATTTTGGTTGGTGTCCATTTCTAGGGGCCTGATGGTCCTCTTTGGGGGTGTGTTTTCTGTTTGGTTCTTCAGATTTCTGAAGTTCCTTCGCTGATTTCTTCCCATTTCGATCAGTTGTTTCTTTTCTTTAGGTTTTTGTTTGGGTATTCATAGGCCTTGTTTAGTTTCTGAGCTGGTAGGTGGTGTCTGTGGGTGAGATTCGACCACTCCCTGTATAATGAGTCAGTAAGTGCTATGAAAAGGCTGTGCAGGATGTCCTCCCTGTCAGTAGATGGCACTTGTTTGGAGAAACAGGCTACGCTGTTGTTTTTGTGTCCTGTTATCAGCTCTTTTTCCTGTAGGGAGGCACTCTAGTTCCTCAGGTGGTTGGTGGGACTTCCAGGTGTGTCCTTTTCTCCTCCTCAGTGAGGACTGGTCTCGGTGAGTCTGGGCGGAACTGGGTTGGGTAAGCCTGCCGTCAGGCACCACCAATGTCGTTAGCAGGGGTCAAAGTTCTCTTTTCTGCTTCCAGAAAAAGCTGTCAGGTAGGGTCTGGAATGGCCCCGCTCAGCCAGAAAGTCTGCTTGGTGTGGGGGGAGGGGGTGTGCTGTCTGAGACCCACAGTTTGGAGCGGGCCTGGCTTCTTTCCACTCTTCCCAACTCTACAGCTACTCCTGGGCCTCTGCCAGTAGGCCAGGCCACATGCCACCAGGCCTCCCCAGATTGTGATGTCGGCGGGGAGGTTCCCTGTGCAGGAACGCCACCTGGACTGGGTGTACAGCCTCCTTTTGGGAGAAGAGTTGCCCTCTAGGATGTTGATCTTCCCCTGAAAGCACAAACACCTCAGTAGGCTGTTCACATATTTCCCTTCTTTGCCCCGGGCAATGCTAGACCTTGGTGCATGGGATCTGGTCTGCAGGTCTGACCTCTGGGCCCCAGAGTTCAAACTATATCCCCACCAGGGAGAGGAGTGCCAGTCCCAATTCGCCCACAGGGAGCCCAAGCTGGGTCTATGTCTCTCAGCCTCAGGGTCTGCCCCGTTCTCCTGGCATCACCGTGCCAGCAGCACGGTGGTGGGAAGGGAGCTCACAGTCTGAGTTCCCCTTAGTCAGCTGTAGGGTCCCAGAAGGGAAGGTCCCGTTCCCTGGAGGTGCCTCCAGCTGGTGGCTGTATTGTCTCTCTGGGCAGCCGCGGGTAGGGTTGGCGGAGGGGAGAAGGAGGCAATATGGCACCTGCCGCGTATCTCAGGTCTGTGCACATGGAGGTGCCCTGAGGGATTTGAGGGATTTGGGAGCCTGGTGCCGCTTCCGCTACAGGCTTACCACTGGTTGGCGGCTGCTGTCTCTGGGCTGGTGTCCGCAGGTCTCTCCACCCGCTGGAGAGCCCACCAGCAGTCCCAAATGCAGGGGAGGGGAAACAGCAAATCCACCTACCCTTGCCTCTGGTCTCCGGGCTGCTCCGGTGATCTCAGCTTCCAGCTCTCCTCCATAGCCTCCTCCTGTGTAGTCTCCCGTGGTCTCAGGTACCCCTCCTTTCTGGCCCCCATCCTCTGTATGCTCATCTTCTTGCTTCTTTTTTCTAATTTCTGCTAGAATCTGTCTTTTCTGTAGAGACACTCTGTCTGGTGGTGTTTCTTGTCTACCATCTTGATCCAATCCCCCCCATTTAGTTTTTATTGCCTAGGATTGCTTT
This sequence comes from Microcebus murinus, assembly GCF_040939455.1. Taxonomy (NCBI): domain Eukaryota; kingdom Metazoa; phylum Chordata; class Mammalia; order Primates; family Cheirogaleidae; genus Microcebus; species Microcebus murinus. The sequence goes on from NC_134136.1 coordinate 21,316,424, forward strand.
AGCTATACAGGGTCTTCTTCGGTTCCATATGAAGCGTAAAATTATTTTTTCTATATCTGTGAAAAATGATGATGGTATTTTAGTATGGATTACCTTGATTCTGTACATCACTTTGGGTAGAATAGACATTTTACCAATGTTGAGTCTGCCAACCCATGAGCATGGTATGGTCTTCCACCTGTTTACATCCTCTGCTATTGCCTTCTTCAGTGTTTTATAGTTCTCGCTGCAGAGGTGCTTTACCTCCTTAGTTAAATATATTCCTAGGGACTTTATTTTTGTTGTTGCAATTTTGAAGATAATTGAGTCTTTGATTTGGTTCTCACTTTGACTGTTGTTGGCATATATAAATGCCTCTGATTTGTGTGTATTGATTTTGTATCCTGAGATGTTACTGAATTCATTTATTAATTCAAGGAGTCTATTGGTTGAATCCTTGTGATTTTCTAGTTATAATATCATGTCATCAGCAAAGAGTGAGAGTTTTATCTCTTATGCTCTCATTTGGATGCTCTTAATTCTGCTCTCTTGTCTGATTGCTATAGCGAGGACTTCCAGCACTATGTTGAACAGAAGTCAACATAGTGGGCAACCTTGCCTTGTTCCAGTTCTAAGTGGAAATGCTTTCAATTTTTCCTCATTCAGTATGATATTGGCTGTGGGTCTGTCATATATGACTTGTATCATTGTTAGGTAAGCCCCATCTATGCCTATTTTGTTAAGTATTCTTATCATAAAAGGGTATTCAAGTTTGTCAAATGCTTTTTCTGCATCTATTGAGAGGATCATATGGTCTTTATTTTTGCTTCTGTTTATATGGTGAATTATATTTGCAAATTTGCATATGTTGAACAAATCCTGCATCCCTGAGATGAAGCCCACTTAGTTGTGATGGATTATTTTCTTGATAAGCACCTGGATGCGATTAGCTAGACATTTGTAGATAATTTTTGCATCTATATTCATCAGGGATATGTGTCTGTAGTTTTCTTTTTTGGTTGCATCCTTTCCTCATTTTGGTATCAGGGTTATGTTGGTTTCATAAAATATGTTTGGGAGAATTCCATCTCTCTCGACATTGTGGAATGGTTTCTGCAGGATAAGCACCAGATCTTCTTTGCAGGTGTGGTAAAATTCGGTTGTGAAATCAGCACAATAAACACTGACAAATGTAAATCCATTCAAAAGCTAAAGATCAAAGGCCGTACACCACAATGGATCAAGAGAGAAAATAAAGCAACAAAGTCTGATCATTAAAATGAACAGAAATCTGTCCCACCTATCAGTTCTCTCAATAAATGTGAATGGCTTAAACTCCTCACTTAAGAAACATTGGCTGGCTGAATGGATAATAAAATACAAGCCAAATATCTGCTGCCTTCAGGAAACACATCTAATATACAAGGATGCATATAGACTAAAGGTAAAGGGGTGGAGAACAATATTTGAAGCAAACGGAAGCCAAAAGAAGGCTGGCATGGTGGTTTTGATTTCAGATAACTTAGTTTTTAAATCACCAAAAATAATAAAAGACAAAGAAGGTCACTATATAATGGTGAAGGGTACAGTTCAACAAGAAGACATAACAATTCTAAATATGTATGCACCCAGCTTAAGTGCACCCAGATTCATAAAGCAAACTCTACTCGTTCTAAATAAATGAATAAACAACAACACCATAATAGCTGGAGAATTTAACACCCCATTGACAACACAGGACAGATCCTCTAAACAGAAAATTAACAAAAAAATAATGGACTTAAACAAAACTCTAGAACAAATGGGACTGACTGACATTTATTGGACATTCTACCCCAAAACCACTGAATATACATTCTTCTTATCATCTCATGGGACATTCTCTAAGATAGACCATATCTTAGGACACAAAGCACATCTCAAAAAATTTTAAAAAAATAGAAATTATACCATGTATCTTTTCAGATCACAGTGGAATAAAAGTAGAAATCAACCCTCAAAGGAACTCTCATTTCTACAAAAATCATGGAAACTAAACAACCTTCTGCTGAATGATCACCTAATAAACAAGGAAATCAAGATGGAAATCAAAAGGTTCTTTGAACTAAATGACAAAGGAGACACAAGTTATCAAAACCTGTGGGACACAGCTAAAGCAGTCCTGAGAGGAAAGTTTATTTCTGTAAATGCTTATATCCAAAAATCGAAAAGATCACAAATAGACAACCTAATGAATCGACTCAAAGAGCTGGAAAAAGAAGAACAGACTGACTCAAAACCCAGCAGAAGAAGTGAAATTATTAACATCAAATCAGAATTAAATGAAATTGACAACAGGGAAACTATACTGAAGATTAATAAAACAAAAAGTTGGTTCTTTGAAAAAACAAACAAAATTGACATGCCTTTGGCTAGTCTAATGAAAAGCAGAAAAGAAAAATCTCTAATAAGCTCCATGAGGAACAATAAAAGAGAAATTACAACTGATGCCACGGAGATACAAGACATAATTTATGAATACCACAAAAACCTTTACACACACAAACCGGAAAATATGGAGGAAATGGACAAGTTCTTAAAAATACACAGCCTCCCTAGGCTCAAGCAGGAAAAAATAGAATTCCTGAACAGACCAATATCAAGTACTAAAATGGAAAGAGCTTTATTCTTAAGACATCTATCTCAATCTTACTAACAGAATGAAAAAAGTTTGTAAGACTGAACTTTTTAATCACATCAATGCCTACATGAGAAAACACTAATCTTCATTTTTCTTACAGTTAACTCAAGAATATTGAATATTCTCCATCTGTTATCTTTGTGAATCCAATCAACAAATACTTCATATTGATTGTCTGTTTTGTGAAATAAGGCATGCACTAGATTATACTGTGCTAAAACAGAATATATATTTTGTAACAACCTGGATGAAATTGGAGATCATTTTCTAAGTGAAGTATCACAAGAAAGGAAAAACAAGCCTATTATTTTGTGGGATGTAAATACACGGCCAAGCTATGGGAAAGTGTATCTAATCCCTCTTCAGCTATCTGCATGAGTAAATTTTGCCTATGCATTAAAAACTGCATCCTTTCATAAAATTGTACCAATTTGCTGGTGAGTATATGTGGTGCTTGTTTTTCCATTCTTGGGATACATCACTTAATAGAATGGGTTCCAGCTCTATCCAGGAATATACAAGAGGTGCTGTATCACCATTGTTTCTTAAAGCTGAATAGTACTCCATGGTATGCATATACCACATTTTATTAATCCATTCATGTATTGATGGGCACTTGAGTTGATTCCACATCTTTGCAATTGTGAATTGTGCTGCTATAAACATTCCAGTGCAGATGTCTTTTTTATAGAATGTCTTTTGTTTTTTCGGGTAGATGCCCAGTAATGGGATTGCTGGATCAAATGGTAGATATAAATTTGTCAACTGGCATATGTCCTTATAGAATTGTAAGGAAATGATGCTGTTAGGATGCCAGTTAAGAGTAGGCTCTAAAAGTCAAGTGTAGGCTGGGCACGGTGACTCACACCTGTAATCCCAACACTAGGGGAGGCCAAGGTGGGAGGATTGCTTGAAACCAGTAGTTCAAGACCAGCCTGTGAAGCATGGCAAGACTCCATCTCTACAAAAAATTTAAAAATTATCTAGCCATGGTGGCATACTCCTGTAGTCCCAGCTACTCAGGAGGCTGAGCCAGGAGGATCGCTTGAGCCTAGGAGTTTGAGGTTGCTGTGAACTATGATCACACTGCTGCACTCTAGCCTGGGTGATAGAGCAAGACCCAGTCTCCAAAGAAAAACAAAAGTCAAGTTTAGAAATAATTACACATTAAAAGATTTAACTGTGGTGGTAAAAAGAATCAGACGAAAATCTATGAGACGGTGCAGTAGGATTGGGAGCATGAACGTCCCTAGGTTTCTCCCTCAGGAGACCGTTATGAAGAACTCAGAGACCAAGAGAGAGTCTATTCATGGGGCCCTCTCCTGGGACACTCTGAAGAAAACAAAACATCGAAAACCTCTTGAAAACAAAAAGGGTTATCGCTAAATATATAATATTTCCATTTTATGAAAGGATCCAGTTTTTAAAGCATAGGCAAAATTTACTCATGCAGATAGCTGAAGAGGGATTAGATACACTTTCCCATAGCTTGGCCGTGTATTTACATCCCACAAAATAATAATTTTATTTTTCTCATGGTACACTAAGTACATTGAAAATATAGTATTTTGTCTCTCACTGATATTTTTCTTTAAAATCTTCAAAAGCAAAAAAAAAAAAATTCAGAATAGTATGGTGGCACACAAGTTTTGGTTACACAATTTGCTTTTGTACAGTTTGAGTTAAAGTTAAAAGTGTGCCCTTCACCCAGATAGTGTGCATTGTACCCATTAGGTGTAAACGTACCCATCTCCTCCCCCACCTGCTTGATTTTGGTTGAGTTTTCCTTCCATATGTGCACATATGTGTCGATCTATTAGTTCCAATTTAGTATTGAGTACATGTGGTGTTTGTTTTTCCCTTCTTGTGATACTTCACTTAGAAAAATGATCTCCAATTTCATCCAGGTTGTTACAAAATACATATTCTGTTTTAGCACAGTATAATCTAGTGCATGCCTTCTTTCACAAAATAGACAATCAATATGAAGTATTTGTTGATTGGATTTTGACCCTTGCCTAGTCCAATGATAGAATGTCTTGGGTCCATGTTCACTGATGCATTTTTATAACCTTTGATGAGTCCCTTCATTCAAAACATAGGAAAGGGAAAGAAAGATTCTGCATCACAAAAGTAATTAAAAGAAAACAATTGTAAACATTATGTAATGCTTGGGATTGGATTTGAAATAACCAAGTGAAAAGGAATTGAGATGTGGTGTTATAGATAAAAAAATGATTTTCCATGAGTTGATAAAAATCTTGGAAACTGGATGATGGGTACATTAGAGTTCATTAGTCTCTTCTTTGTTTTTATATATTTTAGGTTATCCATATTAAAATGTTTAAAATATAGTAAATGATCCTACACATGTAAAATACAGCATAAACACTAAGTATAATGAAAATTTAGAACATTTAATATAAACGCTTGATCTGCAATTACTAAATAAAAGAGTTTCTAAAAGGATGATAGTTAAAAATATTCTCTTGTGAGGAAGAAAACAAATATAGTATCTAAGTGCTCATGAGTTTTATATAGGCTAATTCTGTATTTATGTTGTCATGATTCAAAGTCAGATCTTTGATATATTCAAGATCAATTTGCCAGAATAATACATAAAATGATTAAAAGTATAAATATCTCCTGGATGTAATTGCTTATCATATTGTGATTATTTTACCTAGCCAGTTTCTGCTATAATAATTGTCAGATATTCTGTGTTTTTCTTTAGTCCCTTCCCCTAATTGGTCCCTGCTTCTCCACCACTAGAAACTGCCCTCCTGGTCTGCACCTACCACCTGCAGATTTGATCCCTGCCTAACATTCCTGTCTGAGAAACATGGGACCTGAAATTCTTTGGGATTATGGTTGAAGATCCATCTTCTGTGACTGCTTCTAGCTGAATATGGGCATGTGTCAGTTTTCAGGTCCTCGTGCTCTCTTGGGAGGAGAAAGATGTCACAGACAGAATGCCTGGGCACTATGATTCAGGGGCTTATGTTGTGATATTCCCTGATGTCATTAGCTGGTATTGGCTGGAACCCTCTGGCAAACATCAGCTTCATATGAAATTGTTGTAGTCTTGAAGATACAAATCTCAGCAAAAGGTTGAATAAACAAGGACCAAATAAAAGGAATAACAGGATTGAGACTATTGGTCCCAGGAGTGGCAACAACCAGGCTAGGCTTGATAGCCATTTAGCTTGTTCATATAGTTGTTTTACATTTTTGTCCACTATTCTGAATTACTAATGTAAGTATAACAAATTTTGTTAATGACTTTACACATGCCTCCTTGTTCTGGCAATATAATTATTAATAACCACACCAGTAACAGGTTTTATCACCACCTCTTGGCCTCCTTGGAGTACCCAGGTGAGCCTACACAACAATAGCTGCCCCCAACAATTTAGCCTTTTGACAGTTCCCCTGTGGTATATTTCCAGATCCCGGTTGTTGTATGCAGTATAGACCACTGACAAGAGTTGAGTAGTACTTGTTTGGGGTCCTGATGTTAACTTCTGAAGTTTCCTAAGGATTTTAGGAAATGATAGATTAATGAAACAGATGTTGATCAGTAGAGCTGCCTTTGCTGGGTTAGGGTCCATGTCGATAAAGGAATTAGGGAGAGAGTGGTAGAGGGGAGGAGGTGGCCAGTCCTCTCACATTTACCCAATCTCTTTTCTAAAGTTTTTTTTTTTCTTTTCTAAAGTTTGAGGCTTGTCCAGAGTAGAAGAGGCATCCAAACATTTTCCTGCACCCCCACCGACCTGACACCTTTCCACAAAGGATTTGTAATATTGGGCTTTATCTCTTAAGCGTATAAAAGCCTGAATATGAGAAATTTCTGACCATTTCTCTTTCCCGCTACGAGAGAAGTCTAGTTGTAAGATGGCATTTGGGTTAAGATTCCCATTTTCAGGCTGGGATTCTCCATCTGGCAGCTGGTACTGGGGCCAGGCTGTGTTGCAGAAAAATATTACTAAATAATTTATTTTTCTAAGTGATGATAAGTCCAAGGGTCTTTCACTTTTTTAAATAGGCATCCTAGGGGGGAGTTGGTGGGAACTGAGCCTCCTTATCCCATGGTCCAAAGCTTGCTTAGTTAAGCCATGCCTTATTGTTTGAGAAAAGAGAGACTAGAGAGGAGAGAGGGTGTGCTACCTGGTAGGCTAGGTGCCCCTGTGTCTGTCAGGTTGAGTTGCTCAGCAGTAGTCACCAACAGCCCACTTGCCAGATGTCCCCAGCCTGGTGCATTGTCTAGTCACCCATTCAGTCATCCCTCTCCCTAGTGGCCCAGTTTACCATGAGGACACCACAAAGTGTCCTTTACGGTCAGAGTTCTGAGGGCCCCAGTGAAACCTTTGAACCTGAAACCATGAGGCAAACGTTGGGGGGCCAGAAGCAGCATAGGAACAACTTTGGTGGGTGTGCTGCTGTCCCCATCTACTCTCATTCTTTTGCCTTTGAGGTGGCCCAATGGTAGGGCACCCACGCTTTGCCTTTGCCTCCCCATGATACCTGGACCACACTTTTTCCCATTCTTCCTGGATGTTGACCAGCTTCCACAAGTCAAGGGCTTCCCACTGGTTTAGCCAAAGGTATTACTGGTACCCCTTCTTTGTTTGCTCAACATAGTAAAAGAAATGTTTAAGGATTGCCCTTGGGCCTGGCATGGTGGCTCATGCCTGTAATCCTAGTACTCTGAGAGGCCAAGGTGGGAGGACTGCTTGAGCTCAGGAGTTAAAGACCAGCCTGAACAAGAGCAAGACCCCATCTCTACTATAATTAGAAAGAAATTAAGCAAAACAACTAAAAATAGAAAAAAATTAGCCAGGCACAGTGGCATGTGCCTGTAGTCCCAGCTACCCAGGATGCTGAGGCAGGAGGATCACTTGAGCCCAGGAGTTTGAGGTTGCTGTGAACTAGGCAGATGCCACAGCACTGTAGCCCAGGCAAGAGAGTGAGACTCTGTCTCAAAAAAAAAATGATAAAGAATAAAACAAAGGATTGCCCTCTTTGCCCCATGGAATGGGGAGTGAAAAACCTGTAGAAGGTTGCTAGCTGAAACAATAAAAGAGGTAATGAAGGAGAGCACTAGAAGCCTGACAGGGGGACAGGTCAGACTTCAGTACCTTATACTGGTGAGCAAAGTTTCTGAAACAGAATGGACAGTGACCCTTAGGTCTTCTCCATTATCTGACCTCTTCCAGTGTGTCTGTGGTCAAAACCTTAGAGAGAAGAAAAAGAAAGAGTTGTTGCTTAAGTGAATCAGTACACATGAAATGTCAGGTGTTCTGTGTTTTCCTGTAGTCTCTTCCCCTGATTGGTCCCCGGCTTCTCCACACCTGGGAACTGCCCTCCTACCCTGTATCTGCCACCAGCAAATTTGATCCTTGCCTAACACAATCATATCAAACCTAATGACTCTGAAGCCCATGATATACTTTTTAAAAATGAAGAAACAGCTAATGGAAATGGGGCACACTGTATGGGAGAAGGACATGCTTATAGCCCTGGCTTAAGCAAGGCAAACACATTTCATGTAACCAAAATGTGTGTACCCCCGTAATATCCTGAATTTAAAATAAATGAAGAAACAATGCTTATTTTACTGTTAACTGGGAAATATCTTCCAAAAATTTTAATTATTCATTTAACATTAATTATATTTGAATCTTTCAGATTTTTATTTTTGTAACTATTATATCTTTTTCTCTCCTTTTCAGTTGTGCAAAAGGCAAATTAACAATCTTCCATCCCATTACTCAAATATTCAAGAAAAAAAATTGTAAATGCAAAGGATATATGTTTGTTGGTTTATTATTATGGATAATAAGTTCATAAAATGTGGTCTTCCAATGGATGAAGACTCCTTCCCTATCCCATATTTCTAATATATATTTATATAAAGTAAACTATAAAACAATAAAAGTGGAGGAAACTCTGCAATCATCAATTGACTTGATTTGGAATACTATATATAATTTGAATTTTTAAAATTACTTGCTATTGACATTTGTTTTACAGAGTATTATACATTATGATAAAACAGAGTATCTAGAGTAGCAGTCCCCAACCTTTTTGGTACCACAGACAGTTTTCGTGGAAGACAATTTTTCCACCAACCAGGGGGTGCAGAGATGGTTTCAGGATGATTTACATACATTACATTTATTATGCACTTTATTTATATTATTATTACAGTGTAATATATAAGGAAATAATTATACAACTCATCATAGGTTGGGTATCCCTGATCTAGAGGAGTCAATACATGTTTCTCAAGTAGTTATCCAAGGACACTTTAAATAGCATCTAGGGAGCTTGTTAAATATGCTAATTCCTGCCCCACTGTAGTAGACCTGTTGAAACAGAATTTCTACTGTACCCAAGAATATGCATCTTAGCACAGTGCCCACAGTGATTTTTATGCCTGCTATGGTTTGAATATGTCCTCCAACACTTATGTTGAAACTTAATTCCCAATGTGGCAGTATTGACAGGTGGAGCCTCTAAGAGGCAATTGGATCATGAAAGCTTTGCCCACATGAATGGATTAATCCATTCATGGATTAATGGATTATAGTCGGAGTGGAACTGGTGGCTTTATAAGAAGAGGAAGATACCTTCAGCTAGCCAAACTCAGCTCCCCCACAATGTGAAACCCAGGACAGCTTCAAGACCCTCAGAAACTCCTCACCAGAAAGAAGGCTCTTACAAGATGCAGCACCTCAATCTTCAACTTTCCAGCCTCCAGAACTGTATGAAACAAATTTCATTTCTTAGAAGTTATTCAATTTCAGGTATTCTGTCTTAAGCAACAGAAAACAGGCTAAGACAATGCCCATTACATTGTTAAAATCACTGTGCTAGAGGGTAAAATAATTTAAAAAGCAATTTAGGTAAACAGCTATTCAGTGAAAGTTCTCCTTTATTTGAATTTCTTCACTAGTCTCCCCTATAATGGATAAAGTAAGCTTAGAGAATTTTGTATTTATTTTCCCAGGCTAAATTAAACTTTTTTTTACATTAAAACTTTGACATAGGCAATTTGGAGCATGCCTAGGAAAAAGAATGACCTACTTGGCTCATAATTGGTAATCAATATTTGTTGAATAAATTAATGTAATATAAATAGAGTATTATTATTAGTTTTGTCCTTTGTTTTCATCACAAGATGTTATCTCCAGCAATGAAGAAAAAGTTGTTTACCGAACATTTACAACACTATGTGAAGTATTCTGAAGGGAAATATGACCAATTCAGTTAATGAACACATCCTTCCCAAATAGCTAGAAAAAATATTTTCTTGAGTACTAGGTTATTTAAAACTCCTGTAAATACATTTCACTTTAATACATTTAGTTTGTGTGTTTTTTCTTTTAAAAACAGGTCAATACAACTCCTTAAGCATTATCATTAATGTATTATGTTAGATAAACAGCATATTAATTTTGTTTTAGTACTTAGCTGAAACAATGAAGCCAATGGGAGAGAAAGTAACAAAGTTTATGTTTTTAACACATATAAAATAAGAATTCTCCCAATGTGACAGATACTACCAATGTGCTCACCAAACCCATTTCTTTCTCCTCAGCACACAGCTCTCCTATATTTCTCGGTCTCCCTTGCGTAAGTGTGACCTTGAGTCTTATATCTAGACAATAGAATGTGAGTGGAAACTCACAAATGTGAGTAGTTGGACACTACTTCTAAGCCTGTTCCATAAAGACTTTCCACTGTGATCACCCATGCTGCTGTCCACAGTGACTTCAGAAGTTATGTGTTGAACACAGAGGAGCCACAAGAATCAAGAAACCTGGATTCCTGAATCACCACTTGGACAAGAGCTGTCAAATAATTGGAAACATCTGTTTTTCACTTTCTGTAGATGTTTAGCCACTTATATTTGGGGATTTATCTGTTAACAATAGCTATGACAACCTTATTTAACAAAATTTAGTTATTTGAACTAAAATCACAACAGAAACCTAAAATACATGTCATAAGTTTAATGGTCAGGCAGTGAGCATTAAGTTAATGGATTTGCAGGCTAAAAGGATGAACATTCATGATATGCAGTAGCAAAACATTTGTTAAAACTACTACCTACTATAACTTGGAAGGCAAACCTTGTGCCCACTGAACATGTAGCTCTAACGAGTCAGAGTCAGGGTCATAGTATGCCCTGTTCTAATTTTCCACTTAGAGAAAATATTAAAAGAGATGGATTTAGAAAAGAATTGGCTAGTTTGCAAGGGAAAATCAGCCTGCTTACTTTTAGATCTCCATAAAGCAGAACTCTGGAAGTTCTTTCCACACCATGAAATGTGTGCTAGAAAAAAATTGGCCTCTCCATTAATCCAAGGACGTCAAAAGGAAATTGGTCTAAGACTCTAATTAACTTTGTTAGTAAAAATAAATAATTATAATTTACAACCATATATTATGACACATAGTAGATTCCAGAGAAACAGAAGACTTACTCTCTAAACTTAGGAAGGTTAAAATTTAATTGAATAGAAAAAATAAAAGCAAGATTTGAAGGTAACTTAAATATATCTAGCTCAATCTAGATAATAATACATTACAGTGCATGGGGGTCCTCTAAGTGATCGTTAGTGATGAGCAAATTATTAGATTCTGTGGTTTTAAGAATAGTAAGAAATAAAAAGCAAAAAATCAATAATTACAGGCCCAGTATAAGTTTGATACTACACACTGAGACATTCAGGGAAAGGGCACCTTAAAGAAGAGATTAATTTATCCTAGAAATGAGTTTTAAGCCAAGTGTTTAAGAAGATGATATATATGAATTGGTGAAAAAAAGATATCAGAGGGGTATTTCACATTCATGTTTATAAACAGGTTAGAAATATGTGGCATCTTAATGGAGTCAAATAAGGACATGCAAGCCAATTTGCCTAATATTAGCACATTGACCTAGTGACAGGTAAAGAAAAAATAGTTAATATTTGCAGGCGTACTCATATACTGCCATTGATTTATAGTGGGACACAGGTGTGAAATGGGGACATAGACAGTACTTTTAAAACATCCTAGACCATATCTTTTCATGTAAAAGAAACAAAGACAGATGAATTCTACTTTTGAAATAACTTTTACTTCTGTCCTCTCCTGTTCCATCTCACAGCCTTAACGTTGATGACATATATCTGCTAGTTAGTGCCAACAGCCTCCTAAACCAGTTAATCTACCTGCCCACACAACCTGTCAGCCCTCACTTCCTCTGTGCATCTACCCTGCTCAGTTCCAGCAAAGAAATTTTTCTCAAATATAGATGCCTATGTCAGGTCTGTGCTTAAAATTGCTAACTGGCAGAGGCCTATCATAATTTTTCCTATGGGAAAAATTATAAAATACTTAGAATGATATGCAAAGTCACTTAGAGTGACAGACAAGACCCTGACAAATTTTTAGTTTCCTCTCATACCACTTTCTCTCATGAATCCTGTACTGAACTATTAGTTTCTTGTCTTACATCATAATCATTTTTTTTTTTGAGACAGAGTCTCACTTTGTTGCCCAGGCTTGAGTGAGTGCCATGGCATCAGCCTAGCTCACAGCAACCTCAAACTCCTGGGCTCAAACGATCCTGCTGCCTCAGCCTCTCAAGTAGCTGGGACTACAGGCATGTGCCACCATGCCCGGCTAATTTTTTCTATATATATTAGTTGGCCAATTAATTTCTTTCTATTTATAAGAGATGGGGTCTCGCTCTTGCTCAGGCTGGTTTCAAACTCCTGACCTCGAGCAATTCGCCCGCCTCGGCCTCCCAGAGTGCTAAGATTATAGGCGTGAACCACCGCGCCCGGCCTATAATGATTTTTATATCCCCAGGCCTTCATGTACACTATTCTCCCTGTCCACAATGATCTTCTCTTCATTCCATAGCCATCAATTATCCTTTGTTTTGCAGTATAATTATTGCCTTTTATGTCAAGGTTACCCAGATATTGTTTTCACATAAATGAGTATACAGATGCCATCTTTTGTGCTCTCTGAGCCTTTGGTATATTGATTTTATCACACTGTATTTTAATTATCTATGTGTTTGTCTCCTATTAGATTTTGAGAGTTTTGAAGGCAATGGCCATATCTGATTCATCTTGAGAACCCAAGTTCACATAAATACAGAGTAGGTATACAATAAATTATTATTAAATAAAATTTTGAATACTAATACGATGCAAGGAAGTAGGAATCAACATCAATGAACATGGGTTTAAAGCACAGTCTGTTTGCACTATATCATACTACTAAGAAAGGAGGGTATTCAAATCTTGAGAATATGGCTGTAATTAGTTTTAAAAAGGATACAGGAAACAGTGTAGCCTACTACAATTGAAAATGTATGTCCTCAAATTATGCCAGCTCAGAGTGTATTCATTTCCATTAGAGAATTTGTTGGTTTGCAGTTTTGAACTTTAGTGGCTTTAAATTGTAAACCACTGGAAAAATCTTTTCATGGTTTTATCAAATATTTAAGAGTGAAGAAAAACAACTTAGAAAATGGATGAGTTAAACTAGACTAGGAATGACCCAGTTTCTTCCACTATTTAAAAACATTCACTGTCTATGTACATGCTTTTTTATGTTTTTCCCCTACATTAATCAAATAGTAGGATATAGGGGATTTTGAGTGTACAGACTACCTAAGCACTAAATGCCATTCACATGCTATTCCCCTTTTCATTCCAGATAATCAAAGGTGTCCTGTTAAGCAAGCTTGTGTGAATGAGAATAAGGTCTTGAATAAATTGCTCACAAATTCCATGCTAAACTAATCCTCCAATGGCTCCCAGTGGTCACACAGCTCTTTTACACAAATCTCTGCAATGCTTGACTGACTTCATGGGCTTCCCACACCTCAGTAAATGGGTCAATGGGGACATTTGCCTAATTTTTTTAGGAAAAAAAAACTTTCTGAATTTAGGCTAAATGTCATATAATCTATGATATGTACATAAAATGTAGTAATTATTGCAGCTGGGCCTATGGGCCACTTCTTATTAGGAAAGGATCATTTACTTGCAAGATTTCTAAAATCTCAAGGCAGTTAGATTGTTCATGCTGCCCACATTTCTATTATTAATCTTCCAGTATTAAGCCTGACAAAAACACATCCAATGTTTTCTCGTCAAATATCTAAAATCATGATAATATTTGTACATTCTAAGTCATTAAGAAATAGCAATTTTATGCATTCTAAGTTTCTAACAGCACATTTCATAAGTGCATGTGAGAACAAAATATATTGGTAATTAGAGAAATAGTAGTTAATCATCTCAATCATCTTACCACATCTTAGTTTAAATAAATATGTATATACTGAAATCAGAACATTCTACTATTTCAGAAAATAAGTATAAATAGAAGATATTTCTTCAGATGCTATTTATCATTAAGGTTCTTTTGATGTTAATGTTTTAAATTATTATGCATTTATGTATTTTCTGATTTATTCTCTTTCTATGTTTGCTGCCTTAAATACCTGAGCCAGAAATGACATTTCATATTATCTGTACTCTACTTAGCATTTTTATTATCAATTTTCCTGATTCCAGGCAGAGGAGAGCAAGAAAAAGCACTGTTTTAAAGAGCTGCTTAAATGGCAAAAAAAAAAAAAAAAAAGATTCTAAAGTTTTAGTTATACTTTCTGATATTAACTAATAAAATGAGGAAGATAGTATCAAACAATTGGCTGAAAGTGGAAAAATTTTCATTTCAGCTTTGCTTCTACCAGTTCTGTGACTACAGGCATAAAATCAAATTTCTGTGCCTCAATAGTCACAACCACAAAAGTGGCATTATTGGCTTTTCATTTCCCTGGATTGTGGTAAAGTTTAAATTGCTGATGGCTCGTCTATCAGGTTCATAATTTGTACTAGGTAAAAGTAAAAGAGCCAAGGGCTGTATGCATAAGGCAAGAATGTCTAGTTTTAAATCAAAGTTTATGTGAAATGATCAGAGAAAAGAGCAAGAAAGAAAAGGAAATAAAAAAGCAGAAAGTATCCATTAATTAACCCTCCTTATTACAGGTGTCAATATTATGGCATCATTTTAACGTTCATGTCTACTGTTTTAGGAAGCTCCCCTCCATGGTTTCTATTGCTGCCTCTCAGGATGTTATGAGATAGTTAACAAGTTTTAGAAAGATGCAGTTTATATTATGGCATAAGACTGTGAACAGCTTGATACATAATCAGGGAAGGAGTCTATAGGATTATAAAACTTGCAGTGATCTAAGACATCTTGAAGAAAATACATATATAATGTTCCTCCAATAAACTACAGGGTTGCAATTACCACAGATGAGACACTTGACAGCAACACAAATGTGATGAAAATAAAATATTTGGAAAAAAATTACAAAGACACCAACACATATATAAGGTGATGAGTAGTCTTCTTTTACAGTGTTTAAAAGAAATTATATTCTGGCTGCAATAAATATTCTTCTTTCTGGAAACAGGTAATTTTCAGATCTAGTAGTCTCTATTATTATCTTGGAACTAAGCAATATCTTCCCCCAAAAGGATTTAGGTTATTTGTCTCTACTTTATCTAAAAGTCTTCAGGAAGTACTTTTTAAAGATCCTCTCAGAATTTAAGGACAACTGGGAGAAAAAATATAGTATTTTTGGACTCATTCGCTATTCTCTGTTTTTCAGAAGTATGTGTTGTAGCTGAACAAGAAATCCTATTATACCTGAGTCACTCTCAGTTAGCAGTCACATTATTATTCATCTAACTACTTTTCAATATCATGTTTTTAAGAATTTGCTTCCTCCATGGTCTCCACTTTGCTTTGTCTGAGGTTTGGAAATCAAGGGAAAAAAGTGGTTTTCTATATTGTTAATAATATTTTCTAAATGCATATCATGGATTGGAAAGAAATCCAAGTTAACACTCCATGCTGTGCTCTAATGACAAGACCCAAATCTTTATAGAGAATTTGATCACTGAGAAGGGAACTCAAAAAGAATACTGCAGAAAGCCCTCGTGATCTAGATCACTCAAGATTACTTAGTTATAACTAAATCATATATCAGGCCTTGCTTTAGTAAATGAAATAGTCCCATCATCAGGCAACATCATAAATATAGACTTTAAAAATTAGGAAAGGGCGGAGCAAGATGGCGGACGAATAACACCGCCAGACAGAGGGTCTCTGCAGAAAAGACCGATTCTAGCAGAAACTAGAGAAAAGAAGCAAGAAGACGAGCATACAGCGGACAAGGGCCGGAAGGAGGGGTACCTGAGACCCCGGGAGACTCCACGGGAGGAGGCTGCGGAGGAGAACTGGAGGCTGAGACCACCGGAGCAGCCCGGAGACCAGCGGCAAGGGTAGGTGGATTTGCTATTTCCCCTCCCCTGCATTCGGGACTGCTGGTGGGCTCCCCAGCGGGTGGAGAGACCTGCGGACATCAGCCCAGAGACTGCCGCCGCCTGCCAACGGTGAGCCTGTAACAGACGTGGCACCAGGTTCCCAACTTCCTCCGGGCACCTCCGTGTGCACGGAGAGCCGCGCGGCAGGCGCCATATTGCCTCCTCCTCCTCTCCGCCGACCCTACCCGCGGCTGCCCAGAGAGACAATATAGCCACCAGCCGGAGGCACCTCCAGGGAACGGGACCTTCCCGTTTGGGACCCCGCCCGCCCTCCCAGGTGCTGCTGGCACCTTGTTCCCAGGAAAACGGTGCCGACTCAGAGGCTGAGAGACATAGACCCAGCTTGGGCTCCCTGTGGGTGAATTAGGACCGGAAACCCTCTCCCTGGTGGGAATACAGTTTGAACTCTGGGACCCAGAGGTCGGACCTGCAGACCAGATCCCCTGCACTGAGGGCTAGCATTGCCCGGGGCACAGAAGGATTATACGTGAACAGCCTACTGAGGTCTGTGTGCCTCCAGGGGCGGATCGGGCGGAACGTCCCAGGAGGAGGCCGTGTGCCCAACCCAGGTGGCGTTCCTGTGCAGGGAACCTCCCCGCCGGCATCACAGTCCGGGGAGGCCTGGTGGCTTGTGGTCTGGCCTGCTGGCAGAGGCTCAGGAGTAGCTGCGGAGTTGGGGAGGGTGGAAAGAAGCGAGGCCTGCTGCAGACTGTGGGTCTCAGACAGCCCCACCCCCACACCCAGACTTTCTGGCTGAGCGGGACCATCCCAGCCCCGCCCTGACAGCAGAGAACAGAACTTTGACCCCTGCTAACGGCCTGAGGGCAGGCTTACCCAACCCAGCTCCGCCCAGAACGAGAGCTGATAACAGGACTCAAAATCAACACCATAGCCTGTTCCTCCAAGCAAACGCCACCTACTGACAGGGACAGCATCTTGCACAGCCTTTCCACGGCACCCACTGACTCAATATACAGGGAGTGGTCCAATTTCACCCACAGGCACCACCTAACGCCTCAGAAACTAAACAAGGTGTGTGAATACCCAAACAATAACCTAAGGAAAGAAACAACAACTGATCGACATGGGAAGAAATCAGCGAAAGAACTCAGGAAATATGAAGAACCAAACGGAAAACACACCCCCAAGGAGGAGCACCAGCCCCCTACAAACGGACACCGACCAAAATCAGGCAACCAATATGACAGAAAAGGAATTTCGTATGTGGATCATAAGAACACTCACCCAGCTGCAACAACAACTCAATAACCAACACCAAGAAAACACAAAAAACCTCCAAGAAATGGAACAAAGGTTCAACAAAGAGATTGACACAGTGAAGAAAACTTTAACCGAAGTCCTGGAGATGAAGAATCAACTCAGAGAACTACAAAATACTGTGGAAAGTCTCAAGAACAGGGTGGATCAAGCAGAAGAAAGAATCTCAGAGCTTGAAGATAACACCTTCCAATTAAATAAATCAGTCACAGAAATACAGCAGAGAAACAAGAGAAAAGATCAAAGTCTACAAGAGCTGTGGGATTATGTGAAAAAACCTAACGTGAGGGTCATAGGTTTAGCCGAAGGGGAGGAAGACAGCACTCAAGGGCTGGACAAGCTTTTTGAAGATATAATAGAGGAAAATTTCCCAGGTCTTGCTCAAAATCTCGATATACAAGTTCAAGAAGCCCAGAGGACCCCTGGGAGATTCAATGCAAACAGGAAGACGTCACGTCATGCAGTCATCAGACTGACCAAAGTATCAACTAAAGAGGCCCTTCTAAGAGCTGTAAGACAAAAGAAGCAAGTGACATACAAGGGAAAGCCAATTCGAATAACATCAGACTTCTCTAATGAGACTTTACAAGCAAGGAGAGACTGGGGCCCCATTCTCACTCTTTTGAAACAAAACAATGCCCAGCCTAGAATATTATTCCCTGCAAAACTAAGCTTCATATATGAAGGAGAAATAAAAACATTCGCAGACAAGCAAAGGCTCAGAGAATTCACCAAGACAAGACCAGCCCTACAAGAAGTACTTAAAACAGCGTTATGCACGGAACATCATAATAATAATCCACGGATATAAAAACAACCAAAACCCAAAGATATTAAAGGCCAGATATTACAATGGCTCAAGACACAAATCATAGCAACAACATCCAACCCAACAGAATGATCAGTAATCTACCTTACCTATCAGTTCTCTCAATAAATGTGAATGGCTTAAACTCTCCACTCAAGAGACATAGGCTGGCTGAATGGATAAGAAAATACAGGCCAAGTATATGCTGTCTTCAGGAAACACATTTAACCTGCAAGGATGCACATAGACTAAAAATAAAAGGGTGGAGATCAATATTCCAAGCAAACAGAAGCCAAAAGAAGGCTGGTGTGGCAGTTCTAATTTCAGACGATTTAGTTTTTAAACCAACAAAAGTAGTAAAAGACAAAGAGGGTCATTATATAATGGTGAAGGGCACAGTCCAACAAGAAGAGATAACAATTTTAAATATATATGCACCCAACTTAGGTGCACCCAGATTCATAAAGCAAACCTTACTGGAGCTAAGCAAATGGATTAATAGCAACTCCATAATCGCCGGGGATTTCAACACCCCACTGACGGCACGAGACAGATCCTCCAAACAGAAAATTAATAAAGAAATAATGGACTTAAACAAAACTCTAGAACAATTGGGTCTGACAGACATCTACAGAACATTCTACCCAAAATCCACTGAATATACGTTCTTCTCATCAGCTCACGGGACATTCTCTAAGATTGACCATATCCTAGGACACAAAGAAAATCTCAAGAAATTTAAAAAAATAGAAATCATACCATGTACCTTCTCAGATCACAGTGGAATAAAACTAGAAATCAACCCTAACAGAAACTCACATTTCTACACAAAAACGTGGAAATTAAACAACCTCCTACTAAATGATTACTTCGTAAATGAAGAAATCAAGACGGAAATAAAAAACTTCTATGAAGAAAACGACAATGGAGAGACAAGTTATCAACTCCTCTGGGACACAGCTAAAGCAGTTCTGAGAGGAAAGTTTATCTCCATAAATGCCTATAACCAAAAGGCAAGAAGATCACAAATAGACAATCTAATGAAACGACTCAAAGAGCTGGAAAAAGAAGAACAGACCAACCCCAAACCCAGCAGAAGAAGTGAAATCAACAAGATCAAATCAGAACTAAACGAAATTGAAAACAGGAAAGCTATTCAGGAGATTAATAAAACAAAAAGTTGGTTCTTTGAAAAAATAAACAAGATTGACACGCCGTTGGCTAAGCTAACGAAAAGCAGAAAAGAGAAATCTCTAATAAGCTCCATCAGGAATAAAAAAGGAGATATCACAACTGATCCCAAAGAGATACAAGATACAATTTATGAATACTACAAAAATCTTTATGCACACAAACTGGAAAATGTGGAGGAAATGGACAAATTTCTAGAAACACACAGCCTCCCTAGGCTCAACCAGGAAGAAATAGATTCCCTGAACAGACCAATCTCAACAGCTGAAATAGAAACAGCAATTAAAAATCTCCCTAAAAAGAAAAGTCCCGGTCCAGATGGCTTCACACCTGAATTTTACCATACTTACAAAGAAGAACTAGTACCTATCTTGCAGAAACTATTCCACAACATCGAGAAGAACGGAAACCTCCCCGACACCTTTTATGAAGCGAATATTACCCTGATACCAAAACCAGGAAAGGATGCAACAAAAAAAGAAAACTACAGACCAATATCCCTAATGAATATAGATGCAAAAATTTTCAACAAAATCTTAGCTAACCGAATACAGACACTTATCAAAAAAATAATCCACCACGACCAAGTGGGCTTCATCCCAGGGATGCAGGGATGGTTCAACATACGTAAATCTATAAATGCAATTCACCACATAAACAGAAGCAAAAACAAAGATCACATGATCCTTTCAATAGATGCAGAAAAAGCTTTTGACAAAATTCAACACCCTTTCATGATACGAACACTTAAGAAAATAGGCATAGAAGGGACATACCTAAAAATGATACAAGCCATATATGACAGACCCATAGCCAACATCATACTGAATGGGGAAAGATTGAAATCATTCCCACTTAGAACTGGAACCAGACAAGGCTGCCCACTATCTCCACTTCTGTTCAACATAGTGCTGGAAGTCTTGGCTACAGCAATCAGACAGGAAAATGGAATCAAAGGTATCCAAATAGGGGCAGAAGAGATCAAACTTTCACTGTTTGCTGATGATATGATATTGTATCTAGAAAACCCCAAGGATTCAACCAAGAAACTCCTGGAACTGATCAATGAATTTAGTAAAGTCTCAGGATACAAAATTAATACACAGAAATCAGAGGCATTCATATACGCCAACAACAATCTAATTGAGAACCAAATCAAAGACTCAATTCCCTTCACAATAGCAACAAAGAAATTAAAGTACCTAGGAATATATTTAACCAAAGAGGTAAAAGACCTCTACAGGGAGAACTATGAAACACTGAGGAAGGAAATAGCAGAGGATGTAAACAGATGGAAATCCATACCATGCTCGTGGATCGGCAGACTCAATATCATCAAAATGTCTATACTACCCAAACTGATCTACAGATTCAATGCAATACCTATTAAAATCCCATCAGCATTCTTCACAGATATAGAAAAAATAATTTTACGCTTCGTATGGAACCAAAGAAGACCCCGAATATCAAGAGCAATTCTAGGCAACAAAAACAAAATGGGAGGCATTAATATGCCAGATATCAAACTATACTACAAAGCTGTAGTAATTAAAACAATATGGTATTGGCACAAAAACAGAAATATTGACCAGTGGAACAGATGTGAGAATCCTGATATAAAACCATCCTCATATAGCCATCTCATCTTTGACAAAGCAGACAAAAACATACGCTGGGGAAAAGAATCCCTCTTCAATAAATGGTGCTGGGAAAACTGGATAGCCACCTGTAGAAGGCTAAAACAGGACCCACACCTTTCACCTCTCACAAAAACCAACTCACGCTGGATAACAGACTTAAACCTAAGATATGAAACTATTAGAACTCTAGAGGAAAAAGTTGGAAACACTCTCCTAGACATCGGCCTGGGCAAAGAGTTTATGAAGAAGTCCCCAAAGGCAATCACAGCAGCAACAAAAATAAATAAATGGGACATGATCAAACTACAAAGCTTCTGCACAGCCAAAGAAATAGTCATGAAAGTAAACAGACAGCCTACAGAATGGGAGAAAATTTTTGCATCCTATGCATCCGATAAGGGACTGATAACTAGAATATACTTAGAACTCACGAAAATTAGGAAGAAAAAATCAAATAACCCCATTAAAAAGTGGGCAAAGGACTTGAACAGAAATTTTTCTAAAGAAGACAGAAGAATGGCCAACAAACATATGAAGAAATGCTCAACATCTCTAATCATCAGGGAAATGCAAATCAAAACCACAATGAGATATCACTTAACCCCAGTGAGAATGGCCTTTATCAAAAAATCTCCAAACAATAAATGCTGGCGTGGTTGCGGAGAGAGAGGAACACTCCTACACTGCTGGTGGGACTGCAAACTAGTTCAACCTCTGTGGAAAGCAATATGGAGATACCTTAAAGCGATACAAGTGAATCTACCATTTGATCCAGCAATCCCATTGCTGGGCATCTACCCAAATGATCCAGTGACACTCTACAAAAAAGACACCTGCACTCGAATGTTTATAGCAGCACAATTCATAATTGCAAGGCTGTGGAAACAGCCCAAGTGCCCATCAATCCAAGAATGGATTAATAAAATGTGGTATATGTCCACCATGGAGTACTATTCAGCTCTAAGAAACAATGGTGATATAGCACACCTTATATTTTCCTGGTTAGAGCTGGAACCCATACTACTAAGTGAAGTATCCCAAGAATGGAAAAACAAGCACCAGATATATTCTCCAGCAAACTGGTATTAACTGAGTAGCACCTAAGTAGACACATAGGTGCTACAGTAATAGGGTATTGGGCAGGTGGGAGGGGGGAGGGGGGCGGGTATATACATACATAGTGAGTGAGATGTGCACCATCTGGGGGATGGTCATGATGGAGACTCAGACTTTTGGGGGGAGGGGGGGAATGGGCATTTATTGAAACCTTAAAATCTGTACCCCCATAATATGCCAAAATAAAAAAAAAAAAAAAAAAAAAAAAAAAAAATTAGAGTGAACTTTCTGTAGTAATTAGTGTTTTATAAAATTAGGAACACAATTCTGCCGTTGCTAGCATGTTCAACATCTTTGTCCTGTTAAAATCTTTCTCTAATAGATTTCTAGATAGCATGCATGATAAAAGAGGATAATGTAGGAAAGTAATATCTAGATTGCATTAAAGTGAATTACAGTGGGTTTAATTTCATTGTAGCACTCTTCCAATATAGTCATATTTTACATTACCCAACATAAATTCTTTGGTTTTAAAAGATATTGACTTACAAGATTCAAAGCAAACACAGATGGCGATTCCTGTTTGGGAAAAAGCATAGATTCACAAAACAGATTAGTTGTAGTAAAATCTAGTGTTGAAAGTAAATAAAACAAAGTCATTTTTATCTCTGATAGTCACTGTATGTCTATGATTATGCCACTTAACTAATTTT
This sequence comes from Microcebus murinus, assembly GCF_040939455.1. Lineage (NCBI taxonomy): Eukaryota > Metazoa > Chordata > Mammalia > Primates > Cheirogaleidae > Microcebus > Microcebus murinus. The sequence continues at coordinate 21,339,187 of NC_134136.1, forward strand.
TTTCATAGTAAAATAAATAAGTTTCATGTCTGGGGTGAGGAAAGATATAATTAAGATACATTTAGCAATTATTTAGTGCTTTAAGGCACCTGTGAACAAGAAAAGAATAAATGAGATATCAAAATATTTTTAAGCATGTGATAATTTTCCTATTTTCCAGGATTTTATTTTAAAGAGGTCTTTACTCAATAACCCATTTTTCTAAATGTTTATAGCCACTGATAGAAAAAAATAGTAATTATTTGGGGCTTATTTATACCAGAATTTTCTACCTAAACATTTTTATGAGAAGATGGGATAAATAAAATATTCAGCATAAACCAAAACTCTGTATGATCTTTAATAAAGTTTCCATATTACAAAATATATTGTTTATAGTATTATGTCAATATTCCCAGGTCAACAGAAAACAGTACAACCTTGTTTATAGGGCAGAATACAGAGAAAAAAATCTTTATGGAATCTAAGCTACTGGGCTATTTAGTACATTTAAGGTATACCAAAGGAATCATTTGTTCACACTCTGTTAAGCATCTGGTAAGAGAGGCATTTAACAAGAAAGTTAATGAGGGGGACACACAAAGTCTGGACAGTCTGATAAGGCATTTATAAGGAGAAAATCCATTATCATATGTGTGGCAACAATCAGAACAGGAGTGGTACAGAATTTAAACCAACACATGTGTGACAGCGCATCTGAAAAAGAAAAACTCATGGTATCACAAAATTCCATGTGTCAGAAGGCATGTGACTCAGACTTAGGCCTGATGCTAAGCTAAGCAAACTTAAAACACCAGGGTTTATTGCCAAGGCAAAGCGAACACAACATAAACCATGAAGCAGGCATTCTTCATGGTTTGCACTGAGGACATGATGGAGTCTAAATTATGAGGGCAAGAATAAATCAAAATTATTATAGATATTGTGTGCTTATTTTTTAACCTAAGATTATGCTCAAATTATAGGTTGGTCATGCATAGAGCAAAGGACTGCTAAACAATAGGTACTTTCAATCTATGCACTTGTCCAAAGTTCAAAAACATGGTAGAAATAGAAATAGAGATTGCTACTCCAGATCCTTACTTTCCGCAAGTCCTCTATCATGAGCTATGAACTCAAAGATTTGTTGTTATTTTTAAGTTCATGTGTTTTTTCTATAGGGATTTGCTATTATACAAAATGACATCTTTTATTCCTATATTATTTCCTCAAAATATTTGTATATGATAACAGTGAAATATTCTGTCTCTGACACTCACCGACTTGACTTAACCAAACTTTTGTAAGGATTCGCCCCTCTCCTGAGGCACCTGAACTTTGGCCCACCTTCAGCTTGAGCCCACATCAAAGTGTGGAAGGGACAGCCCCTCCTTTACAATCCTTCCCAAGCATAGGTGAAGCACAGGGGAAAACATTGCCAGATGAACTGTCTGGTCAAGCTACCCATTTGTTACAATCCCTCATACCAGTTTCCCTCTAGCCTTGTTTACTTCTCATGATAAAACAAAATACCATTATGTTTGATCTTAGGCTTGAGGCTTGCAAATTATTTCCCCCTATTGTAATAGACCCTTTCCCCTTTATGCAATAGTTTTTTCTGATAAAGTCTTTCCTTACTTAAGTCTGCATTTGTTTTTTATTTGGCAATAGTTAGACATTCTACTAAGCAACCCCCTGTCAGTGAATACTAGTATAGGCATCTTCGAAAAGCAGAAAATTCAGTCAACCATGTAATATTCTGTGTCCCATTATTTTGGCAAGCTACAATATTTCTCCTTAAACAGCCTATCTGGAAAAAAATTGGTTCTTCTGTCAGGTTCCTGTGAAGAAAAACAGCTTATAATTAAAGACTTGGCTCAGCTCACGTATGTGTGGCAGAAATAATTCCAATAATAGTAAAATTGTTTTTGGTAGAAGGAGTATGATAACATACAAAAAGAGGAGAGAAATAGTCTGGCATCCAGGTAAGAAATGTATACTTGGTTGCATGCTTGTTGTTCATGGTTTGTTTCATCTCTGTGATAAAAATTCTTCCTTTTTGCGTTAAAACTAATTATTTTATGAAAAAAATATTGCTATAAAGAAATGGATTGCCTTAACAAAAATACTGTGATCACTGGAAAGATCCAGTTCTTGCCACTCTAGTAATTCACACATGCAAAAATAACAATTGTTTAGAACTATTGATTATTATTACAATGTTCATCAAGCTTACTGAATTGTTTTAGTATTCCCAAAAATACCTCTCAATGGTTTCTCCAGAACTAGTGATTAAATTATTAGGCTTGAATTGTTAAAATGAACCCTAGGGAGTAAGACAATAGCTTGCAATTTTAATTTTAATTTTCAGGGTATATTACTGCAGTTCAGATAGGAAAATAAGCGGTGGCCTATAACCAATAAAGAAAGAGAAATCATTGTTGAGTTATGGTAAATCTATCAGTTGTCCCAGAGGAAAGTATCCTAAAACATTTTTTCTCATTTGACATGGCTATCAATGTCTAAGAGAGAAATAATCTATTAGTAACCACTAAATATTTATAATTTCTTAGAATAGCTGGGGACAAACAGAAGAACATGGCAATGCTAGCATGCATCCGAAGCGCCACTGAACAAAGCAAATTAAAAATGAACCTAGACTTCCAGGTAACGCTTTCATATCAAATGATCTTGGAAGTCGTCACTCCTTACATCAATAAAATGCTAAACAAATAGCTTTTCTTGGACCTATTAGAAAACTGAGGTCGCAGAGCAAACTACCCCCCTAAAATATCAAGGAAAAAACTCATTTAGAGAGATAAAGCATTCAAGCATTTGCTCACCTGGAGCAGAAGCTGCTAGAGACATAATTGTTAGGAGCAAATACTAGACTGAAAATTGTGATGAATTCCTGGAGGCTCAAGTACTGGACTAGTAGAGAGTAAGAAACCCCTGGGGACCCTAATCATAAGAGGACCCTCATACTTTCCCAACCATTTCCTTCCAGGAACCTCACCAGCTTCTCACACAGTAAGGATCTGAGAAAGAGCCCTTCAGGGCTCTGGCAGGTGAATGGGACAATATCCATTGTGAAACCAAACCAGATTGTTCTTCAAAAAAAAAAAAAAAAAAAAAAAAACCCACTTATTCTCAGGAGAGAAAGACTTCCACACAGAGCAATACTAAAACCTTTTCCCACAGTGGTAAGAGAAGTCCTCCTGACTGTAACAGTGTGTACATCCCAAACTGAGATGCAAAGAGAAAAAAAAAATGAAAAACAAACAGAACAGAGCATCTAAAAACTGTGGGACAGTATCCAAAGTTATAATAATATGCCTAACTGGATTACCAAAAGAAGAAAGAAGTAACTGTTCAGAAGAAATATTTTAAGTCAAAGACCTAACCTACTTTTTAAAAATCTTCCCCATTTTATTCATCCATTCATCTATTCCTTTCTTTTATTTTTTTATTTTAAAATATTATGGGGGTACAAATGTTTCTGGTTACATGTATCTATTTTATTATGCTTAATTCAGGGTTATAAGTGTGCCCATCGCCCAGATAGTTTTCACTGTACAAGTTAGGTTTTCACCCATTCCCTGCCCTGCTTTATTTTCACAGTGTTTTATTTCCCTGTGTGCACATGTGTGCTCATCAGTTAGTTTCAGTTTAATAGCAAGTACATGTGGTGTTTGGTTTTCCATTCTTTAGATACTTCACTTAGGATAATGGTCTCAATTTCCACCCAAATTTTTGCAAAAGGCATTAAGTCATCCTTCTTCATGGCTGAGTAGTATTCCATGGTATAAATGTACCACATTTTGTTAATCCTCTGATGCATTGATGGGCACTTCGGTTGATTCCAAAACTTTGCAATTGTGAATTGTACTGCAATAAACATTTGAGTGCAGGTATCTTCTTGACAAAATGACTTCTTTTCCTTTGGGTAAATACCCAGTAGTAGGATTGCTGGATCACATGGTAGGTCTACTTTTAGTTCTTTGAGGTTTCTCCATATTGTTTTCCATAGAGGCTATCCTAATTTTCAGTCCTTCCAACAGCGTATAAGTATTCCTTTCTCTCTGCATCCATAACATCATGTATTGGTTTTGGACTTTTTAATAAAAGCCATTCTAACTGGGCTAAAGTGATATCACATTATGGTTTTAATTTTTATTTCCCTGATGCTTAGTGATGTTGAACATTCTTTAATGTTTATTGGCCATCCATCTTGTTTTGAAAAGCTTCTGTTCATGTCCATCTATTCCTTTATTAATTAAGTTTTAAAACAAGATTTGTATGTAACAACTATGTGTAGATATGGTGATACAAGAGTAAACAAAACAGACATGAATTCAGTAACACTGCTGATACAAAACAGTTCAAGAAAGTACCGTAGTGTATAAATTATGTACTGTGAAGGAAACAACCAGATATTATAATATAGTAGCACCACCTCATTCCTGGTTTCACTTTCCATGGTTTTAATTACCAAAGGTCAACTGTGGTCCAAAAATATTAAATGGAAAATTGCAGAAATAAATAATTCATGAGTTTTAAATTGCATGCCATTCTGAGTAGCATGATGAAATCTCAGTCTGTCCGGCTTTGTCCCATCCAGGATTTGTTTCCTCCCTTTGTCCAGTAGAACCAATGCTGTAGACACTACCAGCTTGTTAGTCACTTAGTAACCATCTCAGTCATCACATTGGAAAAACAGTATATATAGAATTTGGTACTATTTGTGGTTTCAGGCATCCACTGGGTCTTAAAACGTATCTTCTGCAGATAAGGGGGGACTATTGTAGAGAACAAGGGTTAAGGAAGATATTTTATATTCGGTGATTAGGAAAGGCAACTCTGAAGGTATTACATTTAACTGAGACTTGAAGCATGAAGTAGATCTAGCTGAATGGATTATGGAAGAATGGAATATGATCATTCTGAGTGTCCATTAGTCTAAATTATGCAAATTATTTCTTCACATTGTAGGAGCCAAATGCATTTATTACAGTGGTTTCTATACTTTTTTTTTTTTTTTAGAAATGCCAACTCCTGTGGGGAATCTCCCCTGGGTCTGTCCAGTCAGAATTCAGCTAAGCCTTCTTTATGTTCCCACAACATTTTGCCTATTTTCTACTGTGCTACCTATGTTAGCTCTTGTTTTACATTAATTTGAGTCTGCTTCAGTAGAATATAAACACCCTGTCTTCAGTTTTGTCCATCCACAATGAATACAACAGTGCATTATAATGAAGTAAGTGCTTGATGAATGAATGTACATATGTGCATATGGATAAACAAAGGAATAAACTACATATCAACTAGTGAAAATAAATGCCCCTGTAAAAGTTTGTTTCACTACTTTTCAGTAATTCTCATTGGAATTCCCTAAATCTTCAAATTATTGTTTAAAATAAATGAGACTTTTCTTTCAATTAACTATAATACTAACTGAAAAGTACCTTAGTTTTTATGTCTTGGGTACAGGTGTATTTTTAAATAAGCATCTTTCATGTTTTTATTTTGGAAAAAAATGAGAATGTTGATTATTTTCAGGGTCATGTTTAAAAATAATTACTATAGCTTCTCTCCAGCTTAATGACATGTCTTCTAATAAATGTCAATCAGTTGCCTACTTGCACTGTCTTGGACATAAATATTATTAATGGAACAGAATTGGATAATTAAAACTAATTAAAATTTAAAAAGCAAGAATGAAAGGTTATAGTTTTAGGTGAATTTAAAGACTGAAGGTTTAACCATTAGTTAATGACATTTTCTCTTCTCTTCTCTTCTCTTCTCTTCTCTTCTCTTCTCTTCTCTTCTCTTCTCTTCTCTTCTCTTCTCTTCTCTTCTCTTCTTCTCTTCTTTTCTTTTCTTTTCTTTGACAGAGTCTCACTCTGTTGCCCATGCTGGAGTGCTGTGGCATCAGCCTAGCTCACAGCAACCTCAGACTCCTGGGCTCAAGCCCTCCTTCTGCCTCAGCCTCCTAAGTAGCTGGGACTACAGGCACGTGGCACCATACCCAGCTAATTTTTTATATATATTTTTAGTTGTTCAACTAATTTCTTTCTATTTTTTTTAGTAGATCCGGGGTCTTGCTCTTGGTCAGGCTGTTCTCGAACTCCTGAGCCGAAAGGATCCTCCCACCTTTGCCTCCTAGAGTGCTAGGATTACAGGTGTGAGCCACCGCTCCCGGCCCACTAATGACATTTTCTAATTGCTGAGTTTGCTATGTGCATTAAGTATATTCCTCTGAATATTTTGAATAGCCTCACTACTGTTCTAAGTAGACTATATGTAGAATGGGTTAAGTCTCTCTCATTTAGCCAGTTTTACCCTCATAGCTTGATCATCAGTCATTGGGGGGAGTTCTATCAGGCAATTCTGTGATGTAAACAAGGTTCTACCCAGCAGTAGATTATAACTACTAAATCATTTAATTAGTCCCTGAATAGCTAACAGCATGTACTTATTTGTTAGGGATATGACTCAGGACATCATTGAGCACAAATATACTCAACAGATGATATGCCATATGATTTTGCCTCCTTCCACCATGAATAATTTCCACATGATTCATCAAAAGTCATAGTAGAAGTTCACATTTACTCAATGCTTGTGTAATGAGTAATATGCAACCTTATAAGTATAACCAGCTTTCCCTTCAAAAAACAACAGAAAGACGCATGTACATCATTTTGCATGTGCTTTATCACCTATGTTGTGATCTGGCCACATGACTATTTTTAAAGAATATGTTCACTTCTAATAAGTTATCTGTAAATAGTGGTAGTTACAGTTTAATAAGGAAGAACTCTATTACTACTGTGCCTAATAGAGCCTTAAGTACCATTAACAAATATTCATTAAAAGTTTAAAGGAAATCTCCTTTTGAATTAAATAAAATTGAGTGGGCTGGAGTAGTCATGAAAACAAAGTAAATACAATAGTTGTCATTTTGAATTGAGACAAAATCAAATTATAAAACCATCCGTACATCAATTAAAATACATTTGAAAATTGTTTCAACATGAAAAGATATCAGGTAAAATAATTTTCAAAATATAATTCAAAAAGAAAAGAGTAGTCCTCTAAAATGGAAAGTTTTATCCACTAAAGTGAAGACAAAATAATGTTTTTCTCTGTTGTACAATATGGGCTCTCCAATTTTCTTAAGGGATTTCTACTTAAGGGATTTCTACTGGTATTGCAGTATGGGCCTTGCCTTGCCATGTTTCCAGGGATTAGATGAATTCTCCCACCTGTATAAACTAAAAAAACATCAGAAAAAAAAATAAAAGAAACAATGGCTGTCAGACAACTGGACATCAGACAACAAACGACTGATTCACTAGAGGTGGGGAACAAATGACCTAAGTCTGCTGACTGATAAAGTGACTACCTAGAGAGAGTTTCCAGGCCATTGTGCAGGGTGAGGGAACCCAGGTGAAACCTGATTATCTTCTTGCATTTCAGGAAATGGAGCTTAGAATTTGAAGAGATAAAGGGCACAAGAATTGACAGCACCAAGGATTAAAGAGGACAAAGCCACACAGAAAGAGAACACTGTATTTCTGCAGAGGGTTCCCCTCAATTGTTCTTTTGGGCATAATATTATTTATTTTATTTGTTCTTGATTTATTTATAGTGGTTTTGTGTAACTCTTTGTGCACTTGTCATAATAGTTGCTCTAGATATTACAATATAAATACATAACTTAATCAACTAATATCAACATTTCACTATTTCAACTAAAGTATAGAGATCTCATTTCCATTTAGGCCCCTTTACCTTCCCCACTTCTAAATATCATTGACTTGATATGACTTATAAAACACATAAGAAAAACAATAGGCCTTTTATGTACACATATTTCTACTTTTTCTATTGTTCTTCCTTCCTGATGCTCTAAGAGTATTTCTTTTATCATTTCCTCACTATTCAACAAACTTTCTTTAGCATTTATGGGTAAGTATGCTACAAATTCTTTTAGTTTTTGTTTCTTCTTCATTTCTGAAGGATAATTTTACTAGATATAGAATTTTTGGTAATAGTTCTTTTATTTCCACACTTCTAAACTGTTGTGACACTTTAATTTTCAAAAGTTTAATTATCATATGCGGATTTCTTTGAAGTTATCTTATTAAGGTCTACTTTTCTTGAAGTTATGAGTCATTGTTTTTCATGAAGTTTGGGATGTTTTAAACCATTATTTCTCTGCAGTCTTTCAGCCCCTCTTTCTCCTCTTCTTGTGGGAATATATTTTGTTATTGTCCCTTAGGAAACTGAAAATATGTTCTTGTTTTCTTTATTTTGTTCATAATAAGTGAATGCTATTGATTTATCTTCATGTTCAGTGATTCCTTCCTCTTATAGTCCATTGAGCAAGGTTTGTTTTTTACTGTTATTATTTTCCTATTTTACAATTTCTATTTGGTTCTTTTTATACCTTTTATTTCTTTCCAAAATTTTTCTATTTTTCATTTGTTTCAGTAGAATATGTAATGGACTGTTAAAGTGTTTTTATGATGTCTGCTTTATAATCCTTATTAGATAATTCAACTGATTAGAAATTCATCTGATTTATCTCAAGATTGACATCAATTGATTGCCTTTTCTCATTCAAGTTGTATTTTTTTTTTAATTCTTAGTATGGCAAGTGCTTTTCAACTGTACTCTAGATATTTCTTTGAGCATGTTAGCAGACTTTGTGTCCATCTAAATCTTTGATTTCATCAGGTCTTCATTCTGTTTATATTCAGCATGCAGGTTCTGGTCTACTTTTCTGGGCTGTGCTTCCAATGACATTTCAATCTTCAGAGCCTTTGTTGTGTTATTATTATTATTTTTTTGCTCAGTTTATCTGGTACTACAGAGGCTCCTGCTTGTCCATGCTAGTGATACTTAAAGGTGAAGAAGGAGTTTTCCTAAGCCACGCCATGGGGTATCTCTCAGTAGGTAAAGAGAGCCCCAGGTCCCCTGGGATGAAGAGACTTGCCTACTAATACTAATTTTTTTCAATAATTCCTAACAGAGCCTTCCAGCTGTCCCTGTGTTTCTGGGTGAAGAAAGATGTTCTCAGGCCCATGAGCACAAAGAGACTCTCTAGGAATGGCAAACCACTGTTACTGAGTTCCTCCTGCTCATTGTGTCTGCTTGCCACCTTGTCTCAAAGCAGACAAGGGAGTATCAGGCCCATCGAGGCCTTTTATTGCTGGGTACTTGTTTTGGCAGGAGCCTCCTTACCTGAAGGGGATGGAAAGAGCTTCTTGGGCCCAGCCAATTGTTGGGGTGGTATCCCTTTACCTGTGTCCCACAGTTTCCCTGTTGTCTCTGAAAAGGATAGAGAAATCTCCGACCCACTAGAAACACAGAGACTTTCTGGACCAGACCATTTGTTTTCATAGGGTTCCTCATGCCTCTGCCACTTCAGTATCTCTCTATGGGGGAAGGGAATTCCAGGTTATGCAGGAAAGGGAACATTTTTCTTGGCTACTTATTGTTGTTGGGCTTCCTAATCAATCCCCCTTGTTGGTGGTGCCAGCTTCACCTAGTGCAGGGGTCCTCAAGCTTTTTAAACAAGGGGTCAGTTCACTGTCCCTCAGACCATTGGAGGGCCAGACTATAGTTTTAAAAAAACAATGAACAAATTCTTATACACACTGCACATATCTTATTTTGAAGTAAAAAAAAAAAAAAAAAAAAAACAGGCAAAAACATCCGCATGTGGCCCACAGGCCGTAGGTTGAGGATGCCTGAAGTGTGTTGTTAGATGGAGGAATAAGCCTATCTGAGCAGCCTTTTATTACTAGGTCTGGGGTTGGAAACTGCTGTGCCTGAGTCACCTTTTGTTGTGTGGAAGGAGGTGTATGCTCTGCTACTGCGTGTTCCTTCAGTCCTGGGGTTCCAAACCAATACACCTTCTTCTTGCCACATTTTCAGAGTTGTTTGATTGCCTTGTCTAGGGATTATATTTGTACTTAGAAGAGAAGTCAGTTAGAATGGATCTGTGCCATCTCATCCAAACAGGAATTGGATATTTTATTTTGATTTACATTTTCATTATTACTGGTAAGATTCCATATTTGCTCTAGGCTTTTTCTTTTCATAACCATACCTCATTTTTGTGAATTATTTGTCCACCATATGTTTGATATCATTATTGCACACTTGTTTCTGTATCATAGCCTTCTACCACACTTTTTTGTAATTGATGGATTAATTCTTTGAATTTTCCACTAAGACTCTTGCTAGCAGAAATTATGGAAATTATGTCTAGTTTTCTTTTGAGCTTAAACCAAACTCCTGAACTAGTTACTTGCTATATTATATCACTCACTAAATATTTGTCTATGAATGAAGGAATAAATTATAATGTAGTTAATTAAGAAAAAAAATTGATATTTGTTTTTGCTTTAACTACTACAATGTGAAAACACTATATAACATATTATTTCGCATTCTGTAGGACAGTGGTAAGAATTACCTTACGACAAATTATGACAACAAACTGGAAAGCAGGATGTCTATAAAAAACAACTGTTTTTCTCTATAGAGTTATTTATAACATTCAATACTTCATTTCTGATATTAGATGTGTGTTTTCCCATACCAAGTAATTCTCCAATTCTCTGGTGATACTAGGTAACTGTCCTATAATTTACCTCAATACTGACACTATCTACTGGAATTATCATCAGGTTGAGGGCTCAGTCACATAAGACTACCCCCATTTCAGACGCCAATTACAAGCCCAGTCTGACATCTGTGCTGTTGACTGATGGAAATCAGAAATTCCCATACACCCCGCCCCTTGGGTTTGATCATTTGCTAAAATGGCTCACAGAACTCAGGAAAACAGTTTTCTTAATAAATTACTGGTTTATTATAAAAGGATACAACTCAGGAACAGTCAGATGAAACAGATGTATAGGGCAAGGTATGGAGGAAGGGGCACAGAGCTTCTATGCCCACCCCAGACCTGCTGCCCTCCCAATATTTCCACATGCTTACCAACCTGGAAGCTCTTCCTGTCTTTTAGGGGTTTTATGGATACTTCATTATATAAGTATGATTGATTAAATCATTGGCCATTGGTGATCCATTCTACCTTCAGCCCCTCTCCCCTCGCTGAAGGTGGCAGGCAATGGGATTGAAAGTTCTGACCCTCTAATTACATAATTGGTTCTCCTGGAAATAAGCCCCCATCCTGAACCTATACAGGGGCCCCCAGTCACCAGTCATCTTATTAGGATACAAAGGTACACTTACTAATGTGGAGATTCCAGGGGTTTTAGGAGCTCTAGCCAAGAGCAGGACAACAAAGACCAAATATATATTTCTCATTCTATCACATTATCACAGAGGCTGCTACAATTTTTTTTTTCACAATTAAAAGAAAAAAAGCAAAGATTATACTTTGCTTCATTCCATGACTATTGCAATAAAGCTGATGATAAAACTTTGCATATTTATGTAAAATTCATGAGGTTTATTTGATGAACACATGTTTACTAACAGTTGAAGAGCAAGAGGTCCTGTTTTTCTAAAGAGTAAACTCATTAGCACGTAGATTAACTCCCAGCATGACAACATGAGGAGCTATGCTAACTCATTTTCCAGTGAATCTGGAGAAAATTATTTTAACACACATACCCCATTTAAAGCCTCTGATATTGATCAAAAGGGCAAACAGAAAATGAAAATATACCTATTTAAGAAAATCTATGAAAATTTGCTAAGAAGTCAAAGTCTATAGTATTTGAACCACAACCTTTCCATTCCTTCTGCCTCCCAGCTGAATGGGGCAGAGATTCCACTCTAGACTGCTGCAGCCAAAAATACAGGGCTATATTTCCTCCTAGCTCCTAGCTCAGGTCTTCTTCCACAAGGCAACATTTCTCAAAGTCAGCACTTCTCATCCTGCCCCAGCTGCTAGTTGCTGAGGATAAACCACGGATGCGTTTGATCTAAAGATGGAGGCTTTCTTCCCCTACTGGTGGAATGGAGGCTCTACTTTGAGCAAGACACACTGACAATACCAAAGCCCTGATAGGTCTTCCTAAGCTGTTGAGGCAGTGGTTCCATAACAGGAGAGGCAAGTCTATAGGATCTACTCTTTTCTACACTGAGCACTTATTTCTTAGAGCTGGCGTGTCACTCAGAGGAAAGGTTGATATTGTGTCGCTCCCATCTCCAGAACTCTAGCTCAAGATTTTTTCTGAGGAAAAAAGCAGACTGCAAAACAGATAGTTCCAATCTCTTCTCTAAGGAACTGACCTCATTTGCAATGTAGCTTGGAGAAGTTTAAACCTAAAGGTGCTTTCAAAAACAGTGGAGATGTGGTAAAAGGCAATGGAAAAGATACTCTTGGATCTAATGAAGACAGCACTCAGTCTACAGACCTGCTAGTTTGCAGGACAAAATAGGAAAATAAGATGGCAGAAACAAGCCATTCTGGGGTGAGAACAAATAGCAAACACTGATCTCAGAAAATAATCTATCTAAGGAGCTATTATTTGATTGTATTAATTTATAGAGGAATTTATGCTCCTTAGTATTGTTGAGAACAATAAAGAAATTAGTCAGCAATTAGTGAAGTATAAATTTGGTGTGGTCAGGAATGGCTTAGAAAAGAGCCCTGTCAGTACCATTGTTATCACAAGGTGAATTGTGGGTGTACCCAAAGTTGTACTTTCCTGAGAAGAAACATCACAGACTGTGTCTGTGGGAGGGGTAGGTGCAAAGAGGGAGAGACTTTACTAAAATAACCCAGCCAGTTACTAAAAATAATAAACATGTGAATAACAGTAACAAGCTCAGGGGAAGGGAGAGACAGCAGTACCCAGAGTTGATACAACATATTATCAAAATTGCTCAGTTTCTGATATGATTATTCAAAGAAACAAAAATGCATAACCTATGCACTGGAAAAGAAGTAGGCAACAGAAACTACCTGTGAGTGATCAGATGCTAGGTTTAACCAAAAGATTTCTAAATACCTGTTATAAATATTTCCCCAGAACCAAAGGAGAGCATAAAAGAGTAAAGGAAGGTATGGTGACAATGCTACATCAAATAGAGAATATCAATAAGATAATAGAAATTACCAATAAGAACCAAATAGAAATTACAGAGTTGAAAAGTATAATACTTACTGAGTGAAAATAAAAGCATTAAATTATGAATAGGGTACCAAAAATGACATGATACATATGAAAAGCAAAAAGTAAAATGGCAGACAAAATCCAACTATCGATGTTAATGTTATCGATAATAACATTAAGTGTGAATGTATTAAATAATCCAATCAAAAGGGAGGGATTATAATATAAATTTAAAAAGATCTAAGTATACATTGTATTGTCTATAGAAGACACACTTTACATTCAAAGATACAAATATATTGAAAATAAAAGGATTGAAAAACATGTCATGGAAATACCAAACATAAGAAAGCTAGTGATTATACTAATATCAGACAGAATAAATTTTGAAACAAAAAGAATGTTTCTAGAGATACAGAGTGACATTTTATAATGATAAAATAATCAATAGACCAGACAGATATAATAATTACAAATATATGTGTACCTAATAAAAGAGCTTCAAGATACACAAAGAAAAGTGTGACAAAAATAGAGAGAAATAGATAATTTAATAGTAAAAGTCGAAGACTTCTATAGCTTGTTTTCAATAATGAATAGAACTAGACAGAAAAATGACAAGGAAATAGAGGACTTGAATAACACTGTAAATCAACTAGATTTGATAGACCACTATGGAAACCTCCACTCAGCACAAACAGAATATACATTCTTCCAACAAACACAGGAAACATTCTCTATGATATACTGTATATTAGGCAATAAAATAAAACTCAATAAATTAAAAGGATATAAATAATAAGCTATGTTCTCATATCCCAACAAAGTGAAATTAAGAATCAACAGGGAAAATTTTGGGAAACTCACAAATATAGGAAAATTTAACAACATATTCCTATATAACCAATGAATGAAAGAAGAAATAAAAAAATAAACAAGAAAATACTTTGAGATAAATGAAAATGAAGATCTCTCAAACTTGTAGGATGCAGCTAAAGAAGTGCATGGAGTGAGATTTATAGCTGTAAATGCTTGTATAGAGAAGAAAGATCTCTAATCAATAACCCAATCTTTCACCCTAAGACACTGGAAAAAGAAAAGCAAATTGTATCCAAAGTCAGGAGAAGGGAGGGAATAATAAAGCAGAAAGAGTAGAAATTAATTATATAAAGAACAGAAAAACAATAGGGAAAATCAATATAGCCAAAAGGTGATTCTGTGTAAAGATCAATAAAATTGACAAACTTTCATCTAGTTGGACCAACAAAACAAAGAAAGAAGACTCAAATTTCTAGAATCAGAAATGAAAGAGGTGATATTTTTACCAATCTTACAGAAATAAAAAGGACTATTAAGGAATAGTATGAACATTAGGCTCTGTTGTAAGGGATTAGATTTACCTAAAGAGAGATCTAGCCTTTGCTCTTTAAGCCTCTCAGGAATGCCTCCGTTTACCTAATGGCTCTGGCCACCATACAGTATAACAATGTGATTTATAATGCCAGTTTTGGGATACAACATATCAGTTTGAAACTCCAAATTAACTGAAGAATAAATGCATTATACTGCACCCCTAGGAAGGGCTGGAGTCTAAATGCCTGCTACATGGGTATTATGTGATGAATTCCCAATAAACAACTCCAAATACAAAATGCTTGGATGGGCTTTCTTGCTTGACACTACATAGTGCATATTGTCACAACCACAGCCAGAGAAGGTAAAAATATCCATGACCCCATGAGGGAGGATGATTGGGAGCTCAGAGTTTGGATATTTCATGCCCTGTATTTCTCTTCCCTTGCTGATTTTAATTATTATCATTTTACTATTATAAAACTATAATAAAATATAGAACTTAACTGAGTTCTAGGAGTCATTCTAGTGAATTAAAGAACGTGAAGATGGTTGTTTTTAGCCAGCCATCTCAACTGAAGGTTATCCTAGAATCCCCTGAACTTGTAACTGAAATCTGCAGTGAGAATAGTTTTATGGAGACTTCCCTGTAATTATAGACTTTATTTAACTCCTTTCATATTCACAAAGAAAAGACCAGGCTCAGATTACTTCACTGCTAAATTCTGCAAATATTCAAAAATAAATAATTTTTCCAGAAATAGAAGGAGAAGAAGCACTTCCCAATTTATTTTTTAGTGTAATTGTATGGTGATAGTAAAACCAGACAAACCCATCACAAGAAATGCTTCACACTAATCTCTTTTATGAATGTGGATGCAAAAGTCTACAATGAAATAAGATCAAATTGAATAATTGAATCCAGTAGCATATATAAAGAATTATACACCAAAGGCTAATGGAATTTATGTCAGGAATGCAAAATTGGTTCAACTTCTGAAAATCAATTAATGTGATACTCCACATCAATTGAATAAAAAACAAAAAAATCACACAATTATCTCAATAGATGAAGAAAAGGCATTTGACAAAATGCAACTTCCTTTCATGATAAAACACAAAACAAACTAGGAATAGAAGAAATCCAAAGCTAATGTGATATTCAATGCTGAAAGATTAGATGTTTTCCCTTTAAGATTAGGATTAAGATAAGAATGGCACCTCTCGACACTTCTATTCAACATTGTAGTGTACGATCCAGCCACAAAAATTAGGCAAGAAAGCAAAATAAAAGGCATTGAAATGAGAAAGGGAATCCACCAAAAAATGATGATGGCTAATAAAGAATTCAGCAAGGCTGCAGGGTACAAGATCAGTGTACAAAAATCAGTTGTATTTCTATGCACTTGCAATAAACAATCTGAAAATGGAATTTAAAAAGAAATATATTTTATTTATTTATTTTTTATTTATTTCAGCATATGATGGGGGTACAAATATTTAGGTTACATGTATTGTCTTTGCCCCACCCAAGTCAGAGCTTCAAGTGTGTTCAAAATTCAAAATAGCATCAAAAAGAATAAAATGCTTAGGGATAACTTTAACATACATTGTGCAAAACTTATGCTCTGAAAACTATAAAACACTATTGAAATGGATTTCAAAAGATCGAAATAAAAAGAAAAACATCTTATGTTTATGGATCAGAAGAATCAACATTGTTAAGATGGCAATACTCCTCAAATTGTTCGACAGATTCAAGACAATCAGAATCTCAGCTGACTTCTTTTTAATTTTTTTTTTACAGCATAATACAGGGGTACAAATGTTAAGGTTACATAAATTGCTCTTGCCTACCCTCCCCCCTCGAGTCAGAGCTTCAAGCATGTCCATCCCCCTGACAATGCAGATTGCACTTATAATGTATATATATAAACCTATCTGCTCCCCCTGCCCAACACCCGATAAATGTGTTTTTTTTTTAAACATTTTGGTTACATTTTATAACTTTGCCTTTACCTAGCAAGGGATAAAGGTATGCCCTTCCCCTCCACACTGTTCACTACATCCCTCATATGTGGGTCTATCTCCCTACCCCCTGAATCTCCACTCTTTGAACATCACCACCCTTTGAACACCATATTGATAATCGATCAATACCAATTTGATGGCGAGTACATGTGGAGCCCATTTTTCTGACCTTGTATGGCCTCACTTTGGATAATGGGCTTAAGCTCAGTTCAGGATAATGTAAGTAGTGCTAGCTCGCCGTAGTTTGCAAGGACATGGAAACAACCCAAGTGCCCCTCAATTCATGACTGGATTATTAAAATTTGGTATATGTTTACAATGGAATATGACTCAATTATAAGAAACATCAGCTGACTTCTTTATAGAAATTTAGAACTTGATTCTAAAATTCATATGGAATTTATGGGACCCAGAATAGACAAAACAATCCTGAAAAAGAAAAACAAACGTATTTGTAGGGGGGAAAGGTCACACCTCAAATTATGGTTTGGGTGTGGCAAAGTCATAACATATAATCAAAATGTGTGTACCCCCATAATATCCTGAAATAAAAAAAAACAAAAACAAAGTAGGAAGATTTATGTATCCCATTTAAAAACTTATTATAAAGCAATGACAATCAAAATAGTATAGTACTGGCACAATGTAGACATGTAATATAATGGAATAAAATTGAGTAACCAGAAATAAGCCCATATATCTTTGATCAACTAATTTTGATGAGAATGCCAAGATCATTTAGTGAGGAAAGAATAGTCTTTTAAAAAAATAATGGTGGGAATATTAGATAGCCACATGCCAAAGAATGAATTTAGGGGGGAGGATCAAGATGGCGGACAAGAAACACCGCTAGACAGAGTGTCTCTACAGAAAAGACAGATTCTAGCAGAATTTAGAAAAAAGAAGCAAGAAGACGAGCATACAGTGGACGAGGGCCAGAAGGAGGGGTACCTGAGACCCCGGGAGACTCCACGGGAGGATGCTGCGGAGGAGAACTGGAAGCTGAGACCGCTGGAGCAGCCAGGAGACCAGCAGGAAGGGTAGGTGGATAAGTGACCTTTCCCCTCCCCTGCATTTGGGACTGCTGGTGGGCTCCCCAGTGGGTGAAGAGACCTGCTGACACCAGCCCAAAGACAGCTGCCGCCAGCTAGCGGTAAGCCTGTAGCGGACGTGGCACCAGGCTCCCAAATCCCTCCGGGCACCTCCGTGTGCACAGACCCCAGCCGCACAGCAGGTGCCATATTGCCTCCTTCTCACCTCCACCAACCCTACCCGCGGCTGCCCAGAGAGATAATACAGCCACCAGCCGGAGGCACATCCAGGGAACGGGACCTTCCTTTTTGGGACCCTACAGCTGACTAAGAGGAACTCAGACTGTGAGCTCCCTACCCACCAGCCCTCCCAGGTGCTGCTGGCACGGTGTTCCCAGGAGAACGGTGCAGACTCAGAGGCTCAGAGACATAGACTCAGCTTGGATTCCCTGTGGGTGGGTGAATAGGGACCGGAACTCCTCTCCCTGGTAGGGATACAGTTTGAACTCTGGGACCAAGAGGTCAGACCTACAGACCAGATCCCCAGGTCTAGCATTGCCCAGGGCACAGAAGGGATATACGTGAAAGGCCTACTGAGGTGTATGTGCCTTCAGGGCCAGATCAACGTACTAGAGGGCAACCCTCCTCCCAGGAGGAGGCCGTGTGCCCAACCCAGGTGGCGTTCCTTTGCAGGGAACCTCCCCGGAGGCATCACAATCCAGGAAGGCCTGGTGGCATGTGGCCTGGCCTGCTGGCAGAGGCCCAGGAGTAGCTGCGGAGTTGGGGAGGGTGGAAAGAAGCAAGGCCCGCTCCAGACTGCGAGACTCAGACAGCCCCACCCCCACAAGCAGACTTTCTGGCTGAGCAGGGCCATTCCAGCCCTGCCCTGACAGCTTTTCCTGGAAACAAAGAACAGAACTTTGACCCCTGCTAATGCATTGGTGGTGCCTGAGGGCAGGCTTACTCAACCCAGCTCTGCCCAGAACAAGAGCTGATAACAGGACACAAAAACAACAGTATAGCCTGTTCCTCCAAGCAAGCGCCAGCTACTGACAGGGATGGCATCCTGCACAGCCTTTTCACGGCACCAACTGACTCATTATACAGGGAGTGCTCGAATCTCACACACAGACACCACCTAACAGCTCAGAAACTAAACAAGGCATGTGAATGCCCAAACAAAATCCTAAAGGAAAGAAACAACAACTGATCAACATGGGAAGAAATCAGCGAAAGAACTCAGGAAATGTGAAGAACCAAATGGAAAACACACCCACAAAGAGGAGCACCAGCACCCTAGAAATGGACACCAACCCAAATCAGGCAAGCAAAATGACAGAAGAGGAATTTCATGTGTGGGTCATAAGAACACTCACCGACCTGCAACAACAACTGAATAAACAACACAAAGAAACCACAAAAAGCCTCCAGGACCTAGAGAAAAGTTCACTAAAGAAATAGACACAATGAAGAAAAGTTTAACCAAACACCTGGAAATGAAGAATCAATTCAGGGAACTACAAAATACAGTAGAAAGTCTCAAGAACAGGATAGATCAGACAGAAGAAAGAATCTCAGAGCTTGAAGATAACACCCACCAACTAAATAAAACCGTCACAGAGATAGAGCAGAGAAACAAGAGAAAAGAGCAAAGCCTACAAGAGATGTGGAATTATGTGAAGAAACCTAATGTGAGGGTCATACGGTTACCAGAAGAGGAAGAAGACAACACTGAAAGGTTGGACAAGCTATTTGAAGATATAATAGAGGAAAATTTCCCAGAACTTGCTCAAAATCTCGATATAAAGTTCAAGAAGCTCAGAGGACCCCTGGGAGATTCAATGCAAACGGGAAGACGTCACGTCATGCAGTCATCAGACTGACAAAAATATCAACTAAAGAGGCCCTTCTAAGAGCTATAAGATGAAAGAAGCAAGTGACATACAAGGGAAAGCCAATTCGAATAACACCAGACTTCTCTAATGAGACTTTAAAAGCAAGGAGAGACTGGTGCCCATTCTCACTCTTCTGAAACAAAACAATGCCCAGCCTAGAATCTTATTTCCTGCAAAACTAAGCTTCATATATGAAGGAGAAATAAAGACATTTCCACAGGAGCAAAGTCTCAGAGAACTCACCAAGCCAAGACCAGCCCTACAAGAAGTACTCAAAACATTGTTACACACGGAATACCATAATAAAAACTCATGAATATAAAAACAACCAAAACCCCAAGATTAAAGGCCAGATAATACAGTGGATCAAGAGAGAAGTCAAAGCAACAGCATCCAACCCAACAGAATGAACAGTAATCTACCTTACCTATCAGTTCTCTCAATAAATGTGAATGGCTTAAACTCTCCACTCAAGAGACATAGGCTGGCTGAATAGATAAGAAAATACAGGCCAAGTATATGCTGTCTTCAGGAAACACATACAACCTGCAAGGATGCAACTATATTAAAAGTAAAAGGGTGGAGATCAGTATTCCAGGCAAGTGGAAGCCAAAGGAAGGCTGGCGTGGTAGGTCTAATTTCAGACGATTTAGTTTTTAACCAACAAAAGTAGTGAAAGACAAAGAGGGTCATTATATAATGGTGAAGGGCACAGTTCAACAAGAAAAGATAACAATTTTAAATATATATGTACTCAACTTAGGTGCACCCAGTTTCATAATGCAAAACTTTGTGGATCTATGCAAATGGATTAATAGCAACTCCATAATCACTGGAGATTTCAACACCCCACTGAAGACACAAGACAGATCCTCCAAACAGAAAATTAATAAAGAAATAATGAACTTAAACAAAACCCTGGAACAATTGGGTCTGACTGACATCTACCGGACATTCTACCCCAAATCCACGGAATATACGTTCTACTCATCAGCTCACGGGACATTCTTTAAGATTGACCATATCCAAGGACACAAAGTAAATCTCAAGAAATTTAAAAAAATAGAAATCATACCATGTATCTTCTCAGATCACAGTGGAATAAAAGTAGAAATCAACCGTAACAGAAACTCACATTTCTACACTAAAACGTGGAAATTAAACAACCTCCTACTAAATGATTACTTCATACATGAAGAAATCAAGATGGAAATAAAAAAATTCTATGAAGAAAATGACAATGGAGAGACAAGTTATCAAATCCTCTGGGACACAGCTAAAGCAGTTCTGAGAGGAAAGTTTATCTCCATAAATGCCTATAACCAAAAGACAAAAAGATCACAAATAGACTACCTAACGAAATGACTGAAAGAGCTGGAAAAAGAAGAACAGGCCATCCCCAAACCCAGCAGAATAAGTGAAATCAACAAGATCAAATCAGAACTAAATGAAATTGAAAACAGGGAAGCTATTCAGGAGATTAATAAAACAAAAAGTTGGTCCTTTGAAAAAATAAACAAAATTGACACACCATTGGCTAAGCTAACGAAAAGCAGAAAAGAGAAATCTCTAATAAGCTCCATCAGGAACAAAAAAGGAGATATCACAACTGATCCCAAAGAGATACAAGATATAATTTATGAATACAACAAAAATCTTTATGCACACAAACTGGAAAATGTGGAGGAAATGGACAAATTCCTAGAAACACAGAGCCTCCCTAGGCTCAACCAGGAAGAAATAGATTCCCTGAACAGACCAATCTCAACAGCTGAAATAGAAACAGCAATTAAAAATCTCCCTAAAGAGCCGGGCGCGGTGGCTCACGCCAGTAATCCTAGCACTCTGGGAGGCTGAGGCGGGTGGATTGCTCAAGGTCAGGAGTTCAAAACCAGCCTGAGCGAGACCCCGTCTCTACCATAAAAATAGAAAGAAATTAATTGGCCAACTAATATAAATCAGCCGGGCATGGTGGCTAGTGCCTGTAGTCCCAGCTACTCGGGAGGCTGAGGCAGGAGGATCGCTTGAGCCCAGGAGTTTGAGGTTGCTGTGAGCTAGGCTGACGCCACGGCACTCACTCTAGCCTAGGCAAGAAAGTGAGACTCTCTCAAAAAAAAAAAAAAAAAAAAAAAATCTCCCTAAAAAGAAAAGTCCCGATTCAGATGGCTTCACACTCAAATTTTACCACACTTACAAAGAAGAACTAGTACCTATCTTGCAGAAACTATTCCACAACATCGAGAAGAATGGAAACCTCCCCGACACCTTTTATGAAATGAATATTACTGATACCAAAACCAGGAAAGAATGCAACAAAAAAAGAAAACTACAGACCAATATCCTGAATGAATATAGATGCAAAAATTTTAAACAAAATCTTAGCTAACCGAATCCAGACACTTATCAAAAAAATAATCCATCACGACCAAGTGGGCTTCATCCCAGGGATGCAGGGATGGTTCAACATAGGTTAATCTATAAATTCAATTCACCATATATACAGAAGCAAAAACAAAGGTCACATGATTCTTTCGATAGATGCAGGAAAAGCTTTTGACAAAATTCAACACCCTTTCATGATACGAACACTTAAGAAAATAGGCATAGAAGGGGCATACCTAAAAATGACACAAGCCATATATGACAGACCCATAGCCAACATCATACTGAATGGGGGAAAATTGAAATCTTTCCCACTTAGAACTGGAACCAGACAAGGCTGCCCACTATCTCCACCTCTGTTCAATATAGTGCTTGAAGTCTTGGCTACAGCAATCAGACAGGAAACTGGAATTAAAGGTATCAAATAGGGGCAGAAGAGATCAAATTTTCACTGTTTGCTGATGATATGATATGATATCTAGAAACCCCAAAGATTCAACCAAGAACCTCCTGGAACTGATCAAAGAATTTAGTAAAGTCTCAGGATACAAAATCAATACACAGAAATCAGAGGCATTCATATACGCCAACAACAATCTAATTGAGAACCAAATCAAAGACTCAATTCCCTTCACAATAGCAACAAAGAAATTAAAGTACCTAGGAATATACTTAACCAAGGAGATAAAAGACCTCTACAGGGAGAACTATGAAACACTGAGGAAGTAAATAGCAGAGGATGTAAACAGATGGAAATCCATACCATGCTCGTGGATCGGCAGACTCAACATCATCAAAATGTCTATACTACCCAAACTGATCTACAGATTCAGTGTAATACCTATTAAAATCCCATCAGCATTCTTCACAGATATAGAAAAAATAATTTTTCGCTTCGTATGGAACCAAAGAAGACCCCGAATATCAAAAGCAATTCTAGGCAACAAAAACAAAATGGGAGTCATTAATATGCCACATATCAAACTATACTACAAAGCTGTAGCAATTAAATCAATATGGTATTGGCACAAAAAAGGAATATTGACCAGTGGAACAGATGTGAGAATCCTGATATAAAACCATCCTCATATAGACATCTAATCTTTGACAAAGCAGACAAAAACATACACTGTGGAAAAGAATCCCTTTTCAATAAATGGTGCTGAGAAAACTGTATAGCCACCTGTAGAAGGCTAAAACAGTACCCACACCTTTCACCTCTCACAAAAACCAACTCACTCTGGAAACAGACTTAAACCTAAGGTATGAAACTATTAGAACTCTAGAGGAAAAAGTTGGAAACACTCTCCTAGACATCGGCCTGGGCAAAGAGTTTATGAAGAAGTCCCCAAAGGCAATCACAGCAGCAACAAAAATAAATAAATGGGACATGATCAAACTAAAAAGCTTCTGCACAGCCAAAGAAATAGTCATGAAAGTAAACAGACAACCTACAGAATGGGAGAAAATTTTTGTATCCTATTCATCCCATAAGGGACTGATAACTAGAATATACTTAGAACTCACGAAAATCAGGGAAAAAAAATCAAATAACCCTATTAAAAAGTAGGCAAAGGACTTGAACAGAAACTTTTCTAAAGAAAACAGAAGAATAGCCAACAAACATATGAAAAAATGCTCAACATCTCTAATCATCAGGGAAATGCAAATCAAAACCACAATGAGATATCACTTAACCCCAGTGAGAATGGCCTTTATCAAAAAATCTCCAAACAATAGATGCTGGCATGGTTGCGGAGAGAGAGGAACACTCCTACACTGCTGGTGGGACTGCAAACTAGTTCAACCTCTGTGGAAAGCAATATGGAGATACCTTAAAGCGATACAAGTGAATCTACCATTTGATCCAGCAATCCCATTGCTGGGCATCTACCCAAAAGATCCAATGACATTCTACAAAAAAGACACCTGTGCTCGAATATTTATAGCAGCACAATTCATAATTGCAAGTGTGTGGAAACAACCCAAGTGCCCATCAATCCAAGAATGGATTAATAAATTTGGTTTATGTATACTATGGAATACTATTCAGCTCTAAGAAACAATGGTGATATAGCACATCTTATATATTCCTGGTTAGAGCTGGAACCCATACTATTAAGTGAAGTTTCCCCAAAATGGAAAAACAAGCACCACTTATACTCACCACAAATTGGTATTAACTGAGTAGCACCTAAGTGGTCACATAGGTACTACAGTAATAGGGTATTGGGCAGGTGGGAGGGGGGAGGGGGGCTGGTATATACATACATAATGAGTGAGATGTGCCCCATCTTGGGGATGGTCATGCTGGAGACTCAGACTTGTGGGGGGAGGGGGGAAATGGGCATTTCTTGAAACCTTAAAATCTGTACCCCCATAATATGCTGAAATAATAAATAAATAAATATATAAATAGACAGATGATTCAAAAAAAATAATGAATTTAGACCCTTATCTTGTGTCATAAAAAATAACTCAAAATGGATCAAACCTTAAATGCAAGAGCAAAAATATAAAACTCTTAGAAGAAAACATAAGGGTAAATTTTATAACTTCAGATTTCACAAGAAATTCTTAGATATGACACCAAAATCAGGAGCAACAAAAGAAAAAAAAATAGATAAATTTGACTTCACCAAAATTTAAAACTTTTATGTTTCAAAGGACATTATCAAGAAAAAACAACCCACAGAATGGGAGAAAATATTTGCAAATCATACATGTGATAAGGGGCATGTATCTAGAATATATAAATAACTTTTACAACTTCATCATAAAAAAGGCAAATAACCCAATTTATAAGTAGGCAAAGGATATGAATAGACATTACTTCAAATAAGATACACAGATGGCTAATAAGCACCTGAAAAGTTGCTTGACATCAGTGAAATGCAAATCAAAACCACAATAAAATACTTCATATTCACTAGGATGTCTAAGATTTTAAAAGTCAAATAATAACAACCATTCATGAGAATATGGAGAAATCAGAACTCTCATATATTGCTGTTGAAAATGTAAAATTGTACAGCAGATTTGGGAAGAAGTCTACCAAATACTCAAATAGTTAAACATTGAGTTACTCTATGATCCAGCATTTTAACTCCTAGTTATTAACCTAAGAGAATAAAAACATGTGCACACAGAAACTTGTACATAAATATTTATACCAGCATTATTCATAACAGAAAAAGTGGTAACAAATCAAATTCCCACCAATGGATGAATAGATAAGCAAAATGTGAAGGATCCATACAAAGGAACATTATTCACCTTTGAAAATAATTGAGATCTGACTGAACATTGAAAAAATAATAAGTGGAAGATGTCAGTCATAAAAGACCACATACTATATGAATTTATTCAAATGAAAGTCCAGATTAAGTAAATCTATAGAGACAGAAGGCACATTAATGGTTATTTAGGCCTCAGGTGGATGGGAGGGGAGATAATAGCTAAAGGGATAAGGGGTTTCTTTTTGAAGTGATGAATATATTTTAAAACTGCCTGTGGTAATTTTGGCTCAAGTCAGCTAGTAACCATGGCAGCACCCTCCCTGTAGCAACTGCCAAAATGTTTTGCACTGAGAGAATTGGCTCCCCACAATGGGGGTGTGCTTCCAGCCAAACCTGACTCAGAGAGCATAGTAGAACTGGAGGCAGTTCAAAGAGGAGGGTAGGACCGGTGCACCTGTAGGCAGTTCAAAGAGGAGGGTAGGACCTGTACCGCCCTTGTCGGTAGGACCTACAAAAGGGGTGTAGGTAGACTGCAGCCACTTCCCCCACCATAGCAGCTGCTAGTATTATCTGTGCTGAGTGACCTGCTCTCAGCTCCAGGGCATGCTCACTACGACTGAGCCGGCAGGACAACCACAGTTTGCAATCTTCCTGTCCACAGGTGTTTGGCAGGTTCACCTACTGATGGCTCAGACAGTGAGGCAGGGAGAGATAGTGGAGAGGTCCCAGTTTTACACTCAGGCAGCAAGAGAGAGTCCTTATGCATGAGGAGGGAGTGGAGGAGCACAAGAAAGCAGGGGGCTGTGAGTACACCACATTTACCAATCCCCTGCTGGAGAATCACCATACTGCAGTAGGCTGAGGCACGGAGACTGAATTGGCATAAGCACTGGTTCCTATGACAACCAAAATCCTCAGGGCCCAGGCTGAATCAGAGCAGCTGCCTCTACACACTTACACTTAAATAGGGAATGCAGTTTGATTCAGATATTTCTTGAGCCGTGAGTACTCCCCTGGTGAGATTGTCCTTCTGGTGGAGACCTGTGCAGATAGAGAGGCCCACCTGCCTTCCCTTGGTGTCTAGCGGTAGAAAAGGGATGCATAATTGGAGATCTCCCTATCCATTTGAATCACATGGAGATGCATCAGCTTGTCAGACACATGAACTGTGAGGTAGCCCGTCTTGGGAGGAGAAGGAACACACATGGACAGATCAGAGAGGAAAGTGCTATGGAGTTCCAGGGGCCAAGCAAGGAACGTGCATGAACCACCCTTCAAAGGAACCAGGCTTGTGAACAGGGATGGAAAAAGCCTGGCTAGGGGCCTCAGCAATCATATGATTAGGCCTCTTCCAAAAGGAGCAGCCCTCCAGCTTGGAGAGATATCCTTGAACTCCATATCAGCAGCTCTCCCTAGTGGCTGAATAAGCAACCTCTGAGCCCCGTAAAGACTTAGCAAGCCCCACACCCCGGGTCTTGCACCCCATCTATGATCTATCTTGCTCCTCTCCCTCACCTCAAAGGGATCAGGGTCCAAGCAACTCCTGGGAGCTACAAGGCCCTTCCAAAATCTTGGGGCATTCGTATACCCCACTTGGGGGTCCAGAATCTACCACAGGCATAATAGATTACCTCAGAAACTGGCTTCACCATACACACTACAATCAATGACAGTGGAAATAACCCCACAGATAAATATTGTGCCTTCCATCTCAAGCTATTAGGTGCAGCATATTCATATGCACAAGTACATTCCACAAGCTCAGAGCTTAAGTTGGGGGAAGCAAACTCACTATACTGCATTGGAAAAAGGTGAAAACAACAGGGCAGAAGTAATCCAAGAGATTCACCAACCGGCTAAAACACCTGAAAGGCAATTCAGAACCAGCAGTCTTTTCCCCAGCATGGTCAGGGATCATGCTTTGGGGACTCAGAGACAGAGCCATAAACCAGCCCTAGCATACCCAGCCCTTGACCAAGAGGACAGAGGAGAAGGAATCATCAAAAGAACTCTGAAAACATGAAAAATTAGAATGAACAGATGCCACCAAAAGAAATCAATAGCAGCAATGGATACTAACCTAAACAAAATAGTTAAAATGACACATGAATAATTTCAAATATGAACTGCAAGAAAGCTCAATAATTCACAAGAGAAAATAGAAATCCAGTAAAAAGAAGCCACAAAAACAATCCGGAAATGAATGAAAAATTATCTAAAAATATCAAACTATTATTGAAAAACCAAACAGAAATTATGAAAATGAAAAACTTCTTCAAGGAATTACAAAACACAGTGGAAAGCCTTAATAATAGGCAGGATAAGGCAAAAGAAAGAATCTCAGAGCTTGAAGATAACACCTATAAGCTGAACAAATTAGTCGAAGAGAAAGAAAACAGAAACAAAAAGAATGAACAAAGTCTACAAGAAATATAGGATTATGTAAAGAGTCCGACCATAAGAATCACAGACATAATAGAGAGCAAAGAAGAAAATATACAAGGATTGTATAATTTACTTGAGGGAATAATTGAGGAAAATTTCCCTGGACTAACTAGAAATCTAGATACTCAGGTACCTGAAGCACACAGGACTCCTGGGAGATTAATTGTGAAAGACAATCATAACATTATATATTTATTAGGTTGGCCAAGGCAAACATGAAAGAGACACTACTATGAGCAGTAAGGTAATAACAGCAAGTAACCTACAAAGGAAAACCTATTAGACTTACTGCAGACTTCTCAACTGAAACTTTACAAGTCAGGAGGGAATGGGGACCCATCCTTACACTTTTTAAACAGAATATTGACCAGCCCAGAATTTTGTATCTTGCAAAACTAAGGTTCTTACATCAGGGAAAAATAAAGACTTTCCCAGACAAGCAATTGCTGAGGGAAATTGTCAAGATAAGACCTGCCCTTAAGGAAGTAATCAGACCTACATTATACATTGATCAGTGCAATAAATACTCATTGGTGTAAAATCACACAAAAACTAAAGATCAGAAACCAGATACCACAATGGCTCAAGAGATAAAAGAAAACAATAAGGATCTACCTCAGTAGGATGAATAGAAATCCACCCCACTTATCAATTCTCTCAATAAAAGTGAACGGCTTTAACTGCCCACTGAAGAGACACAGGCTGAGTGAATATATTTAAAAAGTATATTTCAAGTATCTGCTGCCTCCAGTAAACACATCTAACCTACAATGACTCATTCAGACTCAAGATAAAGGGATGAAAAACAATATCCCATGCAAATAAAAACCAAGAGAAAGCTGGTGTAGCCATTCACATATAAGATAAAATAGATTCTAAATCAACAAAAGTAAAGAAAGACAAAGAAGGTCACTAAAAAATGGTGAAGGGAACAATTTAACAAGAAGACTTAACAATCCTAAATAATTTTGCAACTAACGCAGGAGTACCCAGATACATAAAGCAAATTCTACTTGATCAAAATAACATGGTAAATGGCAACAGCATAATAACTGAGGACTTCAACACACTGCTGAAAGAACTGGACAGATCCTCAAAACAGAAAATAACTAAAGAAAAAATGGACTTTAATAGAACTCTAGAACAAATGGGCTTAACAGGCATCTACAGAACATTCCACCCAAATAACATTGAATATACATTCTTACCATCAGGTTATGGAACTTTCTCGAAAATTGACCATATCCTAGGCCAAAAACCAGATATCAACTAATTTAAAAAAATAGAAATTATGCCATGTACCTTCTGAGACCACAGTGGAATAAAATTAGAAATCAATATTACGGAAACACTCATCTCTACACAAAGTCATGGAAATTAAAAAACTATTAATGAATGATTATTTGGTCGAGGAGGAGATACAGATGGAAATCAAAAGATTCTTTGAACTAAAGGATAATGGGGACTCAGGTTCTCAAAATACATGGGATACAGCAAAAGCAGGCCTAAGAGAAAACCTAATAGCATTAGATGCCTACATACAGAAGAGAGAAAGATCCCAAGTCAACAATCTAATGAATCATCTCAAGGAACCAGAAAAGAAAGAGCAAAGCAATCCTAAACCCAGCAGAAGAAAATAAATAACCAAGATCGGAGCAGAACTAAATGAAGATGAGAATGAAAAAACTATCCAGAAGACATCATGAGTAAGGTGGAAATGCTGTCCTCCCAAAAGAAATAAAATATTGGTTCTTTGAAAATATAAACAAAATTGACAGGCCTCTTGCTAGGTTGACCAGAAGCAAAACATAAAAGACTTTAATAAGCTCAATGAGTAATGAAAAAGAAGTCACAACTAATATCACAGAAATAGAAAATATCACCTATAAATACTATAAAAATCTTCACACCCATAAACTTGAAACCATGTAGGAAATTGACAAATTCTTAGAAACACACAACCTCCCTAGGCTCAATAAGGAAGAAATAGAATTCCTGAAGAGACAAATGTAAAGCACCAAAATTAAGCAGCAATAAAAATTTTTCCAATAAAAAAGTCTTGGAATAGATGGGTTCACACCTGAATTTAACAAAATCTACAAAATGTTGATATCTATACTGCAGACATTATTCCATAATATCCATAAGGAAGGAATCCTCCCCAACTCATTCTATGACACCAATATCACCTTGATACCAAAGCCAGGAAAGGATACAACAAAAAAGAAAACTACAGACCAATATCTCTTATGAATATAGATACAGAAATTCTCAATAAAATTTTAGCAAAATGTATTTAACTGTGCATCAAAAAAAATATGTATTCACCATGATGAATTGTGCCTCATTCCAGAGATGCAAGTTAGATTCAACAGATGCAAATCAATTAGTGTAATTCACCACATAAGTAGAAGTAAAAAAAAAAAATGACCATACAATCCTCTCAATGCACGCAGAAAAAGCATTTGACAAAATTCAGAACCTTTTTATGATAAAAACTCTTAACAAAATAGGCATAGATAGAACATACCTCAAAATTATAGAAGTCACAAACAACAAACCCACAGCTAACATCATAGGGAATGGGGTAAAATTGAAGCATTCCCACTAAGAACTGGAACCAGACAAGGTTGCCCACTATCACTACTATTCAACGTAGTGCTTGAATTCCTTGCCAGAACAATCAGAAAAAAGAAGGAAATTAAGGGTATCCAAATGGGTAAAGAAGAGGTCAAAATACAACTCTCTACTGACAATATCATTTTATATCTAGAAAATCCAAAAGATTCAACCAAGAGATTCCTGGAACTAATAAATTAATTCAGCAAAGTCTCAGGCTACAAAATCAATGCACTCAAATCAGTAGATTTTATATACACCAATGACATTCAACCTAGTAATTAAATCAAAGATACAATACCTTTCACAATAGCATCAAAGAAAATAAAATACTTCAGAATATATTTAACTAAGGAGGTAAGATACGTATATAAAGGAGAACTATGAAACAATGAGAAAAGAAATTGCAGAGGATATAAACAGGTCAAAAATATATGTTTCTCGTGGATCAGTAGAATCAGCATTATTAAAATTTCTATACTACCCAAAGTCCTTCACAGATTCAATGCAATCACCATTAAAATACCGACATTACTTTTTGCAGAACTTGAAAAATTAGTTGTATGCTTCATGTGGAGGCAGAATAGACCCTGAATAGCTAATGCAATTCTATATAATAAGAATAAATTGAGGGGCATTATTTTATCAGACTTCAAGATATACTAGAAGGCTATAGCAAGCAAAACAGCCTAGAATTGGCACAAAAACAGAGAATAGATCTATGAATCAAAACAGAGAACACAGACATGAATCTATCCTCATATTGTCATCTGATCTTCAACAAAGCAGACAAAATATACACTAAGTTTAAAAATTCCTATTGTATATGTGATACTAAAAAAATTGGATAGCCACATGTAGGTGGCTGAAACAGGATCCACATTTCTCACGTCTCATAAAAATTAATTCACAATGGATAACAGACTTCAACATAAGACAGGAAACTATAAGCGTTCCAGTAGAAAATGTTGGAAAATCTCTTATCGATATCAGCCTAGGCAAAGAATTTATGATGAAGATTACAAAAGCAATCATAGCACTGATAAAAATAAATAAATGAGACCTGATCAAATTAAAAAGTTTCTGCACAGCTATGGACACAATCAATACAGCAAACAATGTACAGAATAAGAAAAAAATATTTGCATGCTATTTATTTCAGAAAGGCCTGATAACCAGAATCTACAAAGAACTCAAGCAATCAGCAAAAAAGTCAAAAAGCCCCATTAAAAAATGGGTAAAGGACATGAAGAGAAACTTTTCAAAAAGAAGATAGACTAATAGACAAAAAATACATGAAAAACTTTTCAACATCTCTGATCATCAGGGAAATGCAAATCAAAACCACAATAAAAAGGCACTCACTCTAGCCTGGACAACAAAGCGAGACTCTGTCTCAAAAAAAAAAAAAAAAAAACCACAATAAGATATCCCTTAACTCCAGTGACAATGGCTTTTATCAAAAAGTCCCCAAACAACAAATTCTGACATGGATGCAGAGAGGTAGGTACACTTATACACTGTTGTTGGGACTGCAAACTAGTACAACCTCTATAGAAAATAGTTTGGAGATACATCAAAGAACTAATAGTAGACCTATCATTTGATCCAGAAATCCCACTACTAGGTATCTACACAAAGAAAAAAAGACATTTTATTAAGAAAACACTTATACTCAAATGTTTATGGCAGCACAATTCACAATTGCAAAGATGTGGAAACAACCCAAGTGTTCATCAGTACATGAGTGGATAAATAAAATGTGATATATGTATACCATGGAGCACTACTCAGCCATAAAAAATAAATAAATGGTGATCTAGTATCTTTTATATCCACCCATATGGAACTGGAGACCATTCTTCCTAGTGAAGCATTGCAAGAATGGAAAAACAAATGCCACGTGTACTCAATACTAAATTGGAACCATCCAATCAACACTTATGTGCACATATGAAAATAAAATTTAAGGAAAATCAAGTAGGTGGTAGGCGTGAGGAGGGGATGGGTAAATTCACACCTATCAGGTACAATACACACTGATTGAAGGGTGCACTTATAACTTTGACTAAAACCCTACAGAAGCAAATTATGTAACCAAAATGTATGCACCCTTGTAAAATTCTGAAAAAAAGAAGAAACAGTAGGAAAGATGAACAAATTAGGCGACTTATATGCATTTCTAAGAAATAAATGAAGGGTGTAGAAAGAAAAAAAATCATTGAACTCTGCCCTATAAATGGGCATATTTTATGTTATGCAAATTATATCTAAATAAAACAAAGTCATTGGCATACTCATATAATTATGTTCACATCACTAGCCAAGTTAAGGGATTAATGCTTCAACCGTGATAATGTCTAATAAACCATTTTTAGATTCTTGTGAATTTATAACCTCATACTAATGTCAAGTCACTAATGACATTCAGCTTCCTCTAGTTGAGCTTTCTTAACATGACTGAATGTGTAAGTATGCTCCTCCTCTTATGTACATTTTGTAGTTCATACAGAAAAAAAATGCTTTTTGTTTTCCTATGAGAAAATTTTTAAATAATATTTTGTAGTTATGTAAGCTAATAATCCTAGGGCTTTTTTTTTCCAGATGTTTCTACTGAAATAATTCTGCTCCTGCCATATTATTGTTTTCATCTGAATTTCATTGTTAAATTTAAAATATAAAATATATCCCTGGTAATATTTTATTTAAGCATGATGCAGGTGGAGCAGATCATAATGATAAAGGCGATAGTATTAGCTAAATTTATTTCTTGAACATTCTAAGTATTGTATATAATATGTAAGAACATATGTTTATTATGGTTTAGTTTAAAAATCAGATTTACATATATTACTTCAAAGATATTCATTATTTTAGAAGTCTGAAATTAAGTTGAGAACCAATTTTCAAATTCAGGTCTGATGTTATTTTAGAATAAAATGTTTAACTACATAAGCATTTCTAAAATTTCCAGAAGCTCATATATTTCAGATTTCCTATTTCACAAATTAAGTAATAAAATCATAGTAGATTTTTTCTTATTATTTTGAGAAGAATAAAGATATTTTAGGTAGGTTGCAATGAACATTATTTTGTTTTTCTTAGAGAAGCAGCTAAAATCACAGTGAAAATAAAATAATTTTTTTAAAGATGGAAATACTTAAAAGACCAAAATAGCAAAGATACATTTGGGGAACAATGCCAAATATTAAATTTTTATAAATATCTCATGTCTATATCATGACTTTTTATAATAAATATTCCAAAAATCTCTATTACCAAAACATTTGGTGGGTAAAATTGCACAGATAGGAATGAATAGATATTTTATAAATTTACATATATAGAAATTTAAGAAGAAATTTGGCTCTTGCTATGAAATGTAAGTTTGTGTTCCCCCCAAATTTATATGTCAAAATCTTGAACCCCATTGTTACGGTATCAGGAGGTGAAGGCTTCATGAGTTGATTAGGTCATGAAGGTGGATATCTTGTTAAAAGGAAGAAGAGAGCTTGCTTTCTTTCTCTTGGTTCTCAACCATGTGACAATACAAGAAGACTTCTATCCTTAAACCAGGAAGTGTGCCCTCAACAGACACCAGATCTGCAGGTGCCTTGATCTTGTACTTCCCAGACTCCAGAAATGTGAGACAAAATTTCTGTTATTTAAGCTATCCAATCTATGGTAATCTGTTATAGCAGCTTGAAGTGAATAAGACA
Source organism: Microcebus murinus (assembly GCF_040939455.1). NCBI lineage: Eukaryota > Metazoa > Chordata > Mammalia > Primates > Cheirogaleidae > Microcebus > Microcebus murinus. The sequence goes on from NC_134136.1 coordinate 21,372,992, forward strand.
GCTCTAGTTATAAAATTTAATTGGGTATAGAGCAGGTGGGAGGGGGAGAGGGTGGATATATACATACATAATGAGTGAGATGTTCACCGTCTGGGGGATGGTCACCCTTGAAGCTCTGACTTGTGGGGGGAAGGGGGCAGAGACATTATTTGAAACCTTAAAATTTGTACCCCCATAATATGCTGAAATAAAAAAGAAAATAAAAAAATAAAGAATTGCCAGTAATAATAATGACGTATAGTTTTATTTGAAAATAGCTGTTTGAATGTTTATATAATAAGAAATTTTGATTTAAAATTAACAAATTTAATGTGACTAAATCAATGTATGTATGATATTAAGTATAATCCCACAAAGTCTCTAGAAAGTAAGTATAAATAAAGTTATTTGAGCTAAATGTCTTAAAATGTTTTCAAATCTTTTCTTTTCCCTTGCCCATTTTCAGCCCAAACGTCATAATTATTTTATACCTCTCAGAGAATTACAGAAATATGATCCATTAGACATGTTTAGCCCATCAGGGTTTCTAGTGAATCCTGAAGACAGGCCCACCTGGCTTTCCAGCCCCCAGTGTAACTTCACTACAGCCTCTACCAATAACTGCACCCTAACACACTGAGTAAACCATAGATACCACTTATGCTGCTTACAGCCAAAGAAATCATATAGAGTCTTCACTACTGGATGCACCCAGAAGCAAAGTAAAAAGGTCCTACCAAGCTAACATAATAGTCACATTTTCAAAAAAAGTCCCACCCCCCAAAAAAAGTAAATTCAAAAATAAGAAGTGACTGTTATACCAGATGCACAGAAATCAATGAAAAGACACAGGAAACATGAAAAAGTAAGATAATATGTCATACTTCAAAGGGACACAATAATTCTCCAGCAGTATAATTTAGGCAAAAAGAAATTGTCAAAATCCAGAAAAAGAATTCAATATAAATTTTAAACAAGCTCAATGAGATACAAGAGAAATCTGAAAACCAATGCACAGAACTGAGAAAATTGATTCAGGTTATGAATCAAAAATTTACCAAGGAGGTAGATATCCTTATATAAAATAAGTCTTGGGGCCGGGCGCAGTGGCTCACGCCTGTAATCCTAGCACTCTGGGAGGCCGAGGTGGGCGGATTGCTCGAGGTCAGGAGTTCGAAACCAGCCTGAGCAAGAGCAAGACCCCGTCTCTACTATAAATAGAAAGAAATTAATTGGCCAACTAATATATATATATATATAAAATTAGCCGGGCATGGTGGCGCATGCCTGTAGTCCCAGCTACTCAGGAGGCTGAGGCAGAAGGATTGCTTGAGCCCAGGAGTTTGAGGTTGCTGTGAGCTAGGCTGACGCCATGGCACTCACTCTAGCCTGTGCAACAAAGTGAGACTCTGTCTCAAAAAAAAAAAAAAAGTCTTGGAACAGAAATATTCATTGAAGGAAATACAAAATGCACATGAAATCTTCAAAAATAGAATACAGCAGAAGAAAGAATCTCAGGACCTGAAGACAGGTCTTTTGACATAATCCAGTCAGACAAAAATAGAGACAAAAAGAATAAAAAAAATAATAAAGCTATCGAGACATTTGGGACTACCTAAAGCAACTGAATTTAACAATTTTTGGTACTTCAGAGAGTGAAGGAATATCAAAAGGCTTAGACAAGGTTTTTAATGGAATAATAAATGAAAACTTCTCTAGTCTAGCAAGAGATTTAGAAATCCAGATACAGGAGGCCCAACAATCCCCAGGAATATACAATGAAAAAAGGATTTTGCCACAGCACATTATATTAAAAACTTTCTAAAGTTGAAATGAAAGAACAAATTCTACAATCATCAAGAGAAAAGTGTCTAATTGCCTTTGAAGAAAATCTCACCAGACTAACAGCAGACTTCTCATCAGAAAGCATACAAACCTAAAGAGAAAGAGATGATACACCCAAAGTTTTGAAAGAAAAAAATTCTTACAACTAAGTGTTTTATATACAACAAGATTAACCTTCATAAATGAAGGAAAAATAGTTTTTCCCAGACAAGCAAATGCTGATGGAAGTCATCACCACTATACAGGACATACGAGAAATGCTCAAGAGAGTACTAAATTTGGAAGCAAAATGGCAGCACTAACCACCATGAAAACACATGAAATTACAAAGCACACTGGAAAGTGATCACACAAAGGACAAAGAGAAAGGACTCAAATGGCACTACTGTAGAATTCCACCAAACAACAATGACAGTCAGAGAAAAGGAAAGAAACAAGGCACTTATAAAAGACCTAGAAAAAAAATTAACAACATGAAAGGAACAAATTCTAACTTATTTATAATTAATTTGGATGCAAATGAACCAAATACTCTACTAAAACATATGGATTGGTAGAATAGAAATGATTTAAGTAATATGTTGCTCATAAGAAACTCACCTTATCAGTAAAGACACATATAGACTGAAATTAAAGGGATGGAAAAAGATATTCCATGCTGGTGGAAAACCAAAGCAAGCAGGCATAGCTACACTTTTATCAGATAACACAGATATTAAGTGAAAAGCAGTGTAAGTGTTGGGCTGGTGGGAGGGGGAGGAGGGGTGAGTATATTCACACTTAATTTGTGCAGTGCACAGGGGATAGACGCACTTAAAGCTCTGATTTGGGTAGGGCAAAGGCAATATATGTAACCTAAACATTTGTACTCCCATAATATTCTGAAATAAAAAAGACAAAGAAAGTGATTATATAATAATAAAGGGATCAATCCAGCAAGAGGGTATAACAACAACAACAACAAAAAAAATATATATATATACACACACACACACACACATATATGTATATATAATAGTGAAGCACACAGATTCATCAAATATTACTAGACCACAAGAGACAGAGAGACAGCAGTATAATATTATTAGACTATAAGAGACAGACAGACAGTGTTGAGTAGGGGAACTTCAACACCCTACTCACAGAATTAGAGAGATCATCTATACAAATAATCAACAAAAAACATTGGACTTAAATTGGAATTTAGACCAAAAGAACCTAAGAGACATTTACAAAATATTATAACAAACAACTGCAGGTTATACCTTCCATTATCAGCACATGGAACATTCTACCTGACAGACCATATGCAAGGCCACAAAACAAGTCTGAACAAATTTTAAAAAATCAAAACTATATCAAGTATGTTTTCAGACCACAGTGAAATAAAATGAGATGTACATACCAATAAAAACACCAGAAACCACACAAATACGTGTAAATAAAACAACTTCCTCTTGAACAAGCATTGGGTAAATGAAGAAATTAAAACAGAAATTAAAAAATTAATCAAATGAAAATGGAAACACAGAATACCAAAACCTGTGGGATACAAAAAAGCAGTATTAATAGTGAAGTTTTTAGCATTGAATGCCTACATCAAAAAGTAGAAAGATTACAAATTAACAATCTTACAATAAAGAGCAAAAATTACAACTGATCAACAAAATAAAAAGTCAGTTCTTCAAAAAGATAAACAAAATTAATAAACCACAATCTAGAATAACCAAGAAAAGAAAATGCCTAAGGAAAAAAATGAGAAATAAAAAGGAGACATTACAAGTGATACCACATACACTTAAAAACTCATCAAAGACTATTGTGAACAACTATGCACTGGCAAACTAGAAAATTCAGAGGAAAGGGATACATTTCTGGAAATACACAACCTCTAAAGATTCAACCAGGAGAAAATAGAAAACCTGAACAGACAAATAGCAAGTAGACAGATTGAATCAGCATTAAAAAATTTTCCAACAAAGATAAGACCACAACCAGATGGATTCACAGCCAAAGTCCACCAAATATACAAAGTAGAACCAATATTAATCCTCCTGAAAGTGTTCCAAAAACTCAAGGAGGGCACTTCAGTTGTTTCCACATGTTTGCAATTCTGAATTGTGTTGCTATAAACATTGGAGTGCAGGTGTCTTTTTCATAGAGTGACTTTTGTTCTTTTGGGTAGATGCCCAGTAATGGGATTGCTGGATCAAATGGCAGATCTACTTATATCGCTTTAAGATATCTTCGTATTGCTTTCCACAGAGGTTGAACTAGTTTGCAGTCCCACTAGCAATGTAGGAGTGTTCCTAACTCTCTGCATCCATGTCAACATTTATTATTTTTGGACTTGTTAATAAAGGCCATTCTCACTGGAGATAAGTGATATCTTATTGTGGTTTTGATTTGCATTTCCCTGATGATTAGAGATGTTGAGCAGTTTTTCATACATGAGTGAATTAATAAAATGTGGTATATGTATACCATGGAGTACTATTCCACTATACAAAACAACGGTGATATAGCACCTCTTGTATATTCCTAGATAGAGCTGGAACACATTCAATTAATTGAAGTATCCCAAGAATGGAAAAATAAGCACCACATGTAGTCACCAGCAAATTGGCATTAACTGATCAACACCTAAGTGGACATATAAGAATAACATCTATCGGGTTTCGGGCAGGTGCGGGGATGGGGTGGGGAGGGAATGGGTATATACATACATAGTGAGTGTGATGCACACCAACTGGGGGATGGACACGCTTGAAGCTCTGACTCGAGGCGGGAGGGGGCAAGGATAATATATGTAACCTTAACATTTGTACCCCCATAATATGCTGGAAAAGATAAAAAAAGGGAAAAAAAACTCAGGGAGGAGAGAATTCTCCAAAACTCATTCCATATGACAAATATTATCCAGATACCAAAAACAGAGAAAGATTCAACATAAAAATGACTACTACAGACCAGCATCCCTGATAGGATAGACACAAAAATCCTCAACCAAAAACTAGTTAATCAAATCCAACAGCACATCAAAAATATTATACACCACTATCAAGTAAGTTTTATACCAGGGATGCAAGGATGGTTCAACATATGCAAATCAATGAATTTGATACATCACATGAGCCAAATGAAGGACAAAAACAATACATTATCTCAATAAATACAGAAAAATGATTGGATAAGATTCAGCATCACCTCACAATAAAAACTCTCAGTAAATGAGGCAAAGAAGGAACATAATTCAAAATGATAAAGCCATAAATTACAAACCCATAGACAACATCACATTTAATGGGAAAAAGTTGAAAGCATTTTTTCTAAGAAATAGCATGTCCACTTTCACCACTCATATTCAACGTAGTATTGGATGCCCTAGCCAGAGCAATCAAGCAAGAGAAAGAAATAAAAGATATCCAAAGTATAAAAGAGGAAGTCAAATTATCCCTGTTTGCTGATGATACAATCTAGAAAAATCTAAATACTTCACCAAAAACCTCTTAGATTTCATAAATGAAGTTAGTAAAGTTTTAGAATACAAAATCAACATATAAAAATCAGTAGCATTTGTATACACTAATAATGATCTGGCTGAGAATAAAATCTAGAAGGTGCTCCTATTTATAATACCTACAGAAAAAAATGTAAGGATAAATTTAACCAAAGAGGTTAAAGATTTCTACAAGAAAAACTACAAAAAAAATTGATGAAAGAAATTGAATATGACATAAACAAATAGAATAATATCTGATGCTTATGGATCAGAAAAAATAATATCATTAAAATGACTATAATGACCAAATCAATTCACAGATCCAATGTAGTCATTATCAAAATGTTAACTTCATTTTTCACAGAGCTAGATAAAACAATATTAAAATTCACATGGAATGAAAAAAAGCCCAAATAGTCAAAGCAATCCTAAGCAAAAAGAGCAAAGCTAGAGACATCACATTACCTGACTTCAAATTATATTACACAACTATCATAAGCAAAACAGCATGGGACTGGTGTAAAAATAGACATGTAGATCAGTAGAACAGAATTTAAAAAAAAAAAAAAAACAGAAATAAAGCCCCATATTTATAGCCAATTGATCTTTGACAAAGCTAACATGAACATGCTTTACAGAAAAGACACCCTATTAAATAAATGTGCTGGGAAAATTCAATTGCCATATGTAAAAGAATGAAACGGAAACTCTATCTCTCACCTTAACAATCCCAAGATAGATTCAAGACTTAAAGGTAATACCTGAAATTATAAAAATACTTAAAGAAACTCTAGGGGAAACTCTTGTGTACATTGGTCTATGCAAAGAATTTATGACTAAGATGTCAAAAGCACAGACAACAAAAGCAAAAATAGACAAATGGAACTTAATTAAACTAAAAGGCTTCCACACAGCAAAAGAAATAATCAACAAATTTAATACACAACCTAAAAAACAGGAGATAATATTGACAAAGTATTCATTAAACAGTATACTAATATTCAGAATGTACAAGGAGCTAAAACAACTCAGCAAAACTACACACATACACACACACACAAGAAAAGAAATTTATCTCATTAAAAAGTGAGCAAAGGAAATGAATAGATATTTTTCAAAAGAAGATATGCAAACAGCCAAAAGGTATGTGAAGAAATGCTGAACAGCAATAATTATCAGAGAAATAAAATTAAAACCACAATGAAAGATCATCTTACACTAGTCAGAATGTCTATTATTAAAAATATTTTTAAAAAACAGGTGTTATTGAGCATGTGGGAAAAATGGGAACTCATACAATATTGCTGGGAATGTAAATTAGTAAAACCTCTATGGAAAACAGTATTGAGATTTTTCAAAGAACTAAAAATAGAACTACCATTCAATCCAGCAATCTCACTACTGAGTACCTACAACCTACAAAAAAGATCAACATATTAAAAAGATACCCTCACTCATATGTTTATTGCAGCTCTATTCACAATAAAAATGATATGGAATCAACCTAAGTGTCCATAAGTGGATGATTGAATAAAGAAAATGCTGTATATATACACAATAAAATATACTCAACCATAAGAAAGAATGGAATCATGTTTTTGCAGCAGCATGAATGCAACTGGAGGTCAATATCTTAAGTGAAACAACCAGAAAAAGAAAGATAAATATGACATGTTATTACTCATAAATGGGTGGTAAAAATAGTTGTACACATGGATGCAGAGATTGGAATGATATACGATGATAATTTGAAAGTGTAAGGGCATGGGAGAGGGGTGGGTGATGAGTAATTACTGAATGGGTACAATGTCTGTAATTGAGTATGGATACACTGAAAGTTCTGACTCGACCACTACACAATTCCAGGCATGTAACAAAATTGCATCTGTACCCCATAAATTTATATAAAAAAGAAAAATATTATCGAGTCATCAAATGCTCCTGATACTTTTTTCAATAATCTCTCTTTTTTTTTTCCATTTCATTGTTGTTGCTAGTATTATTTTAGGTCAGACATTTCATAATTACATTTTTCTTAGCAGCCATCCAGCTATTTTTTCTGTGTCCTAACTTCTTTCCACTCTACCTACTACATTTCATCCTGTAAAACACCACTATAGAATAAAATTTAATTATGCTACACACACTAAAGTCCTTCCATTTCTTCTCCTTTCTTATTAGAAAACATGGACACTCTACTCTCACATTCTAGATCTTCCATAATTTGTCCCAACCTACCCTCTCTACTGTAACCTTTCCCTTCCCTTCATTGCTCAAATATCCTCATCATGCCATAAATAAGGAGGATAGGTTTTGGAGTTAGGAAGATATGGACACTGCCATTTGCTAGCTAGTAAAATCAAGAAGCTTACAAATTGTGGTGGCCCACTCTCAATTGCGGACTCTGCTAAAAACATGCATCCACTGTAGAGAAGCAGCTGTTTGTGTGCTTCTCAGTTCAGAGTACTCTTGTAGTTGCAATGGTGAGAGAGGAGATGTGGCTACCAACCCACCTGAGTTAAAATTACATTCTTTGATGCCAAGATTGGAGGAGGTACAAAGGAGGAAGTGTCTATGTATAAGAAAGCCAGCACTCTGGTCTCTCATGGAACTTTCCCATGGGGTGTCCCTTCTGAACCCCCAAACTCCTGGGGTAGCCCAAAGGATTTGGGGCCACATTCTCAGTCTTCTCAAACAGAATAATGGTCAGCCTAGAATTTCATATCCTGCAGAACTAAGTTCCTTACATAAGAAAGAAATAAAGACTTTCTCACACAAGCAAAAGCTGAAGGTCAGAGCACAGGTACCACAACGGCTGAATAGGTAAAACCAAGCAATAAAGTTCTACTGAACAGGATGGACAGAAATGCATCTCATTTTTCAATTCTTAAAAAAAAAAATGTGAGCAGATTATTTTCATCACCAAAGAGACAGGCTGGATATATGGACAAAAAGTGCAAGCCAAGTATCTGCCTTCTACAGGAAATGCATCTAACCCACTAGGACTCACTCACACCCAAGGTGAAGGGATGGAAAACAATATTCCATGAAAATGGAAACCAAGGGAAAGATGGTATAGCCATTCTCATATCAGATAACACAGACTTCAAATCAACAAAAGTAAAGAAAGACAAAGGTGGTCATTATATATTGGTGAAGGGAACAATTCAACAAGAAGACATGACAATCCTAAATATTTATAAACCTACAAAAGTGTACCCAGATTTATAAAGCAAACTGTACTTGATCTAAACAAAGTGATAAACAGGAGTATCATAATAGCCAGGGACTTCAACAACTCACTGACAGAATGGAACAGATCCTCAAAGCAGAAAATAAAGAAACAATGGACTTAAATTGGATTCTAGAACAACTGGTCCTAAAAGACATTTACATAACATTCTACTGAAAAACTACTGAATATAGGTTTTTCCCATAAGCTCATGGAATATTCTCTAAGATTGATCACATTCTAGGTCCCAAAACATGTCTCAAATAATTTTTAAAAATATAAATCATACTATGTATCTTCTGAGACCACAGTGGAATAAAATCAGAAATCAATTCCACCTGAAACACTCAACTCTACACAAAAGCATGGATATTAAACAATCTACTACTGAATGACTATTGGAACAATGAGGAGACACATATGGAAATCAAAAGACTCTTCAAACTAAATGCCAAAGGAGATAAAAGTTATCAAAATCAGTGGAATTCAGCAAAAGCAGTCCTGAGAGGAAAATTCACAACCTTAGATGCCTATATCCAAATGACAGAGAGATCACAGATCAACAATCTCATGGATAATCTCAAGGAATAGAAAAGGATAAGGAAATCAATCCCAAATCCAGCATAAGAAAAAAAATAACTAAAGTCAGAATAGAACTAAATAAAGTCAATAAGGAAATAATTATACAGGAGATTGATGAAACAAAAAGTTGTTTCTTTGAAAAGATAAGCAAAATTAACCAGCCTCTAGGTAGATTAATCAGAAACAGAAAAAAAAAAGAACCTTAATAAACTCAATTAGAAATGACTAAAGAGATGTTAAAATCAATACCAGAGAAATACAAAATATCATCTCTGAATGTTATAAAAATCTCTATGGATATAAATTTGGAAACATTGAGGAAATAGACAAATTACTGAAAATACACAACCTTCCCAGGCTCAATCATGAAGAAATAGTACTGGACAGAACAATATGAAAGATCAAAATTGAAGCAGCAATAAAAAAAAATTTTTCCCAACAAAATAGTCCTGTACCAGATGGGTTCACAGGCATATTTTAGCAGAACAATAAAGAAGAACTGGTATCTATCCTGGAGAAATTAATTCATAATATAAATTTGGAAGAAATGCTTCTCAAATCATTCTGTGAAGCCAATATCTCCTTCATACCAAAGCCAGGAAAGCACATAAAAAAAAGAATACTACAGACCAATATGCCTTATGAATATAGATGCAAAAATCCTCAATAAAATGCTAGCAAATCGAATTCAGCTTCTCATTCAAAAAGATAATCCACCACGAGCAAGTGCTCTTTATGCCAGAGATGAAAGATTGATTCAACATACACAAATCTATAAATTTAATTCACCACATAAATAGAAGCAAAAACAAAGACCATATGATCCTGTCAATAGATGCAGAAAAAGCATTTGACAAAATTCAGCACCCTTTTATGATAAGAACACTTAACAAAATAGGCATAGATGGAAAATGCCTCACAATTTAAAAGGCCATATATGACAAACTCACAGCCAAGGCCATGCCAAATGGGGAAAAAACAATGAAAGCATTCCTGCTTAGAACTGGAACCAGACAAAGATGCCCATTGTCATCACTTCTATTCAACACAGTGCTGGAAGTCCTGGCCACATCAATCCAGCAAGAGAAGGGAATCGAGGGTATCCAAACGAGAAAAGAAGAAGTCAAACTATCACTCTTTGCTAATGATATGATCTTGTATCTAGAAAACTTCAAAGATTCTTCCAGGAAACTCCTAGAATTGATAAACAAATTAAGTAAAGTCTCAGGTTACAAAATCAATGTACATAAACCAGTAGCATTCCTAAACACCAGACAGTGAATCCAAGAATCAAATCAAGGTCTCAATACCTTTCACAATAGCAACTAAGAAAATAAAATTCCTAGGAATATATTTAACCAAGGAGGTGAAAGACCTCTACAGGGAGAACTACGAAACACTGAGCAAGGAAATAGGAGCGGATGTGAACAAATTGAAAAACAAATAAGCTCATGGATCAGCAGAATCAACATTGTTAAAATGTCTATAACTATCCAAAGTTATTTACAGCTTCAATGCAATATCCATGAAAATACCAATGTCATTTTTGGGGGATCTAGAAAAAATAATTCTATGCATCATATGAACCCAGAAAAGTCCCTGAATAGCCAAAGCAACCTTCATCAAAAAAAGCAAAAATAACAAATTGAGAGGCATCATGTTACCAAACTTCAAGCTATACTACAATGCTGTAATAAACAAAACAGCATGGTACAGGAGCAAGAACTAAGATATTAACCAATGGATCAAAACAGAGAACCCAGACATAAAGACATCTACATACAAACAACTGATCAGGCAATAACATATACTGGGGGAAAAAAGCCCTATTCAATACCTGGTGCAGGAAAAATTGGATAGCCACATGCAGAAGACTAAAACAGGACCTGTACCTCTCACCCATTACAAAAATTAATTCATGACAGATAACAAACTTAAACCTAAGTCATGAAACTATAAGAATTTGAAAAGAAAATGTTGCAAACACTCTTCTAGATAACAGCCTAGGCAAAGAATTTAAGAAGAAGACCCTAAAGGCAATCACAGCAACAACATAAATAAATAAACGGAACCTGATTAAATTAAAAAGCTTGTGCACAGCCAAGGATATAATCAATAGAACAAATAGGCAACCTACAAAATGAAAGAAAATATTTATATGTTATATATTCCATAACGCAGTAATAGCCAGAATGTACCAAGAACTCAGGCAAATCAGCAAGAAAAAAATCCAACAACCCTATTAAAAAGTTGGCAAAAGATATGAACAGGAGCTTTGCAAAAGAAGATAGACTAATGGCCAATAAGCATGTGAAAAAATGCCTAAAGTCTCTAATCATAATATACAACTCAAAACCACAGTGAGATATCACCTAACTCCAGTTAGAATGGCTTTTTATTCAAAAGTCCCAAAATAACAGATCCTGGTGTGTATGTGAAGAGAAAGGAACACTTTTACACTGTTGGTGGGACTGCAAACTGTTAATAGTACAACCTTTATGGAAAGTAGTATGGAGATACCTCAAAGAACTTAAAAGTAGACCTTTCGTTTGATACAGGGGTTTACCCAAAGGAAAAAATTCATTTTATCAAAAGACACCTGCATTTGAATGTTTATTGCAGCACAATTCACAATCACAAATACGTTTAATCAACATAAGTGCCCATTAATACATGAGTAGATCAATAAAATGTGATATATATATATATATATATATATATATATATATATATATATATATATATACACACACCATGGAGTACTCCTCAGTACCACTCATTTGTTTTGGAAAAAATAATGTTGGACTAATGTGTTTTTTAACAACCTGGATGAAACTGGACACCATTCTTCTAAGTAAAGTATCGCAAGAATGGAAAAATGAACACCACATGTACCCAGTATTAAATTAGAACTAATCTATCAACACTCATGTGCACATATGGTAGTAAAATTCAACAGAAAGAGTGCAGGTAGGGGAGGCTGGAGGGGTTGGGTAAATTCACAACTAATGGGTGCAATGTATACTATCTGGCTGATTGGCATACTTATAACTTTGACTCATTGACTCAAACAGTGCAAAAGCAATTCATATAACCAAAGCATTTGTACCCCAGTAATATACTAAATTTTTAAAAATGAAATAATGTGGGTAAATGTTTCTAGTACATTGTGTGACATATAATATCCACCTAATAAGTGTCAGTGGCTGCTGATGTTATTATTATTTGTAGTAGTATTAATAAAAGAGATTTTAATAAACCAGATTTCAGCAAACAGGATGCTAGAATTTTTAGAATTTATTTTATTTATTTTTATTTTTTTTATTTCAGCATATTATGGAGGTACAAATTTTAAGGTTTCAAATAATGCCCTTGTCCCCCCTCCCCCCAAAAGTCTGAGCTTCAAGCGTGACCATCGCCCAGACGGTCCACATCTCACTCCTTATGTATGTATATACCCACCCGCTCCCTGCTCCCACCCGCCCAATACCCAATTAATGTAGTTCCTATGTGTCCACTTACGTGCTGTTCATTTAATACCAGTTTGCTGGTGAGTATATGTTAAAATGTCTATACTACCCAAACTGATCTACAGATTCAATGCAATACCTATTAAAATCCCATCATCATTCTTCACAGATATGGAAAAAATAATTTTACGCTTCGTTTGGAACCAGAGAAGACTCCACATATCAAAAGCAATTCTAGGCAATAAAAACAAAATGGGAGGTATTAATATGCCAGATATCAAACTATACTACAAAGCTGTAGTAATTAAATCAATCTGGTATTGGCACAAAAGTAGGAATATTGACCAGTGGAACAGATCTGAGAACCCTGATATAAAACCATCCTCATATAGACATCTAATCTTTGACAAAGCAGACAAAAACATACACTGGGAAATTTTTAGAATTTAGATACTAGGATCAGAGCTATTGTCCTCTGGACAATAGAGAAACCAGAGAAAGAGTAAGGATATTATAGAAAGGCCAGAAACATAAAAGAATGGATCATTGTGAATGTTGGCTGTGAATTCCTTATTTCTGTAGTATCTACTTCAAATGCAATCTGGTATGTTTTGAATCTTGGGCTTAGAATCTAAAAACTAGGCCACACATTCTTCTTCTTCTTTTTTTATTTCAAGAAATACTTCCTTTCTAGATGATTACAACAAAAACCAACGCATATACTTGACTAGGAATAAACAGTATTGTGAATTAATGGTTTGCATTGTTATTTGGCTTACTATGCTTTACCAAGTAAACTATGTTGAACCTCCTTGAATACATAAACAGTATTCTCCAGGTACTTGTGTGACTCACTCTTTCATTCAATTGTGGCATTTCCTCTCTAAACACCTTATTTATTTAAAGTAATCCTTTATCTTGTTTTAGTTTCTTGAAAGCATTCATAACTTACTAAAATGACCTTGATTATGTTTTTCTCCACTTTACAATGTGCCCCCTCATTGTTCAAATTTCTTATTCTTTACACTTGATGGTATTTGAGAATGTTATATGCATTTAATTTTAATTGATTAATTTTGATGTGATATAAACATGTAATAAAGGACATTTTTTGACTTGAATATTTCAATCCATCTAGTTTTCTCTCACAGTCAATATTTAACTTAGGTAAAATGCTATACTTAATTTTAAATAAATATTATTAGTCCAGCACTTAATTGATAAATAATTTACACATAGCATTTTCACATACTCCTCTTCGCAGATCTGCCCCTCCTACTATATTTTATATATATATATATATATATATATATATATATATATATGTATATGTATATATACCCCTTTCTCTCTATGTATTAGAGGATATGAATGAGGAAGCTAGATTTCTACATGTGTTTGAGTCATATTTTCCACATATCAAGATGCATACTTCCCTTAATTTTTTTGCAGTAATAAAAAAGCAAAGTTTTAAAATGGAATGTTTGCTGAGTACATTTGAGCATCTTTTACTCTGAAATTCCTATGCTAATGCACCATTTTTTATTATTACTGATTCTTCTATTTTATAAAGATATTAAAAATGTTTGCAAAATAACATTCAAAAAATGCATGGTGCCTTATACTGGGTTTTACTAAGCAGCTCAGGATGGTGTCTTCAAGTAGCTTGGAGCAATCATTTTAGGCAGCAGTATTAAGACCATGTACAAAAAAAGAGTTTGTAATGCAGATTTTGCCCCTTTGGAAAAAGTATGTGTTCTCCTCCCTGACTGTGTTGGCCATGGGTTCAGAGATGACATGCTGTTATTTAAGTTCAGCAATGGAAAAAGATTGGCAATGACTGCCAAACGTGAAGAAATATGACCCTCAGGCTTTCCACAACTCTAGTTTTCCATTTCTACGAGTTTATTTTCAACCATCACTCTATGTAGTAAACTCAGTGGTGTCATTCTTCTTTCCCTCCAGTTAACTACTATCACAAATTCAAGGTAGAGAATGGCAGCTAGGAGATCATATAGGTAACAAAGTGGATTGTAATCACCAACTTTGCCTTTTCAATAAAGACTCTTTAAGACAGACAATACATAAAAAGGCCAAGAATATTGTAAACATCACTATTGTATCTGACTTGCTCACAGTTGCATGCCCAACATTTGGAACAGCTCCTAGTATACAATAGATTTGCTATACCCATCTGATAAATGAAAAATTGAAAAAAGTACACCAAAAACACAAGCAACGAAAGCAAAAATAAAAAGTGAGACTACATCAAACTAAAAAGCATCTTCACAGCAAAAGAAGCAATCAACAGAATGAAGATACAACCTATCAAATGAGAAAAATATTTGCAAAACATATATTTGATAAGGATTTAATATCTAAAATATATAAGGGACTCTTACAACTCAGTAGCATAAAAACAAAACTTGAATAGACATTTCTCAAAGGAAGACATAGAAATGGCCAGTGAGTATATGAAAAGATGCCCAACATCAGTAATCATCAGAGAAATGCAAATCAACATGACAATAAGATATTGCCTCACACCTGATAGGATGACTATTATAAAAAAAAAAAAAACAAGAGATAACAAGTGTTGGCAAAGATGCGGAGAAACTGGAAGCCTGTTATGTTATTATACTGATGGTGAGAATGTAAAATGGCACAACTGCTATAGAAAACAGTATGGATATTACTCAAAAAATGAAAAATAATAGTATATAATCCAGCAATTCTATTTCTGAGTATATGCCCAAAATAATTGAAATGAGAATCCTATAGAGATATTAGCACTCCTATCTTCATTGCAATGCTATTTACAATAACCAAGCAAGGTAAACTACCCAAATGTCCATCACCAAATGAATGGATAAAGAAAATGTGCCATAAATACACAATGGAATATTAAGAGAAGGAAATCCTACTATTTATAACAACATGGATGAACCTGGAGGATGTTGGGCTAACTGAATTAAGCCAGCCACAGGAGGACAAATGTGATGATTCCACTTATATGAGTCATCTAAAATAGTTTTATTCATAGAAACAGAAAGTAGAATGGTGTTTGCCAGGGGTTTGGGGGTGGGGAGTTGGTATTTAACATATAATTTCAGTTACACAAGATGGATAGTTAAGGAGCTATTACTATACAATATCATTCTATAGTTAAAACATTGTTTTGTGCACTTAAAATTTCCTTTTTATTATCTTAGAGTTATTATATAAAGAAAACATTTAAGAAGTACATGCATAGGTACATTCAGGTTGTAAATCAAAGTGGAAAAGGAAGAAAGATGAAGGTATATACTTATTCATGAACATTCAGCTTCTAAATCTCTTCATGATATGAGAAATGTGATTGGAGAAATCAATAGCTTGATGATGTCCATCCCATTGCTCCTTTTTAAGTAAGGGATTGATCTAGAGTTGTGTACAAAATTTTTCCCCAGAAATCTCTCGCAACACTAACAATAGGAAATTTCTATAAATAACAGATACTTTTTTAGATCTAGTCAATATCTTAGTTAGAAAAGCTAGAGATTATCAAAGACTTTCTCAAGGAATATGAAAAAATATTGTTATGCCAAATATATTAATTATGGTTAAAATAATTTCACAATTATAGAACTTTTATTGATGGCTTTTTTAAAAATGCAATTGCTAATTAATTGCTTCATACTGACGACTGTTCATAAATCTCAGCTTGCAGAATTACAATTATAACCAGAAATACAATATAAAGTATCATAACATAACTTCCTGAGCAAGCAGGACAAGAAAATGAATTATTAGACAGAGAAGTTAGGAACTGCCACTTTTCAGAATGGAAGTAAAATAAAAGCCATTTGATTTAGAACTTAATGGTAGAACTAACGTTATTCTTATGGCCTTGTGCATAGTTCTTGTTGCATGCAAATGAATGAGAGACAATGTTAATTTACAAGTTTACAAGCCCAGCTCACTTGTGGCACTCATGATAAGGGTCAGTTGACTGGTAAGTAGAATTTATTCTTGACTCTGGTGGCTGTGGAGCTTTCTCTGATGATTATATTAAAGAAAGTAGGTTGTAATCCTGGGTACATTTTTATGACTTATTGTGCATTATGCACATAAATAAATAGTTTGGGTGAACCTGGTAATTGCCCTGGAGATAGCGAGTTCTATGAAGAGATACTCTTGTTTTTGTTAGTACCAACACCACATGCAAAAGCCAACATATATTATGTGCTCTTAATTGCTAATAATTTTAGTGATATTAATTGAACTGTAAAATACAAAATGCATACATAAAAAGGCATAGGAATCCCAATGCTTTCTTACTTCCCTCTATTTCTGTCTTCTAATTGTATTAAGTGGTAAAATATTTTTATTTTTTAACTCAGAAATATAAAAATTGAAGTAGTTCCACTGGTAGTGAAACTGACCACAGCTCAAGTTCCTAGGGCCTAACAGAACTTTGATCCAGGCTAAAACAAGCCAGATGTTCGTAAAATTTCTCTTTACAGATTATTATCTGAGCCACGTCATTTCTCAGCCATGATGGGTATTGCATTGAGAAATTTGTTTGTAGATCAAATAACTTCACTAATCTTCATTTTCTTCTTGCAATATTAGCAGAGTGAACACTTTATGACTTCTTCATATGATTTTGAAAAAGAATGCCAAATTAATAAATAAATCCTACACCAGATCTGAGATTCTTCCCTGCCCCAACCCGACAAAACCTGCATTTAGGTACAGAATTCATTTTAGCAACTTTCACTATATAAAAATGTTATTATTGAGGAGAAAGAAACAGAATTAGCACTATGACAAGAACTGCTGTGCTATACTTCCATGCTTCTTAACGATTATAAGAAAGAAATGCCTATGATATATATTTTTGACAGTTTGACAGTTTTGCTGTTCAGATTTGACGTTTGACATTTAAAAGGCAAGTAATTGAAACTGCTATTACCCCCGCCAAACAGAGTTCATGAGCTACTGTTATGGATTTTCATAGATGTTAGGGAGATGACATTTTCATAAACTTTACTATCAGTC
This sequence comes from Microcebus murinus, assembly GCF_040939455.1. Classification (NCBI taxonomy): domain Eukaryota; kingdom Metazoa; phylum Chordata; class Mammalia; order Primates; family Cheirogaleidae; genus Microcebus; species Microcebus murinus. The sequence continues at coordinate 21,390,645 of NC_134136.1, forward strand.
TGTTTAAATGGTAAGGTGAATAATGCACTTGCTATTTCTCATGATAAATGTGTTACAATACTTCCTTAAAGTGCTTATGGTATACATATTAGCTTCCTACTAGTGCCATATACGCCAGTTCTATGTATCGATTAACCATACAATAATCTCATTAACATTTAACATGAGAATACATAAGTGCTTTAATTACATTATATTGTGTCCTTAGCAACCTTCTTGTGAAATGTATAGAGAATATTTCTTTATAATTTTAAAACAGGATTTTACATGTATGAATTCAAAATATGTGGATATATTAAATGCATAAACAGTCTTCCCTTTTTCATTTTATTTAGTCACTATGTTAAAATTTCATGCCACTTAAAAACATTAACTTTGCTATATTTTGCCATGTTATTTCATTTACAGATAACATATTCTTGGAAAGATGGACCTTAGGTACTTAAATCAGGAGCCCAAAGAATAGCTAGGGGTAATCTCAGAGGACATGTCCTCTGTATCATCCAAAATATTTTTTCTTTGGTTCAGTAACAAATGTGAAATCTGTTCTTGGAGAATGTTACTTAAATACCTTAAATCAATTACAATTTTTATCGTTTTATCAACATTTTTTTCTCTAGACTAGACCTATAACAATATAATGAAAAAGCATAAATGTTGTCAGAACAAAAGGAACATATAATTACTCAGGTAACATATTTTTAATGATGTAGGGTTTCTATGACACCTATTATAATCAAAGAAACTTTCTATCATCTAGTTCCCTCCTTTAACAAGTTCTAAAATCCAGCTTCCAGTTAAATTAATTTTAGGAAAATAATTGTTGCTGTAATTTTTCTGTGATAATTATTGAAGAAATTCTTTACTTGCATTACCACAAATGCCATTTTCTAACCAATCAGTACAATAAAATGACTTCAGTAATGTTTGTTTCTATTTGTATTAATTCACTATAAATTTAGTGTTTGAGACATTTTTAGGAAAACACATTTGTTCCTTTGAAGATTATATTGAGAAGCATACACATTTTTACTGCACATTTTTAAAGGAAAGAATTTTCAGAGATGATATTTGGTACGAGATAAAAACTATATTCTATAACTCAAACTATCTGTCTCCCGCTAATTAGTGGATTGTTTCAAGAAAAATGAACCTTTATTTACTCTTTCCTTTTTTTCAAAAATGATTTTATGTGGCTAATATAAACAATTTGGCAAAACAAAATACAAGACAGGAAAAGGAGAAAGGAAAGAAGGGAGAAAGGAAGGGAGAGAGAGAAAAAAGAAAAGGAAAGAAGAAAGAAAAGGAGAAAACCAAAATTTACTGGCTTAGGAATATACTGTTATAAAAATTATTTTCTTAATCAGATTTAAAGATAAATCAGTTCAAAGCAATTTTAGCATTTATAAATACTGTAATTGTATATCGGCAATACATAGTACATTTAATACTGTTTTGGTAACAACAATCAAGACTCTATTTTCTTATGTTATCTGCCACTATGTACATCCACAGAGAATTTATGACTGCAGAACTAGATCTTACAAGTATAGATTTAGAATTACCTTTATTTCATTCTTTCAAGTTTTTGTTAAATTTATTACATGAGCAGTTCCTGATGTCTTGACTGAATTATGTAGACTTCTTTCTTCTCCTAATAGAAAGCAAATAGAATTTACTCATCCTGCACCAAGATCTCAATGTTTGTTGATTTCTAATTCATTTTTCACATTTGTAACACTATTTACAGGTCAAGTTGAAAAGGCCTAGTTTATCTTTCATTCAAAATGTGTTTTGTTTTTTTTTCATTTATTGTATTTTGTGTGTCAGAAGCGATCAATTTAAAAGGAACTATCAGGAACTCCTTTTCAGTCATTCTTGAATATACTTTGCTTGTCTGTGAACATTTCTAAATTACTTTTTCTAATACACCTTCTGAAATGTGTTCTTGTCAATTAACTTCAGCTCTTCTGTATTTACTTTTTCAATGGGAAAATTCTGTTTGTAAGTTCACCAAACTACACACTTAAACTTTTTCTTAAGTATATTACTGATGACTAGCATTAGTTATCATCCCCTGTTAATTTTTTAAGATAATATAACAACAGTTTATAATGAAATAAATCACAGTAAGTTGTTATTCTAAGTAAAATTTCTTTTAATCAAGTCAAAATCTGATTCTCTCACCAAAGTTACCATCATATATTTTGCCTTACCAAAATAACAATTTACTGGTTTATTTAGCAAACTATTTTCCTTTCTGCAGGTTAGAGATTTTGTTATGAGAGGAGTTAAAAATTATACATTTGTTCTCTCTCTCTCTTTCTCTTTGTGCATGCAATACAATATTACTTTCCATAAAATTTCAATTTCAGTACTATTTAGAAATACTTGGTTTTTTGGCACTTTTGTTTAAGTTTTGCTTGGTCTAAATTGCCCACACAAAAAATATGAAAAGCGCCAAATGGTATCTTTACCCTAGGGAGAGGGATAGAGACAAACAGAGACAGAGACAGGGGAAGTCCAACAAAGCACACAAGATCTTTTCTTCTAACAAGTTCCCTAGAGTACTTTGAAACAGAGGCAGAAGATAAACCTGGAACTCAATTGTTTCTTTTTGCCACAGGTGACAGTATGATAGGAAAGATTTATAGAATGGGCTGTCAATGAAAATATAGTTATGCAATTACCTTTGAATATAAGAAAAAACATTGTGAAGACTTTTAGTAATTAAGAAATTATGTTGGCTATAGGTCTGTCATATATGGCTTGTATCATTTTTAGGTATGTCCCTTGTATGCCTATTTTCTTAAGTGTTCGTATCATGAAAGGGTGTTGAATTTTGTCAAAAGCTTTTTCTGCATCCATTGAAAGAATCATGTGGTCTTTGTTTTTGCTTCTGTTTATGTAGTGAATTGCATTTATAGATTTACGTAAGTTGAACCATCCCTGCATCGCTGGGATGAAGCCCACTTGGTCGTGATGGATTATTTTTTTTGATAAGTGTCTGGATTCGGTTAGCTAAGATTTTGTTGAAAATTTTTGCATCTATATTCATTAGGGATATTGGTCTGTAGTTTTCTTTTTTTGTTGCATTCTTTCCTGGTTTTGATATCAGAGTAATATTCGCTTCATAAAAGGTGTTGGGGAGGTGTCCATTCTTCTCAATGTTGTAGAATAGTTTCTGCAAGATAGGTACTAGTTCTTCTTTGTAAGTGTGGTAAAATTCGGGTGTGAAGCCATCTGGACTGGGGCTTTTCTTTTTAGGGAGATTTTTAATTGCTGTTTCTATTTCAGCTGTTGAGATTGGTCTGTTCAGGGAATCTATTTCTTGCTGATTGAGCCTGGGGAGGCTGTGTGTTTCTAGAAATTTGTCCATTTCCTCCACATTTTCTAATTTGTGTGAATAAAGATTTTTGTAGTACACATAAATGATATCTATTAAAATCCCATCAGCATTCTTCACAGATATAGAAAAAATAATTTTATGCTTTGTATGCAACCAAAGAAGACCCCGAATATCAAGAGCAATTTTAGGCAACAAAAACAAAATGGGAGGTATTAATATGCCAGATATCAAACTATACTACAAAGCTGTAGTAATTAAAACAATCTGGTATTGGCACAAAAATAGGAATATTGACCAGTGGAACAGATCTGAGAATCCTGATATAAAACCATCCTCATATAGCCATCTAATCTTTGACAAAGCAGACAAAAACATACGCTGGGGAAAAGAATCCCTTTTCAATAAATGGTGCTGGGAAAACTGGATAGCCACCTGTAGAAGGCTAAAGCAGGACCCACACCTTTCACCTCTCACAAAAACCAACTCACGCTGGATAACAGACTTAAACCTAAGGTATGAAAGTATTAGAATTCTAGAGGAAAATGTGGGAAACGCTCTCCTAGACTTCGGCCTAGGCAAAGAGTTTATGAAGAAGTCCCCAAAGGCAATCAAAGCAACAACAAAAATAAATAAATGGGACATGATGAAACTAAAATCTTCTGCACAGCCAAAGAAACAGTCATGAAAGTAAACAGACAACCTACAGAATGGGAGAAAATTTTTGCATCCTACGTATCCGATAAAGGGCTGATAACTAGAATATACTTAGAACTCACGAAAATCAGGAAGAAAAAATCAAATAACCCTGTTAAAAAGTGGGCAAAGGACTTGAACAGAAACTTTTCTAAAGAAGACAGAAGAATGGCCAACAAACATATGAAAAAAATGCTCATCATCTCTAATCATCAGGGAAATGCAAATCAAAACTACAATGAGATATGACTTAACTCCAGTGAGAATGGCCTTTATCAAAAAGTCTCCAAATATCAAATGCTGGCGTGGATGCGGAGAGAGAGGAACTCTCCTACACTGCTGGTGGGACTGCAAACTAGTTCAACCTCTGTGGAAAGCAATATGGAGATACCTTAAAGCGATACAAGTGAATCTACCATTTGAGCCAGCAATCCCATTGCTGGGCATCTACCCAAAAGATCCAACGACACTACAAAAAAGATACCTGCACTCGAATGTTTATAGCAGCACAATTCATAATTGCAAGGCTGTGGAAACAGTCCAAGTGCCCATCAATCCAAGAATGGATTAATAAAATGTGGTATATGTATACCATGGAGTACTATTCAGCTCTAAGAAACAATGGTGACATAGCACATCTTATATTTTCCTGGTTAGAGCTGGAACCCATACTACTAAGTGAAGTTTCCCAATAATGGAAAAACAAGCACCACATATACTCACCAGCAAATTGGTATTAACTGAACAGCACCTAATTGGTCACATAGGTACTAGAGTAATAGGGTATTGGGCAGGTGGGAGGGGGGAGGGGAACAGGTATATACATATATAATGAGTGAGATGTGCCCCATCTGGGGGATGGTCATGCTGGAGACTAAGACTTGTGGAGGGAGGGGGGGAAATGGGCATTTATTGAAACCTAAAAATCTGTACCCCCATAATATGCTGAAATAAAAAAAAATTATGAGTCAGCAGTAAAACGTATAATCTAAATGGGAACAAAGAGATCACATACTTTTTTCTAATTCATCTATTTCCTCATTAACTGAGACATGAAGTCAGGAGAGAGATAGGAACATTGCTTTAGGCTTAGAATAGCAAACTGTTCTTATCTGCAGGGCTGTCATCCTTTTATCATTCCCTCCGCCTTTGGACCCCAAGCCTGGGTCCGTTTGCAAACATCCAGGCTCTGGCCTTCAGGCTTTGAGGTAGTGTCCACTTGCAGACATCCCTGGTCAGTGGAATGTCCCCCTCAAGGTCAAGCAGCTTTTTCTCAGTGAACTGATATGTCCACAGGTTGCTCTTTGGCTAAGTCCTGTCCCACTCCTGGGGTTCTCATGTCTCAACCCTAACCCTCAACATAATATTAAAAATTTTTATCCCTAAAACAATTGTATGTGGTACATAATATCACTGAAATTTTATAGATGAGGAAACTTAAATACATAGAACTGAATTGATCTGCCCAAGAACTAAGAGAATAACAGGGGTGTGTTTTGAACCCAGGTGGCACAGCACCCGAGTCTATGCTTTGTTGTTTTTTCATCAAACTGGAACATAATGGCAAGGAGGATCTAACCATACAAAGATCAAAAGAGAGAGCATTTCAGAAAGGGGAAACACCCTGTGAAAAGGCCTAGGGGCAGACTTGAGCTTAGTGTGCTTAAGGAGCAAAAGGAAAGTCAGTAGAAATAGACAAAATCAAGCAAGGAAGAGAGTAATAGGACATGCTTGGAGAGATAAGCACAGTCCAGAGCATGTTGAATTAGATACCTTATATTTAAATGACTTTTTACAGTATAGAAAGCATTTTCACATAGGTTATCTCATGTAATCAGCACATCATTCTTAAAAGTGAATACTTTCTCTTTATGCATACTTAAAGATAAGGAAATACATTATTTGAGAGGTGCAATGATTCATATTATCCCATAAAGTATCTTGTACTCAACCCCAATTTTCCTGATTTTGAGTTCAGTTATTAATTTATAAATATAATACTGACTTACAGTATTACATTAGATAGTGGCAAAAGTCCTTTTCTAATCTAAAAATTTATGGAAATCATTAAGGAAACAGCTAATTCTGGAGACAAAAAGAAAAGGGTAGTTTAAGTGAGCTAATTTTTGGCAAAGTTAACTCTGCTTCCCGAATTTTCACTATACACGGATTACTCTGAAACATCGATTTTAATCACTCTCTTCCATCTTAATTTGTTTTCTTTCTTTGCACCTCCCAAAATTCAAAAAGGAATGTGAAGGAAATTGGAATACTTTCATAATTAAAGTCTATGACTGAGCAAAGGGAATGTTTCTAATATGCTGAATATATATGATTCTGGTCATAAGCCTGTGTAGACAAAAAAGGCAATCTAACCAGTACCATTAAGAATCTATTAAGGATAAGCAGTGTTGAAACTTGGAATTGAGGCAGAAAAATCCCTTTACACTCTAAATTTTTATTATTCTAACTTATAACCCAAGTCAGAACTTCAAGCGTGTCCATCCCCCAGATGGTGTATACTGCACCCTGTGTCTGATCGACACATCAGAGCCAATTTTAGTTTATTCAAAACCAAGTGTTTTCATCTTTTTTGTGACTGAGAATGGAAGGGGTAAAAGTAACTTGCCTCAGATTGCCTAAATTCCAGCTTAGAGAGCTATATAGGGAGCTAACAAATGATAAAGATACCCTTTTGGGCACCATCACTTATGAACCCAGAATTGAGGAAAGCAGTATGTTTCAGTGGGAAAAGTATTAGCCTAAGGAATCAGGAGATTTGGGAGATTTTCTCCAAAAGTACTGTACTGGGAGAACTTAGAAAAGGCAAAAATAAATACACAGAAAACAAGCATATTCATGGACAACTGAGAAGATAGGGAGCAGCGAGATTAGTATAAAACAAACCACCCATGTTTACTAGCACTGTCATTATTCCCTTGAGAAAATAGTGAAGCTTGTGCCGTTTGTCACTGATATTTCCCCATATTTCTCCGGTATGACCATTTCCAAAAACTGATGTGATACATCTAAAGGGACCTTACATAAATACAACTTAAAGAAGCTCATTGGTTATCAAAAGAAAGAATCTAAGATAGGCACCAACAAAGGGAGCATTTTTATCTGAAATTTTAAGCAATTTTTCTAGTGAACACACATATCAATCAGAAAAAAAATCCTTCAACATTGTAACTAAATCATTGTTTGCTCCTTTCAAATATTCTTAAAGCTTCGTATATTACTAGTAGTTAAGAAACTACAGTTTGCACTGTGTTAACTCTTGTTTACCAAAGAATTGAAAATGCATGAAAATAATTGTGACAGCTTTTTTAAGTTAGTCTAAATTTTAGCAGAGCAATTGGTCATTGTGACCTGTTAGTGCCAAAAGACTTTTTTTCAAACTGTAAAATCAAAGCCATAGCTTGGAAAAAAACAGCAACGCAGTGCTTTTCTAAAAATCAGGAGAATCAATTAATGTATCAGACAAACATTCAGTTTTCTTGAAAAATGTTTCAAAATTTCACAAAACTCTTTTAACTAATATGAATATATTTTTTCACTAGGGTGTTAATGATACAATATATTATCTCTAAATTCAGTAAATGTATTTTAAAATTGTTCAATCAGGAGGGGCAGAGCAAGATGGCCAAAGAGAAACCTCCAGCAATCATCATTCCACACAAACACCTAACTCAACAACTATCCATGCAAGCAAGCACTGTCAGAAGAATTAAAAATCATGTTAGTTTTCATAATACCTAGTTTTAACATTATACCAATGAAAGAGACACTGAAGAGGGCAGTAAACAGTCTTGTGTACCCTACGTTATCCTTTCCCATCCTGCAACTGTGTCTTCCACACCAGCATGCTGAGCAGAGAGATAATCCATGTGTGTGTGGTGGGGTGCAGGAGGGTGGAAGTGAAGTGATTGTGGGATTTTGAATTGAAACTCGGGGCCTCCCTGGCACAGAGGAATACAGCAGAGTACAGAATTCTGCTGGTGCTCACAGGGGGAGTATTTAGATCAACCTCTTCAGAGGGAAATCCTCTGTCCCAAAGCTGGAGTTCCAGATAGCCCCACCTCCAGCAGACAAAGAGCACCCTAGGTTCCTGGATGAAATTCATAAGGCAGTAGGGCCACAAAGGCTGCTTCTCTTATGTAACTCCTATGGCTGTGCTGGCTCAAAACCAGTGTACTTAGAGTGCACATGACCCAGGGAGACACTAGCAGCTGTCGCCAGGCCAGTGATGGATACCCCAATTATCCTGATTTGATTCATTCACGTTGTATGCCTGTATTCAAAACATTACATGTACCCTATAAATACATACAACTATTATGTACTCATTATAATTAAAAATTAAAAAATATTCAATGAATAATGAAAATAAATAAAGAAAAGTGTTATTTAATTATAATAAAATTCTGCCTTTCCCAAGTAGTAATAAGAGGTGGCTTTGTCCAAAACACCAAAAACTGTTATATCAATCAAATATAGATGAAAACCCTATACACTGGAAAATTATCATTTAAAGTAAAACATAAAAATACAACTAACAAGAGGGTTCACGGGAGTTTTATATTTCCTGTGGTTTTTCATAATTTGATATATTTTTAAATTATAATAAAATTAAAGTTCATAACTATTGCCCTCAATTCTATAAAATTACTGCATCACAGCACCAAGGCTAGCCTGGTGCTGTGCCTCTAAAGGGAACCAGAAAAATGGATCCTTACATGGTTTGATTTGAGGGTTACCAAATATTTCACTACCCATACTTTGCTTCTGACTTAAAACTCAAAGGGCTCTTGTTTTAGGCTGTAAGTTATCTGCGCCAGTATGCGAAAAGGATTTAGAGAACTATGAAATAACTCTAATAACACACTAACAATTATTAATTTATCAGATTAACCAAAAGTGTACATTGCCAATTTAACAGAAATGTGACTAACAGCCAGTACATTTGGGGGAAGTATAAAGACTATGGGAAAAGGAAGTATAGAAAAGTCAAACAAGTAAGACACCATGTAGGCTAGATCTGGTGGACAGTGAAATTTGGTGACTATTAGACCTTTTGTTGTTTTGTTTTTAAGAAGAAAACCATTGCAAGTGATGTGTACATTGAAACAGTTTCTAACAATGCATCATTGTTTAGAAGAATGAAATCCCTGAGGTCCTATTCCCCTTCCTAATTCTATGCCACAGAGGTACTTCTTATCTTTTATAGTTGAGATTGTGTACTTCAGTTGCTAGACTTTCGAATTTATCTGCAAACACAGAAGCCTGTTAAGAAAAGACTCCTGTACCGATATAACTATCTATTGACCATTCTACCTAGAAAATTAACATTATGCATACTTTTCTCTGTTAATCACAGGCATAAAACCCAAAATGATGAAAGCCAATAAGCAGCCAAAGTCTAGTATTCATTATATTCTTTTACATAGGCAAAATATGCAGAGCAACCAGTAACTTCACTGGACAACTAAGTAGTCTCACTAGTGTCTAAAATGTATGATGTTGGGTGCTCAATTAAACAGGGACCTAAACAAGACTTGTGTGTACCACTGTCATCTTCAGTGTTGGTAAACTGCTTTATAAATATCCTGATGACTACACATTTGTCTCTGAACTAATAAAACCACCAGGGCAAGTATGGTAGTAAAATAACCAATAAGATGACTGTAGCAATAGCTTTTTAAGGCAGCTGGGAAGAGATTACATTAAAATGGAGCAAAAGCTCTGTGAGTCAATGGGAAATACAGACATGGAAGATAAAACAATACTTCATTAGCTACGCATAATTATAATTTTGGTTGCCTGTAGAAACAGCTCTCAACATATTAAGAAATCGTATACAATGTAATTGCATTTTGTATTGCATGCCTCCTTTAATCTTTATTGGATAATTAACTGATTGCTTGTATTGCAGTATTCAAAGAGATGTCTGGATTTTGAATTAAAATGTTTTAAAAGTTCACACAGGCTTTTAACAGGCTAAAAGTATATAAAAAGAAAAATATCCAGTATTAGAGAAAGTAGAATTAATTGTGTTTATAAGGCACAAAATAATTTCATTTCATTAAACTTTACTGAAGTCAGTGTGTCTTTTCTTTTTTTTAATATTTTTTTATTTCAGCATATTATGGGGGTACAAATTTTAAGGTTTCAAATAATGCCCTTGCCCACCTTCCCCCCACAAGTCTGAGCTTCAAGCATGACCATCCCCCAGACGGTGCATGTCTCACTCATTATGTATGTATATACCTGCCCCCTCTCTCCTCCCACCCGCCCAATGCCCAATTAATGTAGTTCCTATGTGTCCCCTTAGGTTCTGCTCAGTTAATACCAGTTTGCTGGTGAGTATATGTGGTGCTTGTTTTTCCATTCTTGGGATACTTCAATTAGTAGAATGGGTTCCAGCTCTATCCAGGAAAATACAAGATGTGCTATATCACCATTGTTTCTTAGAGGTGAATAGTACTCTATGGTATACATACACCACATTTTATTATTTTATTAGGTTGTGGAAGCAACCTAAGTGCCCATCAATTCATGAGTGGATGAATAAAATGTGGGATATATATACCATGGAATACTATTCAGCTTTAAGAAACAATGGTGATATAGCACCTCTTGTATTTTCCTGGATAGAGCTGGAACCCATTCTACTAATTGAAGTATCCCAAGAATGGAAAAACAAGCACCACATGTACTCACCAGCAAATTCATATTAACAGATCAACATCTAAGTGCATATATAGGAATAACATTTATTGGGAGTCAGGCAGGTGGGAGGGAGGAGGGGATGGGTATATACAAACACAATGAGTGAGATGTGCAACGTTTGGGGGATGGTCACGCTTGAGGCTCTGACTCAAGGGATGAGGGGAGGCATGAACAATATACGTAACCTTAACACTTGTACCCCCATAATATGCTAAAATAAAAAAAAACATAGATTAGCAGAATGGCTAGAGAACCCATAAATAAATCCATATAGCTATGACCAACTTATTTTCAACAAAGCAGACAAAAGCATACACTGGATGAAGATAGCCCTGTTCAATAAATGGTGCTGGGAAAATTTGATAGCCATATACAGAGAAAGTAAATTGTATTCCTCTCTCTCACCATATACAAAAATTAAATAAGATGGATTAAAGACTTAAATATAAGACATGAAACCATAAAAATTCTAAAAGCAAACCTAGGAAAAACTCTTATAGATATAGAGCTAGGCAAAGAAGTTGTTACTAAGATCCCAAAGGCAAATACAGCAACAACAAAAATAAATAAATGGGAGTTAATCAAATTAAAAAGCTATACACAGCAAAGAAAATAATCAACAGAGTAAACAGGCAACCTTCACAGTGAGAGAAAACATTAGCAAACTATACATTGAACACAGGACAAATATCCAGAATTTACAAAGAACTCAAACAAAACAGCAAAGTAAAAGACCATCAAAAAATGGACAAAACATATGAACAGATTTTTTTCAAAAGAAGCTAGACAAATCACCAGCAAACAAAGGGGAAAATGTTCAACATCACTAACATCGCTAATCATCAGGGAAATGCAAATTCAAATGACTTTACCCCTGCCAGAATAGTTATTATTAAAAAATTGAAAAACAGTAGATGTTGACAAGGATGCAGAGAAAAGGGAAAATTTATACACTGCTGATGAGAATGTGTATCTGTACAACCTCTATGGAAAACAATATGGAGATTCCTCAAAGAAATATATGCAAACCTACCATTTGATCCAGCAATCCCACTACTTTTCTTTTTTTTTTTTATTTTTTTTTTATTTCGGCATATTATGGGGGTACAGATTTTAAGGTTTCAATAAATTCCCATTCCCCCCTCCCCCCACAAGTCTGAGTTTCCAGCATGACCATCCCCCAGATGGTGCACATCTCACTCATTACGTATGTATATACTCGCCCCCCTCCCCCCCTCCCCTGCCCAATATCCTATTACTGTAGGAAATCATTTAATCAAGAAGACAACTGCGCCGGGCGTGGTGGCTCACGCCTGTAATCCTAGCTCTCTGGGAGGCCGAGGCGGGCGGATTGCTTGAGGTCAGGAGTTCAAAACCAGCCTGAGCAAGAGCGAGACCCCGTCTCTACTATAAATAGAAAGAAATTAATTGGCCAACTGATATGTATATAAAAAATTAGCCGGGCATGGTGGCGCATGCCTGTAGTCCCAGTTACTCGGGAGGCTGAGGCAGAAGGATCGCTCAAGCCCAGGAGTTTGAGGTTGCTGTGAGCTAGGCTGATGCCACGGCACTCACTCTAGCCTGGACACTCTAGCCTGTCTCAAAAAAAAAAAAAAAAAAAAGACAACTGCATCTGAATATTTATCACAGCACGATTCACAATTCAACAATATGGAATCAACCTAAGTGTCATCCATCAATCAATGATTGGATAAAGAAAATATGGTATACACACACACACACACACACACACACACACCATGGAGTACTACCCTACCATAACAAATGAATGAAATCATGTCTTTTGCAGCAACACTGATTGAACTTGAGGCCATTATCTTAAGTGAAATAACTCAGAAACAGAAAGTGAAATACTATGTGTTCTACACAGCAAAGAAGCTAAATATTGGGAGTTAAATAATGACTACATATGGACACAGAGTGCACACTAATAGACCTTGGAGACTATGGAGGGTGGGAGATAGGAGGGTGGGAGGTAGAAGGGTAGGAGAGGGGTGTGGGATGAGAAATTGCCTAATGGGTACTATGCACACCAGTCAGGTGATGGCTACACAAAAACCCAGACTTCACCACTATGCAATATATTCATGTAACAAATCTGCACATATACTCCATGAATCAATTATAAATAATAAATAAATGAATATATAGATACATACAAAATAAGGATCTTCATCTGAGCAACATAGAGAGACCCATAAAAAAATATCTGGACATGGTGGTACATGCCTATAGTCCCAGCTACTCCAGAGGCTGAATGAAGCAGGAGAATCATTTGAGCCCAGGAGCTGGAGGCTGTAGTGAGCTATGATTGCACAGCTGCACTCCAGGCTGGAAGACAGAATGAAAACTCATCTCTACAAAAGGAAACAATAAAAATAAGGATCTTGCCCCTTAGTATGCTAGGATCATGTAGGGAAAATGGTTCATTTATATAATTTAATATAATGTAAAATTTTTTTAAATGGCAAATTTCCAAAATTTTAGTTGTTTATTTTAAAGGGAGCACTCAGATTTTCCTATCACATAAATTTCATATGGAGAGAATTGTGCTCCTCACAATTTTAATTTACCTAGTCACATTTGTGCCTAATTTTCTACTTGCCTTTTAAAAGGGCATTTTGTTTTTTCCTCCAATTCTGACAAGGAATGAGTCATAGGTCATGGAACTCTAACTGTGGTCTACACTGGAACCTCCATTTTGATTATCGCTTAAATGAAGAGAATTTCCATATGCATGATTATAGTATATTTCATAATCAAGAATACAAAGGATTAAAGAAAAAAACAGTTTTTGTATTCCAAATGAAAATGAAAATTAATAGTTTGTAAAAGTAAATACATTAGCACATTTTTCTTGGTGTTTACGGGATTGAAAATAATCTGAACCACCAAACTCCATTTAGAAACATGATCTCTAATTTTCAAAAATTAGTAGAAGGAAAGAAGCACTAAACATCAGAGAAGAATTATATGAAAGAATAAAAATACAAAGGATAAATGAAAACAAAAGTAGATTTTTTGAAAAGATAAACAATAACACTAAGCCATTAGCTAGAGTGATAAAGAAAAAAGAGAGAAGATCCACATAAAATCAGAAATGAAAAAGGTGACATTACAAATGATACCAAAGAAACACAAAAGACCATTTGAGACTATGGTAAACAACTATACACAAACTGCAAAACCTAGAGGAAATGAATAAATCCCTGAACACTACAACTTGCCAAGAATTGAATAAGGAAGAAATAGAAAACCTGAACAGACCAATAACAAGTAGCGAGATTGAACTAGTAGTAAAAAGTCTCCCAACAAAGTAAAGGTCAAGACTGATGGCTTTACTGGTGAATTCTACCAAATTTATAATGAAGAATTAACACAAATTCTTCTCAAACTATTCCAGGAAATTGAAGAGTTGGGAAAATTTTCTAATTTATACTATGAAATCAGCATTATCCTGATACTAAAACAAGACAAGGCCAAAAAAAAAAAAAAAAAAAGGAAAAAGGAAACTACTGGCCAATATCCCTGATGAACATAGATGCAAAAATTCTCAAGAAAATACTAGCAAACCAAATCCAGCAACACACTGAAAAATAACACACCGTGATCAGGTAGGATTTATCCCAGAGATGCAAAGATGGTTCAATGTATTCAAATCAATAAATGTGATAAATCACATCACCAGAATGAAGGACAAAAACCATATGATCATTTCTACAGACACAGAAGAGAATTTAATAAAGCTCAATATCACTTCATAACAAAAAAAATTAGGCATAGAAGGAACATACTTGAATATAATAAAGGCTATATATGAGAAACCCATAGCTAACATCATACTAAAAAGGAGGAAAGCTGAAACCTTTCTTTCAAGAACTGGAACAAGACATGGATGCCCATTTTCACCACCCCTATTCAAAATAGCACTGAAATACCTAGCCAGAGAAATCAGGCAAGAGAAAGAAATGATGGCATGCAAATTGGCAAAGAAAAAGTCAAATTTTCCCCCTTTTCAGATGATTTGATTTTATATCTAGAAAAACCTAAAGACTCTACCCAAAAATTCTTCAGTCTGATGAACGAATTCAGTAAAGTTGTAGGATGCAAAATCAACACAGAAATTAGCAGTGTTTCTACATACAAATAACAAATGAGCTGAAAAATCAAGAAAGCAACTCCATTTACAATAATACATGTATTATATGGAAATAAATTTGTTTATGTTTTTTTCCTTTTTATTTCATCATATTATGGGAGTACAAATACAGTTAAGGTTACATATATTGCCCTTGCCACCCCTCTTCCCCTGCTGAGTCAGAGTTTCAAGCGTGTCCATCCTCCAGGTGGTGCACATTGCCCTCATTGTATAAGTATACACCCATCCTCTCCTCCCCCCTCGACCTGCCCAACACCCAATAAACATTTTTTTTTTGACATTTTGGCAAGGTGATAAAAGACCTCTAAAAGGAAAACTCTAAAAACTGATGAAAGAAATTGTTATTTGCAGCAACATGGATGAAATTGGAGGTCATTATGTTAAGTGAAATAAGCCAGACACAGAAAAACAAATACCATATGTTCTAATTCATTTGTGGAAGCAAAAATTGCAACAAAAAAAGTTGGTCTTCTAGAGGTTGAGTGAAGAATGATAGTTTTTAGAGACTGGTAAGGGTGTGTGTTGAGGGAGGAATGAAGAAAGGTTGGTTAATGGCCACAAACATACAGTTTGATAGAAGGAACAAGTTTTCATGCTTGATAGCCTAGTAGGGTGACTATAGTTAACAGTAATGTATTGTCTATTTCAAAATAGTTAGAAGCAAAGATCTGAAATGTTCTCAACACAAAAAATAATAAATATTTGAAGTTATGGATATCATAAATACCCTGATTTGATCACAACATATTGTATGCATGTATCACAATATCACAAGTACCCACAAAAATAAATAACTATTATGTACCAATTTTTAAAATTTTTAAAAAATTCTTCACTCTGAAAACAATAATATGATGGCATTGCCTGTTTTTATTATTATTTTAATTGACAAATCATAATCATGTGCATTTATGGGCTACAATGTGATGTTTTGACACAGGTATACAATGAGAAATGATTAGATCAAGCTAATTAACATATGCATCACCTCACTTAAGTATCATTTTTTATGGTGAGACATACTGTTTTTAAAAACTAATGAGATAATATCCCAAGGAAATGGTTTTACCATAACTGAATCAAGTTCATACCTTTGCCTCTGTTGCAGGCAAACCCAAGAAGAAACAGTTTGCTATTTTTCAATGCTAATAAACACCTTGTATCATTGCAATAAAAGACACTTGGGAGTAGCCTGACAATACCATGCAATGATAATATCTGACAAGATAGTATCATCGAAGTCCCCTATTCATTGAGCTTTGATAAAGCACAGCTCTGAAAATGTCGGTCTTTGAGATCACACTATGTACTTATCAATAATGTATGGAGTCCTGTTTGTTATTCATGTTTAATTTGAAATCTTCCCCATTAACCTTAGAGGGTAGATAATCAGAGTCAGGAGTGTTTTGAGGGGTGAGGTAAATTCATTTCCCTTTCCTTCACATCTCATCCAATTGTGTAGTTTGATGTTCTTCTTTTTAATATTATTCTTAAGTATTAATTCATCCACTTTATTTTTCTCACACAAAACATTTTTCATTTCAATTGTACAGGGGTGTATGTAACAAACCATACTGATCACACTGCATACTAATACTTTCAATTTGGTTTAAAACAGCTAGAAGAGAAAGAGAAGAAAATTCCCAAATCCATTCAAAGCTCACATTTTCTACATCTTTCAAATGAAGAGACTTCAGCTGCAAGCATACTTTGATTTCCCAGAGAGTCATTTCAGGTATCATCAGAACTATTCTTGTCCATTGTTAACATTCCAGAATTGGGAGCATGAAACATTGCTTTCTTTCTGGTAATTACTCCTAACCACCATTCTAAACTACCCCCCTTAAAAAACCTTAAAAAAAAAGAAGAAAAATACCATACAGGTCTACATATCTATAGAGAGAAATAAGTTTAAGTTCTTTATCTAGCTTATTAGCTTTAAAATCTTGGGTAAGTCACTTAACTGCCAATTTTTTAACATCATCGGTCTCGATTAATAAAAGCACTATTAGGAGAAATAGAGGTTACTATAGAGGTTAATGCTTCCAGTTGGCAAATTTTAATAGAAATTCTATTAAACAAAGAGACTTATAGAGAATATAAATATTCTATTGTCATTCAGAAACAATAAACTGTATCCATACAAGACTGCAGAAAAGAGTATTAGCATCCATAGACCAATCAGTTACAAATTCTTTCTGCAATGATTTTTCTCCCTTTTATTTTGTACAAGTAAACAACAGCATATAGATTTTTCTATTGATAAATGTTGCAAAGTAATACTGGTTTTTGAACACACAGCTTTAAATACAAAGTAATCAGTAACATTGTCAATGCAAATTTTTTTAATGTTATATGGATACCTACTTAAAATAGCATGCACATTTAAGTTAGAAGTATAAAACAAAACCAAAAATGAGAAATACAATAGGAAAATTTAAGCATATATTCTCTAGAGGTTTCTCCTTTCATGCACCAGTTTGAATTTTCAAATTCCAAGGGCTATTCGATCAATATTTATACCAATGGATAGAATAGTCATTTATCATTCAATCCATTGAGCTACACTTGGGCATTTCTGTTATAAACAGAAAAAGCAGTAGAGATTTTCACAAATTTTATTGTTGTGATGAATTTTGGATGCTAATTTAAGGTACTGCTTCTTAAATTATTAAATTGTTTTTAAAACTAAATTTGGCTATGGCAGAGTTTGCCATTTCCTCAAAACATTAACCATAGAACTACATAGGATGAAGCAATTTGACTCCTAGGTATATACCAAAGAGAACTAAAAATGAAAAACAACACAAAAACTTGTACGTGAATGTTCATAGCAGCATTATTCATGATAGTCAAAAAATGGAGAAAACCCTAATATTCATAAACTGATTAGTGAATTAAAAAATACAAAATATTCATGCAATGGAATATTGTTCAGCATTAAAAAACAATGGAATATATACTATAGTATGTATGAACCTTAAAAACATTACGTTACATGAAAGAAGCTAGGCACAAAAAGGACCCATATTGTATGATGCCATTTAAATGAAATTCATACACACAGAAAGTAGATTAGTGGTCCCTGGGGCTGGGAGAAGAAGAGAATGGGGAGTGACTGCTAAGGGCTATAGCATTTCTTATGATAATGTTCTAGAATTAAGCAGTGGTGATAAATTAACAACTTTGTGAATACACTAAAAACTATTGAATCATATACTTCAAAAGTGTAAATTTTGTAAAATGTAAATTATATCTCAATATTAAAGAGTTAAGTGATGAAAAAGCTTAAACTCATTTGGTTCCACTGTTTACTAGCTGTGTAGATTTAGGCAAATTACTAAACCTCTCTAAGCCTAAATTTTTGTCATCTGCCTAACGAAGCTAATAATATCAGATGCAAGGTGATTGTGAAGTGATAAAATATAAAATATGAACTGCCTAACATGCAGTAAATATCTAATAAGTGGAACTGTTATTATCATTATCATTATTATTACTATCATTTTCTTTTTTTATTTTTTAGGTACTTTATTCCTATTTCAAACGTCATTTTTTTTTCTTTTCATTTTTTTTTTTTATTTCGGCATATTATGGGGGTACAGATTTTAAGGTTTCAATAAATGCCCATTGCCCCCCTCCCCCAAAAAGTCTGAGTCTCCATCATAACCATCCCCCAGATGGTGCACATCTCACTCATTATGTATGTATATACCCGCCCCCCTCCCACCTGCCCAATACCCTATTACTGCAGTACCTATGTGTCCACTTAGGTGCTACTCAGTTAATACCAGCTTTGCTGGAGAATATATCTGGTGCTTGTTTCTCCATTCTTGGGATACTTCACTTAGTAGTATGGGTTCCAGCTCTAACCAGGAAAATATAAGATGTGCTATATCACCATTGTTTCTTAGAGCTGAATAGTACTCCATGGTATACATATACCACATTTTATTAATCCATTCTTGGATTGATGGGCACTTGGGCTGTTTCCAAAGCCTTGCAATTATGAATTGTGCTGCTATAAACATTCGAGTGCAGGTGTCTTTTTTGTAGAGTGTCATTGGATCATTTGGGTAGATGCCCAACAATGGGATTGCTGGCTCAAATGGTAGATTCACTTGTATCGCTTTAAGGTATCTCCATATTGCTTTCCACAGAGGTTGAAATGGTTTGCAATCCCACCAGCAGTGTAGGAGTGTTCCTCTCTCTCCGCAACCACGCCAGCATTAATTTTTTGGAGATTTTTTGATAACGGCCATTCTCACTGGGGTTAAGTGATATCTCATTGTGGTTTTGATTTGCATTTCCCTGATGATTAGGGATGTTGAGCATTTTTTCATATGTTTGTTGGCCATTCTTCTGTCTTCTTTAGAAAAGTTTCTGTTTAAGTACTTTGCCCACTTTTTAACAGGGTTATTTGATTTTTTTCTTCCTGATTTTCGTGAGTTCTAAGTATATTCTAGTTATCAGTCCCTTATCGGATGCATAGGATGCAAAAATTTTCTCCCATTCTGTAGGTTGTTTGTTTACTTTCATGACTATTTCTTTGGCTGTGCAGAAGCTTTGTAGTTTGATCATGTCCCATTTATTTATTTTTGTTGCTGCTGTGATTACCGTTGAGGACTTCTTCATAAACTCTTTGCCCAGGCCGATATCTAGTAGAGTATTTCCAACATTTACTCTAGAGTTCTAATAGTTGCATACCTTAGGTTTAAGTCTGTTACCCAGCGTGAGTTGGTTTTTGTGAGAGGTAAAAGGTGTGGGTCCTGTTTTAGCCTTCTACAGGTGGCTATCCAGTTTTCCCAGCACCATTTACTGAAAAGGGATTCTTTTCCCCAGCGTAGGTTTTTGTCTGCTTTGTCAAAGATTAGATGGCTATATGAGGATGGTTTTATATCAGGATTCTCACATCTGTTCCACTGGTCAATATTCCTGTTTTTGTGCCAATACCATATTGTTTTAATTACTACAGCTTTGTAGTATAGTTTGATATGTGGCATATTAATGCCTCCCATTTTGTTTTTGTTGCCTAGAATTGCTCTTGATATTCGGGCTCTTCTTTGGCTCCATACGAAGCATAAAATTATTTTTTCTATATCTGTGAAGAATGCTGATGGGATTTTAATAGGTATTGCATTGAATCTGTAGATCAGTTTGGTTAGTATAGACATTTTGATGATATTGAATCTGCAGATCCACAAGCATGCTATGGATTTCCATCTGTTTACATCCTCTGCTATTTATTTTCTCAGTGTTTCATAGTTCTCTCTGTAGAGGTCTTTTACGTCCTTGGTTAAGTATATTCCTAGGTACTTTAATTTCTTTGTTGCTATTGTGAAGGGAATTGAGTCTTTGATTTGATTCTCAATTTGATTGTTGTTGGTGTATATGAATGCCTCTGATTTCTGTGTATTGATTTTATATCCTGAGACTTTACTAAATTCATTGATCAGTTCCAAGAGTTTCTTGGTTGAATCTTTGGGGTTTTCTAGATACAATATCATATCATCAGCAAACAGTGAAAGTTAGATCTCTTCTGCCCCTATTTGGATACCTTTGATTCCATTTTCCTGTCTGATTGCTGTAGCCAAGACTTCCAGCACTATGTTTAACAGAAGTGGAGATAGTGGACAGCCTTGTCTGGTTCCAGTTCTAAGTGGGAATGATTTCAATTTTTCCCCATTCAGTATGATGTTGGCTATGGGTCTGTCATATATGGCTTGTATCATTTTTAGGTATGTCCCTTCTATGCCTATTTTCTTAAGTGTTTGTATCATGAAAGGGTGTTGAATTTTGTCAAAAGCTTTTTCTGCATCTATTAAAAGAATCCTGTGGTCTTTGTTTTTGCTCCTGTTTATGTGGGGAATTGCATTTATAGATTTACGTATGTTGAACAGTCCCTGCATCCCTGGGATGAAGCCCACCTGGTCGTGGTGGAATATTTTTTTGATAAGTGTCTGGATTTGGTTAGTTAAGATTTTGCGGAAAATTTTTGCATCTATATTCATTTAGGGATATTGGTCTGTAGTTTTTTTTTTTTGTTGCATCTTTCCTGGTTTTGGTATCAGAGTAATATTCGCTTCATAAAAAGGTGTCGGGGAGGTTTCCGTTCTTCTCGATGTTGTGGAATAGTTTCTGCAAGATAGGTACTAGTTCTTCTTTGTAAGTGTGGTAAAATTCAGGTGTGAAGCCATCTGGACTGGGACTTTTCTTTTTAGGGAGATTTTAAATTGCTGTTTCTATTTCAGCTGTTGAGATTGGTCTGTTCAGGGAATCTATTTCTTCCTGGTTGAGCCTAAGGAGGCTGTGTGATTTTAGAAATTTGTCCATTTCCTCCACATTTTCCAGTTTGTGTGCATAAAGATTTTTGTAGTATTCATAAATTGTATCTTGTATCTCTTTGGGATCAGTTGTGATATCTCCTTTTTTGTTCCTGATGGAGCTTATTAGAGATTTATGTTTTCTGCTTTTCATTAGCTTAGCCAATGGCGTGTCAATTTTGTTTATTTTTTCAAAGAACCAACTTTTTGTTTTATTACTCTTCTGAATAGCTTCCCTTTTTTCAAGTTCATTTAGTTCTGATTTGATCTTGTTGATTTCACTTCTTCTGCTGGGTTTGGGGTTGGTCTGTTCTTCTTTTTCCAGCTCTTTGAGTCGTTTCATTAGATTGTCTATTTGTGATCTTCTTGTCTTCTGGTTATAGGCATTTATGGAGATAAACTTTCCTCTCAGAACTGCTTTAGCTGTGTCCCAGAGGAGTTGATAACTTGTCTCTCCATTGTCGTTTTCTTCCATCTTGATTTCTTCATTTATGAAGTAATGTAAGAGGATGTTTCATTTCCATGACTCTGTGTAGAAATGTGAGTTTGTGTTAGGGTTGATTTCTAGTTTTACTCCACTGTGATCTGAGAAGGTACATGGTATGATTTCTATTTTTTTAAATTTCTTGAGATTTTCTTTGTGTCCTAGGATATGGTCAATCTTAGAGAATGTCCCGTGAGCTGATGAGAAGAACGTATATTCAGAGGATTTGGGGTAGAATGTTCTGTAAATGTCAGTCAGACCCAATTGTTCTAGAGTTTTGTTTAAGTCCATTATTTCTTTATTAATTTTCTGTTTGGAGGATCTGTCTCGTGCCGTCAGTGGGGTGTTGAAATCTCTGGCGATTATGGAGTTGCTATTAATCCATTTGCTTAGCTCCAGTAAGGTTTGCTTTATGAATCTGGGTGCACCTAAGTTGGGTGCATATATATTTAAAATTGTTATCTCCTCTTGTTGAACTGTGTCCTTCACCATTATATAATGACCCTCTTTGTCTTTTACTACTTTTGTTGGTTTAAAAACTAAATTGTCTGAAATTAGAACTGCCACACCCGCCTTCTTTTGGCTTCTATTTGCTTGGAATATTGATCTCCACCCTTTTATTTTTAGTCTATATGCATCCTTGCAGGTTAGATGTGTTTCCTGAAGACAGCATATACTTGGACTGTATTTTCTTATCCATTCAGCCAGCCTATGTCTCTTGAGTGGAGAGTTTAAGCCATTCACATTTATTGAGAGAACTGATAGGTAAGGTAGATTACTGATCATTCTGTTGGGTTGGATGTTGTTGCTATGATTTCTGTCTTGAGCCATTGTAATATCTGGCCTTTAATATCTTTGGGTTTGGGTTGTTTTTATATTCGTGGGTTATTATTATGATGTTCCGTGCGTAATGCTGTTTTAAGTACTTCTTGTAGGGCAGGTCTTGTCTTGGTGAATTCTCTGAGCCTTTGCTTGTCTGAGAATGTTTTTATTTCTCCTTCATATACAAAGCTTAGTTTTGCAGGGAATAATATTCTAGGCTGTGCATTGTTTTGTTTCAAAAGAGTGAGAATGGGGCCCCAGTCTCTCCTTGTTTGTAAAGTCTCATTAGAGAAGTCTGATGTTATTCGAATTGGCTTTCCCTTGTATGTTACTTGCTTCTTTTGTCTTACAGCTCTTAGAAGGGCCTCTTTAGTTGATATTTTGGTCAGTCTGATGACTGCATGTCGTGACGTCTTCCTGTTTGCGTTGAATCTCCCAGGGGTCCTCTGAGCTTCTTGAACTTGTATATCAAGATTTTGAGCAAGGCCTGGGAAATTTTCCTCTATTATATCTTCAAACAGCTTGTCCAACCCTTGAGTGTTGTCTTCTTCCCCTTCTGGTAATTTTATGACCCTCACATTAGGTTTTTTCACATAATCCCACAGCTCTTGTAGGCTTTGCTCTTTTCTCTTGTTTCTCTGCTCTATTTCTGTGACTGATTTATTTAATTGGAGGGTGTTATCTTCAAGCTCTGAGATTCTTTCTTCTGTTTCATGTACCCTGTTCTTGAGACTTTCCACTGTATTTTGTAGTTCCTTGAATTGATTCTTCATTTCTAGGAGTTGGGTTACACTTTTCTTCATTGTGTCTATTTCTTTTCCCATATCTTGGAGGCATTTTGTGGTTTCTTTGTGTTCGTTATTGAGTTGTTTTTGCAGATGGGTGAGTGTTCTTAAGATCCACATACGAAATCCTCTTCTGTCATATTGGTTGCCTGATTTTGGTTGCTGTCCATTTCTAGGTGGCTTGTGCTCCTCTTTAGGGGTGTGTTTTCCGTTTGGTTCTTCATATATCCTGAGTTCTTTCGCTGATTTCTTCCCATGTCGATCAGTTGTTGTTTCTTTCTTTAAGTTATTGTTTGGGTATTCACACATCTTGTTTAGTTTCTGAGGCATTGGGTGGTGTCTGTGGGTGAAATTGGACCACTCCCTGTATATTGAGTCAGTGGGTGCCGTGGAAAGGCTGTGCAAGATGCCGTCCCTGTCAGTAGGTGGCGTTTGCTTGGAGGAACAGGCTATGCTGTTGATTTTGTGTCCTGTTATCTTCTCTTGTTCTGGGCAGAGCTGGGTTGGGTAAGCCTGCCCTCAGGCCGTTAGCAGGGGTCAAAGTTCTGTCTCTGCTTCCAGGGAAAGCTGTCAGGGCGGGGCTGGAATGGTCCCGCTCCGCCAGTAAGTCTGCGTGTGGGGGTGGGGCTGTCTGAGACCCCCAGTCTGGAGCAGGCATCACTTCTTTCCACCCTCCCCAACTCTGCAGCTACTCCTGGGCCTCTGCCAGCAGGCCAGACCACAAGCCACCAGGCCTCCCCGGACTATGATGCATGCGGGGAGGTTCCCTGCACAGGAACGCCACCTGGGTTGGGCGCATGGCCTCCTCCTGGGAGGAGGGTTGCCCTCTAAGACGCCGATCCACCCCTGGAGGCACACACACCTCAGTAGGCTGTTCACGTATAACCCTTCTGTGCCCCGGGTAATGCTAGCCCTTGGTGCAGGGAATCTGGTCTGCAGATTCGACCTCTAGGTCCCAGAGTTCAAACTGTATCCCCACCAGGGAGAGGATTTCCAGTCCCAATTCACCCACAGGGAGCCCAAGCTGGGTCTATGTCTCTCAGCCTCTGAGTCGGCACCGTTCTCCTGGGAACACCGTGCCAGCAGCACCTGAGAGGGCGGGCGGGTAGGGAGCTCACAGTCTGAGTTCCCCTGAATCAGCTGTAGGGTCCCAAAAGGGAAGGTCCCGTTCCCTGGAGGTGCCTCTGGCTGGTAGCTGTATTGTCTCTCTGGGAAGCCGTGGGTAGGGTCGGCGGAGGAGAGGAGGAGGCAATATGGCGCCTGCTGCGTGGCTCAGGTCTTTGTACACGGAGGTGCCCGGAAGAAGTTGGGAACCTGGTGCCACGTCTGCTACAGGCTCACCGCTGGTTGGTGGCGGCTGTCTCTGGGCTGATGTCCGCAGGTCTCTCCACCCGCTGGGGAGCCCACCAGCAGTCCCAAATGCAGGGGAGGGAAAACAGCATGTCCACGTACCCTTGCCGCTGGTCTCCGGCTGCTCTGGTGGTCTCAGCCTCCAGTTCTCCTCCACAGCCTCGTCCCGTGGAGTGTCCCGGGGTTCAGGTACCCCTCCTTCCGACCCTCGTCCGCTGTATGCTCATCTTCTTGCTTCTTTCCTCTAATTTCTGCTAGAATCTGTCTTTTCTGCGGAGACACTCTGTCTGGCGGTGTTATTCATCCGCCATCTTGCTCCACCCCCCTACTATCATTTTTAATCTAGGGCTAGAAAGGAGCTCAGAAATCTTCAACTCTTCCAGTTAACTACTAAAAGTCTCACCTTTTGCCCCGTGTTCTTTCTCCCTATGTTCCATATTCATAAGTTACTATAAATCAGTAAAACAAAATACAGTTATACATATACACACATACATACACACATACATACACACATACATACACAGGTATACATATACACACATACATACATACATACTGACATACATACGTAAAATAATATCTAAAGATGCCTGGTACCTAATACTTGTATTAATAATTATATTTTCTCAAACTGGCTCTCACAGCCATTGACTATTTCTCAGTGACACTCCATGCATACCTCAAAAGACTATAGATTCTTAAAATATGAATAAATACATAAATCCACATATGAATATTCTGGGATTTCTGTGAGTTCTGATCAAGATCTAGTCTACTTCAGGCCACACTGTTCTATTCTAATTTATTGAAATAACAAACAGAAGGTATCTTTTTACTTTTCTACATTTAAGCATAGTCAGGGACAAACGGGCTCCTGGTGATCACCATTCAACTCTCTGATTCTATGAGCTTGACTATTTTAGATACTTTTCATAAGTGGAATCCTACAGTATTTGTCTTCCTATGACTGGCTTATTTAGCTTAACATAATGTCCATTGACGGATGAATAAATAAAGAAAATGTGGTATATATACACAATGGAATATTATTTACATTTGAATAGAAGAAAATCTCGTAATATGTGGCAACATGGATGAACCTTTAATGCTTTACAGTTGTAAAGAGGGATTTCATATACACGATCCTATTTAGTGGCAAAAATAATTTAATTTAAAGCATTCTATTTTGAAACACCTTATTTTATTACAATTAGCTAGTGATATATATTCAGTACTTCTCTATTTCACAAAAGGAAAAACTGAGATACGCAAAACTAAATGACTTAAATATGGATACTTACTCAGTAAAAGAAGAGTGGGTTGAATATGAAAGTTCTCTTCTTTGGAATTATCTTGCTGAAAGATATAGTTAATTGAAAGCAACAGCACATGAATTCTTGGCCTTTCAAAAGGAAAAGACAATAAAATCAGACTTTGAATAAAAGGGCATGCTGCTGGTATATACAGAGGAATAGAGATGACATTTTATTCTGCTGGCATACTAAAATTCCAGAATATTCACAGATAAAATGCACTCTTGTCTATAAATTTTTTCTTTATACTCAGTTTCTCAAATTCACTGATAAGCAGTATCTCAATTTTAACATGGTGGGATGGAAAGGCAGATTTGTTTCACTAATAAATCTATCCAAAGATTCATCTTACTAGATCCCAGCCTGTATCCCTTTGAAAATCACTATGGTGAAAAAGCAAGAATATGTGTTGAGGAGAGGAGGAGAGGAGGCAGGTGGATCTTGAGTAATTGAGAACTATAGCTAAAGTATATTGTTTGTGGAGGGAAGAGTGAGAAAGAAACTAAAAATATAGCTTGGGGCCAGACTCTAATAGTCTTTACATGCTAAATTAATTAATTAGGCTTTACTCTAAGGTGGGGAGTGTGGTATTCCACATGATGTTAATAGTTGTTTCAATAAAAGAAAAGATTCTGTGGTCCAATGTTTGGAAAATTCCAGGTTAAACACTGTAGCATTTTCCATGACCTTGATTATGCCATGTGTATTATCAATTGCATGAAAAAAAGTCTTATAACACACAGCTTGTGTTCTCTAAACACAGTACTAGTACACTTATTGGCACATGAGGGCAAAGACCATACCTAACTTGACCACTACTGTATCCCCGAATGTCTGTCACTTATTATGTGCCAAATAAATATTTATTGAATTAATGTGTAAATGATTAAATGAATAACTAGTAAGTACTGAATAACTGTTTGCTGGATTTAATTTAGAAGAAAAAGAACCAGCTTAGAGCAATGATGAGAGAGAGAGAGAGAGAGAGAGAGTCAATAGCAACAAAGAAAGAGAACAATTCCTAGAATTTCAGGTATGAAAAGAGAGCAGCTCATCTATCAGTCTGCTTCATTGCATCCTGGTCTCCTCCTCCCCCAAATATCTATTACATCTTAGCTTTACTTTCTCTCCCTCTCTTCTCTCTTCATATATTTTCCCATCTCCCCATACATTTCTTTTTCTAATATCCCTTGGGAATTTTCCCAGCCTTGGAAGAAAATTAGCTTGAGAGTCTTTTCCTTTCAGTTATCCCAAGAGTTTATGGGAAAGCTTTGTCAGTGGTGGTTTAAAGGAATTTCCTGATCTCTTCAGGATTGCAATAGTATATTTCTGACTCAGTGTTCCTCAGTGACACCTGAAAACTAGCGAAACACTCTTGACTTTTGCTCTTTGAGACTTTCCTACATTTTATTATTATAGTGCCAAGTTTCCTGTGTAAATCTCCTTCTGTTTAACATATCTAGGGTAATTCTTGTTTTACTTAAGTGAATCTTGATGGTTACTTCCACATTTTTTTGGATCAGGAAGTTGAGGCTCATAGAAGTTAATTAACTTGTCCAAAATTACACAGCTGCAATGACAATAGTTGACTAGAAGTTTAAAAAACATGTACCTGAAATGCAAATAGGAAAATAATTTACTCTCCATCTTAGATTCCACAAAGAAATTATAAGTGTTTCAGATTATATATATGCAAATTAACCTAATTTGATCATTATACATTGTATATATCTATCAAAATATCACACTGTATCCCACAAATATGTACAATTATCATATTTCATAAAAATAACTGTCAAAGAAAAATAAAAATAGGAAAAAAGAACTTAAGATCAATTACTAGAAGAAATATAAAAACCAGCTAGGGTTCAGTGACATAACACAATAAGATAACAGGGTGTGAAATTATTCAATGGTTTAATAAATACTAATACCTTAAAGTTGAAATATCAAAAGCTTATTATATGCCAGATATTATAACAAGTATTTGAAATGTAACATTTTCATTAATTATCATATTAATCCTATAAGTAAGGTATTGTATTAATCCAATTTTATGGGTGGTAAAAAAAAGGCACATGGAATATTATTTACATGCTTAAGATCGCACACAGCTAAGAAGTTGTAGGGCTGGGATTTGAACCCAGGCAATGTGTCTCTAGAGTTTTTCTCTTTAACCATTACTCTATATTGTGAATGCTTAACACCTTTTCCTTACCACCTCTCCTTGTTCTTCCTGAGCTTGGAATTCCATCAGATTGAGGTAAACCAAATATACTACACATCTGCCACCCAGTAAGGTCTCAACATCACCAGCTAAATTACAAGCTGCTTCCACAATTAAGATACAAGACAAATTTTATTAACTAACCAATTAAGCTGCCTATTAAAGGTCATGCAATTGAAAGCTTAAAGAATATGTGTAAGTCCTGACAGTAGATGTGAGAGCAACAGAAGTATTTAAAAGTTAATAGTATTCTTTCTTTTTTGTTCTGTATGTCAAACAAGAATTTAATGACATGGGTCCAAGTGATAAGGTTCCATGACCTTCGTACAAAATAGTCTTCAAAGTATTGCTTAAATACTTCAAGTGCAAAGATATTAGAGAGAACACATAGATTCAAAATGCCTAATTTTTATCAAATCTCAAGATGATCTGTCATCACTTGAGAATCCTCTGAATCAACTTCATATTTTATTCAACAAGTTTTAGGAAACAAATAGCAGCTCATATCACTAAGGAAATAAATCCAGTTTTGGATCAATATTCTACATAAAACAAATGTAAGTTTCTTGAAAATTATGTTTGTGCTAAAATATTATAATTCAAGAAACATGAACAGTTATATTTTAGAGCATTTGCATATGTAGGAGCTTCAGATATACACTTATTATATCACTTCAAAATTGATTATTGATTAGAAAATAAAGCACTTTGTAACTCAGATGACAATTTATGAGGCAAATAATAATTCAAAATGGCTGCCAAAGGAAGTCTGTTAACAGGAACTGATGACTTTTAAAGTACATGAAGTTTGTTTATAAAAGTACTCTTTGAGTGGTATGAAGCCAGAAACACATCTTTTTCCTCTTTACATAATTGGAGATATACAGGACAGTTTTGATTTATCACAAAGTACTTCATTACTTCTCTGCAATCAAAAATTTCTTTCCCACAAAGTGCTTTTTTTGAGTATTCTTTTATGAAAAGGTTATTTTTCACTGCAGTATAAAATCTAGTTACATATAGTACATTGCTCTCATCCTATTAAAACAATAGTTTATGGACTTCTAATGGCTCAGGTGTTGCATGCAAGTGTACCAGTATTCAGCATCAGCACTCTGTAGTGTCAACATAACTCTGACATTTTCATTTTAAAGAATAAGACTTTAGGTCTTCAACATAATGTTACAAAGAGATTTCAGTAATATTGTTTGAGATTATGAGTTTTGTTCCACCAATTCCTCCCAAAATATTTCATACATAATTATGCCACTGTTTTATGCCTACACTGGATGATTCTTCATTGTAAGAATATATTAAGGAAATAATAGTATATAATTACTAAATGAGAAAATATGTGTTTTTGAGAGCTAAGAGAAATTAATTCACATCTATTTCTTTCCTTCATAGAGGGAAAAAATATGTAGATACATATAATAGGCAATTTTACTGTTGTGAAAACATCATGGAGTGTACTTATACAAACTTAGATGGCATAGCCTAGTATACATCTAAGTTATATGGTATTAGCTTATTGCTCTTAGGCTACAAACCTGTTCAGCATGTCACTATACTGACTACTGTAAGCCATTGAAACACAATAATTAGTATCTGTGTATCTAACAAATCTAAACATAGAAAAATACAGCAAAAATATTGTATTAAAGATAAAAATGGTACACATGTATAGGGCACTTATCATGAATGGAGCTTGCAGGCCTGGAAGTTGCTCTGGATGAGTCAGTAAATGAGTGGTGAGTGAATGTGAAGGCCTAGGACATTACTATACACTGCGTTAGGGTCTATAAACACTCTACACTTAGGCTACAGTAAGCTTATAAGAAAGAAATTTATTTCAGATAAATACTGCATGTTCTCATTCATGTGGAAGCTAAAAAACAAAATTGAGCTCTTAGGAGTAGAAAGTAGAATTGTGATTATTAGAGTCTGGAAACAGTACAGGGAGGGAAGAACAAGGAGGGATTGGTTAACAGATACAAAATTACAGCTAGATGGGAGGAATCAATTCTAGCGCTATGTAGCATTGTAGGGTGAATATGGTTAACAATAATTTAGTGTATATTCTCAAAAAGCTAAAAGAGAGGATTTTGAATGTTCACAGCACAAATGATAAATATTTGAGGTGATAGATATTCTAATTACTCTGATTCAATCATTAAACCTTGGATGCATGTATTGAAATACCTCTCTGTATCCCACTAATGTGTGTAATTATTATGTGTAAACTGAAAACAAAGGCAAAAATATTTCTTTCTTCAATAATAATTAATCTTGGATTACTGTAATGTTTTTATTTTATAAACTTCTTAATTTTTAAACTTTTTGTTTTGTCATAGCACTTAGTTTAAAACACACATAGCACAGCTTCTCAAAAATATTTTTCTTGTTTATATCCTTATTCTATAAGGTTTTTTATATTTTAAATATTTTAATTTCTTTTTACTCTTTATACTTTTTTGTTAGAAATTAAAAAACACACATGTTAGCCCAGACCTACACATTGTCAGAATCGTCAATATCACTATCTTCCACCTCCATATCTTATCCCACTGGAAAATCTTTAGGGGCAATAACACACATGGAGTTGTCATCTCCTATGATAACAATGTCTTCTTCTGGAATGCCTCCTGAAGGACCTGCCTGAGGTTGTTTTATAGTTAACATTTTTTAAGAAGTAAAAGGAGTATACACCAAAGTAACAATAAAAGTATAGTATAGTAAATACAAAAACCAATAACATAGTTGTTTATTATCACTATCAAGTATTATTTACTGTACATAAATGTATGTGCTATACTTTTATAAGACTGGCAGCACAGTAGGTTTGTTTACATCAGCATTACCTCAAACACGTGAGTAATACATTGCACTTAGACTTTATGACTACTATGATGTCATAGGTGACAGGAATTTTTCAGCTCCATTATAATCTTTTGGGATCACCTTCGCATATGCAGTCCATCCTTGACCAAAATGTTGTTACGTGGTGCATGACTGTATTCAGTTCTATCTGTAGAAACAAACCTGAATATTCAATAGAGGTTTTTGAATATACAGTAATCACATCCTTCCAACACTTGTCATGTCCAAATATTCTGAAACAAAACATAAAATTATAGTTGTGTGAGGTGAACATCACAGTAAAGTAAAATAAGTAAGTAAAATAAAATTATCCTTCCCTAACATTTTTTATCTTAAACTCCAAACTCCTATTCACACATTGTGTAATTAAAGACATATCCACACATTTTTAGGATATATATGAATGGATATATATAATATATATGAAAAATGACTACAGAATAGAAAATCACTTTATAAATTTGAAAAATGTATTCACATTTATAAGCTGCAAATTTTATCTTCCATTGGCATAAAGCATCACTACCCTATTGCCTCAAAAGCACCTCTGAGTGACATGATTGTAAAAAAATTTTAATCCAAAATTTTGTGGAAGAAAGAGAATGTTTTGTGTTGAGTACCCTATGATGCTTAAGAACTGAGTGTGTGTCAGGATAACCATATCTTTTGGGGGCTTTATTGCTTTTTCATTAGGGAGATATTGCATCAACTACAATAACCAATGTCAAAAATTGTCAATAATGATTCTCTTTACAGATTCATTATTAAAGAAATATATAAGGTTGAAAAATTTAATTTTCATAGATACTTTACAACCCAAATTATAACATGTATACAAAATGAGTTAATATCATGGGAGTAATTTTTTTTATTTGTGTGGTTTAAGGTTGCTTTGGCAAGTAAATGATAAATATATCTCACTATAAAGAAATATGTTGAACACAATTCTAGT
Source organism: Microcebus murinus (assembly GCF_040939455.1). Taxonomy (NCBI): domain Eukaryota; kingdom Metazoa; phylum Chordata; class Mammalia; order Primates; family Cheirogaleidae; genus Microcebus; species Microcebus murinus. The sequence goes on from NC_134136.1 coordinate 21,422,738, forward strand.
GATTTTGATTAGTGCAGTTAAATTAACTTGACTTTTTTATTAGAAAATTAATTGTTAATATTGGTAATTTAAAGCAAAGGTGCAAGTTGTTCAACTTATATTCCTTTGCTTTTTAAACATATTTCTAGTTCTTCTTGAATTAAATATTATCAAAAATGATCAGCACATAGCCTAGGTTGGACACATCATTACAATGTATGTGTCTCTTCTCAATTTCAATCTCTCACTTGATACCAGATCATTTCTCTTCATTATAAAAAATTTCACAATGTTCCCATTCACAGATGAAAATAATTTTCTAAATCTTGATACACCCCCCAAGCTACAATGCTTTCTTTCAATTCCCTTCACTACAAAAGTCTTTCTTTTATTGCTTTTTAAAATGTTTTCTCACATTTAAATTTATTTATAATTAATTTTTATTTCATAATATTATGGGGGTACAAATGCTTTGGTTACATAAATTGCCTTTGTATCACTCAAGTCAGAGCTACAAGCATCCCATTCCCCAGGCAGTGAGCACCACACCTGTTAAGTGTGAGTTTACCAATCTCTTCCTCCTCCCTCCCACCTGCCCAACACTTGATGAATTTTACTTCCCATATGTGCACATAAGTGTTGAGGATTATTACCAATTTATTGGTGGGTATCTGTGGTGTTTATTTTTCCATTCTTGTGATACTTCACTTTGGAGCATGGGCTCCAGCTCCATCCAGGATAAGAGGGAGTTCAACTATTTTTATAGCTGAATAGTACTTCATGATATACATATACCACATTATATCAATCCATTCATATATTGATGGGCACTTGGGTTGTTTCCTCATCTTTGCAACTGTGAATTGTGCTGCTATAAATATTCAAGTACAGATGTCTTTATTATAGAATGTCTTTTGTTCCTATGGGTAAATAACCAGTAGTGGGATTTCTGGAACAAATGGTAGTTCTACATTGAGTTCTCTGAGTTACATCTATACTATTTTCCATAGAGATTGCCCTAGTTTGCAGTCCCATCTCCAGTGTATGAGCATTCCTATCTCTCTTCCTCCATGTCAACATTTGGTGTTTTGGAACTTTTTGATAATACTTATTCTCACTGGAGTTAAGTGATAACTCACTGTTAAACTATTGCTTGTTGCTGATGATATAATCTGATATCTAGAAAACGCCAAAGATTCTGCCAATAGATTTCTAGAATTGATAAATAAATTGAGCAAAGTCTCAGGTTATCAAATCAATGTACACAAACCTGTAACACTCATATATGCCAACAAAATAGGTATTACAGTAATAGGGTATTGGGCAGGTGGAAGGAGGAAGGGGGGCAGGTATATACATATATAATGAGTGAGATGTGCACCATCTGGGGGATGGTCATGCTGGAGACTCAGACTTGTAGGGGGAGGGGGGCAATGGGCATTTATTGAAACCTTAAAATCTGTACCACCATAATATGCCAGAAAAAAAAGACAATACCAAAAGCACAAGCAATAAAAAAATAAACTGGACTACAAAAAAAATGATTATAGATATTTACAACAATAAATTCTCTAATATTGGCATTACAAAAAAAAAATGTCAAGCTGAGAACCAAATGAAAGATTCAATACCTTTCATAAAAGCAACAAAGAAAATAAAACATCTAGGAATATATTTGACTAAAGAGGTGAAAGAGCTAGATAGGGAGAACTATGAAACACTGAGGAAGGAAATAATAGAAGACATAAGCAGAGGGAAAACCATACCATCCTCATGGATCGACAGAATCAATTTTGTTAAAATGTCTAAACTACCCCAAATGATCTGCATATTCAATGCAATTGCTATTAAAATACCATCATCATTTTTTATAAATCTACAAAAAATAGGGGGGGGGGCGGAATAAGATGGCGGACGAATAACACAGCCAGACAGAGTGTCTCTGCAGAAAAGAAAGATTCTAGCAGAAATTAGAGGAAAGAAGCAAGAAGACAAGCATACAGTGGACGAGGGCCAGAGGAGGGGTACCTGAGACCCCAGGAGACTCCATGGGAGGAGGCTGAGGAGGAGAACTGGAGGCTGAGACCACCGGAGCAGCCCTGAAACCAGCGGCAAGGGTAGGTGGATTTGCTGTTTCCCCTCCCCTGCATTTGGGACTGCTGGTGGGCTCCCCAGCAGGTGGAGAGACCTGCGGACATCAGCCCAGAGACGGCTGCCACCAGCCAGTGGTGAGCCTGTAGCAGACGTGACACCAGGTTCCCAACTTCCTCCGGGCACCTCCGTGGGCACAGACCCGAGCCGCACGGCAGGCGCCATATTGCCTCCTCCTCTCCTCCGCTGACCCTACCCTCGGCTTCCCAGAGAGACAATACAGCCACCAGCCAGAGGCACCTCCAGGGAATGGGACCTTCCCTTTTCGAACCCTACAGCTGACTCAGGGAAACTCAGACTGTGAGCTCCCTACCCGCCCGCCCTCCCAGGTGCTGCTGGCATGGTGTTCCAAGGAGAACAGTGCCGACTCAGAGGCTGAGAGACATAGACCCAGCTTGGGCTCCCTGTGGGTGAATTGGGACTGGAAATCCTCTCCCTGGTGGGGATACAGTTTGATCTCTGGGACCTAGAGGTCGGACTTGCAGACCAGATCCCCTGCACCGAGGGCTAGCATTGCCCGGGGCACAGAAGGGTTATACGTGAACAGCCTACTGAGGTGTGTGTGCCTCCAGGGGCGGATCGGCATCCTAGAGGACAACCATCCTCCCAGGAGGAGGTCGTGCGCCCAAACCAGGTGGCGTTCCTGTGCAGGGAACCTCCCCACATGCATCACAGTCCAGGGAGGCCTGGTGGCTTATGGTCTGGCCTGCTGGCAGAGGCCCAGGAGTAGCTGCGGAGTTGGGGAGGGTGGAAAGAAGCCAGGCCCGCTCCAGACTGCTAGAATAAGACAGCCCCACACCCACACCCAGACTTTCTGGCTGAGCAGGACCATTCCAGCCCCGCCCTGACAGCTTTCCCTGGAAGCAGAGACAGAACTTTGACCCCTGCTAACGGCCTGAGGGCAGGCTTACCCAACCCAGCTACGCCCAGAACAAGAGCTGATAACAGGACACAAAATCAACAGCATAGAACTGTTCCTCCAAGCAAACGCCACCTACTGACAGGGACGGCACCTTGCACAGCCTTTCCACGGCACCCACTGACTCAATATACAGGGAGTGGTCCAATTTCACCCACAGACACCACCCAACGCCTCAGAAACTAAACAAGGTGTGTGAATACCCAAACAATAACTTAAGAAAAGAAACAACAACTGATCAACATGGGAAGAAATCAACGAAAGAACTCAGGAAATATGAAGAACCAAACGGAAAACACACCCTCAAAGAGGAGCACAAGCCCCCTAGAAACGGACACCAACCAAAATCAGGCAACCAATATGACAGAAGAGGAATTTCGTATGTGGATCATAAGAACACTCACCCAGCTGCAACAACAACTCAATAACCAACACAAAGAAACCACAAAAAGCCTCCAGGACATGGAAAAAGAAATAGACACAATGAAGAAAAGTGTAACCGAACTCCTAGAAATGAAGAATCAATTCAAGGAACTACAAAATACAGTGAAAAGTCTCAAGAATAGGGTAGATGAAGCAGAAGAAAGAATCTCAGAGCTTGAAGATAACACCCCCCAATTAAATAAATCAGTCACAGAAATAGAGCAGAGAAACAAGAGAAAAGAGCAAAGCCTACAAGACCTGTGGGATTATGTGAAGAAACCTAATGTGAAGGTCATAGGCTTACCAAAAGGGGAAGAAGACAACACTAAAGAGTGGTACAAGCTGTTTGAAGATATAATAGAGGAATTTCCCAGGTCTTGCTCAAAATCTTGATATACAAGTTCAAGAAGCTCAGAGGACCCCTAGGAGAATCAATGCAAACAGGAAGACGTCACGACATGCAGTCATCAGACTGACCAAAGTATCAACTAAAGAGGCCCTTCTAAGAGCTGTAAGACAAAAGAAGCAAGTAACATACAAGGGAAAGCCAATTCGAATAACATCAGACTTCTCTAATGAGACTTTACAAGCAAGGAAAGACTGGGGCCCCATTCTCACTCTTTTGAAACAAAACAATGCCCAGCCTAGAATATTATTCCCTGCAAAACTAAGCTTTGTATATGAAGGAGAAATAAAAACATTCTCAGACAAGCAAAGGCTCAGAGAATTCACCAAGACAAGACCAGCCCTACAAGAAGTATTTAAAACAGCGTCACGCACGGAACACCATAATAATAACCCACGAATATAAAAACAACAAAAACACAAAGATATTGAAGGCCGGATATTACAATGGCTCAAGACAGAAATCATAGCAACAATATCCAACCCAACAAAATGAACAGTAATCTACCTTACCTATCAGTTCTCTTAATAAATGTAAATGGTTTAAACTCTCCATTCAGGAGACATAGGCTGGCTGAATGGATAAGAAAATACAGGCCAAGTATATGCTGTCTTCAGGAAACACATCTAACCTGCAAGGATGCATATAGACTAAAAATAAAAGGGTGGAGATCAATATTCCAAGCAAATAGAAGCCAAAAGAAGGCTGGTGTGGCAGTTCTAATTTCAGACGATTTAGTTTTTAAACCAACAAAAGTAGTGAAAGACAAAGAGGGTCATTATATAATGGTGAAGGGCACAGTTCAACAAGAAGAGATAACAATTTTAAATATATGCACCCAACTTAGGTGCACGCAGATTCATAAAGCAAACCTTACTTGAGCTAAGCAAATGGATTAATAGCAACTCCATAATCGCCGTAGATTTCAACACCCCACTGATGGCACGAGACAGATCCTCCAAACAGAAAATTAATAAAGAAATAATGGACTTAAACTAAACTCTAGAACAATTGGGTCTGACAGACATCTACAGAACATTCTATCCAAAATCCACTGAATATACGTTCTTCTCATCAGCTCACGGGACATTCTTTAAGATTCACCATATCCTAGGACACAAAGAAAATCTCAAGAAATTTAAAAAAATAGAAATCATACCATGTACCTTCTCAGATCACAGTGGAATAAAACTAGAAATCAACCCTAACAGAAACTCACATTTCTACACAAAAACGTGGAAATTAAACAACCTCTTACTAAATGATTACTTCATAAAGGAAGAAATGAAGACAGAAATAAAAAAATTCTATGAAGAAAACGACAATGGAGGGACAAGTTATCAACTCCTCTGGGACACAGCTAAAGCAATTCTGAGAGGAAAGTTTATCTCCATAAATGCCTATAACCAGAAGACAAGAAGATCACAAATAGACAATCTAATGAAAGGACTCAAAGAGCTGGAAAGAGAGGAACAGACCAACCCCAAACCCAGCAGAAGAAGTGAAATCAACAAGATCAAATCAGAACTAAATGAACTTAAAAATAGGGAAGCTATTCAGGAGAGTAATAAAACAAAAAGTTGGTTCTTTGAAAAAATAAACAAAATTGACACACCATGGGCTAAGCTAACGAAAAGCAGAAAAGAGAAATCTCTAATAAGCTCCATCAGGAACAAAAAAGGAGATATCACAACTGATCCCAAAGAGATACAAGATACAATTTATGAATACTACAAAAATCTTTATGCACACAAACTGAAAAATGTGGAGGAAATGGAGAAATGTCTAGAAACACACAGCCTCCCTAGGCTCAACCAGGAAGAAATAGATTCCCTGAACAGAACAATCTCAACAGCTGAAATAGAAACAGCAATTAAAATCTCCCTAAAAAGAAAAGTCCCGGTCCAGATGGCTTCACACCTGAATTTTACCACACTTACAAAGAAGAACTAGTACCTATCTTGCAGAAACTATTCCACAACTTCGAGAAGAACGGAAACGTCCCTGACACCTTTTTATGAAGCGAATATTACTCTGATACCAAAACCAGGAAAGGATGCAACAAAAAAAGAAAACTACAGACCAATATCCCTAATGAATATAGATGCAAAAATTTTCAACAAAATCTTAGCTAACCAAATCCAGACACTTATCAAAAAAATAATCCACCACGACCAAGTGGGCTTCATCCCAGGGATGTAGGGACTGTTCAACATACGCAAATCTATGGATGCAATTCACCACATAAACAGGAGCAAAAACAAAGACCACAGGATTCTTTCAATCGCTGCAGAAAAAGCTTGTGACAAAATTTAACACCGTTTCATGATACGAACACTGAAGAAAATAGGCATAGAAGGGACATACCTAAAAATGATACAAGCCATATATGACAGACCCATAGCCAACATCATACTGAATGGGGAAAAATTGAAATCATTCCCACTTAGAACTGGAACCAGACAAGGCTGCCCACTATCTCCACTTCTGTTAAACATAGTACTGGAAGTCTTGGCTACAGCAATCAGACAGGAAATGGAAACAAAGGTATCCAAATAGGGAGAGAAGAGATCTAACTTTCACTGTTTGCTGATGATATGATATTGTATCTAGAAAACCCCAAAGATTCAACCAAGAAACTCCTGGAACTGAGCAATGAATTTAGTAAAGTCTCAGGATATAAAATCAATACACAGAAATCAGAGGCATTCATATACACCAACAACAATCTAATTGAGAACCAAATCAAAGACTCAATTCCCTTCACAATAGCAACAAAGAAATTAAAGTACCTAGGAATATACTTAACCAAGGACGTAAAAGACCTCTACAGGGAGAACTATGAAACACTGAGGAAGTAAATAGCAGAGGAGGTAAACAGATGGAAATCCATATCATGCTCATGCATCGGCAGACTAAATACCATCAAAATGTCTATACTACCCAAACTGATCTACAGAATCAATGCAATACCTATTAAAATCCCACGAGCATTCTTCACAGATATAGAAAAAATAATTTTATGCTTCGTATGGAACCAAAGAAGAGCCCGAATATCAAGAGCAATTCTAGGCAACAAAAACAAAATGGGAAGCATTAATATGCCACATATCAAACTATACTACAAAGCTGTAGCAATTAAAACAATCTGGTATTGGCACAAAAATAGGAATATTGACCAGTGGAACAGATGTGAGAATCCTGATATAAAACCATCCTCATATAGCCATCTAATCTTTGACAAAGCAGACAAAAACATATGCTGGGGAAAAGAATCCCTTTTCAATAAATGGTGCTGGGAAAACTGGATAGCCACCTGTAGAAGGCTAAAACAGGACCCACACCTTTCACCTCTCACAAAAACCAACTCACACTGGATAACAGACTTAAACCTAAGGTATGAAACTATTAGAATTCTAGAGGAAAAAGTTGGAAACACTGTCCTAGACATCGGCCTGGGCAAAGAGTTTATGAAGAAGTCCCCAAAGGCAATCACAGCAGCAACAAAAATAAATAAATGGGACATGATCAAACTACAAAGCTTCTGCACAGCCAAAGAAATAGTCATGAAAGTAAACAGACAACCTACAGAATGGGAGAAAATTTTTGCATCCTATGCATCCGATAAGGGACTGATAACTAGAATATACTTAGAACTCACGAAAATCAGGAAGGAAAAATCAAATAACCCTATTAAAAAGTGGGCAAAGGACTTGAACAGAAACTTTTCTAAAGAAGACAGAAGAATGGCCAACAAATATATGAAAAAATGCTCAACATCCCTAATTATCAGGGAAATGCAAATCAAAACCACAATGAGATATCACTTAACCCCAGTGAGAATGGCCGTTATCAAAAAATCTCCAAACAATAAATACTGGCGTGGATGCGGAGAGAGAGGAACACTCCTACACTGCTGGTGGGACTGCAAACTAGTTCAACCTCTGTGGAAAGCAATATGGAGATACCTTAAAGCGATACAAGTGAATCTACCATTTGATCCAGCAATCCCATTGCTGGGCATCTACCCAAATGATCCAATGACACTCTACAAAAAATACACCTGCACTCGAATGTTTATAGCAGCACAATTCATAATTGCAAGGCTATGGAAATAGCCCAAGTGCCCATCAATCCAAGAATGGATTAATAAAATGTGGTATATGTATACCATGGAGTACTATTCAGCTCTAAGAAACAATGGTGATATAGCACATCTTATATTTTCCTGGTTAGAGCTGGAACCCATACTACTAAGTGAAGTATCCCAAGAATGAAGAAACAAGCACCAGATATATTCTCCAGCAAACTGTTATTAACTGAGTAGCACCTAAGTGGACACATAGGTACTACAGTAATAGGGTATTGGGCAGGTGGGAGGGAGGAGGGTGGCGGGTATATACATACATAATGAGTGAGATATTCACCATCTGGGGGATGGTCATGATGGAGACTCAGACTTTTTGGGGGAGGGGGGAAATGGGCATTTATTGAAACCTTAAAATCTGTACCCCCATAATATGCCAAAATAAAAAAAATGGGAAAAAAAATCTACAAAAAATAATTCTATTCCTAGTATGAAACCAGAGAAGACCCTGTATAACCAAAGTAACCTTAAGCAAAAAACAAAAAACGTGGGAGGCATCAATTTATCAGACTTCAAGCTATACTACAAGGCTATAGTAACCAAACATCATTGCACTGACACAAGAACAGAGACATAGACCAATGTATCAGGACTAAGAACCCAGATATAAAGCCATCCTCATATAGCCATCTGATCTTTGACAAAGCATACAAAAACATACACTGGGGAAAAGAGTCCCTATTCAATAAATGGTTCTGGGAAAATTTTATAGCCACATGTACAAGACTAAAACAGGATCTGCACCTCTCACCTGTCACTGAAATCAGCTCACAATGGATTACAGACTTATATTTAAAGCATGAAACTCTAACAATTCTAGAAGAAAATTTTGGAAAAACACTTATCGACATCAGCCTATGTAAAGAATTTGTGAAGAAGACCCCAAAAGCAACACAGCAAAAACAAAAATGAATAAATAGTACCTGATAGAATTAAAAAGTTTCTGCACAGGCAAGGAAACTATCATGAAAGTGAATAGACAACCTAAATAATTGGAGAAAATATTTGCATGCTATATATCTGATAAAGGGCTGATAACTAGAATATATATAGAACTTAGGAAAATCAGCAAGAAAAAATCAAACAACCCCATTAAAATGTAAGCAAAATATACGAACAGAAACTTTTCAAAAAAAGATAGGCTAATGCCAACAAACATATAAAGATTCTCACAATCTCTAATTATCAGGGAACTGCAAATCCAAACCACTATAAATTGAAGTGACTACATATATAGAAAGCAATTTATTCTATTTCTATTGGTAAATACATAATAATTTCAAATAATAAAACCAAAAACTTATTGACAAAAAAATAAAAACTAAAAACAACGACAAGAACAAAAAAACACTACAAAGGTCTTAAATGAATATTCTATCTATGCTTCTAAAACCCTATTATCCAAACCATTCTTTAAAACCTTCCCATGTCACTGTAAAGTGTACTATGTCACTCAGGGGGTCACTACCTAAAAAAATCCAGTAGGCTTTTCTCATTCTTCATCTTAGTGCTCCTTGTCATGGACTTATTTAACTCATTTGAGTCTTCCTTGGCTGTTGCAATTCTACATATGCTCTTAATTCTCCTCTTCCTCCTACTGACTGATCCCTCTCAGTCTCATGCAACTTGGCAGCTTGCTTTTCTGTTCCTTCTTTCTCCTCCTATAAAATCATGTTGTTTTCTGGGATTTTCTCTACACATACCGAAGATAATAAAATGGCAATCCTCATATCAAGCATGATTCAGAGATACAGTTTGTATGATCAGCATTCAAATTGAGCATGCATTCTCTATATTTGCTTGCCACAGACTTCATCAATCTCTATTGTATTATAACTAACCTATTTTAAATACTTTTTACCAGTCTCCAATACTTTGTCTTTCAAAATCTTTAGTCTCATGTACTCTCTTGAGTTCTAAGTCCATATTTTCAACTGCTACCCATTTCCATTTACATATCCTATCATTATCTAAAACTATATTTCTAAACATCAGCTTAGTTTCTCTCCTCTCAAACTCAATCTTCTAATTTTCTTTATTTATGTGAATATTGCCAATATTTTTCAACTTCATATCTTCCCATTGACAGGCTGAAACATCAGTGTCATCTTTGACATCTTCCATGTCACAAAAATCCAAATAGTTGTCAAGTCTTGTTAGTTCCAGCTCCATAATATCTTTTTTGCATTGAGTCCCCTCTTGTTTCCAGAGCAAGCACCCTAGGTTAGATTCTCACTGCCTCTCTACGGACTACTTGCAATAGCTTCCCCATAAACTAAACTGTGTCACATGGAAAACATTTAAAGGAACATCAAAAGTTTAACCTGGAATACAGAAAAGTGGGTGGCGTTGAAATTTACTTTTAAATATCTGAAAGGCTGTCATGAAGAAAAGAGATTAGAATTATCCTGTATGGTCTTCAAGAAAGCTAAGACCATAGTGGGTAGAAGATGTACAGAGGCAGTTTTGGGGTCAATATAAAGAAGTTTTGTTTCTTTTTTTCTAATACTTATCTCAGAAAATAAACTGTTACTCCAGACATTTGAGCCCAGGTTGGAACATGAGTTAGGGATGTTACAGAAGAGATTACATAACTTTGAATATCTCTTCTTGCCATAGAGCCTATGATTTTAATATCTATAAATCTGTAAGACTGTCAGATTTGTAAGCCCAAATTGCCTATAAATATTTTAGAATGTTATTTTTTGTGGTTAAAGGTAGTTTTTGCAAGTAAGTAATAAATATACCTCACTATTAGAACCCTGTTGAATATAATTTAATATGTCAGTGAATATAGAGGTCAAGAAATCTTCAATTTCTTTGAAGATTCACTGCTTTGATAACTCTTTTTTTAAAAAAAAAAAAAGAGAAATAATTAAGTGATTTTTCATGCCCTAAAGGTAGAAATTGTCCAAATAAGGTAATAACAAAATAATCTCACTATATTTATTCTATAACTTACATTTTTCAAAATGTTTTCACTGGCATGAATTCATCAGAACCCTGAAGGAAACAGGACTGGTATTATTTTCTTTTACTGATTAGAAAACTGAAGTTCAGCAGTGTTATTTCTTATTAAATTCCCATTATTAGTTGGGAAGAGACATTACTAACTCCATTTTTTTTCTGACTACTAATTCATTGTTATTTCTACTAAGACAAGTTGCTTTTCAGAAATGGGTAATTTCTAGTATGAAAAATAACATGAACTCAATAAAGGCTGAGTGATTACAGTGAATAAATAACTTTGAATAATTTAAAAATGAATATCCATAATACCTGATGGGACTTATTTGATTTATGGATGTCTAATACTATCAGACAATGTTTCATTGTGACTCAGGTAAAATTGGTCACACAATCTGTCCTTTTATAGGACGTTTCTCACAGAAGAATGGCTAATTTTTGTCAAATACACGTGTGTATTAGAGAAGTTTGTGTATTTAGTAATTCAGTAGTAAGTAGTTCTTATTATAAAGTAAGAAAATAACTTACTTTCTCCACAAAAGTCTTCTCTTTAGAGTCTACTGGGGGAAAAAAAAGTCTAATTTGATAATATGCTAGAACTATCATTATAGCATTGATAGGGCAGGATTTGAAATGATGGTTCATTATCAGGATTTTTTTAATGCTGTAAAAATAGATAGCTAATGGTGGTGATTTTACCTTAGTACTTACTTATTGGTGTGTATACTTACTTATGATTCTTATATCTTAAAACTATCACTATAAATAGGATAAAATTAATATCCTCAGCATTTTGTACATTTCAAGACTAATTTTCATGGCAGAGCCATCTGCTAGCATAATTAGACACAACAGTTCAGCAGTTGTCCAGCTGTTGCCATAATGCAGTGCATTAGATAGTTCAATAGGCTGACATTGAAATGACAAAAACAACTGAGGCATCTGTAGGTGTAATCCAATAGAGAGTAGGCAAGGGATTCATACTAGCTATTGACTCACTTAGTATTAGTAAAAGTATACTTTAGTCCATGTGGCAAATTATCCTATGCTGCAAGTTTATATTGGGATGCTTGCTGTTTTCTTCATTAAGGTTTTTCACACATTTACAATCACACCCAGTTGGCATTCTATACTGTCCTCTACTGGTTAATATGACCCTATATGCCAACACAACTGAAATATGTCTAATTTGAAGACACCTTTTATAACAGATCTGAAACAAACCTTACACATACCAACCTATCCAAGTAAAACTATGTTTTTTCTAACAAAAACTTAGTAATCAACAAACATTTATTGATTGCTGGGTGTCATTCATGCCATTGAACTGAACATAACGGTGATTTTTAATTTATTTTTATTTTTAACTTATTTTTATTTTCTTTTTTATTGGAAGCAAATACAGGGCATATCACAAGGTGGGAAGCAGCATGATGTCTCCTGGCAAGAGCGAGCACAGCAGAAACCAATGTCAGAACTACCACTATGGTCAGGCCTTAAGGCATGAGCAAATGAGCCATCCCATGGTACTAGCCTTTACCAGGAATATCAGTGGATCTACAGTAACGTCTGCTTTTATTGTCATATGCTTGTGGTTGCAGAAAGCAGACTTCTGCCACTGGCTCACTGACACAGCTGGTCTATAGGGGCAACCTCCTAGAATGATATTGGATACCACATGTAATTTTTTACAGCAGGCACAGAATGCCAATTCCTTCTAGTATGGACTAGCTATTGGGAGATCTGCAAACAGAATAAGCTTTTTAAGTTGGCTAAAGCTCAGTCAGCTGGAGTGATAATAATTAGGTGATAAGATTAAACAAAATACTGCCCACCATGAATGTGTAATTAATTTAAGGTGATCCATTAAAATTATTGAACAAGTGAGACTATATCTTCCCATGGTCTATCTAGTACAGTGTCTTTCATATAGAAGGCATTCAGAAATACTTGCCCAATAAACCAGTATACAATCAAGGGCAAAGGAATGAACCTATATTTGGTGCAATTGAAGATCAGATGAGATTGAGGCTGCAAGCGGAAGAGTTAGTGAGGGAAAGCTTCACTGAGATGACTGGGGCTGATCCTTGAGAGATCCGTAAAATATTAATAACAAAGGAGGGAGAAAATTTTCAGGTGAGGAAAGTGGTGGGTAGAAAAACATGAGCATTTCAAAGCAGTAAGTACATTCAAAGGATAGCGAAACTCAACCAGTTTAGTCAAAGTGGCATTCAGAGTTATTTGATTTGTAAGATAAAGGCTGTAAAAGAAGTCATGGATAAATTCTGGAGGCTTTTTAATGTTAGCTAAGTAGTGTAATACTTATCTTGCATAAGAAGACATTGAAGTTTTGTGCAAGCGAAAGCCATAATCCAAGCAATACATCATATGGATTTTTAACAGCAAAAGATGTGTGGCATAGAGTCCATTAGGAACCTCATGCAATGATTTGGAATGTTGAAAGTAGAAATAAATCCAGTTAGATGGGGGAATATACTTTGTAAAGATTGGTAAGGACTTGTTAACTGGTGCTCAGGAAAGAGGTCACAGCTGAAGATAAAATTTGAAGCTATCTGTAGTCATCCAAGAAAATGGAATATATCATCGAAGAGAAAACTTAGGTAGTGAACTTAGTGATAATGTCCATATTTGGGAAGAAATAAGAGGAAGACATGACAATAAAGAAGTCACATAAAGGAAGAAAAGAACTAGAGTGGTATATAGAAGTTATGGAAATGATGATAATATTAATAATGATAAAAATAATTAAAAACTAACAATGTGATAAGTACTTTATATGCATAATGTTTTCATTTTTTCAATTTTAAGAAATAGGTACTATTGCTGTCATGATTTTAGAAAGAGGTAACAGGCTTACAGAGAGGAAGAGCTAAAATGTAGCAGAACTGCTTTTTAATTTAGGTGCTTGTCATTCTGTTTGCCCACAAAAACAGTTTTTGAGATAAGAAGACTTGCATGCAGTGAGATATAAAAGAATAAGATACATTTAGCAGACATTTGAAGGAAGCTGGAGGAAATGGTGTTCTAAATAAATGAGACAATATTATTTTTTTTATTTTAAAATATTAAGGGGGTACAAATGTTTTGTTACATGGATATATTGTATAATTCTGAAGTTAGGTATTTCAGTGTACCTGTCACCAAGATGGTCTTCATCGCACCTAGCAGGTAAACTTTTATTTCTCACGCCCTTCCCAATCTCCTTCCTTCTTAGTTTTCAATGTTCTTTACATCTATTTGTGCCCATGTTTGCTATCATTTATTTCCCACTTATTAGTGAGAACATATGGGAATTTAATTACTGAGATATATCACTTCAGATAATGGTCTCCAGTTCCATCCAAGTTGCTTCAAAAAACTTTATTTTTATGGCTGAGTAGGACTCCATGGCACACACACAAATACACACACACACCATATTTTCTTATTTTTCTTTTTCAGCATATCATGGGAGTACAAATGTTAAGGTTATGTACAAATACAGCATATCATGGGAGTACAAATGCTAAGGTTATGTATAATGCCCTTGTCCCCCCTTCCCCACTCGATTCAGAGCTTCAAGCGTGACCATCCCCTAGATGGTACATATCTCACTCATTATGTATGTGTATACCCATGGCCTTCTCCCCCTCACCTGCCCGACACCCAATGGATGTCATTCCTATATGTCCACTTAGGTGCTGATCAATCAATACCAATTTGCTGGTGAGTACATGTGGTGCTTGGTTTTCCATTCTTGGGATACTTCAATTAGTAGAATGGGTTCTGGCTCTATCAAGGAAAATACAAGATGTGCTATCTCACCATTGTTTCTTAGACCTGAATAGTACCCTATGGTATACATATACCACATTTTATTAATCCGCTCATGTGCTTATGGGAACTTGGGTTTTTTCCACAACTTTGCAATTGTGAATTGTGCTGCTATAGACATTCAAGTGCAGGTGTCTTTTTTGTAAAGTGTCATTTGTTCTTTTGGGTAGATGCCCAGTAGTGGGATTGCTGGATCAAATGGTAGATCTACTTGTATCACTCTAAGGTATCTCCAAATTGCTTTCCATGGAGGTGAAATAGTTTGCAGTCCCACCAGCAGTGTAGGAATGTTTCTATCACTCCGCATATGCGCCAACATTTATTATTTGGGGATTTTTTGATAAAGGCCATTCTTACTGGGGATAACTGATATCTCATTGCAGTTTTCATTGTGTTTCCCAGACAATTAGATGTTGTGCATTTTTTCAAATGTTTATTGGCCATTTTTCTGTCTTCTTTTGAGAAGTTTCTGTTCAAGTCCTTTCCCCAATTTTTGATAGGGTTGCTTGATTTTTTTCTTGCTGATTTTCGTGAGTTCTAAATAGATTCTAGTTATCAGCCCCTTATCAGATGTGTAGCATGTGAAAATTTTCTCCCATTCTATAGGTTGTCTGTTTGCTCTCATGACTGTTTCTTTGACTTTGCAGAAGCCTTTTAGTTTGATCATTTCCCATTTATTTATTTTTGTTGCTGCTGTGATTGCCTTTGGTGTCTTCTTCATAAATATTTTGCCTAGGCCAATGTCTAGAAGAGTATTCCCAACATTTTCCTCTAGAATGCTAATAGTTTCATACCTTAGGTTTAAGTCTGTTACATAGCGTGAGTTGATTTTTGTGAGAGGTGAAGGGTGTGGATGGTGCATGCACTCTATGCTCTATTGTTCGTTTTGCACTCTCCAGAAAATGCAATCTTATTTCCTGTTCACATTGATTTTTCCTGTTTTGAGTGTCCCACACTAAATCTCTGCCAATTCACAATGCTGTTCTTGCAGGGGATAGATCCACTCCTGTGTAGGAGACTGAGATCTATGCCTCTTTCTCTGGGAGCAGGAATCCAGGAGGTTACCTTTACTCCACCATTTTTCTCCTCCTCATATTTTCTTTATCCACTCAAGATCTCATGGGCACTTAGGTTCATTTCACATCTTGTTCCAATTCCTAGGTAGAATGCTTTAACTTATCCCCATTCAGTATGATGATGGCTGTGGGTTTGTCCTATATGGCTTTTATAATTTTGAGGTATGTTCCTTTTATGTCTACTATGTTAAGGGTATTTGTCACTAAATGTTGCTGGATTTTATCAAATGCTTTTTCTGCATCTATTGCAATGACATATGGTCTTTGTTTTTGCTTTTGTTTCTGTGGTGAATCACATTTATTGATTGATTTACACATGTTGAACCATCCTTGCATCACTGGGATGAAGTCCAGTTGATCATGGTGAATTATCCTTTTGATGTGCTGCTAAATTTGGATTGCTAGTATTTTTTGGAGGATTTTTGCATATATTCTTATAAAGGATACTGGTCTGTAGTTTAATTTGTTTGTTGTTTCCCTTCCTGGCTTTGCTATAAATGTCATACTGTCTTCATGGAGGAGTTAGGGAGAATTCTCCTTCTTCATGTTATGAAAGAATAATTTTTGTAGGATAGGTGCCAGTTCTTCTATGTACTTCTGATAGAATTTGGTTAAGAATCCATCAAGTCTGGGTTTGTTTTTTGTTTGTTTTGTTTTAAATTTTTTAGAATTTTTTTTTGCCTCAATATCCCTCCTTCTTATTCATCTGCTCAGGATTTTTGTTTCTTCCTGATTCAGTATTGATAGTTTGTGTGTTTACAGGAATTTATCCATTTCATCTAGGTTTTCTATATTTTTTCTAGTTTTTGAGCATAGAGATTTTTACTGTATTCACAGGTGATATTTTATATTTCTGTGGTATCAATTGTAATGTCTCCTTTTCCATGTCTGATTGAGGTTATTTGAGGCCTTTCTCTCCTATTTCTGGTTAATATGACTAGTAGTCTATTGATTTGGTTTAGCTTTTTAAGGAACCAACTTTTTCTTTCATTGATCCTTTGTATTGTTTTGTTGGTTTCCATTTAATTTAGTTCTACTCTGTGCATTGCTATTTCCTTTCCTCTGCTAGTTTGTGGTTTGCCTTGTTCTTCTTTTTCTAGTTCCTTGAGATATGCTTTAGGTTGATAATTTGTGCTATACTATTCTTCTAATTTTTTTATTTTTAATTATTAGGGTAGCATAATAGTCATATATAATTACAGGATACATGTAATGTTTTGAAACAAGTAACCAATATAAATTAATCAAATTAGGGTAATTGGGAATCCATCACCTCAGACATTTATCATTTCTTTGTGTTAGGAACAGAACATTCTAATTCCACTCTTTTAGTTATTTTACAGTACATCCTAATGTTATTTATAATAGTCACTTTGTTGTGCTATCAAATATTGTTCATTCTTTTTTTATTTCAGAATATTATGGCTATACAAACAGTTTGGTTAGATATAATGTCTTTGCCTCACACAAGCCAGGACTACAAGTGTGCCCTTCATCCATACAGTGTGCTCTGCATCCATTAGTTTAAAGTTTACCCACTTCTGCCATGAATGTCCCATCTGACCAACACCCAGTGAATATTACTTCCATGTGAGCACCTTAATATTGATTGGTTAGTATCAATTTGATGATGAGTACATGTGATGCTTGTTTTTCCATTCTTGTGATACCTCACTTTGAAGTATGGGCTAAAGCTCTTTTCAGAGTAATATAAGAGGTGCTAGTTCACTATTGTTTTCTGTAGTTGAGTAGTATTCTGTAGTATACATATACCATATTTATTAATCCACTCATGTATTGATGGCACTTGGTTTGTTTCCACATCTTTGCAATTGTGAATTATGCTGCCATAAACATTTGAGTGCACATGTCGCTATTATAGAATGTCTTTTTTTTTCCCCTTTGGGTAGATGCCTAGTGGTGGGATTGCTGGATCAGATGGTATTTCTATTTTTAGCTCTTTGAGATATCTCCAAATTACTTTCCACAGGGGTTTACTAATTTGCAGTCCTACCAGTAATGTAAGAGTGTTCCTATCTCTTCACATCCACACCAGCATTTGTTGTTTTGGGACTTTGTGATAAAAGTCATTCTCACTGGAGTTAGGTGATATCTCATTGTGGTTTTGATTTGTCTTTCCCTAATAATTAGAGATTTTGATCATTTTTTACATGTTTGCTGACCATTATTCTGTCTTTTTTGAAAGCTTTCAATTCATGTGCTTTGTCCACTTTTTGATGGGGTTGTTTGATATTTTTCTTGTTAATATTCTAAAGTGCTACATAGATTCTTGTTATGAATCCTTTATCAGATGTATAGCATGCAAATATTTTCCCCATTCTATAATTTTCCTATTTGCACTAATGATATTTCATTCTATATAACTATATTTTTGCATCAATTAACCATCTCCCCTTATCTCCCCTTCCCACTACACATCTAGGTTCTGATAACCATAATTCTACTCACTGTCTCCATGAAATCAATTGTTTTTAATATTTAGCATCCATATATTAGTGTGAAAATGAGAAATTTGTCTTTCTGTGCTTAGCTCTTTTCATTTAACATAATGGTCTTGGGTTCCATCCATATTGCCTCAAATGGCAGAATTTCATTCTTTACCTGGCTACATAATATTCCACTGTGAATATGTACTACAATTTTCTTATCCATTTATGCATTGATGGAGACTCAGGTTGATTCCAAATCTTGGCTTTTGTGAATAGTGCTGCAAAAACCATGGCAGTGCAGATATCTTTTTGATACACTAAATTCCCTTCCTTTGTATATATACCCAATGGCAGGATTGCTGGGTCATATGGTAGTTCTATTTTTACTTTATTGAGGAAACTCCATTCTGTTCTTCATACTGGTTGCACTAATTTATATTCCTACCAACAGTGTATGAGGGTTCCCCTTTCTCACATCTTCTTCAGTGTTCTCTATTGACTGTCTTTTTGATAAAAGCCATTTTAATTGAGGTAAGATGCTATCTCATTGTTTTAATATGCATTTCTCTGATGACTAATGATGTTGGGCATTTTTCCTTATACCTGTTGACCATTTGTATGTCTTCATTTCATAAATGTCTATTAAGATCATTTGCCCATTTTTAATCTAATTAATTTTTATTTTATCCTATGGAGTTGTTGGAGCCCCTTATATATTCCAGTTATTAATCCCTTAGATTAATCCCTCAGATGGATAGTTTGTACATATATTCTCCCATTTTGTGAGTTGTCTCTTCACTTTCTTGACTTTTCTATTCTTTGAAGAAGATTTTTAGCTTGATATGATCCCATGTCCAATTTTACTTTGGTTCTCTGTGCTTTGGGGGTACTACTCAAAATTTGCCTGCCCAGACTAATGTCCTAAAGTTTTTCCCCAAAGAATTTTTTCAGTGGTTTCATAGTTTCAGGTCTTAGATTTAAGTCTTTTATCTATTTTGACTTAACTTGTATATGTGGCAAGTAATAAGGGTCTAGTCTATTTTCATTCCTTTGCATGTGGGTATCCTGTTTTCCCAGCATCATTTTTTGAAAAGACTGTACTTTCCCCACTGTATATGTTCATGCCACCTATGTCAAAAATAATTTCACTATAAATGTGTGGATTTATTTCTGGGTTCTCTCTTCTGTTCCATTGGCCGCTGTGTCTGTTTTTATTTCAGTAATATTCTGTTTTGGTTACTACAGCTTTGTAGTATAATTTGAAGTCAAGTAATGTGATTCCCGTAGTTTTGTTATTTTTGCTCAGCAAGGCCTTGACTATTCCATATCTTTTATGGTTCCATATAATCTTTAGAATTATTTTTTCTATTTCTGCAAAAAATGCCATTGGTATTTCAGTGGCAATTGCCTTGAATCTATAGATTGCTTTAGGTAGTACGGGCATTTTAACAATATTGATTCTTCCAATCCATGAATATGGAATATATTTCTTTTTTTGTGTCCTCTTGAATTTATTTCATCAGTGTTTCATAGTTTTCATTATAGAGATATTTCAGTTTTTTAAGTTTTCTCCTAGGTATTTTATTTTATTTATAGCTCTTTTAAATGAAATTACTTTCTTAGTTTCTTTCTCAGATTGTTTACTGTAGGTAAATAGAAATTCTATTGATTTTTGTGTGTTAATTTTATATCCTGCTACTATACTGAATTTGTTTTCCAGCTCTAATAGTGTTTTTGTGGAGGCTTTGCTTTCTCTAGTTATGAAAACATATTATCTGCAAACAGGGATAATTTGAATTCTTCCTTTCCAATTTGCATGCTTTTTATTTATTTCTCTGCTCTTACTGTTCTAGCTAAAACTTCCCAAACTATGTTCAAAGTAGGCATCCTTGTCTTGTTCCACATCTTAGAGGAAATGCTTTCAGTTTTTCCCCATTCGGTATGAAACCAGCTATGGATCTGTTGTATATGGCTTTTTTCATATTGATGTGAGTTTTTCCTACACCCAGTGTTTTGGGAGTTCTGATTTGAATTTTATGGAATGCTTTTTTAACATTAATTAAATGATCATGTGTTTTTGTGCTTTGTTCTGTTGATATGGTGTATCACATTTAATGATGTGTGTATGTTGAACCATACATACATTCCTCTATGGGAGTAATACCACTTGATCATGATGAATAATCTTTTTAATGTGTTGTTGAATTTGGTTTGCAAGTATTTGTTGAGGATTACTGTCTTTTGTTGTAAACATTCAAGGCTATATACTTTCACCATAGCACTGATTTAATGTATCCTATAGATTTTGAAAGCTTGTGTCTCCTTTGTCATTCAGTTTGAAGAATCTTTTAATTTACATGGGTTTCTTGAGACAGTATAAAATTGGGCTGAAATATTTCATCCATTCATTCAGTCTAGGTATCTTAGGTAGAGCATTAAGACCAGTAATGTTCAGTGTTAGCACTGACATGCAGGATTCTGTTATGTTCATCATGTTGAATGATAACTTTTGGTTTTATGTTCAATCTTTAGCTATTATTTTATAAGAGATGTGAGTTTTAACATCCAGGTGTTTTTAAACTGGTGGATATTGTATTGTTCTATTCACTGTATTGTGTACTTTTGAGCATTTCCTTTAGGGCTTGTTTTGTAGTGATAAATTTCCTTAGTGTTTTTCTAAGGAAGCCTTTATTTCTCTATCATTTATCAAACTTATTCTTGCAGGATTCAAAATTCTCAGCTAATACTTGTGTTTAAGAAAACTAAAAATGTAGCCCCAATCCCTTCTGGTTTGTAAGGTCTCTGCTGAGAAGTCTACAGTT
Source organism: Microcebus murinus (assembly GCF_040939455.1). Taxonomy (NCBI): domain Eukaryota; kingdom Metazoa; phylum Chordata; class Mammalia; order Primates; family Cheirogaleidae; genus Microcebus; species Microcebus murinus. Next base: position 21,443,912 of record NC_134136.1, read on the forward strand.
AGCCTAGTGGGTGGCATATGGGATGACAGGGGTTCGGCCTCTGCAATGCTATGGCTCTTTATCAACATATATCCCTCTGAGGCTGTTATTGTGAGGTTTCTTGAGTGATGTTGGCTCCTGCTGTGTTTGAATTCTCTGGTTGGAGGGCACTCAATTCCCAGTCATGGGGCACATGAGACCATTCATTCTTCCTGTTCTCTCCCCAGCCTGGCAGTGACAATGCGGTTATTGCACTGAAGCCCTTCCCTCTGGAGACTGGGAAGTCCAGAACAAATAGCTCAGAATTACATCATCACTCACACCCTCTTATGACTTGTGTCCCAGTGCTTCGTGCCAAATGGTCTGACTCTGCCTCTGGGCAAAGTTGAGAAAGAGGTTGTTCAACCTAAAACTCAAGTTGCAAAACTGTCATCTCTGCTCTGCTTCCACCTCCCTGCTGGCGCTGGCCAGAGAAAGGCAGCTGTAACAGCCGATCAGGACACCCTATCAAACTGAGTCCCCTCTTTAACTCATTCCTGTGGCCTGGTAGCCAGTGCCCCCAGCCAAAGGGGAAGCCTCATTCCTGAGAATTGCAGAGGGGTGAGGGAATCTGCTTTCTGGGCTGAGATTTGCCAGGGTTGAAGAATACCCTTGGCGATGAACAGCCCACTGGGATTTTGCATGGAAGTGACTGACATCACCCTGGCAGGGGCTAAGAGACATGGAAGGTCTCTTTCTGGTTTAGGACTCTCAGAGGACTCAGGAAACAAAAGAGAGTGTATTTTCAGAGCCTATCATAGTGCCTCCCACTTCAACCTAGGGGTTGAGAGCAAACTCGCTCTCACAAGAGTGATCTAAGCCATGAGTCTATAAGCAAGTGGCCTAAAACCATTAATATCTATAGACAGAAGGTGATGACATTAGATCAAAGATAACCCACAGACTCAACCTCCTCTAAGACGATACAGGACCGGGGCACATATTCCCAGCCCTACAAAAGATCATTCCTTAGGAATCCCAGAATTTAGCTCATAACCCAGTTGCAACACCTTTGGTCCTCAACAAACCACCCAGATTAGTAAGAACCGGCAGAAGATCATAGGAAACATGAAGGAGCAGAGAGAAAAGTCACCCCCAAAAGAAAATACTCAACCTCCATCAACCGACACCAACCTACATGATATGATTAAACTGACGGAGGAAGAATTCCGAATATGGATTGCTACAAAAGTCAACAGAATTGAAGAGAAAATAGAATCCCAACACAGAGAAACCACAAAAACAATTCAGGAAATGAATGAAAAATTCTCCAAAGAAATTATAATTATACAGAAAACAAAATCAGAAATTTTGGCAATGAAGGAAACAATCAAGGATCTACATAATACACTGGAAAGCATAAAGAACAGGATCAACCATGCAGAGGAAACAATCTCAGAGCTCGAAGATTATGCCTATGAGGTAAAAAATATCAGAGGTAGAATGGGAATACAGAAACAAGAGACAAGACTAAAGCATACAAGAAGTGTGGGATTATGTAACAAAACTGAATCTCAGGATGATCTGGATTTTGGAAGGGGAAGAGGAACAATCACAAGGGTTGAAAAAGTTATTTCAAGGAATACTGGAGAAAAATATGCTGGGACTGGCCATAAATTGTGATATGCAAATACAAAAAGCACACAGAATTCCTGAGAGACTCAACATGAAAAGGCAATCACCTCGTCACATGGTCATTAGGGTGACAAAAGTAAACATAAAGGAAGCAATCCTCCATGCAGTGAGGAGAAAACAACAATTTACCTATAAAGGAAAACCTATCAGACTAACATTAGATTTCTCATCTGAAACCTTACAAGCCATGTGTGCATGGATGCCTATCCTTAATCTTCCAAAACAGAACAAGGCCCAACTTAGAATTCTTTATCCGGCAAAACTAAGTTTCATCTCTGAGGGAGAAATAAAGTCCTTCTCAGACAAGCAATCACTGAAGGAATTTGCAAAGTCCAGACCAGCCCTATAGGAAGTTCTCAGACCTGCATTTCTAACCAAAGAGGGCAATATACACTGCTCAAAGTAATATTTTCAAAGAATTAAAGCTTAAATCTTGAAATACATGATGGTTCAAGGAGTAAGACAAAATGACAGGACTTCACCCAACAATATGAATGGAAATCTTGCTTGAATTTCAATCCTTTCAATAAATGTAAATGGCTGAAACTGTCCTCTGAAGAGACATAGACTGGCAGAGTGGATAAAAATCCACAAGCCTAGTATCTGTGTCAACAGGAAACACATCTAACCACACAAGATGCCTTCTGGCTGAAAGTCAGGGATGACAAACTATCATCCACTCAAATGGAAGTCAAAAGAAAGCAGGGAGAGCTATATTATTTGCATATACGATAAGCTTTAACATAGCAAAAGTGAAAAAGGATAAAGATGGCCATTATATAATGGTGAAAGGGAAGACCCAACAAGAAGATTTAACAATTATAAATATTTATGCACCCAATGCAGGAACACCCAATTACATAAAGCAAACCTTGTCTAATGTAAACACCATGATACCCAACACTGCCATAATATCAGGGGCCTTCAGCACTCCACTGAATGATTTGGATAGATGCTCCAAACAGAAAATAAGCAAATAAATAATGGAGCTGAACAGATCCCCTGATAAAAAAGTTCTGACAGATCTCTACAGAACATTCCATCTAAATAAACTTGATTTACATTCTTCTCAGCAACCCATGGATCCTTCTCCAAAATGGATCACATCCTAGGCTACAAATCAGATCTCAACAAATTCAAGAAAATAGAAATTATACCTTGTATCTTTTCTGACAATGGTGGTATAAAATTACAGTTCAATTTCTATAGAAACACTCAATGCCTCACAAAATCATAGAAACTAAACAATCTATTATTGAAAAAATTGGGGGTCAAGGAAGAAATTTGGAGGGAAATCAAGACGTTCTTCAAACAAAATAGTAATGGAGACACTTATTACCAGAACATGTGGGATACACCAAAAGCTTACTTGAGAGGAAAACTAATAGCAATAAACACTCACATACAAAAACCAGAAAGCTTAGATACTGACAACATAATGAATAGGCTCAAGGATTTAGGGGGAATAAAGCAAACAAATTCTAATCGTAGTAGAAGAAAAGAAATAACGAAGATCAAAACAGAACTAAATAAAAAGGGGAACAAGAGAATTATACGGAAGATCAACAAAACCAAAAGCTGTTTTTTCAAAAACATAAAAGAAATTGATTGCCTTCTTGCTAGATTGACAAGGACTCAAGCGGAAAGGACTCTAATAAACTCAATAAGAAATGAAAAAGGGGATTCAGAGCAAGATGGCGGATGAGAAACACTGCCAGCCAGAGTGTCTCTGCAGAAAAGACAGATTCTAGAAGAAATTAGAAAAAACAAGCAAGAAGACAAGCATACAGCGGACAAGGACCGGAAGGAGGGGTACCTGAGACCCCGGGAGACTCCACGGGAGGAGGCTACGGAGGAGAACTGGAGTCTGAGACCACCGGAGCAGCCCGGAGACCAGCGGCAAGGGTAGGTGGATTTGCTATTTCCCCTCCCCTGCATTCGGGACTGCTGGTGGGCTCCCCAGCGGGTGGAGAGACCTGCGGACATCAGCCCAGAGACTGCCGCCGCCTGCCAACGGTGAGCCTGTAACAGACGTGGCACCAGGTTCCCAACTTCCTCCGGGCACCTCCGTGTGCACGGAGAGCCGCGCGGCAGGCGCCATATTGCCTCCTCCTCCTCTCCGCCGACCCTACCCGCGGCTGCCCAGAGAGACAATATAGCCACCAGCCGGAGGCACCTCCAGGGAACGGGACCTTCCCGTTTGGGACCCCGCCCGCCCTCCCAGGTGCTGCTGGCACCTTGTTCCCAGGAAAACGGTGCCGACTCAGAGGCTGAGAGACATAGACCCAGCTTGGGCTCCCTGTGGGTGAATTAGGACCGGAAACCCTCTCCCTGGTGGGAATACAGTTTGAACTCTGGGACCCAGAGGTCGGACCTGCAGACCAGATCCCCTGCACTGAGGGCTAGCATTGCCCGGGGCACAGAAGGATTATACGTGAACAGCCTACTGAGGTCTGTGTGCCTCCAGGGGCGGATCGGGCGGAACGTCCCAGGAGGAGGCCGTGTGCCCAACCCAGGTGGCGTTCCTGTGCAGGGAACCTCCCCGCCGGCATCACAGTCCGGGGAGGCCTGGTGGCTTGTGGTCTGGCCTGCTGGCAGAGGCTCAGGAGTAGCTGCGGAGTTGGGGAGGGTGGAAAGAAGCGAGGCCTGCTGCAGACTGTGGGTCTCAGACAGCCCCACCCCCACACCCAGACTTTCTGGCTGAGCGGGACCATCCCAGCCCCGCCCTGACAGCAGAGAACAGAACTTTGACCCCTGCTAACGGCCTGAGGGCAGGCTTACCCAACCCAGCTCCGCCCAGAACGAGAGCTGATAACAGGACTCAAAATCAACACCATAGCCTGTTCCTCCAAGCAAACGCCACCTACTGACAGGGACAGCATCTTGCACAGCCTTTCCACGGCACCCACTGACTCAATATACAGGGAGTGGTCCAATTTCACCCACAGGCACCACCTAACGCCTCAGAAACTAAACAAGGTGTGTGAATACCCAAACAATAACCTAAGGAAAGAAACAACAACTGATCGACATGGGAGGAAATCAGCAAAAGAACTCAGGAAATATGAAGAACCAAACGGAATACACACCCCGAAAGAGGAGCACAAGCCCCCTAGAAACGGACACCAACCAAAATCAGGCAACCAATATGACAGAAGAGGAATTTCGTATGTGGATCATAAGAACACTCACCCAGCTGCAACAACAACTCAATAACCAACACAAAGAAACCACAGAAAGCCTCCAGGATATGGAAAAAGAAATAGACACAATGAAGAAAAGTGTAACCGAACTCCTAGAAATGAAGAATCAATTCAAGGAACTACAAAATACAGTGGAAAGTCTCAAGAACAGGGTAGACCAAACAGAAGAAAGAATCTCAGAGCATGAAGATAACACCCTCCAATTGAATAAATCAGTCATAGAAATAGAGCAGAGAAACAAGAGAAAAGAGCAAAGCCTACAAGAGCTGTGGGATTAGGTGAAGAAACCTAATGTGAGGGTCATAGGGTTACCAGAAGGGGAAGAAGATAACACTCAAGGGTTGGACAAGCTGTTTGAAGATATAATAGAAGAAAATTTCCCAGGCCTTGCTCAAAATCTTGATATACAAGTTCAAGAATCTCAGAGGACCCCTGGGAGATTCAATGCAAATAGGAAGATGTCAAGACATACAGACATCAGACTGACCAAAGTATCAACTAAAGAGGCCCTTCTAAGAGCTGTAAGACAAAAGAAGCAAGTAACATACAAGGGAAAGCCAATTCGAATAACATCAGACTTCTCTAATGAGACTTTACAAGCAAGGAGAGACTGGGGCCCCATTCTCACTCTTTGAAACAAAACAATGCCCAGCCTAGAATATTATTACCTGCAAAACTAAGCTTCGCATATGAAGGAGAAATAAAAACATTCTCAGACAAGCAAAGGCTCAGAGAATTCACCAAGACAAGACTAGCCTTAAAAGAAGTACTTAAAACAGCATTACGCACAGAACATCATAATAATAACCCACGAATATAAAAACAACCAAAACCCAAAGATATTAAAGGCCAGATATTACAATGGCTCAAGACAGAAATCATAGCAACAACATCCAACCCAACAGAATGATCAGCAATCTACCTTACCTATCAGTTCTCTCAATAAATGTGAATGGCTTAAACTCTCCACTCAAGAGACATAGGCTGGCTGAATGGATAAGAAAATACAGGCCAAGTCTATGCTGTCTTCAGGAAACACATCTAACCTGCAAGGATGCATATAGACTAAAAATAAAAGGGTGGAGATCAATATTCCAAGCAAATAGAAGCCAAAAGAAGGCTGGTGTGGCAGTTCTAATTTCAGACGATTTAGTTTTTAAACCAACAAAAGTAGTGAAAGACAAATAGAGTCACTACATAATGGTGAAGGGCACAGTTCAACAAGAAGAGATAACATTTTTAAGTATATATGCACCCAACTTAGGTGCACCCAGATTCATAAAGCAAACCTTACTGGAGCTAAGCAAATGGATTAATAGCAACTCCATAATAACCAGAGATTTCAACACCCCACTGACGGCACAAGACAGATCCTCCAAACAGAAAATTAATAAAGAAATAATGGACTTAAACAAAACTCTAGAACAATTGGGTCTGACTGACATTTATAGAACATTCTACCCAAAATCCACTGAATATACGTTCTTCTCATCAGCTCACGGGACATTCTCTAAGATTGACCATATCCTAGGACACAAAGAAAATCTTAAGAAATTTAAAAAAATAGAAATCATACCATGGTACCTTCTAAGATCACAGTGGAATAAAGGTAGAAATCAACCCTAACAGAAACTCACATTTCTACACAAAATCGTGGAAATTAAACATCCTCTTACAAAATGATTACTTCATAAATGAAGAAATGAAGATGGAAATAAAAAAATTCTATGAAGAAAACGACAATGGAGGGACAAGTTATCAACTCCTCTGGGACACAGCTAAAGCAGTTCTGAGAGGAAAGTTTATCTCCATAAATGCCTATAACTAAAAGACAAGAAGATCACAAATAGGCAATCTAATGAAACGACTCAAAGAACTGGAAAGAGAAGAACAGACCAACCCCAAACCCAGCAGAAGAAGTGAAATCAACAAGATCAAATCAGAACTAAACGAACTTGAAAACAGGAAAACTATTCAGGAGATTAATAAATCAAAAAGTTGGTTCTTTGAAAAAACAAACAAAATTGACACACCATGGGCTAAGCTAACGAAAAGCAGAAAAGAGAAATCTCTAATAAGCTCCATCAGGAATAAAAAAGGAGATATCACAACTGATCCCAAAGAGATACAAGATACAATTTATGAATACTACAAAAATCTTTATGCACACAAACTGGAAAATATGGAGGAAATGGAGAAATTTCTAGAAACACACAGCCTCCCTAGGCTCAACCAGGAAGAAATAGATTCCCTGAACAAACCAATCTCAACAGCTGAAATAGAAACAGCAATTAAAAATCTCCCTAAAAAGAAAAGTCCCGGTCCAGATGGCTTCACTCCCAAATTTTACCACACTTACAAAGAAGAACTAGTACCTATCTTTCAGAAACTATTCCACAACATTGAGAAGAACGGAAACCTCCCTGACACCTTTTATGAAGCGAATATTACTCTGATACAAAAACCAGGAAAGGATGCAACAAAAAAGAAAACTACAGACCAATATCCCTAATGAATATAAATGCAAAAATTTTCAACAAAATCTTATCTAACCAAATCCAGACACTTATCAAAAAAATAATCCACCACGACCAAGTGGGCTTCATCCCACTTATGCAGGGATGGTTCAACATACGCAAATCTATAAATGCAATTCCCCACATAAACAGAAGCAAATACAAAGACCACATGATTCTTTCAATCGATACAGAAAAAGCTTTTGACAAAATTCAACACCCTTTCATGATGCGAACACTTAAGTAATTAGGCATAGAAAGGACATACCTAAAAATGGTACAAACCATATATGACAGACCCATAGCCAACATCATACTCAATGGGGAAAAATTGAAATCATTCCCACTAAAAACTGGAACCAGACAATGCTGCCCACTATCTCCATTTCTGTTAAACATAGTGCTGGAAATCTTGGCTACAGCAATGAGACAGGAAAATGAAATCAAAGGTATCCAAATAGGGGCAGAAGAGATCAAACTTTCACTGTTTGCTGATGATATGATGTTATATCTAGAAAACCCCAAAGATTCAACCAAGAAACTCCTGGAACTTATCAATGAATTTAGTCAAGTCTCAGGATACAAAATCAATACACAGAAATCAGAGGCTTTCATATATGCCAACAACAATCTAATTGAGAACCAAATCAAAGACTCAATTCCCTTCACAATAGCAACAAAGAAATTAAAGTACTTAGCAATATACTTAACCAAGGATGTAAAAGACCTCTACCGGGAGAACTATGAAACACTGAGGAAGAAAATAGCAGAAGATGTAAACAGATGGAAATCCATACCATGCTCCTGGATCGGCAGACTCAATATCATCAAAATGTCTATACTACCCAAACTGATCTACAGATTCAATGCAATACCTATTAAAATCCCATCAGCATTCTTCACAGATATGGAAAAAATTATTTTATGGTTCGTATGGAACCAAAGAAGACTCCGAATATCAAGAGCAATTCTAGGCAACAAAAACAAAATGGGAGGTATTAATATGGCAGATATCAAACTATACTACAAAGCTGTAGTAATTAAATCAATATGGTATTGGCACAAAAAGGAATATTGACCAGTGGAACAGATGTGAGAATCCTGATATAAAACCATCCTCATATAGCCATCTAATCTTTGACAGAGCAGACAAAAATATACGCTGAGGAAAAGAATCCCTTTTCAATAAATGGTGCTGGGAAAACTGGATAGCCACCTGTAGAAGGCTAAAACAGGACCCACACTTTTCACCTCTCACAAAAACCAACTCACACTGGATAACAGTCTTAAACCTAAGGTATGAAACTTTTAGAACTCTAGAGGAAAAAGTTGGAAACACTGTCCTAGACATCGGTCTGGGCAAAGAGTTTATGAAGAAGTCCCCAAAGGCAATCACAGCAGCAACAAAAATAAATAAATGGGACATAATCAAACTACAAAGCTTCTGCACAGCCAAAAAAATAGTCATGAAAGTAAACAGACAACCTACACAATGGGAGAAAATTTTTGCATCCTATGCATCCGATAAGGGACTGATAACTAGAATATACTTAGAACTCATGTAAATCAGGAAGAAAAAATCAAATAACCCCATTAAAAAGTGGGCAAAGTACTTGAACAGAAACTTTTCTAAAGAAGACAGAATAATGGCCAACAAACATGAAAAAATGCTCAACATCTCTAATCATCAGGGAAATGCAAATCAAAACCACAATGAGACATCACTTAACCCCTGTAAGAATGGCCTTTATCAAAAAATCTCCAAACAATAAATGCTGGCGTGGATGCGGAGAGAGAGGAATACTCCTACACTGCTGGTGGGACTGCAAACTAGTTCAACCTCTGTGGAAAGCAATATGGAGATATCTTAAAGCGATACAAGTGGTTCTACCATTTGATCCAGCAATCCTATTGCTGGGCATCTACCCAAATGATCCAGTGACACTCTACCAAAAAGGCACCTGCACTCGAATGTTTGTAGCAGCACAATTCATAATTGCAAGGCTGTGGAAACAGCCCAAGTGCCCATCAATCCAAGAATGGATTAATAAAATGTGGTATATGTATACCATGGAGTACTATTCAGCTCTAAGAAACCAAGGTGACATAGCACATCTTATATTTTCCTGGTTAGAGCTGGAACCCATACTATTAAGTGAAGTTTCCCAAGAATGGAAAAGCAGGCACCACATATACTCACCAGCAAATTGGTATTAACTGAACAGCACCTAAGTGTTCACATAGGTACTACAGTAATAGGATATTGGGCAGGTGGGAGCGGCGAGGAGGCCGTGTATATACATACATAATGAGTGAGATGTGCACCATCTGGGGGATGGTCATGATGGAGACTCAGACTTGTGGGTGGAGGGTGGAAATGGGCATTTATTGAAACCTTAAAATCTGTACCCTCATAATATGCTGAAATAAAAAAAAAAATGAAAAAGGACAGATCACAATGGACACCACCGAAATATAAAACATTATTTTTGACTACTGTAAAAAACTATATGCCCAAAAACTACATAATGAGGAGGAAATGGACAAATTCCTGGATTCATACAATCTCCTTAAGTTCGACCAGAATTCCTGAATAGACCAATCTCAAGATCAGAAATTTGAGCTGTAATTATTCACCTCCCCAAACAGAAAACTCCCAGACCAGATGGCTACACTTCAGAGTTCTACCAAACATACAAAGATGAACTCATACCTATACTACAGAAATCATTCCACACCATTGAGTAGGATGGTATCCTTCCTAACTCATTCTATGAAGCCAATATCATCTTGATATAAATGCCAGGAAAGGACACATCAAAATCAGAAAATTACAGGTGAATATCCCTCATCAACATAGATGCAAAAATCCTCAACAAAATTTTAGCAAATAGAATTCAGCAGCACATCAAAAAATAATATGCCCTGACCATGTGGGCTTTATTCCAGGGATGAAAGGCTGGTTCAACTTATGCAAATCTATAAATGCAATTCACCTCATAAATAAAAACAAGAACAAAGACCATGTGATTTTGTAAATAGATGCAGAAAAAGCATTTGACAAATTCCAACACACCTTTATGATAAAAACTCTCAACAAAATAGGCATAGATGGCTCATACCTTAAATTTATCAAATCCATTTATGACAAACTCACTGGCAATATCATTCTGAATGGGGAAAAATTGAAACCATTCCCTCTTTGAACTGGAACTATACAAGAATGCCCAGTATTTCCTCTTCTATTCAACATAGTGGTTGAAGTCCTAGCTATGGCAAAGAGGCAAGAGAGGGATATTAAGGGTACCCAAGTGGGGGCAGATGAGGTCAAACTCTTGTTCTTTGCCAATGATATGATATTATACCTAGAAAACCCCATGGATTCATCCAAGAGACTCCTAGATTTGATAAATGGATTTTGTAAACTTTCAGGTTACAAAATCAATATACACAAATCAGGAGCATTCATATATACCAAGAATCTCTCAAGCAGAAACTCAAATATAAAACACAATACATTTTATAATAGTCCCAAAGAAAATTAAATATCTAGGAATGTATTTAATGAAAGATACGAAAGATTTATAGAAGGAGAACTACAAAACACTAAAAAAAGGAATTGCGGATGATGTAAATAGATGGAAAAATCTACCTTGTTCATTAATTGGTAGAAAAATATCGTTAAAATGTCAATACTACCTAAAGTCATCTACAGAATTAATGCAATCCCCATCAAAGTACCACCATCATGCTTTACAGATCTGGAAAAAATAATTCTTCACTTTGTATGGAACCAGAAAAGATCTCGTATAGCCAAAATAGTCTTAAGTAAAAAGAACAAACTGGGAGGCATCAGTCTTCCTGACTTCAAGCTGTACTATAAAGCAGTAACAGTTAAATCAGCCTGGAACTGCCACAAGAAGCATTGATGTTTGTAATAGAACTGCAATTCCGGAGATGAAACCATCTGCATATGGTAACCTAATCTTTGATAATGCAGACAAAAATATACAATGGGGAAAAGAACCCATCTTCAATAAATGGTGCTGGGAAAACTGGATAGTTACATGCTAATGATTGAACGAGGATCCCTACCTCTCACCTCTCACAAAAATCCACTCAAGATGGATGACAGATTTAAACCTGGGGCACGAAACCTTAAAAATCCTAGAAGAAGTTGTTTGGAAAACCCTATAAGACATTGGCCTAGGCAAAGAATTTTTTAGGAAGAACCCCAGGGCAATGACCACAGCATCAAAAATAAACAAATGGGATCTGATCAAATTAAGAAGTTTCTCCACAGCTGAGGAAAATATATTAGAGCAAATAGACCACCCACAGAATGGGAGAAAATATTTGCTCTCGACACTTCTGATCAAGGTCTAATAACAAGGATCTATCTAAATCTCAAAAGAATTAATAAGAAAAAATTAAACAACCCCATCAAGAAATGGGCAATGGAAATGAACAGAAAATTCTCCAAGGAAGACAGAATAATGGCCTGCAAACTTATTTTTAAAATGCTCATCATCTCTATTCATCAGAGAAATGCAAATCAAAACCACAATGAGATACCACTTAACCCCAGTGTTAATGGCCTGTATCAAGAAATCCCAAAACAACAAATGCTGGCAAGGATGTGGAGAGACAGGAACACTCTTACACTGCTGGTGGGACTGAAAATTAGTGCAACATTTGTGGAAAAGAATTTGAAGATACCTCAAACAATTAGAAATAGAAATTCCATGCAACCCAGCCATAGCACTATTTAGCATCTACCCAAAAGAGACATTCTATTATAAAGACATCTGCACCCAAAAGTTTATGGCAGCACAATTCACTATTGGAAGGACATGGAAACAATACAAGTGCCCATCAATTCATGAGTGGATAATAAAAATTTGGTATATGTTTACAATGGAATATTACTCAATTCTAAAAAATGACAGCGAGCTATCACTGCTTATACTATCCTGTATTAAATGTAAGCCCATTATCCAAAGTGAGGTGACACAAGATCAGCAAAATGGGCTCCACATGTACTCGCCATCAAATTGGTACTGACTGATTGAAACTATGGTGCTCAAATGGTGGTAGTGTTCACCAGGGATATTGGGGGGGATAGATTCACATCTTAGGGAAGTGGTGAGTATTTTGGAGGGGAAGGGCATACCTCTAACCCTTCTCAGGGAGAGACAAAGATATAAAATATAACCAAAATGTCAAAAAAAACCCACTTTTATTGGGTATTGGATAGGTGGGAAGGGGGAGGGGGGATGGGTGTATACTTACATAATGAGTGCAATGCTCACCACCTGGAGGATGGACATGCTTGAAGTTCTGACTCAGCAAGGAGGGGAGGGGTTGGCGAGGGCAATATATATAACCTTAACAATATTTGTACCCCCATAATATGATAAAATAAAAAAAAGTTATAGAAGAGATGAAAGGATAGAAAAACATATAACTATCAACTATATCCTGCTTACAATAAACTCCTCTTACTGGTGAAGACTGGTATAAACTGTAAGAAAAGAAGTGGAAAAGATACTCCATGTAAATGGAAACTAATAGCAAGCAGGAGTAGATTTACTTATATAAAACAGACCTTGACTCAAGAAGAGTAAAAAAAGACCAAGTGCGTCATTGTATAATGATAAAGGGATCAATCCAGCAATAGGATATATCATTTGTAAATATGTATGCACCCAACACCTCAGCACACAGAATCATGAAGCAAATATTACTAGATCTAAAGAGAAATATAGACTGTAATACAGTAATAAAGGGTGACTTCAACATTCCACTCTCAGCATTAGACAGATCATCAAGATGGAAAATTTAAAAGGAAATATTGAAATTATAGAACATTGTTCTATAAATGGACCTAACAGATATTTACAGGACATTCTATCCAACAACTTAAAAATATATATTGTATTTTTCAACACATGGAGCATTCTCCAGAATACACCATATATTTAGGCCACAAAAAATGTTTGAACAAATATTGTAAAATTTGAAATCACATCTAGTACCTTTCCATTTTAAAATGGAATAAAACTATCAATCAATACCAAGAGAAACTTTGGAAACTATACAAATACATGGAAATTATACAACATGCTCTGAATGACTATTGGGTCAATGACGAAATTAAGATGAACGTCAAAAAATGTATTAAAACAAATAAAATGGAAACACAACATACCAAAACCTGCGAGATACAGCAAAAAACAGTGCTAAAAGGAAATTTTATATAAATAAATGCTTACATCAAAAAGGTAGAAATTTTTCAAATTAACAATTTATCAATGCTTCTCAAGGAACTAGAAAAGCAAGAATAAACCTAAACCAAAACTAATAGAAGAAAATAAATAATAAAGATTGGAATGGACCTAAATAAAAAAGAGACTTTAAAAAATATAAAGGATACCACATTTTATTAATCCACTCATGAATTATACCATGGAATACTACTCAGCTTTAATAAACAATGGTGATATAGCACCTCTTGTATATTCCTGGATACAGCTGGAACCCATTCTACTAAGTGAAGTATCTCAAGAATGGAAAAACAAGCACCACATGTACTCACCAGAAAATTGGTATTAACGGATCAACACCTAAGTGGACATATAGGAAAAACATTTATTGGGTGTCGGGACGGTGGAAGGGGGGTATACAACCACAACGAGTAAGATGTGCAATGTTTGTGGGTTGGACATGCTTGAAGCTCTTACTTGAGGAGGGAGGGGGGCATGGGCAATATAAGTAACCTTAACACTTATACCCCCATAATATGCTAAAATAAAAATAAAATAAAATATATAAACAAAGAGTTGGTTCCTCAAAAAGATAAACAAAATTGATAAACCCCTAGCTAGACAAACCAAGAAAAAAAGAGACAAGACCCAAATAGACAAACTGAGAATTGGAAAAGGAGACATTACAACTGATAATTCAGAAAAAAAAATCAGAGACTATTATGCACAACTACATGATGACAAACTGGAAAACCTAGAGGAAATAAAAAAATTCCTGGAAACATACAACCTAGCAAGATCAACTCAGGATGAAATAGAAATAGGATAATAATGAGTATCAAGAGTGAATAAGTAATAAAAGGTCTCCCAAAAAATTAAATCCCATGAGAAGATGGATTCAGTGCAGAATTCTACAAAACATACAAATAACAATTAATACCAATACTCCTGAAACCATTGCAAACAATCCAAGAGGAAGGAATTCTCTCTAACTTATTCTACAGAGCCAAAATCACCATGATACTAAAGCCAGACAAGGACACAACAGAAAGAAAGAAAGAAAAGAAAGAAAGAAAGAAAGAAAGAAAGAAAGAAAGAAAGAAAGAAAGAAAGAAAGAAAGAAAGAAAGAAAGAAAGAAAGAAAGAAAGAAAGAAAGAAAAAGAAAGAAAGAAAGGAAAGAAAGAAAGAAAACAAAAGAAAAGAAAAAAAAGAAAACTACAGGTGATGAATGTACATTCAAAAATCCTCAACATATTAGTAACTGAATCCAATGTCATATCAAAAACACAATACAAAATGATGAAGTAAGACTGATACAAGGGATCCAAGGATGCTCAACAAATGCAAATTAATTAATGTGGTATATCACATAAATAAAATGAAGGACAAAATCCATGTGATCATCTGAATAGATGCAGAAAAAACATTTGATAAAATTTCATAACCCTTCATGATAAAACAAACTAGGCATAGAGAAAACACACCTCAAAATAATGATGGTGATATATGACAAACCCACACTTAACATCATACTGAAAGGGGAAAAGTTGAAAGCCTTTCCTCTAAAAACTGGGACAAGGATGCCTACTTCTACTACTCCTATTCAAAATAATATTGAAACTCCCATCCAGAGCAATCAGGCAAGAGAAATAAATAAAAATGTATCCAAATTGGAAAAAAATAAGTCAAATCATTCCTTTTTGCTGATTACATGTTCTTATATCCAGAAACACCTAAAGACTCCACCAAAAACCTCTTAGATTTGATACATGAATTTAGTAAAGTTGCAGGATACAAAATAAACCTACAAAAATAAATAGTATTTTTATACACTATGATCTAGCTGAGAAAGAAATCAAGAAAACAATCTCCTTTAAAATAGCTACAAAATTAATAAAAAATAAAATGCCTGGTGATATATTTAACTAAGGAGGTGAAAGAGCATACAAAGAAAACTACAAAACACTGAGGAAAGAAATTGAAAATGACAGAGACAAATGGAAGGACACCCCATGTTCATGGGTATGAAGATTTAATATAGTTAAAATAATCATATTGCCCAAAGCAAACTACAGATTTAATACAATTCCTATCAAAATTCCAACAATGTTTTTGCAAAAATGACAAAGCTGATCGTCAAATTCATGCAAAACTGCAAGGGGCCTTGAATAGCCAAAACAATCTTGAAAAAAGATGAATAACTTTAGAAGATTCACATTGTCCAACTTCAAAACTTACTATTAAAATACATTAATTAAACAGTTGGAAATCTGGAGGGCAGAGTAATGTTAGAAAGATGGCAGAATAGGAAGCCCTAGACCCCACTTTCTTCCACAGAAGAACTGACTCAACTTTAATAGACTGATCAATTCCATTTATGAGACATCCAGAAACCAGTTAAGAGGTTTCTGTACCCCCAAACAAGCCACATTGAAACTGGTAAAAAAAAAAAAAATTATGGCAGCCTTTAACCACAGTCCCTCCCCCAGAACAAGGAAATGTTATTGGGAGGAAAGTCCAAGCTTCCAACTTCTCCTTGGGGAGGAAAAGAGAAGAGTGGACCATATGCCCAACTTTCTGACTTTTGCAGGAGTCTGCCCAAGAGACTGGCTTGTATCTTGCTTGTCTCAGAGCACTAACTGCATACTATAGATGTCTGGGGATAGGGAGAACAAAAACCACCTGGGCAGCATACTGCTGTTCCATAGTCTATGGTACAGCAGACCAAGGCCCATATAGCTTGCATAGCCTTTCCCTTGTGGGGCAAGAGAAGACTGGACCATGCATCCAATGTTCCAGCTTTTGGGGAGGCTGTCCAAAGGACGGGTTTTTGTCTAGCTCAACTTGGGCTACTGAGATATATGTGGAAAATCACATTATATTCAGTATTCCTTAATCTAGAAAATATCCAAACAATTAGCAAAGTAACTAATAAGAACTGTGATTCATAGCAAATCTTTAAAAAGCCATTATTCTGTGATTAGATTTCTTAGCACATTTTAGTCATAATTTTAAAGATACTTCACTGATATTTACATTAGATTCATCTTAGATATTAGGGAGGTCATAAGCAACTGCTTTTTTTATTGCTACAAAGCAAGAGAAAAAAAGCAAGATAATTAGTTTAATGGTAAGGAATGTTTTGGCCAATTAAAATAGAATAGCCAGAATGAATTATTTGTCAAGCTACTTAATGATAATAACACACCTCCTTTAATTAATTTCTTCATTCATTTAACAAATGTTATGGAACATTTACTATGCATTAGGTATAGAAGTTTATTAAACAGACAAAAAAATTCTTGCTCTCATATAGCTTAAATTCTAATGCAGAAAATATCATTCATATAGATATAAATAATGACACATAATAGCAAAGAATTTATGAAGAAGTGCATCATGCAATACAGGAAGGAGGAGGCAAAATTCAATTTAGGAGTTTTAAAAAGGAAGTTTAACTTTGAAGTAAGCAGAGGAAACTTTGTGAAAGATATAAGACTTTATCTGGGCCTTAAAGAAAAATGTACTGAATCTTTTATTCTGGCTACGGTTTTTGGTTAATGAACCACTGAATTCAGAAATGGTTTCACTTTGCTTCCCAAGATTGTCCCCAGATAAAGCACACTGAAATGATATACAGGCTGTCCCTGATATACAATGGTTCAACTTACAATTTTTGACTTCATAATGGTGTGAAAGTGATAGGCATTCAGTGGAAACTATACTTCAAATACACATACAACCATTTTGGTTTTACCTTTCAGTATAATATTAAATACATTAAATTAGATATTCAACACTTTATTATAAAATAGGCTTTGTTTAGATGATTTTGCTTAACCATAGGCTATTCTAACTGTTCAGAGGACATTTAAGGTAGGCTAGGCTGAGCTATAATTTTCATTTCAGTAGATTAGGTGTATTAAATGCATTTTTGATTTACAATATTTTAAACTTATTATGGGTTTATCAAGATGTAACCCCATCATAAGTCAAGGAACATCTTTAGTTTGAATGCTTGCTAAGGTAGATAAAAACATGTCCTTCTTATTATAATTTTGTCTCAACAGTGAGCCTCTCAAAGGAAAATATCTCCTTTAATTTTTTTTTTTTTGCTTTTCTTGTTCATTTATTTCAGGATATTATGGGGGTATAAGCATTTTGGTTACATGTTATGATTTTTCCAAACCCAAACCATGATTTAGGGTGTGCTTTTTCCATTCAACAATGCTAACTGTGTCCATTAGTTGTGAGTTTACCCACCCCCAACCCCTTAATCCCTGGAGAATATTAACACCATGTGAGCACCATAGTGTTGATCAGTTAGTGCCAGCTTGATGGCGAGTATATCTGGAGCTTATGCTTCCATTCTTGTGATACCTCACTTCGGAGGATGGGCTCAAGCTCTATCCAGGAAAATGAAAGAAGTGCTAGATGACCATCCTTTCCTTTAATTGAGTAATATTCCATTGTATACATACACCAAATTTTAATAATCCACTTATGAATTGACAGCATTTGTATTGTTTCATCCTTGCAATAGTGAATTGTGCTGCCATGAACATTCAGGTGCAGATGTCTTTGTCATACGATGCTTTTTGCTCTTTTGGGTAGATGCCTGATACTGCTATTGCAGAATTGAATGGTATTTCTATTTTTAGCTTTTTGAGGTATCTCCAAATTCTTTTCCACAGAAGTTGCACTAATTTGCAGTCCCATCAGCACTGTAAGATTGTTGCTGTCTCTCCACATCCTTGCCAGCATTTGTTCTTTGGGGCTTTTTTGATAGAGGCCAATCTCACAAGGTTTAGGTGATATCTCATTGTGGTTTTGATTTGCATTTCCCTAATGATTAGAGATGTTGAGCATTTTTTTTATGTTTGCTGGCCATTATTCTGTCTTATTATGAAAAGTTTCTGTTCATGTCCTTCACCCATTTATTGATGAGGTTGATTTTTTTCTTATTGATTTTTTTGAGGTCTAGATAGATTCTTGTTATCAGGCATTTATAGGATCTGAAATGAGTATGGTATCCCTCCTTTCTTTTGACTTATATTTACCTGGAGGATTGTTTTCCATCCCTTGACCTTGAGCCTGAAGGCATCTTTGTGGGTTATATTTGTTTCCCATAGACGGCAGATACTAAGCTTGTGGATTTTTATCCATTCTGCTAGTCTATGTCTCTTCAGATGACAGTTTTAGCCATTCACACTTATCGAGAGTATTGAAATATGAGGTAGATTTCTGTAAATACTGTTCGGTGACATCCTATTGTTTTGTTTTACTCCTTGAGCCATCATGGAGTCAAGTTCTAGAGTTTAACTTTTAAATGATTTTGTTTTGGAGAGTGTCTATTGTGCTGTTCAGTGTGTAATGCAGGTCTGAGTACTTCCTGTAGGGTTTGTCTGATCTTCACAAATTTCATCAGTGATTGCTTGTTTGGGAAGGTCTTTATTACTCCCTAATAGATGAAATTTAATTTTTCTGAATAGAGAATTCTAGGTTGGACATTATTCTGTTTTGGAAGATTGAGAATAGGCACTCAATCCTTTCTTGCTTGTAAAGATTCAGTTGAGAAGACTGCAGTTAGACTGATAGGTTTTCCTTTGTAGGTTATTTGCTGCTTTTGCCTCATTGCTCAAATAATTGTTTTTTTTTTTTCATTTTTAATTTGTTTAACCTAATAACTCTGTGACGAGGTGATTGCCTTTTCACATCAAGTCTGCTGGGAGTTCTGTGTGCTTCTTGAATCTGGATATTAATATTTCGGGTCAGGCCAGGCATATTTTCCTCCAGTATTCCATGAAATAAGTTTCCAGCCCTTGTGTATTTTCTTCTTCTCCCTCTGGGATGTCAGTTTTTCTTATATTTGTCTTCTTTATGTAATCCCAACTTTCATGTATGTTTTGGTCTTGTCTCATGTTTCTGTGTTCTTCTTCATCCAATTTACCATGTAGGCATTATCTTCAAGCTCTGAGATTCTTTCCTCTGTGTGATCCATTCTATTCTTGAGGCTTCCCACTGTGTTTTGAAGTCCCTTGATTGCCTCCTTCATTACCAAGATTTCTGTTTAGTTTTTCTGTAGTATTTCAATTCTTTAGAGAATTTTCATTCATTTCCTGTATTGTTATTGTGCTTTCTTTATGTTGGGATTCTATTTTCTCTTCAATTCCATTGACATTTTTTACAATCCATATTCAGAATTTTTTGTCTGTCAGTTTAATCTTATCAAGTAAATTGGTATCTATTTATGGAGATCAAATATTATGTTTTGAATGTGACTTTTCTCTTTGATCTTTCATGTTTTCTGTTTTCTTTCACCTATTCTTTCTCATCAGGCTACTTTGTCAATTACTGGGGTTTCTGAGACTGGTTTATAGGCTTTATTCCAAGTCCCCAAAGGGACATTCCTGGACAGTGCTTGGAGGATGCCCACTGGTCCTGTATTGTCTTAGAGGTGTTTTAGCCTGCTAGGTTATCTCTGACCTGTTGTCTTCATCTCCTGCTGACAAAGATTAGTGAGTTTGGACCCCTTGCTTAGACTCCCAGGTGTTAGATTACTCTTGTGTGTGTGACTCCACTGCTGTCCACTAGTTTGAGATGGAAGATACTGTGTTTTTCTATGGGGTTACCCTCTATTTTGTTGCTTGTAATTTGTGTGGAGTCAGTTATCAAGGTATTCCAATACTTTTGTAGTGGGATCTAAACTCTTGAATGGGATATACAACTGCCCCAGTCTTTAGGTTATGCCATGCTACTCCCAAGGGTTACTTGAGCCCTGTTACCATTTTAGGTGGGGTGAGAAGAGCAACAGGTACCTGTGAACCTAAGAGTGTATACATCTGTGGTTGCTTAATCTGCTGCTAAGGGAGAGCTGCTAATATGTCATTCAGAGCTCTTTTGCCACACTTGCAAAGCAGCTCCTGGTGGGGGGGGTGCAATTGCTAAGGACTCTGGCCAAGATTTTCCTTCCCAGACTACAAGCCCCAAAGCTGGCAACAGCCTGGGCACCAAGGGCAAGTCCTTTTTTATGACCTTATCAGATGATCAAACAAATATGCTGTACCAAGTCAACAATCTGTCTTCTTTTGCTTACTTCCAAATTCCCACAGATTCAAGCCAGTCACACAGGAAAAGTGACTTTTCTCTTTTATCCCTGCCTTCAAGGGCTGATTCTGTCCTATCGGGCTAGGGGAAGGGCATTGCCTGAGAACACCTCAAGTCCCTGCCCATAAAACCTTTACTTTCATTTCTACCCTCCTTCAAGTGCAGGTTCTGCCCTGCTAGAGGGAACAACAAGCCACCAGACTGTAGAATGGGCACTTCCTGGGGCCATGGGGCATCTCATCCCAGGAAGCAGCTACTCTCAATTCTCTGCCCTTCCAAGTGTGAGGTTTGTCTAGTTGGTACAAAGTACATATTGCAGGGCTTCTGAAGAAGCCCTTCCCAAGTCCACTGAGAGTCTCATCCCAGACAGTGGCCTCCTTCACTACTACACCCTTCTAGGGGCCTTCAAAGTGTCTATGCCTTTGGCACAAAACCCAGGTGGCTGAATTGGGGGTAGACCCTGAGACTTCCTGGCCACTCCACCAAGAAAGTGGTTTCTCCTGATATTCCGCTCTTTCAAGGGTGGGATTTTACCTGCTGGCCCTAAAAGGCCAGTGGCTGTGTTGGGAAAGGAATGTTCAGAAAGTAGCTTCTCTCCTTACTCCCGTCCTCCAAGTGTGGGGCCTGTTCTGCTGGGAAGGAGCAAGGGCATTGCCTGAGTTCATTGCCTGGGCCTGTCCTGCTGGGCTGGAGAAGGGGCAGTGGCCAGGTTAGCAATGCCTCAGAGCATTTTTAGGCTATGCACCCCCCAAAATGGTGGCTGCCCACCCATGGAGAGCCAGCACTGGAGGCAACTTCTTGGTGGGCAATGGGTGCTGGTTTTGGTACACTGTCTCTAAGAACCATCTGCTGAGCCCACTGCTTCCCTAACACACTGACTTATGCCTGTTCAGCCAGAGAGATCTGTACTCTGCCTCACCCTATGCCAGCTGAATCTTTGGCAGTTTCTAAGGGCAGAAATTCCCTTTTGGTGTTCACGTCCCTTGTTCTGGTCCTGGCAGCCTCCAGAAGTGAGAATCCTGTTTCCAATCTCCCTCCTGCAGAACCAGGAAGTGTTCACTCAGACTAGTCTCTCCCCCTCCCAGTGCAGACCCAGCACAGTGCACTGGAGAGTTCAAAATATTTCCTTCTCCTGTCTCTACTCCACACATCCCATTGGCTCTTGCTAAAACTTCACACTGACTTCAGGCACTTTCCTGCCTGAGTGAATGTGGAGGTCCATGGAGGAAGTGTCGTCCTCCTGTGGGTCATATCATGCTGCTGCAGACAGCTGATCAGCGCAGCCATTCCACACTCCATTCGCTATTGTATATCTCACACTCACCAGACTTTGTGGTTGATTCTCTAATTCACCTTTTTTTTCCAGCCCTGCTTGTCCTGTGCTGCTTCTCTGTAGATTGACAATGCTATTCCTGTGGGAGAGATATAGCTGTGTATCTTTCCAAGTTCTTCACTTCCTACTCTAGGAGCAGAGAGCCAGGAGATCACCCCTAATCCACCATTTTTCAACCCCCTCCTCTAATTGATATTTGCATCTTCCCTTCATCCACACAGGGACATAGTAGGCACCCTGATGTTTGTTAAATTAATGTTATTTTCTTCCTTGTTCACATAAATTTTGCCAACCTAAATCCAAGACACTATGACTGAAAAAAAAATTAAATCATTGAGCTGTTTGTTTCCTATGAACTTCTGTTCAAGAATTCTTACCTCTTACATTGTGGTACCAACCACCAATTAGGCATTAGAAAAACATAAAGACATGACAGTACAGATATTTGTGGAGTGATACGATAATCATAAACCTAGGCATTCTTTTGAGGAAGACAATAAACATTCACTTCAGATTTATTCTTTTTCTGACTATGCTGCATTCCCTCTAACCACTATTTCACAATTCTCAATTTAATCAAACTTTAACTTCCATGGTTAGGTAAATTTCAGAATGCGTTCTGCAATGAGTTTTGGGAGCTGAAAAGAACAGAAATTGTCCTCATCACTGTTACCACAGATTGTGAAATCATAGCATCAGAATGGGCTACAAAGTGTTATCTAGGTCTCTGGGCAGCTCTGTGCCTCCTAACTTTTTACTTCTTGCAGAATCAATCAACATTTTCCCAAGTTTTTCATAATAGATATCTTGAAGACTTGGGGCTTGAGCTAATCAAAAGTCACTAACATTTTTTAAGAAATTACTTATTAAAGCTGAAGTATGATAGGGAGAGTTTATGATAGGGAGAGTTATCAAAATCCAAAGTCAATATAAGTCAAAAGCACAAACAATCTCAGTGTTGAATACTGATACTTCCCTCTAACATTATTGTAGCAAAGAATAGTGTTGTGCTAAATAGATTATATTCCTTCTTTGTCATCTGACTCTGACTGTTGCAATGTTTTTAATATAACTCAAACAAAAATACTGAATCCCAAACTGATCCCCATTTGTTTTTAACACTGATATATATATATATATATATACACACACACACACAGATTTTTCTGCTGTGATGATAAAAAATACCTTGCATGAAGGAAAACCTTATATACTTGAAGAATTAAGTCATCCTCTTAATTGTGTCCATCAAGTATAAAAATTTTCAGTTTCACTTGGACATGTGAGTAAATTGATAAAGCAGAATTCATTACTAGAAGGTACAGATTCATCTGGCTTAGGCTAAGGAGGAAGTTGCACTTTGTATCATGGTTACACCCTGCTCTGCCAAGGCAATGCAGAAACAATGAGAGAGGGTCTTAATATCTGAGAGAACTGGGTTTAATTTTTGCTCATTACTACGTGAAGCACTTGGATCTAATTACCTAGATCCTTGGTCTGTAAAATAGAAAGAATAATACCTATATATAATGGATACTTAGTGCACAGTTCATGGTGCATAATAGCTATTGAATAAAGAAGGGTGCTATTCATTTTATGTTCATCATCACAGTACACAGATAAATTGTGGTATCAAACATTATTTTTATTTTTTGTTTAAGTCATAATTTCTTTTTTTATTCTAACTCTCAAATGGAACCAGCAAAAGTGGTAATTTCAAAAGTGGTTTTTATTCTTTTTTCTAACTTCCATATCCTTACCAATTTCTAGGTCTAATCACAAAGCTAATTGAGCCATTTTGATTAACCACGAAAAGTTATTAAAAGCCCTTAATATTGGTAGAAATAAAAATAGCAAAAGCATACAATTTTTCAAGATAATAATCTGAATTATAAAATCAAGTGATTCAAATTGATACAGATAAGACAAAACTTTCTAAACTGCTAAAAGTGGGAAATAGTTAAACCTTGGGCTTTATTCTGGAAATTAAACATTTGGAAGGAAGGTTTACAGTAGTAGGCCTGACTTTTATATAATGTCAACTGGATGCTTTTAGAATAAAAATATTTTTTCTATTTGTATCATTTCATAACCCAAATAAATGTTCATGAAGTAGATGCGTTCTACATAGCAATAGGTCATAGGGACATTGATCAGAGTGCAAGAAATATGAAAAGACAGAGCATCTAACTGCATATTTATATACCTAAGGTAAATGAGAACTTGATTATGAGAATGTGGGAAAAGTGATATCATTTTATGCTTTACAATTCTCTTTGATTTAATTTTGTATGAGTCACGGTATTTTATCTTTGACAGATAATAACTCAATCACATTTCTTTTATTATCCTGGGAGACCTCTGGACTTGTGATATTAAAAATAGAAAAAGTATTTTAAAAACCCTGGTAAGTAGATACAAACCCCCTATTGGTTTAGCTTGTCATTTTTTTTTCTTTTTCCTGTCTGAGACACAGAGATGCAATTGTGCTGCATTATCAAAAAATTAAATCAAAAATTAAAACTTCAGGGAGTCTGAATGTCTGCTTCCAGTTACACAATACTTTGTCAACATCACTTGGTTTTTATTAGGGAGCCTATATTTTCCTGAAGTTTGTAATTGCCTCTGTGCTAAACTATATCTAAAATAGAAAAAAATCACATGAAAGGAATGTTTGGTAAAATGAATTATGCATCTTGACACTTCTTGCTCAAGTTCTATTCCATCTAATTATTAATAAAACATATATTACTATTATATATCTTTATTCTGTATCAATACGCACTCCACCTCTGTATCCAGTAAACATTTTACTATAACTTTTAAATAAAACACAAATGTTGTGACTGATGAGAGTAAAAATGTTTTCAGTTACATTAAAAATAACATAAATAAGTTGGTCCGAGGGTTGTGGGTTATTGTTAAGCTGATTTAACATTGTCTCCCCCCACAACCACGCTTGACTAGCTTTAAAAAAAAAAAAAAAAAGAAAAAAAAATAACATAAATGTAAAAAAAATTAAATTATTCTTAAAATATAATTTGTAATTTCCATAGGAAAAGAAATAAAAACAAAGTAATGCTATCAAGGTGAAACTTGAGTATGAACTTTTAAACCCAAGGAGTGCCTGAGCAGTGTTCAGAAATATGAAAACAAAAGGTTCAACCTCCATCTGAATTATGATTGTTAGTGAAACAACCAAGTAATCCTCCAAAAGAAAAAAGGCACTACTGAGCATTTAGAAATGGATTGGAACTGTCATCTAGCTATGTGTTTCACATGGATCATCATTCCATAATGTTTTCATTAAAAGGAGTAGAAAAAATATATTCATGATCTTTACACCCCAAGTCAGTCTTTCTCACATAAGAAAAAATCAGTTTCACTGATATAGTGAACATGATTTCTATTGTCATGTTCACTCTCCTTTATTAAAATGTACCTACATATATAAGAACTTCACTTGAACTCCTGTTGAATCACTAAACTGTGAGATTAATAGGTAAAATTTATCTTTTTTCCTTAGTTTAGGGGTCTCTCTGGGCAACTGAACAGCCTTACAGATTACCACTGACTAACCATTGATATTCACAAAAGAAAAAGTGGCCTCATAATTATTCATCTCTATTACCAATGAAGGAAAAACAGGTCTGCTCAATTGTACTTAAGCTAAACAAGAAGCTTCATTTTGGCATTTTCTTCCTTCATTCTGTCCTTTCCTTCCTTTCTTCCTTCTTTCCTTTATTCCTTTCATACCTGTGGCATGCCTCCTTGATATTAGGCATTGTGTAAAGAAAGAACAAACAAATAATTGTTAGCCAAAACAGGCAGAGCCTGTTTAATGAGGCTGACTATCTTTTTGGAAGAAATGAAATTAATAAAATTATCACATCAATAAATAAAAATGTAGAACTGTGAAAGTTACTATGAAGGAGAGGAACATGGTACTATGGGAGCAGGTTATAGAGATGTTACCTAGTTAGGAAGCCAAAGGAAGGTTTTCACAAGTA